>NC_058097.1:46872500-48122500 GCF_020171115.1 Neogale vison | reverse complement strand
CATGATTTCATTACATTCCTGTGTGTAACTGAGGACCAGATGGCCTTAGATGACAAGGATGACTGTGATCACCCAGGCCTGCCTCAGTGGCAATGAATGGAAAGGGAGGCATATTGGATGGTGCAGTCAGTTGGGCATAGCTTTACAATGTCAGATGGTAGAGTAGCTGTTGGGGGTGGGGTTTCCTTCTGGACAGTGGGATAGGCAAGATCAGCAAGGCACGTCCTGTGGATGAACCAAGCACTACTCTCTCAGGGATAAAACCCCAGTCAAGATTTGATCCATTGTACATCAGTGACCTTTCAGGGAAGCAGCTGCACTGCTGTGTGGGGCCTTCCTCCCTAGTCAATACCTTGATGAGTATGGGCTCAGGTTCTGGCTCTGTCCATGGTGGTTTTTTTGCTAGAGAAGTAGTTCAGCGGTGAGACACAATGAGCATTTCTGCTTCAAACAGTCCAACCCAATTGGTCATTGACTACTGAATGAATACATAACATTTGGTATGTATGTACAGTGGTATATTAGCATGGAAATGAATGAAATCTTGCCACTTGCAACAACGTGAATGGAACTAGAGAGTATATTGCTATGTGAGATAAGCTAGAGAAAGACAAATGCTGTATGATGTCACTCATAGGTAGATTTCAACCAACAAAAAAGTGTTCAGTGAGAAAGAAAAAAAGAAAAGGAGAGGCAGTAAAAGAAACAGACTCTTGTAGAGAGCAAGCTGATGGAAGCCAGAGTGCGGGTGGGTAAGCAGATGCATTAAATTATGTACAGACATTAAGGAGTACAATTGTGATGAGCATCAGGTTTTGTATGGGATTGCACTGTCGCTATTGTACTGCTGGAATGCTTTCTTAGTTTCTTGTGTAGTATATAGTCATTCCACAATTCCACACATAATCCAGAGCTCATCAGGACAGGTGCACTCCTTAACCCCTTCCTTGCACCTCCCTTCCCTCTGCCCACTTTCTCTCAAATAGATAAAATCTTCAAAATAATTAAAATGAAAGTGTAGCTCATTCTCAGCATGAGTCCTGTCCATGTGCTACTTCAATAAACTTACTAAGTTGCACCATAAAACATGGCAAGAATTTCTACCATTGTGAAGGATCCCACAATTTTGTTAAAAAACAAAAAGCTATTTGATTGCTATTCCTTCGAAAATCTAGTGCACAAGGCATGAGTTGTGTGTTTATTTTTTATTTTTTTTGTTTTTTAAGATTTTATTTATTTATTTGACAGAGATCACAACTAGGTGGAGAGGCAGGTGTGTGGGGGGGACAGGCTCCCTGCTGAGCAGAGAGCCCAATGTGGGGCTCCATCCCAGGACCCTGAGATCATGACCTGAGCCGAGGCAGAGGCTTAACCCACTGAGCCACCCAGGCGCCCCAAGGCATGCGGGGTTATTTGGTTGTTGTTTTGTTTTTTTTTTAAGATTTTATTTATTTATATGTCAGACAGAGATCACAAGGAGGCAGAGAGGCAGGCAGAGAGAGGAAGGGAAACAGGCTCCCCGCTGAGCAGAGAGCCCAACCATGAGGGCCAGATCCCAGTGATAAAGGTGAGGTTCGGTGGGCTGAGGTCTGGAGCTGATGACCAAGAAAGAATTCTTGAGATATTTTTGGTGCAAAATGGTGGTTTATTAAAGCATGGGGACAGAACCGGTGGGCAGGAAGAGCTGCTGCTCCGGGTTGTGAGGGCAGGCGTGTTATATACCTTGTGGTTGGGGGAAGGTGACGGGAAGGGAGGTTCAAAGGGCTATTGGGTTAAAGAAGACTAGCAGGATATTGAAGGCCTGGATACTATCAAGCCAAGGCCACTTTCCCTCTAATGAGGCATTAACATAAAGACAATTGGAAGTCTCCTGGTGGAATGTTAAGTTCCTGCTATCAAGTCCTTGTTAATGAGATTTAGGTTTAGGAAATTTAACTTTATTTACTTTTCCTTCTACCTCCACCTCCTTTGGTTTTTTTATGGAGGGGAGGGTGACGTTAGGGCTTGAGGAACTGAGTTATGTGTCTTTGGAAATTGGGCTATTGATAAGGTAACTTCTTTGTTGTAAATCTCAAGGACATTTGCAAACCAAGGGAGACTCCTGCCCTGCCCGACTGTGATCTCTGCAAGTCAGCTATTTATCGTTTTATGGCAGTCAGGGGTGCCTGAGGAATGCCACACATATTACCTAGGGGAGCAGGTGGAGAGGGGGGTGTGAGGTGCCAGCTTTTGCTCTGTCCTCAGCCAGCCTCCTGCTCCCTCATCACCAGGATCCTGGGATCACGACGGGAGCTGAAGGCAGAGGCCTTAACCCACTGAGCCACCCAGGAGCCCTAAGGCACGAGTTTTGATTGAAAAGGAACATTAGGGGTGCCTGGGTGGCCCAGTCACTGAGTGTCTGCCTTTGGCTCAGGTCATAATCCCAGGGTCCTGGGGATGAGCCCCACATTGGGCTCCCTGCTAGGCAGGAAGCCTGCTTCTCCCTCTCCCACACTCCCTGCTTGTGTTCCCTCTCTCTGTGTCAAATAAATACATAAAATCATAAAAGAAAAGAAAAGGAATATTAGCTTCATTCAGGAGGCCAGCCAGTTGGAAAAAGACACAAGTCCAAAAAGCAACTCCAAGGACTCCTACAGGCCTGCAGATTTTATTTTATTTTTTTATTTTTATTTTTATTTTTTAAAGATTTTATTTATTTATTTGAGAGAGAGAGACAGTGAGAGAGAGCATGAGCGAGGAGAAGGTCAGAGAGCGAAGCAGACTCCCCATGGAGCTGGGAGCGCGATGTGGGACTCGATCCCGGGACTCCAGGATCACGCCCTGAGCCGAAGGCAGTCGTCCAACCCAACTGAGCCACCCAGGCGTCCCTAGGCCTGCAGATTTTAAAGGGAAGTTGAGTGCAGTGAATAAGTAGGAGGGGAGCAGGGCAATCTGTAATACTTCTGGAGAGGCTGCAGACTCACTTGTGCCTTCTACTGACATTATGGATGTTCTTGGAGGTTGTGTGTGGGTGGCCTGGGGGAGGTTCTGCAATAAGGTTTGATAACCAATCTTTGTAGGAAACAGTGCATCATCTATAGGTTTACAAAGAAGAGTCTAGTTCATCACTCACACAGGATAAATGTGCACGTTGAAAATTTCAGTCTACTCAGTTGGCCAGAGGGGTCAATGCTCGGCTTCTCTATAAGTTAAAGAAATGTCCTATAGGTTTATTCCGTGGCTACAAATGGAAATTCTTTCCTTCTATTGTGAGCAGGAAATTATTCCCTTCTGTTGATGAGCAGAAGGCAAACTGGGAGCAAAGCACATGCTGATCCCCCTGTAACCCCTCTAACCCCCACTCCCAGGTGGGATAGTGATACTTCTCAGGCACTCCTGACTGCCCTAAGGCTAAGGGAAGGAAAAACAAATGGCTAATTTAACACAGATTACAGTCCTCCAGACCCCTGAGTTTCCTTCAGATTACAAATATCTTAGTGATTTACAAGAAAAAGCATTCTTATCCTTAAATTCAGAGGGAAACTCCCAACTTTTCTTAATGTTAATGCTTTACTAGTTGGAAAGAAAACCTTAACTTGACAATGGCAGAGCCTAGAGTATTTTGTAGGTCCTCTTTAGCATATGAAAGTTCTTTTGAAAACCTACCTCCCTTTCCCTCATCTCAACTCCAAGTGCTTGGGCTCCTTTTGCCTTTGGGTCTTGCGCCCCCTCCCGGGGGGGGGGTTAATAAGACCATCATTTTTCACCAAAAACCTTTCAAGAATTCTTGCCCATAGGCTCCAGACCTCACCCCACCAATTCTCACCTACATTCCAAAACTCCATCAGAACCAGTTCCCTATTGAAGTAAAGCCCAACCGGTGACTATTTCCTAGGAAAGTTGACTGTAAAGACTACATGTGTTTGAATGTCTCTTAGATCATGGTGGATTTCTGTCTTTACTGTTTTCTGTTTATGTCCTCTACTATTTAAATTACAAAATTGGGTAATTTCCCATTGTAAAAATTTTCTAGTGTTTTCCATGGATTAAAAATCACAGGGCGAGGGGCACCTGGGTAGCTCAGCGGGTTAAAGCCTCAGGTCTTGATTCCAGGATCCTGGGATCGAGCCCCACATCGAGCTCTCTGCTCCACAAAGAGTCTGCTTTCTCCTCTCTCTCTGCCTGCCTCTCTGCCTACTTGTGATTTCTGTCAAATAAATAAATAAAATCTTTTTTTTAAAAAAATCACAGGGCGCAGTGCCTGGGTGGCTCAGTGCTTAAAGCCTTTCCCTTTGGCTCAGGTCATGATCCCAGGGTCCTGGGATGGAAACTCACATCGGGCTCTCTGCTCAGCAGGGAGCCTGCCTCCTCCTCCTCTCTCTTTCTGCCTGCTTCTCTGCCTACTTGTGGTCTGTCTGTCAAATAATAAAAAAAAAAAATCACAGGGCAATAATACAGCCTTTGGGGCATGAGCGGCAAGACATGGTATTTCCATCCATTCAGCTGGTGTCCACTCACCAGGCACCCATCTGTAGCCTAGGATGTGATGGTGTAGGGCAGAGACACCTGTATCCCTCCAACCTAGACTTTTATGACTGGAATGACTCTGTGGTAAGGCAGAATGGTAATCAATTGAGATTTTTGTTTGAGGGACACCTTGCATTGCTTTTGACACATGGACGCTCTGACATATCCTGCGTGGGACACCACCTGGGAGTCAGGGGATTTTGTTAAGGGCCCTTCTCTACTTTTCTAGGAACATGGTGCTAGTCCCTAAGGACTCTCCCATGGGATACTTTTAAGCCACTGGAAACCATGTGGGTTGCAAAATTTAAGAAAGGTACGCATGGCCTTAGTAGGATCTATCAGTTAGACCTCTTTGCAGGAAACTTGGAAAATACATGTAAGTACCCTGGCCCATCCCAGGCTTTCAGGGCTCTAAACCAGGACATGAGCCTAAAGGCCTCTTGCATAACATGTTTGGTCATAAGCAGAACAGTAAACTCCCCCCTCACCTACTGGATGGTAATTATCTAAGTAGGCCGCCTCCAAATAAACCCAGGTTATGGGAGGAAAGGGGCCATCATGGACAAAGGGGACTCTGACTCTCTCTCTCACTGTTCCTCCTCCTAATAGATATGGGAGCTTCTCCCTCACTCATGGCCCATGTTAATGGCTCTGACTGGAGCCAGCTGTGGTTGGTCTCCCTCAGGATGGGATATCTTAATGGCATTCCCAAACAGCTGCTGAAACGCCCTTTGTTTTGGGGAAATTCCCTGTCATCTCTGGCCTGTCATGGACTGCCTAATTCCCCTTGTTGGTGGAAAACACACAGCACTTGATCCTCTGGCCAAGTGGATGATGTTGACAACTGGAAACCCTCTGTCTGCTTTCTGGGAGCACTTCCCCTCCGCCTCCTCCCATTTCCCACCTTGGGTGGGGCCTGAATTACTGGCTCCTCTACTGACCTCCCTGCCTCCAGCACCATTGGCTCCTTCTCCTCCTCCTCCTCCCTGTGAGGAGCAAAGAAGACCACCCCAGGGACTTGGCACTGCCTGGTTCAGATTTCCCCATCAGTGTTCCAGGTAAAAATCAGCAATGGGGAGGTACTTTGTTGATTTAATTAAGGTAGACATGTCTTTAAGATTATTGGCATTAAATGTGAAACTTTTATCGTATTGGGTTTTGCTGAAGGTCAAATAAGCTCATGCTATATATACTCTTGCAGTTTGGTAGCAAAAGGATGACTTGAAATGATGGTTAACCTTGTCTGTCGCAAAGTTTTCATGGGCCATTGTTAAGAAAGCTTTCAAAGTCTTCAGTAACCTGAAACTTTTAAAGTTTTGCTTGGATGATAAATGTGATTGAATTCCTTGGACATCTAGTTTATTTCAAAGGAGATAAAATACTAAAGCATTGAGTACTGAATATAGGTCTGTGCTTTTGACTTTTTCTTTCTTTTAAAGACTTACTTGACACACACAGACATGGCAAGAGAGGGAACACAAGTGGGGTGGGGATTGGGAGAGTTAGAGAGGGAGAGGCAGATGTCCTAGCAAGTAGGTAGCCCAATTTGGAGTTCCATCCCAGGACCCTGGGATCACAACCAGAGCCAAAGGCATCTTAAAGACAGCCACCCAGGTGCCCCTGTGCTTTTGACTTCTTACTGCAAAGGAACAAAGAATATTTGAATCTGTCAGTAAACATTCTTTGTACTTAACTGATTCATAAGTTTGCCATCCAAAGAGTTCTGGTGTAACAGTTCACCGTTGATTACTACTTAGTCTTTGCTGGAGACTAAGGTTTTGAAGAGTTAAATGCTGCTAAATGTAATTAAGATTGATAGAAATAAGAAAAGCAACTCTATGTGCAAGGAAGACAAGGAATGGGAATACATTTTTCTTGAAGGTAAAAGAAGGTACTTTTGTCCTTTTTAAAAAAATATTTTATTTACTTATTTGACAGAGAGATCACAAGTAGGCAGAGAAGCAGGCAGGGGGAGAGGGGGAAAGCAGGCTCCCTGAGCAGGCAGCCTGAAGCAAGAGTCAATCCCAGGACTCTGAGACCATGTCCTGAGCCAGAGGCAGAGGCTTAACCTACTGAGCCACCCAGGCACCCTGGTACTTTTGCCCTAAGTGAGACTGGTTCTTTGGAGAAAAGGGGCCTGGGAAAAATCTGAATGCAAAGGAAAATTGTAGAAGGTTTTGAAGGGAAATCTTTGGAAAGGAATTTTAGGTGTGGTCAGGACAGACTAACACTGAAATGCATGGATTTTATAATGCATTAGTAAAAGATTAAAAGTGTGTTTTCCTTCTGTTAAAAAGTCAAAAATTTCTTGAATTGCTGGTCTGCCTTTTTTTTTTTTTAAGATTTTATTTATTTCTTTGACAGAGATCACCAGTAGGTAGAGAGGCAGGCAGAGGGAGAGGGGGAAGCAGGCTCCCTGCTGAGCAGCGTGCTCAACTCAGTGCTTAATCCCAGGACCCCGGGATCATGACCTGAGCCAAAGGCAGAGGCTTTAACCCACTGAGCCACCCAGGCGCCCCTGTTGGTCTGCTCTTGACTAGAAAATGTGAACAGTTGGTTTTCTCTTTCCCTGCCTGGAAAAACCATTTTCTGGGTTTGCCTTTACCAGGACTTTAAGGATGCCTAATCCTATTTAGCCCAGGACTTGAAAACTTTCTAAGGTTTTTACAAAGTCCTCCAAGATTTAAATCCTAAAGGAAGTCTTGTTGACTAACTAGGCTTGTTATCTCTGTTTATAAGGTCATTATCACTTGATACTCTAATTATTGAAGTGTTCTGGTTGATTTCCTTGTTAATTATCATAATGAACTCTTACCAAATCATCAACAGGGTCCATTTCTGAGTTCTTGTTCTTTCTAATTGTTATTATCTTGAAAAATAACTTTCATCTGCAAGGAGGTTCATATAAAGGACTTTTAGGAAAAACACAGGTATTCAGTATCTGTAAGGTCACACTGAAATGGGTAAGAATTTCCAGAACTTACTAAAAAAACTGCATTCAAATTAAACAAGAATTAGTAACATGGAACTACATGTACTAAGAAGATAATGATAGTTTTGGGGTGCCTGGGTGGCTCAGTGGGTTAAGCCGCTGCCTTCGGCTCAGGTCATGATCTCAGAGTCCTGGGATGGAGCCCCGCATCGGGGGTCTCTGCTCAGCGGGGAGCCTGCTTCCTCCCCTCTCTCTGCCTGCCTCTCTGCCTGCTTGTAATCTCTGTCTGTCACATAAATAAATAAAGTCTTAAAAAAAAAAAAGAAGATAATGATAGTTTTGTGCCTCTTGACACATCACTGGTTCTCTAATGTTTGCTCTTCCAGATTAAGGAAACTTTCTCTTAAGATATCTGTGACTTAAAAAGAATGCAGTAAAGTATTGACCTGTGAACAAAAGGAAGCATTTAACTTTTCTCTCCACTGGAAACCTCTGATACTCAAAAAGTCTAAGTAAGTATTCTTTCTACCAATGCGGTTACAGTCATTTGCTTAAGTTCAATAGAATGTGTTCTCCTAAGGGGAAACCACTGGAAACACTGGTTATTTTACCAAGGCTTCGATTGGAGTGTCTTACTTGTGAGACATGTATGGACTCAGGTAGGACTGAATGGTTCTAAAGAACCGAGGTCGACTTAAAAACCCTGGAGCCCTAAAGCCCCTTGGAAATGTTGGCCTGATTCCTTGCTTTCAGATTTCCCAGCAGCCTCACCAGGATAGATACTGTCACTTCCTGTCACAGGATAGATTGTCACATCCTGGCAGGTACAGGAACCTCAGGGTGTATTGGGGAGCTTGTGAAGAGGGATCTGCCCACATCTACAGGGCCTACAGGCACGTCTGATGGCAAATACTTGACTTGACTTCTGGTCTGGAGAGGCTACTAGGAGTTCACCCTAGATTCCTTCTAAGAAGTTCCAGCAAAGCAGATTCTAGAAGAACTTTATGATGAGTCATTATTCTTGCTGAACTTATGTAGGCCAAGTTTGTGATTATTTAAGGGTAGAAACTGTTTTGGGGGGGTGGGGAATAATGTCGGTAACAAAGGCAGAAGAAAATTTATTGCACTCCCTAAAATCAACAGCCCACTGACAAGTCCTTGAAACAGGCAGAGTGACCTTCCTCCAAGAACTCAACTCCCAGCTTAATTTTTACCAAGGGCAATAGACAATTTTAGCCCAATCCCAGGATCCTCCTTTAACATATAAAAACACCTTTGGAAGCTTCTATTATCTCTGCCCCACAAAATACATGTTTGCCTTCATCCTCCAAGCTTATGGCCCACTGATATAAATCTTTTGGGTCTCATTACTCAGCAGTAATAACGACACTTTCCTAACCACAGCTAGCTCCCTCAAGGTGTTGGAAACCTTGTTTCCAAAATACCTGGGTGGCTTAAGCTATCTGTAACCACCTTGCCACATGAAAGTATATAATGAGCCACTTCTCATGACCCCAGGGCAGCTCTTTCTGCCCACAGGTCCTGTCTTATGACTTTAGTAAAACCACATTCTTGCAACAGAGATGGATTAAGAATTCTTTCTTGGCCATAGGTTTTGAGCCGTAATGTCTTTTCTACACAGAGATGATACCAGACATTAACTTTTAAGATCATGGAAAGTTGCCCCAACGGATTGGCAAACCATTGTTGATATACATTTCCTCTTTCCTGCGAATATATGTCCCCTGTTTGAAATTCTACATCCTTTTTCCTCAACCTGTCACAGTGGCACAGAAGCTCCAGTCACCTGTCTCTGAGCCTCATGTTTTTCAGTTTCCCCTAATTAAGATTTTTTTTTTTTAGCCTTAAATTGTCTTACATCATTTTAATTATTAACAGGCCAAAGAACTTAGAATAGAGCAAGAAAAAGAAGTTTTTCATTCCTAAATTCACTTCTGCTGAATGACCTGATTTCTGTGCTTCAGACCCCAGATCTAACGTGAACACGGAGCTGGGGATCAAGAGGAACAGCAGCTTCATCGCTTCGCTGGCAAAGGAGGCCTCAGCAGGTTGGGCCAGCAAACCTGCAGTGCACCCCAGGAAGGGGCTGGGGTTTGTAGGGCAATAGAGAATCTCACCAGTTTCCGCAGGAATTGTGTCTGCACTGCTGGCCCTGTTCACCGTGTGTGGTCAGGGCGGAACCAGGTTCCTGAAACAAAGAAGGACTGAGAAGGGGAGAGGGGAGGTTTGGAGGGGAGAGGCAAAGTGTCACTTAGTTTAAAATCGAGTCTCCCTGAAGCATTAATGCAGCCATTTTCATTTCTGTTCAGCTTGATGCTTTGAAGTAGTTTCCATTTCAGTCACCAGGACAGCTGTAGGAAGACCACTTCATATGTTCAGTGAGAAACTTTTCGGTATTTTTTAGAATGGGTAAAATAACAAAAAAGGCTAAAAGATGAGATTTCATGGAGAATGTTGAATTCTCCTATATTGCTGATGATATGGTAAAAGTACATTCAGTTTGGAATACTGTTTTGGAGTTACATATGAAAAGAAACATTTACCTAATGAAGGGGAGCATTTTGTCCCCCTAAAATATGTCTCTGATCTAAGGATTATATTAGGCTGGTATTTTAAAAGAAGGGTAAAGGAAAAGCTCTGAAACCCAGAAGGTTTCCCTTTGTGAGAGACTTTGCATTGATAAGGGAAAACCTCGTTTGTAAGGGTCCTCCCTCTGTGTGGCAGAAAGAGGGAGGAGGTGTCAGTCTCCAGACTGATCATTGGAAAGCCATGGAGCTAAATGTGGTCACAACCACAGCCTTGGTTTCCCTGCTTTGTGTGCTCTCCTTCCCAGCTGCTATTGAGCATCACTGTGGAGGCCAAGAAAAACAAGACCATACCCACTCGAGTCTAGCCCCGAGGTAAGGACAACCATCTTGACAAAGCAAAAGCTGGCACCTTGCACCCCCTCTCCACTCACTCTCTTCCTCTCAATCATATGTGTGAACAAATAGTTAACTTGCAGAAATCACAATCCTGCAAGACCAGAGTCTCCCTCGGTTTACAAATGTCCTAGAGATTTACAACAAAGAAAGTTAAGTTTCTTCTAAACCTAAATCTCATTAACAAGGACTCTTGATAGGAGGAATGTGACATTCCACCAGGAAACTCCCAGGTGTCTTCATGTTAGTGCCTCATTAGAGGGAAAAACGGCCTTGGCTTGGTAATAACCAGGCCTCCAATATCCTGACTGTCTTCTTTACCCTGATAGCCCTTCTGAACACCCCCTTTGTCCTCACCAACCGCCAAGTCCATCCCTACTCTGCCTTTAAAATCTCTGACTGTAAACTGGTTCAGGGTCCAAGTCCCTACTCGGCTGTGTCGGGTATACTTGGGCCCAAGCTTAAGCATGTCAAACCCTCGTGCGATTGCATCCGTGTCTTTGGTGGTGTCTCAGATGTGAAAACTCGGGCATAACAATCACCTGTGCAGTTTCAAGAAGGATCTTAGCTGCTGCCCCTCCCCCTCAGAGTCTGTCCATCCATTTGGTGGAAACAACAGTGTAGTGTTACTTAAGGGTGGCAGGAGATCCTCAGTGAGGCTGGGGTGTGGGGTTATTTCCTTATATTTTTAAATTTTTTTTCTGAGAGTGGAGAGCGGCTTTGGTCCACGGGGAGGTAACCAGGTCTCTGCTGCGTGAGTCTGGGAAGGTCAGGCGCATGCAGCGCCCAGTTCCTTTGCTGAAGCTGAATTTGTGGGCATTCCTGAGGAGGCGAGGCCCCCGGAAAGCTGAGAAGGAAAAGCCAAAGATTAGTCTCGCGGTAGGAGCTCATTTGAATAGCTCCTGACACAAAGGACTAGGAATTTGGGCTATTTCTGCATTTCGGTGTCCTGCCTCCAGGGAAGCAGTTTTGATAAGAGAAATCCGTGTTCTCTGGAGGTTGACCCATCCAGCAGGGAATCCCAGTTCCGGCCCTGGGCCCATTCCGGGTTTTCCCCCCTGTCCTGCCGGCCGTGACCACAAGAATGGCAGAGATGCGGAAGTAAAAGTGCTTAAACTCCCTTCTTTGTCTGTGTCCCGGGCTCAGACCCCGGGAGAACGGTCACACTCCTCTGAGCCCGCTGGTGTTAAATAATCTCTGATCCTTAAGGTCTCCCAGAGCTGCACAGTTTCTCGGCCAGGATCCAGCCCGGTCCTAGAACAGTTTTCAGATGCACAGGCTCTGTTGGTGGCCTTAAGGGCATTTTCTCCTGATGCTGCTGTGATCTCTCCGCAGATATTTTGTGGGAAAGAAATCCAGAGGACGAAGGGAAAGGAGAAATGGCCAGTTCTCAGGTAAGCCTGGTGCCCCAGGAGAGGCCATGTCATGTTTTCCTCCTGAAATTCCTTGCTTTTAGAAATTGCAAATGTTGGCTCCTGTAGTTCTGATGTTTCTCCCTTCTGTTTTCACCTGATTTGAAGATCTTTCCATAAATGATCCTCAAGGCCAGGTCTTCAGAACCCTTCTCCCCTGTATCCCGGAGCCTTCTTTCCCAAGTCTCCAACCTGCCTTACAATAGGACAGCAGCAGCTGTCACTGGGAGTTAAAGTCCTGGAAGCACTGAAAATAGTTTCTGAGTGATAGACTCACGTGGGCGGGGGTCTTCAGTCTGAGATTCCTGCTGCTGCTGAGGTTTGGTCCAGGGCGGTCACTGAGGGAAAACCTTTCTCCTGTAGGCCCCTTGTGCTTGCTTTTCTCAGCACTGTGTAGCCCAGGGGTCAGGAAATTGAGAAATAAACTCAATGGATTTGTGTCCAGAATAACTCTAGATGTTCTTTGAGAGAAAGTGTGGGAAGGGGGAGTTTTTGAGACTTCCTCTTTAGAATGTGAAGTAGGTATTTTATGTAAAGTACACAAGTTAAAATACACTAGAGGGGAACCTGGGGACTCAGTCAGTTAAACCTCAAGACTGTTGATTTCCCCTTTGGCTTTGATCTGAGGGTCCCGGGATAAGCTCTTCCTTTGGCTGCAGGCTCAGCTGGGAATCGGCTTGAGAGCCTCTCCCTCTCCCTGGCCCTTGCACTAAAGTGTAAATGAATCTGTAATTAAGATTATGCTGCCTGGGAGGAGACATGGAGGCTCCGTTGTCTAAATGTGGTGTCTCTGCCAGTCAGGTGGGGGACCCCCGAACCTGGGTCCATGATTGGGTGGAGGAAGTCACATGGCCTTGAAGAGTTCACCTGAGGCAGAACCGCTCTTTGCAGTTCACAGAATATCCTGCGGGAGGCAGGTGGCAGAGGAGAGAGAGGGAGGCTCTGTACAAGGAGCAGTGGGTGTGGTGGGGGCTATTTTTAGTGAGGGAAGGTGAGGAGTTAGGGGGCTCAGGGAAGTTTTCCTCTTTAGGGCAGTGCCCCTCTTTGTCAGTAGTTCATTGGTTGATTCAGGCCTGTGGCTCCTTTGAGGTGAGGCCCTGATGGACCTGTCTGGGTTTAGCAGGGGGGTTACCATTCTCCATGCCTTTGCTCAAGCCCGCTTGCCTCAAAGCAGCCCCTACAGAGACTGTAGGTGATTGAACTGTATATATATCCTTTCTTTTCATGAAATTTGTATTCTGAATTCCTGTTTTCAGACCACACACACAACAAAAAAAACCAGTGATGATGTGTCCTTGGGTGTGCCTTGGTACTGAGATTACTTTTCTTTACCTCTTCTCCCCAAATGCATGTTGGCCATATTCCTCCATGCATGTCCCCCACTGATACAGATCTGCAGGATCTTCTGTCTAAGGTTTCACTCAACAGTAGAAAGTGATCTCATCATCACACCAGCTGGGCCCTCAAGGTCCTGGGAACCTTGCTTTCAGCTTCCTTCGTGATGACTGCACTCCTGATCCACTCACCATTTTAGTGCAGACTGAGTTCCTGCTCACACCCCAGTGCAATGCCTCTGACCCGTGGGGCCTGTGCCTGTGCATCATCAGGAAGACCACAGCTTTGACACCAAAGACATCTCAGTAATTGTTTCTTCATCATTCACTCCTGCACCCCAGTATTTTACATCAGAAATAACTCATAATTCCTTCTGGAACATTGGTTCTTCTCCTGCATGTCAACAGTGTGCACTGGACAAGGAGCGCCCTCACCTTTCTGTAGTTGGTAGGGTTGAATTCTGGGAGTATAGGTGGTCAATCACTGCCCTCTGTCTCATGGGTTTTTCTTTTATTCCACACTCATGTCCTGGAGCAGGGAAAGTCAGGTCTTGGGTTTAGCTGGTGACATTAACTCCCACTTTCATGTTAGGGACCATCATGAAGTGTGTCAATGGCCACTTGGTGACTGTGGTATTTATTGCAGGGACAGCTGACCTTCAGGGATGTGGTCGTAGAACTCTCTCAGGAGGAGT
Organism: Neogale vison; assembly: GCF_020171115.1. NCBI lineage: Eukaryota > Metazoa > Chordata > Mammalia > Carnivora > Mustelidae > Neogale > Neogale vison. The sequence goes on along the minus strand of NC_058097.1, from coordinate 48,108,679 downwards.
GGGGATGCCTGACCCACACTCAGCGGCAACTGTACCTGGATGTGATGTTGGAGAACTATGGACACCTCTGCTTCTTGGGTGAGGAGACTCCTTCCAGATTCCCCAAACCACACTCTGGGTTTTCTCCTTCCTGTGAAGATTGTCTTTTGGACAATTCCTGTTTGAATAACTGGAATTCAGATCCAGACAGAGAGGGGAGGAAGGAGGGATTTGTACATATAGAGAAAAGTCATCATCATGTGTCCTTTTCATCTTTAGCTTCTCAAGGTAATACCCCACTTCTGTATAAGAGTTTGAATTCTAAACATTTAGTGGCAGAGAATGGTGCTGCTCACATGTTAAACTGAAATTTCCCCTTCTTACCATGTCTATTGCTTGGAAGTGCAGGTCAGGATGTGAATATTCTAAATGCCTCCAGTGTGTTCTAAAGGGACTGTTGGGCAACAGCTTTTGGAAACTATTTTCTAGAATTGTACAGTATCCTCTCTTCCTGCACTGAACACCATCCTGATGGAAAGTTAGAATCTCTGGCGATACTCATTTTCCTTTTCTCTCGTAAACAGGTTTCACTGTGTCAAAGCCAGACCTGATCACTTTTTTGGAGCAAGAGAAGCAGCTCTGGGATATGAAGAAAAAGGATACCGTAGGCTTCCATCCAGGTAGGTGGGAATGAATGAGGCAGATGACAGAGGGGAGGCCCAAGTCTGAAGGAGGAACATAGACCTTAAGCTATGGTTCCACTAGCTGTCCTTGAATGAAAATCAGTTGGAGACATGCCCAGTTTTATTTCTCTCATGCTCCTAGAGGGACATCTACTCTCCCACATTATCAAGTTCTTGCATCCTCTAGGGATTCTCCTTCCGTTCCAGTGATGGTCTGCCACATCCACAGGGAGGACCAGGAGACTCTCCTTGGAGGGGGAAGGCCCCCTCAGTCTGAGAGCTTCTCCATTGCTTTGAGGGCCCTGGGGAAGTCATCCTATTTCTGAGGACCTGTATGTTTTGGCCTTTGTTAGTTCTGGTTTTCATCATGAGACAAGTAGGTTAGGGTAGTTGTATGCACACTGGGTTTTGGTGCAGAAATTCCCAGAGCAGTAGAGACACAAGATTTCTAATGTTTTCTGGTTTATGCTTTCTAATGTTAGGGAGGCTTTAATCTTATTCTTACAAAATTGACATTTAGTAACTGCATCAGATAACAAACCACCTCCCTAAAATGAAACAATGTGCAGTTCTATTTCTCCTCTCTCTGTTCATTCCTCAATGGTGAAATAATTCAATGTCTCTGTTTCCTAGCCTTCTCACATAAATAATGTTATTGGGGGACTAGCACATTTAGAACTCAGAACTTGGAACCTTTAAGAAAGTCTCACTTACTAATAGTAAGTCAAAAAAGGATAAACTTTATGCTTTTGCCAATAAAATTATGTGTATTTGATTGTGTTTGTGTATCATTCATACATGCTCTGATTCTTACTGTTAATTTCTCTCCCTGGGGAGTGGTGAGTGAATGTTATACTATGTCTAGGTGAGTTGACATCAACACAGAATTAATTTCATCATGTATTTGTGGGTGAATTGTTTTCTTTCAGCATGAGAGAAAAGAGTTTCTGGAATTGAAAGTTACTTTGAAACACCTTACACCTGTGTAGCATGTTTTGGTAGGAAATAAGAAAGATTTATTTTATCTTATATTACACTATGGTGTGCCTTGGTACCTTCCTCATTAACTTTTGTGTCTTCTGTGAGTATTTTCATTGTGGTTAACTTAGAGATTCCTTAAAACAACTTAGAGGTAAAACAAAGCTTTTGAATCTCAATATTGTGAATTGGCACACAAAACACTTCTTCCTGTCACCACCCCTGCACCCACTTTGTTAACCGATGTCACAAATTCTAACATTTATGTTGTGTAGTTTATGACGTACATGAATGATTTTTATACTTTTTTAAAAACAAGATTCTGTGGCAGAATTAAATGTGACTTAAGCAATTCCAGCAATACAGGTTTGTATAACTGTGTAAATACTTACATTTAGCGGGGAACTTTAGGATCCCATCTGGTTCAGTTTCTGGGTAGAATCCTTTTATTTCATTGTGAGAGTGTTGCTTTAGTGGTTCTTGTAGGACAGGTCTACTGGTAAACGTAGAAGGGTCTTTACTTGGGAATGTCCTCATTTCTACATCTGTGGAAAAGAGTGCCCAGTAAAGTATTGTTGGTGATACTTTTTGATCTTTCAGTAGCTGAGTACATTATGCCAGCCCCATTCTTGTTGGGACTGCTGGGATCCCACTACTGCTCTTCTAGGAGCTCTTGCACAAGGTGAAGTGCATTTGCCATTCTGTTTCAAAAGTTCTTTTCATCTGTGGTGTTTGATGGGTTAATTACAATCTTGTCACTGGTTCATGTCTTGACATTTATGCTACTTAGAATTTAGCAAGCTTGAATTGTCTCTTGTGTCCACAGAGGTCACCCTCATCTTCTCATGGGGTCCCCTTAATGAGCATATTGGACCACTTGTTGGTATCCCACGAGTCCCTCAGACTCCGTCCTTTTCCACCTATTTTTTTGGTCCCCTCAGTAGAGAATTTAGAAAAATTGTCTTTAAGAGTTCTGATTCTTTCTCTGCTTCATCAAGTCTGTTGCTGATCCCTTAGTTTATTTTTAAATTCAGTAATTGTACTCTGGGACTCAGTTTCTGGTTCCTGGATGTTACACTTTTTGTCTCTCTGGGTTTACATTTGGTCATGCTTCGTTTTCCAGATAAAGTTAGTTACCTGTAGTCTTCTCTTTTTCCTCCACTTGGATTTTTATCATTATAATTTGAAGTGCTTGCCTGTTGTTGTTGTTGTTGTTGTTGTGTTTTTGGGTTGGTCTGGTTTTGGTTTGGTTTGGTTTTTTTGCAATGTATGGGTCTTTATTAATTTAGGGCCAGTTTTGGAGATTTGTTTTGTTCCTCTGATTGGAACATATTTTTCTTTTTCTTTGAATGTGTTGTGATCTTGGAGTGGTATTTGGGAATTAAAAAAAAAAACAACACAGCAGTCTAAGGGCCCAGGATTATAGACTTGTTTTCTTCAGGAGAACACTAATAATAGGAATTCCTGGGTTCTGTCACACTTGACCCGGGCATTTGTCAAGTCTGCATTCCTGTTCTTTCCCAGTTTCAGGAAGAGGAGTTACTACTTTACAACGAGTGATCCCCACCTCTCTCTTTGCCTTCAGCTCTGTCGTTTCTTCCTTGTTTGAGCAGGAGGTCACCTGTCTGAGTAGCCTCCACACTGCCTCTACAGGTGCCCTGATTCCCTCTCTGTTTCCTGTGTCAGGCACGTGAAAAGGAGTCAGATTTAGTAATGAATAAAGGAAATGCGTGTTGTGTATGTTGTGTGTTGTGCATGTGGTGTATGTGTGTCCAGCCAGTAACATGACCACAAGCACCGATGGTTTCTGAGAGTGCCTTCTGTGGGGATAACTCAGGATTGACCTGTGACTTGGTTCCTGCAGAGGTTGTGCAAATTGTCCTGGATCAGAATCACCAGGAGCACTTGTAAATCTTGGATCGCTGTGCCCAGGCTTACATTACCATGTCAGTAGCTCTGGGGGCAGCCACCCACCTTTCCTTTCTTACTCCATCTCAGGTGGCTGTGTAGGGACTAGACCTTGAGAACCTGTATCTTGGGACACATTCATAGTTGTGTTCTTCAGGAAAGGTAGTAGCCAGTGTGTAATGTGTAGTCTTGGTCTCCAGGCATGAAAGTGGACTGGTGTGTGTTGGGCCTTTCCTGTGTTGTACCTTGGATGCCTGACCTTTGTGTCTACATCTGAGTATTCAACCAGGAAACCACTCAGGCTACCTATGTGTGGTGTGGGCTGGAATGTTCACTTTGAAGTGTCCCTTCATGGAAGCTGTTCTGTGTGAGGACGGCTGGGTGAACCACTGAGTGTCAAAGAGAAAAGGAACAATCCAAACATGAGTCACCTGTTCCTATGTAGGCACCCAGATTCAAACCCTGATTCAACCAATAGTGAGAGGTTCCCTATACCTTCCTTTATCTACTTGATTTCTTTGAGTGAGAGGAAAATAGTATTATCACTAACCCATAAACTCTAGAACATTTAATACATTAATAGCAGATACAGCATCAGTAACTGTGAGATAGACATTGTATGCACTGTGCAAAGGAATGTTTCAGATACTAGTAAATATATTTTTTTAATTTCTCTTGATCTTAGGAAAATTTTTATAAACCATACCACAGAGATAGAATCCCTTGTGTTTCTCTGAACACATCATTATGTTTAAAATTTTAGCCAGATACGTATTAGAAATTAACATACTCTGGTTTCTTTTGTGATTGAGGTTTTCTATTTTTATTTCCCCACTTGGCTAATAAAGTGAAATGTATTCTGAAAATTTGTATTATGCTTTCTTTTTATTTGCTTACAGAAATCATTTTAAAATTTTTTCTTTATTTGAGAGAGGGAGAGAATAAATACAAGTTAGGGGAGGGCCAGAGGCAGAGAGACCAGCAGAATCCCCACTGAGCGGGGAGCCCCAGGTAGGGCTCTTTCCCAAGACCCTGCATCAGGACCCAGTTTTTAGGCAGAAGCTTAACTGACTGAGCCACCCAGGCTTCCCTACACAAGTCATGTCTTGATATAGATTCCCATGGCCATGATCTTGTATTAGACTTTTCTGTTGTTTTATCTCTGTGTCTTCCTCCTCTAGTGGTGTTAGCAGTCTCCCAGGACCACACACCCAATGCCAGTTGTGATGTCAGAGATCTTCCATGGGCCTCTGTGCTCAGATCAATGATTATTCCTCTTTTCCCACAGCAGACATGCCTCCAGGAGCTGGGCAGTTGTCATAAGCTTTGTGGTGCAGGCTGTCCATGCAATCGTGGCAACCTGATAGATGTTGTACCACTGTAACTTTTACTTCACTGGAGGTAGGATAAGGTCTACAGCTTTTATTGCCAAACAGGGGAGCATAGGCAGCTCATTGGCCATTGTCTGTAATAGAGTCCTACCCACACTGTCAGCTTTTGGGTAAAAGATTTCTGCCATGACATTGGATGCACACTTCTTTGTTAGGTTGACAGAGTGACCAGGGATGTGTCTATGGTGGCACAGTGTGCGTCTTGGGGGTCTTCCAGACCTTCACAAGTGGCCCTATGGCCGATGGTTGAAAGCATCTTAGTCAAACCTTCCACGTCCGTTGACTTTGTGACCTACCCTGCATGGGACTGTGTATCACTGCCAGGTGAGCAGCAAAAGATCATGAAGGAAAATGTATTGGTTGCTGTTGTGCATACCTGCCCCGAATCATACATTCATATATGTGCCTTCTACAGTCTTATCACTATTCCTTGAAGTCATGTGGTGATGTGATCTGCGCGAGCATTTCCTTGGTTGATGTTTTAGTAATACTTGTCATTCCACACGTTTGTGTATAAAAAAGCTTGGGAATATAGTGAACGCATCTGGCTCTTGGGTAGAGGACAGATGAGTTTATTTATTGTACAGGAAAACAGATGTTTCTTTCTGTGAGAAAGGACCGGGTAGATACATTGGATGTTCCTTGACGATACTAGGGTTTCCTGTGCTCAGGATCCCACAGAAGTGATTCAAACCCACCGCATGTGCAGCGTCTCGCGGTATCAGTTGTGGGTGCGCAGCTGGCCAGTGGAATTAGTGTGATAAAGACATTTATGATGTTTGCTGTGTCATGAGTCATAAGATGCTTAGACTTTGACCTGGGAACCTCCTGTCATCTGCCCGAATTGGGAAATGGTTACAGGTCACAGTTTAGAATGTGTGTCATGTTGGGCTTTTAATACTCTTGGGATTATCCATGGATTTTATTCAAAACAAAATAGATATTCATGAATGTGTTTCTTGTTTGTTCACTTACGTTGTTGTTTCGATTATACACTTAAGTTAATATATATAATATTTGTCTTTGAGTTACTTGACCTTGCATAATACTTTGTGGTTCAAACCATGTTGTCACACATGACAAGACACAATGAAACAAGCAGAAACAGACCCATAAATACAAGGAGTAACCTGACTGTTACCAGTGTGGAATGGAGAAGGATGATTGGCAGCATGAGGAAATGGGAACAGGAAACACATGCTTCCAGTTGTGTTATAATGAGTCATGGGGATAACAGAATATAGGGAACTCATTTAGTGGTATGATGACAACATTTTATGGTGCCAGATGGTAGCTACTTGGTAGTGAGCAGAATAGAACCTATAGAGTGGTCCAGTCCCCATGTTTTACACCTGAACTAATGGAACATTTAAAAGAAAGCAAGATAGATACCGAGAAGCATATGCCTTCATAGGTTAAAGTAGTGTCTTAAGAAGGTGCAGGCAAACAAAGTAAACCAACTGTGCAAAATAAGCTAATCCTAAGTATTAGTAGTAGGAAAAAATCCTAGGAAAGCAAACTGACCTGTGTCACAGTGGAGATAAAGGTGCATAGTGGTAGAAGGGAGAGAGCAGGGGAAAGACCAGCGTCTGCCCAGCAGTGTGAAGAAGGAAATTGGTAGATGAAGAAGAGCCTGTGGTCCTCATAGGCTGAGCAGCCCAGGGGGTACATGGAAGAACAGTCATTTCTGTGAGAGCTTATTCCCTACAGTGTGTTCTCTCTCCTGTCTCACCATTACAGTGTGTGTAATAATGGCCACACGTGTCAGGAAGGCTTTTCTGTGATTCTTTTGGGAAGACCAGAAAGTGCAACCAACTTGTAATAACTGTACTCATTTTACACAAAGTCAGTTTTCAGGAGGAAGCCTAAGTTGAAACACGTGATCCTATAGCCTGAAAACATGGGTACTAGTACAAATACAGGGGAAATTTGAAATTGATAAAGGCCATGGATGCAGTGGGGTCCAAGCTACAAAACCAGTGTTGCAGCCAGAAGCAGATTGCACCTGCATTTGTTGTCAAGGAGGGAGTTGTTTCCATGAATACGGTGGCCGTGGTGAATTTGGGTTGGGTGGTTTGTTGCTCTTAATGTATGATCCTGTTTTGGGAATTGCTCTTCGTTGTGTAGAAACAAAACTAATTTTTATGTTTTGGTTTGTGTACTAACACATGAGTTGTTATAAAACAATAAGGATTCACCATGGGAAGCAAAGGCCATGGAGCAGGAGGATCCTAGACTCATGTGTCCTGTCATGAGCACTAACCTGCAACTGTCAGGTCCTCCTGAATGCCCCAGACATTGGGCTGAGGAGACAGGACAGACTCCCACGTGAACGGAGAGAAGAGGCCACATGGAAGATGGCAAATGGTGTGGAGACATGGTTTAGGGAGGAGAGGAGTATAGCACTGTGGCTGGAAGGGAGCCCCGGCTGTGCAGTAGGTGTCAGGACAGTGGAACACTCCGCGGATGCCTAAGGAGGTTCCGCAAAGCCATTGGCTTGGAGAGGGAGAAGGGCTGAATTTCATGAGTTCTTGGAACCAGCACATCTTAAAGCCTGGTTTAATGGGCAGCAGGTTTGGATGGGGTAGAACCAGGAGGGCACTGGGGTGCTCCTGGAGAGAAGGCTGGCAAACAACCTGGGGGCTCACAGCATGGAAACAGCCATCTGGAGAATACTTGGGGTGCACAGTGGGGAGAGTATTCAGTAGTCTAGGAGCACATTCCTGAGAGGAAACTTTCAGTGACATGTGGCTCCCAGAACACGGGAGTTGGATGACACCATTTCCCTCTCCCATTCTGTAGCATAAAGCAGAGCCCCACTCAGTGAGGACACTGGCTGTCTGCCTTGCTTGCACCAGGCCCCACCCCCTGTGATCTGAGGGGACTGCCCTTCTCAGTGAGGCTTATCTCAGGCTCAGCAAGGTGAGCCCCTGCCCAGATCCTGAGCAGGGATTCTGCAGGGCCGCAGTCCTGGTGGAGTTGTTGTCAGATCTCCTTTCACAAGCGCAGCAGAGCTCACCTAGTTCAAACTGGCCACATTGAGGCCAGGGACCAAACACTGCCCATAGCAGGCAAGGAGAACCCCTGCAGACTGGCCTGAAGGATACAGAATGAGACATTGTTGAGTTTTCTAATGGACAGAGGAAGTTAGAGAATTAGACAAAAGCCACGATGAAAGAATTTATCCCAAACAAAACCAGCAGGTAAGACCGGGGCCAGAGAAGCAATGGAAACAGTAGTAAGGAGCTTGATGGCGAATTTAAGGCAACAATCATAACGATACTCAAGGAGTTGAGAAAAGAATAGTGAGAACTTTACTACAGGGGTAAGAGTTAAAAAAAAAAAAAAGTTGAAAAAAAGTTGGTTGTCTGGGTGGCTTACTCTGTTAAACCCCAGGCTCTTGGTTTCTGCTCAAATCTTGATCTCGGGGTCCTGGAATCCAAGCTCAAGTCTGCCTCTGCACTCAGTGTGATGCGTACATGTGATTTCATCTCTCTAGCTTCCACCCAAACTCCTATGACCCCCATCCCCCAGTATATGTCTTTTTAAAAATCAAACATAGGTGAACAATGCAATAAGCTAGTTTAGAAATAGGTTATTAAGAGAAGGCTGGAAGAAACAGAAGAAAGACTTTGTCACATAAAAGGCAAAATGAAGGGAAATACTGAATTGGAACCAAAGGAGGGAAAAGAAGCATGCAACAAGGGATTTTATTTTTTTTTAAGGTTTTATTTATTTATTTGACAGACCGTGATCACAGGTAGGCAGAGAATGAGGTGGGAAAGCAGGATCCCTGCTGAGCAGAGAGCTCTATGCAGGGCTCAATCCCAGGACCTTGGGATCATGAGCTGAGCCAAAAGCCAGAGGCTTAACCCATTAAGCCACCCAGGTTCCCCTAACACAAATTTATTTAGGGAGCTCATTGACACCATCGAAAGTAGGAAGATTCCCAGGTCTAGGGCTTTCCTGTGCTGGGAGAGTATTTCTTTGAAATTCAACCCTCATGCTTCTTACTGGTCTAAGGTGATTTCCAAATTCTTTGGTTCAAGGTTAGTAATTCATTCTTAATAACTTGTCTGTTTTTAGGCATTATCTTTCTTTTGTTCTAAATTACCCTATTTGGGTTTTTTTTTTTTTTTTTTATGATTTTGTTTATTTTGGATGTGTGGGTGGCTCAGTGGGTTAAAGCATCTGCCTACAGCTCAGGTCATGATCCCTGAGTCCTGGGGTCAAGTCCTGCTTTGGGCTCTCTCCTCAGCAGGGAGTATGATTCCCCCTCCTTCTCTCTGCCTGCCTCACTGCCTACTTGTGATCTGTCTGTTAAATAAATAAAATCTTTAAGAGGAAAAAATTTTGTTTATTTGACAGAGACACACAGCAGGAGAGGGAACATAGGTACGGGGAACGGGAGAGGGAGAAACAGGTTTCCTGCTTATCTTGGAGCCTGAGCAGGTCTGGAGTTCCATATGGGGACTCCATCCCATGACCATGGGATACTTGACCTGAGCTGAAGGCAGAAGCGCCCCTTTATTTGTTATTATATAGTAGTTTGTGGGATTTAGTGTTTTACCACTTTCATTTTTGATAAAATGGGCATTACTTCTGTTAGTATTAATTACCTCTGTTAGTATTAATGTGCTATCTATCTATTTCGGATTTTTCTTTGTAATTTTCATTCCTGTACTAAGTTTCTTTTAAAAAATATTTTATTTATCTGATAGAGGGATCATAAGTAGGCAGAGAGGCAGGCAGAGAGAGAGGGGGAAGCATGCTCCCTTCCGAGTAGAGAGCCCAATGGGGGACTCAATCCTAGGACCCAGGGATCATGAGCTGAGCTGAAGGCAGAGTCTTAACCCATTGAACCACCCAGTCATTCCTCTCTACTAACTTTCATCTAATTGTTTCCTTTTTTAGTTCTTCTGGTGGAAATTAAGTTGCTTGTTCCAACATTTCTGTTACCTGTATTGTATAACATAACAAAAATGAAAAACAAAGTGTACTCAGGAAACTGGCAGAAATAAATAATGACCAGAAACAGTAAAAGAATTAAGGTGATTTTTAGGGATTTCTGTAATCATGTCATGTGTGAACAGAGATAGTTTTACTGTTTCTTGTTTAGTTTAGATTCCTTTACTAGATTTGTGGTTGCATAATTGTTCTTTTTTTAAAAAATATATTATTTATTTATTTGACAGAGATTACAAGTAGGCAGAGAGGCAGGCAGAGAGAGAGAGGAGGAAGCAGGCTCCCTGCTGAGCACAGAGCCCTATGCGGGACTTGATCCCAGGACCCTGAGATCATGACCTGAGACGAAGGCAGCGGCTTAACCACTGAGCCACCCAGGTGCCCCGCATAATTGTTCTGAATAGAGAACTCAAAGGCAGTGGTGGGGTCAATTCATTACCTGCTGATCATAGAGGAGAAGCTTGCAGACTGTCCCTACTGAATAGGTTTCAGTTTTTCATACATCTATAGCATTCATTAGGTTAGGGTTTCCTTCATTCTCTACCTTGAGTGTTTTTAGCATGACATGCTGTCCAATACTGTCTCCCTTATTTGTATTCTGTCTCCCTTAAAATGATCATGTCATTTTTGCCCTTCGTTCTGTTAATGCGGAGTCTTGAATTTATGGTTTTCTGTATGTTGGAGTGCCCTTCATTCCAGATCTTGTAAAAAGAGAAAATATGCTGTTGATTCAGATTGCTATTTATTGTGAGCTTCGAGTGAATATTCATCACAGGCAGTAGTTTGTAAACTTTGTTGTTTGTACTGTCTTTGTCTGGCTTTCAAGAGCTGGTAATGCTGGTGCCACAGAGAGAGTGTTTTGCTAGTTTGTCTGATATTCATGCCTTAGAAATGTTTGAGGAGATGTGCAGTCCTTTCTCCTTCAGTGTCTGTTTGAATATCCAGCGAATTCATCTGGCACACAATTTTTGCTTGTTGGATTTTTTCTTTTATTCCTCTCTCATTCTGGTTAGTTGTTGTAGATCAGTTTGGGGGTTTTTTTTTGTTTGTTTTTCTGAATGTAAAGTCTAAATTGTTTATACTTTTTTTTTTTGACATTCATACTCATCTTTTGGTGTGAGTTTGTGGTCCCTGATTATCCATTGTTGCCTCTTTCTTGATTCCTACAGTCAGTTACGCTCTCCTTTTGCCTTTTCACCTCTCATTTTAGTCGTACTAAATGATCAATGTTGATCTTTTGTGACAAACAATTCTTCCTGTGGTTGATAGTTTCTATTTTTACCGTCCTCTAGTTGGTTCATTTCAGTTTTCTGTTTCAGTATCCACCGTTCTGCTAATTTTGAGCTCATGTGACCCTTTTCCTGATTGTTAGAGATACAGGAAATTGATTGGTGCTACACCATGACCATATTGCAGTATTCTCTATTAGACTCTACTCAGTACATTGTGTGACATGTTGTGTGTCCATGGAGAAATGAAGTCCTGATGACTCCTTCTCAGCCATCTTTCTGACATTGTCTGATTGACTTGATGCTTCTGTATTAGAAGTCATCAGTATATTTTTCTGAATGTAGTAAGTGCAATGGTTTTACTTTTATTTGGTATCTTTCAGCTGTATCGTCACATGACACCCAGAGTTTCCTGCTAAAGCAGAGCATACAAGGTTCTTTCCAGAACGGATCAATTCCCAGATACAAACATAGTGCTGTTGAGATTTTACACTTACATAGAGACTGGGACAATGATGGGGAGAGTGACGGGTATCAAAGATTTCAGAGAAGACAAATCCAAACCAAGTCAACTGCCTTTCATGAGAATCTCACTGCCCCAAATGGTATAAGATATAAATATCTGTGGAAATCCTCCCTTTTGAAATCAACTGTTTCTGCAGAGCAGTGTGTTTCTGTCAGCACAAGATCCGATCAGATATTCCATCATAGCGATTTGTGGACAGACCATTTGGCACATCTGGAAAGTAACCTAGTCCATGCTGAGAATAATGATTTGAGCCATTTGGAAGATAGGACTGACCTGACCTTAAATCAGAGATTTAGAAATGAAAAACAAAGTGCTCAGTGGGATCCATTCGACAGGGGCTTCACCGAAGAGTGGACCCTCCAGAATGACCGGAGGCTTCTCAGGGGAGATAGAATTGCTCAGTGCACTGAATCTGAGAAAACATTGAACCAGGGCTCCCATGCTCACATATGTGTCAGGACTAGGTTTGCAGAGAACCATTATGAATGTGATAAATGTGGGGAAGGCTTTCATCCAAGCTCTAACCTCAGTATACTCCCTTCCGGAGACAGTCCTCACAAGGATAATGAATGTGGGAAAGCTCGTAACCAGTCCTCCAGTGTTGCTGATCATCAGAGAATTTATGAGGGAAAAAGCCCTTTCACATCTAATAAACCAGGGACCATGTTTAGTCAGTCATCGAGACCAAATAGAAATAAGACAATTCCTAGGGGCGAGAAAACTTACATTTTTAAGGAATGTTGTAAATCCTTTGATTGCCACTCGACATTATCTCAGTTCCCACGAATGCATACTGGAGAGAAAATATGCAAAATATGTAAACGCAAGGAATGTAGTAAACCTTTTAAGGACCCTTCATCAGTAAAGGGACATAAGCCAGTCCATACTGGAGAGAAACAGTACAAATGGGCAAAAGGTGTGAAAGCATCTACATTGCCCTCCTCCCTTCCTGGAAGTCACCAAACTCATACTGGAGAGAAACATTACCAATGTGAAGTATGCAGCAAGACCTTTAAATGGCGTTGTGAACTTACTCAGCATCACCGAACTCATACTGGAGAGAAACCTTACCAATGTCACGTATGTGGCAAGGCCTTTAAGTGGCGTTCAGACGTTACTCGACATCACCGAGTTCATACTGGAGAGAAACCTTATAAATGTCAAGAATGTGGCAAGGCCTTTCACCGGAGCTCAGGCCTTAGCCAACATTACAGAATTCATACTGGAAAGAAACCTTACAAATGTCAGGAATGTGGCAAAGCCTTTATGTGGCCTTCAGAGCTTACTCAACATCACCGAGTTCATACTGGAGAGAAACCTTACCAATGTGAGGAATGTGGCAAGGCCTTTATGCGCCCTGCAGACCTTACTCAACATTACAGACTTCATACGGGACAGAAACCTTACCAGTGTCATGAATGTGGCAAGACCTTTAACCAGAGCTCAGTGCTTACCCAACATTACAGAATTCATACTGGAGAGAAGCCTTACCAATGCCAAGAATGTGACAAGGCCTTTAAGCAGAGCTCAGGGCTGCTTCAACATCACCGAGTTCATACTGGAGAGAAACCTTACAAATGTAAACAGTGTGGCAAGGCCTTTAAGATGCCCTCAGATATTATGAAACATCACCGAATTCACACTGGAGAAAAACCTTACAAATGTGACGACTGTGGCAAGGCCTTTATGTGGGTCACATCCCTTACTAAACATCACCGAATTCACACTGGAGAGAAGCCTTACCAATGTAACAAATGTGGCAAGGCCTTTCATGACAGCTCAAGACTTACTGCACATCATCGAATTCATACTGGAGAGAAACCTTATGAATGTGAAGAATGTGGCAAGACCTTTATGTGGCCCTCAAACCTTACTCGACATCGCCAAATTCATAAGTGGAGAGTAATCTACAGACATAATGTATGTGTGAAAACATCTATGGCCATTTCTTCATTTACTTCATGTGAGAAATTTTATATAGGAGAGTAACTGGACACATAGAATGTGTCCGACCTCTCACTAGAACTCCCAACTTCAAGTCATAGTTACCATGTAGCAGAAGAACTGTAAAATGTAAAGAAAGTGGATAAGACACGCCTTTTGTGGAATTTAGTATTTACTCAATATCACAAAATGCTTAGTAGATTCAGTGCTCGCTTTGGCAGCAAATATACAAAATGCTTAGTAGATTCAAACCCTTGGAACTAATGAATGTGGAAAGACCATTTTCATTTTTATACACACCGGAGCAAACACCAGAGAGAGCATTAAATAAAGTAAATTTGAAGACATAAATATTTAGATGACTTTCTAATTGAACTCAAATGCCAATAAATGTAAGGAATGAAGGAACTCAATTCAGACATTACTCTGAAAATAGTATTACAAGGAAAAATCAAACACTGAGAAAAGGTATATACTATTCTGTTTCAACAGATATAGTAGATAGGGTTTTATGTAAGTTTAATTTCAATATATTTTTTAACATTTTTTACATTGACCTTATTTGAGATTTGTGACAAACAATTTTATTTTACTCTGAAATCTCTACCAAGAATCCCTTTATCCCTACTGAATCTGGAAGACCGTGTGGCTGATTGTTGCTCCATCAAAGACACTGGATGCCCTGCTACATTAAGTGGGATGCACACATGTCTAATTTTCCATGGAAGATGCAGGATTGTATAATATATAACATACGAGGAAAATCACCGTGGAGATGCTTATGGTTACAACATTGATGTATGTTACCATGAAATAGGTGTTCAGAACACATACTGCTCCATGTTTTAAAGTAAAGAACTTCCTCAATATTAGAAATAGAAGGTTTTACTAATTGTTCTTTAAGAAAAAGAAGGTGGCAGGCAGTACGCTACCAATGCGTCTTTGTAAGCACAATCATTAGAGAGTATGACTTGATGTGGTTAAATGAGGAAATCCTGACAGATGACTGAAGGGGGGTAGCTAACTCTTCCCTACAGTGCCATACCACTGAACATACACATTTCTTAGGAATGTACCTCAGTCCTGAGATTTTGGGAAATAGGTACTCCCCATCCTTCTGACAACACGCGAATGGTTTTGCACACGTTTGTTCTGTATTTTGAACAGTGACAATAGACTGGATTTGAAATGCATAATGTAGTGTATGTGTGAACTTAATATATATTTTCATTAATAAAACCTAGTGGTTTTTCATGTATTGATATGGGTGTGTCATGAATGAGGTGTTATCCTATCTACAGTGTTAATCTCTCTCTTTGAAGGTTGCAGGTAAATGATGGAATCAATCACCTGTTTGGTACTGGAGTAAAACAGTTTACTTAGGAATCCATTTTCCCAGTGCTCTGAAGGTTGAAGGGATATGTGATTGTTTTTCCCCTAGTCTGTGCTATGATTTTCTCCTCTTTGTTAATACAATGATACTACTGTGGGTGTATTAACTGAGGCATGTAGCATAGAGGTATTTTTGGTGTTTTCGCTCACATACTCCATGATGCTACTTGGCATTGATTTTGCAGGGGCCTTGCACTGACATTCCCCAGTCAGCACGCTGCAGAGTGACAAGTTAGTGGAACATCTCATATGAGATCTGCACTCCATCCTTGTGAGCCAGCATCTCTCTTTATTTTTTCTTTTTTAAAAATTCTAAAAAATATTTTATTTATTTTACCGACAGATTGCACGTAGGCAGAGAGGGAGGCAGAGAGAGAGGGGCTTCATTCCAGGACCCTGGGATAATGACTTGAGCTGCAGGCAGAGGCTTTAACCCACTGAACCACCCAGGCATCCCCATCTCCATTTCTTGCAATGCCTTCCCTCCCATAACCCATAGAGAATACTCCCCCTCCCCCCAGGACTTCCCTAAATCTGTTTTAGTCAGGATGGCATTTTCTGGACTTAGACTTGGGACTCTGTAGCACAGCACCATGGCCCCAAATGAAACATGTGCCCCATGAGCTACACTGAGTGGTATTTTGATGTGTCTATGAGGTATACATGTGCATATGACCATGTTATGTGTGTCATAGATACCCGATAAGAAACAGAAATCTATCCCAATAGGAATCATGTGGTAGCCCAGGGAAGAGACAGAAAATATTCAAGATGAAGAATTAGCATGTAGAGGAGGAGACGTGTCCTGAGCTTCCCTAGTGACTCCCTAGATGTAGAAGTTATCTCCAGATCTCCAGTTGTGTTCACCCTCATTTTTCTTTCCAGCTATGTAGGCACCACAACCATTCTTTCTTGCCTGTCCTATGGAGAGAGTGTCCTCAGAAAATGCTTCATTGAGATTAGACAGATGGAAAGCTGATGGGTATTAATTCTAACATGAATGATGTGGGATGTGAATCTAAGTAAAATTTGAGGAAGGCACTGTCCTTAGAAAGACAAGACCCATTGAAAGGAAATGTGAGGAACTCTTTTGTGTGGGGAGAGAGCCAGAGGTGGCTCCCTTTAGTCACTGCAAAGGCACAGGCAGCTCTTGCTGATGAATACATGTATTCAGTCAGTCATCTGATGAATACATGTAATGGGGAAAGGAAGTGGCAAATGTGGGTTTTTTAGGAGTGGGGAGGTCCTGCTTCATCCTTATGATTTGATCGACCTCCTGTGTCTTCCTGAGGATTAATGCTGTTGGATGTCAGTGATGACTGTTCTGCCCCTGCCTAGATGCATGAAAAGGGATGGAGGAGGGTGTTAGATGATGCATTCATGTGGGCATTCTACCGTGTGACATCTTAAGACATCTTAAGATGTCACACGGTAGAATAGATGTTTGAGATGAAGAAGCCTTTTGGGGAGTGGAATAGGCCAGATCAGCAAGGCATGTGCTGTGGTTGCTTCTAAGCTCTCGTTTCCTATGTAGATAACCCAAGTCAAGGTCAGATCCAGTGTGGTTGGGTGATCCTTCAGGGAAGCTGATTCACTGCTGTGCGGTACATTCCTTCTTTCCTCAGCATGGTAGTAAGTATAGTTCTAGTCTCTGCCTCCTTACATGGCACAGATTTGTTAGAGAATCAGTTCAGCAGTGAGAGGCAGTGAGCGTATCTGCCTGAAAACAGTCCAGCCCACGTATTGCAAGTTGGAAATCAGAAGCAATGATTTCCATTGCTGACCACAAAACAACTTGAGGTACACAAACAGAAGCACAACCACACACCCTCTCAGAGTCTGTGACTTAGAACCAAAAGAAAAGTAGTCCTCACCAAGATGAGGTTACGATACAATTGAAGTAACAAATTTCTTTGGTTTTATCACATGCCATGTTATTTTCCATGAGATCTTCCCAGTCAGATGCCTTATTTTCTACACCGCAAACTGAAAGCACCATATTCAATAAGGATTTCGCCTTTTCCTTCTCTCTTTGCCTGCCTCCCTGCCTACTTGTGATGTCTCTCAGTCAGATAAATAAAATCGTAAAAAGATTTTATTTGACAGGAAACTCAAGCAGGGGGAGAGGGAGCAGTAGGCTTCCCACTGAGCAGGGAGCCCAATGTAGGTTTTGATCCCAGGACCCTGGGATAATGACCTGAGCTGAAGGCATATGCTCAATGACTGAGCCACCCAGTTGCCCCCACAGAACAGACTCTTAACTGTCAAGAAAAACTAAGGGTGGTTGGATAGGGAGTGGGTGGGAGGGGTGGATGCAATGGGTGATGAGTTAAGTAGCACACTGTGATGACTGCTGGGTGTTGTATGTAAGTGGAGAACAGAAATTCTCCTGCTGAAACTAATACTATGTGCAAATGAAGTGGAATCTAAAGAAAACTTGGAGCTACAAAAAAGTAACTTAAGGACAAAAAATTGTTACTTGGTGAAAAGAAGAGACACAGAAACAAAAACACTTTTCGCCCAGAAGACTGACTTAGCCTGCATAGTTAGGATAAATATCTAATAAGTGCTGGTTGCTACATTTCTTTCTTTCTTTCTTTCTTTTTTTTTTTTAAGATATTTATTTATTTGAGAGAGAGACGGTGAGAGAGAACATGAGCAAGGAGGAGGTCAGAGAGAGAAGCAGACTCCCTGTGGAGTTGGGAGCCTGATGCGGGACTCGATCCCGGAACTCTGGGATCATGACCTGAGCCGAAGGCAGTTGTCCAACCAACTGAGCCACCCAAGCGTCCCTGGTTCCTACATTCTTAAAGGCTCTCGTGACTTCTGTCCATCCACTAATAAGCAATATGGAACTTGACGGAGTTTTGGAATATAGGTGAGGCACAGTGGGGTGGAATCCGGAGCTGATGACCAAGAAAGAATTCTTGAGATGTCTTTGGTGTAAATTGGTGGTTTCTTAAAGCACCAGGACAGGACCCCTAGGCAGAAAGAGCTGCTCATTTTCCTGATGTGTCACTGATTTTATAATTGGGAACTGGGGAGTTGAGGACAAACAGGGTGTCCAGAAGGACTGTCATATGGGAAAGAAGACTCTTGAGAATGGGAACCTGGTTATTGTCAAGCAGAAGCTGTTTTTCTTTCCAATGAGCTATGGATATGAAGATAGTTGCCAACTTCCTGGAGGACTGTTGTATTCTTCAATCACACATCCTTGTGGTTTGGTTACAGGTTTAGAAGAAAATTTAATTTTACATACCTTTCCTTCTGCCTCAGCCTCTCTCAATTTTATGGAGGGGAGGGTGATGTTAGGGCCTCAGGAAACTGAGTTAATGGATCTCTGGAAGTTACACTTTACATATGATAAGAAAGCTTCTTGCTCGTAAATCAGTAGGATATGTGTGAAGTGAGGAAGAAAATTGTCCTGTAGTGATAAGGAAAACCTGTGTTCCAAGATGGCTGACCTAGGGAGCTAAGGAGTCCCAACTTC
The DNA here is from genome assembly GCF_020171115.1 of Neogale vison. Taxonomy (NCBI): domain Eukaryota; kingdom Metazoa; phylum Chordata; class Mammalia; order Carnivora; family Mustelidae; genus Neogale; species Neogale vison. Next base: position 48,090,191 of record NC_058097.1, on the reverse strand, counting down.
TGCCCTTGGGCTCTTCTGGGTTCTCTTCTCTGGTGCCAGAAGTACCAAGTATGCAGAAATAGGTACAAATTATCCTCTTTGTGATACATACCAAGAATCGATTAGATGGAGGACCTCGATCAGAAAGACTGCTGCCCCAAAGATTAACTTTTTTTTTTTTTTAAAGATTTTTATTTATTTATTTGACAGAGATTACAAGTAGGCAGAGAGGCAGGCAGAGAGAGAGAGGAGGAAGCAGGCTCCCTGCTGAGCACAGAGACTGATGTGGGACTCGATCCCAGGACCCTGAGATCATGACCTGAGCTGAAGGCATCGGCTTAACCCACTGAGCCACCCAGGCGCCCAAAGATTAACTTTTTACATCCTCAAGAGTTGTCTACCTGGAGAGGCAAAGCATTATTTGATGTAGATTTCATCTTTTCATTCTTCTGTAAGTTTATGACTCCTGTTTGCAATTATAAATCCCTCCCTCTTTTTTTTTTTTTAATTTTTTTTTTCAAGATTTTATTTACTTATTTGACAGAGAGAGAGCACAAGTAGGCAGAGAGGCAGGCAGAGAGAGAGGGGGAAGCAGGCTCCCCGCCAAGCAGAGAGCCCGATGCGGGGCTCGATCCCAAGACCCTGAGATCATGACCTGAGCTGAAGGCAGAGGCTTAACCCACTCAGCCACTGTGGCATGCAAGCTTTCATTGCCTGTCTTTGAGCCTCATGTCTTTCAGGCGGTCATAATTAGGAAATTTTTTAAGTATTCGACAAACCAAAGAATGGAGAATGGAGTGAGGAAAACAAATCTCTCCTTACATTCATTCTGTTGTATGAACTGACCTCTATGTTTCAGACCCAGATCAGAACGTGCAGACAGAGCTGGGGATCAAGGGCAGCTGTAGCTTTATTGCTTTGCCAGCCAAGGAGGCTTCAGCAGGTTGAGGCCTTCAAACTGGCAGCCCAGCAGGTTGAGGCCTTCAAACCGGCAGCCCACTCACAGGAAGGGGTTAGGGGTTTGTAGGGGAACATGGGATAATGGCCATTTCCAGAGGAATTGTGTGTCTGCTGCCAGCTGTGTTCAGCGTGCTGTCAGGGTTACGTATGCATTTTATTTTAAAGAATTTATTTATTTGACAGATCACAAGTAGGCTAAGGCAGGCAGAGAGAGGGGGGGAATCTGGCTCCCCACTGAGCAGAGAGCCTGATGCGGGACTCGATTCCAGGACCCTGAGATCATGACCTGAGCTGAAGGCAGTGGCTTAATCCACTGAGCCACCTAGGTGCCCTAAGCGTGCATTTTCCTAAAGCATGCTTTTAAAATCTAGTCACAGTGTGAAATTCCTTCCTATTTTAATTTCAATTTGTTAGTATATGTATATTGCTAATACTTCTAGGTTTTTGATGAGGAGGCTTTTGTTTCTACTTTTTTATTAATGATTTTATTTACTTATTTGACAGAGAGAGAGAAAAAGTAGGCAGAGAGGCAGGGGTGGGGGTGGGCGAGTGAAGCACGCTCCCTGCTGAACAGAGAGCCCAATGTTGGGCTTGATCCCAGGGCCCTGAGATCATGACCTGAGCCGAAGGCAGAGGCTTAACCCACTGAGCCACCCAGGTGCCCCTGTGTCTGTTTTTTAATTTAAGTTTTTAAAAATTATTTGGGCACCTGGGACTGTCATGACTAGTACTGACATATAAAATCTATGATTTGTCTTTCAGTGGAACATGTACACAAGTTGTTTCTTGTGACAGATTCCCATTGCCATGGTCTTAGACCTAACTACTCCTTTGATTTCTCTCCATCCTTTGTGTATCTCTACAGAGGCACAGAGCCTGCTGTAGGGCTCAGTCCCAAAACCCTGAGATCATGAACTGAGCCAAAATAGACACTTAGCCAAGTGAGTCACTGATGCAGCCCCATCCATTATTTTTATTTTATTTTATTTTTTATTTTATTCATTCATTCATTTCTTCATCTATCATTCATTCATTCATTCATTCATTTATGGAATTTAGAACTGTGGAAATGAAAATATGGGCATCAGTTGCACACTTGTGAGAAATGTAGAAACTTAGACCCTAATCAGAAATGAAAATTAGAATATGAATTTTAACAAGGTTTCAGTTGATTGTCATACATAGTAACATTGGAGAAATATATGTCTAGATGATCTACACTCTTCCCTTATTCTGTGGCTTTCTTTCTGTCTGTAGTATATTATTTTGATAATTGTGACTTTGCAGTATGCCTTAAATCATGATGTGTGCTGTTCATTTTCCAAATTATTCTGGGTATGTGTTATCCTGTGACATCCATGTAAAAGGGTGCATTTTGTCCTTTCTGCAAAAATAGCATTGGGAATTTGGTAGAGAGTACTTTAAATCTGCAGGTCAATTGAATTTTTATTGATAGGTCAGTAGTCTTAAGTATTTGAGTGAAAGAACATCAATGTGCTTCCACTTATTTCTTGTTTCAACTCCTGCACACTATTCATAGTTTTCATTGTTCCAGATTTGATGATATTATTTTGAATTATAAGCATTTTATTTGGGGGATGTTCCTCTAAATGTATTATGTCTCAACTTTTCGAATTCTTTTTTAAGTAGAAACAACAAATTTTCGGGGCGCCTGGGTGGCTCAGTGGGTTAAGCCGCTGCCTTTGGCTCAGGTCATGATCTCGGGGTCCTGGGATCGAGCCCCACATCGGGCTCTCTGCTCAGTGGGGAGCCTGCTTCCCTCTCTCTCTCTCTCTGCCTGCCTCTCTGCCTACTTGTGATCTCTACCTGTCAAATAAATAAAATCATAAAAAAAAAAAGAAACAACAAATTTTCTATGTGTTGAGTTTGTATTCTTCAGTGCTGTAAATTTTTTTTACAAATGTTTTTACAAATTTTTTTAGTTCACGCAGGTTTCTTTTTATTTTTTAAAAGATCTTATTTATTTATTTATTTATTTAATCAGTAGGGAAGGAAGCTCCCTACTGAGCAGAGAGCCCAATGTGGTGCTCAATCCCAGGACCCTGGGATCATGACCTGAGCTGAAGGCAGAGGCTTTACCCCACTAAGCCACCCAGGCACCCCTTTTCACAGGTTTCTAACAACAAGGATTTCCAGGAGAGGAAAATGGCCTTGGAATAGGAGGACACTAGACTCATCACATCTCAGGAACACAACTAGATAAGTACTGAATCATCTTCAGTACTCCAGAAATGGCCATGAAGAATGTCAGATCATACTCCCTAAGTTAAAGGAAAGAAGAGGCCACATCATAGATGGCAGAAAGTTTGGAAACATGGTTGAGGGAGGGAAGAATTACAGTGCTATTGAAGGCAGGGATCCCTGGTTGTGGAGAAAGTGACCTGACAGAGGGAACGCACAAGGAGAATGTTTCTCCAAAGCCCCTGGTGTGCAAAACCGAGGGGTTGAATTTCACGAGTTTTTGGAACTAGCAGGTCTTTTTTTTTTTTTTTAAAGATTTTTATTTATTTATTTGACAGACAGAGATCACAAGTAGGCAGAGAGGGAGGCAGAGAGTGAGTGAGAGAAGGAAGCAGGCTCCCTGCTGAGCAGAGAGCCTGATGCGGGACTCGATCCCAGGACCCTGAGATCATGACCCGAACCGAAGGCAGCGGCTTAACCCACTGAGCCACCCAGGCACCTGGAACTAGCAGGTCTTTTAAAGCCTAGAGTTTTAAAGGTCAGCAGCCTTGGCTGGGATAGAGCCAAAAAGGTGCTATGCTACTCCTGGTGAGTAGGAAGACAAGCAACCTGGGTACAAACAACCTGCAAACAGTGATCAAAAGAATGACTGGGGGACACAGTGGGAAGAGTATTCACTAGTCTAGGAGTGTTCCCTGTGAGGAAACATTCAGTGGGATCTTGTATTTAAGAACACAGAAGTTAGATGGCAGCATTTCCCTCTCCTGCCCTGTAGCGTAATCTCAGAGCAATGTCCCAATGTCCCAGTGTCCTCGTCAGTGAGGACATTGGCTGTCTGGCTTGCTTCCTAAGCCCCAGGCCCCTGTGCTCTGGTTGGACTGACCTTCTCAATCTAGCTAACCTCAGGCCCAGAAAGGTGGGCCCCTGTCCACACCACATCTCCTGAGCAGAGAAGAGAGTTCTGCACAACCTCCGTTCTGGTGGAGGTGGTTTCAGGTCTCATTTCACAAGCAGACCAGAGCTTACCTAGTTAAAACTGACCACATTCAGACCAGGGAGAAAATACTGTCTAAAGAAGGCAAGGAGAGCCTCTGTGGACCACTGACTAGAAGGATGTAGCAGGACAAATCACTGGCTTTTCTAATACAGAAAGGAACGCAGACTTAGACAAAATGCCATGATGGAAGAATTTATCCTAGAAGAAACAAAAAAATACGGCCATGGCCAGAGATCTAACGGAAGCAGTTATCAGTAACATACCTAATGGAGAATTAAAGGCAACAATTGTAGAGATACTCACAGGTTTGAGAAAAAAGTGCTGAGAACTTTACCACAGAGACAAGAGTTAGAAGGGAAAAAAAGAAGGAGGGCACGGGTGTCTCAATTATATCTGATTCTTGGTTTAAGCTTAAGTAGTGATTTCAGGATCATAGGATCCAGCCCCAGGTCAGTGTGGACATTCAGTGTGCTGTCTACTTGATATTCTCCCTCTCTCTGTAGCTCCCACTCATGCTCTTTCTCTCTCTCTCTCTATTTTTATCTCAAATAAATAAATCTTTTTAAAGTCTTTATTTATTCATTTGACAGATCACAAGTAGGCAGAGAGGCAGGAAGAGAGAGAGGAGGAAGAGGCTCCCTGCTGAGCAGAGAGCCCAATGCGGGGCTCCATCCCAAGACTGGGGGATCATGACCTGAGCTGAAGGCAGAGGTTTTAATGCACTGAGCCACCCAGGCACCCCTCAAATAGATAAATTTTTAAAAATCAGTGAAATTAACAATGCAATAAATGAGATTGAAAAGAGGATTGATGCAGTTAACAGCCAGTTGGAGGAAATGAAGGACTTTCTGACCTCAAGGACATAAAAAAGGAAAATAATGAATCTGAGCAAAAGAGAGAAGAATCCTCTAGCACAAGGTTTGATTTAGGGAACTCAGTGACTGCTTCAAATGTTGTAACATTCCTAGGTTTTGGGCTTTTCTGTGCTGGGAGAGTTTTGTTTCTAAATACAATTTAAATTCCTGTTTCTAGTGTAAGATGAGTTCCCATTTATTTGGTAGAGGGTAGATAATTCAGTCTTAGTGACTTGTGCAATTTTAGGAATTATCTATTGTTGTTGTTACTGCTTTTATTCCCAAGTTATCTGATTTGGTAGTTTATAAATGCTGACCAAGTTAAAACACAGCCAGTTTTATTATTTTGGGTGAACTGGGCATTACATTCAGTGTTCTGTTACAATTCTGGTCTCCCTTTTACTTATTTCAGATTTATCTTTGTCATTTATAGTACTACTACATTTCATTTAAGTTTTTTCCTTTCCTAGTTTCTCGTGGAAAGTTAAGTTTTTTATTCCAGCTCTCTCTTTTTAAAAAGATTTTATTTATTTATTTGACAGACAGAGAGCACAAGTAGGCAGAGAGGTAGGCAGAGAGAGGAGAGGAGGAAGCAGCCTCCCTGCCGAGCAGAGAGCCCAATGTGTGACTCGATCCCAGGCCGCTAAGATCATGACCTGAGCTGGAGGCAGAGGCTTAACCCACCAAGCCACCCAAGTATCCTTCCAGCTCTTTTTTTTTTTTTTAAGATTTTATTTATTTATTTGACAGAAATCACAAGTAGATGGAGAGGCAGGCAGAGACTCAGCCATGCATTGCATAAAAAAAATTTGAAAATGAAAAGTGTTGTAGACAATGTTTAGCAGAAATAAACAATACAAACAATAGAAAAAAAGCACAGAAAAATTAAATTAGGATTCTTTAGGGTCTTTTATAGATCATGTCATCTGTGAACACAGATAATTTTACTTTTTCTTTTTTTAGTTTGGATTCTTTTTATGTGTTTTTTTTTTTTTTTACCCCAGTTCTGACTTGAATGTCCAGTACCATGTTGAAAGGCAGTGGTGGGGTTATTTCATTACCTCATTTCTGATCATAGAGGAGAAGCTTACAATCTTTACCTATTGAGTATGTTGGATTTTTTTCCGTTTTATTTCAGTTTTATGTTTAAATAACCATTCTTCTAATTTTACACTCATGTGGCACTTTTCCAGATTATTTGAGATGCAGGAAGGGATTTGTGCTAGAGCATGACAGTATCACAGAATTATCTATTAGGGTATGTGGTCAGTATGTTGTGTTCAAAAGTAGGGTGTCCATGGAGGAAGGTAATTCTGATGATTCTTTCCTAGCCATCTTTCTGACACTCTCTGATTGACTGGAAACTTGTATGTTACAAGTCATCAGTATATTCATCTGAAAGTAGTAAGTGCAATGATTTTACTTTTCTCTTATTTGATATCTTTCAGCCATATCTTCACATGACACCCAGAACTTCCTGCAAAAGCCAAGCATAGAAGCTTCTTTCCCAAAAGTGACAATGGGTAGATACAAAGATAGTGCTCTTGAAAATACATACTTAATAACAGACCAGGAAAGTAATAGAGAGAGGGAAGGGCATCAAGGATACAATGAAGGACAGAGCCCATCTGAGGCAATGGCATCTAATAAGACTCAAAATGACCCAAATAGTGTAGGATATAAAACATCATGGAAAACTTCCCTTTTTAAGTCAGCTGCTTCCACAAAGCAGTGTGTTTCTGTCAGCAAAAGCTCCATTCAAGTATTCCAACATAGCTCTTTGCAGAAAGACAGTTTGGACAATCTGGAAAGTTATCTAGTCTGTGCTGAAAACAATGATTGGAACCATTTTCAAAACGGGATTGGATTGACCCCATCAGATACTTCTGAAAATCAGAGATTGAATAATGAAGAACAAAGTGCTAAGCGGGATCCATACGAGAGGGGCTTCACTGAGGAGTCGACCCTCCAGAATGACCAGAGCCCTTCCAATGGAGACAGCATTGCTCAGTGCCCTGAATCTGAGAAAACACTTAACCAGGGCTGCAGTGTTCAGAGACGTGTGAGGACTCAGTTTTCAGAGAACCAGTATGAATGTTATAAATGTGGGGAAGTCTTTCATCAGAGGTCTAGCCTTATTACACATGAGAGTATCCATTTGGGAGAAAATCCTGATGAATCCAGTCAGTGTGAGAATGGTCCTCAGCAGTCCTCCAGTATTGGTGATGATCAGAGAATTCATGAGGCCAAAAACCCATTCAGATATGCTAAACGTGGTCCCACATTTAGTCAGTCATCAAGACTAAGTAGAAAGAAGACTATCCCTAGTGGAGAGAAAACACCCATTTTTAAGGGACGTGGTAAAGTCTTTGACTCACACTCAACCCGATCTCAGCATCAGCAAATTAATACTGAAATGAAATCATACAAATGTGAAGAATGTGGTAAAATCTTTAAGTACTGCTCATCCCTAAGGAAACATAGGCAAATCCATACTGGAAAGAAACTCTACAAATGCAAAGAGTGTGGCAAAGTTTTTAAAATTCGCTCAACACTTATTCAACACCACAGAATTCATACTGGAGAGAAACCTTACAAATGTAAGGAATGTGGTAGGTCCTTTAACCAGCTGGCACACCTTACTCGACATCACAGAATTCATACTGGAGAGAAGCCTTACAAATGTCAAGAATGTGGCAAGGCCTTTAAGGAGCGCTCACGCCTTGATCAACATCACAGAATTCATACTGGAGAGAAACCTTACAAATGTAAGGAATGTGGTAGATCCTTTAACCAGCAAGCACACCTTACTCGACATCACAGAATTCATACTGGAGAGAAACCTTACAAATGTCAAGAATGTGGCAAGGCCTTTAAGGAGCGCTCATACCTTGATCTACATCACAGAATTCATACTGGAGAGAAGCCTTACAAATGTCAGGAATGTGACAAGGCCTTTTACCAGAGTTCATTGCTTAGTGCACATCACCGAATTCATACTGGAGAGAAACCTTACAAATGTAAGGAATGTGGCAAGGCCTTTAACAAGCGCTCAAGACTTACTCGACATCACAGAGTTCATACTGGAGAGAAACCTTACAAATGTCAAGAATGTGACAAGGCCTTTAAGTGTCACTCAACCCTTAGTAATCATCTCAGATTTCATACTGGAGAGAGACCTTACAAATGTCAAGAATGTGGGAAGGGCTTTCACCAGAGCTCAGGGCTTAGCCAACATCACAGAATTCATACTGGAGAGAAACCTTATGAATGTCAAGAATGTGGCAAGGCCTTTAATGATCGCTCACGCCTTGATCAACATCACAGACTTCATACTGGAGAGAAGAAACTTTACAAGTGTCAAGAATGTGACAAGGCCTTTTCCCATAGCTCATTGCTTAGGAAACATCACCGAATTCATACTGGAGAGAAACCTTACAAATGTAAGGAATGCGGCAAGGCTTTTAAACAGCGCTCACACCTTACTCGACATCACAGAGTTCATACTGGAGAGAGACCTTACAAATGTCAGGAATGTGACAAGGCCTTTAAGGGTCATTCAACCCTTAGTAATCATCTCCGATTTCATACTGGAGAGAAACCTTACAAATGTCAAGAATGTGGCAAGGCCTTTCACCGGAGGTCATTGCTTACTGCGCATCACAGAATTCATACTGGAGAGAAACCTTACAAATGTAAGGAATGTGGTAAGGCCTTTAGCCGAACTTCAGCCCTTACTCAACATCACCGAATTCATACTGGAGAGAAGCCTTACCAATGTCAAGAATGTGGCAAGGCCTTTAGCCGGCCTTCACAACTTACTCAACATCACCGAATTCATACTGGAGAGAGACCTTACCAATGTCAAGAGTGTGGCAAGGCCTTTAGCTGGCCTTTTGACCTTACTTGGCATCACCGAATTCATACTGGAGATCAACCTTACCAATGCCAAGAATGTGGCAAAGCCTTTAACAAGCGCTCACACCTTGATCAGCATCACAGAATTCATACTGGAGAGAAACCTTATAAATGTAAGGATTGTGGCAAGGCCTTTTCATTGCACTCAAACCTTCTTAAGCATCACAGAATTCATACTGGAGAGAAACCTTACAAATGTGAAGAATGTGGCAAGGCCTTTTACCGGCGCTCACACCTTACTAACCATCATAGAAGTCATCCTGGCAAGAAACTTTAAAAATTTAAAGTCTAGGAGTAAGGACTGTAAAAACCCTTACATCACAGACCTTGCATCCAGTGTAACTGGAGAATAGCTATACACATCTAAAGAAGTCCACCCTCTCTCTCCTTGAAACTCACAACATCGTAGTTTTCATATGGGAGCAACATGGTAAAATGTGATGAATGTGGTGAAACCTTTAACTGGAATTAAGTCTATACTCAGTGTCCCAATATGCACACTATGTTCAAACCCTAGAAACATGATTGTGGAAAGACCCTCATTTTAATACACACGTTCGCAAAGTGCTAAAGAAGGTAAATTGAATCATACAAATAATTAGAAAACTCTGATTGAACATCTAATGTCAATAAATGTCACAGATACCAAGTAAAAGGAGTGTATCAGTCCCTCTATTCAGACAGTACTCGTTAGTCCAAGAAAAAGGATCAAGTTAAACACTTGGAAAATGCATATGCTGTTACGTTGGAAAGATTCAGTGGGGGAGTTTTTAAGGGTACAATTAGTTTTGATGTGCTTTTTGTTATATTGAGCCTTTTTGAGGTTTGTGACCAACAAATATTAATGTACTTTATTCTCGAATCTCTTCTGGAGATTGAGTTACTTGTACTGGGTGTATGAATCCGTGAGCCTGATTTTTGCTCCGTCAATGGCATAGATGTTGGCGGTCTTACCCTTGGCCATCTGCAGTGCCTTAGTGAGTGCAATCAGCTCCACTTTTTGCAATGAGGTTCTGTGTGGCAGGGCTGCCTTCCAGAGCTCCTGTTGAGGAGAAACCACCGCAGCCCCTGCATACCTCTTTCCATCGGTCATGTAGCCACTCGCATCTGTGAACAGAGTCCTCTCGCATCCAGGAGGGGAGTGTCTCTGAGGTCAGGCCTTATTCCTGTGATCTGGGTTAGGACCTCCCCGCAGCTGTATGGGTGGTCAGTTAGCTTTTCTGGCAGTAATGTGGCTGGATTTAGCACTGCTGGGGGCCTGAAAATCACTTTCAGTTCATTGAGGAGGAGGGCTTAATACCCTGTCACTCGGGTGTTTGTCATCCACCAGTCTGGTGGGGTCCAGAGGAGGCCTTCGACAGTGTGAGTAGTGGTCAAGATGAGATTTTGACCCAAAGTTAATTTACTTGCATCCTTGACCAGGAGGGCCATGGCAGCAATTATGTGGAGGCAAGGGGGGAACCCAGCCACTACTGGATCTAGTTTTTTTGCTAAGAAAGGCTACTGGCCTTTACCAAGGCCCCAGAGTCTGAGTCAAAACCCTTTGGCTACCCCTGCCTTATCATCTACATAAAGTGGAAGGGCTTGGTTACATCTGCGATGGCCAGTGCTGGGTCACTCAATAAGGCTGTTTGTAATTTTCGAAATGCTCCTTCTGCCTCAGTGGTCCACTCTACCATAGTGAGTTTTCCCTTAATCAGTTTGTAGAGGGTTTGGGCAATCTCTGTGAACCGCGGTATCCACAGTCTGCAGTAGCCCACTGTCCCAAGAGACTCCCTCACTTGTTGGGGCATGGTAGGGTGGGGGTATCGGGTGATCACCTGTTTCCTGGACTCCGTGAAGGCACTCCCTCATGGAGATCAAAGCATAAATAAGTGGCATGGCTCTGACAAAGCTGTGCTTTCTTTGTTGACACCTGATACCCTTTTTCCTGCAGTCTGTAAGAGAGTTTCTGCCAGTGCCCCCCCCCCCCCGGCCGCAAGCATGACTCACAGTCCTCAGCGGCTATTAGCAAGTCACCAACATACTGTAACAGAGTGACTCTCATTTTGGTGATTCTGTACTCATGCAAATCCTCGTGTAGGGTCTTGTCGAAGATGGTGGGTGAATTTTTGAATCCTTGGGGAAGTCTTGTCCAGGTGAGCTGGCCTTGGAACCCTTCCTGTGGGTCAGACCACTCAAAAGCAAAGAGGGGTTGAGACTCCCTTGCCAAAGGTATGCAGAAAAATGCATCCTTGAGATCTAAGATGGTATACACAGTTCTTTTGGGGCCTAGGAGGGAGAGTAGGGTATAGGGGTTGGGCACTGTCAGGTGGATATCTTCAACCCATTTGTTAACTTCCCACAAGTCCTGAACAGGTTGGTACTTCCCAGTTTCAGCCTTTTTGATGGGCTGAAAGGTGTGTTCATGGAGAGGGGATGTCTCTCCATGGAGGCGATTAATAGGTTTTCTGATCCCTTACTATGCTTCCCAGGAGAGGGAGTACTGCTGGACTTGAATGGCCATAGCTGTTGCTTTTAACTGTACCACTACTGGAGGCCATCCCTTGGCCAGGCCAAGAGGCCTCCCTTCTGCCCAGAGTTCGGGAAGTTTGACCTGTAGGGTTTGGAGAAGGCTTCCCTCCCTTATCTCCTCTGGTTTTGAGACTGGCTCATAAAGGAGATGTTCATCTACTGCTGCCACAAGCATCTACACAGTGGGTTGTCCCAAAGTCACAGTCATGTCTCCTTTCAAGAACTGAATGCCAGCCTGTAGTTTGTGGAGGAGATCTCTTCCCATCAGGTTATATGGGGCATTAGGGAGGACCAAGAATTGATGTTTGGCTACTCCCGAGGCCAAATTTAAAGTTCTTCTGTTGTCCATTTCTGTCTTTCTGTGCCATTTACCCCTTGTACCCAGACTTCCTCTCCAGATAGTTTTCCCATAGGCTTTAGTAATGATGAAAATTGGGCTCCCGTGTCCACCAAAAAATCAATTGATTTCCCCTCCACCTCAATTTTAACCCAAGGTTTGGGGAGGGGCCCCAAACCACATCCCCTTCAGTCTTTGGTGGCCAGCATTGCCATTTTCTTCTTAGGGCACTCTATGACCCAGTGTCCTTTTTCCTTGCAGTAAGCACACTGATCTCAATCTAAGCCTTCCCACCTGCTTTCTCTGTGTTTAGGCTTTTCTTTCCATTGACCATCTGCTACCTGCCTTTTTCTTACCCACTGACTTTTTTTTTTTTCTTGTCTCCTTCCCACCTCATGTAATGCCAAAACTTTAACTATTTTTTTAGTCTGTTTTTCATACTTTAAGATAAAACTATTTATTCTCTTAGGCCCTCTTTTTTGTGTGTGTACAGTTATTTTAAACTTACTATCAGTTAACTGTCTTTCCTCTGGTTTTTCAGACAACATTAAAACCTTTAATAAAAACCTTACAGTATATTTCTTTTGGTGGTCTGTCCTGACCATACCTAAATTTTTTTTTTTTTTTCTGAAAATTTCCCTTCACAAACATTTTACAACTTCTTTTGTATCCAGGTTTTGTCCCAAGCCATTGCCTTTCAAACAACCATCTCATTTAGGAAAAAATTAGCTTTTTCTTTAATAAAAGGTATTACCATTCCTTATCTTTCTTATGTATCTCCTACTTTTTTACATGTAGGGTTATTTCCCATACTTCTATCAGTCTTGGTTACAGTTAGCAGAATTTTCTATTCTTAGAAACCCTTCAGTCTCTCGTAATGGTTAAGTATTAACTGATTGTGAACAGTTACAATAGAATTGCATAAGAAGTCAAAAGCATAAACCTACATCAAGTACTCAGTGCTTTAGCATTTTGTCTCATTTGGTTAAGACCTAGATGTCCATAATTTAATTCCATTTGTCATCTAACCAAAACGTTAAAGTTTCAGGTTACCAAATATTTTGAAAGTTACTTTAACAATTACCCATTAAAACTTTGAGACAGACAATTAACCATCAATCCAGTTATTTATTTGCTAACAGATTTTAACAAATAGCATGAATTTATTTGACCTTCAGTAAACTTTGATTGAAGTTTCACATTTACTGCTGTAACTTTAAAGACATGTCTATCTTAATTAAATCAACACATTTAACTTAGTTCAAATACTGATTTACGTTTCACCTGGACCCACTACACTTTGAATGTTTACCTGAGACATGGATGGGAAGATCTGGAGAGGGGTGTGTTAGGTCCAGGGGCTGCTCTTCTTGCTCCTTGACAGTGAAGAGGGAAAGGAGCCATGGTGCAGGAAGCACTGAGGACTGCCTGGAGGCCAGTTATGCAGGCCGCACCCAAGTCAGTGCAGAAACAGAAGGGGGAGTGCTGCCAGAAGGCAGAGAAAGGATTCCTAGTTTTAGAGAGTTTTCCTGGGTAAACCTTGTCACCCAACTGGGTGGTTTCACCTTGAAAATTCTCAAAATGCTAAAGAACAAGACTTAGGGGTGTCATAGGTCCCTTATTCTCTGCTTGCCCCATTTCTTCAAATACAACAAACAACAACAGACAACAAAAAGACAGGACAGACAACTGCAGACCAGAACCAGCAGCCCTTCCTCAACCAGATACCAAGTCTAAGGGTGTGCAAGACTTAATCCCAACTCAAAAATACAGCCTGCCGCTGGTGAGGATTTTCTTGGTCCCCTGACCACCTAGGGGGACTTGAACCCCCTGGCAGGTCCCCTGACAGCCTAGGGGGATTCAAACCCCCTGGCAATACCCCAGTGGAGGGATGGGGCATCCCCACATCCACTGCAGCCCCGGGGAGCAATGCTGTGTCCAGCTTGTCCCCAGTGGGCTATACCCTGGAGCTCTGCAACCAGACAGACAGAACAGATCCTGCAGGATAAAATCTCAAGATCTTACCTCCGAAGGCTTTTCCCAGAAATTCTGATGCCTTAGGTCGTGGATGAGCCCCTGGAATGTTGAGCTCAGTTATCAAAGGAATGAGCCTGAGACAAAGTGAAAGTTATGCAAAGCCTTATTCTATGCCAAGCATTAGAAGTCAGAATGACCGGCCAGGGCGACTCCAAAGACAGCGACCCTCTCCCTATCTCACAGGCTGGTTTTATAGGGCATAACCGATAATCCAAAGTACATGTCTTCTATTGTTAAGGCGTTTGCTCCCAGAATCGATACCCAGAACCATACCAGGAACTACTGGGGCGTTTATTCCCGGAATGAAGTCCGTGGATGTAAAGAACAATATGGCTACCTGGGCAATATGGAGTTGCTCTGGCTCAGCAGGCCCTAATAGTTAAATAGGTTTTAACATTAAATTGGCCCTAACAGTCTCAATTTAAAGAATGGACCCCGTGGATTTAGAAAAATAAATTCTATTTGTTTTATTTCCTAGTTATTTCCAGATTTACAGTTATATTTTGGCTAATATATTTTTCCAGCTAATAGGCATCACAAGCATTTTTTTTTTCTTTGCCTGGGTTGTGCAGGAGTGTCTTCACTAAACACTTGAGATTAGAGAGTTGGAAGGCCAATGGGTATTAATTCAGACATTAAACACTGGGATTTGGCATGTGAATCTATGTAGAACTTGATGAAATCACCATCCTTAGAAGCATAAGCCCTATTAAAAGAAAGTGTCAAAAAATTGTTTCTACTGTGAGGAGGGATCCGGAGGTGGCTCTCTTCAGTCGCTGCAAAGGCACGGACTGCTCTTGGTGATGTCATCTGATGAATATATGTAATGGGAGAAAGGAATTGGCAAATGTGGTGGGTTTCTGAGGAGTAGGGAAGTCCTACTTTATCTTCATGATTTAACTGAATTCCTATTTGTTACTGATGATCGGATGCTGTCGGATCATATTTACCACGATCGCCCGAACCTAATTCAGGATAGAGGGGTATTGGTGATGCAATCATGTGGTGATAGCGTTCAAAAGTCACATGGTAGAGTAGCTGTTGGTGGTGAAGGAACCTTCTGGACACTGGGATAGGCAGGATCACCAAAGTGTGTGCGTGGTTGAACTCAAGCACTGCTCTCTCCCAGGGATAAAAGCCCAATCAAGATTTGAGCCACTGTAGATGGGGGACCATTCAGGGAAGCTGCTGCAGTGCATTGTCGGAACTTCCTGTCTACTCAGTGCCACGTTCAATACCCTCCCCTGCTCTGGCTCTATCTGCTGTAGTTTTGGAATATAGGTGAGCTTCAGTGGTGTGGAGTCTGGAGCTGATGACCAAAAAAAAAAAAATTCTTGAGTCGTCTTTGGTGCCAAGTGTTGTTTTATTAAAGCATGGGGAGAGGAGGAGGGCAGAAAGAGTTGCTGCCACTAGGGTCATAAGGGGTGGCTGGTTTTACACTATGGTTTGGGGAAAGGTGAGGAATAAGGGACCTTTCAAAATGATTTTCTTTTTTTAAAAAAAAGATTTTATTTATTTATTTGACACACATGAAGAGATCATAAGTAGGCAGAGAGGCAGGCAGAGAGAGTGGGGAAAGCAGGCTCCCTGCTGAGCAGAGAGCCTGATGCAGGGCTCCATTCCAGGACCCTGGGATCATGACCTGAGCTGAAGGCAGAGGCTTTAACCCACTGAATCACCCAGGCACCCCCATCTCTATTTCTTGCAATGCCTTCTCTCCCATAACCCATAGAGAACACTCTCCTTCCCCCAGGCCTTCCCTAAATCTGTTTTAGTCAGGATGGCATATTCTGGACTTAGACTTGGGACTCTCTAGCACTGCACCATGGCCCCAAATGAAAGCATGTGCCCCATGTCCTACACTGAGTGGTATTTTGATGTGTCTATGAGGTACACATGTGCATATGACCATGTTATGTGTGTCATAGATACCCCATAAGAAACAGAAATCTATCCCAACAGGAATCATGTGGTAGCCCAGGGAAGAGACAGAAAATATAAGATGAAGAATTAGCGTGTAGAGGAGAATTGTCCTGAGCTTCCCTAGTGACTCCCTAGATGTAGAAGTTATTTCCCGATCTCCAGTTGTATTCGCCCTCATTGTTCTTTCCAGCTACAAAGACACCACAACCATTCTTTCTTGCCTGTCCTATGGAGAGAGTGTCCTCAGAAAATGCTTCATTGAGATTAGATAGATGGAAAGCCAATGGGTATTAGTTCCAACATGAATGATGTGGGATGTGAATCTAAGTAAAACTTGAGGAAGGCACCGTCCTTTGAGAGAAAGACAAGACCTATTGAAAGGAAATGTGAGGAACTCTTCCTGTGTGTGGGGAGAGCCAGAGTTGGCTCCGTTTAGTCACTGCAAAGGCACAGGCAGCTCTTGCTGGTGTCATCTGATGAATACATGTAATGGGGAAAAGAAATGGAAAATGTGGGTTTCTCAGGAGTAGGGAAGTCCTCTTTTATTTTATTGATTTGATCGACCTCCTGTGTCTTCCTGAAGACTAGTACTGTTGGATGTCAGTGATTACTGTACTATCCCTGCCTAGATCCATGACAAGGGATGAAGGAGGTTGTTGGATGATGCAGTCATGTGGGCAGCTTTAGGATGTCACATGGTAGAATAGATGTTTGAGATGAAGAAGCCTTCTGGACAGTGGAATAGGCCAGATCAGCAAGGCATGTGCTGTGGTTGCTCCCTCATTTCCTATGTAGATCACCCAGTCAAGGTCAGATCCAGTGTGGTTGGGTGATCCTTCAGGGAAGCTGATACACTGCTGTGCGGTACCTTCCTCCCTTTCCTCAGCATGGTAATAAGTGTAGTTCTAGGCTCTACCTCTTTCCATGGCATAGATTTGTTGGAGTAGCAGCTCAGCAGTGAGAGGCAGTGAGCATTTCTGCCTGAACCAGTCCAGCCCAAGTGTTGCAAGTTGGGGTGCAGATCAGAAGCACTGATTTCCAGGGATGCCTGGGTGGCTCAGTTGGTTAAGCAGCTGCCTTTGGCTCAGGTCATGATTCCAGCGTCCTGGGATCGAGTCCCACATTGGGCTCCTTGCTCGGCAGGGAGCCTGCTTCTCCCTCTGCCTCTGCCTGCCTCTCTGTCTGCCTGTGCTCGCTCTCTCTCCCTCTCTCTCTGACATATAAATAAATAAAATCTTAAAAAAAAAAAAAGGAAGCACTGATTTCCATTGGTGGCCAAAAAACAACTTCAGGCACACAAACAGAAGCAGGATCACACACCCTCTCAGAGTCCGTGACTTATAACCAAAAGAGGATTAGTCCTCACCAAAATAACATTACAATACAATTCAAGTAACAAATTTCTTTGGTTTCATCACATGTCATGTTACTTACTGTGAGATCTTCCCAGTCAGATGCCTTTATCTCTCTACACTGCAAACTGAAATCACCATATTCAAGAAAGATTTCGCTTTTTACTTCCCCTTCTCTGTCTGCCTGCCTCCCTGCCTACTTGTAATCTCTCCCTGTCAAATAAATAAATAAATAAATAAATAAAATCTTTTAAAGAAGCAGATTTTATTTGACAGGGAACACAAGCAGGGGGAGAGGGAGTCATAGGTTTGCCACCAAGCAGGAAGCCCAATGTGGGGCTTGATCCCAGGAACCTGGAATGACCTGAGCTGAAGGCAGATGCTCAATGACTGAGTCACACAAGTGCCCCCACAGAACAGACTCCTAACTGTCAGGAACAACCTAAGGGTGGTTGGATAGGGAGTGGGTGGGAGGGGTGGATGCAACGGGTGATGGGTTAAGAAGCATACCGTGATGACCTGAGTGTTGTATATAAGTGGAGAATAGAAATTCTCCTGCTGAAACTAATACTATGTGCAAATGAAGTGGAATCTAAAGAAAACTTGGAGCTACAAAAAAGTAACTTAAGGACAGAAAATTGTTACTTGGTGAAAAAATGAGATATAGAAACAAAACATTCACTTTTAGCCCAAAAGGCTGACGTACAGCCTGCATAGTTAAGATAAGGATCTAGCAAGTGCTGATAAGTGCTGGTTGCTACGTTCTTATAGGCTCTCATGGCTCTGCCCATCCACCAATAAGCAATATGGAACTTGATGGAGTTTTGGAATATAGGTGAGGTTCAGTGGGGTGGAATCTGGAGCTGATGACCAAGAAAGAATTATTGAGATGTCTTGATTTGGTGTAAATCAGTGGTTTCTTAAAGCACCGGGACAGGACCCCTAGGCAGAAAGAGCTGCTCATTTTCCTGATGTGTCACTGATTATATAATTGGGAGCTGGGGAGTTGAGGACAAATGGGGTGTCCAGAAGGACTGTCATATGGGAAAGAAGACTCTTGAGAATGGGGACCTTGTTATTGTCAAGCAAAGGCTGTTTTTCCCTCCAGTGAGCTAAGGATATGAAGACATTTGCCAGCTTCCTGGAGGACTGTTGTATTCTTCTACCACACATCCTTGTGGTTTGGTTTCAGGTTTAGAAGGAATTTAATTTTACATATCTTTCCTTCTGCCTCAGCCTCCCTCAATTTTGTGGAGGGGAGGGTGATGTTAGGGCCTCAGGAAACTGAGTTAATGGGTCTCTGGAAGGTAGGCTATAGATATGATAAGAAAGCTTCTTCCTTGTAAATCAGTAGGACGTGTGTAAAGTGAGGAAGAAAACTGTCCTGTAGTGATAAGGAAAACCTGTGTTCCAAGATGGCTGACTTAGGGAGCTAAGGAGTCCCACCTCCTGCCCTGGGGCTCTTCTGGGTTCTCCTCTCTGCCCTGCTTCTCGAAGGTGCCAGAAGTACCAAGTATGCAGAAATAGGAGGTACAATTTACCTTCTTTGCCTGTGATACATACCAAGAATCGATTAGATGGAGGACCTTGATCAGAAAGACTGCTGACACCAAAGATTAACTTTTTACATCCTCAAGAGTTGTGTACCTGGAGGGGCAAAGCATTATTCGATGTCAATTTCATCTTTCCATTCTCCTGTAAGTTTATGACTCCTGTTTGCAATTCTAAATCCCTCCCTCCCCTTTTAAAGTCACTGTGGCATGCAAGCTTCCATTGCCTGTGTTTGAGCCGCATGTCTTTCAGGCTCTCATAATTAAGAATTTTTTTTTTTTCCCCTCATGAATCTGTCTTATCTCATTTTAAGTATTCGGCAAAGCAACGAATGGAGAATGGAGTGAGGAAAACAAAGTTTCCTCTCCTCACATTCATTCTGTTGTATGAACTGACCTCCACACTTCAGCCTGTAAGGACCTATTTAGCAAGAGCCTTCCATTAAGGTTAAACAGTAACCTTGTTGTTTAACCCTTAAACTGTCCCCTTCCCCCAGGGGACTTGCTCAAATACTAGAATGGGTCAGGCCAGGTGATGACATCTGATCAGTGGGGGGATGCGTACTTTCTTCCTAGTTACCAAGGAGTATGGGCCCTGCCCTTTGGGCACCTTTTGGACACCAATTCTGACCAAGGTGATAGGCTGGTTCAAATGTCTACTAGAGTAAATTGTCATTCAATTGGTCACCTAGCATGACTGTGCAGCTTTCTCTGTGTTACAGTATCATTGGCCACCTCTGCATGGCCAGGCCCAACCGCATGGCCTTTGCCCTTAAAAGCTAGTATGTGCGTTGAGGTCTATCCCGATGGGGCTTTTTCTGTAGACCTGCATCATTGGAAACGCCTCATAGAGTATTTGTGTGGTTTCCTTTATTCACAGAACTATGTGTTAGATCTGTGGGAAAGAACTGCAAGACACTTACCATTATCTGCTAAAACTCTGACCTAATAGTTATGTTTTTTAAATCTTAGGTATTGGTGTATCCCAATAATCTGTACAGTTCTAGGGTGATAGTTTAGGGGTGAATATGATTTGAACTCACGCATATTTAGAGGGTGTTTGAAATTGAGAACCAGGCAGATCCACACTCAGACCCTAAACAGGGCCCTGAAGTAAAGACATTGGATCCCAAAGATTACAGGTTGGGAGTTCTTAAAGTATGTCCGTATTCAAATGGAGATGCAAGAAACCCAGCCGAAAGAACTCTGAGGGAGGCTGGCTTCAGTTTACATGATCATCTCTGGAAATGGAACCTTACTTTATGTTCCTGTTATATAGGAGTGACAGTGACAACTGTGGATTGATCAAGTTCTTTTTAAAAGGGCTGTTCTGAAGATTATGATTCTAACTTTGGAGGAACTATGGTGATGAACAGTGACTGGCAGTGGAAGGAATCACATGTAAAAACTCCTTAAATAAAAATTTATTGGCTTAAAAAAAAAAAAAAAAAAAGCTAATATGTGCAACAGAGAAAGGTTGCCCTCTCTTTTAAGACGTGTGTCCCCGAACGTTCGGTCTGATTCTTGATACTTGGCGCGGCATAAAGCTTTGCTTGACCTTGGCTTTATATCAGTCTCACTCCTTTAATCATGGACCCATTTTTGGGGGGGCCTAACCAGCCCCAATACAGAACATGCAGATAGAGCTGGGGATCACGGGCAGCTGGAGCTTCATTGCTTTGCCAGCCAAGGAGGCCTCAGTAGGTTGGGGCCATGAAGACTGCAGCCCACCTAGAGTAAGGGGCTGAGATTCTGTAGGGAGATGCTGGATAATGGCCGATTTCCAGAGGAATTGTGTCTGTGCTGCCAGCCCTGTTCATCATGTTGTCAGGGTGGAACCAGGTTCCTGAAATGAGGGGATGAGATGAGAAGAGGGGAGGTTTAAAGAAGAGAGGGAAAGAAAGTTGCTTAGCTTGTCCTGGAGTTCACTGAAACATTGATGCAGCCATTTGGATATTTGTTCAACTTGATGTTTTAAGTGGCTTCCTTTTCAGGCACCAGGACAACTGTAGTAAGACCTTTTCCTATTTTACAGTTGAGAAAGCACTCAATATTTTCTAGAATGAGTGAAATAAAAAGTATAGCCCCAAATTTTAGTGAGAATGCTAAGAATTAGAATTCTCATATTGGGGGTACCTGGGTGGCTCAGTGTGTGAAGCCTCTGCCTTCAGCTCAGGTCATGATCCCAGGGTCCTGCATCAGGCTCTCTACTCAGTGGGGAGCCTGCTTCCTCCTCTCTCTGCCTGCTGCTCTGCCTACTTGGAATCTGTCATATAAAAAAAAAAAAGAAAAAAGAATTCTCATATTGCTGATTGGAGGGTAAATACATACATTCACTTTGGGAAATTGTGTGGCAGGTAGTTATGGAAATAAACATTTACCTATAGAAATGGAGCAATTTGTCACCCTAAAATGTGTCTCCTTGGTCTAAAGATTATTTCAGACTAGTATTTTAAAGAAACAGCGGATAAAGGAAAAGCTCTGAAATACTGTGTTTACTTTGAAAGAGACATTTGTATTTCTATGGGAAAGTTCGGTCTGTCTGGTGTCTCCCTCTGGTAGCAGATAGAGGGAGAAGGAGGCAGTCTCTGGAAACTTTGGTCGTGGAGAAGGCAGGGCTTGAACTGTGCTCCGAGCCCCAGCCTTGGTTCCCCTGCTTTGCGTGGTGTCCTCCCAGATGCTTCCCTATAGGATCAGGTTGGAAGATTCCAAAGGATCCGATCTGTTGGCCTCCCCCTCTGAGTCTGTCTGTCGGTTTGGGTGGAGACAACATTGTTGTGTTAATTATGGGCTCCAGGTGATTCTCAGTGAGGCCAGCGGTGAGCAAGAGGTTCTTCAGCTTATTTTACTAGAGGAGAGGGGGCTTTGGCTCCTGGAGGGGTAAGAGGGTCTCTGCTCCACGAGTCTGCAGGGTTAGGTCCATGGAGAACAGGATTCCTACACTGAAGCCGAATTTGTGAGCTCTGTGGGAGGGGAGAACCCCCTGAAAGCAGAGAAGGAAAAGGCAGGGATTGCTCTTCCTGCAGGAGCTCACAGTTTCCGATTAGCTCCTTGCCACAAAGGCTAGGAATTTGGGCCTTTTCTGCATTTTAGGATCCTGCCAGTAGCTGAGCCATTTTCAGGTGAAGAGGCTCTGTCGGCGATGTTAAAAGCAGTTCTTGCGACGCATCTGTGGTTTCTCCGCAGAAACCTTGTGAGAAAGAAATCTAGAGAATGATGCGAGAGCGGAAATGGCTGGGTGCTCCGTAAGTCCAGTCCCAGTTCACAGGTCATGTCATCCTTTTCTCCGGAAGTTCCTTGTGTTTAGAAATTGTGAATCTTGATTTCTGTAGCTCTGATGTTTCTTCCTTATGTTTATACGTATTTTTGAAACCTTTTCAGAAATAATACTCAAAGTTAGGTCTTTAGAACCCTTCTCCCCAGTATCCCAGATCCTTCTCTGCCTTCTTAGAACCTGCATTCCAATAGGGCACCAACTGTTGTTGTAAGACCCGCGGATCCCCTTACCCAAGAATTCAACACTGCCACAGGATGCAAACAGCAAGAGGTTCTTTATTGTAGCGCGGGCGCCTGCGGGTGGTCAGCAGCTCCTGCTAGCTGAGCACACCAGGCTGGGGTGGTGCAGGATTTTTATAGACAGATACAAACAAGTTTTGGATGGGGCGGAGCTGATTGGCTGACAATTTGAACATTTGAAAAAGGCATACTTGGTGTTTGCGGATTGGCTTTGGAGGACCCGCGCGCTCGAAGAAAAAGGCGGGAAGGGGGAGTGAGGAGGGGGAGTTGGACCTTATTACTCAGCAGAGATGCATCCTGCCTACGTGACTATGCGGCCCCCTGCCTATGCCTCGGCTATTAGCAGAAGGTATCTTGTTCAAACAGGAGACCAGTGTCACACCCTAAAAGCCAAGCGGTTACAGAAAGGCAAAAGAGCAGTTAATTAGTTAACAACTGGGGGAAGGGTCTTTCATTGTCACTTTGAATTAAGTAAAGTCCGGTAAGTATTGAAAATATTTCCTTGGGACATCAGCGGAGGAAAGCATTTTCTTTTATGTCCCATGGGAATGCTTTATCAGCTCTGTGCAGCCCAGGATTAAGAAAATGCATAAATAAACAGGATGGATAAGAGATCCAGAATCACTCAGAGAGTTCACAGGGTAATGCCAGGGAGTGAGTCTTGCTCCCTAAAATGTGAAAAACAGGGGCGCCTGGGTGGCTCAGTGGGTTAAGCACTGTGCTCTTGATTTCTGGTGGTGATGAACCTAGTGGTTCTCTGCTTAGTGTTCGTGGGGGTGTGCAGGGAGTGTAAGATCATCGCTGTTTCTTCGAATGTGTACTTGTACTACTTTTTCAAGATTTCTCTGGTGCTAATGAGTTCTGCATTAATTGTAGCTGAGATGTACAGGCAGTCATGAGATCTAACCTGAATGCAGCAGTTTTCCCTTATGTGATGGTTCTAGAACCATCCATAGAGACTATAGAGACTATAGCCTTCTGGGCTGCAGGTGAACATTTTTTGCTTCTAGCCCTCATCCTAGTAGACTCAGAAATAAGAGCTGTTCCCTTTCTGTCATTCTGTGTGTTTGTGTTGACAATGTGAATAAAATACAAAAATCATCATGGGTAAAAAGGTTTATGTATCGAATCATTGAAAATGTTTCTTAAAATAGTCATCATGACAAGTTTCTATTCTGTCACTTTTCCTTTGGGTGTAACCACTTTCTAAATGTCTGGATGTGCCCTTGAAAGTACAATGGCAGGGGCGCCTGGGTGGCTCAGTGGGTTAAGCCACTGCCTTCGGCTCTGGTCATGATCTCAGGGTCCTGGGATCGAGTTCCGCATCGGGCTCTCTGCTCAGCAGGGAGCCTGCTTCCTCCTCTCTCTCTCTGCCTGCCTCTCTGCCTACTTGTAATCTCTCTCTGTCAAATAAATAAATAAAATCTTAAAAAAAAAAAAAAAAGTACAATGGCAGATCAGTGCTGGGTGAATCAGTTCTTGTTTCCCTCATTCTTCTCAGGTTTGACCCCTGCTATGAACACTGCTTTAGGGTCTCTCTGCATAATGGCCTCTGTGTCATTTTAGAGTGACTCTAGGTCACAACACCTTGGTGAAAACTTGATCCCTTGTATGTCAAGGATGCTTGACAAAATATTCCTATAAAAATAGAATAATGTATTTGTTCTCTGAGATGGTTATTACACATTTTCCCTTAATTTATGAACAAGTGTTAGGAGCTCTCTAGAAACTAGAAAATGGTAAGAAAGGATTGTTGTTGTCTTTCTTGCTTTGCCAGTAGAATCTATAATTGGTATAAAAGCCACTCAGGCATGCTTGGGTGGCTCAGTCGGTGAACTGTCCAACTTCGGCTTGGGTCATGGTGCCATGAGTCCTGGGATGGAGCCCTGTGTTGGGTTCCCTGACCAGGTGGGAGTCTTCTTATCCCTCTCCCTTTGCTACCGGCCCTCTGTTCTCCCCCCAGCCTTGTTATTTCTTTTGTGAGCACGCTCTCCCTCTCTCTCTCTCTCTCAAATAAAAAAAAAAAAAATGAAAACAAGTTTAAACAAACAAACACACATTTCTGTTCCAAGTCCTCCAAGAATTCCTCCTCAGAGTTCTACCTCTTTGTTATTCCAAAACGTATCCCTTGGCTGTTGGGCTATTGCTCTCTTAGAAATGCAGACTCGCATCCCAACCCAGTCCTCCAGAATAGAATTTGCATGTATATAAGATCTCCCCTGCCCTCTTAGAATTTAATAAGTACATTTGTAACCCACTTAAACATCCCACCTAAGAAGCAGACACTACTTACACTGTATGATGTTAACACGGTATAAAAACTGTGTATGCCTCTGTTGATGCCTTCGTATGCCTGTGTTGATGCCTTCATTTAAGAAGTTGTTTTGGATGAACACACAGTATTTATACTGATTTTGTGGATTCTGTGTCGTCCTCTTACCTCAAAGCCCGAGAATACATTAGCGCCTATTACTGAGTTAATAATTATCTTCCTGTACAAAGGAGGATAGTCTTGAGGGCAGAACAAGTTGTCCTAATAAAATGGGACTAACATGGGTTCACTGCTTGGTGAGTCACAGAAAGTACACAGGGATGGGGTGATGGTGGTCACACAACGAAAACTTGATTTGCCTTAAAAAAAAAAAAAAGGCGGGGTGCTTCACAGGGAATAAGTTCTAAATAAGACACTGACAGAGCAAGGGGGAAGGATTTCCTGTTACTTGGGGTTAGGGTGGATGTTCAGAAAGTGGAGTCTGGTTTTGTGTAGAGCTGTGCGAAAGGTGACACAAGAGTCTCAAGAAAAAAACTTCTCAGGCCTCTGGGGGGCTCAGTCATTAAGCATCTGCCTTCATCTCGGGTCACGATCCCAGGGTCCTGGGATGGAGCCCCCCACATCAGACTCCCTGCTCCATGGGGAGCCTGCTTCTCCCTCTCCCACTCTCCCTGCTTGTGTTCCTTCTCTTGCTGTCTCTATCAAATAAAATCTTAAAGAAAAAAAAACCACAAACTACTTCTGTACATACTCTGTATGTTATGTACATGATCTTTGAGTTCCTTTTTGGGTGGAGATTTTAATCCTAAAATAAAGGGAGCTCTATAGATCACTCCATGGGTTACTCCTTGGTGCATCTGCTTAGGTGTGAGTCTGGGCTTAAGCTCAAACTGGGCCGCCTAAGCTCTTCCTCAGGACAGTTTGTACTTTTGTTGGATAGTTTCCGTTTGTTTTGCAGGAGACGGTGGGGGAGGGGGGTTGAATGAGGTAAAAGATAAGGTGGAAACATGAGGGTAAGTAAAATCTGGGATAGAGGTTAGAGGGTACAAACATGTAACCAGAGAAGGTCAGGTCTTGGGTCTGGCTGGTGACATTAACTCCTTTCATCTTGGCGACCATCGTGAAGTCTGCCAGTAGCCACTTGGTGACTGTGGTATTTACTGCAGGGACAGCTGACCTTCAGGGATGTGGCCATAGAATTCTCTGAGGAGGAGTGGGGATGCCTGACCCACACTCAGCGGCAACTGTAAAGGGATGTGATGTGAGAGAATTACGGACACCTTGTCTTCTTGGGTGAGAATAAGTCCTTCCAGATTTCCAAACCCCACTCTGGGATTTGTTCCTTCCTGTGAAGACTGTGTCTTGGAAGATTCCTGTGTGAGTGACTGGAATTCAGATCCAGGCAAAAAGGGAAATAAGTTGGGATTTATAGATGGAGAGAGAAATATTCATGATGTGTCCTTTTCAGCTCTAGGCTCCCCTTCTTCATCACTTCTGTAGATTCCTGGTCATTCTAAACACTGAGTGGCATAAAATGGTGCTGCCCACGTCTTCTCCAGTTTCCACTCACTGTTGTGTAGGTGGAACCTGGAAGTGGAGGTCAGGACGTGAACATTGGAAGTACCTCCCGTGTGTTCCAAAGGGGCTGTTGAGCAACAGGATGTGGGAAATGTTTTTCTAGAATTCTGCAGTTTCTTCTCTTCTCTACTGAGCACAACTGTGATTGAAAGAATCTCCAGCAATACTCAATTTCTTTTTTTATAAAAAACAGGCCTCATTATATCCGATCCAGACTTTGTCTCCTTTTTAGAACAAAAGCAGAAGCTCTGGGATGTGATAAGAAAGGAGACAGTAGTCATCCATCCAGGTAGGTGGAAATGAATGAAGCGGGTGACAGAGGTGATGTCCAAACATGAAGGAGGATGATGGACCTTAAAGTGTGGTTTGAGTAGATTTCCTTGAATGGAGATTAGTTTAGGAGGTCTGGTGGTGCTGGTCTCCTTGTCACTGAGGGACATCTGCTATCCAAGATTATCAGGCTGTTACATTCTCTAGGGATTCTCCTTCAGCTCGAGTGCTGTAGTGAGGGCCAGGCAACTGCCCTGGGAGTGGGAGGGCCTCCATGAACTGAGAGCTTCTCCATTGCCATGAGGGACCCAGGGAAGTCACCTTATTTCTAAAAACCTTAGTGTTGAGCCCTTTGTAAGTTCTGTTTTGCCTCATGTGAGATGCATGTGAGGGTAGTGGTAGGCATAATGGGATTTGGTGCAGAAATGCTGGGAGCACTGGAGACAGACATCCCATGTTTTCTGATTTATGCTTTCCAATGTTATGGAGGCTTTAATCTGAATTATACAAAATTGAGACTGAGTAGCATTATCAGATCAGAAAGTACCTCCCTGAAATGACAAGGTCTGATCCTTTACTCCCCTTCAAAAGTTGGTTTTACTTCATATGAACTTGATCCTGGTATCTCCCCTGCCAGGTAAGTTCTGTATGAACTAATAGTAGAAATTTTTCCACTCTGTATTCCATTCCTCAGTGGTGAAGTAATGTAATGTATGTTTGTTTCTTAGAATTCATACCTAAATAATGCCATGGGGGGGCTAGAACATTTGGAACTCAACGTTTGTAGCCTATAATACAGTCTCAGTTGTTGCCTTATTTATTAATAATTGCATCATTTCATAATTTCATTTTATATAAAATGAGTATTTTATATAAATATAAATATGTATCTTTATATTTTTATATAAATATAAATAAATATAGTTATTCTGACTTTGCCATGTGCTTTTATTTTTTAATTAGTTGTAGTTGAGATTCATTTCTTTTTTTTTTTTTAAGACTTTATTTATTTACTTGGCAGACAGAGATCACATGTAGGCAGAGAGAGGAGGAAGCAGGCTCCACACCTAGCAGAGAGCCCAATGCAGGGCTCGATCCCATGACCCTGAGATCATGACCTGAGCCGAAGGCAGAGGCTTAACCCACTGAGCCACCCAAGCGCCCCGAGATTCATTTCTGATGTTTCTTAAGTCCCAAATCCTGATAGGACATGGGCATTTGCTTTATAAGAAGTGAGGTAGATAATTAGTACAGTCCCCATATTTAAGAAAAACTTCTGTTTATAAATGTAGTTTTACATCAGGGAAGGTCAGTCATTAGATTTTTGTTCTGCTTTCTTCAGAATATACGTGAATTCATCCAAATACTTATGTAAAGTCTTTGTCAGTATATTTTAGAGTGTTGGGGGTATTTTTCATCTGGAAATGAAAGGATTTTGCTTGCTGTTCTACAGAATGAATTATACATTCTGCATCAAAAGAGGACTCTGTTAATAACACGATGTATTTTTAATGTCTTGTAAGTCCTTGTTGGTAAAATTTTTCATTAGATGTTTTTCTGTTTGATATTAATGACTATTCATTGCAGTTTGACTGTCTGTGAAGACATGCCAGTAATTCCAGTGCTTGTTTTTTATGGGGTCACAGTCACAGTCTAAAAATACAGTTACATGGTGGTTTTCTTTTTAAATAACTCATCCTTTTTTAGTAAAATGTTTTGGATTAAATTTGGACTTACTCTGTTTTTGCAATTTCATGATCATGTGCTTCTTTTTGTCTTGGACTTCCCATATCACAAAGTCGTCTGGGTTTCCTTTTTACCTGTTTCATTTTATTATATTATTATAGGGTGACAATTTTTAACTCAATAGATTTTAAGACAATGTGAGTTTTCCTCAAATCTAAATCACTTTTAGGCCCTTTGCCAAAAAATTATGTATGTATTGGTCTGTATCAATATTATGCATACATACTATGTTACTCCTCTTGCGTAGTTCATTGGTCAGTGGTCAGTGTATGTTGTATCATGTCTGTGGAGTTGTCATAACAATAGAATTCATTTCATTATCTATTGGTGAATTTATGTTTTCCTTGCATGAGAGAAACACTTTCTTGAACTGAAAGTAATTTTTGTAAAGATTTTATTTATTTATTTGACAGAGAGAGATCACAAGTAGGGAGAGAGGCAGGCAGAGAGAGAGAGGGAAGCAGTCTCCCCGCTGAACAGAGAGCCCGACGCAGGGCTGGATCTCAAGACCCTGAGATCACCACCCGAGTCAAAAGCAGAGGGTTAACCCTCTGAGCCACCCAGGCTCCCTAAAGATAGATTTTCGAGTAACAGCACCAACTAGGAGGAAGCACATATATGTGTGTATCGCACCTGTGTCTTCAGAAGGAAAAGGAATATTGGTTTTGAGGAGCACATTTCCAGGTTTCAAAATTGATGATTTCCTAGCAAGCAAAAGTATTATATATTCATGTTAGGAATAGTACGGAACTGGGGCACCTGGGTGGCTCAGTGGGTTAAAGCCTCTGCCTTCAGCTCAGGTCATGATCTCAGGGTCCTGGGATCTAGCCCCGCATTGGGCTCTCTGCTCAGCAGGGAGCCTGCTTCCCTTCCCCTCTCTGCCTGCCTCTCTGCCTACTTGTGATCTCTCTCTGTCAAATAAATAAATAAAAATATAAAAATCTTTATTAATAAAAAAGGAATAGTACGGAACTTATAGTTGCTAAATCTTGAGTATCTTGGTTTGAGACTTTCTGCATGTAAATACTATCTTGTGTATCTGGGTGTTAACTCGTGCAGGATCCACTCTGCTTCTCTTCTTCCAATCTGCATAATCTTAAAATCTCAAGGATTTTAAGAACGTTTGCATGAAATGACTTGGTGTTCAGAATTTAATGTGCACATGGGAGTAATTCTCCAGGGAGCACATGATATTCCATGTAGTTTAATTGATAACATTCACTCTTTTGTGATTGGAGAAGTAATCTTCCTTTCTTGGAAGTGACGTCATCCAGGTTGCTCACTTCACTGTAACAGTTTGATTAGGTGAAAATGTAGAGACTTCAGGACACCTGGGGTGGGTTAAACCTCTGTCTTCCTCTCAGATCATGATCCCAGGGTCCCAAGATCGAGTCCCGTATCGGGCTCCTTGCTCAGCAGGGAGCCTTGCTTCTCCCTCTGCCTGTCACTCCATCTGCATGTGCTCTCACCCTCTCCCTCTCTCTCTGTTAAATAAATGAATAAAGTCTTTAAAAAAGTGGGGGGAAAGGAGTGATGATGTAGCTCAGGGTAAGAGATGAAACACATCTAGGCTTGAGCTTTGGCATGAATTCTTCAGGTGGGAGAGGACCCTTGAACAAGGCTGTGCTACTGACTGTATTTAGAAATGTAAAATTTTCTAGTTTCCTTTCCAAATCATCTCCAGTTCTTCTGTCTCCTTATTTCCATTCTGGTGATGTGTAGGCATCAGAGCTGACCTTCCTTTCTATGCTATGGAGACCCCATCGTCACTGCTCTTTCCTCCCCCAAGTCACACAGGCTCTTGTAGCTCCTTAGAAGTACCATGGAATTTTTTAGTTTATTAGTAAATCATTGGTAACAAGATAATTTGAGGCCATATCTGAGATTTAAATACATCGTCATTACCACTTCATTGGAAGCTTTGGAAAACACCATCAGTGGGCCAAAGGATTGATTTAGACACTTGGCACTGAGAGAGTTGTGAGGACAGATAAAACATGATGATGACCTAGTTTGAGAGGAAGAGAAGTCCTACAAAACACCAAATATGGAGAATTCTTGATGTGGGCAAGTTCTGTAGGGAGCTCCCTTTGGTCACTGCAAGGCCTTAGGAAGCTACTTGTGATGAGCAAATGTGACAGAGATGGGGACTTAAGAATGGTGGGGATTTTCTAGGATTCAGAGAATAAGATGCTTTCTTCATGGATTCATGAATTCCTTGGTGATAAGGGAATCATCAGCAGTGACCATTTCTGCTTTAGACAGCCTACCCAATTTTGGGGCTAGCTGTCCCTATGTTGTTTCACAGCCCATGCTGTCCCTACAGTCCTCCTAACCTGAGCGGAAAGAGGACTTGCATCAGTTGTAGAAACTAATCAGATTAAGTACATGTTATCCTCACATTTAACATTGGATCAATTGAGGGATAATAATGCATTTTTCAATACCTGTTATTTTGTGGTCAGGTCTACCATGAAAAGACTGATGTGTGGGGCACCTGGGTGGCTCAGTGGGTGAAGCCTCTGCCTTCAGCTCGGGTCATGATCTCAGGGTCCTGGGATGGAGCCCCAGATTGGGCTCCCTGCTTGGCAGGGAGCCTGCATCCCCCCCCGCCCCTCCGCCTGCTTCTCTACCTACTTGTGATCTCTCTCTCTGTCAAATAAATAAATAAAATCTTTTTTAAAAAGGTGAAAGAAATTAAAAAAAAAAGAAAAGACTGATATGTATGCATAGAAAAGAAGATGTGTATTTTGTGTTATGTACACAGTGAGTAGATAGGTGCTCAGGCCTGATAGAGTGGCTCAGACACACTAGAGTGCACTCTCATCTTTTAGTTCTTCTCTGCGATATGGTCCTCCCTAGGCATTCTGTTCATACTAGCTCTCTCATGGCCCCAAGATACCTGCTCCCCCCACCAGACACACACCAGGCATCAGTCCATGTTGAAGGAAGCAAAGGAGACAGTGTAAGTCTGGTTCCACTTAAGAAATTTGAATTGATGCCTCTTCGTGTTCATTCAGGGAAGGCCATCCTCCCCAAGGCCTACTCCCACCATGCCGTGGACCAGATCTCTGTCATAGGAGCCAGTCTAAGTAGAAATGTGGAAGTGTAGCACAGGTGGACATAGAGATGTTTGCAAATGGCTCTTGTTCTGTGAACTGGTTCATAGCATCTGAGAGAAAGGTAGTCACACTTTGCACTGAAACTGTTTTTTAAAAAGATGCTAAAATTTAGAGTTTCCTTAATCTTAATGCTCAGGGATTTTATGCTGCATGCAAATTGAATGCTGATGAGCTACTTAAGCCTGCAATTATTTATGGTCTAACGGTAAAAATCATCATCGACAGATTGACAGTTAAAATGCTGGATGCCATCCCAATATAATACATGACATGTATCAATGTCTCGTGTGCATGTCATAACTTAGTTGATAAAATATTTACATAAGTGCCCATTCATTTTAATTATATTGCCTTTATACAAGAATGGGACCAGAGAGGTGTGTTTGGGGTGATCCCAGAAAGCTCAAGGAGAGTATTGAGAGAAAGCAGAGATGGAAAAGAAGGAAGCCAAGATTGACTTCGTTAGAGTCAGATTAATTTATGAAAAAAGAAAATGTGTGTTGTGTATGTTGTGTGTGAGTTGTCTAAGTGTATGTCACAACAGTAGCATGACCACAAGCATAGAGGGATTCTGAGAGTGACTTACCTGTGGATAACTCTGGGATGACCCATGACATTTCCTTCAGAGGTAATCAGATTTTGCCTGCATCAGAATCACCAGGACAGTTGGAAATCTTGGATTGCTTTGCCTATCCCTATATTACCATATCAATAAGTCTGGGGTGTAACTCCTGAATTTCTTTTCTTAGGCATTCTCAGGTCCCTGTCTAGGGAACAGATGCTGAGAACCAGTGTCTGGGGACACATTTAGAGCTCACTTCCTCAGGAAGGGTATTAGCCTAGGCAAAATGTAGTCAGGGGACAGGTCCATAATCCTGGTTCTCCAGGTGTGAAAGTGGATTCCTGTGTGTGCTGGGCCTTCCCTGTGTTTTGACCTTGGACACCTGACCTCTGAGTCTGGTTCTTAAGTAGTCAACCGGAAAGCCACTCAGGCTACATGTGTGTGGTTTGAGCTGGAATTTTCACTTTGAAGTCCCAGTTCAGGGAACCTGCTCCATGTGAGGGCTTCTGGTTCAACCGCTAAGTGTTGAAGATGAAAAAGAATGCAAGCATGGTTCACCTTCTGGAAGAGCACTGGACTGGGGTGCCTCGTGTTGATGTGCAGGGTATCCAGGGTCAAACCCTGAGTCTACCGATATTGAGATATTCACTCAACCTTCTTGTATCTAAACCATTTCTGCCAGTAAAAGGACAATAACATTAGCACTAACACACAGAATTAAGGATATTAAATACATTAAAAAAGATAAAGCATCTGGCACCTGGGTGGCCCAGTGGGGTAAAGCTTGTGCCTTTCAGCTAGGTCATGATCTCAGGGTCCTAGGATCAAGCCTTGCATTGGGCTCTCTGCTCAGCAGGGGGCCTGGTCTCCCTACCCCCACCTTCCTCTCTGCCCACTTGTGATCTCTCTTTCTCTATATCAAATAAATAAATAAAATCTCAAAAAAATAAAGCATCAGCAACCATGGGACATACATTGTAGGTATTATGCAGAGGAATATGTGAGACTTCGGTGAATATTTTGGATTTTATTTTTCATGAAAAAGGTAGCCCAGCAGTCCTGTTCCATGCTGAATGCTCTCCATTTGAATGTAGCTTTTGAACCTCGGAAGAAAGCTGAGTAGCCTGCATGCGTGTGAAAACTGCAGTGGTCTGTCTGCTCCGATGTTCCCTGGAATCCAGCGGAATTGCTCACGCTGATATCTGTACCTTTTCCTTTACTGGAATGGAATGAAGGCACATTTGAGAGGTTTTAGTCTCAGTCATCTGAACGTAGCCAACTGTTTGTCATTCATTCTAGAGGTATCCCAGGGACCGTGGCAACTTCTAGTTTAAACATTTGCAGTAATTTGGTTGCTAATGTTATTTTCTGTGTTCACAGAGGGTCAGACATGTACCCATTGGCAGCTGTGGGCCTCTGAGCGTTTTCCAAGCCAGCGCTGGCATGTCCCTGGTCGGGTGGATCCCTAGGTTACGTACAGACATTAGCAGGACTGAAGCCCATTCTCTGTTGGAGAAAGAGTACAGTAGGTTGGGCTCTGAGACCGCCCCAGTTCACTGTTCAACACAAGTTCACTGTTCATTCTGCAGAGACAGCTTATGCTCCACACTTGGGCCATGCTACTGGCTCGCTGCTCTCCTCAGTAGCCATATGACATGGGCTCTGTGCTCGCCCAGGGCCTATGTTCAGGCATCCTGGTATGGTAGCAGCAGAAGCTATGGTCAGCGGTGGAAAGTGACTGCTTGTTTCCAGGCCTGCCCAGACAGAGGGATAGAATGTCTTAATGCTCTAGTGTAGTGTGTTGGCAGTGACCAAACACAAGCCTAGCTGGTGACAAACCTTGACCAGGTAGTTCCATCTAGCCCTGCACATGAGCAGGGTCCCTGGGGTCTCTCAGTGTGACTGCAGGGTGGGACATAGTCTAGTCTGGCAGTCTTCCAAGATCTGATCACCTTTTTATTTTTTTAAGGTCTATTTATTTGTCAGAAGGAGCACAGGTGGGAGGAGCTAGGCAGAGGGAGAGGAAGAAGCAGGCTTCCCGCTGAGCAGGGAGCCTGATGCAGGGCTCCATCCCAGGACCCCGGGATCATGACCTTAGCCAAATGAAGGCAGACAGTTAACTGACTGAGCCCGAGGTGCCCTTGATCACTGGTTGTTGTAGCCCTGCCCACCTTGCCCGTGTCTCTGGGGTCCTCTGGTCCAGCACCAGATTCCTCCCAGGGTTCCCCATGACATGAGATCTCAGTGGGCCACCCAGAAAGGGGCCTGCCATTTGGGGAATGCTGGATCCCCATGGGGGGGGTTTCTTGGTGGAGCAATTGTAGTTCGTTTTGGTCCTTCATGGTAGGGCTGTGCTGGCCCTAAGGAGGAGCCTTGTGATCAAAGTGAAATCACTCCTCTTACTTTTTTAATGACCCTCTTGGTCTCTGGGATTCAGGGGCTACTTCGGCCTGACCCCTAAGTACTGAGAGTTGCCATGGAGGTCTGATGCAGACAGGTGCTAGTTTGATGACGTCATCCCTCTGCGATGGATGGTTTTGTGTTTCAAGCTAAACGTATTTCTCTATATGCCAGTGTTTATGTGTGTATATTTTTACGTTTCTGTGTATAAATATGCACAAAAATGTTTGTCATCCATGAAGTAGAATATTTACGTAGTGTAAGATTTGATATTGAAAGATTAAACTAATAGGAACAGGGATAAACTCCTTTCATGGTAAAGATTATACAATATGCATATTGTGATGCTGGTTATTTGATTGGTTGTCACCACAAGGGATATTTTTTTGTTCTATTCTGTTTTTTGATTTTATCTTGTGTTCTAGTTACAGCTCCAGGAAAACTCCAGTGAAATATATTCAAGCAGAGTTTACTGTTACTGTTAATGTTTCTTTTATTTATGTCCAGTGTTCCAGTGGAGGTTGGGTTTGTATTTACTGAGTTGTTTTATGTTTTTCCTTAGACTTTATCTATGTTTTTAACTCTTTGTTTCTTGTGTTTCCTTGTGTTCATATTTTAAAAAATAATTCTACAGTTCATTCTTTGTGACCATTCTGTTTCCAATAACATACTGCTTCAGCTAGAAATAAAAGCATGCATTTTTTTAAAGCATGCATTTGAAATCTAGTCACAGTGTGAAATTCCTTCCTACTTTAATTTCAGTTTGTTAGTATATGTATATTTTTCACACTTACATCTATGTTTTTGATGATGCGGCTTTTGTTTCTATTTTTAATTTAATTTTTAACAAATTATTTATTGGGGCACCTGGTTGGCTGAGTTGGTTAAGCCTCTGCCTTCAGCCCAGGTCATGGTCTCGGGGTCCTGGGATCAAGCCCCACATGGGGTTCTCTGCTTGGTGGGGAGCCTGCTTCCCCCACCTCTCTGCTTGCCTCTCTGCTTGTTTCTGATCTCTGTCTGTCAAATAAATAAATAAAATCTTAAAAAAAAAAAAAAAAAGAAAAGAAAAGTCACGTCACGTGTACAGATCACAAGCAAACAGCTTCATGGAATTTCACAGACTGATCTCATCTGTATAAGCCTTTGAGGTCATGAAACACAATATTGTCCTCTGAATTCCTGTTGAGGTCTCAGTAACTTTTCCCCTAAGCTCAGCACCGTTTCAGCGTCTAAGGCAAGGGATTGCTGTGCTTCCTTTTTTACTTTGTGGAAATATCATCAGGCAATGGGGACTCTTGTATTCGGCTTTTTTTCTTTCTCAGTATTTGTGAATTGGTTGGTTTTCCTGCATGTTACTGTGCATCATTCATTAGAGTGGAGCGATCCCGTTCCGTTGTGTGGATACCAGCCGCCTCATTCTATTGTTAACAGGACGGGGGATGGTTCTCCGTGCAGGACTGACATGACTAGTACTGACGTGTAAAATCTATGATTTGTCTTTCAGTGGAACATGTACACATATCTGCTGGCTGTTTGATGTGGGACTGGAATCCGGGTACTTAGGTTAGATATGTTCAGCTTTAATAGATACTACCAAACCCTTCCCCCCAAAACTTGTACCATTGTTCACACACACCAGCAGTGATTCCTAGGATTTCTGGCTTATCTGCCTGCCTTCTAAAACTTGATAGCTTATGTGATTTTGGTGTTGGGCTTCGGGTTAGCAAGTGATGTTACCAAGTTGTAGTTTTATTTGCTTTTTTGTTGTGTTGTTACTCTCTACTAGTATGAAGTTGGGTATTAACCTATTGATAATCTCTTTGTCAAAGTGTCTTTCTTACTGTGCCCTTTTTTTCTGTTATGGTATCTTTTTCTTTAGTCTTTGTAGTTCTGCATATATTATGAGAATGAGTTCTTTGTCTCCTCTATCACTGTACTTCTATTTCTATCTCTTAAGATTGTGATGCAAAGAAATTCTTAATATTTTTGGAATCTAATTCATCTTTTCATCCTTCATGGTTAGTTTTTTTTTTTTATTGGTTTCAGAATTTTCTTTTTATAGCAAGCCCAGAGAGATAGAATGATTTGTGTTTCTCTAAACACCTCATTATTTTTACAATTTCAATCGGAAGTGTATTAAAAATCAATGTGCTATATGGTTTCTGTGGTTACTGAGGTTTTCTATTCTTTTTCCCCCCAACAAAATCACTAACATATTGAAATGTATTCTGAAAATGTACTGTACTTTCTTTGCATTTGCTTACACAAGTCGTTTCTTGTGATGGATTCCCATTGCCATGATCTTAGACATAACTACTCTTTGATTTCTCTCCATTCTTCGTGTGTCTCTAGAGAGGCACAAAGCCTGCTGTGGGGCTCAGTCCCAAAACCCTGAGATCATGACCTGAGCCAAAATAGATGCTTAGCCAACTGAGCCACTGATGCAGTCCCACCCATGATTTTTATTTTATTTTACTTTTTATTTTTATTTTATTCATTCATTCATTCATCCATCCATCCATCATTCATTCATTCATTTATGGAATTTAGAACTGTGGAATTGAAAATATGGGCATCAGTTGCACACTTGTGAGAAATATAGAAACTTAGACCCAACCCAGAAATCGAAATCAGAATATGAATTTTAACAAGGCCTCAGTTGATTGTCATACACAGTAACATTGGAGAAATATATGTCTAGATCATCTACACTCATCCCTTATTCTGTGCTTATCTT
The DNA here is from genome assembly GCF_020171115.1 of Neogale vison. Lineage (NCBI taxonomy): Eukaryota > Metazoa > Chordata > Mammalia > Carnivora > Mustelidae > Neogale > Neogale vison. The sequence continues at coordinate 48,053,365 of NC_058097.1, read as the reverse complement.
TATATCTGTAGTATATTATTTTGATAACTGTGACTTTACAGTATGCCTTAAATCATGATGTGTGCTGTTCATTTTCCAGATTATTCCGGGTATGTGATATCCTGTGACATCCATGTAAAGTTAGGGTGCATTTTGTTCTTTTTGCAAAAATAGCATTGGGAATTTGATAGAGAGTACTTTAAATCTGCAGGTCAATTGAAGTTTTATTGATAGGTCAATAGTCTTAAGTATTTGAGTGGAGGAACATCGATGTGTTTCCACTTATTTCTTCTTTCAATTCCTGCACACTATTTTATAGTTTTCATTGTTCCAGATTTGATATCATTATGTTGAATTATAAGCATTTTATTTGGGGGGATGTTCCTCTGAATGTATTATGTCTTTACTTTTGGAATTCTTTTTTAATGTAGAAACAACAAATTTTTTATGTGTTGGGTTTGTATTCTTCAGTGTTGTAAATTTTTTTAGTTTACACAGGTTTCTTTTTATTTTTTTAAAGATCTTATTTATTTATTTGACAGACAGAGATCACAAGTAGGCAGAGAGGCAGGCAGAGAGAGAGGGGGAAGCAGGCTCCCTACTGAGCAGAGAGCCCGATGCGGTGCTCAATCCCAGGACCCTGGGATCATGACCTGAGCCAAAGGTAGAGGCGTTAACCCACTGAGCCACCCAGGCACCTCTTTTCACAGATCTCTAACAAGGATTCCCAGAAGAGGAAAATGGCCTTGGAATAGGGGGCGCTAGACACATCACATCTCAGGAACACAACTAGATAAGTACCAAATCACCCTCAGTATTCCAGAAATGGCCATGAAGACTGACAGATCATACTCCCCAAGTTACAGGAGAGAAGACGCCACATCAGAGAAGGCAGAAAGTTTGGAGACATGGTTGAGGGAGGGAAGAATTACAGTGTTATGGAAGGCAGGGATCCCTGGTTGTAGGGAAAGTGGTATGACAGAGGGAACACACAAGGAGGATGTTTCTCCAAAGCCCCTGGTGTGCAAAACAAGAGGGGTTGAATTTCATGAGTTCTTGGAACTAGAACAGCAATCTTTTGCCTAGAGTTTTAAAGGTCAGCAGGCTTGGCTGGGATAGAGCCAAGAAGGTGCTGTGCTACTCCTGGAGAGAAGGAAGGCAAGCAACCTGGGTACAGACAACCTGCAGACAGTGATCAGAATGACTGGGGGACACAGTGGGAAGAGTATTCACTAGTCTAGGAGTGTTTCCCTGTGAGGAAACATTCAGTGGGATATGTGTCTAAGAACACAGGAGTTAGATGGCAGCATTTCTCTCTCCTGCCCTGTAGCATAATCTCAGAGCAGTGTCCCAGTGTCCTCGTCAGTGAGGACATTGGCTGTCTGGCTTGCTTCCTAAGCCCCAGGCCCTTGTGCTCTGGTTGGACTGACCATCTCCGTCTAACTTACCTCAGGCCCAGAAAGGTGGGCCCCTGCCCACACCACATCTCCTGAGCAGAGAGTTCTGCACAACCTCCATTCTGGTGGAGGTGGTTTCAGGTCTCATTTCACAAGCAGACCAGAGCTTACCTAGTTAAAACTGACCACATTCAGACCAGGGAGAAAATACTGTCTACAGAAGGCAAGGAGAGCCTCTGCAGACCACTGACTAGAAGGATGTAGCAGGACAAATCACTGGCTTTTCTAACACAGAGAGGAAGGCAGACTTAGACAAAATGCCATGATGGAAGTATTTTTCCCAAAAGAAACAAAAAAATACGGCCATGGTCAGAGATCGAAGGGAAGCAGTTGTCAGTAACATACGCAATGGAGAATTAAAGGCAACAATCATAGGGATACTCACAGGTTTGAGAAAAGAGTGCTGAGAACTTCACCACAGAGACAAGAGTTAAAAGGGAAAAAAATGGAGCATACGGGTGTCTCAATTATATCTGATTCTTGGTTTAAGCTTAGGTAGTGATTTCAGGATCCTAGGATCCAGCCCCAGGTCAGTGTGGACATTCAGTGTGCTGTCTACGTGATATTCTCCCTCTCCCTCCGTAGCTCCCACTCATGCTCTTTCTCTTTCAAATAAATAAATTTTTTAAAAAATAAACGAGATTAACAATGCAATAAATGAGATTGAATAGAGGATTGATACAATAAACAGCTAGCTGGAGGCAACAGAGGAAGGACTTTCTGACCTCAAGGACACAAAAAAGGAAAATAATCTGAGCAAGAGAGAGAAGATTTGATTTAGGGAACTCAGTGACTGCATCAAATGTTGTAACATCCCTAGGTTTTGGGCTTTTCTGTGCTGGGAGAGTTTTGTTTCCAAATATAACTTCCCATTTCTGGTGTAAGAAGAGTTCCCATTTATTTGGTAGAGGATAGATAATTCAGTCTTAGTGACTTGTGCAATTTTAGGAATTATCTATTGTTGTTATTGTTTTTATTCCTAAGTTATCTGATTTGGTAGTATATAAATGCTGACCAAGTTAAAGCACAGCCAGTTTTAGTATTTCGGGTAAACTGGGCATTACATTCATTGTTCTGTTATTATTCTCATCTCTATTTTATTTATTTCAGATTTATCTTTGTTACTTTCTTGTACTACTAAATTTCATCTAAGTTTTTTCCTTTCCTTGTTTCTCATGGAAAGTTAAGTTTTTCTTTTTTCTTTTTTTTAAAGATTTTATTTATTTATTTGAGAGACAGAGATCACAAGTAGGTAGAGAGGCAGGTAGAGTGAGGAGAGGAGGAAGCAGGCTCCCTGCCAAGCAGAGAGCCCAATGTGTGACTTGATCCCAGGACCCTGAGATCATGACATGAGCTGGAGGCAGAGGCTTAAGCCACTCAATCATCCTTCCAGCTCTTTTTTTTTAAACTCAGCTATGTATTGCATAAAAAAAAAATTGAAAATGAAAAGTGTAGACAATGTTTAGCAGAAATAAACAATACAAACAATAGAAAAAAGCACAGAAAAATTAAGTTAGGATTCTTTAGGGTCGTTTATAGATCATGTCATCTGTGAACACAGATAATTTTACTTTTTCTTTTTTTAGTTTGGATTCTTTTTATGTGTTTATTCTTCCCCAGTTCTGACTAGAATGTCCAGTACCATGTTGAAAGGCAGTGGTAGGGTTACTTCATTACTTCATTTCTGATCATAGAGGAGAAGCTTACAATCTTTACCTATTGAATATGTTGGATTTTTTTCTATTTGGTTCATTTCAGTTTTATGTTTAAATAACCATCCTTCTAATTTTATGCTCATGTGGCACTTTTCCAGATTATTTGAGATGCAGGAAGGGATTTGTGCTTGAACATGACAGTATCACAGAATTATCTATTAGGGTATGTGGTCAGTATGTTGTGTTCAAAGGTAAGGTGTCCATGGAGGAAGAAAATTCTGATGATTCCTTCCCAGCCATCTTTGTGACACTCTTTGATTGACCGGAAACTTGTATATTACAAATCATCAGTATATTCATCTGAAAGTAGTAAGTGCAATGAGTTTCCTTTTCTATTATTTGATATCTTTCAGCCATATCTTCACATGACATTCAGAATTTCCTGCAAAAGCCAAGCATAGAAGCTTCTTTCCAAAAAGTGACGATGAGTAGATACAAAAATAGTGCTCTTGAAAATGTATACTTAATGACAGACTGGGACAGTGATAAGGAGAGGGAAGGGCATCAAGGATACAATGAAGGACAGAGCCCATCTGAGGCAACGGCATCTAATAAGACTCAAAATGACCCGAATAGTGAAGGATATAAAATATCATGGAAAACCTACCTTTTTAAGTCAGCTGCTTCTACAAAGCAGTGTGTTTCTGTCAGCAAAAGCTCCATTCAAGTATTCCAACATAGCTCTTTGCGGAAAGACAGTTTGGACAATCTGGAAAGTTATCTAGTCTGTGCTGAAAACAACGATTGGAACCATTTTCAAAACGGGATTGGATTGACCCCATCAGATACTTCTGAATATCAGAGATTGAATAATGAAGAACAAAGTGCTAAGCGGGATCCATACGAGAGAAGCTTCACTGAGGAGTCGACCCTCCAGAATGACCAGAGCCCTTCCAATGGAGACAGCATTGCTCAGTGCCCTGAATCTGAGAAAACACTTAACCAGGGCTGCAGTGTTCAGAGACTTGTGAGGACTCAGTTTTCAGAGAACCAGTATGAATGTTATAAATGTAGGGAAGTCTTTCATCAGATGTCTAATCTTATTACACATGAGAGTATCCATTTGGGAGAAAATCCTGATGAATCCAGTCAGTGTGAGAATGGTCCTCAGCAGTCCTCCAATATTGGTGATGATCAGAGAATCCATGAGGCCAAAAACCCATTCAGATATGCTAAATGTGGTCCCACATTTAGTCAGTCATCAAGACTAAGTAGAAAGAAGACTATCCCTAGTGGAGAGAAAACACTCTTTTTTAAGGGACGTGGTAAAGTCTTTGACTCGCACTCAACCGGATCTCAGCATCAGCAAATGAATACTGAACTGAAATCATACAAATGTGAAGAATGTTGTAAAACCTTCAAGTACCGCTCATCCCTAAGGAAACATAGGCAAATCCATACCGGAAAGAAACTCTATGAATGTAAAGAGTGTGGCAAAGTTTTTAAAATTCGCTCAACACTTGTTCAACATGACAGAATTCATACTGGAGAGAAACCTTACAAATGTAAGGAATGTGGTAGGTCCTTTAGCCAGCAGTCAAACCTTACTCAACATCACAGAATTCATACTGGAGAGAAGCCTTACAAATGTCAGGAATGTGGTGGGTCCTTTAACAAGCAGGCACACCTTACTCGACATCACAAAATTCATACTGGAGAGAAGCCTTATAAATGTCAAGAATGTGGCAAGGCCTTTAAGGAGCGCTCACGCCTTGATCAACATCACAGAATTCATACTGGAGAGAAACCTTACAAATGTCAGGAATGTGGTAGGTCCTTTAGCCAGCAAGCATACCTTACTCGACATCACAGAATTCATACTGGAGAGAAACCTTACAAATGTCAGGAATGTGGTAGGTCCTTTAGCCAGCAAGCATACCTTACTCGACATCACAGAATTCATACTGGAGAGAAACCTTACAAATGTCAGGAATGTGGTAGGTCCTTTAGCCAGCAAGCATACCTTACTCGACATCACAGAATTCATACTGGAGAGAAACCTTACAAATGTAAGGAATGTGGTAGGTCCTTTAACCTGCAGACATACCTTACTCGACATCACAGAATTCATACTGGAGAGAAGCCTTATAAATGTCAAGAATGTGACAAGGCCTTTTCACAGAGGTCATTGCTTAGTAAACATCACCGAATTCATACTGGAGAGAAACCTTACAAATGTAAGGAATGTGGCAAGGCCTTTAAACAGCACTCAGTCCTTACTCGACATCACAGAGTTCATACTGGAGAGAAACCTTACAGATGTCAAGAATGTGACAAGGACTTTAAGTGTCACTCAACCCTTAGTAATCATCTCAGATTTCATACTGGAGAGAAACCTTACAAATGTAAAGAATGTGGCAAGGCCTTTAAACAGCGCTCACACCTTACTCAACATCACAGAGTTCATACTGGAGAGAGACCTTACAGATGTCAAGTATGTGACAAGGCCTTTAAGTGTCACTCAACCCTTCGTAATCATCTCAGAACTCATACTGGAGAGAGACCTTACAAATGCCAAGAATGTGGCAAGGCCTTTCACCAGAGCTCATCACTTACTGTACATCACAGAAATCATACTGGAGAAAAACCTTACAAATGTAAGGAATGTGGCAAGGGCTTTTCATTGCACTCAAACCTTCTTAAGCATCACAGAACTCATACTGGCGAGAAACCTTACAAATGCGAAGAATGTGGCAAGGCCTTTAACCAGCGCTCACACCTTAGCAGACATCATAGAAATCATACTGGCAAGAAACTTTAAAAATGTAAAGACTTGGAGTAGGGACTGTAAAACTCTTACATCACAGACCTTGCATCCCATATTACTGGAAATATCTATACACATCTAAAGAAGTCCACCCTCTCTCTCCTTGAAACTCACATTGTAGTTATATGGGAGCAACATGGTAAAATGTGATGAATGTGGTGAGACCTTTAACTGGAATTCAGTCTATACTCAGTGTCCCAAAATGCACACTAGATTCAAACCCTAGAAAGATGATGATTGTGGAAACACCCTCTTTTTAATATACATGTTTGCAAACACAGAAAGTGCTAAAGAAGGTAAATTGAATCATACAAATAATTAGAAAACTCTTTGATTGAACATCTAATGTCAATAAATGTCACAGATATCACATAAAAGGAGTGTATCAGTCCCTCTATTCAGACAGTACTTATTAGTCCAAGGAAAAAGATAAGTTAAACACTTGGAAAATGCATATGCTGTTACGTTGGAAAGATTCAGTGAGGGAGTTTTTACAAGGGTACAATTAGTTTTGATGTCCTTTTTGTTATATTGAGCCTTTTTGAGGTTTGTGACCAACAAATATTAATGTACTTTATTCTCAAATCACTTCTGGAGATTGACTTACTTGTACTGGGTGCATGAATCTGTGAGCCTGATTTTTGCTCCGTCAACAGCATCCGATGCCCTGCTGCACTTGGGGGGGACCCACGCATCCCACATTTTCCTTGGAAGATGAGAACTGTGTAATACAAAACATGAATGAAGAAAATCTAAATGGAGACACTGCTTAGGGTTATAGCATTGATGTAAGTTGCCATGAAATAGGTGTTCAGAACAATATTTTTCTCCATTTACTAAAACTAAAGAACTTCCTGAATATTAGACATACACAGTTTTCGTGATTGCTCTTTAAGGAAAATAAGGTGGGGCACCAGCTAACTACTGATGTATCTTCGTAATAGCGATCTTTAGAGAATAGGAGTGGATGTGATTGAAATGAAGAAATCCTCCCCGATAACAGAAAGAGGTTATCTAACTCTGCCATATAGCTGGACATACGCATCAGTTGCAACTGTCAGCAGCACTGGAACTTAAGGAAGTCACTTCCACATCATGATATCAGCTATGGGGGTTAACGCTTTTATTCCGTATTTTGAACAAGTGTAACAGTGGATTTGAAATGCATAACATAGTCTATGTGTGAATTTAATGTACTTCAATTAATCAAACATAATGGTTTTTAATATGTTAACATGAATTTGTGATGAATGGTGTGTTATCCTACCACCAAGCTGAACCTATCTCTTTTTTTTTTTTTTTTTAAGATTTTATTTGACAGGGGACACAAGCAGGGGGAGAGAAAGAGGGAGAAGGAGGTTCCCCACTGAGCAGGGAGCCTGATGCAGGGGTAGATCCCAGGACTGGGGCCACAGTCCCAGGACTAGGGTTTGAATCTAGTGTGCAGTTTGGGACACTGAGTATAGACTGAATTCCAGTTAAGCATCCCAGGCAGATGCTTAACTACTGAGCCACCCAGGCAGCCCCTATATCATTTTACTGAAAGTTGTACACAACTGGTGTTATCTGTCACCTATTTGGTAATGGAAGGGAATAATATTCTTATGAATCCATTACCTCAGTGACCTTAAGGTTGAAATGATGGGTGATTTCCCCGCCTAGTTAATTTAGTGTAATATTTCTCCTCCTTGTGCTGACTGTGATATTACCGATATATTACAGGTTTTGTGGGGGGTATTTTTTTTTTAAGATTTTATTTATTTATTTGACAGACAGAGATCACAAGTAGGCAGAGAGGTAGGCAGAGAGAGAGAAGGGGAAGCAGGCTCCCTGCTGATCAGAGAGCCCCATGTGGGGCTTGATCCCAGGACCCCGGGATCATGACCTGAGCCGAAGGCAGAGGCTTTAACCCACTGAGCCACCCAGGTGCCCGTTGTGGGGGGTATTGTTGACATTTTAGCTCACCTGCTCCGTGGTGCTCCTACTTGCCATCCACTTTGTGTACTCAGCACTTTTGCAGGGACCTTGAGTGGACACCTGCCCTGCTTGCTCTTGTGTTTCCTATGATGTGGTTTTGGAATATAGGAGAGGTTCTGTGGGGTGGAGTCTGGAGTCTATGACCAAGAAAGAATTTTTGAGATGTCTTTGGTGCTAGATGGTGGTTTGTTAAAGTACAGGGACAAGACTCATGGGTAGAAAGCGCTGCTCCCCTGGGGTTGTGAAGCATGGCTGATTTCTCTCTATAGTATGGGCTTGGGGGAGGTAAGGAAAAAAGGGAGGTTTTGAGAAAGAACATTCATATATTAAAGAAGATTCAGGGGATCCTGGGGCCTTGCTGTTGTCAAGGTTGTTTACCCCTCTCGCAAAGCATTAACGGTAAGATAGTTGGGATATTCCGGAAGCAGTATTACATTCCTCCTATTCAACCCCATCCTTTTTAGTAGGCTGTAGGTTTAAAAGAAATTCAATTTTATTTACATTTCCTTCTGCCTCAACCTCCCTCAATTTTAAGGAGAAGAGGGTGATGTTAGGGCTTTAGGAATCTGAGTTATGGGTCGCTGGAAGTTCGGCTATAGATAAAAGAAGGCTTCTTTCTTGTAAATCACTAGGACATTTGTAAACCGAGGAATACTCAGGTCTTGCAGGATTGTAATCTCTACCAGGTAACTATTTGTTTCTCCTCTAGGGCAGCCAGGAGTGCCTGAGGAATGTCCCATATATCCCATGGGGGGTGGGGGTTCATGGGGTGTCAGTTTCTGCTTCATCCTCAGCTTGCCTTCTGTTCTCTCATCACCTAGACAACACTCTGTAGAGTCACAAGGTAATGTTACTTGAGACATGGCAATCAGATCCACCTCTGTGGGCAATCCTCTGTCCATTTTCCCAAGCATTTCCCATCCTGTGTTCTCCTAGAGAAGATGCCCACAGAGCTTACCCAAGCTGGCATTTGTTTGAATGGCCAAAAGTAGACTTGAACTGGGACTCTCAAGCACTCCACCATGACCCATAATAAAGGTATGTTCTCCATTTATTGGTGGGGGTCTTGGTTTGAATCACGTGCCCATGTGACCATGCTGCATAGGTCATCGATAACCTGGAAGTAGGAGAAACCTCCCAAATGGAGTGACACTGTAGCCCAGGTCACAGATCGAAAATACACAAAATAAAAAAGTGAGCATGTAGACTGCAAATGTCCCAATTTGCACAGTGGACTCCATGGATTTAGAAAAAGAATTTCTATTTGTTTTATTTCCTAGTTATCTCCGGATTTATAGCTATATTTTGCTCATTTTTTCCCCCAGCTAATAGGCATCACAAACATCTTTTTTGCCTGAGTTGTGCAGGAGTGTCTTCACTAAACACTTGAGATTAGAGAGCTGGAAGGCCAATGGGTATTAATTCAGACATTAAACACTGGGATGTCGCATGTGAATCTATGTAGAACTTGATGAAATCACCATCCTTAGAAGCATAAGCCCTATTAAAATAAAATGTAAAAATTGTGTCTACTGTGGGTAGGGGCCCAGAGGTGGCTCTCTTCAGTCACTGCAAAGGTACAGGCAGTTCTTGGTGGTGTCATGTGATAAATACATGTAATGGGAGAAAGGAATTAGCAAATGTGGTGGGTTTCTGAGGAGTAGGGAAGTCCTACTTTATCTTCATGATTTAACTGAATTCCTATTTGTTACTGATGATGGGATGCTGTCGGATCATATTTACCGAAATTGCCCAAACCTAATTCAATAGCACTGGGTAAAGAGGGGTATTGGTAATGCACTCATGTGGGCATAGCTTTCAAAAGTCACGTGGTAGAAGGAGCCTTCTGGACACTGGGGTAGGCAGGATCAGCAAGGTGTGTGCTGTGGTTGAACTCAAGCACTGCTCTCCCAGGGATAAAAGCCCAATCAAGATTTGAGCCACTGTAGATAGGGGACCACTCAGGGAAGCTGCTGCAGTGCATTGTGGGAACTTCCTGTCTGTACTCAGTGCCATGTTCAATACCCTCCCTGGCTCTGGCTCTGTCTGCTGTAGTTTTGGAATGTAGGTGAGCTTCAGTGGGGTGGAGTCTGGAGTGATGACCAAGAAAAAATTCTTGAGGCATCTTTGGTGCAAAATGCTGTTTTATTAAAGCATGGGGAGAGGAGGAGGTCAGAAGGAGTTGCTGCCACCAGGGTCATGAGGGGTGGCTGATTTTATACTATGGGGTTGGGGAAAGGTGAGGAATAAGGGAGTTTTCAAAATGATTTTCGTATGTTGAAGACTCACAGGATACTGGAGGCCTTGCCATTGTCAAGTTAAGTTTGTTTTTCCCTCTTCGGAAGGCATTACTGTGAAGATAGTTGGGACTTTTCTGGAGGAACATTACATTTTGCCCTCTTCAAGCATCTGTCAATGGGGTGTAGACTCTAAGGTCACTTAAACATATGTACATTCCCTTCTGGAAGTTGGGTAATTGATAGAAGTGCTTTGTTTTTGTAAATTTCTAGGACATTTGTAGAACAGAAGGACATCCATGTCTTGCAGGATTGTGATCTCCATAAGTTAACTATTTGTTTTTTCCTTCAGCCAGGAGTCCCTGAGGAATGTCACATGCATCCCATGGAGGGGGAGTTGAGGGTGTCAGCTTCTGCTTTGTCCTCAGCTTGCCTTCTGGTCCCTCATCATGTCCATGACATGGATTTGTTGGAGGAACAGTTCAACATGGGATATTAATCTGCTTACCTGCCATTTGCCTCAACATGGGTGAATTAGAGAGTATTATGCTAAGTGAAATAAGAGAAAGACAAATACCGGATGATTTCACTCCTATGTAGATTCCAACAAACAAAACAAGTGAGCAACAAGAAAGAGAACAAGAAAAGGAAAGACAAAGTAAGAAAAAGACTCCTAACTATAGCAAGCAGGCTGATGGTTGCCAGAACAGAGGTGGGAAGGCAGATGCATCAAATGAGTGATGGGATTAGGAGTGCACCTGCAAGGCGCACTGGGTGTCGTATGGAATTGTACACTCTTGAGTCCTGAAAGGAATATTACCTTGTATGTTAACTAGCAGGAATGTAAAGAAAAACCTTTAAAAAATGCTTTTTACAGATGGGAGAAACTTTGTGTCTTAGGTCACCAAAATATACTTTTGGAAAGAAATTGAAACATTTATCCTTTTTCCCTTGCTGATGCTATCAAATTTGGAGACTCCTTTTGATTGTTCTTATTTATATATATATATTTTTTTAAAGGTTTAATTTATTTATTTGACTGACAGAGATCACAAGTAGGCAGGGAGGAAGGCAGAGAGAGAGGAGGAAGCAGGCCCTCTGCAGAGCAAAGAGCCCTATGCGGGGCTCCATCCCAGGACCCTGAGGTCATGACCTGAGCAGAAGGCAGAGGCCCTAACCCACTGAGCCACCCCGGCGCCCCGACTATTCTTATATTTTTCAGCCAACATGTATATATTTGCATAATTTCAATAAGCAATTGTTCTGCTTATGACAAGACACACTGACCAATGCTGCTTTTAGGAGTTCCTAGTGGCCCAGTGGGTTAGGCATCTGCCCTCGGTTCAGGTCATGATCGTAGCATCCCGCGATTCAGCCCAGTGTTCATCTCCCTACTTACTGGGGAGTTGCCCCTTCCCCTGCTGGATGCTCATTCTCTCTTTCTCAAACAAATAAAATACTACAACAAACAATTTAAGAAACCCTGGTTATATTACCAAAGCTTTCCGTAGGATGTCCTAGCTGGAAAGAGCTGCATAGACTCAGGCATGACTCGAAAACTATAAGGGATTAAGAGTCACTTTATGAAACAAATGAAGCCCCCTTAGAAAGAACATCCTGAGACCTTTTTGACAGAGTTACCAGCAGGCTTACTGTGTGAGTCAAGAAGATCATTTCCTAATAGTTGCAGGAACCTAGAGCTATTTGAGGGACTCCAAGAGAGGAGTTCACCCAAATCCATAGGTGTTCCACGAAATGTCTGGTGGCAAGGATTTGGCTTGTCTTCTGGCCTGGAGAGGCTGTTAAGAGTTCTGTCTAGGGGTGCCTGGGTGGCTTGGTCAGCTAAGCATCTGCCCTCAGCTCAGGTCCCAGGGCCCTGGGATTGAGACCCACAGAGGACTCCTTGCTTGGCCGGGAGCATGCTTCTCCCTTTTTCTCTGCCTGCTGCTCCCCCTGCTTGTGCTCTGTGTGTGTGTGTCAAATAAATCTTTGGAAAAAAAAAAAAAAAAAGAGTTCCATCTAGAGATTCAATATGAAACATTCAGCAAAGCTGCTCTTAAAGTCTGTAAGTCAAACATCTGTTCTTGGGGCACTTATGTAAATAACCAAGCCAACTTTTCCTTCTTGAACTAGCCTTATTTTCCAATAAAATTTGTGTTCATTTGGTTGTGTTTTTTGGTAACAATGAGAGTGATTATAGAGAAAAATATGTCTCAGTAATACATGTGTGTAGATAAAAGATTCTAATAACATTCATTATAAAGTGGAATAGATCCTGATTTTTTTTTTTTTCCTAGTGTCATCTGATGCCAGGGTCCAAATCCCCAAGTATTTTGATCTTTCTGTCAAGTTTCTAACTTTAATCATTTGAGGATGAAAACTGCCTTTTTTCCTGAAGCTCTGTAGACTTAGTACAAAGGACTCGATGTAACAAAATGATCCTAATAGCTCATGTAGAAACAGCATTAGGGCTGTGCCTCCATGGGCCACTAAACACATTACCAGATGCATTTGAACTGTAAACCAGGAAGATCCATCTGCACTACCTGCCCTCAGTCTATCTAAAGATAGTTCAAGTCTGACATCCAGATGTCTGCTCAATGGGCTAGCCTTAGAAGTCAGAATCTGGCCTCACCTTTTTTTTTTTTTTTTTTTTTTTAAAGAGTTTATTTATTTGACACAGAGAGCCCAAGCAGAGGGAGAAGCAGGCTCCCTACTGAGCAAGGATCCCAACTCGGGGCTTGATCCCAGGACCCTGGGATCATAACATGAGCCAAAGGTGGTGCTTAATTGACTGAGCCACCCAGGCGCTCCTTAACTTTCAATCCAATCATCAATCACAGTTCTTTTGTTTTCATATAAAAGCCTCCGTTTATTACATTACTTGTACCATAGGGTACATTTGAAAATACACCTGTGTCATTGCCTCCTGAAATGACTTTGACTCAACTGACCTATTGTCAGGCCTGGATCTTTGATATGAAACAATCTACATGTTCAACTTTTTTTTTTTTTTTTAAGATTTTATTTATTTACTTGACAGACAGAGATCGCAAGTAGGCAGAGAGGCAGGCAGAGAGGCAGGCAGAGAGAGAGGAGGAAGCAGGCTCCCTGCTGAGCAGAGAGCCCGATGCGGGGCTCAATCCCAGGACCCTGAGACCATGACCTGAGCTGAAGGCAGAGGCTTAACGCACTGAGCCACCCAGGTGCCCCTATGTTCAACTTTTAATATGTGAAACTCCCAAGGAAGTTTCAGATGGGGGAACTGAAGGGAGTCAGGACAGCCTCTCCGTCCTCCCAACCCCCGAATGTGCCACCTTGGTCTATGGATTATTTGACTTCAAGGTACTTGAGAACCTCCAGGCTCAAGAGAACATTCTCCCCCTCCATTAAGCATCCAACAGAATTATTGGGGGTCTTCCCCAGCTTTAGGGTTATTAGAGAAAAGTTTGTCTCAGGGACTGATCCTTAAGGTAGGACAAATATCTCATTACAAACTATGTGCTCTTATCAGTCTATAAAAGCGTTTTCCTGTGCTCTGAAACTTCAGGCCCTGCTTCTTTTGCCTTAGTTCAGGATCACACTTGTAACTCTTTTTTTTTTTTTTTTTGAAAGATTTTATTTATTTATTTATTTTATAGAGAGAGAGTGAGAGAGAGCATGAGAGGGGAGAAGGTCAGAGGGAGAAGCAGACTCCTCGTGGAGCTGGAGACTGATGCAAGACTCCATCCCAGGACTCTGGATTATTATGTGAGCTGAAGGCAGTGGCTTAACCAAAGGAGCAACCCAGGCGCCCACACTTGCAACTCATCTGGCCTGACAGTCTCTAGAATTTCCATGTCTATGTGGATTCTCTGTATGTACACTGATTTAATTTTATTTTCTCCTCTTAATCTGTTCCTGATAGTTTCTTAGTCCAGCCTAAATGAATCTTTAAGGGGACAGCAATTCTTGTTCTCTGACATGGTTTGATTCTAGGGCCTCAGTTCCTGGTATTTTACTTTTTAAAGTGTAAAAACAAGGTGGAACAGTAGGAAGTATTTCTACAGGAGTTGATTTTTTTTAAAGATTTTATTTATTTATTTGACACAGAGAGAGATCACAAGTAGGCAGAGAGCAGGCAGAGACGGGGAAGAAGGCTCCCTGCTGAGCAGAAAGCCCAATATGGGGCTTGATCCCAGAACCCGGAGCTCATGACCTGAGCCAAAGGCAGAGGCTTAACCCACTGAGCCACCCAGGCACCGCTACCAGTTATTTTTTTTAAGTCATTTTAGATTTTCTTTTTTACATTTATGTTATATATATATATAGTTTTCATTTTTTGTTTCCTCTCATTGTATTCAATTTTATTTCTGTGTATATGTGTTTTTCTTTCCTATTTTGGGATCCTTTTCTTATTTCTTTTTTTTCTTTCTTTCTTTCTTTTTTTTTTTTTTTTTAGATTTTATTTATTTGACAGGCAGAGGTCACAAGTAGACAGAGAGGCAGGCAGATGGAGAGAGAGGAACCAGGCTCCCCGCTGAGCAGAGAGCCTGATGCGGGGTTCGATCCCAGGACCCTGGGATCATGACCTGAGCCAAAGGCAGAGGCTTTAACCCGCTGAGCCACCCAGGGGCCCCATCCTTTTCTTATTTCTTATTTTGGATTTTCTTCTACCAACCCAACCAAAATAAGCCCAGGATCTAGTTTCTGGATCTAGTTGTCTTCTATTCTAATTTTTGTTTGATTTTATTTTCTCTCCTCAACACCCCCCCCTTTTTTTTGTTCCTTTTCTGAAGTGTACATTTTTTTCTGGTGTCATTATTGCTGTTTTTGTATTTTTTTTTCCCTCATTCATCTATTCTTTTCTGGATGTAATGACAAGATGGAAAAACTCATCCCGAAAGAGAGAAGAAGGGACACTACTCACTACCATGGATTTAATCAATATGGATATAAGTACAGTCAAATCAACAACTGTAAAGGTACTAGCTGGGCTTCAAAAAAGCAAAAAGACACTAGAAAATTCCTAACCGGAGCAATAACCAAAATCTAATCAAGTTGAAACCCAAAGGGCTATTACTGAGATGCAATTTAGGAAGGAGGCTCTAACTGCTATGGTAAATGAGGTAGAAGGGAGCATCAATGACATAGAAAACAAAACAGAGAATAAGGAAGCTGAGAAAAAGATAAAAAGCTATTGGATCACAAGGTGAGAATTCAAGAGATCAGTCATAGCACAAAGTAAAACGAGTTAGTATAATTGGGATCCTAGAGGAAGAGGCAGGGTTGGGGGGCAGGAAAAGGTTTATTTGAGCAAATTATAGCTAAGAACTTACCTAATCTTGGGAAGGAAATAGACATTCAAGTCCAGGAGGCACAGAGAAACCCCCCACAAAATCAATAAAAATAAGTCAACAACATAGAATAGTGAAGCTTGCAAAAATCAGAGATAAAGAGAAAATCCAGAAAACAGCTCAGGACAAGAGGTCAGTAAACTACCAAGGTAAAAAGAGAAGGCTGTCAGTACACCTAACCACAGAGATCTGGCAGGTGAGAAAGGACTGGCATGATAGTGTCAATGTACTAAATGAGAAAAATATGCAGCTAAGAGTAAGCTAAGAATACTTTATACAGCAAGCCTGACATTGGGAATAGGAGAGATGAAGAGCTTCCAGGCGGAACAAAAACCACAGGACTTTGTGATCACTATACCAGGCCTGCAAGAAATATTAAGGGGATCCTCTCAGCAAAGAGAGAGTCCAAAAGAAGAAACACTCAAAAGAAACAGAGACATTTTACAAAAGAGTGACTTTATAGGTAATATGATGGTGCTAAATCCCTATTTTTCAGTAATCACTCTGAGTGTAAAGGGACGAAGAAGTTCCAATTAGAAGACACAGGGTAGTCAATTCAATTCAAAACAAAACAAGACCCATCAATATGCTGCTTAGAAGAGACTCATATGAGAGCCAAACACACCTCCAGATTGAAAGTGGGGGGTTGGAGAACCATTTATCATTCTAAGGGACATTGAAAGGAAGCTGGAGTAGCAATCCTTATACCAAACTAGATTTAAACCAAAGACTAGTAAGAGGTGAAGTAGGACACTATATCATAATGAAAGGGTCTATCCAATAAGAAGACCCAACAGCTGTAAATATTTATGCCCCTAACTTGGAAGCAGCCAATTGTATAAACCAATTAATAACAAAATAAAAGAAATGCATGGATAATAAAACAAAAATAGTAGTGGACTTCAACACTGCTCTCACAGCAATGGACAGATCATCTAAGCAGAAGATCAACAAGGAAATGAGGGCTTTAAACAACACACTGGACCAGATGGACTTCACAGATATATTCAGAGCATTTCATCCTAAAGCAACAGAATACACATTCTTCCTGTGTTTGCATGGAACATTCTGCAGTATAGATCACATACTGTGTCAAAATCAGTCTCACCTGGTACCAAAATATTGGAGTTATTCCAGGCATATTTTCAGAGGCTTTAAAACTTGAACTCAATTACAAGAGAAAACTTGGAAGGAACACAAAGACTTGGAGGTTAAAGAGCATCCTACTAAAGAATGAATAGGTTAACCAGGAAATTAAAGAAATACTTTTTTAAAAATCATGACACAAGTGAAAATTAAAAACAGCAACAACAACAACAATTCAGAACCTTTGGGTTGTAGCAAAGGCAATCTTAACAGGGAAATAGTAATGCAAGACATTCCCAAGAAACAAGACAAGTCTCAAACACACAGCTTAATCTTACACCTAAGGAGCTGGACAAAGAACAGCAAATAAACCTCAAATCCAGCAGGAGAAGAGAAATAATAAAGATTAGAACAGAAATCAATGAAATAGAAAGCAAAAGAAGAGTAGAACAGATTAATGAAAATAGGAGTTGGTTCTTTGAAAGATTTACTAAGGTCTATAAACTCCAGGCCAGACTTTTCAAAAAGAAAATTGAAGAGCAAAAAGAAAAGATAAAGGACCCAAATAAAATCATAAATGAAAGAGGAGAGATCACAACCAAAACTGAATAGATATAAGAACATATTATGAGCAATATATTTCAAAAAACTAGACAATCTGGAAGAAATGCGTGCATCCTAGAATCATATAACCTATCAAAACTGAACAGGAAGGGTCTCTGGGTGGCTCAGTAGGTTAAAGCCTCTGCCTTTGGCTCAGGTCATGATCCCAGGGTCCCCAGGTCTCGATCTCTGCTCAGTGGGGAGCCTGCTTCCTCCTCTTTCTCTGCCTGTCTCTTTGCCTACTTGTGATCTGTGAATTAAATAAATAAAATCTTAAAAAAAACTGAACAGGAAGAAGCAGAACACCATAACTGGCAAAGAAATTGAAGCAGTAATCTAAAATCTCCCAACAAGCAGGAATCCAGGACTAGAGAATCTCTCAGTGGAATTTTACCAAACATTTCAAGAAGAATTAATTTGTTTTCTTCTGAACCTGTTTCAAAAAATAGCAATGAAAGGAAAACTTACAAACTCATTCTATGAAGCCAGCAATATTACCTTAATCCCCAAGTCAGACAAA
Organism: Neogale vison; assembly: GCF_020171115.1. NCBI lineage: Eukaryota > Metazoa > Chordata > Mammalia > Carnivora > Mustelidae > Neogale > Neogale vison. Next base: position 48,035,688 of record NC_058097.1, on the reverse strand, counting down.
GACCCCACTAAAAATGAGGATTACAGACAATATCCCTGATGAACATGAATGCAAAAATTCTCACCAGTACACTACCCACTACAATCCAACAATACATTAAAAGTTTTATTTACCATCACCAAGTGGGCGTAATTCCTGGGCTGCAAAAATGGTTCAATATCCCATCAGTGTGATATACCACATTAATAAAAGAAAGGATAAGAACCATATGATCCTCTTAATTGATGCAGAAAAAGCATTTGACAAAATATAGGATCCTTTCTTGATAAACACTGTGCAGTGTGGGGGTAGAGGGAAAGTACCTCAATATCATAAAAGCCACATTGGAAAATCCCACAGCAAATATCATGCTCAATGATGAAAAACAGAGCTTTCCTCCCAAGGTCAGGAACATAGCAGGGATGTCCTGCTATGCTCACTGCTATTCAACATAGTTTTAGAAGTCCCCTCCTCAGCAATCAGACCACAAAAAGAAAAGAAAGAAAAGGCATCTAAATTGGCAAAGAAGATATCAAACTCACTCTTTGCTGATGACATAATATTTTATGTAGAAAGCCCAAAAGAGGGGCTCCTGGGTGGCTCAGTCTTTAAGTGTCTACCTTCAGCTTGGGTCATGATCCTGGGGTCCTGGGATCGAGCCCTGCATGGGGCTCTCTGCTAAGTGGGAAACCTTGTTCTCCCTCTCCCACTCCCCCTGCTTGTGTTCCTGCTCTCGCTATCTCTGTCAGATAAATAAATCTTCAAAGAAATGAAAAACCAAAAGACTCCACCCAAAAATTACTAGAATTGAATCAGGAAGTAAAGTGGCAGGATATAAAATCATTGTAGATATTAGTTGCATTTCCATACAGTAACAATGAGACAGAAGAAAGAGAAATTAAGGAATCTATGCCATTTACAATAGCACCAAAAACCTTAGGATACCTAGAAATAAACCTAACCAAAGAGGTGAAGGGCCTGTACTGAGAAAACTATAGAACACTCATGAAAGAAATTGAGAAAGTCATGAAGAAATGGAAAAATTGTCCATGTCCATGGATTGGAAGAACAAATATTGTTACAATGTCTTTGCTACCTAGAGCAATCTACATATTCAATCCAATCCCTATGAAAATACCATCAACTTTTTTCTCAAAGCTGGAACAAATAATGCCAAAATTTGTATGGAACCAGAAAAGACCCCAAATAGCCAAAGGAATGTTGAAAAAGAAAACCAAACTTGGTGGCATCACAGTTCTGGCCTTCAAGCTCTATTATAAAGCTGTAATCACCAAGACAGCATTGTACTGGCACAAAAACAGACGCACAGATCCATGGAACAGAATAGAGAACCCAAAAAGGAACCCTCAACTCTATGGTCAACTAATCTTCGATAAAGCAGAAAAGAATATCCAATAGAAGACAGTCTCTACAGAAATGGTGTTGGAAAATTGGATAGCAACATGCAGAAGAATGAAACTAGACCGTTTTCTTAGGCCATACACAGAAATAAACTCAAAATGAATGAAAGACCTAAATGTGAGACAGGAATCCATCAAAATCCTAGAGGAGAACACAGGCAATAATGTCTGTGACCTCAGCCAGAGCAACTTCTGTCTAGACACAACTCCAAGGCAAGGGAAACAAAGGTAAAAATGAACTATTGGGACTTCAAGGTAAAAAGATTTACAGTCAACAAAACTAAAAGACAGTCAGGAACTGGGAGAAGATATTCGCAAAATGTCTTATCAGATAAAGGACTAGTATGCAAAATCTCTACTTATCAAAGTCAACACTCAAAGAACAATTAATCCAATCAAGAAAAGGACGAAAGACACAAAGAGCTCTTTCTCCAAAGAAGACATACAAATGGTCCACAGAAAAATGAAATAGTGCTCAACATCACCTAGCATCAGGGAAGTACAAATCAAAACCATAGTGAGATACCACCTCACACCAGTCAGAATGTGTAAAAGTAACAAGTCAGAAAACAACAGATGTTGGCAAGGACAAGGAGATACGGGACCCCCTTACCCTGGTTGGTGGGAATGCAAACTGGTGCAGCAGCCACTGTAGAAAACCGTATGGAGGATACTCAAAAAGTAAAAATAGAGCTACCCAATGCCCCAGCAATTGCACTACCCTGTATTTACCCAAAGAATTCAATCATAGTGAAACAAAGGGGCTCCTGTGCCCCAGTGTTTCCAGGAGTAATGTCCCCAATAGCCAAAATATGGAAAGAGTCCAGATGTCCAGTAACAGATGGATGGATAAAGAAGACATGAAATAAATATATAAAAGAATATTACTCACCCATCAAAAATGAAATCTTGGCCATTTGCAGTGATGTGGCTGGAACTACAGGGTATTGTGCTAAGCAAAATAAGTCCGTCAGAGAAAGATAATTATCCTATGATTTCACTCAAGTGTGGAATTTAAGAAACAAAACAGGATCATAGGGAAGGGGAGGGAAAAATAAAGTAAGAGAAAATCAGAGAGGTAAGACAAACCATAAGAGACTCATAACTCTAGGAAACAAATTGAGGGTTGCTGGAAGGAAGGTGGTTGGAGGATGGGGTAATTGGGTGATGGGCAATAAGAAGGGCACATGATGTAACCAGGACTTGGTGTTGTATGTAACTGATGAGCACTAAACTCTACCACTGAAGCTAGTAATGCACTATATGTTCATTTATTGGAAAAAAAAAAAAAAAGAACAGTGACATCTGTGCTTCAGACCCAAAATACAATGTGAACACAGAGTTGTGGATAAAGAGGAACAGTAGCTTCATTGCTTTGCCAGCCAAGGAGGCCTCAGCAGGTCAGAGCCTTCAAACCTGCAGCCCATCCAGAGGAAGGGGCTGGGGGTTTGTAGGGAAATACGGGATTATGGCTGATTTCCAGAGGAAATTGTGTGTCTGTGCTGTCAGCCCTGTTCATCAGGTTGTCAGGGTGGAATCAGATTCTTGAAACAATAGGCTCAGAAGGTAGGAAGGGAGGTTTATAGAAGAGAGAAAACAGTTCATTTAGTTTGAAATGGAGTCTTGCTGAAGCAGGAATGCAGCCATTTTTGTTTTTTTTTTTTTTTCTTAATTGAGAATGGCTAATCCAAGCCTTTCAGGTCTTTAAGATTTTATCTATTTATTTGAGAGAGAGACAGCATGAGAGGGGAGAAAGGTCAGAGGAAGAAGCAGACTCCCCATGGAGCTGGTAGCCCGATGTGGGGCTTTATCCCGGGACTCTGGGATCATGACCTGAGCTGAAGACAGAGGCTTTAACCAACTGAGCCACCCAGGCCTCACCATTTTGGTTTTTGTTCAACTTGATGATTTGAAGTGGTTCTGGTTCAGTCACCAGGACAAGTGTAGGAAGACAACTTCATATTTTACAGTGAGAAGCCAGTCCACATTTTCTAGAATGGGTAAAATAAAGAAAAAAGATAAAACAAACACCAAATTTCATTGAGAATGTGGATGAATTAGAATTCTCATATTGCTGATGAGAGAGCAAAAAGTAGATTCACTTTGCAAAATTGTGTGATACTTACGAAAATAAGTATCTACCAAAGAGGAGCATTTTGTCACCCTAAAATATCTGATCAGTGGGGAAGGCATGGATCTAAATGTGCTCACAATCATCTACTTGATTCCTGTTCTGTGCCTGGTCACCTCCAAATGCTTCCCCATAGGCTCAGGTGTGGAGTTTGAAAGATGATTATCACCTGAGCCCTCCCTCTCCAGTTCTATCAGTTGGTTTGGGTGAAAACAACAGTGTTGTGCTAATTGGGGGCTACAGGTGATACTCAATGAGACCAGGTGATCTGTGTTAAACTCGAGGGCTTCCTGTTATTTTTTGAGTGTTGAGAGCAGACTTTGGCTCAAGGAGAGGTCTGAGAGACTCTCCTACAAGAGTCGGGGTGGGTCATGTCCATGCAGCACACAGTTAGTTCTTATGCTGTAGCAAAATTTGTGGGCATCTGTGGAAGGGGAGGCTCCTTGAGAGCAGGGAAGGAAAAGTCAGGGATTGGTCTTCAAGTAGGAGCTGCTGACAAAATGGACGAGGAAGCTAGGACTTCTCTGCATTTCATGGTCTGGTCTTCAGGTGAGCAGTTTATACATGAAGAGACTCTGTTGGTATCTTTAAGGGCATTTTTTTTTTTTATAATATTCCTGTGATTTCTCCACAAATACCTTGTGAGAAAGAAATCTAGAGGATGAGGGGAAAGAAGAAATGGCCAGTTCTTGGGTAAGTCTTGTGTCCCAAGTCAGAGACCATGTCATGTTTTTCTCCTGAAATTCCTTGCTTTAGAAATTGCAAATGTGGGTGCGTGGGTGGTTCAGTGGGTTAAGCCTCTGCCTTCAGCTCAGGTCATGATCTCAGGGTCCTGGGATTGGGTCCCACATTGGGCTCCCTGCTCGGTGGGGAGCCTGCTTTCTCCTCTCTCTCAGTCTGCCTTTCTGCCTACTTGTGATTTCTCTCAAATAAATAAAACCTTAAAAAAAAAAAAAAGACTTAAAAGAAAAAAAGAAACTGCAAATGTTGGGCGCTTGGGTGACTTAGTTGTTAGGCAGCTGCCTTCGGCTCAGGTCCTGATCCCAGGGTCCTGGGATCGAGCCACGTGTCGGGCTCTCTGCTCAGTGGGAAGCCTGCTTCTCCCTCTCTCACTCTCCCAGCTTGTGTTCCCTCTCTCGCTGTCTCTCTCTCTCTGTCAAATAAATGAATGAATCTTTAAAAAATAAAAAAAGAAGAAGTTGCAAATGTTGATTCCTCTGGTTTTTAAGTTTCTGCATCATGTTACCACCTATTTATAAAACCTTTCCAGAAATGACACTCAGGGCTAGGTCTTTGAACACTTCTCGCCTATATCCCAGATCCTTCTCTCCCGTGTCTCCAACCAGACTTCCAGTAGGGCCTTCAGTGTTTGTCACTGAATTAAAGTCCTTTGTGTGTTGAAAATACTCCTCGGTGACAGATCCGCAGGGGAAAGTGGTGAGTCCAGGTTTCCTATTGCTGTCAAGGTCTGTTCCTGGTATCTCGGTGAAGGAAAACGTCATCTAGGTCCCACCTGGATACTTTACCAGCTCTCTCTAGCCCAGAAGCAAAAAAACACACAAATATCCATGATGGATATGAGGTCCAGAATAACTGGCAACGTTTTCAGACTGCAAATAGGTGTCTGTGTGAGTCTTGTTCTTGAGAATGTGAAAAAGATGCTCTACTAGAGATATGATGGGGGGCACCTTGGTGGTTCAGTGGGTTAAAGCCTCTGCCTTCAGCTCAGGTCAAGATCCCAGGATCCTGGGATCGAGCCCCACATCGGGCTCTCTCCTCAGCAGGGAGCGTCCTTCCTCCTCCTCTCTCTCTGCCTGCTGCTCTGCCTACTTGTGATCTCTGTCAAATAAATAAATAAAATCTTTTAAAAAATATATGATAGGGGACGCCGGCATGGCTCAGTCATTAAGCATCTGCCTTCAGCTCAGTTCATGATCCCAGGGTCCTGGGATGGAGCCCCACGTTGGGCTCCCTGCTCAGTGGGAGGCCTGCTTCTCCCTCTCCCACTCCCCAAGCTTCTGTTCCTCTCTCACTGTCTCTTTCTCTATATCAAATAAATAAATAAAATATTATAAAAATATGGACAAGGAGTGTTAAAGAGGAGAAGGGAGTTGGGGTAAACTGGAAGGGGAGGTGAATCATGAGAGACTATGGACTCTGAAAAACAATCTGAGGGGTTTGAAGTGGTGGGGGGGTGGGAGGTTGGGGTACCAGGTGGTGGGAATTATAGAGGGCATGGCTTGCATGGAGCACTGGGTGTGGTGAAAAAATAATGAATACTGTTTTTCTGAAAATAAATAAATTGAAAAAAATTTTTAAAAAATATGATAGAGAGGCCTCTGGGTGGCTCAGTCGGTTTAGTTTTGGACTCTTGATTTCTGATCTGGTTGTCATCTCAGGGTCCTAGAACGGAGCCCCATTTCTGGCTCTGCACTCAGAGGCGAGACTGTGAGATTCTTTCCCCCTTTCCCCTGCCCCTCCCCTCCTCTTTCTAAAATATAAAAAAGTCTCTAAATAAAAATAAAAATTAAAATAAAAAAAATAACTTCCCCACTACCCTTTCTGAAAGAGTTCCACTCCCAATATATTTCAGGAAAACCAATGGATGCCTCTTTCCATGGCAGTGATTTGGGTAGATATGCAGGATATACATTTAAGCCCTTGGAGTTCCCTATGCTCATGGTCTACAGATGTGACAGAAAACCACTGCATGTTCAGCATCTGCCTGTATCAGTTGTAGGTGGCGGAGCTGACAAGTGAGATTAGTGTGATGGAGAAGTTAATGGTTTTTGCTGTGTCATGAGCCATAACATACTCTGTACTTTGCTAGGAGCTTCCTGTCTTTTTTTTTTTTTAATCTATTTACTTATAAAAGATTTTATTTATTTATTTGACAAACCGAGATCACAAGCAGATAGGCAGGCAGAGTGAGAGGGGGAAGCAGGGTCCCTGCTGAGCAGAGAGCCTGATGTGGGGCTCAATCCCAAAACCCCGGGATCATGACCTGATCCAAAGGCAGAGGCTTTAACCCATGGAGCCACCCAGGTGCTCCTATTTATTTATTTATTTTTAGTGTTCCAAGATTCATTGTTTATGCACCATACCCAGTGCTCCATGCAATACGTGCCCTCCTTAATACCCACCACCAAGCTCACCCATCCTTCCTCCCCGACCCCCCGCCAATACCCTCTGTTTCTGAGTCCACAGTCTCTCATGGTTCATCTCCCCCTCCGATTTTCCCCAACTCCCTTCTCCTCTCCATCTCCCAATGTCCTCCGTGTTATTCCTTATGTTCCACAAGTAACTGAAACCATATGATAATAGACTCTCTCTGCTGGACTTATTTCACTCAGCATAATCTCTTCCAGTCCCGTCCATGTTGATACAAAAGTTGGGTATTCATCCTTTCTGATGAAGGCATAAGACTCCATAGTGTATATGGACCACATCTTCCTTATCCACTCGTCTGTTGAAGGGCATCTTGGTTGTCTCCACAGTTTGGCGACTGTGGCCAGTGCTGCTATGAACATTTGGGTACAGATGGCCCTTCTTTTCACTACATTTGCATTTCTGGGGTAGATACCCAGTAGTGCAATTGCAGGGTCATAGGGGTAGTTATATTTTTAATTGCTTAAGAAGCTTCCTGTCTTCTGCTGGGTTTGGAAAATTGTGAGTGGCCAGCTTGTTACATTTTAAAATGTGTGTAATTTGGAGTTTTTAATAGTCCTTGAGATTGTCCATGGACTTTATTAAAAATAAAATATATATTTATGGGTCTGTTTCTACTCTTATTTACTTGTTTTTAGATTTGATTTTATATATATGTGAATTCATATGGTATTTGTCTTTTTTTTTTACTTATTTCCAATAGCATAATACCTTCTGGGTCTATCCACAGTCACAAATGTCAAGAAACAATGAAAAAAGCAGAAAGAGACCCATAAAGACTATGAATAACCTGCTGGTTACCAGAGTGGAATGGAGAAAGATGATGGGCAAAATGAGGAAATGGGAATGGGAAATACAGGCTTTCAGTTATGGAATTAACAAATCCTGGATGGCAGGGAGTGGCACCTGGGTGGCTCAGTGGGTTAAATCCTCTGCTTTCCGCTTGGGTAGTGGTCACAGGGTACTGGGTTCAAGTCCCACATCGGGCTCTCTGCTTAGCAAGGAGCCTGCTTCCCCCTCTCTCTCTCCCTGCCTCTCTGCCTACTTGTGATCTCTGTCTGTCAAATAAAGAAATAAAATCTTTTAAAAAATCACATTTAAAATTTTTTTTAAAAAGACATCAGTCCTGAAATTTATGGAAATTACTACTCCCACTTCATTCTAACAGCCCTTGAATGCTTTTAACCACTTCTATTCTGTATTTTGAAGACAATAGAGTGGATTTGAAATGCATAACATAATCTATGTGTGAACTTAATGTATTTTAATTAGTAAAACTTAATGGTTTTTAAAGTGTTAACACGGATGTGTAATGAATGACATATTATCCCAGCACCAAGAACGCATCTCATTTTACCGAAGGTTGTAGGGAACTGATGGTATCTATCCCCTATTTGGTAATGGAGAAATGGTAATTAGGTAATGAGAAAATGGAGCATTTTCTCAGTGCTCTGAAGGTTTAAATGACGTATGATTATTTTGTCCCCCTAGTATTGTATCCTCTTCACTTTGTGAACGCTGCAGTATTATGACGGATATGTTGCCGATCATGTGGAGGTACTGTAGGTGTTTTAGCTCACGTGCTCCATGATACTGCTATTCAGCATCCACTGTGGGTGCCCAGTTGTTCTGCAGGGACCCTGAACGGGCTCCAGTCCCTGTCACTAGTGCGTTCTCTAAACAACACGATGCAGAGTCACAAGCTAATGTAACTGCTGATATGACAGCCCCAGCGAACCCTTCTGAGCCGCCATCTTTCCTTTTTCCCAATTCTTTCCCCTCCCAGGGTCCTTGGAGAAGACTCCCACAGAGCTGACCTAGGCCTGTTGTGGTCTGAACAGTCTAATGCAGACTCCTTCCTGGGATTCTAAAGCACCACGGCCCCAGATAGAGGTATGTGCCTCGCTTTGCATGTAGGGGTGTTGCTGGGGTGTGTTTCTGAAGTAAACATGCACATCGAACAGTGCTGGGTGTGTAACAGGTACCTCCTAAGTAGGAGAAACCTATCCCAATAGGAGTGATATTGTAGCCCAGGGGAGAGAAAGAGAAGATTGACATGATGAGCATTGGGTGTTCTACTTAACTGATAAATCCTTGAACACAATGTCTGAAACTCATGATGTAGTATATGTTGGCCAATTAAAATTTAAATAAAAAAAAGAAAATACAGAAGATGAAGAATTAGCATGTGGAGAAGGACAACGGTCCTGAGTTGGACACCAGACTCCCTGGATTGAAAAAAAATGACTCCTACTTGTTTTATTTCCTAGTTGTCTCCAGACCCCCAGTTGTATTTTTCCTCATTTTGTTGCCAGGTACGTAGGCACCACAACCATTCTTGTTTGCCCAAGTTGTGGGAAGAGTGTCCTCACTAAACACTTAATTGAGATTAGAGAGATGGACCAGCAATGGGTGTTAATTCAGACATTTAGCATGGGGATGTGGGATGTAAATATAAGTAAAACAAAATGAAGGCACTAACCTCGGAGAGAGAGTCCAGTCTTATTAAAAGAAAATGTGAAGAACTTTTTCCCATGTGGGGAGGGACCTGGAGGGGCTCCCTTTAGTCACTGCAAAGGCACAGGCAGCTCTTGGTGGGGTCATCTGTTGAATGCATGTAATGGAGAAAAGGAATTGGCAGATGTGGTGGGTTTCTGAGGAGTAGTGAAGTCCTACTTAATCTCCATGATTTAATCAAATTCCTGTGTCACTGAGGACCAGATGCTGTTGGATGACAGTAATGACTGTGATGGCCCAGGTCTAGATCAGTGGCAGTGAATAGAGGAGGCATATTGGATGACGTAATCATTCGGGCATAGCTTTACAGCACATGGCAGAGTAGATGTTGGACATGAAGTAACCTGCTAGACAGTGGAATAGGCAGGGTCAGCAAGGCGTGTGCTGTGGTTGCTCCTGAGCTCTGGTATCCCAGTTATATAACGCAAGCATGGGTCAGATCCACTGCAGATGGGGGACCTTTCAGGAAAGCTGCTGCCCTGCTGTGTGGGACTTTCCTCCCTTTAGTCAGCACCTTGATGAGTATATCCCCTGCTCTGGCTTTGTCCTTTCCATGATGTTGGAGGAGCCGTTCGACAGGGAGAGGCTGTGGGCTTTTCTGCCCCCAAACAGACCCAAGTGTTCATTGAATCGTGAATGAATAAAGACTGAGGATATAGATATAGATTGGAGATTGATGATAGATAGATAGATGCTAGAATAGGGGTGCTTGGGTGGCTCAGTGAGTTAAAGCCTCTGCCTTCAGCTCAGTTCATGATCCCAGGGTCCTGGGATCGAGCCCCGCATTGGGCTCTCTGCTCAGCAGGGACCCTGCTTCCTTCCCTCCTGCCTCTCTGCCTGCTTGTGCTCTCTGTCTGTCAAGTAAAATAAATAAAATCTAAAAAAAAAAGATAAATGGTAGAATATAATATAGTTTGGAATATTTAAATCACCCTAAAAAGGAATGAAATCTGGCCACTTGCAGCAACATGAATGGAGCTGGAAAGTATTATGCTAAGTGAAATAAGTCTGAGAAAGACAAATACCATATGATTTCACTCCTATGTGGAATTAAAAACAAAACAAAACAAAAACAAGTGTGCAGTGGGAAAGATAAAAGAATGGGAGAGGCAAACCAAGAAAAGAACCTTGACTATAGATCATAACCTGATGTTGCCAGAGAGGAGCTGGGTAGATGCGTACATTAAGTGGGCGATGTGGTTTATGGGGGGCACTAGTGATGCGCACGGGGCATTGTAGGAAGTGTACAACCGCTGTGGTACTGCTGAACCAAATGCTACCTTCCATGTTAACTAACTGGAATATATACAAAAACCTTGAAAAATGTTTTGTTTTTACAGATTTAGAAAACTTTTTGTTAGGTTGACTGACTTGTATCAGTGGCACAAAAATACTCCTTTAGAAAGAAACTGGAATATTTATCTTTTCTTCTTTTCTGATTCCTCTCAAATTCAGACACTCTCGGTGACCACTCATATATATATGTGTATGTGTGTATATACACACATACACATATATATATATGTATAATTTTTTTTTTGCCAAACTATGTATTTGCATAATTTCAGTAGGAAACTTCTGCTTATGACAAGACATGATGACAAACACTGGTTATATAACAAAAGCTTGGACTGGAAGGTCATAGCGGAGAAAGAGCTGCAAAGATCCACATATGATAGACCGCTCTAAGGGACTAAGATTGACTTTATGGAGCCATTAATGCCCCCTTTGAAATAGCAGCCTGATACCTTGTTTACAGAGTTCCCAGCAGCCATAATATGTCAGTAAAGAGGAGCATTTTCTGGGGTGCCTGGGTGGCTCAGTGGGTCAAGCCTCTGCCTTCAGATCAGGTCATGGTCTCAGGGTCCTGGGATCAAGCCCCAGGTCAGGCTCTCTGCTCAGCAGGGAGCCTGCTTCCCCCTCTCTCTGTCTGCCTCTCTGCCTACTTGTGATCTCTCTCTCCATCAAATAAATAAATAAAATCTTTTAAAATAATAAAAAAAAAAGATCGTTTCCTAACAGTTACAGGAACCTAGGGATATTTGGGTGACCTCAAGAAGAAAGGAGTTCACCCACCTCTGTAGGAATCACAGGCAATGTCTCGTAGCAGGTATTTGGCTTGCCATTCCTCTGGCCTGGAGAAGCTATTAAAAGTTCAGTCTAGGGGTGCCTGGGTGGCTCAGTGGGTTAAAGCCTCTGCCTTTGGCTCAGGTCATGATCTCAGGGTCCTGAGATGGAGCCCCACATCAGGCTCTCTGCTCAGCGGGGAGCCTGCTTCCTCCTCTCTCTCTCTTCCTGCCTCTCTGCATACTTGTGATCTCTATCAAATAAAATAAAATAAAAAAAAAAAGTTCAGTCTAGAAATTCATTATGAAACAACCAGCAAAGCTGGTTTTAAAGTCTGTAAATCAAATCTCTGTTCTTGGTGGAATTATGTAAATAATCAGGCTGAGTTTTCTTTCTTGAACTACAGTTATTTTGTGATGAAATTGGTGTTTTTTTCTATGTCTGGTAAAAATGCAGGTGATTATAGAGAAAAATGTAGGTTTTTTTTAAAAGATTTTATTTATTTGACAGACAGAGATCATAAGTAGGCAGAGAGGCAGGCGGGGGGGTGGGGTGGGGTAAGTAGGCTCCCTGCTGAGCAGAGAGCCCGATGTGGGGCTTGATCCCAGGACCCTGAGACCAGGACCTGGGTCAAAGGCAGAGGCTTTAACCCCCTGAGCCACCCAGGCACCCAGAGAAAACTGTGTTTTAATAACACATCTTAGTTGATAAAATATATATTTTTAAGATTTTATTTATTTATTTGACAGAGATCACAAGTAGGCAGAGAGGCAGTCAGAGAGAGAAAAAGGGAAGCAGGCTCCCTGCTGAGCAGAGAGCCGGATGCGGGGCTGGATCCCAGGACCCTGGGATCATGACTTGAGCCAAAGGCAGAGACTTTAACCCACTGAGCCACCCAGGTGCCCCCGTGGATAAAATGTTTTAATAGTTTTCATATACAATGGACTAGATCTTGATTTCTTCTAGGGTTCTCCAATGTCTGGCTACAAATTGCTAAACTAATATTTTTATTTTTCTCCCACCATTCTGATATGGAATTATGTGAGAACTAAAACTGTCCTCTTCCCTGAAGCTCTGGAAACTTAACATAAATGACTTGATGGACAAAATCACCCTTATATTCATGCAGAGACAATCTTAGGGCTGTGGCTCCATGGGCCACTGCAAACATTGCCAGATGTATTTGAACTATAAACCAGGAAGATCTATTCGGTGGTCACTACCTGTCCTCTATCTCAGGATACTTCAAGTCTGACATCTGACAAGATGTCTGGTCAACTGCTACCCTTAGAAGACAGAAACTGGCTTAACACTTGCTCTAATCATTAAGTGTAAATACTTCATTAATTACATTACTTGTGCCACAGGGCTAACTTTGAAAATACACCTGCATCACTGCCCCCTGAAATGACTTTGACTCTACTGACCTATTTATTGTCAGGCCTAAAATGCTGGATCAGTGACAGGAAACAATTTATCAGATGAAATTTTAATGTATGAAACTCATAAGGAAGTTTCAGGTAGGGAACTGAAGGGCTTCTAGACAGCCAGTCCATCCCCCCAGTGCCTGAATGTGCCCCTTTGTCCTGGAGGTAACTTGAGTTCAAGGCACTTGAGAACCTGCAGCCTCAAGAAAGCCTTTCCCTGCTCCCTTAACCACACAATGGGATCTAAATTGGCGCTTTTTCTCAGAACAAGGGTTAGTCACAGAGAGCAAGTTTATTTCCATGACCCAACTGTAAGGTAGGACAAATATCCTGTTACCAAATATGTGGTCTTCTTATCACCCAGTAAGGGGTTTTCCTTTCGTCAGAAGTTCCAGGCCCTGACCCATTTGTCTTAGTTCAGGATGACATTTGTACCTCATCTTGCTTGACAGTCTTTGTAATTTTCAAGTCTCTGTAGATTCCCTATATGTACACTGATTTAATATGATTTTTTTCTTGTTAGTCTGCTCATGTCATTGTGATTCTTAGTCTAGCTAGAAGGATCTTTGAGGTGACAAGAATTCCTGTTCTCTGACAGAGGATTTGATTTTAATGCCTCATTTCCTGACATCCTACTTAAGGTATATAAAGAGAGATGCCTCTGTGGCTCAGTGGGTTATGCCTCTGCCTTCAGCTCAGGTCATGATCATAGGGTCCTACGATCAAGTTCCACATTGGGCTCTCTGCTCAGTGGGGAGCCTGCTTCCCTCTCTCCCTCTGCCTGCCGCTCTGCTTCCTTGTGCTCTCTCTCTGTCAAATAAATAAATAAAATCTTTAAAAAAAAATTATGTGAAGAAGGTGGAGTAGTAGGAAATACTTCTGCAGGAGTTGAGATTTTTGACCTCTGCTGTTGTCACTGTCTCTCAAGGTTCCTTAGTTGTTTCCTGTGTGGTTGCTGTCTTGTCAGTGGTTCCATAATGGTTCTCAATCCCAGTCAAAATATGTGTCCCACTGAGTTTGTTTAGATTAATAGTTGTCTCTCTCACGGTAGGTGCCTAATTATACAAATTATGTATTTCCAATGTTTCTCATTTAGGCCACTTGAGCATTAAAATCATCCTTAGTATTGTTTTCATTTCATTTAGACACTTGGAAACGGGTCACCTATGTGTATTGAACATGAGTCCTACCAGATTGTTGGAAGGTGGTTCTCTATCACTTCTTTCATGGTGTGATGGTTACTTTCCATCCTCGTGGGTTGAAATGGTCAGCACTACCTCAGGGGAGTTAGCTGTGACTGAATGTGCTGATTAGAGTCCTCTTGCTCCTTCTGGTGTCACTGGAGATGGTTGATTATATTTTGTGCTGGTTTTCTCCAGAGTCCTAAATTCAGAGCACTCAGTGTGCTAAGTGGGTGAGTTTTCTATGCTTCTCCAGATGGAGCATCTAAATTATTTGTATTGTGAATGTCATCCCTGGGCCATGGCAGCTGGGTGCTGAAGGTGACTCTGCTAGGTTCTACTGAGAAGAGCTAAGGTCCTTTGTCTTTGGCTTTATTAAGAATCTCCTCTACAGAATGCATCAAGCCTTTAAATGAGTTGCATTGTGAAGAATTATAAATTTCTAAGAGGCAGATGCATCTGGGCCTGCAATCTGTGCTTCTCTTGAGCATAAAGCATATTGTGGCCATGCGGTATTACAAGACGAAGTCATCGTCCTTTAGTCAAGTCATAACTGAACTGCAGCTAATTTTGTAACGTGCAGCCTATTGGGCTATAAGTGGGGAGCTAGATCAGAAACAGTTTCTCGTGGCTAGCTAAAAAACAATTTAAACATGGACACTTGGGTGGCTTGTTGTGTTCTCAGGGTCCTGTGATTGACTCCTGGTGGAGTTATGCTGCACATGGAGCCTGCTTAAGTTTCTCTCTACCTCTTCCTCTACCCAACCCCCCCCCCCCCGCCATCTGTCTCTCTATCTCTCTCTCTTTCTCTGTTAAACACACACACTCATCAACAACAAAAACCATCAAGCCTCTCAGATTCCATAGCCTACTATAACTAGTAGAGGACCAGTCCTCACCAAAATGAGTTTATGATCAAACTCCAACCACACAAAAAGAAATTTCTCTGCTGTTACATATGCTAAGTTATTTACCAAGAGAGATCTTCCCAGCCAGAAGCCTTACTTCTCCCACTGCAAAATGAAAGCACCATACTCAGGAGTCATTTCACATTTTCCTTCAGTTTTCTTAAAGCTAAGTTTTTGATATGCAAAGTCCTTTTAAACCTTTCTGTTGTTGTTCATTACAGTTTAATTCTAATTTTTTATACCTTTAAAACAGAACAAATGCTTTTAATGTTATTTTTGCTTACATAGATATTTGTAGGTTGAGACCAACTGTGCAAAGTCTTGGGCAGGTGATATTTGTGATATATCTGTATTGTCACAGAAAATAATCAGATTGTCAAGAGACCAAGAGACACTCAGAGTAGTAGGAGAACTTGAATTTATTTTACGCTGGTGGACCCAGACGAGCTAGTGCTCAAAACTCTGGGCCCTATGTAGTGGGATTACAGAGTTTTTATAGGGGGGTATAAGGGGTCAGGTTCCAAGGGCTATGATAGCTGCTGGGAGGTACATTTAAACCGGGGGAGTGGGAGGTTGCTTTAGGCTCTTATGGCAGTGGAGGGGGGCTTGTGGTGGGAAGTCTGTTTACAGAAGCAGAAACAGCTGGTTATCTCTTGCTCCTTAGTGGGACTTCTAGTTATCTCTTGCTCTATCTACTGGGGTCTGCTGGCCTGGGGCTACCCTGGGTGGACCTGCTCTGACTGATTTTCCTCTTCATCCCCTGCTTTCAATAACTTTTTAAACTTAGAATGGACATCGATATTTTCCATTGGATTTTTGTTGATCTAGAGACCTGTACTGAGTTAACAATAGTTGCAATTTAATTGATTCCAACTGAGAGCTGATGAATATAAGCTTACGATTAATTATTAAGATTAATAATACATGGACTGAACAGGAGTACCAACAGGAGGCTGCGGAGAGGGCTGGCTAAGGGAAGAAGCCACACAGCCCAGCCCCAGACATCATACCAATTGCCCCTTGTCTCCTTTGTGCAATCTAATCTTGTAGTCATTAGATCATGTCTCTGACTAACCCTAACTGGTTCATGTAGAAACAACATTCCTCTTTTGGGAAGAGGCAGAGTTCCCGCCTTTTTGGCAGTGAGCAGGTCTAAGCCCCTTTGATTCTCAGTACCCCTGCTTCTAAGGAGTAAATCTGATCTTATATGGTCATCATCGACTTAGCCACCTGCTCCATATCTTCTGCAAGATTTTCTGACAGCTTCTTGTAGTAATAGGATGAGGCCATTCCTCCTATCCTTATGCCCACAGCTATCATTATGACTAATCCAACCAAAAGTGGGATGATTTGGATGGCCCTCTTGGGCCATGCGTATGCCAACAAGGGAATGGAGAGGGATTGATTTTGGGGGACTATATCTACCTGTGGAGTAGGAAGCATCCATGGACATGGGCCTCTCTGGTTAGCTGGTAAACATTGATGGATATATCTTCCACATGTGAAAAGGGTGCCAGGTTCTGGAGTGCACCATGATGTGGTGGACATGTGCCCATCAAGTGAAGGGCAACTGTGGGTTTGGAGACATTGGGTGTCATCATTTTCCTTAACTGCAATGCAACCATGACAAGTTGGAGAGGTATTTCTCAGTCACTTGAATGTAGGAAAGTGTTGGTCATTCTTCTAGTGGAATCCCAGACACCTTGGCAGCTTTTGCTTTAAAACATCTTCTCCATCATTTTCTAGTTTCACAGAGTGTCCAGAGATTGCCCACTGGCAACTCTGACCTCTTGAATATCTTCCAGGCCATCACCATCAGTCCAGGTAGGCAAAGCTTTAAGGAAAGGTTCCACATTCCATTGGCTGCTCCAATAATCTCTGCTGAATTCTACCTCAGCTGGTCAATATCATAGTTCCTTTGTATGTATAGGACAATAAGATCAAGTACATCACAAACATTATTAAGCTTTGGATCCTGTTCTACTCTACCTTGTGAGGAACACATAGAGTTACTCTATGCAGCATTCAGATGGATCTCAACTGTTTTGTGCGTAGGACTCATTATGGTTTTCATTCTGCTCATGTACAAGCTGAGGGGCCAACACCTTCATAGGAAATATCACACCTAGATTCTCCCCTGAGATAACAGCTGTGACCCCAAACATTCTTATCCTGGGGAGCACCGTTGTAAATTTTTATATTCTCTCTGCCATCATTGTAATTTCTCTTTTTTATTAAACCACATGGAGGGAAATGAACAACTGGGTCTTAATCAATGCATGTTTCCAACCTGCCAGAACTTTACTCTGTTGAGTGATGACCACTGTGTATCCAGGTCCTTCTCTGTATCCTGGAGAAATCAAAAAACTTCTCATCTCATGAGCAAAATGTAGTCTCTTTTCCTCCATATAAGTCATTTACATATTCATGCCTCAAAGAGTGTCATATACAATGACAAGACAGTCACATTGTAGGTAAAATTGTGAATGGGATAATCTATCATAGTAAGAAATAATAAATTATAGCCATAGAATGAATCCTTTTATAATTATTATATAATTATCCATACAATTATGTTATATTGAGGGTCCCAGGAGATAAGGTCAGAGTCCAATCAATGATGAAGTAGTTTCTCTTGAAAGAATGCAGAGATACTCAAATGTCTTTGAATGTATAACTTTCAATATGAGATGTTATATTTGCCTACCATTTATCTGGGGGTTGGGTTATAAAGAAAAGCTCCACAGAGGTGGTTAACAAGTTTGATGGTCCTTCAAGAAGCTGGTGCACCTGATGGTCAGAGCAGAATGTCTACATGGCAACAAGCATAGGCATTAAAACCTGCCACATTAGGTTCTGCCTCAGTGCAGCCTGAGGAGCGGGGGGGGGGGGGTAGATTCTTTAACAGTGCAAAGTTAAGATCCACAACAATTCTAAAATCATGACCACAACTACAGCTACCTGTAACCCATGTTAACTGAAGTACAGGCTACTTACTGCAGAGAGCCCTGCTCAGACATGGGAAATATTACACCTGCATCAGAGGACACTGCTCCATCAGGACAGGTCTGTGCTCTACCTGATGGCCCAGACTCAGTCCAAGGTTTCTGCTCCCTGGATCCCTATGGGGGCAGTCTCACTGGGGACACACTCTTCAGGACCAGGGACTCTTGGGAGTACATAGGGATGGCCTCTATAGACTGGGGTTAGGTTGGCATCAAAATATGAATCTGCTTTCATCTCCAAGAAAGAGGAATGAATCATCCAGGGTCCTCTTCTCCCTCCATAGAGGGAATCTTCTTCATGGTACCCAGGTGGGAGTCCCTCTGGGTTCCTCACACTATGGTAAAGAACACTGAGCAAGTGTAGAGATGAAAACAAACTGTTTATTTCCATAGCATCCCATCATTAGAAAAACAGATAGTCATGACCCACATCATTCAGGAATTTTTAGGTTAGGATAATTGGGTACATTGTTGAATTCGGGATTGTGGAGTCAATGTGAGGAGGAAGAGTGGTCTACATGGAACTTTGTTTCAGTTGGGCCAGTTCCTTGTCTGTGTTGTTGTGCGTGTTCTGGTGTTACCCCTGATGGGTCATCCACGGACCGGAGAGTTTTTATTAGCAGTAACAGTAGCATTGATTTGACATTCTTCTTAAGAAAAGCTTTCTAATATAACTGTCCCAGAAAATTCTGTTCATGTTAAGTTGCTTTTTCTTTTCTAACATAGAAAGTAAAGAGACCAAATAGATTTAAATAATATGAATTCTGTGTGTTAATCTTCTTTGGATATGCTTAGGAATGACAGAGCTGGAAATATCCCTGAGGCAGGGAGATAAGGGCTTACAGCCCACTCCCTTCCTAGGTCAAACCAGATATACCCTCCTTCCCAGGACAGATTAGAGAACAGATTCTGAGCAGCTGTTCCTTTCATCTCTCCAGAGCTGGTGCTCACAATTCCCAAAACCGGGAATCAGAAAAATGGGAGCAAAGGACTATGTATCTTAGTGCCTTCATTTCTGTTTTTATCATTAAATCCCACGCTTCACAAGTC
Organism: Neogale vison; assembly: GCF_020171115.1. Classification (NCBI taxonomy): domain Eukaryota; kingdom Metazoa; phylum Chordata; class Mammalia; order Carnivora; family Mustelidae; genus Neogale; species Neogale vison. The sequence continues at coordinate 48,016,834 of NC_058097.1, read as the reverse complement.
TTTCACTCAGAATCCTGTTTTCCGTTCCTGAAGATTGAGTAGTTACTCAAGTAACAAAATAGAAATGTATGTATACATTATGACATGGTTAAAATAACCTAGCTAATGAACATGTCCATCACCTCAAAGTGTAAGAAATTTTTCATTTTTGATGTTTTAATTTTTGTAAGAACATCTAAGATATACTCCCTTAGCAAATTTCACATATTAAAAGACACAGAATTGTCTGTAGTTACCATACTGTAGCTCAGATCCCAGAACTTACTCAACTGCATAAGTGAAATTTTGTACTATTTGACCAGCACCTCCCACTTCGCCATCAGCTACCTCTTGGCATCACATTTCTACTCTGCTTTTAGGAGTTCAGTTTCATTAGATTTTAGATATAATTGAGATAATGCAGTATTTGCCATTTTGTGTGGCTTATTCCACTTAGCGTAATATCCTCCATACTCACCCCCAGTGTCCAAATGGAAGGATGTCCTTCTTCTAAGCTGAGTTTTGTATAGATAGATACAGAGATCAATATTATATATTGTTTTTATATGTAGCTTGAATGTATATATTTGATATGTATATATGTCTACATTTTTATACATTTGATATGTATATTTGATATGTATTTTTTATATATCATAAATCATATATTTATATGATATTTATATTTGTATACATATACAGTTTTCTTTAGTCACTACTCCTAGAAACCAGGGAGACTACTCTTCCTATTTGTTAGAATAACTAAAATTGAGAAAAAAAATAGAAATTTGTAGCACCAGGGATGCCGAGGTGGCTCAGGTGGTTAAGTGTCTGCCTTCAGCTCAGGTTATGATCCCAAGCCCCACACTGGGTTCCCTGCTCAGCAGAGAGCCTGTTTCTCCTTTTGCCCACCATTCCCCCTGCTTGAGCTCTCTTTTTCTGACAAATGAGTAAAAATAAAATCTTTATATAAAAAAAGAAATTTACACTATTGTGGAGGAATTAAAATAATCATATATTGATGAAGAGAGTATAAATGGTACACGAAAACTCATTTATGTATAAAATATTTTCTTTCCTCTTAAAAACATGTGAATGCACAATGAAAACTCCCTGAATTTTTCTTTCTTTCTGTATTTTTACATTCATCCATATTTCACTCGTACAGAATACAAACATTTCTTGTAATCGACAGGAAAAAAGACAAGGCAGATAGGTGGGGGCCAGTATCTACATCTTCATGGTTATTACAAGACACCTAGTGCCCAGCTTGCAGGATTATATGGGGGTGAAATCGCATCATACATGGACAGTTGCCAACATGTCGCACCATAACCCTTGTGAACACAAAATCAGTGCTCAGTCAACATTGCAGTAATCAATGTGTACACATTGTTTTCCAAATAGAGACTTGCTCAGACATTAGTGCATTCATTTGTCTTCTTTCTGTAAACTTCAAAGTGCTGTGAAAGCACGTGGTCCTTCAGGGTGTTGATGGTGGTCTTTGCTGGGACCAACAGTAAACTCACAACAGTGAAAAGTAAATAGTAAATTCTTTCCTGGGAACTTACCAGGAAATGTTTGTGTTGACATAAGATGGTGTGTGTGGGGGGGCGCTCAGGTGTGCTGTCCTTGCATTCTCCAGTGTAGCCACTAAACGTGGTTCCCCAGGGGCAGCATCAGCACTAAGGAGGAACTTGTGAAAGATGCCAATTCTGGGATCCCATTCCAAACCTGCAGGATCACCATCTTTTTCTGTGGAACCTGGAACACCAGGTGATTTTTTTTTTTAAGATTTTGTTTATTTATTTGACAGATCACAAGTAGGCAGAGAGGCAGGCAGAGAGAGAGAGGAGGAAGCAGGCTCCCCGCTGAGCAGAGAGCCTGATGTGGGGCTCGATCTCAGGACCCTGAGATCATGACCTGAGCCGAAGGCAGAGGCTTTAACCCACTGAGCCACCCAGGTGCTCCCACCAGGTGATTTCTATGCCCATCGAAATGTGAAAGCTCATCACTGCTTATCAGCCTGGGTTTACGGTAAAGATCCCACAGTGCGTTTTAAGAACGGCCAACACCTGTGCGCTCTGCCAGAGTCTATGAGTCAAGGGAGAGCATCAGTGCCGCTTTAACTACATGCTCCAGGTGATTTTCAGGGAGACGAGGGGGAAGCACGAGGATTTGAAGGTATATCTGTGAGAGCTGTGCTGGCTTTCTGGTGAAGAGAAGGTAACAGTCTGTTCTCTCTGCAGTTGAAAGGGGCAGGTCAGGGCAGCCCAGGCTCCCCGTGCTGTGGCAGGATTTGTGGCTGCCTGTGGGAAGCGAGGACATCTGAAACTGGGAAGGAGAAACACACTTGTAAGTGTCCACTTAGCAGCTCCTTTTTTCTGAATCCTTCCTCTGACAAATGAGAGGTGGCCTTTTGTGCAGTTCGAGATCCTTCTGCCTCGGAGCTGATGATAGCGGGTGAAGAGACTGTGCCAAGAACTTAAAAGGCTTAAAGGTGAGATTTCTCTATATCATCTCACCCGAGAAAGAAACCTGCAACAGAAGGGAGAGGAAGAAATGGCTGCTTCTCAGGTAAATCTTGTTTTGACTTAGCTCAGGGCAGTGTTCTCATTTTTTACTGAAATGTCATGTATTTAGAATTTATACACATTTACTTCTCTAGCTCTGGTGGAACTGTCTGCCAAATGTATTTTCCACTACTGTTTATTGTTTTAATGATAGTCAAAGTCAGCCCTTTAGGATATTTCTCTCTTTCATCCCTGGGTTGTCTCCATTCTCTCCAACAAGGTTTTCTATGCAGTATGAATTCCTACTATGAACTCATGATCTGGAACCATTGAAAATATTCACTTTGTGACAAACTAATATGGGGATGAGTTAAAATCCAAGATTCTTACTGGAGGTGGCTCAGATTTCAGGACCCCAGTGAAAGAGGAGAATACATACCATTGAGGTCCTGCCTGGATGTGGCCTGACTCTATGGAACCTAGATGAACATAAACAAGCCCCATGGTTATTAGGCCCAGAACAAGCCAAAGTTCGGGGACAGCCTTGCTGTCTAACTTGCTTCAAAGAAAGACTTACTGGGGCACCTGGGTGGCTAAGTAGGTTAAGCTTCTGCCTTTGGCTCAGGTCATGATCCCAGGGTCCTGGGATCAAGCCCCACATTGGGCTCTCTGCTCAGCGGGTAGCCTGCTTCCCCTTCTCTCTCTCTGCCTGCCTCTCTGCCTACTTGTGATCTCTCTCTGTGTCAAATAAATAAACAAAATCTTAAAAAAAAAAAAAACACTTTGAAATACATTCAAGATTATAGGACACGAGAGCAATCTGTCTTAATTTCATAAAAATATTTTCACAATTGGAATTATGATAAATATATATATATGTAAACAGTATCACAGAAGTGGTAATTCTTTCTACATGCTTCATGCCATCGATACCAGTTTGTCTTGTTACATCTGATGTTAAAATTTGTTGATTTGATTCAGGGTTTCTCTGCTGGATGCCCCCAGACAATGAATGCTCTAACCTTTGTTTACTGGAGATCCTGGCCTTTGCAAATAAAAGTTCTAAATTAGTCATGGACCGGTAAGTTTCCATTTTATTCTGTACAATGTCACAAGTGTTCTCTCCTTTATTGCTTTTCTTTTTAATTTTCAGCAAAAGGAAATAAGTATAATTACTCTATGTTTACATGTTAAAAATCTGTAGTGTAACTTACCACAAATTAAAAATGATGTGATTTTTTTTTATTAACATGTAATGTATTATTTGCTTCAGGGGTACAGGTCTGTGAATCATCAGTCCTACACAATTCAGAGCACTCACCATAGCACATACCTCCCAATATCCACCACCCAGCCACCCTATTCCTCCGCCCTCCCTGGTCCTCAGCAACCCTTAGTTTGTTTCCTGAGACTGAGTCTCTAATGGTTTGTCTTCCTCCCTAGTCCCATCTTTCCCTCCCTACCCCTCACAACACCCCCCCCAATTCCTCATATCAGAGAGATCATATGATAATTGGCTTTCTCTGATTGACTTATTTCACTTAGCATATTGAAATATGCTAGGTCCATCCACAACACTGTAAATGGCAAGATTTCTGGTTTTTTAATGGCTACATAGTATTCCATTATACACCACCCCCCCACACACCCCCCACATCTTCTTTATCCATTCATATATCAATGGACAGCTCAGCTCCTTCCACAGTTTGGCTATTGTGGACATTGCTGCCATAAACATTTGGGTACATGTGCCCCTTTGGATCACTACATTTGATTCTTTAGGGTAAATACCTAGTAGTGCGATTGCTGGGTGAGCCATTGAGTGTCAAAGAGGAAAGAGAATCCAACCGAGGTTACATTCTGGAATCTGGTTGTAGGGTAGCTCTATTTCCAACTTTTTGAGGAACCTCTGTACTCTTTTCTAGAGTGGCAGCACTAGCTTGCATTCTCACCAACAGTGGAGGAGGGTTCCCCTTTCTCCACATCCTCACCAAATATCCACCTTATTTCAGACAAAATTACCTTTTTAGCCTTCAAAAAAATGTATTCCCATTCCTTTAATCTTTCTTACATATCTCCTACTTTTCTACATGCAGAGTATCTTCCCTTATTTCCATCGGTTTCAGTTATACTTAGCAACTTTTGCACTCCTAGAAACCTTAGTCTCCAGTGACAACTAAGTAGTAACCAACTGTCAACTGTCACACCAGAATTCTTTAGATAGCAAATCTGTGAATCGGTTAAGCATGAAGCATGTTTACCCACAGACTCAAATATCCTCCGGTTTTTCCAGTAAGTAAACAAAAGCACAAACCTATGTCCAGTCCTCAAGGCTTTAGCACTTTATCCTATTTGAAAAGACCAAGATGTCCAATGAATTCAATCCCACTTATCATTCAAGCAAAAGTTTGAAGTTTCAGGTTACCAAAAACTTTGCTGAAAGCTATCTTCACCATTTTGTATGAAAACTTTGAGACAAGACAAGATTAATCATTACATGTGTTTATTGCTAACAAACTGCAACAGAGAGAACATGGCTTATCTGACCTTCAGTAAACCTCCACAGAATAAAAGTTTCATGTTTACTGCTGATAACTTAGAAGACAGGTCTATCTTAATTAAACCAACAAACTTAGTTTAGTTTTAGGGTTTTTTTTTTTGTTGTTGTTGTTGTTGTTTTTTAAACTTAAGTACTGAACTGTGTTCCACCTGGGCCCATCCCATTTTCAATTTTTATCTGAGACCAGTGGGGAAATCTGGAGTGGGAGGTATTAAGTCCAGGGGTGCTCTTTTGGCTCCTTGACAAGGAGGGTAGGAGAAGCCAGTGGTGCAGAAGGCACTGAGGATGGTTATTCAGAAGTTCTTCAGGTCTCACCCCAGGTGGTACAGAAACAGGAAGAAGGGCAGGGGGAGACAGAAGAGGCAAAGTGCTGATGGAAGACAGAGAAAGGGTGCCTGGTACTAGAGGTCATCAAATCCAACCATGTTTTCGTACAAACCAGGGGGAATAGGCAGTCCGTGTCAGGCCAGAGAAGACCTCGAATTTCCCCCAAAACAAAGGGAGAGCCAAGCCAGCACTGTTTCCTTAGTGTTGAGTAGAACATCTGACTCTGCCTGACCAGGGAAGCTGAACAGTAAATGTAGGCAGTCTCAGAGGCTAGCTGATGGTACTGCCCACAACAGAGAATGTCCATTAGTCCTGACAAATCTCAATATTACCTCTGGCCCCACCTATACCACAGAGCTAGCAGCCTAGTTTTGGAAAACACATGGGGGACCACAGTGTCAATGGACATATATGTGGCAGTCTGTAATCTTAGAATATGAAATTACATCCAAGATGATTGTGGGGGACCTGGGCATCTCAGTGGTTAGTGTCTGCCTTTGGGTCAGGTCATGATCCTATGGTCCTGGGATCGAGCCCCACATTGAGCTCTCTGCTCAGTAGGGAGTCTGTTTCTCCTTCTCCCTTTGTCCCTACCCCCCCACTTTGCTGGTGCTTGCTCTAATAAATGAAACAAAATCTTAAAAAAAAAAAAAAAAAGACAAATGTTTTAAACAGAAATTGCCATGTCCCTGGGAGATCTCTAGAAGAAAGGACAGAATAGTTGGCTACCTTCAGATGATGGAGAATAAAACCTCTCAAACTTGCCTTCATTCCATTTCAGTAAAGAAAGAGGTACACATACATGAAAAATTCTGCAGAAGTCAGATGAAAAACTGGACCAGACAGATCATTCCACTAATCAAATGTACACAGGTATTTGTCTTCCAAGGTTCAATATTCACATTCAAATAGAGTGCTCAGCATGAAACATGACTTGTGGACTATCTTTTCCTGAAAAATAAAATCCAAAATATTCACTAGTATCTGGCACATTCCTCTACATAAAATGTACAATGTATGTCCCACAATTACTAATGCTTTATCTACTATAATGTATTTAATGTTCTTTAGATTCTATGTGTTAATACTAATACTATTGTCCTTTTTTTTTTTTTTTTAAAGATTTTATTTATTTATTTGACAGACAGAGATCACAAGCAGGCAGAGAGGCAGGCAGGCAGAGAGAGGAGGAAGCAGGCTCCCCGCTGAGCAGAGAGCCCGATGTGGGACTCGATCCCAGGACCCTGGGATCATGACCTGAGCTGAAGGCAGCGGCTTAACCCACTGAGCCACCCAGGCGCCCCAATACTATTGTCCTTTTATGGACAGAAAGGATTTAATGAGGGTTTAGTGAGCCTCTCGATATTGGTAGAGTCAGTGTTTAAATATGGATACTCTAAAAATCAACATGGGGAACCCAGGTCAAATGCCCTTCCAGAATGTGACCTCTGTTTGGATTCTCTTTCCTCTTTGACACTCAATGGCTCACCCAGAAGTCTTCACACAGAACTTCCATGAACTGAGACTTCAAACTGAAAATTCCACGCTACATGACACACATGTAGCCCGAGTGGCTTTCTGTCTGCCTACTGAGAACCAGAGACAGAAGTCAGGTGTCCGAGGTAAACATGCAGGAAATTCCCAGGAATGAGTTCACTTTCACACCTGGAGAAGCAAGACTATACACCTGTGTATCTGACAACATTTTGTGTAGCTACTACCTTGCCTGAAGAACAAAACTATAAATATATCCCCAGACATTAGTTCTCAGCATCTTCCCTAGACAGGCACTAGAGATTATGTAAGAAAGGCAAGTTGGGGGAGAAGGGCTGTACCCCAGGACTACTGACATGGGAATGTGGGTATAGGCAAAACAATCCAAGATTTACAGATCCTCCAGGTGATTCTGACTCAGGCTAAATTCAACAACCTCTGCAGGAACTAAGTCACAGGTCAATCCTGAGTTATCCACACAGAAGTCCCTCTTAGAAGCCCTCTATGCTTGTGGGCATTTTACCATTGTGACACACAAATACGACATTCACAACACACATTTTCTTTATTCATAAGTGCATCTGACTCTAACAAAGTCTGTCTTGGCTTCCTCCTCTTCCATCTCTCTCTCCTCTCTATGCTCCTTGAGCTTGCTGAGATCACCCCAAATACACTTTAGTTCACATTCCTGAATGAAAGCAATCCAAATTTATGTTAATTAGAACAGAGGTGCCTGGGTGGCTCTATTGGTTAAGCAGCCCCTCGGTTTCAGCTAAGGTCATCATCTCAGGGTTTTGGGGTCAAGCCCCAAAAAGGGCTCTCAGCTCAGCCAGTAGTATGCTTCAGGATTCTCTTTGTACCTACTCACTTGCTCTGCTCTAAAATAAATAAACCTTTGGGGTGCCTGGGTGGCTCAGTGGGTTAAAGCCTCTGCTCCCGACTCAGATCATGATCCCAGGGTGCTGGGATTGAGCCCCGCATCGCATCAGGCTCTCTGCTCAGTGGGGAGCCTTCTTCCCCCTTCCTCTCTCCGCCAGTCTTCTGCGTACTTGTATCTCCATCAAATAAAAATAAATAAATAAATAAATCTTTATAAAAAAAAAAAGTGGGGCTCCTGTGTGCTCTGTTGGTTCACCATCCAACTCTAAGTTTCAACTGAAGTCAGGATTCAAGGGTTGTGAATATAATCACAATGCCTGGGGGTGGACAATACCGGAGAGCAGAAATGGAAAAATCAGGATACCCAAGTGTATCTAACATATTTTATAAGACCTGAGTGTCTAACTACTCGCTGTATACATAACAGAAAACATAACATTATCTTTTCTATATGTACACATCAACCTTTTTATTATATAGCTGACCACAAAACAAAGGTACTAAAAAATGAATTATCTTCAATTGATGCAATGTTAAATATGACTGTAACATGCTAACCAAGTCTTCTTTTCTCCCAGGTCGGGAGGAGTAGAGGGACAGCACAGGCTGTGAAACAACCTACCGACAGCTAGCCCATAAACTGGGTAGGCTGTTTAAAGCAGAAATGTTCCCTATGGTGTCAGGTGACCTGCTTCTCAATCAATGCCTTACACATAGCTCAGAGCACAGGACTAGACTCATCATGGGGCTGAGTGGAAGTTCCTGCCAACCTCAGGTCAGCTTCCTTGGAAGGTCACCCATCTATACTCGAAGAGATCAGTGTTGGAGTTATATTCCTGGGATACCAATGCTCTGTGGAACTACAACACACACCGTGCTGGTTCTAACTAGTTGCACCCAGAAGCCTTTCTTCATCTTCCACATCTACTCAGTCATGTGATATCTTCAAACTATACACACAATACTTAAATCCTCCAATATCGCCCCCCCATCACTCTGTGAATGGGAGCCTGGAAAAGTAGAGTTATCTCTGTCATCCAACAGCAACTGGTCCTCAGGAGCACCAGGAAATTCTCAATCATGAGAAAGACACCTGACTTCCCAGAAAAACACCACAATTCCCAAGAACACATCTCTGTCATATGTGCTCATCATGAGTAGCTTCCTAATGCCATGCAGTGACCAAAGAAATTCCTCACATTTCAAGAGTTCTCCATATTTTATTTTCATAGGATTTAACTTCCTTCAAGCTGTGTCATCATGTTTTATCGCTCCTCCCAACTCTCAAAGTGCTAGTACCTAAATTAATCCTGTTCCCATTGATGGCATTTTCCTATGCTTCCAGTGAAGTGGTGACAACATTGTATTTAAATCTCAGTTATGACCTCAAATGATCCTGTTACCAACCTTTTACCATCGAAGTGGAAAATTCCAAGCTATTCCTAAGGACTGCAAGGGCCTGCAAGGTTTAGATGGGAGGGGGAGAGCAGTGATAGTGGGCTTTCCAGAACATAGGAATGAAGATCGGTTTTGATACCTCCATCATTGGAATGGAGATGAAGAGACAAAAGATGTGAGAGGATTCAGAAGGAAAACAAGTAAAATTTGGCCACCTGGGTGGTTCAGTAGGTTAAGCCTCTGCCTTTGACTCAGGTCATGATCTCAGGGTCCTGGGATTGAGCCCTGCATCGGGCTCTCTGCTCAGTGGGGAGCCTCTCTCTCTGTGCCTGCCTCTCTGCCTACTTGTGATCTCACTCTCTGTCAAATCAATAAATAAAATCTTAAAAAAAAAGGAAACAAGTAAAACTTATCTTTCTAGATTCAGAGTCAATAATGTAGCATTGGACAGGCCACTCTCCAATGAAGACTTCATGCCAGTGATTCAGCTTAGACATGTTTCATCTCTTACCTTGAGAGGCATCATCACTACTAATAGAGGACTGATTCTTTCCTGAGGTATAATACCTACTCAGCAACAGAATATACATTCTTCTTGAGTACACATGGAACATTCTCCAGAACAGTTCACATACTGGGTCAAAAATGGGTCTTGAATGGTACAGAAAAAATGGGATTATTCCCTGCATTATTCAGACTACATTGCTTTATTTTTAATTTTTTTTAGATTTTATTTATTTGACAGACAGAGATCACAAGTAGGCAGAGAGAGAGAGGGGGGAAAGCTTTAAAATTGAACTCAATGATGAGAAAATTTGTAAGGAAAACAAATAAATGGAGGTTAAAGAAAATCCTACTAAAAAATGAATGGGTTAACCAGGAAATTAAAGAAGAATTTTAAAAAATACATGGAAAAAAATAAAAATGAAAGCATGACTGTTTAGGACATGTGGGATGCACCAAGGGCAGCCCTAAGAGGGAAGTATAGAGCAATAGAGGCCTTTCTCAAGAAAAAGACAAATCTCAAATACGTAATCTAACCTTCCATTTAAAGGAACTGGAAAAACAACAACGACCAGCAAATAAAGCCTAAATCCAGCAGAAAAAGAAAAATAATAAAGATCTGAGCATAAATCAATGAAATGGAAATAAAAAAAACAAACCCACAGTAGAACAGATCAACAAATCTAAGAACTGTATCTTTGAAGGAATTATTGTCTGATAAACTTGATAACCCCCTAGGAGACTTATGAGAAAGAGCAGAGGACCCAAATAAAATCATGAATGAAAAATGAGAGATCATAACCTACACTGAAGAAATAGCAACAAATATAAAATAATATTGTGAGTAATATACCAACAAATTAAGAAATCTAGAAGAAAAATGGATATATTCCTCAAAAACTCTACCTACCAAAACTGAAGCAGGAAGAACTAGAAACCCGGATAGACCCATAACCAGCAAAGAAGTTGAAGCAGTAGTCAACAATCTCCCAACAGAAAAGAGTCCAGGGCTGGATGGCTTCACAGTGGAATTCTATCAAACAATTCAAGGAGAAGTAATACCCATTCTTCTGAAAATGTTTTAAAAAGTAAATGTGGAAGGAAAACATATGAACTCATTCTATGACATTACCCTGATTCCAAAACCAGAAAAAGACCCCACTGAAAAGGAGAATTACAAATCAATATCCCTGAGGAACATGGATGCAAAAACTCACACCAAGGGTGCCTGGGTGGCTCAGTGGGTTAAGCCTCTGCCTTTGACCCAGGTCATGATCTCAGGGTCCTGGGATTGAGCCCCACATCAGGCTCTCTGCTTGGCAGGGAGCCTGCTTCCTCCTCTCTCTCTCTGCCTGCCTCTCTTCATACTTGTGATCTCTGTCAAATAAATAAATAATCTTAAAAAAAAAAAACCAACTCCCATCAAGATACTAACAATACGATCCAAAAATACGTTAAAAGGATTATTCATGGTGCACCTGGGTGGCTCAGTGGGTTAAGAGTCTGACTTTGGCTCAGATAGTGATCTCAGGTTCCTGGGATTGAGCCCCATGTCAGGCTCTCTGCTTAGTGGGGAGCCTGCTTTCCCCCACCATCTGCCTGCCTCTCTGCCTACTTGTGATCTCTTCCTCTCTGTCAAATAAATAAAATCTTTTTTTTTTTTAAAGATTTTATTTATTTATTTGACAGAGAGAGATCACAGTAGGCAGAGAGGCAGGCAGAGAGAGGGGAAGGGAAGCAGGCCCCTGCCGAGCAGAGAGCCTAATGTGGGACTCGATCCCAGGACCCTGAGATCATGACCTGAGCCGAAGGCAGCGGCTTAACCCACTGAGCCACCCAGGCGCCCAAATAAATAAAATCTTAAAAAAAAAAAAAAAAAAAAAGAATTAGGACCAAGTAGGATTTATTCTGGGTTGTAAGGGTGGTTCAACATCCACAAATCAATCAATGTGATTCATCACATTAATAAAAGGACAAGAACCATATGATCCTCTCAACTGGTAAAGAAAAAGTATGTGACAAAAACAGCATCTTTTCTTGACAGAATGCTCCCTGCAGTGTAGGGATAAAAGGAACATATTTCGACATCATAAAGGACATATATGAAAAACACACAGCTAATATCATTCTCAATGTGGGAAAAATTGGGAGCCTTTCCCCTAGGGTCAGGAACATGGCAGGATGTCCACTCTCATCACTGATGTTCAGCATAGTCCTAGAAGTCCTAAACTCCGCAATCACACAATAAAAAATAAAACATATCCCAATCAGCAAAGAAGTAGTTAAACTCTCACTCTTCACAGACAACATGATATTCTATATAAAAACCCCAAAAGACTCCACTCATAACTTGCTAGAAGTGGGACACCTGGGTGGCTTAGTCATTAAACATCTGGCTTCGGCTCAGGTCATGATCCTGGCGTCCTGGGATAGAGCCCCACATCAGGCTCCCTGCTCAGCAGGAAGCCTGCTTCTCCCCTTTGCACTCCCCCACTTGTGTTCCCTGTCTTGCTGTGTCTCTCTGTCAAATAAATAAAATCTTTATTTAAAAAAAACGCTAGAAATGATATAGTATTCAGCAGAGTTGCTAGATAGAAGATCAATGCACATAAATCAGTTGCACTGCTATACACTAACAATAAGGCAAAAGAAAGAGAAATCAAGGAGTCCATCTCATTTATAATTGCACCGAAAACTGTAAGATACCTGGGAATAAACCTAAAAGAGGGAAAAATAAACCGAAAAGAGGGAAAAGATCTGTATTCTGAAAAACTAAAGAACACTTAGGAAAGAAATTGAGGACACACACACTAAAATATCTATGCTACCCAAAGCAGTCTGCACATTCAATGCAATCCCTATCAAAATATCATCAGCATTTCTCACCGAACTGGAATAAACAATCCTAATATTTCTATGGAACCAAAAAGGCCCCAAATATCCTAAGTAATAATGAAAAGGACATACAATTCTGGAAGCATCAAAATTCCTGACTTCAAATTGTATCACAAAGCTGTAACATCAAGACAGTATGGTACTGGCACAAAAACAGACACATAGATCGAACAGAATAGAGAGCCCAGAAATGGTCCCTGAACTCTATGGTCAATGTATCTTCAACAAATCAGTAAACAGTATCTAGTGGAAATCGGACAATCCCCTAAAAAAATGGTGTTGGGCAAGTTGTACAGCCACATCTAGAAGAATGAAACAGGGCCATTTTCTTACAGCATACAGAAAGATAAACTCAAAATGGATCAAAGATCTAAACATGAGACAAAAGTCCATCAAAATCCTAGAGGAGAACACAGACAGCAACCTCTGTGACCTTGGCCGCAACAACTTCTTGCTAGACATGTCTCCAAAAGCAAAGGAAACCAAAGCAAAAATGTTAGGATTTCAGCAAGATAAAAAACCTTTTGCACAGTAAAGGAAACAGTCAACAAAACCAAAAAACCAGATGTCAATCAACAGATAAATGGATAAAGATGTGATGTTTGGGGGCGCCTGGGTGGCTCAGTTGGTTAAGCAACCGCCTTCGGCTCAGGTCATGGTCCCGGAGTCCCGGGATCGAGTCCCGCATCAGGCTCCCAGCTCCATGGGGAGTCTGCTTCTCCCTCTGACCTTCCCGCCTCTCTTGCTCTCTCTCTCAAATAAATAAAAAAAAAAAATTAAAAAGAAAAAAAAGATGTGTTTGTGTGTACACACACACACATGTCTACATGTATACATATATGTATATATATACACATGTATGTATGTATATATTTGTATATGTGAATATTTAATGAACTATATTATATCATATATACATACACACATACACATACATATACATATATATGTTATATACATATACACACATCAGGGAGACAAAGTTTGTGACGCTTGCCCACAATGGTGACTCACCCTCCCAGACACCCCATGGAAACACTGTGAGAACACTTACACCTCTCCTCAGGAGAGAAACAAATGAGTGACCTGTGCATTCAGTGCTCTCACTACTTTGCTGCTGCCTGTGGACATGTTTCAGTCATGTCTGACACGGAAGGAGCAAGGAATGATGGCACCTTCTAGATGCACTATGGTGACTGCCCGGCCAAAAGGTGAGCATTTGTTCAACCAATGGAGAGACTATAGAGATGAAGCAAGAGAGGAAGGTATCGCAGACTCTGAAAAGGTAACAACATTTTGAAAACTGAGAAATCACACATTTTCAGACATGACAAATGCCTAGAACATGTAAGAGCAGTCCCCAAACTGCTATTATTTCTGTTCATCTGTACAAAGCAAGTCCATAATCCTGGGCCCGGAGGCTGTTTTTTTAAAATTCCCAAATGTCGGGCACCTGGGTGGCTCAGTGGGTTAAGCCGCTGCCTTCGGCTCAGGTCATGATCTCAGGGTCCTGGGATCGAGTCCCACATCGGGCTCTCTGCTCAGCAGGGAGCCTGCTTCCTCCTCTCTCTCTGCCTGCCTCTCTGCCTACTTGTGATCTCTCTCTGTCAAATAAATAAATAAAATCTTAAAAAAAAAAATAAAATAAAAAATAAAATTCCCAAATGTCAACAGAAGATAATAAGGCATTCAAAGAACCAGAAAAATGTGTTCTAACCAGATGAGTGAAACAAATGTCCAATACTGGCTCTTAATTAATTAATAACTGCTTCTCTTCCTTTCCCTCTGCTTGTGTTCCCTTTCTCGCTGTCTCTGTCAAATAAAGAAAATCTTAAAAAAGAGGGGGGCGCCTGGGTGACTCAGTCATTAAGCATCTGCCTTAAGCTCAGGTCATAATTCCAGGGTCCTGGGATCGATTCCCGCATCAGGCTCCCTGCTCAGCCGGAAGCCTGCTTCTCTCTCTCCCACTTCCTGTTTGTGTTCCCTCTCTCTGTGTCTGTCAAATAAAATCTTTTAAAAATAATAAATTAATTAATAACTATTTATTGCCTGAGAAAGAATTCAAATAACCATGGTAAAGCTGCTCATGGAGAAAGAAGAAAAATAGATGGGTAAGTAAATGTTATTAGGAAAACTATGCAGGACTAAAATGTAAATCCAAAGACACAGAAACTATAACAACCAACCAACCAGCAAATGGGATTTGAAGAGTACAATTCCTGAAGTGAAAAACACACCAGCGGCTCACCCACAGACTTGAGCAAGTGGAAGAAAGATTCAACTTCAAGATCTATTGTTTTGTTCTGTTTTTTGTTTTGTAAAAACCCCTTGTTTTAAATTACCTGGTGAGAGAACCAAAGAAAAATGTGGAATAGGATAGTCTAGGCACTCATGGGACACCAGAAAGTGGTCCCATGGCTACATTAAGGGGCCCCAAAAAGGAAAGGAGAGTGAAAGGGGGCAGAGGGCTTACATGAAGTTCTAAGGGCTTGTGCTTCTCATGTATGTGGAAAGAACAAATTCAGCAAGCTCAGGAAATTCAAAGTGGGATAAATGTCAACACAGTGACGCCTTGTAATTAGCCTATGAAAAAAATCGAAGGTGAAAAGAGAATTTTGAGACAATATGAAAAAAGCCATTCTTCTTACACAAGAGAGCTCCTATAAGTAGTGGGATTCTCAGTAGACCTGGTAGGAAGAACTGTATGGGACAGTGCATTCAAGCATTAAAAGATCAAAATATCCACCAAGAATACTCTATCGGGGAAAATTATTTTCCATGAAGGTAGAAATGAAGACTTTCTCACATAGAAACCCCTGTATGTTTACCAGTAGTCCTGTCCTTCAAGAAATACTAAAGGAAGTACTTCTAGTTGAAAGAAAAGGATTCTAAACAGAAACTAAAACCACAAGACAACATAAAGCTCTCAACTAAATATAAATATTTCCAAGATTATAGAAACCCACAGTGCTGTAATAAGGTAGCACAGGTTGCTTTCATTTCTACCTCAAAATATTTTAAAAATCAAAGCACAAGACATAATAAATATAGGTAATAAAGCACACAACATAAAAGATAGGATTCGTGATATTAGAAACAAGGTGTGTGCAGGAATGGAGATAAGCAGAATAATTTTGGATGCAGTTGAGACTATCAGTTTAGTTTATTTTTTTAAGATTTTATTTATTTGACAGAGATCACAAGTAGACAGAGAGGCAGGCAGAGAGAGGAAGGGAAGCAGGCTCTTCGCTGAGCAGAGAGCCCAATGTGGGGTTCAATCCCAAGACCCTGGGATCATGGCCTGAGCCAAAGGCAGAGGCTTTAACCCACTGAGCCACCCAGGTGCTCCAGGAAGTGTTTCAAAATTACTTTTCAAAAGTGTCTCTCATGAAAGGAGAATAAAAATCCACCAGTAAATAGATGATGAAATTATTTCTATAATGACAACTCATGTAGGCATGATGCAGTATACACAGACCACTAACCAGGGAAAGAAATACACAAGATGAGTTACAAAGTATGTATGGGTGATATTGACACAGACAAATACATAATATTCTTGGCAAAGGGCATAAAGTGGATTCATATTTGAGTAAAGGCACATTGTCTTCAAATCCAGATTTAAAAATTGTTATCCTATATCAAGATACACAGTTAATAAGGAAACAAGAAGTAACTAAAGTTGTGGAGAGTCCCAGACAAAAGGAAGTGCATGATTATGGAATTGCAAAGCTGGAGTAAGCCCAAATTAAACCCAAATTTCTACATTAAAAAACATGATTTAGTAAGAAAACTACTAAATAAATACAATTTTAAACTGTGTATGCAAGAAAAACAAGCAATGAATTACTGACAGGCCTTCACTGACAAATTAATTAAAATTCACACACAAAAAAAAGTCTAATGATAATTTTACAAATAAGTGCTTAAAAGACTTGAAAAAAAAGGTATCATGTTATTAATATATTCCTCCTTTCATCTGAATGTAAGATATAACTCATTCCTTGGAACCAAGCAAATTAAAATCCTTTTATTTCTATTTTTAAAAATACTTTATTTTTTTGACAGAGCCCAGGAGTGGCTGGGGGGCTGGTGCAGAGGGAGTGGGAGAAGTAGACTCCCCACTGAGCAGGAATCAGACCTGGGGCTCAATCCCAGAAACCTTAGATCATGCCAGGAGGTGAAGGCAGATGCTCAATTAGCTGAGTCACACAGACACCTTAATCTGTTCATTTCTAAATAAATACCACCAATGTGTAAAATATCCTGACAACTTCATAAAACATAAATATTTGGGAGGAAATTCAGATACATTCTGAGGAAAGTAGATGAAAAGTACATGTTTAATTTTTAGTGAAGTAAAAAATTTATGAACAAAATTTTTTCCTTAAATATGGGAATTTTACTCATTACCTTGCTTCTTATAAAGCACATGCCTATGTACTATGAGAACTTTTGATTAAAAAAAAATGAGGATGCTTATATATAACTATTTAGAAAATGAAAACACATAGGAAAAAGTCACAGGAGCTTCATACAAGACAGAATTATGAACTGATGCAATTTTTAATAAGGTAGCAACTGAGACTTTATTAAAAGCTACAAAATCTGAGATCCAAATGTTCTGACTCCACTGTGGCATTCATTTAGGTAGGAATTCTATGTTATTTCAACACTGAGGAATGGAACAGAGTGGAAATTTCTATATTAGTTAATATTAAAAAAATAACTTAAAAAAAAAAGACCTTATTTATTTATTTGACAGAGAGAGAGAGAGATAGTGAGAGAGGGAACACAAGCAGGGGTAGTGCGAGAGAGAGAAGCAAGTCTCCCATGGAGGAGCAGGGAGCCTGATGCAGGGCTTGATCCTAGGACTCTGGGATGATGACCTGAGCCAAAGGCAGACGCCCAACCACTGAGCCACCCAGGTGCCCCCAAAAAATACTTCTGAAGAGAAAGAAAGCATTAGATTTTCTCATTTCAGGGAAGTACTTTGTTATCTGATGAAGTTACTAAGTCTCAGTTTTGTAGAGTTCAGTTTATAGCCTCCATAACATTGGAAAGCATAAACCAGAAAACATGTGCTGTCTGTCTCCACTGTTCTGGATTTCTGCATTAAACTAAACTAAACTAAACTAAACTAACTAAACTAATTAACTAACTTTCTGCACTAAACTAAACCATGGTCCGACACATTTCTCAGAGGAGGGAAAACACAGCTTGCTAATGGCTAAACAGAGTTCCTCAGAAATATGGAGATTTCTGCAGGGCCCTCAAAGCAGTGGAAAAGCTCTCAGATTATGGAGGCCCTCCCTGTGAATGTGATGGACTATGACTGGCACTGAAGGAGAATCCTTAGAGAATGACAGACCAAGAATGTTGGATGGCATCTGTCCCTCCATAAGAAGGAGAGAAATAATACCACACTACTAAACTAATTTCTATTCAGACAGCTACTCAAACCACAGTTTAAGGTCTATCATCTTCCTTTGCATTTGGACCTCCCCTCTGTCACCCGCCTCATTCATTCCCACCTACCTGGATGGAGGGATTCAGTATCCTTTCTCATCACATCCCTAGGCTCCCTCTTTGGTTCCAAAAAGGAGACCAAGTCTGGCTTTTGACACAGTGAGACCCATTTATTAGAAAAAAAAAAGGAAAGGTGGGGCACCTTTGGCTTGACTGCCTTTGGCTCAGGTCAAGATCCTGGTGTCCCAGATGGAGTCCTGCATCAGGAATCCCTGCTCAGTGGGGAGTCTGCTTCTTCTTCTGACCCTCCCCACCCCCTTGCACTTTCTCTCTTAAAGGAAGAAAGAAAAGAAAGGAAAGGAGTACTGCAGGAGATTCTAACTTTCCATTATGACTGTGCTCAGGAGAGAAGAGAGGACACTGCAAAATCAAGAACATGTTTTCCCAAATGCTGCTGAAAAACAGCCCCTTTACAACATGAAGGAGGGATTTCCAAAGTTCACATCCTGACCTTCACTTCCAAGAATGAAATACAATAATAAAGAGAAGAAATTGAAGTAGAAGATGTGAGAAGTACCCATTTTATGCCCCTCAGTATTTAGAACTGACACTCATCTACAGAAGTGATGATGTTCCCTTAAGGAAGGGAAGGTAAATCTGAAAAGGACATATCATGAAGTTGCTTCTCTACATGTACAAACCTGTACTTACTTCCCTTTCTGCCCGGATCTGAAATCCAGTGTTCAAAGAGGAATCTCCAAAGAGTCAGTCTTCACAGGAAGGAACAAAACCCTGAGTGGGGGGTGCCTAGGTGGCTTGCTGGGTTAAGCCTCTGCCTTCGGCTCAGGTCATGATCTCAGTGTCCTGGGATCAAGTCCCTCATTGGGATCTCTGCTTGGCAGGGGGCCTGCTTTCTCCTCTCTCTCTCTGCCTGCCTATCTGCCTACTTGTGATCTCTCTTTGTCAAATAAATAAATAAAATCTTTAAACAAAAACCAAAAAACCCTGAGTGGGGTGTGGGAAATCTGGAAGGAGTTTTCCTCACCCAAGAATAGGAAGTGTCCATAGTTCTCCAACATCACATCCCTGTACAGTTGCCGCTATGTGTGGGTCAGGAGTCCCCACTCCTCCTGAGAGAATTCTATGGCCACATCCCTGAAGGTCAGCTGTCCCTGCAAGAAATACCACAGTCACCAAGTGGCCATTAGAAGAGTTCATAATGTACCCAAGATGATACAGGGAGTTAGTTAGTTCCCTTTATCTCATTATATTTTAAAATCTCCACCCAAGCAGGAGCACAAACTCTTTAAGGTAAAATGCAAAGCATGTAGAGAAGTGTTTTCTTGAGGCACTTGTGCCTCCTTGTGGCCAGCTCTATGGACGATGACAAGGATCCACTTTCTAAATATTTACCCTAACCCCAAATAAAAACAAATCATTCTTCCTTGCTCTGTAAATCTCTACTTTGGAAGTTATTTACGGTTACCTCCTTATTGGCTGCAAATTGCAGGGCTTTTTTGGTGTGACAACCCCTGACAACCCCGACCGAGTACACTTTCTGTGACTCACCAATCAGCGAACTCAAGTTAGTTCAATTATACCAGGACAGCTAGTTCTGGCTTAGGTGAATTTTCTACGTTACACAGGAAGATAATTTTTTAACACAGTAATATGCTCTAATGGATTCTCTAACCTTGAGGTAAGAGGATGGCATAGGATCCACAAAACCATTATTAATACTCTGTTTCTCCAAGATAACTTGTCAAATGAAGGCATCAACACAGGCATACACATTTTTTACCACTGTGTTTACATCATACAGAAAGTTGTGACTGTTTCTTAGGTGGAATCTCTTAGTGGGTTAAACTTCAAAACCGTGCATTAGAGATGTTGTGAAAATGCACATTCTGTTCAGGAGTACTGGGGTGGGATCAGAGTCCGTGTTTCTTTCTTTCTTTCTTTTTTTTAAGATTTTATTTATTTATTTGAGAGAGAGAGTGAGAGAGTATGAGAGGGAGAAGGTCAGTGGGAGAAGATGACTCCCTGTGGAGCCGTGAGCTCAATGTGGACTTGATACTGGGTTTCCAGGATAATGACCTGACCCTAAGGCAGTCGTTTACTGACTGAGCCTAGAGTCTACCTTTCTAACAAGGCAGTACCTATGGGCAAAGGGATAAAGTTTTAAAGAAGAAAGAGGTAGAACTCTAAGACAAGAAGTCTTGGAGGATTTGGAACAGGTAAAAAATGCTTTTAATTATTTTTTAAAATCTTTTGTTTGAGAGAGAGAACATAAGAGATGACTTGAGGAAGGCAGGGGTTACAGAGGGAGAGAGATAAGCAGACTCCCCCCTGAGCAGGGAGCCCAATGCAGGGCTTCAGCCCAGGATCCTGGGACCATGACCCAAGCTGGAGGCAGATGCTTAATTGACTGAGCCACCGAGGTGCTCCCTGAATGGGTTTTATACCCATTATAGATGTTACTGGAAGAGCAAGAAAGCCAACAACAATCCTTTCTCACCATTTCCTACTTACCCAAGACCATCTAACAGTAATTCATAAATTAATAAATTAATGAATGAAAATCTCAGAACACACACATTCTTCTATTTTGGGGGGAATATTTTGTCAGACATCCAGTAACATGGAAGGGATCAGGTTTTCACCCAGGTTGTCTGACCTTTATAGAGTTTATCTAAAATGACATGCAGCTCAATATACAGAGAGGAGCTTAAAGCAGTGTTCACAGCAGGTGTCAAACTGGAGAAGAATGAGGGAAACAAGAAGGGGTCTAAATAAAATTGATCTACTTTTTGTTTGTTTGAGAGAGAGATAGCACAAAAGGGGGCAGGGTCAGAGGGAGAATCAGTTGCCCCCAAAAGCAGGGAGCCATATTTGGGACTCGATCCTTGGACTCCAGGATCATGACCTGGGCTGAAGGCATTTATTTAACTGACCCACCCAGACACCCAATTGATCTACCTATTTACTTTTCATGCACACATCCATACTTTGTAAAAACAGATTTTATTTATTTGACAGAGGAAGACAGAGCAAGAGAGGGAGCACAAGTAGGGGGAGTGGGAGAGGGAGAAGCAGGCTTCCTGCTGAGCAGGGAGCCAGATGTGGGGCTCAATCCCAGGACCCTGGGACCATGACCTGAGCTGAAGGCAGAGGCTTTAACTCACTGAACCACCCAGGTACCCCTTTCTTGGCTATTTTAATCCATGATTCCTCAATATGGTATTTCATTGAAAAGTTTTGTTTCAATCATCATTTCTGATCTATTATATTTCAGGATTTTAGGACCCTCAAAAAGTTAATTATGGGGACACCTGGGTGGCTCAATGTGTTGAGCCTCTGCTTTTGGCTCAGGTCATGATCTCAAGGTCCTGGGATAGGACCCCACATCCAGCTTTCTGCTCAGCAGGAATCCTGCTTCCTTCTCTCTCCCTGCCTCTCTGCTTACTTGGGATCTCTGTCTGTCAAATAAATAAATAAATCTTAAAAAAATGTTAATTATGTGGTTTTTCTCTTTTTCTGAAAACACAAAGAGCTAAACAGAAATATATGTCCAGGGGTGCCTGGGTGGCTCGTGGGTTAAGCCTCTGCCTTCCACTCAAGTCATGATCTCAGGGTTGTGGGATTGAGCCTCACATCAGGCTCTGCTTGGCAGGGAGCCTGCTTCTCCCTCTCTCTTTGCCTGCCTCTCTGCCTACTTGTGATATCTCTCTCTCTCTCTCTGTCAAATAAATAAATCTTTAAAAAAAAACTTGTTATTAAAAAGAAGAAGAGAAGAAGTGTATGTCCATGACATTAGTGTGGAGAAAAGAAAAACCAATGGGACAGAGGGCTGACTGCCTAAGAACCTCCACCCCCAGAAGTCAAATATATCAACTACACAAAGGTGAGAGCTCTCCCTATTCAGTGCAAACAGGGATGTGGGACAGGAGCAAATGGTCAAGAAAGAATTCTTGAGATTTTTTTGATGTGAAATGTTGGGGTTCAGGAGTGAATGATGAAGAAATAATTGAAATGTCTTTGGTGCAAAAAAGTGGTATTATTAAATATGGGGACAGGACCTATGGGTAGAAAGAGCTATACTAGGTTTGTGAGCAGTGACTGATGATGTATGTTCAGTGGGGGAGGGGGTTGAGGGAACAACAGAAGTCTCTAATGAATTTGGAAGCAAGGTGTCCAGAACCTTGAAGGTGCTGTCATGATGAGGTCACATATGACTATCTTGTAAAACCTTAGTCATGGACCCTTCAGATATCTATCAGTGGGCTCTATGCTTGGGGGATGACTGCCAACATATATTCAGGGGGTAGACATAAAGACAGTTTTCAAAGGGATTATCCTATGTTAAAGAGGACTTACAGGATCCTAGAGGTCTGGCTAATGTCAAGCTAAGGTTACTTTTTACCTCCAACAAAACAGCATTGCCATCATTGTGAACTCCTTGAGGAATGTCACACTGTGCCTATCTCAAGAGTTTAGCAATGGGCTGCAAGTAAAAGGAAATTTAATTTTATCTGCACTTCTTTGATTGTGTTCTTTTAAGAAAAGTGCATCTGGGTGGCTCAGTTAACTGTACGCCTTCAAGTCAAATTGTGATCCCAGGGTTCTGGGATTGAGCCCCGGATCTGACTCCATGGTCACCCTCCACCACTGCTCATTTGCTATCTTTATCAAATAATAAATGTCATCTTTTTAAAGTTATGTTATTATTTTTGACAGAGGGAGAGACAGCAAGAGAGGGAACACAAGCAGTGGGAGAGGGAGAGGCAGAAGCACAGTCCCCACTGTCCAGAGCCAGATGCAGGGCTCCATCCCAGGACTGTGGGATCCTGACCTGAGCCCATGGCAGATGCTTAACCCAGAGAGCCACCAAGGTGCCCCAGCAAATATAATCTTTAAAAAAGAAAAAAAGAAAGAAAGAAAGGAATCTCCTGCCTATCCCAATGCTGCCATGGCCAGTGCCACTGGCCTTCCTCCTATACCTGCCTCCCTCCTACCCTGGCCCTGGGCTTGGGCAAGAATGGGGGCAGGTTGCTCTGGCTGCGGGCAGCTTTGTGCTGCTGGAGGCAGGTAAGGCTTCCTCTTGCTCAGAGGAGCTCCTGGCCCAAGGCTGAGGAGGGAGCTCCCGAGGGCACCATCAGACCTCCTCTCAATGGCACCCCAGCCGGCTCCATTTTGTGCGGTGAGCTTGGTGGGAGACACTGGCCTGGACCCCATTCCCAACCCTGGGCCCTTAGCAAGGCTGGTGCACAGAGTCAGGGTGGGGGTGTGGGGGCCCAACAGCTAGCAGGGGCATGGCAGGGCCGGGTATCTTTGCCCCAGTGCCCTGGGCGGGTAGATGCCCGACAGGTGTTGGGTGCTGGCCTGGGGCCTGGGTCAAGGAGTAGGGTGATGCGCGCCGTGGTTGGCCTGACAGTCAGCCCACGGGGGCGGTGGGGCTAGGGCCAGCCTGCAAACCTGCCTGGGTAGGAACGGAGGTGCCCGGGAGGGAGGAGTGGATTTGGTCTCCCCGCAGTCTGGCTTACATGTAAAAAATGCAGCCTTCTGGCGGCTTGTGGTCCCTGGACTTGCCTCAAAGGTTGAACTTGGGCAAAGATCAGACCCCTTTTTAGAAAGGTGTTTCTGAACACCACTGACAACACGGTTCTCACTGTATTTCATGACAACCAGTGGCGACAGCGCTACGACAGATGCTTCTCTACTAGGCACAGCTGCACACTACATGGGAGGAAGCCACTATGTGATTCAGCCTCATGATGACAATGAGCACAGCGTGAATGATCATGAAGACACAAATGGTTCAAAAGACCGTTTCAGAGAATGCAATATCTATCTTCCAACTGCAAATGTAGCAAGGATAATGAAAAATGTCATACCTCAAACAGGAAGGATTGTAAAATGCCAAGGACTGTGTTCAAGAATGAGTAAGTGAGCTCATCAGCTTTGTAACATCTGAAGCAAATGAAAGATGCCATCAAGAGAAACGGAGGACAATCAAGGGAGAAGAAATTCTCTTTGCCATGCTGACCTCAGGCTGTGATGGTTCTGTTGAACTTCTAAAATTATCCTTTCAGAAATTCAGAGAGGCTATGAAAAGAGAGAAAGGAATTGATGGAAGAGTCATAGCTACAGATGGACTAAGTGCAGAACTTACAGAGGCTCAACAACTAAATGTTACGTTTATACAAGGTCATATTTCTGGTGTTCAACAAATTCAGTTTTCAGGGTCTGAAGAAACGGTGGCATGCGGTGGAGAGAAGCTTAAGTCTGTATGATCCTGGAAACAGACATTAGATGAAGTGACTGGGGAAAGAGAGCTCTTTGTATATTAAATAGCTGTAATGTAGCTTCCTAATGCTTGACTGAGGGCTTAATTCTGACTTGAGATGCTTTTTCATGAATGATTTAAGAAATATTTGGATTTTAAAGGTATTAAAACATTTTTGTTTCACATGAGTTTGTTGCTCTGTAGGACTTCTATATACATTATATATTGCAATTTACTACTGTCAGAGATTTGTAGAAAGTTTCTTATTTTCATGTTGAATCATGTTACTTTTATAATTCAAGTCAACAGCTGGGTTAATTCATGGTATTTGCTGTTTTGATAAAATATAAGGGTGGAGTTAAAAGAAGGAAAGACTCCAAGCAAAAGAAACTCAGGAGAAAGAAGTTTTCATCTGAAATGTGATGGTTTCTGTATATCACTCTGTACACCTAAGGTCTGTACAAATGTAAGACGGGGAATATGAACACTATAGGGGAGGAATCTGGCAAAGAGCAACAAGCCAATAAAAGCAGTTAACATTAGGTATATGCCAACAAATTGATCTCAGTGCCCAAGGCCCACCAAAGGACATGCTATCACTGGTGTTTTCTTGTGGTCTGAGAACAGTAATGCAGACTGGAAATCTAATTATGAAAATACAGTGGATATAAATGATGTTAAATCACCTATAGTTTCTATTGAGTTTGCTTTTAGGCAAGCAGACTTGATCAAAGGAATGGAGAAAGGGCCCCCAGCGCCCCTATGGTTGAATACAGACAGGCCCATCAGGGGACCCACCTCAAAGTAACCATGGGCCCTGACCAACCACCGGGCTACTGAAAACTGGGTACAGTGACCAGAAAAGAGAAAATTGGATAAGCTCCCATAACCCCCACCTTCCTCATTTAAACACAGCCCCCACCACTGTCTCCTTATAGACAGCCTCTCCTCTGCTGTCCTGCCTGCTGCGCTCTTGCAGTGTATTCGGTAAACTTCTAATACCTTTGTTCTGCCTCAGGTGAATTCTTCTCAGTGCCCACTTGACTGGCTTCCACCCAATCATGGACCCACATTCGGGGTCCCCATCTGACTCTCAGAGATACCACATTTAGACACCACAGTTTCCATGTGCTGTAATACCTACTGTATTTTTTTTAATGTCTATTTTTATTTAAAGATTTATATTTTAGAAGGAGGAGGGGAGGGCCAGAAGTAAAGGGAGAGAATCTCAAAGAGACTCCCCAGTGAGCAGGGAACCAGAAGCGGGTCTCATTCTAGGATCTGGAGATCATGACCTGAACTGAAATCAACAGTCCAGTGCAAAACTGACTGAGCCACCCAGACAAACCTCTAGTGTATTCTACATAGAACATCTTTTTTACATTCTTTTTTTAAAAAATATTTTATTTGGGGCGCCTGGGTGGCTCAGTGGGTTAAAGCCTCTGCCTTCAGCTCAGGTCGTGATCCCAGGGTCCTGGGATCGAGCCCCACATCAGGCTCTCTGCTCAGCAAGGAGCCTGCTTCCTCCTCCCTCTCTCTCTGCCTGCCTCTCTGCCTACTTGTGATCTCTGTCAAATAAAATAAATAAAATCTTAAAAAAAATTTTTATTTATTTTTTGGTCAGAGAGAGAGAGAGAGAGCACGCACACAAGCAGGCAGAGTGGCAGGCAGAGGCGGAGAGAGAAGCAGGCTCCTGCTGAGCTAGAAGCCCAATGGGGGACTCAATCCCAAGACCCTGGGATCATGACCTGAGCTGAAGGTAGCTGCTTAACCGACTGATCCACCCAGGCTTTCCATCTTTTTCACATTCTAAAGGGGAAGACTCAACAATCCCCTCCCCTCACTTCTTTAATCTGAGAAACTTCCACGTTATACTGGACCTTATATCCATCATTTTAATTGTGCATTTTCTTCCTCCTGGGCTACACAGACCTGGTAAAGCATACAGATAGGCCCTAAATGAGAAATGTTTTCCCTCCCTGATAAACCAGGACCAGACCTCATCAGCAACGGGAATCTTAGACGCCAAACACCTTCCCCTCTGGATATGCCACCAAGGGAATATTTTCAATACTTGCAGGACTTTAATTCAAAGTGACAACTGCTGATGGCCTACTGCAGCCAGGTTGGAAAGAAGGCAGAGAAGGGAGGTAGGGGAGGTAGGGGTTATCTGGGATATAGAGGAGTAGTGTTCTAAAGACCTAGCCTATGGTATCCTTCAAAAAATGAATACTACATTCAAGAACACATGCACCAGAAACTTCAGAACTAGAGCAATCAACATTTGCAATTTCTAAATGCAAGGAATTTTAGGAGAAAAACACGACTAGACTTCTGACTTGGGATGCCAGGCTTACCTGAGAACTGGCCGGCCATTTCTTCTTTCACTTCATCCTGTAGATTTTTTTTTTCTCATAAGGTTTTTGTAGAGAAGTCACAGCTCCATCAGGAAAAAATGCCCCTCAACCCACCAATACAAACT
Source organism: Neogale vison (assembly GCF_020171115.1). Lineage (NCBI taxonomy): Eukaryota > Metazoa > Chordata > Mammalia > Carnivora > Mustelidae > Neogale > Neogale vison. Next base: position 47,990,048 of record NC_058097.1, on the reverse strand, counting down.
CTTCATCTGTAAACTGCTTGCCTGAAGACAAGACCCTGAAATGCAGATAGACCCAACATCCTAGTGCTTTGTGTCAGGAACTGTTCAGAAACTTGGAGTTCTTACTTGAACACCAGTCCCTGAATTTTCCTTCTCTAATTCCAGGGGGGGCTCCGCTCCCAAAATGCCCAGAGAGACAGAGAGCACATAGGCACCATGTGCTGCATGGACCTGACCCTCCCAGACTCACGTAGCAGAGACCATGTTGCCTCTCCATGAGCCAAAGCCTGCTCTCGCTCTCATAAAATAACCTGAAGCCCTCGTGCTTACCCCTGGCCTCACTGAGAATCACCTGGAGCCCTTAATTAATGCAACAGGATTGTTTCCACCCAAACTGACCAACAGAATCTGAGGGGGAGACTAACAGAGAAGATCCTTTTTGAAACTCCACACGTGATCCTATTGGGAAGTAAAGGGGAGGTGACCAGGCCAAGCACATTAACCAAGGCTGTGGTGGTGACAGATGAAGATCCATGCCTTCACTGGAGTTTCTGGAGACACATTCTCCCACTTTCTGCTACACAGAGACACCTTACAGGTGGAGATTTTCCTTACAAATGGAAACGTCTTCCAAAAGTAAACACAGGATTTCAGAGTCTTTCCTTTACCTGCCTTTTATTTAAAATAACCAGCCTAAAATAATGCTTATGCCAGATACATTTTAGGGTGACAAATTGTTCCCCTTCAGTCGGTAAATGTTTCTTTTTATAAGTAACTGCCACACATTCTGAAGTGAAAGTCCTTTTGACTCTCCCATCAACGATATGAGAATTCTAATTCCTCAACATTCTCACTGAAAATTGGTGTTATCCTTTTTCTTTTAGCCATACCAGGAAATACTGAATGGTGTCTCACTGTAAAAGATGAAGTGGTCTTTCTATAGTGGTCCTGGTGATTGAAACGGGAAACCACATAATAGAATCAAGTGGAACAAAAATCACGTGGGTGGGGGAGCCTGGGTGGCTCAGTGGGTTAAGCCTCTGCCTTTGGCTCAGGTCATGATCTCAAGGTCCTAGGATCAAGCCCCGAATTGGGCTCTCTGCTCAGCGGGGAGCCGCCTTCCCCCTCTCTCTGCCTGCCTACTTGTCATCTCTGTCAAATAAATAAATAAAATCTTAAAAAAAAATCACACAGCTGCATTCATGCTTCAGCGAGACTCCATTTCAAAGATTAAGGGGGACATACACCGGGTGAGTACTGGGGGAGGTACAGAACTGTGGAATCATTAAACTCAACACCTGAAACCGAAAACATGTTATGTTAACTAATTGGGATCAAAATAAATTATTCAAAAAGAAGGAAAACCGGAGTGGCTAAGTTGGATAGGCAGCTGACTCTTTTTTTTTAAGATTTTATTTATTTGACAGAGAGAGGTCACAAGTAGGCAGAGAGGCAGGAAGAGAGAGAGGAGGAAGCAGGTTCCCTGCTGAGCAGAGAGCCCGATGAGGGACTCGATCCCAGGACCCTGAGATCATGACCTGAGCCGAAGGCAGCGGCTCAACCCACTGAGCCACCCAAGTGCCCGGCAGCTGACTCTTGATGGGGCTGAGGTCAAGATCTCAGGGTTAGATGGAACCCCAGGATTGGCTCTGTCCCCAGGGTGGAGGGTACTTAAAATTCTCTCCCTTTGCCATACCCTCCCCCAACACCACCAGTAACAAGTGTTGTCTCTCTCTTAGGAATTTTTTCCTAAAGATTTTATTTATTTATTTGACAGAGAGAGACAAAGCGAGAGATGTAACACAAGTAGAGGGAGTGGGAGAGGAAAAAGCAGTCTTCCCACAGAGCAGGGAGCCCAATGCAGGGCTTGATCCCAGCACCCTGGGATCATGACCTGAGCTGAAGGCAGACACTTAACGACTGAGCCACCCAGGCACCCCATCTCACAAGAATTTTTAAAAAGCAATTGTTCTATGTTAAGAGTACAAAATAAATCCTAGAATTAAGTTGTCATAAACCAAAAAGAAAAAATTAAAAAGTTACTGTACAAGGACTGTGTATATCAAAAAGTTAGCATGAAGACCACTAGGGGCACCTGGGTGGCTCAGTGGGTTAAGCGGCTGCCTTTGGCTCAGGTCATGATCCCGGCATCCTAGGATCGAGTCCCACATCAGGCTCCTTGCTCAGCAGGGAGCCTGCTTCTCCCTCTGTCTCTGTCTGCCATTCTGTCTGCCTGTGCTCACTCTCTCTCCCTCTCTCTCTCTGATAAATAAATAAAAAAAATTCAAAAAAATCACTAGGAATTCAGTTATGAATCTACTAAAAGGAAGGTACTTTTCTTTTGTAATACTGCATGGCCACAACACACTTTAGAGTTAGGAGAAGCACAAATTGCAAGTCTGTGGCACAGATAAAACTGTCTTTTGAAATTTAAAATTCTTTTTAAAAATATTTTATTCATTTATTTGACAGAGATATCACAAGTAGACAGAGAGGCAGGCAGGGTTGGGGGCGAAAGCGGGCCCCCCACTGAGCAGAGAGCCTGATGAGGGGCTCAATCCCAGGACCCTGAGATCATGAACTGAGCCAAAGGCAGAGGCCCAACCCACTGAGCCACCCAGGAACCCCTAAAATTTTAAATCCTTCACAATGTAACCCATTGAGATGATTCATTCTTGCAGTAAGATTCTGAATGAATCCAAACACAAAAATGACATTATTTCCTCTCAGTAGACAGCGGCAGAGTCAGCTTCAGCATCCAGCAGCCATCCCACAGGGATTCCCATTCAGGACACCAATAATTTAGGTGTTCCTTCAGGGGAAGTGTGGAAGCCACTTAAATACTAAGCACTTTGAATTTAGGCAGACTAACTATAGAGAAAACCATGACATGAAATATAGTAAGATCATTACTAATTAGCATATTCATACAGAGCTAAAATATATAATGGCATAAAAATTAAGAACAGTCCCCAAAACTTTCTGAATTTGGGAAGAATGAGGAAGGGAGAACAATAAGTATTTCTATTTGTGTGCAAAGGTATATTTTGGGCAACAGCTACAAGTCAGGCAATATAAAACAAAAAATTTCTTAAATGCGCAAAACACAAAATACGTTTAAGATTTTTCCTTATATTCTGCTTCATTAATATATTGAAGTAATATTTGATTTAGGTATACAACAGTGATTATACAATTCCATTTAACATTCTATGACTATCACAGGGGCAGTCCCTAATCCCCATCATTTACTTAATGCATCCACTAAACCACGTCTACTCTGGCAACCATCAGGTTGTTTTCCAAAGTTAAGAATCTGTTTTTTGGTGTGCCTGGGCTGCTCAGTCATTGAGTATCTGTTTTCAGCTCAGGTCCCGATCCTAGGGTTCCAGCATCAAGCCTCAAATCCTGCTCCATGGTCAACAGAGAGCCTACTTCTCCCTCTCCCACTCCCACTCCTTTTGTTTCCTCTCTCACTGTCTCTCTGTAAAAACAATAAAATCATTTTAAAAAAAGTTTATTTCATGCATTGCCTCTCCCTTTCTCTTTTCTTTCCGATTGCTCACTTGTTTTGTTTTCTGAATTCCAAACATGAGTGAAATGATACAATACTTGTCTTTCTTTGAATTATTTCACTTGGAAGAATACACTCTAGCTCTATCCATCTTGTGGAAAATGGCAAGATTTCATTCCTTTTAGGGTTATAAATATGTCTTTTGATTTCTATCTTTCTTTTTTATTCATTGAGGGGTCAATGAACGCTTGGGCTGGACTGTTTCAAACAGATATACTCACTGCTTCTCACTGTTGAACTGCTTCACCAACAAATCCATTCCATGCAAAGACCCACAATACAGAACTACACTCATTATGGTGCTGAGAAAAGGGAGGAAGGTCCCACACAGCAGTGAAGCAGCTTCCCTGAAGATCACCCAATCACACTGGATCTGACCTTGACTGGGGTGATCTCCCTGGGAAATGAGGGCTTGGGAGTAACCACATCACATGTCTTGCAGATCCTGCCTATTCCACTGTCCAGAAGGATTCTTCATCTCAAGCATCTATTCTACCCTGTGACATCTTAAAGCTGCCCACATGATTGCATCATCCAATACCCTCCTCCATCCCTTGTCACGGATCTAGGCAGGGAAAGTAGTGTAATCACTGACATCCAGCAGCATTAGTCCTCAGGAAGACACAGGAGATCCATCAAATCATCAGGATAAAGCAGGACTTCCCTACTCCTGAGAAACCCACATTAGCCAATTCTTTCCCCCATTATATGTATTCATCAGATGACACCAGCAAGAGCTCCTTGTGCCTTTGCAGTGACTAAAGGGAGTCACCTCCAGGTCCCTCCCCACATGGGAAAGAGTTCCTCACATTTCATTTTAATAGGTCTTGTCTTTCTCTTGAAGGATGGTACCTTCCTCAAATTTTACTTAGATTCACATCCCACATCCCCGTGCTAAATGTCCTAATACCCATCAGCTTTCCATCTGTCTAATCTCAATGAAGCATTTTCTGAGGACACTCTCTCCATAGCACAGGCAAAAAGGAATGGTTGTGGTGCCTGTGTAGCTGGAAAGAAAAATGAGGGTGAATACAACTGGAGATCTGGAGATAACTAGGTCATAAACAAGTAGAAGTTATTTTTCTATATCTAGGGAGTCCCTTGGGAAACTAGGGACACTTCTCCTCCTCTACATGCTAATTCTTCATCCTGAATATTTTCTGTCTCTTCCCTGGGCTACCATGTCACTCCTATTGGGATACATTTCTCTTTCTTATGGGATATCTATGACACACATAACATGGTCATATGCACATGTGTACCTCATAGACACATCAAAATGCCACTCAGTGTAGGACATGGGGCACATGACTTCATTTGGGTCCATGGTGCAGTGCTAGAGAGTCCCAAGTCTAAGTCCAGAATGTGCCATTCCAACTGAAACAGATTTAGGGAAGCTCTGGGGGAGGGCAAGTCTTCTCTAAGGGACATGGGAGGGAAAGCATTGGGAGAGAGATGGTGGCTCACAAGAACAGAGTGCAGATATCTTATGAGACATTCCACTAACTTGACACCCTGCAGTGTGCTGACTGGGGACTGCACTCTTGAGAATGGCTCCTGTCAGTGCAAGGACCTTCAAAAATGTTGGCTACACAAATCGATGCCAAGTAGCAGTAACACAGAGTATGTGAGCTAAATCACCAACAATACCTCTATGTTACATACCTCAGTAATACACCCATGGTTAATATCACTGTATTCACAAAGAGGAGAAAATGACAGCATAGACTAGGGGAAAAATAATCACATATCCCTTAAATCTTCAGACAACTTAAACCTTCAGAGAAAATGGATTCCTAGGTATATTGTTTTACTCCAGTATCATATAGGTGATTGATTCAATTAGATCCCTACAACCTTCAATGAGATAAATGAACACTAGATGTAAGATCATTCATCATTCATGACACACCCATATCCAGATGTTAAAACACACTAGGTTTTATTAATGAAAATATATCAAGTTCACACAAACACTAAGTTATGCATTTCAAATCCACTCTATTGACACCATTCGAAATACAGAACACATGTGCAAAAGCATTCGAGTGTTTTCAGAAGGATATGGAGTACCTGTTTCCAAAAATTTCAGGACTGAGGTACATTTCTCAGAAATGTGTATGTTCAAAGGTATGGCATTGGAAAGAAGAGTTAGCTACCCTCCTGCAGTCATCTGTCAGGGTTTCCTCATTTAACCACATCAAGACATACTCTCTAACGATTGCACTTAGGAAGATACATTGGTAGTTTACTGACCGGCTACCTCTTTTTCCTTAAAGAACAATCAGGAAAACCTCTTATTTCTAATATTGAGTAAGTTATTTAGTTTCAATGCGTGCAGAAGTGTGTGCTCCGAACACCTCTTCCATGGAATCTTACATCAATGTTATAACCATAAGCACTATCTCCACTGAGATATACTTCATATGTTTTCTATCATACAGTCATCTTCCATAGAAAATTAGGTACGCATGAGTCCCACTTAATGGAACAGGACATCTAATTTGATGTAGCAACAATCAACCACGTGGTCTTACACACCCACAAGGAAAGGAAGAATTTTCTGGAGTGATTTCAGAGGAAATACATTAATACATTAGTCACAAATCTCAAATAGGGTTAATGTAAAAAAACTAAAAAATACTGAAATCCTTATATATATGAAAAAGTCAATCTGCTAAATCTGTTGAAACAGAATACCACATACATTTTCTAAGTGTTTAAGTTTGATTTTTCTTTATAATCACTATTTTCATAGAGAGTAATGTTTGAATAGAGTAAATAATGTATTCCATTGGCTTGATTTCTGTAACATTCATTGGCATCAGATGTTCAATTCAATAGTTTTCTAAACACTGCTAATTTTCTACTGACTTTCCTTAATGCACCCCCTGGTGTGTTCTCCAATGTATACTAAAATGAAAATCTTTCCACATTCACGATGTTCTAAGGGTTCGAATATACTATGCATTTTGAGATACTGAGTAAGCACTGAATTCCAGTTACAGGCTTGGCCAGATTCTTTACATTTCACAATTTCACTCCTGCATGAAAACAACGATGTTAAGAAAGTTGGGAGTCCCACTGAGAGGTCAGATACATTCTTAGTATTTTTACACTTACTCTCTCTCCTTTTTAAAATCTCTCATATGGAGTGAGGAGGGAGCAGTCCTTAGCACTCTCTCACATTCATTACATCTGTAATTTTCTCTGCAGGGTGGGTTCTGTGATGTGCAGTAAGGGTTGTGTGCCTGCTAGGGGTTTGGTCACATCATGAATTCTCTGTTTAGAAGGCGTGCATGCTGGACAAGGGCCTTGCCACCCTGGTTATATTTGGGAGGTTATGGTCCAATATGAATTTTTTTCATAGGCATGAATGGGTGAGCACTCCTTAACCAATTTTTCTCACATTCTTTTTTTCTTAAAGATTTTATTTACTTATTTGACAGAGAGATGAAGAGAGAGCACACATAGTGAGGAGGGTCAGGCAGGGGGAGAGGGAGAAACACGCTGCCTGCTGAGCAGGAAGCCCGATGCAGAGCTCAATCCCAGGACCCTGGGATCATAACCTGAGCCCAAGGGAGCGCCCTAACTGACTGAGCCACACAGGCGCCCCTCTTATTACATTCTGTACACTGGTAAGCTTTCTATCTTATGATGTTTAACGAGGACAGAGTGCCTGCAAAGGCCTAACACCATTCTTGACGTTGGTAAGATTTCTCTCCAGGATGAATCCTGTGATGCTGAGTCAGGGCTAAGCGGTCCTTAAAGGCCTTGCCACATTCATGACTTGTTAAGGTTTCTCTCCACTATGAGTTCTGTGATGTTGAATAAGGCCTGAGTTCTGGTTAAAGCTCTTGCCACATTCATGACATTGGTAAGGTTTCTCTCCAGTATGAATTCTGTGATGTTGTATAAGGGTTGAGCTGTGGATAAAGGCCTTGCCACATTCTTGACATTGGTAAGGTTTCTCTCCAGTATGAATTCTGTAATGTTGAGTAAGGCTTGAGCTGTGGCTAAAGGCCTTGCCAAATTCTTGACATTGGTAAGGTTTCTCTCGAGTATGAATTCTGTGATGTCGAGTAAGGTCTGAGCTGTGGTTAAAGGTCTTGCCACATTCTTGACATTGGTAAGATTTCTTTCCATTAGGAATTCCCTGATTTTGAGCAAGCCTTGAGCACCAGTTAACGGCCTTGCCACATTCTTGGTATTTGTAGTGTTTCATTCTGGTATGGGTTCTGCTATGCTGACTGAGGTGTGAGTGCACATTAAAGGCTTTGCCACATTCCTGACATTGGTAAGGTTTCTCTCCAGTATGAATTCTATGATGTCGAGTAAGGTGTGAAAGACAGTTAAAGGCCTTGCCGCATTCTTGACATTGGTAAGGTTTCTCTCCAGAATGAATTCTGTGATGTTGAATAAGTCTTGAGCTCTGGTTAAAGCTCCTGCCACATTTCTGACATTGGTAACGTTTCTCTCCAGTATGAATACTGTAATGTTCAATAAGAGTTGAATTGTCCTTTAAGGTCTTGCCACATTCTTGACATTTGTACGGTTTTTCTCCACTATGAATTCTGTAATGTTCAGTAAGACTTGACCTCCAGATAAAGGCCTTGCCACATTCATGACATCTGTAAGGTTTCTCTCCACTACGAATTCTGTGATGTTGAATAAGGTCTGAGTTCCGGTTAAAGCTCTTGCCACATTTGTGACATTGGTAAGGTTTCTCTCCTGTATGAGTTCTGTGATGTTGAATAAGGGCTGAGCTCCGGTTAAGCTCTTGCCACATTCGTGACATTGGTATGGTTTATCTCCAGTATGAATTCTGTGATGTTGAGTAAGGGTTGACCTGTCATAAAAGGACTTGCCACATTCCTGACATTGGTAAGGTTTCTCTTTAGTATGAATTCTATAATGTTCAGTAAGACTTGACCTCCAAATAAAGGCCTTGCCACATTCTTGACATTGGTAAGATTTCTCTCCAGTGTGAATTCTGTGATGTTGAGTAAGGATTGACCTGTCATAAAAGGCCTTGCCACATTATTGACTTTCATAAGTTTTTTTGGCATTATGAATTCCCTGATGTTCAGTAAGCCCTGAGCTCAAATTAAAGGACTTGCCACATTCTTGGTATCTATAGGGTTTCTCTATGCTATGAATTATGCAATGTCGAGTGAGATGAGAGTGCATATTAAAGGTCTTCCCACATTCTTGACATTGGTAAGGTTTCTCTCGAGTATGAATTCTGTGATGCTGAGTAAGGTGTGAAGGGTGTTTAAAGGCCTTGCCACATTCTTGACACTGGTAAGGTTTTTTTCCACAATGAATTTTGTGATGTTGAGTAAGTTCTGAGAATGATTTAAAGGTTTTGGCACATTCATTACCGTTGTAATTTTTCCCTGCAATATGAATTCATTTATCTCTATTAAGACTTGAGTGACCATTAAAAGCTTTGCCACATTCTTGACATTTGTAAGGTTTCTCTCCAGAATAAAACTGCAAATGACCATTTAGTGATGAACAGTCCTTAAAGGTTTGACCACCTTCTTCACATTTGTATACTTTTTCTCCAGTATACATTCGCTGATGTTGAGATAGTGTTGAGTGACAGTCAAAGGATTTACCACATTCCTTAAAGATGTAAGTTTCCTCTCCCTGAGAGATTATCTCATTGATGTTTAGGCTTGGTGACTGAGTAAACATGGTCCCTGGTTTACTAGATGTGAATGGGCTTTTTCCCTCATGAATTCTCTGATGATCACCAACACTGGAGGACTGGTTACAAGCTTTCCCACATTCATTATCTTTATGAAGACAGTCTCCTGAAGGGAGTATACTGAGGTTAGAGTTTGGATGAAAGCCTTCCCCACAATTATCACATTCATTCTCTGCAAATCTAGCCCTGACACATCGGTGAACACTGGAGCCCTGGTTCAATGTTTTCTGAGATACAGTGCATTGAGCAAATCTGTCTCCAGTGAAAAGCCTCTGGTCATTCTGGAGGGTCGACTCCTCAGTGAAGCCCCTCTCAAATGGATCCCACTGAATACTTTGTTCTTCATTTCTCAATCTCTGATTTAAGGTCAGGCCAGTCCTATCTTCCAAATGGCTCAAATAATTATTCTCAGCATGGACTAGGTTACTCTTCAGATGTTCCAAATGGTCTGTCCACAAATAGCTATGTTTGAATATCTGATTGGAGCTTGTGCTGACAGAAACACACTGCTCTGCAGAAACAGTTGACTTAAAAAGGAAGGTTTTCCGCAGTGGTTTATATCCTTCACCATCTGGGGCAATGACATTCTCATTAAGGGCAATTGCCTTGGTTTGGGGATATCGCCCAGAATTTCTTTGATGCCCTTCTCTCTCCCCATCATTGTCCCAGTCTGTGTGTAAGTGTAAAATCTCAACAGCACTATGTTTGTATGTGGGAATTGATCCGTTCTGGAAAGAACCTTCTATGCTCTGCTGTAGCAGGAAACTCTGGATGTCATGTGAAGATACAGCTGAAAGATACCAAATAAGAGTAAAACCATTGCACTTACTACATTCAGAAGAATCTACTGATGACTTCTAATACAGAAGCATCAAGTCAATCAGACAAAGTCAGAAAGATGGCTGAGAAGGAGTCATCAGGACCTCATTTCTCTATGGACACACAACATGGCACACAACCTACTGAGCACAGAGTCTAATAGAGAATTCTTCGGTATGGTCATGGTGTAGCACAAATCACTTTCCTGTATCTCTAACAATCAGGAAAAGGGTCACATGAGCTCAAAATTAGCATAAGAATAGAGGATATAGAAACAGAAGACTGAACTGAACCAAATAGGGTACAGTAAAAATAGGAACATATCAAGCACAGGAAGAGTTGTTTGGCAGAAAAGATCAACAATGCTGACAGCCCATGAACTAAATTAAGAATAACACAAAAAAGACCAACTAAAATGACAGGAGAAGAAGTGAAAGCAGACACAGTGTAACTGACTGTAGGAATAAAAGTAATTATAAGAGGCAACAATGGATAATCAGTGCCCACAAATTGTTAATAAAAGACAAGAATATTTAGACTCCATCACTCCGAAAAGTAGAAAAAAATTCTCAGCTGATCTGCAAACATGAAGCCAAATGAAAGAGGAATAAAATTAAAAAGCCGAACAAACAAAAACTGTGTGCCAGATGAGTTCACTGGATATTCAAACAGACACCGAAGGAGAAAGGACTGCAAATCTCCTCAAACATTTCCAAGGAGAGATGATCAGAGAAACTAGCAGAACACTCTCTCTGTGGCACCAGCTTTCCCAGGTCATGTAAGCCAAAGACACTACAAAGAACGAAGTTTGAAAACTCTACCTGTGATGCATATTCACTCAAAGTCCACAATAAAATAGAGGAAATGTAATCAAAAGCACATTAGCCCTTTTTACAAGATGATCAAGTGGGAAACGGACCTGGAATTAAGGGCACTCCAACATACAGAAAACCATAAATTCAAGACTCCACATTAACAGAATGAAGGACAAAAATGACATGATCACATAAAGGGAGACAGAATACAAATATGGTCATACCAGACAACATGCTATGATAAACATACTCACAGGAGAGACAGAAAGAAACCCCAACCTAATGAATGCCACAAATGCATGAAAAGCTGAAACCTATTCAGTAGGGACAGTCTGCAAGCTTCCCTTCTATCATCAGCAGGTAATGAAGTGAGCCCACCACTGCCTTTGAGCATAGGACTAGATTCTCTATTCAGAACAATTATGCAACCAAAACTAGAGTAAAGGAATCTAAACTGAAAAACAAACAGTAAAACTCATTGTTCACATGGGACATGATTACTGAAATCCCTAAAGATCATCATTTTAATTTTTTTACCATTTTTGGTCATTGTTTGTATCGTTAATTTCTGCCAGTTTTTCCCTACTAGACTTCCCATTTACCAAGTTTTTCATGTTATACAATACAGAATTAAGAAAAATGTTGGGGCGCCTGGGTGGCTCAGTGGGTTAAGCCGCTGCCTTCGGCTCAGGTCATGATCTCAGGGTCCTGGGATCGAGTCCCACATCGGGCTCTCTGCTCAGCAGGGAGCCTGCTTCCCCCTCTCTCTCTCTGCCTGCCTCTCCATCTACTTGTGATTTCTCTCTGTCAAATAAATAAAAATCTTTAAAAAAAAATAAAATAAAAAAAAGAAAAATGTTGGAATAAACAACTTAATTTCCACCAGAAGAACTAAAAAAGGAAGAGACTAAGATGAAACTTAGTAAAGGGATGATATAAAGAAAAGTGTGAAAGAAATAAAGTAGAAGATAAGCATTAATGGAACACAGAAAGTAATGCCCATTTCAATCAATAAAACAAAATTGGCAATGCTTTAACTCCACAAACCATTACATAACAACAAATGGGGAAATTTGTTTTTTTAAGATTTAATTTATTTATTTGACAGGCAGAGATCACAAATGGCAGAGAGAAAGAGAGAAGCAGGCTCCCCACTGAGCAAAGAGCCCGATGCAGGGCTTGATCCCAGGACCCTGGCATCATGACCTGAGCTGAAGTCAGAGGCTTTAACCCACTGAGCTTCCCAGTGCCCCCAACTAGGGACATTTATGAAAAAAAAACCAAAACCAAAACCAAAACCAAAACAAAACAGAGAATTCCTAAAATTGGACAAGTTATTAAGACTGATTTCCTAACCATGAACCAAAGAAATGGGCCATCTCCTGAGATCAGATCACTAAGAAGGATGAAAATTGAATTTGAAATCAATACTCTAGCAGCACAGACAGAAAAGCCCAAGACCTAGGAATTTTACTACAACTGATGGGGTCAATGAATTCCCTAAATGCAATCCTGTGTTGCATGATTCTTCTCCCTCTCTTATTGAGATTTAGTATTACTTCATTTGCCTTTTATATGACAAAGTCATTCTTCTGCTTTTTCCAGCCCGTCCTCTACATCAAACCTGTTTCTAATCTTACTTACTGCATCGTTCATCTATGTTTGATTTTTAAAAAGACATATATTTGGGGGGGGGACTCACAAGATTCCAGGTAGGAGCTAATGAGAGAGGAAATCAAATGCAGGCATCACACTGAATTCACAGGGACTTGAGCCTACATCCCAGGACCCTGAGATCAAGATCTGAGCAGAAATCAAGAGTCAGTACTTACCCAAGTGAGCCACCAAACACCCAATTATTTTTTAACTATCTCTGTGGTAAAGTTCTCACTATTGTTTTCTCAACTCCTTGAGTATCCTTATGATTGCGACCTTAAATTCTCCAACAAGCTCCTTACTACTGTTTGCACTGGATCTCTGGCTTTGGTCTCATCTGCTGGTTTTCCTTGGGAGAAATTCTTTCATCTTACCATTTGTTAACTCTCTACTTTCCTCTGTCCATTAGAAAAGTCAATGATGCGTCCTGTTGTATCCTTCAGACCAGTGGTCTGCAGGGGCTCTCCTTGCCTGCTACGGGCAGTGTCTGGTCCCTGGCCTGAATGTGCCCAGTTTGAACTAGGTAAGCTCTGTTCTGCTTGTGAAAGGAGACCTGACATCAACTCCACCAGGACTGTGGCCCTGCAGAATCTCTGCTCAGGAGATGTGATGTGGGCAGGGGCTGACCTTGCTGAGCCTGAGGAAAGCCTCACTGAGAAGGGCAGTCCCCTCAGATCACAGGGGGTGGGGACTGGTGCAAGCAAGGCAGCCAGCCAGTGTCCTCACTGAGTGGGGCTCTGCTTTATGCTACAGGACGAGAGAGGGCTCCCATATTTTGGAAGCCACATGTCACTGAATGTTTCCTCTCAGGAATGTGCTCCTAGACTGAGTACTCTCCCCACTGTGCACCCCAGGTGCTCTTCAGATGACTGTTTCCACACTCAGTGCCCACAGGTTGTTTGCCAGCATTCTGTCTGGGAGCACTCCAGTACCCTCCTGGTTCTATCCCATCCAAAACTGCTGACCATTAAACCTCCAGACTTTAAGATGTGCTGGTTCCAAGAACTCAAGAAATTCAGCCCTTCTCCCTCTCCAAGCCAATGGCTTTGGGAAACCTCCTGAGGCATCCCCTGAGTGGTCCTCTGTCATGATACCTATTGCACAATTGGGGCTCCCTCCCTTCCACAATGCTATACCCCTTTCCTCCGTAAACCGTATCTCCACCCTATCTGCCATCTTCCATGTGTCCTCTTCTCTCCTCTTACTTGGGGAGTTTCTCCTGTCACTCTTCAGCCCAATGTCTGGGGCATTTAGGATAACCTGACAGTTGCCTAGTGGTGCTCATGACAGGACACACGAGTCTAGGATCCTCCTACTCCACTGCCCTTGCTTCTCCTGTGAATCTTTATTGTTTTAATCCTGTTAAAACTCGTATGGATTTCATAAAGCTGGGACGCAAGCCAACACATAAAAATTAGTTTTGTTTCTACGCAACAAAGAAAAACTCCCAAACAGAGACATCATACATTTAGAGCAAACCCCCTCCCCCCACAAAATGCTTCCAATTTAACATAATGGTAGAGGTCAAACCAGAAACGATGAAAAGTGTTATATACTGTGCTGGATTCAAAGAACGAATAACTAGGAAACGCATCCATGTTCTTCAACTGGAATAACTGAAACAAAATAAATCTTGATGTGACCAACAGAAAATGCAATCTCTACCAAAACTCCAATGTCATTTTTGCACAAAGATCATAATCCATCCTAACATTATGTGATGTCATGGGATAACCCATACCCAAAATAATCTGGGAAGTGAAGAGCATATATCCTGACTTATGGCATATGAGGCACAGATATCAAACTAATGTCCTATAGACATGACGTCAGGAGTAGAATAATGGAAGAGTCTGGCTGAGCAGCTAGATGTGCACGTCTCCAGTGTTAATGTGTATGACAATGAACTGGAGATACTATTAAAATTCATATTCTGATTTGGATGTTTGGGTGAGGACTGAGTTTCTACTTTTCACAAATGTGCCACTGATGTCTTATATCGACAATGCATGCTTCCCACAGAATTCCACTACTGAATCACGATGAAGAGTTTCAAAGGTTCCTAAAAAGCAGGAAGAGCATAGAGGTGAGCATGGAGTCCTTTCCTTCCCTTCCCTCTTCATTGAAGCCAACTCTACCCCTGTAAAATTTTCTCTGTACCTCCTCTTACTTTTCTTTCTTCAATTCACCATGCCACCGTATTCACGGAAATAGCTCCCTCTTTCATGAGAAAAGCAGGTGCAATCTACTTCTGGCTGCAACCCTGGATTTTGTAGCTTGAACCCCACTGTCTCCACAGCCTTTATCAATTTCAGGTTTCCCCTGCATTTTTTCCTAATACTCATGGCTTCAGGCTACAGGATCACTTCTTTCCACAGAGACTTCCACCTGAAAACTGACTTTGGTGGGGGGGCCTGAGTGGCTCAGTGGGTTAAGCCTCTCCCTTTGGCTCAGGTCATGATCTCAGGGTCCTGTGATCAAGTCCCGCATCTGGCTCTCTGCTTGATGGGGGGCCTGCTTCTCCCTCTCTACTTGTGATCTCTCTCTGTGTGTCTAATAAATAAATAAATCTTAAAAAGAAAAAAAAAAGAAACTGACTTTGGTGAAAATGAGCACAGTTATAAAAGGTGGTTACACTTTCTGGCCTTCTCCAAAGAATACACTTACACAGAAAAGCCATCCTGAAACCTGTGGCCATTACTACACACTCTTAAATGGGGAGAGATGAGAGAGAGCACACTCAAGGAAATAGACTTAAGAAGCTCTCACAGAAGTACTGTGAAGTATGTAAGCCTAGTGATTCACAGACCTGTACCCCTGGGGCTAATAACACATGATATGTCAAATTTTTTTAAAAAGATAATATGGTCCATATATACAATGGAATATTGTGCCTCCATCAGAAAGAATGAAAACCCAACTTTTATCAACATGGACAGGACTGGAGATGATTATGCTGAGTGAAGTAAGTCAAGCAGAGAGAGTCAAGTATCATATCATAAGGAATAACACGGAGGACATTGGCAAAGGGAGAGAAGGGAATCGGAGTGGGAGGTGAACCATGAGAGCTGGCAGACTCTGAGGAACAAGCTGAGGGTTTTGGAGGGGAGTGAGGTAGGGGTTTGGGGGAGCCTGGTGGTGGCTATTAAGGAGGACACATATTTCATGGAGCACTGGGTGTGGTGCATAAACAATGCATCTTGGAACACTGAAAAAAACAAAACCAAGTTCAAAAAAAAAAAAAGCTCTCACCAAAATGACTGTTTTTCCACATACCCCTGGGGCTGCTCGGCCTATGAGGACCACAGGCTCTTCCTGGTCTTCCAGTTCACTTCTTAACACTCTGGGCATATGCTTCTCATTCCCTGTCCCCTTTTGTATTAAGGAAACTTCATCTCTACTGTGATACAGATCAATTTGCTTTCCTAGGACTTTATCCTTATATGAATACTTAGGGGTAGCTTCCTTGGAAGAGTAGGGTTAGTTTTCTTTACCTGCAAATCCTTTTTTTTTTTTTCTTAAGATTTTTAAATTTATTTATTTGACAGAGAGAGAGAGAGAGAGATCACAAGTAGGCAAAGAGGCAGACAGAGAGGGAGGGGGCAGCAGGTTCCCCACTGAGCAGAGAGCCCAATGTGGAGCTCAATTGCAGGTCCCTGAGATCTTGACCTGAGCTGAAGGCAGAGGCTTAACCCAGTCAACCACCCAGGCACCCTACCTGCAACTTCTTAAGACACTAGTTTAGGGCGCCTGGGTGGCTCAGTGGGTTAAGCCGCTGCCTTCGGCTCAGGTCATGATCTCAGGGTCCTGGGATCGAGTCCCACATCGGGCTCTCTGCTCAGCAGGGAGCCTGCTTCCTCCTCTCTCTCTCTCTGCCTGCCTCTCTGCCTACTTGTGATCTCTCTCTGTCAAATAAATAAATAAAATCTTTAAAAAAAAGAGACACTAGTTTAATCTACATAGGTATATGCCTCTCAGTATCCATCTTGATTTCTTTTCTATTAATGTATAATGGGCAATGTTCCATTAGTTCAGGTTTAGAACATGAGGATTCGACAACTCTGTAGGTTCTACTATGCTCGCCACAAGTAACTACCCTCTGGCTTCATAATATGCTATGAAAATACCATTGGAGGAGTTCCCTGTATTCTTTTCACCCCATGGAAGCCTCTAGTTCCCATTCCCACTTCCTCATGATGCCCATCATACTTCTCCATTCCACACTGGTAACGATCAGGCTATTCATTGTACTTGTGTGTCTCTTTTTTCATTGGGTCTTGCATTTGTGATAACAAAGTTTGACTCAGAAGTAATTATGCAACATGAACTAAGTCAGAGTTTCAAAGATAAATACCATACATATTCACTTACGTGTATAATCAAAACAACAATGTAAATGAACAAACAAGAAACAGACCTATGAACATCTTTTTTGTTTTGAATAAAGTCCATGGATAATCTCAATAAATATAAAACTTCCAAGATGACACACATTCTATACTGTAACCCGTTGGTCTGTAACAGTGTTCCAATACAGGCAGAAGACAAGAGGTTCCCAGGTCAAAGTCCAAGTGTCTTATGGCTCATGACACAGCAAACATCATAAACATCTTCATCACGCTAATTCCCCTGGCCAGCCGCCCACCCCCAACTCATACAGGAATGCACCACACATGCGGTGGGTTTGTGTTGGAGACTCTGAGCATAGGAAACCCCAGTATCTTCAAGGAACACCTAGCGTATATGCCCGATCTTCAGCTATGAAAAGAAACATCTGTTTTCCAGCACAATAAACTCATCTGTCCGCTACCCATGTTCAAGATGCCATCACTATACTACTAAATATGAGTGGAATGAAAATTACAACTAAAACATCAATCAAGGAAACACCTGTGCAGATCATGAGGTCACCACATGACTTCAAGGAATAGTGATAATACTATATAAGTCAAATCTGTGATTCGGTGCAGATATCCACAACAGTAACCAATACATTTTCCTTCATGATCTTTTGCTGCTCATCTGGGAGTGATATACAGTTACATGCAGGGTAGGTCACAAAGTCAATGTACCTGGAAGGTTTGACTTTAAGATTTTCCAACCGTCGGCCATAGGGCCAATTGCAAAGCTCTGGAAGATACCTAAGATGCACATGGTACCACCAAAGACACATCCCTGGCCACTCTGTAAACCTAAAAATGAAGTGTGCATCCAACATCATGGCAGAAATCTTTCATCCAAAAGCTGTCAGTGTGGGTGGGACTCCACTACAGACAATGGCCAACGAATTGCCTATGCTCCCCTGTTTGGTAATAAAAGTTGTAGCTTATCCTACCTCCAGTGAAGTAAAGAGAGACAATGGTACATCGATCAGGTTGCCAGGATTGCAGGGACAGCCTGCAAGACAAAGATTATGGCATTTGCCCAGCTCCTGGAGGCGTATCTGCTGTGGGAATAGAGGAATAAACATTCATCTGAGCACTCAGGCCCATGGAAGATCGATGACACCACAAGTGACATTGGGTATGTGGGCCTGGGAGACTGAAAAACACCACTAGAGGAGGAAGACAGAGATAAATCAATGGAGAAGTCAGCATCTAAGATCTTGGCCATGTGAATGCATATCAAGACACGACTTGTGTAGGGAACCCTGGGTGGCTCAGTCAGTTAAGCTTCTGCCTAAATACTGGATCCTGATGCAGGGTCCTGGGATAGAGCCCTGCCTGGGACTCCCTGCTCAGTGGGGAGTCTACTTGTCACTCTGCCTCTGGCCCTCCCCTGACCTTGTGCTCATTCTCTCTCTCTCACAAATGAATAAAGTCTGTAGAAAATCTGATCTGTGTAAGGAAATGAAAAGAAAACATAGTTCAGGGGCGCCTGGGTGGCTAGGTGGGTTAAAGCCTCTGTCTTCAGCTCAGCTCATGATCTGAGAGTCCTGGGATAAAGCCCTGCATTGGGCTCCCTACTCACTGGGGAGCCTGCTTCCCCTTCTCTCTCTGCCTGCCTCTGTGCCTATATGTGATCTCTGTCAAATAAATAAATAAAATATTTTTTAAAAAAGAACACATGGTTCAACTTTTTCAGAGGAAATTTCATTTTCTTAGCCATGTATGGAGGAAAAAATTAGGAAACCACAGAGCACATTAGTTTATCCTACATTTCTGACTGATAAACATAAGGACTCGATCTCTGGGGTATGGTATAAGAAAAAATTGCTAAGAGAAAGAAAACAACAACAACAACACACCAACCATGAATGGTGAAATGAAGAAAAAGATTACAAAAAGAATTAAAAACATCTCTGTATCACAAGTTCGAGAGAGAGAAATAGAGTTAGAAAGGATACAAAGGACACATTCTCATGATATATGGAGAACTACAAAGACTGAAGAAAAAGGCATAACAGAAAAAAATGAGGACAAGAACTCACTAGACACTTTGAAAAAGAGATTGGCCAACAGTTAGTGCCCAACTATGTAGTAATAGAGAGAAACACCACCAGCAACAAAGCAGATAAAAGTAGGACATGGTATGATCATGTATGAACCAGGAGCCAAACATCAAAATCACATAAGCTGTTTAAATGGGGACAACACAGAAACTGAAATTTTTCCTTCATCTATAAGTAAAAAACTGGATGATCAAATTTAAAGAGACAGAAGAAGAAACAACCCATGTGGTGATAAGCAACCAAATAAGCAGCATGGCAACAGACACAGCTCACAGAATAATCATTAACACGACAGGCATTTGTCTCTGTTAGGGTTATGTTTCAATATAAAAAAAAAACATGATTTAAGCATACTACCTCTTGGATATCAAGCATGTATATGTGCAAATTCATACACACATATAAAAAAAAAAAAAACCTCAATACACGTATACAGGGAAACAACTGTTTTTAGCCCAGGACAAAGAAAACTGTTCCTCACAGAGTGAGGACCTCATGAAGATAGTGAAAAAGTAGTTCCACCTTCGCTCAATAAGCAACTGTTCACATGAGACACCAATGCATAATTCTCAATACAAAAGCATAGGCTGATGCACCCCAGGACCCCAAAGATCAAGATGGACACCCCTAGAAGGGTAACAGGAGCAATTTCACGTGGATCCGAGTGTGCCTTCCGCAGGCCAGCACAGTGTGCCACTAAGAGGGACCAGAAGGAACTACAATGTCAAAGAAAATGACAGCCCAGAGTGGACATCCAGCATTCCCCAAAGGGCAAACCACTCTCTGGGTGGCCCAGTGAGAGCTCACCTCACGGGGATCCCTGGGGGAATCTGTGGTGCTGGACCACTGGGGGCCCTATAGACACGGAGAAGGTGGGCAGGGCTTACAGCAACCAGTGCTCAGATCGTAGAGCTGCCGGAGCAGACAGTGCTCCAACTTGTAGTGGCAATGAATCAGAGATCCACGGGAATCTGCCCACTTGCAAAGAGGAGATGAACCTACCTGGCTAAGGAGATTTGTCAGCAGCTATGACTGACTTAGACGTCTAGCCGACGCTTTGAACTAGAACATTCTCTGTTCTCTGGGTATCTATGCAAGTTCTAAGTCACTTCCCATGGCTGATCCTAGCCTCCAATCCTGCCCCACTGGAGCCTGAACAGAGACCCTAGACAACCTCAGAGCCTCTCTAACAGGCCTCTGGGGAGAAAACCAAGTTAGCAGCATGGACCAAGCATTGAGCATAACCTCTTACTCTGCATGAGCAGGGAGCCTTCTCAGTGAACCTGGGCAGCCTCTGAGCCCAGCCTATGGTCCTGCTGAACAACAGAGAATGGCCTTTGGTCCTGCCACATGTTCAGCATCACCTCTGTCCCTGGCTGATCACAGAGTTGCCAGCATAGGTTTGGAGGCACTCAGGAGTCCACACGTATCCATGGACAGATGTCTAGCCCTCTGTGCTCATAGAGAATAAGTGTATATTCAAAATGATCGCACATGTTTTACAGCAGAAGCTGCTGAGGTCCATGGGATACCTCTAGAAGGAATGCCAAACAGTTGGCTACATTCAGATGACTGTGAATAAAACCACAATTTCAAAGGATTTCAATGAAAATTGGCATCAGGCAGATACTCCCATGTTTCAAATGTACACAGGGTATTTTTTTTTTTAAATGGGGTTCAATATTCACATTCAGAGATGATTCACCATGAAACATGACTGGTGGGCTACTTTTTTTTTTTTTAAGATTTTATTTATTTATTTGACAGAGAGAGATCACAAGCAGGCAGAGAGGCAGGCAGAGAGAGAGAGAGAGGGAAGCAGGCTCCCTGCTGAGCAGAGAGCCCGATGCGGGCCTCGATCCCAGAACCCTGAGATCATGACCTGAGCCGAAGGCAGCAGCTTAACCCACTGAGCCACCCAGGCGCCCCTACTTTTTTTTTTTAAGATTTTATTTATTTATTTCACAGAGATCACAAGTAGGCAGAGAGGCAGGCAGAGAGAGAGAGAGAGAGAGAGAGGGGAGCAGGCTTCCTGCTGAGCAGAAAGCCCCATGTAGGGCTTGATCCCAGGACCCTGGGATCATGACCTGAGCTGAAAGCAGAGGGTTTAACCCACTGAGCCACCCAAGTGCCCCTATGGCCTACTTTTTATCATTAAAAGGAAAATCCAAATATTCACTAGCATCTGACATGTTCCTCTGTATACTGTATACAATGTATGTCCCACGATTATTGAATCTGCTCTTAATGTATTCAATATTCTGGATTCTTTGGTTTAGGGCTAATACTATTCTCCTTGTACTGAAAGAAATTATTTATTTTTTCATTTATTTATTTTGAAAGAAATGATGTAGATAAAGGAAGGTATAGTGAGCCCCTGTTGGTAGAGCAGGGTTTGAATCTGGCTGCCCTACATAGGAACATGAGGCACATGGACAAAGGAGAAAGAGGCCCTTCTAGAAGGTGACCTGGGTTTGGATTCTCTTTCCTCCTTGACACTCAATGGTTCACGCAGCTGTCCTCACACAGAACAGCTTCCATGAAAGGACACTTCGAAGTCAACATTCCAGCCCACACCACACATATATAGCCTGAGTGGTTTCCAGGCTGACTACTCAGAAGTAGACACAAAGGTCAGGCATCCAAGGAACAATACAGGAAAGGCCCAACACACAGAAGTCCACATTCACACCTGTAGACCCAAGACTACACACCTGAGTATCTCACTACATTACCCAAAGGCTACTACCTTTCCTGAAGAACCCAGATATGAATGTGTCGCCAGATACAGGTTCTCAAGGTCTAGTCCCCAGACAGCCACCTAAGACTAGGTAAGAAAGGAAAGGTGGGGGCTGCACCCCAGAGCTACTGACATGGTAGTGTAAGGTTAGCCATAGGGATCCAAGAATTCTAAGTGCTCCCGGTGATTCTGACCCAGGCCAATCTGCACAACCTCTACAGGAATGAAGTCACAGGTCAATCTGAGTTATCCCCACAGAAGTCCCTCTCAGGGGCACATGGGTGGCTCAGTGGGTTAAGACCCTGCCTTTGGCACAAGTCATGACCTCAGGGTGCTGGGATCAGGCCCCGCATCAAGCTCTGTGCTCAGCAGGGAGCCTGCTTCCTCCTCTCTCTCTCTCTCTCTCTCTCTCCCCTTGCCTCTCTGCCTACTTGTGATCTCTGTCTGTCAAAATAAATAAATAAATAAAATATTTTAAAAAAAGAAGTCCCTCTCAGAAACCCCCTGTGCTTGTGGTAACATTAATGTTGGGACACACACACACACACACACACAAGATTCCTTTTCCTTCTGAAGATATAGGTACACACACATATGTATGTACATGTGCTTCTTTCTAGTTAGTTCTCTGACTCCAAAATCTGTCTTTAGCTTAATATAACATACTGCATTCTGTGCATATCAAACCCCTAAAATTCTGCTTGTGTTCTCTATGCTCACAGAACAACTGGAGAAACATATAGGATAAAACTTTATTGAGAGTCCCTGAGAATTCTCTGATAGGCCATATCATTATATTTTTAGTGACTTCGTTCAATTAGCACTTGTTAGATAGAAACCCTGGGCATTAGTTCAGTACAACAAAAAGAAACTAACATTTACAAAAACCATTCATGACAATCCTTACCAAAATCTTAGCAATAATAAAGAAATTTATACATAGTGAAATAGAGAAATACACTCAAAACGATTCTGCGAGGTCAGCCGTACCCTGATACCAAAGCAGTATAAACAAAAGATAAAAGGCTGATTTATCTCATGAATCTTCTGCTACTCTGGCTTTCTTCGGACACCCATCTACATGTACTAATAGAGTCAAAAGAAAAAACGAATCACACCTAAAATAATTGTCCCTCTCTAGAGATCCATCTGCCCCTGAATCCTTTCAGGTCTACTAACAAATACAGTTAACCAATGAATAACGTGCTTTTCATCAGTAATGGTCCACTTACAACAGACAAGTTTATCTTAATAAATCCAGTGCACCACCGTAAACGTCTTTGCACTATGACTGCCTTAATATTTTATTTCCTCAAATTACTTCCTTTTTAAAAAAATCTTTAAAAAATTTTTGACAGAGAGAGCTCACAAGTAGACAGAGAGGCAGGCAGAGAGAGAAAGGAGGGAAGCAGGCTCCCTGCTGAGCAGAGAGCTCAATGTGGGGCTTGATCCCAGGACCCTGGGATCATGACCTGAGACGAAAGCAGAGGCTTTAACCCACTGAGCCACCCAGGCGCCCCTCAAATTACTTCCTTATAAAACTATGGTATATACAGCAGACCACATACAAAGAATGGGAAGACTGATGACATGTTGTAATTAACCCATCAAACACCACAGATGAAGAGACTTTTGAAACAGCATGGCAAATGCACTTCACCCTGTGCAAGAGCTCCTAGAAGAGCAGTAGTGGGATCCCAGCAGTCCCAACAAGAATGGGGCTGGCATAATGCACTCCGGTACTGAAAGATCAAAAAATACCACCAAGAATACCAGGCAAAACTCTTTTCTGCAGACGTAGAAATAAAGACATTCCCAAGTAAAGACCCCTCTACATTTACCAGTAGATCTATCCTACAAGAACCATTAAAGGAACACTCTAGATGAAATAAAAGGATTCTACCCAGAACCTGCAACCACACAAGAACACAAAGCTCTCCACTGAGCAGAAATATGTAGACAATTACGCAAACCTGCAGTGTTGTAATGAGATACCAGTCACGTTTATTTCTGCTACAGAACTTTTTTTTTAAAGTACTAAAATCACAAATGTAGGTCATAACGTATACAACATAAAAGAATTTGTAGTATCAAAGTGTGGGGGTGCAGGGGTAGAGACAGGAAGAAGAATTCTTTATGGGATTGACACTGAGTTTTAAACTGTTTTACAACAATGTTGTTTTAAGGAATCTCTAAGGTAACCACAAGGAAAACACTCCCAAAAGACACAAAAGGCAATGAGAAAGGTACCAAGGCATATCATGGGTATTCATCTTACAATTACAGATAAAATATATCTTTCATATTTCATACCAAAACACGATACAGAAGTATAAAATGTTTGAAAATTACTTTGAATTCAAAACAGTCTTTCTCTCATGCAGAGAGAATAAAAATTCACCCACAGAAACATGGTGAAATGAATTCTATGTTGATGACAACTCACCTAGACAAGGTACAACATTCACTGACCACTCGCCAATGAGAGAAAAAGTAGGGGTCATACAGTATGTATGTGTGACATACGAACACAAGACAAAGACACACAAAATTTACTGGCAAAAAACACAAAGATCATGTTTTTTGAGTTATGCTCACATGGTCTTAAAATATACTGAGCTGAAAATTCCCTTCCTGTAACAACACACACAGGTAAGACTGAATCCACACCTAACGAATATGGTGGAATGAGTCAGACACAAGAAGCACATTATTAGGAAATTACCAAATTAGAGTAAGACAAAACTCAACCCAAGAAATTCTAAATAAAACACTGATGTATGACGGAGAAGGAAAACTTCCATATAACCATAATTTAAAACTGTGTCTACATGCCCATGAAAAACAACCATTTGATTGGCATGTACTCATGAACTATAACATCGTAAAGAATTCTCATTAAAATCAATTATAGAAAGCTGTAAATGAGGGGCACCTGGGTGGCTCAGTGGGTTAAAGCCTCTGCTTTCAGCTCAGGTCATGATCCAAGTGTCCTGGGATGGAGCCCCGCATCAGGCTCTCTGCTCAGCAGGGAACCTGCTTCCCTTCCTCTCTGTCTGCCTGCCTCTCTGCCTACTTGTGATCTCTGTCTGTCAAATAAATAAATAAAACCTTTATTAAAAAAAAGCTGTAAATGAAAATTTTTTTAACACTTAAAAAGCTTGAAAGAAAAGTACTACGTTATTAATATATATCCCCTCCTGCACAGAATATAACCCTATAATCCATTCTGTAAGACAGAGGAAACAAACAACCTCTCCATTTCTCAGTATATAAACACCATGGAAGTTGAAAAATATGCTGAAAGACACTGTATATGAAATTAATATTTGGGATTAAATTCTGATACATTCTGAGGAAAGTAGAAGGAAAAGCTCATGATTAATTTCCCAGAAATAACATCACATTATTGAAAAAAAGGATTTTCCAAACATGGGGATTCAGGGTACCTGTGGGGCTCAATTAGTTAAGCAGCTTCCTTCAGTTCAGGTCATGAGCTTAGGGTTCTGGATCCAGGGCTCCCTGCTCAGCAGGGACGTTGCTTCTCCCTCCCCCTTTGCCCTTTCTCTACTCATTTTTTCTCTCTCTGTCTCCCAAACAAATAAAATTTTTAAATAAAATATATGGGAATCTTACTAACTGTCTAACTCACTACTTAAAAAGCACATGTGCATGTTGTATCGGGGCATTTGATGTACAAAATATAGAGCTACATCACATATAGAACTAATCAGAGAGTGAAAACACACATGACAAAGTCACGAGAAGTTCACAGAAGACAGAGTCATGATGCAATTATTAACAAATGATATAATAAATAAAACTTTATTAAAGGCTACAAGTCCAAGTACTAAATGTGCTAGTTCCCCAATAGCATTTGTTATGTAGGAATTCTCAGAAACAAGGAGAGACATTGCACTATTTGACCACTGAGGAACAGAACTCAAAGAGTGGAAATTTCTATAGTTTAAAAAAAGAAAAAAAAGAAAGAAAGAAAAGAAAAGAAATAAGAAAAAAGAACACTTGAAGGGAAATGAAGCAGTATATTTTCTCATTTTAGAGCGGTGCTATGTTATCTGATGAAGTTACTAAATCTCAGTTTTGTTTAAGACTAATATTAAAGCCTCTAACATTAGAAAGCCAAGGCAGAGAACATTAGAAATCTGTCTCCAGTGTTCTGAAAATTTCTGCACCAAACCCCACTGTGCATACATCGAGGAGAGGGAGAAGCAATGTCCCTACTTGTCTCATGATGAACCAGAATTTACAAAGACTTTAGCCTAGTTGAAGAGCAGATGTCCTTCTGAGAGAGACAGAGACAGAGACATAAAACTGGGCATGTCTCCAACTGACATTCCTTCAAGGAGAGCTACTCGAACCACAGCTGAAGGTCTACCTTCCTCCTTAAGACTTGGACGTCCCCTCTGTCACCTGCCTCACCCATTCCCACCCACCTGCATGGAGAGCTACAGTCTCCTTTCTCTTCACATCCCAGAGCTCCTTCTCTTGCTCCAAAAACATGATCAGGTTTGGCTTTGACACATTGAGACCTGTTTATGTGGAAAAAGAAAAAAAAAAAGACTATTGCTGCCAATTCTAACTTTACATGAGTCTTATGTTCAGTAGAGAAGAGATGATGTTGGACAATTCTAGAAAATGGTTTCCCAACAGCTGTTGCCCAACAGTCCATTTAGAACACACCGGAGGCATTTCTAATGTTCACATCCTGACCTCCACTTCCAAGTAGCAGACATAATAAGAAGGGGAAATTTCAGTCTCAGGTGTAAGCAGCACCATTCTATGTCACTCAATGTTGAGAACTGCCACTCATCTTCACAAGCCATGATGTTATCTTGAGGAAGGAGAAGCTGAGCTGAAAAGGAAACATCCTGAAGATTTGTCTCTCTATAAGGGCCTACTTAGCCAGAGCAAGCCATTTTGTTGTTTATGCAGTAAACTTAGATTGAATCTGCCCCTTCCCCCCAAGATAAAAGCGCTTAGAAACAGAACTGGTGAAATATGACTGACCAGCCCCTGATAACAAAGCCCACATACAAGGACGTGTCCGGTCAGGTGGAAACGTCCAATCAAGGTAAAGCGCACATATTACCCGCCAAGGAGTGTGAGCCCCGCCTATCAGGCACCAGACAAAGGCGCCAATTCCAGCCAAAGTCATAGGCTGAATTAGATGACTATCATGGGGTAGAATGTAATTCAATTGGCCACCTGTGTGTGGCCAGGCTCAACCACATGGTCTTTACTCTATAAAAGTCAGTCTGTGAGACTGGGAGGGGTCGCCTCTTTGCAAGAGATGGCCCTGGCCAGTCAGTTTGATTCTCAATGCTTGGTGTAAAATAAAGCTTTGCTTGACCTTCGCTTTGTATCAGTCTCGACCCTTTGTCTATGGATCCTTTCACTCTCCATCCGCAAACTCCTACTTTTTTCCCTTTCTGCCTGGATCTGGAATCCAATCATCCCAAGAGAAATCGCCCAAGAGGCAGTCTTCCCAGGAAGCAACAAAACCCTGTGTGGGGCTTTGGAAACCTGGAAGGAGTCTTCCTCACCCAAGAAATGGAGATGTCCATAGTTCTCTAACATCACATGCTTGTACAGTTGCCGCTGAGTATGGGTCAGGCATCCCCATTGCTCCTCGGAGAATTCTATTGCACATCCCTGAGGGTCAGCAGTCCCTGTAACAAATACCACAGTCACCAAGTGATCATTGACAAACTGTGCCACTAAGAAGGTCCCTAAGATGAAGACGAAGTTAGTGTCAGCAGCTAGAACCAGACCCCACCTTTTCATCTCTGTGATATTGATGAAGTTCTCGAACCTAGGTGAGGTTCAGTGGGGTGAGGTTCGGAGCCGACGGCTAAAGAAAGAATTCTTAAGACGTCTCTGGTGCAAAAAGGTGGTTTATTAGAGCACGGGGACAGGACCCGTGGGCAGGCAGAGATGCGGCTGCCCCGAGCCTGTGAGGAGTGTCTGGTTATATACACAGGAGTTGGGTAGGTGAGGACAAAGGGGGTGATGTTAGTCTCTTAGGAATTTTGGAAGCAAGGTCTGCAGGACCTTGAGGGGCTAGTTATTGTTGGGAGAAAGGTTATTTATTACTAGTAATAAAAATCTTCTTGTGAGACCTTTTATATGTGTATCAATGGGCCATTGATCTCAAGGACATTTGCAAACAAAGGGAGACTCCTGCCTTACAGGGCTGTGATCTCGGCAATATAACCATTTGTTCTTCTTTCAGGGCAGTTAGGGGTGCCTGAGGAATGTCATACATGTTACTAAGGGGAGTGGGTGGAGAGGGGGTGCAAGGCGCCAGCCCCTGCTCCCTCCTCAGCCAGCCTCCTGCTCCCTCATCAATATGAGTGTAGGAAGAAAGAAAACCTATGGGGCAGAGGGCTGCCTGGTTGAGAACTTTCACTCCTTTTACTCCCAGAAGTCAACTCTATCAGCTACACAGAGGCGACAGCCCTCCTTGTCCAGTGCAAAGTGTTGGGATGTGGGAGAGGAACCAATGGTCAAGAAATTCTAGACATGTTCTGATATGAAATACTGGGGTTCTGGAGTGAATGATGAAGAAAGGATTGTTGAGATACCCATAGTACAAACACTGTGGTCTTAACACAAGGGGAGAGGAACATGAGCAGTGACTGGTTCTATGCTTTCAGGTGGGGAGGGGGTGAGGGATAGCAGGAGGCTCTAAGGAACTTGGAAGCAAGTTTCCAGGACCCTCAGGGCCTCCCAGCTGGTGTTTTGATGAGGCCACTCACTGTTTAGTTAACACTTTAGTCAGGAGACCCTCCAGGTATCTATCAGTGGGACACAAGCTTGAAGGATGATGGCCAAGCTACATTTGGGGAATAGAGTTCAAGGAAGTTTCCAAAGCAATTTTCATAGGTTAAAGAGTAATTACAGGATCCTGGAAGTTTAGCTATTGTCAAGCTAAGGCTGCTTTTTGCATCCAACAAAACATTAACCTTAAGGCAGTGTTGAATTCCCTGAGGAATGTCCTGCTCTGCCTTTCTCAGGTATTTAACAGCAGACTGGAAGTTGAAGGAAATTTAATTTTATCCACACATCCTTTGACTTTTTTCTCCTCATCAGAAACTACAAGCAAGGGGGACCCAGACAGTTCAGTAGGTTAAGGGTCTGCCTTCAGCTCAGGTTATGATCCCAGACTCCTGGGATGGAGCCCTGAGTTGGGCTCCCCATTCAGGGGGGAATCTGCTTCTCCCTCTTTCCCTTTCCTCACTCCTATGCTTCCTCTGTCTCTCAGCTGAGAAGATGTGTAAAAGAAGGACATAAAGAAAGAAAGAAAAAGAGAAGGAAAGAAAGAGAAAGAATGAACCCACAGGCAAGAGAAACACAGAAGAAAGAAGTTTTAAACTGAAATGGGATTGTAAGGACCTATTTAGCAAGAGGCTTTCATTAAAGTGAAATTGTCCTGCTTCCCTTCCCCCAGCGGATTCCCTTAAAAACAAGTCCTGGAAACCAGCTTCAGTTAACAAAGCCCAGATACAAGGGTGGGTCAGGCCAGGTGGAGACATCCAATCAGTAGTGGGTTGCATAATGTTTCCCTGGTTGCCAAGGAGTAGGGGCCCCCACCCTTTGGGAACACTTTTTGGCGCCAATCCTAATCAAGGTGTAATAGGCTGGGTCAAACGTCTACTAGGGTAAATTGTAACTCAATTGGTCACCTAGCATCACTGTGGAGTTCAATCTCATTGGTCACCTATACGTGGCCAGGCCCAATGGCATGGACTTTGCCCTTAAAAGCTAGACGGTGAAACAGAAGGGTCACCCTCTCTTGTAAGAGGTGCGACCCCGAATGTTCTGTTAGATTCTTTTTTTTTTTTTTTAAGATTTTATTTATTTATTTGAGAGAGAGACAGTGAGAGAGCATGAGTGAGGAGAAGGGCAGAGAGAGAAGCAGACTCCCCGCGGAGCTGGGAGCCCGATGCAGGACTCGATCCCGGGATTCCGGGATCATGACCCGAGCCGAAGGCAGTTGTCCAACCAACTGAGCCACCCAGGAGTCCCCGTTCTGTTAGCTCCTTAATGCTTGGTGCAAAATAAAGCTTGGCTTTGTTGGGCTGGCAGGAAGGGCTACTAAAGATGGTGAAAGTTCCCGCCACAAGACCTGAGCTCAGACAGGAGGACAAAGGCCCAAGCAGGAATCTGAGACCCTCGTCCTGGGCTCCTGTGGACCAATGGGATCCCGACGAGCAGGCAGGATATCCGAATAAGGGAAACTTGCCAAAAGACCCCTGAGCTTTCCCCAAGACCCCTTAAAAGCCCCCTCCTCCCTGCCTTGGGCGCTACTTCCACCACTCTGCTTTCCAGAGTCGCGGAACCTCGCCCGAGAGTGCCCACCTCCTCCCGGCGCAACTTTCTTGGCTCCCCTTCACCTGGGCCCTGAAACTTCGCCGGAGAGTGTTTTTAATAAATCTTGCCTTGCACCCACTTTGGCTGGTGTTGTGTTTATCTCGCCAGAAAAAACTTTACATGCTTGACCGTCGCTTTACATCAGTCTGGTTCCTTTAATCACGGACCCATTATTAGGGCATAACAGCGATAGTTCCTGCATATTCCTCAGTATCCCATGTTCCTTACAAATGACAGGAGGGAAAATACGAACGTTACAGGGGAGGATTTGGCAGATAGAACCAAGCCAATAAAAGAAGTTCACATCAGCTGAACTGAAACAAATTGATAGCAGTGCCTAATACACAAGAAAGGACACACCATCACTGGTATTTTCCTGTGGACTGAAAGCAGGAATTCAGAACGTAAATCTAAGTATGCAAATACAGTGGATATACATACACAAATCAAACACTTTCCTTCTGTAGAGGCTGCTTTTAGGCAAGCAGGCTTCAGCAAAGGAGTGGAGGAACGGCCCCAGTGTCCCCTTGGCTGAGTCCAGACAGGGCCATCAGGGGATCCACCTCAAAATTCCCAAGAGCCTAAGGAACTAATTGGCTTCTGACAACCAGGTACAATGAGCAGAAAGGAGCAAGTTCCTCGTTCCCCAGAACTCCTCACCTTCTTTCCCACTTTAAGAAACAACCCCCCCACCCTTTCAGATGGGCTCTCCTGTGCCCTCCTGCCTGCTCATCTCTGGTATTCAGGAAACTTCCACAGCCTTTGTCCTGCCTCAGGGGAATCCCAACAGCCCTGCGGAATGGGCTTCCAGCCAATCATGGAACCACGTCTGGGGCCCCCAGCGACTGACAGAGACATTACACTGAGATAGCACAGCGTCTCTGTGCTAGTAATAACTACTTTATGCCTTTCTTTTCTTTTAATTTTCAAGATTTATTTTCATTTTCATCTTCTTTAAAGATTCTATTTATAGGGGCAACTGGGTGACTCAGTCAGTCAGTGGGCATCAGCCTTCTGCTCAGGCCAAGACAGGAGGTCCTGGGAACACCTCCTACATTGCAGTAGGGCGGGGGGTGTAAGGGGGGGGTGGAAATCCTTGCTCAGTACGGAGCCTTTGGCCTCTGTCCACAGCACAGCCTACTTGTGTGCTCATTCTCTTACAAATAAATAAAATTTTTTTACAAAGACTGTATTTATTTCAAAGCGAGAGAGAGAGACAGCACAAACAAGCAGAGCAGCAGAGAAAACACTGAAGCAGGACCCTTGCCCACCAGGAGTCCCATGTGGGGCTGAATCCCAAACCCCTGAATCACAACCTGAGCTGGAGGCAGAAAGCAGACTTTTAACCAAATGAAACATCCTCAGTCCCCAAGACTGATTTATATTCTAGAGGAGATGGATGCAGGCAGGAGAGGGAGAGAATGTCAGGTGGACTCCCCTCTGGGCACAGAGCCAGAAGCGGGGATACCAAACCAGGACTCAGAGATCCTGACCTGAGCGGCAATCAGCAGTCCAACTGATGAGGGAGCACGAGGCTGGCTGAAGACAAAGCAAAAGCTGGCGCCTTCCTTGCACCCGCCTCTCCACCCGCTCCCTTCCATAATATGTGTAGCATTCCTCAGGCATCCCTGACTACCATGAATGATAAACAAATACTTAACTTGCAGAGATCACAATCCTGCAAGACAGGAATCTCTCTTGCGCTACAAATGTCCTGGAGATCTACAAACAGGGAGGTTACCTTATCAATAGCACAAATTTCCAGAGGCAAATAACTCTCAGTTCCTCAAGCCCTAATGTCTCCCTCCCCATCATAAACGAAACTGGAGGAGGCTGAGGTAAAAGGGAATGTAAATGATAGCAGGATCACAACACCCCACCAAGAATCTCCCAACTATCTTGATGATTAATGGCTGACCTAAAGACGACATTGATCAAGCCACAAGGGCAAGGCCTCCTCCCCGCACCTTGTAGGCCCTCTTTACCATATAAAAACTCCGTTGAAACCTCCCATCCCTTCACCATCCCCCCGCCAACCGCAAGTTATATAACCTGACATCCCTCACAACCCGGGGCAGCAGCTCTTCCTGCCCATGGGTCCTGTCCCCGTGCTTTAATAAACCACCATTTTGCACCAAAGATGTCTCAAGAATTCTTTCTTGGTCATCGACTCCGGACCTCAGCCCACTGAACCTCACCTAGGTTCTAGAACTTCATGACAACCTTAGTTGACTGAGGCCCCAGGCAACCTCCTCTAGTGCATTTTACATAGAGTATCTCTTTCACGTGCTAAAGATAAAGACACACACACATCCGTTTTTAGAATAAGAACGTTCCAAGTTTTTCTGGCCTCATACCCACGGAGCTTATGTCCGCATTTCCTTCCTCCCCGGCTGCACACAGCTGATCGAGAATCCAGACGAGCCGAAATGAGAAATGATTTCCCTCCCTGACATCCCAGGACCAGACCTCATCAGCCACAGGAATATCGGACTCCACACCTTCCACTCTGGATCTGCCACCAACGGAATCTTGTCACTCCTCACAGGACTTTAATTCAAAGTGACAACGGCTGATGCCCTATCGAAGCCAGGTTGGGGACAGGACAGAAGGCTCTGGGACATAGAGAAGCATTCTAAAGACCTAACTGTGAGTTATCACTTCTGACCAGATCTTAAAAACAGGTGAACGCAGAAGCAAGAAGCACCGGAACTCAAGGCATCCACATCTGCAGCTTCTAAACTCGAGGGTCTGCAGAGAAACCAAGGACACGGCTCTACGGGGACACCAGGCTCACCTGAGAACCAGCCATTTCTGCCTTCGCCTCCACCTCTAGATTGCGTCCTCACGAGGGATCTGGGGGGAATCACAGCTGCATCAGGAGAAAATGCCCTGAAATCCAACAATAGAGCTCCTTCTCCTCACACCGCTGGCCTGTGGGCAGGACTTGGAGATGCAGAAAAGGCCCAACTTCCCAGGCCTTTGTGTCCGGAGCAGCTCAGAAACTGTGAGCTCCCAGGAGGACACCCATCCCTGCATTTTCCTCACCTGCTTTGTGGGGAGGGAGGGGTCCCCTGCCACCGCCACTCACAACGTCAGCATCAGTATCAGAACCGCGGGTTGCAGGGACCCGACCCTCCCAGACTCAGGGAGCAGAGACCCTGTCACCTCTTCAGGACCAGAGCCAAAAATCCATTCTCAGATGTCCTCAGGCTCCCCCCTGGTGCCACTGACAATCACCTGAGCCCTTAATTAACACAACAGTGTTGTTTTCGCCCAAACCAACTGACAGAATCTGAGGGGGGAGGACAAGAGAAGATCCTTTCTGAAACTTCACAGGTGACCCTGCCGGGAGGGAACTGGGGAGGTGACCAGACCAAGCAGGGGAACCAAGGCTGGGGCTGGGAGAAGAGTTTGAGCCCTGCCTTCTCCACCATCAGAGTTTCTGGAGACTGGTTCCTTCTTTCTCTTTCTGCTACACAGAGGGAGACAGCTTACACACCGAACACATGTAAAAATGCAAATGTTTCTTTTAAAGTAAACACAGGAGTTCAGAGTTTTTCCTTTATCTTCCTTTGATTCAAAATAAACCGACCAGGGGCGCCTGTGTGGCTCAGTGGGTTAAGCCGCTGCCTTCGGCTCAGGTCATGATCTCAGGGTCCTGGGATCGAGTCCCACATCGGGCTCTCTGCTCAGCAGAGAGCCTGCTTCCTCCTCTCTCCCTCTGCCTGCCTCTCTGCCTACTTGTGATCCCTCTCTCTGTCAAATAAATAAATAAAATCTTAAAAAAAAAAAAAAAAACAAAATAAACCGACCAAAAATAATGTTCAGGCCAAGGAGACATATTTTTGGGTGACTAAATATTCCCCTCCAGTACCTGTTTCTGTTCATAAGGACCTGCCACACAGTTTTCCACACTGCATGTTCTTTTTACCCTCCCATCGGGGATATACGAGAATTCCAATTCTCAGCATTCTCAGGAAAATTGGATGTTATACTTTTTCTTTATTTTAGGCTTTCCAGAAAACACTGAGTGGTTTCTCACTGTAAACTATGCAGTCTTCTTACAACAGCTGTCTTGGTGACTGAAATAAAAACCACTTGGAAGGCATCAGGTTGAACAAACATAAAAGCAATTAATGCTTCAGTGAGACTCCATTTCCAAATAAGTAACCTTTCTCTTCTCCACAGACCTCTTCTCGCTTCTCAGCCCTTTGATTAGGAACCTGGTTCTTAGAATATAAGTGAGGTTTGGTGTGTGAGGTGCAGAGCTAAAGAAAGGATTCTTTAGACATGTTTGGTGCAAAATGGTGGTTTATTGACGCACAGGGACAGGACCTTGGGCCGAAAGAGCTGCTACCCTGGGGCTGTGAGGAGTGGTTCATTATATACTTGCCAGTTGGGAGGGGGTCAGGGATGGTGTAAGTTTCTAAGGAGTTTTGGAAGCCAGGTTTCCAGGACCTTGAGGAGCTAGGTATTATTGGGGAAAAGGTTATTCATTATCGGTAATAAAACCTTTGTTGTGAGACCCTTTAGATGTATGTCAGTGGGCTGTATGCTTGGGAATGATTGTCAACACGTATCTTGAAGCATTTAGAGATAAAGTTTACAAGGAATAGTTACAGTAGACTTCCAGGATCCTGGTTGGGGGAAGGGGGTCTGTCAGGCTAGGATTGCCCTTTGTCCTTAGCAAAACCTCAGGGTAGAGGTTGTTGAGTCCCTAGAGGAGAGTCACTCTGCCTGTATCAAGGGCTTGTCAGTGGGTAAGGAAATTGAGTAATTTTTCTTCTGCCTCTGCTTCCCACCTCAGTGAGACTCCATTTCCAAATAAGTAACCTTTCTCTTCTCCACAAACCTCTTCTCACCTCAGCCCTGTGATTCAGGAACCCCCACCCTGACGACATGAAGAACATGACTGGCAACACAGACAAATTCCTCTGGAAATCGGCAATTATCCCGTATTTCCCTACAAAACCCCAGCCCCTTCCTCTGGGTGGGCTGCAGGTTTCATGGCCCTGATCTGCTGAGGCCTCCTTGGCAGGAAAAGCAATGAAGCTCTGGCTGCCCTTGATCCCCGGCTCTGTCTGCACATTCTGTTCTGGGTCTGCAGTGTGGAGGTCAGTTCACACAACAGAATGAATGTGAGGAGAGGAAAATTTGTTTTTCCTGTGCTGTTCTCAATGATGTCAGACAGTTTCACAAGAAAAAACAAGTTCTTAAGTATATGAATGAGAAAGATGAGGCTCAAAGAGGTGACACTTCTGTGTGTCACTGTGACTTATGAAGGAGGAGGTATGATTTAGAATTTCCAAAGAAGGGATTATATTCAGAGGAGAAAGGAAAGACGATATGTTTATGAAACAATGTTTGTCCTCAAGGAAGGCAACTTTTCTTTTCTTTTTTTTTTTGCAGTTTTTTTCCAGTGTTCCAAGATTTATTATTTATGCACCACACCCAGTGTTCCATACAATCCATGCCCTCCTTAATACCCACTACCAGACTCACCGAACTCCCAACCCCCCGCCATAACCCTCAGTTCCTTTCTCAGAGTCCACAGTCTCTCATGCTTCATCTCCCCCTCCGATTTCCCCCAATTCACTTCACTCCTTCTCCTAATGTCCTCCTAGTGTTCTCCTCCTAATGTCCTTCCTTATGTTCCACAAATAAGCGAAACCACATGATAATTGACTCTCTCTGCTGACTTATTTCACTCAGCATAATCTCCTCCAGTCCCATCCATGTTGATACAAAAGTTAGGTATTCATCCTCTCTGATGGAGGCATAATATCCCATTGTATATATGGACCACAGCTTCTTTATCCATTCGTGTGTTGAAGGTCATCTTGGCTCTTTGCACATTTGGTGACTGTGGCCATGGCTGCTATGAACATTGGGGTACAGATGGCCCTTCTTTTCACTATGTCTGTATCTTTGGGGTAAATACCCAAGAGTGCAATTGCTAGATCATAGGGAAGCTCTATTTTTAATTTCTCAAGGAATCTCCACACACTGTTTTCCAACATGGCTGCACCAACTTGCATTCCCACCAACAGTGTAAGAGGATTCCCCTTTCTCCACATCCTCTCCAACACTTGGTGTTTCCTGTCTTGTTAATTTTGGCCATTCTAACTGGTGTAAGGTGGTATCCCAATGTGGTTTTGACTTGAATTTCCTTGAAGGCTAATGATGATGAACATTTTTTCTTGTGTCTGTTACAGGTAGGCAACTCTTCATGATATAAACTGTTAATCTCCAGTATCCATGTAGGAAAGAGCATTAGGGTTTGAAGCTGATGGCAAGGAAAGGATTCTTGAGATGTCTCTGGTGCCAGAGGTGTTTTATGAAAGCATGGGGACAGGACCTGGGGGCAGAAAGAGCTGCACTGTGTCATGAGGCATGGCCCACTACATACTTTCAAGTTGGAGGGAGTTTGGAATAGCAGAAGTCTCTAAGGAATTTTGGAAGCAAGGTTTTAGGACCTTGAGGGGGCTAGCAGTAGTTGGGAAAAGGTCATTTATTACCATCTAAAAAAGCTTAGTCATGGGACTCTTCTGATGTGTCTCGGTGGGCCATCTGCTTGGGAGATGATTGCCAGTAAGTAGCTAGCAGGGTTAAGAGGAAAAAAGAAAGAAAGAAAGAAAGAAAGAGAAAGAAAAAGTATTTCCAAAAAAAAAATGTTATATGTTAAAGTAGACTTACAGGATCCTGCTGGAGGTTAGGGAGTTCAGGTCAGGATTGTCTTTTCCCATTAGCAAACTATTAACATCATGGCAGTTGAGTCCTTGGAGGAATATCAGTCTGCCTGTTTCAAAGGCATGTCAATGACCTGTAGGTATAAGGATATTAGTATGTTTTCTTCTGCCTTGGTTTCCCACATCATGATCATCTCTTTTCCTAATAAAGGTCCTCTATCTAATTGATTCTTACATATATACGTATGTGTATGTGTATATGTATATGAATATATACATCTCAGCATCACAGCAGAAGGAAATAATAGCATTTGTAACACAGGACAAACCTAAAAGACAGTTTTCTAATTTAAATTGAAACCCTGCCTTGGCGAACTTAATAGTCTTTAAATTTCGGGGTGCACCTTTCCATGAATGATGGGCTAAACCCTTCTTTGTACATCTATACATCACACATTGTTTCCAAGAAGGACTGGTAATCCCACCTTCTGGCTCAACCACCCCTGGGAACCCATACACAACCTCCAAGCACCTCCCTATGGTCCCTAGGAGGCACAGTGAGTGGGCAGGCAATCATGAACTGTATCAGACTGCCCCGCTTCTCTCCTATTGATTCACTGTCCTCAAGCTCCTTTAAAATTCTTTAGGCCTGGCCAAATCCTTGGAGGCTTTGTTTGTTTGTTTAAGATTTTATTTATTTACTTGGCAGAGATCATAAGTTGGCAGAGAGGCAGGCAGAGAGAGAGATGAGGAAGCAGGTTCCCTGCTGAGCAAAAAGCCAGATGTGGGACTTGATCTCAGGACCCTGAGATCATTACCTGTCTGAAGACAGAGGCTTAACCCACTGAGCCACCCAAGTGCCCCTGGAGTTGATTTTTGAACATGAGTCTTTCTTCTTTCCAAGTGGCTCGCCTCCTGAATAATGCTGATATTCCATTCCCATCAAAACTCATCCTGTATGCATTGTCTTTTCAAAGGATAACAGCCAGCTTGGGCTTCTGGATCAGAAAATTGTCGGATCCTTCAGCACAGTGGTCAGGAAGAACTTGTAATATTTTAGGGTGCAACATAGTAAGTTGATTGAAATAGCACGTGGGTGGGACTTCTGCTGAAAAAGAGCTACACTTTAATTTTTTTAATATTTTATTTGAGAGACTGAGAGAGGCACTCCTGCATGTGGGTTGTGATGGGCAGGGGAAGAGAGACAAACCAAGTCACCACTGAGCAGGGAGCCCACCGCAGGGCTGTGCTGGAAACCTAACATCATGACCTGAGTCAAAGTGAGACCCTTAATTGACCCATTCCCAGAGCCCCTAAGAGCTACAGTTTTCCTGTTTGAAGGAGGTGGTTGTATACTTCCCGCTCAAGGGTGTGGGCTCTTGCAGACCATAATAGACTATAAATGTTTCCACCAATTTTTTTATTTTTTTAATTATTTTTTAAACATTTTATTTATTCAACAGAGACAGACAGAGACAGAGAGGGAACACAATTAAGGGGAGTGAGAGAGGGAGAAGTAGGCTTCCTGCTGAGCAGGGAGCACCATGCAGGGCTCATGACCTGAGCTTCGGGCAGACACTTAATGACTGAGCTACCCAGGCACCCCTAGAACTACACCGATTGTGGCTCTGAGAAAAGGGAGGCAAGTCCCTCACAGTAGTGAAGCAGCTTCCCTGAAGATCACCCAACCACACTGGATCTGACCTTGACTGGGGTTAACTACCTGGGAAACAGGGCTTGGAAGCAACCACAGCACATGTCTTGCTCATCCACCCTACGCCACTGCCAAGAAGTCTTCTTCAGCTCAAACAACTATTTTACCACGTGACGTCTTAAAGCTGCCCACGTGATTGCATCATCCAACACCCTTCTCCATCCCTTGTCACGGATCTAGCCAGGGGAAGTGGAGTAATCACTGACATCCAACAGCATTAGTCCTCAGGAAGACACAGGAGGTCCATCAGGATAAATCAGGACTTCCCTACTACTGAGAAACTCACATGTTCCATTTCTTTTCCCCATAACATATATTCATCAGATGACACGAGAAAGAGCTCCTGTGCCTTTGCAGTGACTAAAGGGAGCCACCTCCAGGTCCCTCCCAACACGGATAAGAGTTCCTCACATTTCCTTTTAATAAATCCAGTCTTTCTCGTGAAGGATGGTGCCTTCCTCAAATTTTACTTAGATTCACATCCCACATTGTCTGCATTAATGTCTGCATTAATACCGATTTGCTTTCCATCTGTCTAATCTCAATTAAGCATTTTCTTGAGGACACTATATTAATAATATAGTCAAAAAGGAATGGTTGTAGTGCCTACATAGGTGGAAAGAAAAATGACCACGAATACAACTGGAGATCTGAAGATAAGTAGGTCATAAAACAAATACAAGTTATTTTTCTACATCTAGGGAGTCACAGGCAACTATCGATAGTTGTCCTCCTCTACATCCTAATTCTTCAGCTTAAATATTTTCTGTCTCTTCCCTGGGCTATGTCATCACTCCTATTGGGATAGATTTCTCTTTCCTATGCGGTATCTATGACACACATGGGATGGTCATAGGCACATGTGTACCTCATAGTCACATCAAAACAACACTCAATGTAGGACGTGGGACACATACCTTCATTTAGGGCCATGGTGCAGTGCTAGAGAGTCCCAAGTCTAAGTCCAGAAGATGCCATTCTGAATAAAACAGATTTAGGGACGTGCTGTGGGAGGGGGAGTCTTCTCTGGGAAGGAAAGCACTGGGAGAAAGGAGAGATGGTGGCTTACAAGGACAGAGTGCAGATGTCATGAGATGTTCCACTAACTTGTCACCCTGAAGTATGTGACTGGGGAATGCACTAGTGAAAAGGGCTCCTGTTAGTGCAAGGGCCCTGCAAAACTGCTGGCTACACAAAATCAATGCCAAGTAGCAATATCATGGAGTACGTGAGCTAAAACACCAACAATATCTCTATGTTATATACCTCGGTAATACATCCACTGTAATATTATTCACAAAGAGGAGAAAATCACAGCATAGTCCAGGGGAAAAATAATCACTTATCCTTTAAACCTTCAGACGACCAAATGGATTCCTAGGTTTATTGTTCTACTCCAGTATCAAACAGGTGATTGACTTGATCAGCACCCTACAAACCTCAAAGAGATAGATGAACACTAGATGTAGGATAACACATCATTCACAACACACCCATATCCATGTTAAAAAAAGTGTTTTATTAATACTGTTTTTCTGAAAATAAATAAATTGGAAAAAAAAAGAATAGAGATTTGAGTTGGGAAACAAACAACAAAAAAGTGTTTTATTAATGAAAATATATTATGTTCACTCATACACTAAGTTATGTTTTTCAAATCCACTCGATTGTCACCATTCGAAATACAAAATACGCATGTGCAAAAGCATTCAAGTGTTGCAAGAAGGATGTGGGAGTACCTATTTCCAAAAATTTCACGACAGAGGTACACTCCTCAGAAATGTATATGTTCAATGGTATGGCATTGTAGGGAAGAGTTAGCTACCCTCCTTCAGTCATGTCAGGATTTCCTCATTTAAGCACATCAAGTCATATTCTCTAACGATTGCATGTAGGAAGATACATTAGTAGTTTACTGGTTGGCTACCTCTTTTTCCTTAAAGAACAATTAGGAAAACCTCCTATTTCTAATACTGAGGAAGTTCTTTAGTGTCAATACATGCAGAAGTGTGTGCTCTGAACACCTATCCCATGGAATCTTACATCAGTGTTACAACCGTAAGCACCATCTCCACTGAGATGTACTTTCTATGTTGTATATCACATGGTCCTCTTCCATGAAAAATTAGGTACGCATGAGTCCTACTTAATGGAGCAGGACATCTAGTATCTTCAACGTAGCAAGAATCAACAACATGGTCTTACACACCCAAGGGAAAAGAGAAATTTTCTGGAGTGATTTCAGGGGAAAACACATTAATATTCTTAGTCACAAATCTCAAATATGGTCAATGTAAGAAATTTTTAAAAATATTGAAATCCCTTATACATATGTGAAAGTCCATCCACTAATCCATTCAACAGAGTATCACATACATTTTTCTAAGTGTTTGATTTCTCCTTATAAGACTATTTTCATACAGACTAATTTCTGAATAGACTGAATAATGTATTCCATTGGCTTGATCTCTGTAACATTTATTGGCATTTGATGTTTAGTTAGTTTTAAAGCATTGCTATTTTCAATTTACTTTTATAACGCACTGTCTGGGGTTTACTCCAATGTATACCAAAATGAAGGTCTTTCCACATTCATGATGTTCCAAGGGTTTGAAGCTAATATGCATTTTGAGATATTGAGTAAGCATTGAATTCCAGTTACAGGCTTGGCTATGTGCTTTACATTTCACACTTTTACTCCTATAAAAAACTACAACGTTAAGAAAGTTGGGAGTCCCAACTGAGAGGGCAGACACATTCTTAGTATTTTTTTTTTCAGATTTTAAAAATTTATTTGACAGACAGAGATCACCCATAGGCAGAGAGGCAGGCAGAGAGGGAGGGAGGAGGAAGCAGGCTCACCACAGAGCAGAGGACCCTGAGATCATGTCCTGAGCCAAAGGCAGAGGCTTTAACCCACTGAGCCACCCAGGCATCCCCATTCTTAGTATTTGTACACTTACTCTCCTATATGAAATCTCTGATATGGAGTGAAGAGGGAGCTGTCCACAGGCACTCTCTCACATTCATTACATTCATAATTTTCTCTGCAGTGTGAATTCTGTGACGTGCAGTAAGGACTGTGCACCTGCTAGAGGTTTGGCCACATTATCCATCCGGTGTCTTTCCAGTATGAATTATCTGTTTAGAAGGTGTGCATGCTGGACAAAGACCTTGCCACACTGGTTCTATTTGTGAAGTTATCATCTGATATAAATTCTCTCATAGGTATGAATGGGTGAGCACTCCTTAACCGATTTTTCTCCCAATTTTTTCTTTCTTTCTTCACGATTTTATTTATTTATTTGACAGAGAGATGGAGAGAGAGCACAAGTAGTGAGGAGGGTCAGGCAGGAGGAGAGGGAGAAGCACACTGCCCGCTGAGCAGGGAGTCCAATGAGGAGCTTGGTCCCAGGACCCTGGGATCATAAACTGAGCCAGAGTGAGCACCCTAACCGACTGAGCCACACAGGTGCCCCTTTTATTGCATTGTGTACACTAGTAAGCTTTCTATCTAGTATGAATTTTGATGATGATTAGTGAGGATTGAGTGATTATAAAGGTTTTGAAAATTTGTGATATTGATGTGGTTTCCCTCAAGTATGAATTCTGTGATATTGAATAAGGGCTGAGCTATGGTTAACACGCTTGCCACATTCATGATACTAAGGTTTATCCCCAGTATGAATTCTGTGATGTTGAGTAAAGGTTGGGCTTTCATTAAAGGCTTTGCCACATTCTGGACATAAAGTTTTTCCTCTAATATGAATTCTGTGATGTCGAGTAAGTTGAGAAAGGTGGGTAAAGGCCTTGCCACATTCTTCACACTGGTAAGGTTTTTCTCCAGTATGAATTCTGTGATGTCGAGTAAGGGTCCTGATGTCAACAAAGGCCTTGCCACATTCCTGACATTGGTAACATTTCTCTCCAGTGTGAATTCTGTGATGTCGAATAAGGGGTGACTTATGGTTAAAGGCCTTGCCACATTCTTGACATTGGTGAGGTTTTTCTCCAATATGAATTCTCTGATGTTGAGTAAGGCTTGAGCTTCACTTAATAGCCTTCCCACATTCTTGATATTAATACCGTTTTGCTCTAGTATGAGTTCTCTTATGTCGAGTGAGGTGTGAGTGCACGTTAAAGGCCTTGCCACATTCTTGACATTGGTAAGGTTTCTCTCCAGTATGAATTCTGTGATGTCGAACAAGGGCACCGCTGTCAATAAAGGCCTTACCACATTCTTGACATTGGTAACGTTTCTCTCCAGTGTGACTTCTGTGATGTCGAATAAAGGGTGACCTGTGGTTAAAGGCCTTGCCACATTCTTGACATTGGTAAGGTTTTTCTCCAGTATGAATTCTCTGATGTTGTGTAAGCCTTGAGCTCCCATTAACGGCCTTCCCACATTCTTGGTATTTATAGCGTTTTGCTCTAGCATGAGTTCTGCTGTGTCGACTGAGGTGTGAATTCTGCTTAAAGGTCTTGCCACATTCTTGACACTGGTATGGTTTTTCTCCACTATGAATTCTGTGATGTTCAGTAAGTTTTGAGTGTGATTTAAAGGCTTTGGCACATTTCTTACACTTGTAATTTTCCCCTACAATATGAATTTGGTGATGTCTATTCAGACTTGAATGACTGTTCAAAGGCTTGCCACATTCTTGACATTTGTAAGGTTTCTCTCCTGTATAAATTTGGTGATATCCAGGATTCGCTGAGTGCAATGTAGAAGCATTGTCACATTCCTGACATTGGTAATGTTCCTCTCCAGTAGAGATCTGCAAATGTCCATTTATTGATGAACTGTCCTTCAAGGTTTGACCACCTTCGTCACATTTGTATACTTTTTCTCTAGTATGCATTCGCTGATGTTGAGACCAGAGTAAGACAAAACTTGACCCATGAAATTCTAAATAAAACATTGATGTATGACAGAAAAGGAAAACTTCAATATAACCATAATTTAAAACTGTGTCTACGTGCCCATGAAAAACAAGCATTTGATTGGCATGTCTTCATGGACTATAGCATCATAAATAATTCTCCTTAAAATCAATCACAAAATGCTATAAATGAAAATTTTATGAGCAATTAAAAGACTTGAAAGAAATACTATGTTAGTAATACACTCCTCCTCCTGCACAGATTGTAACCCTGTAATTCATTCTGTAAGACAGAGGAAACAAACAACATCTTTTCTCAGTAAATAAACACTGTGAAAGTTGAAAAATATGCTGAGAGACACTGTATATGAAATTAATATTTGGGGTTAAATTCTGATACATTCTGAGGAATGCAGAAGAAAAAGTTCATTATTAATTTCCCAGAAATAACATCACATTACTGAAAAGATGATTTTCCAAACATGGGGATTTAGGGTACCTGTGGGGATCAATTAGTTAAGCAGCTTCCTTCAGTTCAGGTCATGAGCTCAGGGTTGGGATCCAGCCCCACACTGGACTCCCTGCTCAGCAGGGAGTCTGCTTTTCCTTCTTCTTTTGCCTTTTCTCTACTCACTTTTTCTCTCTCTTATTTCTCAAATAAAAATTTTAAACAAAATATATGTGAATTTTACTAACAGTCTAACTCACTTCTTAAAAAGCACATGCACATGTCCTATCAGGACATTTGTTGTACAAAATATTGAGCTAAATCACTTATAGAATTAATCAGAAAGTGAAAACACATATGACAAAGTCACAAGAAGCTAACAGAAGACAGAATCATGATGCAATTATCAAAAAATGAGGTAATAAATGAGACTTTATTAAAGGCTACAAGTTCAAGTTCTAAATGTACTAGTTCCCCAATAGCATTTGTTATATAGGAATTCTAAGAAGTAAAGAGAGACATTATTACACTATTTCACCACTGAGGAACCAAACTCAAAGAGTGGAAATAACTATATGTAAAAAAAAAGAAAGAAAGAAAGAAAGAATAAGAAAAAAGAACATTTGAAGGTAAATAAAGCAGTACATTTTCTCATTTTAGGGCGGTGCTTTGTTAACTGATGAAGTTACTGAAGCCTCTGTAACATTAGAAAGTATAAGCCAGAGAACATTAGAAATCTGTCTCAAGTGTTCTGGGAATTTATGCACCAAACCCCCTGACCTACTTGTCTCATGATGAAAACCAGAATTTATAAAGACTTTAGCATAGAGGTCCTCAGAAATATAATGAATTCCCCAGGGTCCTCATAGCAATGGAGGGAGATTAAGGAGGCCTCCCCCTCCAATTGTATGATGATTAT
Source organism: Neogale vison (assembly GCF_020171115.1). Classification (NCBI taxonomy): domain Eukaryota; kingdom Metazoa; phylum Chordata; class Mammalia; order Carnivora; family Mustelidae; genus Neogale; species Neogale vison. The sequence goes on along the minus strand of NC_058097.1, from coordinate 47,945,248 downwards.
ATGCTGGATCATCACTGGAGCTGAAGGAGAGTCCCTAGAGAATGAAAGAGCTTGATAATGTTGGAGAGCAGATGTCCCCTCTGGGAGAGAGAGAGAGAGAGAGAAAACTGGGCATGTCTCCAACTGATTTTCATTCAAGGAAAGCTACTAGAACCACAGCTTAAGGTCTACCTTCCTCCTTAAGACTTGGACCTCCCCTCTGTCATCTGCCTCATTCTTTCCCACCTACCTGGATGGGAGCCTCTGGACTCCTTTCTCTTCACATCCCAGAGCTGCTTCTCTTGCTCCAAAAACATGATCAGGTCTGGCTTTGACAGGAGGAGACCTGTTTATGAGGAAAAAGGAAAACGACTATTGCTGCCGATTCTAACTTCCCATGAGTCTTGTGTTCAGTGGAGTAGAGACGATATTAGACAATTTTAGAAAATGGTTTCCCGGGGTGCCTGGGTGGCTCAGTGGGTTAAGCCTCTGCCTTCGGCTCAGGTCATGATCTCAGGATCCTGGGATCAAGCCCCACATCGGGCTCTCTGCTCAGCGGGGAGCCTGTTTCCCCCGTCTCTCTCTGCCTGACTCTCTGCCTACTTGTGATCTCTCTCTCTGTGCAAATAAATAAATAAAATCTTTAAAAAAAAAAGAAAAAGAAAATGGTTTCCCAAAAGCTGTTGCCCAAAAGTCCATTTAGAACACACTGGAGGCATTTCCAATGTTCACATCCTGTTCTCCACTTCCAAGTAGCAGACATAATAAGAAGGGTAAATTTCAGTCTCAGGTGTAAGCAGCACCATTCTATGTCACTTAATGTTGAGAACTGCCACTCATCTTCACAAGCCATGATGTTACCTTGAGGAAGGAGAAGCTGACGCTGAAAAGGAAACATCATGAAGATTTGTCTCTCCATCCACAAACCCCTACTTTTTTCCTTTTCTGCCTGGATCTGGAATCCAGTCATCCCAAGAGAAATCGCCCAAGAGGCAGTCTTCCCAGGAAGGAACAAAACCCTGTGTGGGGCTTTGGAAACCTGGAAGGAGTCTTCCTCACCCAAGAAATGGAGATGTCCATAGTTCTCTAACATCACGTCCCTGTACAGTTGCCGCTGAGTGTGGGTCAGGCGTCCCCACTCCTCCTCAGAGAATTCTATGGCCACATCCCTGAAGGTCAGCAGTCCCTGTAACAAATAACCACAGTCACCAAGTGACCAGTGACAAACTGTGCCCCTAAGATGGTCCCTAAGATGAAGAGAAAATTAGTGTCACCAGCTAGAACCAGACCTGACCTTTTCACCTCCGTGACAGGAGTGTGGGAAGAAAGAAAACCTATGGGGCAGGGTGCTGCCTGGTTGAGAAGTTTCACTCCTTGAACTCCCAGAAGTCAACTCTTATCTACTACACAGAGGTGACAGCCCTCCTTGTCCAGTGCAAAGTGTTGGGATGTGGGAGAGGAACCAACGGTCAAGCAATTCTAGACATGTTTCTGATGTGAAATATTGGGGTTCTGGAGTGAATGATGACGGAATTGTTGATATACCCGTGTACAAACACTGTGGTCCTAATGCAAGGGAAGAGGAAAGTTGTGAGCAGTGACTGGTTCTATGCGTTCAGATGGGGAGAGGGTGAGGGATAGCAGGAGGCTCTAAGGAATTTGGAAGCAAGTTTCCAGGACCCTCAGGGCCTCCCAGCTGGTGTTTTGATGAGACCACTCACTGTTTAGTTAACACTTGAGTCAGGAGACCCTCCAGGTATCTATCAGAAAGCCACAAGCTTGAAGAATGGTGGGTAAGCTACATTTGGGGAACAGAATTCAAGGAAGTTTCCAAAGCAATTTTCATCTGTTAAAGTGGAATTACAAGATCCTGGAGGTCTACTGTCAAGCTAAGGCTGCTATTTGTATCCAACAAAACATTAACCTTGAGGCAGTTGTGCGTTCCCTGAGGAATGTCCCACTCTGTCTTTCTCAGGTATTTATCAAGAGATTGGAAGCTGGAGGAAATTGAATTTTATCCACACCTCTTTTGACTTTGTTTTCCTCCTCAGAAATTATAAGCAAGGAGGAACCAGATAGTTCAGTTGCTCAGGGTCTGCCTTCAGCTCAGGCCATGATCCCAGACTCCTGGGATGAAACCCTCAGTTGGGCTCCCCACTCAATGGGGAATCTGCTTCTCCTTCTTTCCCTGTCCTCACTCATGTGCTCTGTCTCACAACTGAGAAAATATGTAAAAGAAAGAATGAAAGAAAGAATGAACCTACAAGCAAGTGAAACACAGAAAAAAGTTTACACTGAAATGCGACAGTTCCTGCATATTCCTCAGTATCCTATGTTCCTTACAAATGACAGGAGGGAAAACAAGAACATTTCAGGGGAGGATCTGGCAGACAGCACCAAGCCAATAAAAGAAGTTCCCATCAGCTGAATGGAAACAAACGTTATCAGTGCCTAATGCATATCAAAGGACACATCATCACTGGAGTTTCCATTGGACTGGAAACAGGAATTCAGAATATAAATCTGATTTTGGAAATACAGAGATATACATGAACAATTGAATCACTGTAAGATTTGTAGTGGCTGCTTTTAGGCAAGCAGGCTTGAGCAAAGGAGTGGAGGAAGGGCCCCAGTGTCCCCTTGGCTGAGTCCAGACAGGCACAGCAAGGGACCCACCTCAAAATTCCCAAGAGCCTAAGGAACCAATGGGCTTCTGACAACCAGGTACAGTGAGCAGAAAGGAGCAAGTTCCTCATTCCCCAGAACTCCTCACCTTCCTTCCCCCTTTAAGGAACAACACCCCCCCGCCCCCACCCCTTGCAGATAGGCTCTCCTATGCCCTCCTGCCTGCTCATCTCTTCTGTCTTCCGGCAACTTCCACCGCCTTTGTTCTGCCTCAGGGAATTCTGGCAGTGGTGCGGGACAGACTTCCAGCTGATCAAGGACCCAAGTCTGGGGCCCCAAACGACTGACAGAGTAGACTACACTGAGACGGCAGAGCGTCCCTGTGCTAGTAATACTTAGCTTACTCCTTTCTTTTCTTTTAATTTTTAAGATTTATTTTTATTTTCGTCTTCTTGAAATATTCTGTTTATAGGGACACCTGGGGGGCTCAGTCAGAGGGCATCAGCCTTCTGCTCAGGCCAAGACACAAGGTCCTGAGAATGCCTCCTAAATTGAGGCCCAGGGTGAGTGTTTTTACTCAAAGTGGGGAGCCTTCTACCTCTGCCCATAACACAGCCTATTTGTGTTCTCACTCTTTTTCTTACAAATAAATAAAATTTTTTACAAAGATTGTATTTATTTCAAAGAGAGCAAGTGAGAGAGCACAAGCAGGCAGAACAGGAGAAGTAGAGGGAGAAGCAGGATCCCTGCCCACCTGGGAGCCCGATGTGGGGCTGGACCCCAGGACCCCGAGATCATGCAGAGCTGGAAGCAGAGGCTTAACCCACTGAGGCACCCAGGTGCCACAATAAATAAAATTTTGAAAAAAACAAAACAACAAAACTATAGTATTTATTTCAAAAGGATCAAAAGAGAGACCACAAACAGGCAGTAAAGCAGAGGGAGAGGAAGCAGCAGGATCCCCGCCCACCTGGGAACCTGATGTGGGGCTGGATCTCACGTCCCCAGGATCAGGACCTGACGTTGAGGTAGAAAGCAGACTCTTAACCAACTGAACCACCTTAGGTCCCCAAGACTGATTTATATTTTAGAGGAGATGGGGAAGGGCAGGAGAGGGAGAAAGAGAATGTCAAGGGGACTCCCCTCTGGGCACAGAGTCAGAAGCGGAGATACCAGACCAGGACCCTGAGATCCTGACCTGAGTGGCAATCAACAGTCCAACCTTAGTTGACTTAGCCCCCAGGCACCTTCCTCTAGTGCATTTTAAGTAGAATATCTCTTTCAAGTGCTAAAGATGGAGACACACACACCCATTTTTAGAATAAAAACTTTCCAAGTTTTTCTGGACTCACACCCACCGAGCTTATGTCCACATTTCCTTACTCCCAGGCTGCACACAGCTGATAGAGAATCCCGAGAGCCCGAATGAGAAATGATTTCCCCCACTGATATCCCAGGACCAGACCTCATCAGCCACGGGAATCTCGGACTCCACACCTTCCCCTCTGGATCTGCCACCAATGGAATATTGTCACTCCTTGTGGGACTTTAATTCAAAGTGACAATGACTGATGCCCTATCGAAGTCAGGTTGGAGACAGGACAGAAGGCTCTGGGACTTAGAGAAGCATTCTAAAGACCTGTGAGTTATCACTCCTGACCAGATCTTAAAAACAGGTGAACACAGAAGCGAGAAGCACCCGGACTCGAGGCATCCACATCTGCAGCTTCTAAACGCGAGGGTCTGCGGAGAAACAGAGGACACGGCTCTGCGGGGACACCAGGCTCACCTGAGAACCAGCCATTTCTGCTTTTGCCTCCACCTCTAGATTTCGTCCTCACGAGGGATCTGTGGGAAATCACAGCTGCATCAGGAGAAAATGCCCTGAAATCCAACAACAGAGCTCCTTCTCCTCACACCGCTTGCCCGCGGGCAGGACTCGGAGATGCAGAAAAGGCCCAACTTCCCAGTCCTCTGTGTCTGGAGCAGCTCAGAAACTGTGAGCTCCCAGGAGGACACCCATCCCTGCATTTTCCTCACCTGCTTTGTGGGGAGGGAGGGGTCCCCTGCAACTGCCACTCACAACTTCAGCGTCAGCATAGGAACCACGGGCTGCAGGGCCCCGACCCTCCCAGACTCACGGAGCAGAGACTCTGCCACCTCTCCAGGACCAAAGCTGAAAAACTACTCTCAGAAAACCACCAAATCCCTCAGACTCCCCCTGGCCTCACTGAAAATCACCTGAGCACTTAATTAACAAAACAGTGTTGTTTTAGGCCAAACCAACTGACAGAATCTGAGGGGGAGGCCAACAGAGAAGACCCTTTCTGAAACTCCACAGGTGACCTTGCCGGGAAGGAACTGGGGAGGTGACCAGTCCAAGCAGGGGAACCAAGGCTGGGGCTGGGAGCAGAGATCGAGCCCTGCCTTCTTCACCATCAGAGTTTCTAAATTTTTTTTTTTTTTTTTTTTTACCATCAGAGTTTCTGAAGACTGCCTCCTTCTCTCTCTCTCTGCTACAGAGACCACTGAGAGACTGAATTTTCCTGTATAAATGCAAATGTCTCTTTCAAAGTAAACACAGGATTTCAGAGTTTTTCCTTTATCTTCTTTTGCTTCAAAATAACTGACCGAAAATAATGTTCAGTCCAAAGAGACATATTTTCAGGTAACAAAATATTCTCCTTGAGTAGGTAAGTGTTTCTGTACATAAGGACCTGCCACACAGTCTTCCACACTGCATGTTCTTGTTACCCTCGGATCAGTGATATGAGAATTCTAATTCTCAGCATTCTCGGGAAAATTGGATGTTATCCTATTTCTTTATTTTAGCCATTCCAGAAAACACTGAGTGGTTTCTCACTGTAAAGTTTGCAGTCTTCTTAAAACAGCTGTCTTGGTGACTGAAATGAAAACCAATTGAAAAGTATCAGGATGAACAAAGAAAAAAGCAATTAATGCTTCAGTGAGACTCCTTTTCTAAAACAGTAACCTTTCCCTTCTCCACAGACCTCTTCTCCTCACTTCTCAGCCCTTTCTTTCAGGAATCTGGTTCTTATAATATAAGTGAGTTTTGGTGTGTGAGGTGCAGAGCTGATGACCAAGAAAGAATTCTTTAGACATTTTTGGTGCAAAATGGTGGATTATTGAAGCACAGGGACAGGATCCTAGGCAGAAAAAGCTGCTGCCCTGGGGCTTGCCAGTTGGGAGGGGGTCAGGGATGGTGTAAGTCTCTAAGGAGTTTTGGAAGCCAGGTTTCCAGAACAGTGAGGAGCTAGGTATTATTGGGGAAAAGGTTATTCATTATTGGTAATAAAACCTTTGACGTGAGACCCTTTAGATGTATGTCAGTGGGCCGTATGCTTGGGAATGATTGTATCTTGGAGTGTTTAGAGATAAAGTTTACAAGGAATAGTTACAGTAGACTTCCAGGATCCTGGTTGGGGGAAGGGGGTCTGTCAGGCTAGGATTGCCCTTTGCCGTTAGCAAAGCCTGAACGTGGAGTTTGTTGAGTCTCTAGAGGAGAGTCACTCTGACTGTATGAAGAGCTTGTCAGTGGGTAAGGAAATTGAGTAACTTTTCTTCTGCCTCTGCTCCCCACATTAGTGAGACTACATTTCCAAATAAGTAACCTTTCTCTTCTCCACAGACCTCTTCTCCTCACTTCTCAGCCCTTTGATTCAGGAACCTGGTTCCACCCCGATGACATGATGAACAGGGCTGGCAGCACAGACACAATTCCTCTGGAAATGGGACATAATCCCAGATTTCCCTACAAACCCCCAGCCCTTTCCCCAGGTCGGCTGCAAGTTTGAAGGCCCCACCTGCTGAGGCCTCCATGGCTGGCAAAGCAATGAAGCTCTGGCTGCCCTTGATCCCCAGCTGTCTGCATGTTCTGTTCTGGGTGTGAAGCATGGAGGTCAGTTCACACAACAGAATGAATGTGAGGAGAGGAAAATTTGTTTTTCCTGCGCTGTTCTCAATTCTTTGGCTGGTCTAAGACTTAAAATGATGTAAGACATTTTCAGTAGAGAAAATGATTAAGTTCTTAATTATGGAAACAAGAAAGACATGAGACTCAAAGACAGGTGTTTGAAGTTTCTGTGTCATGGTGACTTAAGAAGGAGGAGGTAGGGTTTCGAATTTCCAAAGAGGGGATTATATTCAGAGAAAGGAAAGATGAAATATTTATCAAACAATGTTTGTCCTCCAGGTAGACAACTCTTATTATTTTTTTTCAATTTTATTTTTTTCCCAATGTTCCAACATTGTTTATGCACCACACCCAGTGCTCCATGCAATATGTGCCCTCCTTAATACCCCCCACCAGGCTCACCCAACCCCCCACCCCATCCCTCCATAACCTTCAGTTTCTTTCTCAAAGTCAATAGTCTCTCATGCTTCATCTCCCCCTCTGAGTTCCCCCAATTCAATTCTCCTCTCCTTCTCCTAATGTCCTCCCTGTTATTCCTTATGCTCCACAAGTAAATGAAACCATATGATAACTGACTCTGTCCGCTTGACTTATTTCACTCAGTATAATCTCCTCCAGTCCCATCCATGTTGATAGAAAAGCTGGGTATTCATCCTTTCTGATGAAGGCATAATAGTCCATTGTATATATGGACCATATCTTCCTTATCCATTCATCTGTTGAAGGGCATCTTGGCTCTTTGCACACTTTTGTGACTGTGGCCATTACTGCTATGGACATTGGGGTACAGATGGCCCTTCTTTTTACTACGTCTGTATCTTTGGGGTAAATACCCAGGAGTGCAATTGCAGGATCATAGGGTAGCTCTATTTTTAATTTCTCAAGGAATCTCCAGACTGTTTTCCAATGTAGTTGCACCAACTTATATTCCCACCAACAGTGTAAGAGGGCCCCCCTTTCTCCACATCCTCTCCAACACTTGGTGTTTCCTGTCTTGTTAATTTTGGGCATTCTAACTGGTGTAAGGTGGTATCTTAATGTGGTTTTGATTTGAATCTCCCTGTTGGCTAATGATGTTGAACCTTTTTTCATGTGTCTGTTATAGGTAGGCAACTGTTTGTGATATAAACTGTTCATCTCTGGTATCTATGCAGGAAAGAACGTTAGGGCTTGATACCCATGGCAAGGAAAGAATTCTTGAGATGTCTATGGTGCAAAAGGTGATTTTATGAAAGCATGGGGACAGGACCCAGGGGAAGAAAGACCGCACTCTGTCATAAGGCATGGCCCATTATATACTTTCAAGTTGGAGGGGGGTTTGGGATAGCACAAGAATCTAAGGAATTTTGGAAGCAAGGTATCCAGGACCTTGAGGGGCCTATCAGTTCTTGGGAAAAGGTCATTTATTGCCAACCAAAAATCTTTAGTCAGGGAACCCTTCTGATGTCTACCAGCCAGCCATCTGCTTGGAGGATGATTACCAATAGGTAGCTAGGGGGTTTGAGAGAAAAGGGAAGTTTCCAAAGGAAATGTTTTATGTTAAAGTAGACTTACAGGATCCTGGTGGGGGTTGGGGAGTTCAGGTCAGGACTGTCTTTTCCCGTTAGCAACCTATTAACATCATGGCAGTTGAGTCCTTGAAGATGTCACTCTGCCTGTTTCAAGGATATGTCAATGACCTGTAGGTATAAGGATATTAGTAGTTTTTCTTCTGCCTTTGTTTCACATATCATGATCAGTTCTCTTCCTAATAAAGGTCCTCCATCTAATTGATTCTTGAATACACAGACACACATGCCATTTGTATTATAGGACAAACCTTGAAGACAGATTTCTAACTTTTTTTTTTTTTTTTTTTTTAAAGATTTTATTCATCTATTTGACAGACAGAGTTCACAAGTAGGCAAAGAGGCAGTCAGGGAGAAGAAGGGAAGCAGGCTCCCTGCTGGGCAGAGAGCCAGATGCTGAGCTGAATCCCAGGTCCCTGGGGTCATGACCTGAGCCAAAGGCGCAGGCTTAACCCACTGAGCCAACCAGGCACCCCTCAAAATAACAGATTTAAGCAAAACATATTTGAGTACAGTTAACCCATCAGCAAGATAATTGGTAGTAAAATCATGCCAAATACAACATTTAAATTTACATCTCAGCAAGAAAGTTTCAGCAAACACTATGATCAGCAGTCAACACTGACAGCATTTTCATGAAAGTGAGTCTGGGACTAGGGGCCCAGTCCGGGCTCTTCCCGTTCACTACACACAGGATGCCTGAGCGGGGACCCAGAGAAACAGGTAAAGGCGGAAACAAGACAAGGACAGTAGAAGGCTAGAACTGTTATTATTCATGGACGATGGGATTACATACCTGAAACAGCAGAGTTTGTATTTCGAGTGTTAGACTAACAAGAGAATTGAGCATGTCAGGGAGGGAGAACTTCCCCTGCCCTGTGTTCCCTCTCACTGGCCTTAGAATAAAATTGACATGAAACAGGCGTATGTCCGTGGAACCCAGACAGATATGCAAGTCCAAAGACAACAAGGCACCACGAAGCTTACTTGAGCTAAGGAGAGGGGCAGGGAAGAAGACTCCTTGGCAAGGTGAGAGAGAGGCTTGGAAAAACAAGATTGTTCCATCAGGCAGATGAGGGGCCTCGGTTAACACCTGTCTTCCTGCAGCAGGCTCACCTTTCTGATGTGTATTAGGCAGTTACATGGGAAGCAGAGGGCCCTTCCTGCATCTGCTGGGTTTTTATTACTTTTAGCTCAGAACAACTTTTATGTGCCACTTTTGGGGGCAGCTTGCTTTGTGTCCCTACAAGAACACAGAGCAAATCCTTAACACAGTGACATCAGTCTTTCTGCTTTACTAGCAGTAATTAAAAAATAATGCAAACAAAAATCGAACGGGTTGCATTTCCCATCAGCAAATACACTGTAACTCTTTCTTATGAGGCATTTCCAGATTTGCACAAAGGAGAACATAACATTAAACATATCAGATGGTCTGGTTAAATTAGTTTTTGACTTAATGTAAGAGGTCATCAATATCCTTACTATTATGAGTTGAACTGTGCTTTTTCTCAGAGAAGATATTGTTAAGTCCTAACCCACCCCCCCCCCTTGGCCCCTGGCTTCCTCAGTGTGATCTTACTGGAAGTGGGGTCATTGCTGATATAATGAGTTAAGATGAGGTTATCCTGGGGTAGAACAGGGCTCTAATTCAATATGACAGGTGTCCCTATATAAAGACATGCATCTTGTGAAGATGAAGGACTGAAGTGATGCACCACAAGCCAGGGAAAGTCAAACACTGCTCACCAAGACCAGAAGCTAGAGGAGGGGATGCCTGGGTGGCTCAGTTGGTTAAGCTGCTGCCTTTGGCTCAGGTCCTGATCCCAGGGTCATGGGATTGAGTCCCCCATCAGGCTCCTTGCTTGGCAGGGTGCCTGCTTCTCTCGCTGCCTCTGCCTGCCTCTCTGCCTGCTTGTGTGTACTCTCTCTCTCTGGCATATAAATAAAAATTTTAAAACAAAAAAAGAAAAGAAGCTAGAAGAGCCAAGGAAAGATTTTTTTCCCGACAGGCTTCAGAGGGAACAGGGCCTTGCAGACACCTTCTACACTCAGGACTAGGAATCAATACATTTGTTTTTATTTTATTTTGGCTTCTCTTTCTTTCTTTCTTTCTTTTTTTTAAAACATTTCTGTTTTAGGCCACCCTATTTGTGGTATTTTTTTTTAAAGATTTTATTTATTTGCGAGAGAGAGAGAGAGAGAGAATGCACACAGGCAGGCTCTCTACTGAGCAGGAGCCTCTTGTGGGACTTGATCCCAGGAACCTGAGATCATGACCTGAGCTGAAGGCAGATGCTTAACAACTGAGAAACCCAGGCATCCCTATTTGTGGTACTTTCTTAAAGCAGCCCTAGGACTCCTATATGTTTAGCAAATGCACAATGAAATAGTGTAAAATTATGTACCAGATACTAAGAGTCTTTTCAATATATAATTATTATAAAACCCTTGAGAACTCATCTGTGATACAATTTAAAGGAAAAAACACTGGAAATTAAAAAAAAATTGGAATCAAATTTAAATGAAACTTGAGGATACAAAGATAGGAAAAACAAAACAAAACAAAACAAAATAACCCCAAAACCAAAAAACCAAAAAAAAAAAAAAAAAAAAAAACCCACAAAACCCTTGTATGGGGAATACTCTTTCCAGTGGGGCACTGGGGTCGTACACATGCCACTAAAAGAGGACTTCGGGTGCCGCCATTTTGACCTCAATCTTTCTGGTTGGGTTCCTTCCAGTTCGAGTCTCAGCTCACATGGAAGATCCTGAGAACAAATCATCCTGAGGGAAACTGAATCCACCCCCTCAAGGAAAGAATGGCCTTGAGCCAGCCAGTCCCCACCAATGATTGACTCACAGACGCCATCACTTAGACTTCCACTGCCTACCTGCACTACTACTCATCCACCCACCTTTGCCCTACATTTTCCTTAGAAACCTGGCAGTATTTTCAATAGTTTGGAGAACAGTCTTTGAGAGGCTACTCTGATGTCTTCCCACTGTCCGTGTCCCTGAAGCAAATCCTTTTTTTCTTTCACCACCACTGGTTTTTCTGCCTTTGAGTTTTGTCAGTGGGAATGGCAGAACCTGGCTTGTTTGGGACCCCAAAAGATGCGGATCCCAGCCCTCCGCTGTGATGTGGGAAATCGAGGCAGAAGAGAACTTATTAAATGCTCTTACTGACTACAGCCCAGTGGTAAGTCTTTCAAACAGACAGTGACATTCCTCTAGGAACTCAGCTGCCTTGATGTTCGTACTTTGCTAAGGGCAAAAGACAATCTCAGCCCAACCCCCTGGATCCTGCACGTCTACTTTAACACATAAAAACTCCTTTAGAATTTTCCTGTAGCTCTAACCTAGTCCCCACCAACCCCACCCCGCCAAGATATGTGTTAACAATCATCCTCCAAGCATAGGACCCACTGATATACACTGGAAGAGTCTCATGACCAAGGTTTTACTAGATGGTAATAAATGACCTTCCCCTAACAGCTAGCCCCCTCAAGATCCTGGAAACCTTGTTTCCGAAATTCCTTAGAGACTGAGGCTACCCCTAACCCTCTCCCAACTTGAAAGTATATAATGGACCACCGCTCATGACCCCAGTGCAGCTCTTTCTGCCCAAAGGTCCTGTCCTGGAGCTGTAATAAAATCACCTTTTTGCATTAAGACGTCTCAAGAATTATTTCTTGGCCGTCACTTCAGGCCCTAACATCTTTCTGACATCAAGCTGCTGTTGCACAGCTGCCCCCGAGCCACAGCACGACTAGCACATCCCCCTCATGGGATGAGCCTAGGGATGGAACAAACACGACCTGTCACGGGACACGAGCCTGTCACCTTCTGCAGGGGTAGCAACAGTGAGCAGAATCCCCGGCGAAAGGGGCCGTTCGTGATGCTGTGGGGGTGGCGCCTCAAGATAGGGTGAGGTGCACAGAAGCCCCGGACCAGGGAGGACACCGGGCAGGGGGCGGCCGCTGGCGGGACGGCGCCCCCGCGAGTGGCATCCGGCCACTAGTGGGGACTTTCACACGGCACCGGGTGCGTGAGGAAGGTGGGCCAAGGGTACCAAGCAGAGAAAAGAAGAGGCAGGTGGTGTCCCCACGCCAGAGCTGGAGAAGAACCAGGGATGGCCTCCCCGGGATTTTACCGGCAACGGAGGCTAGACCCAGCCCTCCGATCGTGTCCCAGCGACGTCCGGGCTCATGACTGGAGAACACAGGGGCCTTTAGTATCCTACCACCCCCACACCCATGTACGGTCCTTGGTCGACTGAGCACCGCCGCGCTACAGCTTGAAGCGGAAACAAAGTGACCTTCTACAGGGAGACCGCCAGGGCTCCAGAACCGCTTCCGGGTCTGCCGGAAATACGCCATGGCTGTGCTGGGAGTGGAAAAGGGCGGGTCCGCGGCGGTCGCGGGGGCGGGGTCTACGAGTGAGCGGGGCGTCGGCTTCCCCTACGTCCCGCCCCATTTGCCAGACCGAGCTTGGTCTTCTGGTTTGGGTTCGTTTGTGTTCTTCCGGCATCACGCGGAGCCCCTGGCAATGCCTCCTAGTATTCTACAGTAAACGTTTCCAACCGTTCAGGGTAAAAGCTTACTGTGCTGTGGACACTTAGGCTGGAAGCTGAGATGTTTTCCTCTTACGAGGCCGGAAAGGTTTGAGTCTGAAGCTGCCTCTGCTAACAGGGGGAGACATGAGGGGGCGCTGGGACCTCGGCGGCGATCTGTGCCGACTGTGGCTGCACCCCGGACCTGTACCTGCAGCCCAGACAGGGAGAATGGCTTATTTAGGTGATGGAAGACTGGAGCTGTCTGTCCAGGGTACACGAGCTGGAAGGGTCAGGCATACCGCACCTGTGCAGAACGTGCAGCTTTGTACCCACTTCCACCAGAACACAGCTTCTGTTCTTCACCACCCGCAGGGCAGCGGAGCAACCAGAGGGTTCAGGTCCAGCCACTTTCAAGGGACAAGGATGGGTGGATGGGTGGACAGGAATCTGATGGTTTAGGTCACCCTTCTATTGCTTTAAACCATGAAATAGGGGCAACTGGGTGGCTAAGTGGGTTGAGTGTGGGACTTCTTTTTCAGCTCAGGTCGTGATCTCATGGGTCCTAAGATTGAGCCCCTCCTAGGGCTTGGTCCTCAGCGGGGAGTCTGCTTGATATTCTCTGCCTCTGTCCCTCCCTCAACGCACACAGGCTCTCTCTAAAATAAGTGAAGAAATCTTTAAAAAAAAAACAGTTTAGGGATGTCTGGGTGGTTCAGATGGTTAAGCCACTGCCTTCGGCTCAGGTTCTGATCCCAGACTCCTGGGATCAAGTCCCACATTGGGCTCACTGCTGGTCAGGCAGCTTGCTTCTCTCTCTGCCTCTGCCTGCTTGTGCTCTCTCTCTTTCTCTGACAAATACATAAATAAAAAAATTAAAAAAATCGATTTAAAAAAAACCTTGAAAATAGGTACTAGTTACTTTGTTCATCTATCTTCAGTGTGTTGATCTATATATTATATGCTGGAGGTGAGCCATAAATCCATGTCTCTTGAAATAGTTGGATTATATCTACTTTTTTTTCTGTTCGGTGAATTTTTTTTCCCTACTGTAATCCCACATTGATAGATGTTTTGTTACAGCACCCAAAGTCCAGGTTCCCATGGCTCAAAAGGCCAATATCCAAGAGACAAAACGAATTTTTGTTTTGTTTTGTTTTGTTTTTAAAGTATGCTCCACACCCAGCATGGGGGGGCAGCGTGGGGCTTGAATTCAAGGCCCTGCTATCAGGAACTGAGCTATGATCAAGAGTTGGAGGCTTACCTCGCTGAGCTACCCAGGTGCTCCCCAAGAGATGAGTAATGACTGGGAAGGAATTTGGGCTTGATTCAGGAGTCTGGCCACCTGGAGAGAAGGCAGACTCTGATGACAACAGCTACACATGTTATCTCAGTGCTTAGAATTTGTACAAGGGGGTCTGGTTCCTTATGCCTCAGGGGTTGTGCAAGGGTGTCAGGGGTCTGGTTCCTTAGTACCTAGAGATTACACAGTGGGTCTGGTTTTTGTTTGGTGAAGCTCAGAGGTGCTCTGTTGTTTCTAGGAAAGAATGTATGATCTATAGATATTCAAAGATAAGATAATCAATCACAGAGGCTAAGAGTACTTGCTATAGTTTAAAGACTTCTAGATTGATTGGAGGGGCCAAGGCAGCTTCACTATGTGTGTGTTCAAGTGGAATAAAGAGTATTTCTTAGGGGCAACTGGCTGGCACAGTGTGTAGAGCGTGCAACTCTTGGTTTCAGGGTCATGATTTTTGAGCCCCACATTGGGTGTAGAGCTTACTTAAAAAAACCAAAACACATCGTTTAACAAAAGTGTAAGAAGAAACAGTATTTAAATACAAATATTTTATTGTAGAGAACTATCATAAGCTATTTCAGCAAAGATAAAAACTAATAAATCGGTGATTCATCCCAATCATCACAGGGAAACATGTGCCAAATAACACCAATCCTAGGATGCCAGCATTCCCCTGAAAGGAAACCAGGTTTTAAAATCTTTCACAGGTTTCAAATTTCTCACTTGTTTCAAAATATTTCATAAGATTTCCTGACAATCTGGTGAGATATTGCCATGTTGATTATCTTTAAAATGACCAACTCTCAGGGTGCCTGGGTGGCTCAGTGTTAAGTTTAAGGCCTCTGCCTTCAGCTCAGGTCATGATCTTGGGGTCCTGGGATTGAGCCCCATATCGGGGTCTCTGCTTGGCATGGAGCCTGCTTCCCCCCACATCTCTGCCTGCCTCTCTGCCTACTTGTAATCTTTCTCTGTCAAATAAATAAAATATTTTTTAAAAATGATCAACTCTCCTCAAACAATGAAAACATATGAACAAGGTACAAAAGTATGAAAAGAGTTGGAACATATAATGCAAACTGATGGAGAAGTGGTCCCAATTCTTTTTTTTTTTTTTAAACATTTATTATGGGGCACCTGGGTTGCTCAGTGGGTTAAGCTGCTGCCTTCAGCTCAGGTCATGATCTCAGGGTCCTGGGATCGAGTCTCGCATCAGCTTCTCTGCTCAGCGGGGAGCCTGCTTCCTCCCCGTCTCTGCCTGCCTCTCTGCCTACTTGTGATCTTTGTCAAATAAATAAAATTAAGAAAAATTATTATTGAAGTTTAGTGGACATACAATGTTATATTAATTTCAGGTGTACAGCATAGTGATTTGACAATTCTATATGTTGCTCAGTGCTCACCATGATAAATTTACTCACCATACAATGTTAGTTACAGTATTATTGGCTATGTTTCCCATATTGACTTATTTATTTTATAATTGGGAGTTTGTACGTGTTATTCCTCTTCACCTCTTTCACCCATCACCCCACCATTTCTCTCTGGCAAGCGTCCATTTGTTCTCTGCATTTAAGAGTTCTGTTTTTTTGTGTTTGTTTTGTTTTTTAGACTCCACATATAAATGAAATCGTATGGTGTTTGTGTTTCTCTGACTTACTTCACTTTGCATACTGCCTAGGTCTGAGTCTTTATTTTCATTTTAGCAGTCTCTGTATCCAACAAAGGGCTTGAATTCACAACCCCAAGATCAAGAGTTGCATGCTCCACTGAGCCGGACAAGCGCCCCAATCTTGATTTTTCTTTAAAAAAAAAAAAAAGATTTTATTTATTTATTTGACAGAGATCACTAGTAGGCACAGAGGCAGGCAGAGAGAGGGGGGGAAGCAGGCTCCCCACCCAGCAGAGAGCCAGATTCGAGGCTAGATCCCAGGACCCTGAGATCCTGACCTGAGCTGAAGGCAGAGGTTTTAACCCACTGAGCCATCCAGGTGCCCAATCTTGATTCTTAATAGCAAAAATCTTTCCCATCTGAGAACTGCTACCAAAGCCACATCCTAATACTTTGAAAACTTCAGTGTTCATAGATATAAGGTATAGTTGAATTTGACAAGTACTTATGCCTGTAGAGTTTTCAATATGGTCATCTAGGACAGTACATCTCAAAATCCCCGATGATAGCTACATGATACAATTCCATCAGAATCTCCGATATATTTTTTGAAACTCCCAGGTAATTCTAAAGGACTGCCCTGTCTGAGAAATCACATGTAGGATTTTTTTTTTTAAGATTTTATTTATTTTTTTGACAGAGAGATCATAAGTGGGCAGAGACGGGGGGGGGGGAGCAGGCTCCCTGCTGAGCAGAGAGCACAACCAGGGGCTTGATCCCAGGACCGTGGGATCATGACCTGAGTAGAAGGCAGATACTTAACCAACTGAACAACCCAGATGCCAGATGGTTGCAACTTTAATGTAATTTTTTTACTTTGGAGTCAGTTTAGCAAAGAACATACAGAGAATTCCCATCTTCCACTCAGTCTGTTTCCCCTATTGTTAACATCTTAGGTTACCATAGTACATTCTGGAAAACTAAGAAACCAACACTGACACCACATTAGAAATTGAATTGTAGACTTTATTCTTATTTCATCAGTTTTAACACAAATGTCTTTTTTCCCCCCTCTTCCAGGATCCAATCCAAAATACCACATTACATGTAGCCCACATGTGTCTCCCACCTCTTCTCTCTGTCAGATTCTGTCAGATTCTCTGTCTCCTCAGTTTTTATGAACGTGATAGGTGTGTGGAGGACTGGCCAGGTACTTTCTAGAATACCTCTGAAATTGGGTTTGTCTGATTCGATAGTGTTTATAGATTTTTTTCTCCCTTTTTAAAATTAACATATAGGGATGCCTGGGTGGCTCAGTTGGTTGAGCAGCTGCCTTCGGCTCGGGTCATGACCCCAGCATCGTGGGATCGAGTCCCATATCAGGCTCCTTGCTCGGCGGGGAGCCTGCTTCTCCCTCTGCCTCTGCCTGCCACTCTGCCTGTGCTCGCTCGCTCTCCCCCTCTCTCTGATAAATAAATAAAATCTTTTAAAAATAAAAAAATAATAAAATTAACATATAATGTGTTATTTGTTTCAAGGGTACAGGTCTGTGATTTCTCAGTCTTACACAACTCACAGCACTCATTTTTGGACCTCCCCTTCAGATTACTATGTTTGTATCTTTGTGGTAAATACCCAGTAGTGTGATTGCTGGGTGGTAGGGTAGATCTATTTTCAACTTTTTGAGGAACCTCCACACTGTTTTCCAGAGTGGCTGCACCACCTTGCATTCCCACCAACAGTGTAAGAGGGTTCCCCTTTCTCCGCATTCTCCGCCAACACCTGTTGTTTCCTGATTTGTAAATTTTAGCCATTCTGACCAATGTGAGGTGGGATCTCACTGTGGTTTTGATTAGTATTTCCCTGATGCCAAGTGGTTGAGCACTTTTTCAAGTGTCTATTGGCTGTTTGGCTGTCTTCTTCTTCTTCTTCTTCTTTTTTTTTTTTTAAGATTTTATTTATTCATTTGACAGAGAGAGATTACAAATAGGCACAGCGGCAGGTAGACAGAGCAGGGGAAGCAGGCTCCCCGCCGAGCAGAGAGCCTGACATGGGCCTCAATCCCAGGACCCTGAGATCATGGCCTGAGTCAAAGGCAGAGGCCCAAGCCACTGAGCCACCCAGGTGGCCTGGATGTCTTTTTTGCAGAAGTATCTGTTCATGTCTTCTGCCCATTTATTTATTGGATTTTTTGTCCTTTGGGTGTTAAGTTTGATAAGTTCTTAATAGATTTTGAAGATCCTATTTATTAGAGAGAGAGGGAGAGAGAGCGAGCACAGGCAGACAGAATGGCAGGTGGAGGCAGAGGGAGAAGCAGGCTCCCTGATGAGCAAGGAGCCCGATGCGGGACTTGATCCCAGGATGCTGGGATCATGACCTGAGCTGAAGGCAGCTGCTTAACCAACCGAGCCACCCAGGCGTCCCTCTTAATAGATTTTGAATACTAGCCCTTTATCTGATAGTTCATTTGCAGGTATCTTCTCCCATTTTGTTCATTGTCTTTTGGTTTTGGTGACTATTTCCTTTGTTAGGCAAAATATTTTTATTTTGATGAAGTCCCAGTAGATCATTTTTGCCCTTGCTTCCCTTGCTAGGAAGAAGTTGCTGCAGCTGAGGTCAAAGAGGTTGCTGCCTGTGTTCTCCTCAAGGATTTTGATGGATTTAAGACATGTATATAGATTTTTATAAAAACATCTCACATCTCGTCTAATCACATCATATCACATCAGGGAATTCATGCAATTAGATACTACTTATCACTGGGGATGGTAATCTTGATCACGTGGTTATCAACAGTTGGTAGTGTTATCCAGTCTCTCCACTGTAAAATTGCTATCTGCCCATCCCCATTCTGTACTGACTGGAAGGGAGTCAGTAAGTTTAGCAGATCAATCAGTCTCCACCTCTTAGAAAGAATGGTATCTGGGGTGCCTGTGTGGCAGTCAGTGAAGTGTTGGACTATTGATTTTGGCTCAGGTCTGATCTCAGGGTTGTATGATCGAGCCCTGTGTTGGGTTCTGCACCTGGCAAGGACCCTGCTTGAGTTTCTCTCTCTCCCTCTTCCCCTCCCTGCTCCTTTCTCTCTCTTTCTTTCTAAAATGGGTAGATAAATCTTTTCTTTAAAAAAAAAATCTTTTTTTTTAAGACATCTTTAAAAAAAATCATTTTTTTAAAAGTCACCTGGGTGACTCAGTTGGTTAAGCATCTGCCCCTTGATATGGGCTCAGGTATTCATCTCATGGTCATGGGTTTGAGCCCCGAGTCAGGCTCCATAAGCACACTTAAAAGAAGAAAAAAAAAAAAAAAAGAAAAAGAAAATGTGCAAATAAACAGGAAGGCATTGGTGGTCTAAAATAATTCAGAATTTTCTGCAAAAGAGAACTTTGCTGTGTAGTTTGCTAAAGAAACACTACTTACATACCCTGCAGATTACAGGGCTTGGAAGCTAAATGTGCCTTGATATTTGCATAAAGCCGATGTTTTCTCATGATTCAATTCTGATTATAATTTTCTTTCTTTAAAAGTCAACTTTTGGGGGCGCCTGGGTGGCTCGGTGGTTTGGGCCTCTGCCTTCGGCTCGGGTCGTGGTCTCGGGGTCCTGGGATCGAGCCCCGCATCGGGCTCTCTGCTTAGCAGGGAGCCTGCTTCCCCCTCTCTCTCTGCCTGCCTCTCTGCCTACTTGTGATCTCTCTCTGTCAAATAAATAAATAAAAATCTTAAAAAAAAAAAAAAAATTTAAAAGTCAACTTTTGGGACTGGGTGGCTCAGTTGGTTAAGCCACTGACTTCGGCTCAGGTCATGATCCCAGAGTCCTGGGATAGAGTCCCGCATCGGGCTCCTTGCTCAGTGGGGAGCCTGCTTCCCTCTCTGCCTCTGCCTGCTGCTCTACCTGCTTGTGTTCTCCCGCACTCTCTCTCTCTGACAAATAAATAAATAAATAAAATCTTTTTAAAAAAAAGTCAACTTTTATTATAATTCACATATATTGTGGAAACAGGATTGTAGCTAACAAGTCAGGTTAATACAAAAAAAATTGTTTTTAAGCTATAGCTCTGTGCATGTTGGAACAGGCTCTCCCCTGCATGGAGGCTGGCAGCCCCACTTGTCCAATGCCTCCCGGCCGACACAGCCTAGGGCACAAGGCCAGGCCCACAGTGTGGTGCACTGGCCGGAGCTGGTGCAGTTGCCTGGGCTGCTGGTGGAATGTGAGCTCCTGGGATCTACTTGGAGTCCAGCTGAGGTTGGAGGTCCACAGCAAGTGACAGGGATGCACTGGTGCAGGCAGGAGGTGTCTGAATTTTGTTTTTCCAATGACACAAAAATTGGTGATGTGTCCTGGGTACATCAGGCACCTGACAGCGCTGTGATGTGCTCTGTTATGGCCGATGTTACCTTCATCCCCTTGGCTCAGGTGTTCTCTGCCAGATCACCCCGCTCTACACCTAATACAGATTTTCATTCTTATTTAAATTCAATTAGCCCACAGAGTGTATCATTAGTTTCCAATGGAGTGTTCAATGATTCATCAGTTGCATTTAACAGCCAGTGCTCATCACAACACATGACCTCCTTCATGCCCATCCCATAGTCACCCAATCCGCCCTTCAGCAACCCTCAGTTCATTTCCTAGAGTTGAGTCTCCTGTGGTTCATATCCCTCTCTGATTTTGTTCCCTTCATCTATGGTCTTCCGCACTATTCTTACGGTACCACATATGAGTGAAAGCATATGATAATTGTCTTTCTCTGATTGATTTACTTCACTCAGCATAATCCCCTCCAGTTCCATCCATGTTGATGCAAATGGTGGGTATTCTTCCTTTCAGATGGCTGAGTACTACTCCATTGTGTATATGGACCATGACATCTTTATCCATTCATCTGTTGAAGGACTTCTCAGCTCTTTCAGTTTGGCTGTTGTGGCTATTGCTGCTATGAACATTGGGGTGCAGGTGCCCCTTCTTTTCACTACATCTTTACCATTGGGGTAAATAGTGCAATTGCTGAGATAATACTGTTTTAAAGTTAGTAAAGGGGGTGTCTGGGTGGCTCAGTTCATTAAGCGTCTGCCTTCGGCTCAGGTTATGATCCTAGTGTCCTGGGATTGAGACCCCTGTTGGGCTTCGTGCTCAGTGGGGAGACTGCTTCTCCTTCTCCCTCTGCCCCTCCCCCTGCTTGTGTTCTCTCTTTCTCTCAAATAAATAAATAAAATCTTTAAAAAAATTAATAAGGGGCACCTGGGTGGCTCAGTGGGTTAAAACCTCTGCCTTCAGCGTGGGTCATGATCCCAGGGCCCTGGGATTGAGCCCCGAATCCGGCTCTCTGCTCAGCGGGGACCCTGCTTCCTCTTCTCTCTCTCTGCCTACTTGTGATCTCTCCGTCAAATAAATAAATAAAATCTTTTCTAAAAATTAAAAAATTAATAAAAATCAATAAAATTATTAAAAATTAATAAAAACAAAATCTTTTTTAAAATAAATAAAATTAATAAAAATTAATAAAAATAAAAATAAAATCTTTTTTAAAAAATTTTAAAAATTAATAAATCTTTTTAAAAATTTAATTAAAAAAATAAGGTTTGTCTTTTACCTGGGTGAATTGCTTTGAGATGAGCATAAAACATGGTGTTTATTATTTATTTATTTATTTAAAGATTTTATGTATTTATTTGACAGAGATCACAAGTAGGCAGAAAGGCAGGCAGAGAGAGAGAGAGAGAGGAGGAAGCCGGCTCCCCGCTGAGCAGAGAGCCAGATGCAGGGTTCAATCCCAGGACCCCAGGACCATGACCTGAGCTGAAGGCAGAAACTTTAACCCATTGAGCCACCCAGGATCCCCAAAACATGGTGTTTAATCTGGAAAGCCCCCTCTCTCCTTTCTCTTTGTTTACAATTTGCTTGGGAAATGAAGGCTCTCACCTTTGTTTACTTGGAGATTCTTAACTTTGCAGGTGGAGGTTCTAAATCATTAGGGCATTGGTCCTGCAAATTTACACCCATTCCACGCTCATGTCACACAGACACATTCTTCTTATTGCTGGGAAACAATCATATCATATTAACATATGTTCAAGTGTCCCAGAATTCTAAAAGATAACTCCCAATTCATCAACAAAATAAATTTTCAATGAAAACAAGAATCAGAAACAGTAGCTCTTTTTTTTTTTTTTTAAAGATTTTATTTATTTATTTGACAGACAGAGATCACCAGTAGGCAGAGAGGCAGGCAGAGAGAAAGAGGAGGAAGCAGGCTCCCTGCTGAGCAGAGAGCCCGATGCGGGACTCGATCCCAGGACCCTGAGATCATGACCTGAGCCGAAGGCAGTGGCTTAACCCACTGAGCCACCCAGGCACCCCAGAAACAGTAGCTCTTATTTTAGTCTGTATATTTGTCTCCATGGTGTGTTGAAATGACCCAAAAGAGTCATCCACAAATAGATGTGTATGTTTTATACCGCTGAAAATATTTTAAAATTGCAGTCACAATGAGAAATTTTCTACACTACCTCTTTTTTTTAAAAAAAAAGATTTTATTTATTTATTTGACAGACAGAGATCACAAATAGGCAGAGAGGCAGGCAGAAAAGGAAGGGAAGCAGGCTCCCTGCGGAGCAGAGAGCTCCATGCAGGGCTCAATCCCAGGACCCTGGGATCATGACCTGAGCCGAAGGCAGAGGCTTTAGCTCACTGAGCCACCCAGGTGCCTCTACATTATCTCTTTTAAAGTGTATATAATTATCTTGTCAATGTATCAATATGTGCATAAAATGTAAAAGTTGTTAGATGAGTTCTGTGGTCTTACCTTCTTTATATTATTCCTCTCACTTAGAAAACCTGGCATGAATAGTCTTTTAGCACCTTTCTGTATGTTGACCAATGTGGTCCTTTTGGATAAATTCTACATCTCACAAATGAGGTTAATACCCAGGCCCTTCTGTTTACTGGATGTTTGACAGAATAGACTCATAAAAGTTGAAGAATAATTTTCTCTTAGATTATTTTTGTGGTTTTATGTGTTAATGATGAAAGCTTTTTGAATAATACCTAGGGAAATATTCACAAAAGATTGTGGTCATATATTAGAATCTATAATTTCTTTGCTCAGCTGGGAACTTGCTTCCTCTTCTCTCTCTGCCTACTTGTAATCTGTCTCTCTTGTCAAATAGATAAAATATTTTTAAAAAAGGATCTATAATTTCCATAAAACTGTTCTAAGTCACACATGACTATTTCCCTCAAGATTTTACTTCTTTACTATTCGGAAGTGAAGCCCTTAGGGGCACCTGGGTGGCTCAGTCAGTTAAGCATCTGCCCTTGGCTTAGGTCATGATCCTAGAGTCTCAGGATTGAGCCCCTCGTAGGCCTCCCTGTGCAGCAGAGCGTCTGCTTCTCCTTCTGACCCTTTCCCCTCTTACACACTCTCTCTAAAATAAATACATTTTCAAAAAAAAAAAATCTTAAAAAAAAAAAAAATACTGTGTCTCTTAGACCAGAGGCAACACTTGGTGAACTTGTTCAAAATGCAGAAACTCAGGGCACCTGGGTGGCTCAGTGGGTTAAAGCCTCTGCCTTCGGCTCCGGTCATGATCCCAGGGTCCTGAGATCGAGCCCCACATCGGGCTCTCTGCTTAGCAGAGAGCCTCTCTCTCTCTCTCTCTCTGCCTGCCTCTCTGCCTACTTGTGATCTCTGTCAAATAAATAAAATGAAATCTTTAAAAAAAACTGTAGAAACTCAGGTCCCACCCCAGAATGGAATCAGAGTCTGTATTTGAATAAGGTCTCCAGCTTGTGGCTGTATACATTAAATTTTTGAGAAGTGCACTTCTGACTCACCATGACTCCCATTGAGAAAGATACACAACTTACGATGTAAATAGAGAGACCAAACATAACCATGTATGCCTGTGTTGATGCCCTAATACATTTTACCATCCCTGGAAGTAGTATTTATCAGGGTTTTGTGAACCTTATGCTGAACTCTTTCCTCTGAATTAGGGAAAACGTCAGGGAGTGTTTTTGTGTCTAATCATCTCAGTGTGTAATTCATGCCACTCACCTAAGTCAGTTCTCTGAACTCTCTTAGGCAAAATGAAAAACTCTGCACAATGGCCACATGATAAATGTATTCTTTATCTCGGAGATGGTTGACATTCAGGAATGTGGCTGAAGATTTCTTGCAGGAGCCGTGCTAGTGATGAAGTTCTTGAACCTAGGTGAGGTTCAATGGGGTGAGGTTTGGAGCCGACGGCTAAGAAAGAATTCTTAAGACGTCTTTAGTGCAAAAAGGTGGTTTATTAGAGCATGGGGACAGGACCTGTGGGCAGATGGAGATGCTGCTGCACCGGGCATGTGAGGAGTGGCTGGTTATATACACAGGAGTTGGGTAGGTGAGAACAAAGGGGTGTTCAGAAGGGCTATTGGGGTAAAGAAGACTGTCAAGATATTAAAGCCTGGTTACTATCAAGCCAAGGCCACTTTCCCTCTAATGAGGCACTAACATAAAGACAAATGGGAGTCTCCTGGTGCAATGTTACATTCCTGCTATCAAGCGTCCTTGTTAGTGAGATTTGGGTTTAGAAGAAATTTAACTTGATTTACTTTTCCTTCTACCACAGCCCCCTTCAGTTTTTAGGGAGGGGAGGGTGACATTAGGGCTTGAGGAATTGAGTTATGTGCCTTTGGAAATTGGGCTATCGATAAGGTAACTTCTTTGTTGTAAATCTCAAGGACATTTGTAAACCAAGGGAGACTCCTGCCTTGCAGGATTGTGATCTCCGCAAGTTAACTATTTGTTTTTCTTTTAGGGCAGTCAGGGGTGCCTGAGGAATGTGACACATATTACCAAGGGGAGGGGGTGGAGAGGGGGTGCAAGGTGCCAGCTTTTGCTTTGTCCTCAGCCAGCCTCCTGCTCCCTCATCACTAGTGCCTGGACCCTGCTCAGTGGGATTTCAACCAGTGCTTATTGTTAACAATTCTGGGGAAAAAATCAAGTGGTGAGAACTATGGTAATCCTTCACTACTCTAGATTTCAGTAAGTTCCATTGGGTTAAGTGATTGATAGAAATAGTGCAATCTGGGGTGCCTGGGTGTTGCAGTGGGTTGGGCCTCTGCTTTTGGCTTAGGTCATGATCTCGGGTCCTGGGAGTGAGCCCTGTATCTGGATTTCTGCTCAGCAGGGAGGCTGATGCCCCTCTCTCTGCCTGCCTCTCTGCCTACTTGTGATCTCTCTCTCTGTCAAATAAATAAAATCATTTTAAAAAAATGTAGTACAATCTGCCTCTTAAAGTCTGACCCCAATGCTTTTATTTGTGAGGGGCTCTTCTGAGACTTCCCTCTTTCTTCCATGGACACTCTTCTGTTGTTCCTGTTGTGAGTGGGGGTCAGTGTCACTGTTCACCTTCCTATGCATTCATATTAATTTGCATTGAATTATGCCGATGACTCAACATGGGGACAGAGTCATGCAGATTAAGTCCACTGATTTCTAACATGAAATATCGGTGTCATGGATAGCTTTCACTTGCATCTGTCTGGAAATCCACAGGGGATGCCTGCCTCATTTTTGTCTCTGCTCATAACTGATGTTTTGGTGCACATGACAGTCCAAAGAGGGAAAGAACATGTTTTCCTGGCAGAATGAATTCTTACAGATGTTCTCTGTGAGTGCAAGGAGACCCATGTGCCTCCTCACCTGTCAGACCCCAGAGTTTCCTGCCCACTTCATTGCAGTATTTCGATAATGGTCTTCAGATGTGCTAATACTTGCCAGCATCTGCCTATAGGGATCATGGAGAAAGAGTCATTCTCAAACGTTCCAAAACTCCCTTGGGAGACAATGAAAGGAGATGTGTAATTGTTTTCTTTGGTGGATTTTTTTTTTTTTTTTTTTTAATTAGCGACTGGAAAAAGGTTTCTGGAAAATTTCTTCCTCCCAGCCTGCACTCTCATTGCCGCTGTAGGAGAAATGATAAGTGCGGTCAGGGGGTTGGTGAGGTTACAGATTCCTGAACTCATATCTCAGGGTCTGGCTGCCTCCTCTCCTCACCTGTCCTGGCTGTTAGGACCTTCACGTCTGCCCACCGTCCTCATAGTGGGAAGGAGGTGGTGGCTTCTGTTTCAACCAGAAGGTCAGAGTCTACCGTACCTCTGCATTTATTAAGATTTCTAAATCTTTATTCATTGTTGACATTGACTATGGGGTAAAGCTATATCTATAAATGGAAACTTTTTTTAACATCTGAATTTAATTTTATTTTTTCAATGTTCTAATTTTTTTTTAAGATTTTATTTATTTATTTGACAGACAGAAATCACAAGCATGCAGAGAGGCAGGCAGAGAGACATGAAGAAGCAGGCTCCCCCCTGAGCAGAGAGCCCAACTCGGGACTCAATCCCAGGATCCTGGGATCATGACCTGAGCCAAAGGCAGAGGCCCCAACCCACTGAGCCACCCAGGTGCCCAGTATTTTAATTTCATAAGGAATCTCTACACTGCTTCCCAAAGTGACTACTCCAGCTTGCATTCCCATCAACAGTGCAAGAGGGTTCTTCTTTTGCTACATCCTCTCCAATAGTTGTTGCTTCTTATTAATTTTGAGCATTCTAACTGGTGTAAGGTGGTATCTCAATGTAGTTCTCATTTGAATTTCCCTGATGGCTAATGATGATGAACATTTTTTCATGTGTCTTTTAGCCTTTTGTATGTCTTCTTTGGAGAAATGTCTGTTCATATCTTCTGCCCATTTTGTGATGTAAAATCCTAGAGGAGAATGCAGGCAGTAACCTCTTCAACATCGGCCACAGCAACTTCTTTCAAGACATGTCTCCAAAGGCAAAGGAAACAAAAGCGAAAATGAATTTTTGGGACTTCATCAAGATAAAAACTTCTGGGGGTGCCTGGGTGGCTCAGTGGGTTAAGCCTCTGCCTTTGGCTCAGATCAAGATCTCAGGGTCCTGGGATGGAGCCCCGCCTCAGGCTCTCTGCTCAGCGGGGAGCCTGCTTCCCTCTCTCTCTGCCTGCTGCTCTGTCTACTTGTGATCTCTCTCTGTCAAATAAATAAATAAAAATCTTTTAAAAAAAGATAAAAAGCTTCTGCACAGCAAAGGAAACAGTCAACAAAACAAAGAGGCAACCTAGGGAATGGGAGAAGATATTTGCCAATGACACTATAGACAAAGGGCTGATATCCAAGATCTATAAGAACACCTCAGACTCAACATAAAAACAAAAACAAAAAACCAACAGATAAACGTGGCAACCGGATGCTTTTAAGTGGTTTACAATTCAGTCACCAACACAACTATAGGAAGACACCAACACAATTATAGGAACACAACTATTATTTTCTATAGTTGAAAAAGCACTCACTATTTTCTAGAATGGGTGCAATAAAGAAAAAGGATGACACCAAATTTCAAGGAATTTTGAGTAATTAGAATTTTCATATATTGCTCTTAGGAGAGTAAAAAGTACATTCACTTTGGAAACCTTTGTGCAGATATTGATGAAAATAAACATTTACCTACTTAAATGGGAGCATTTTGTCACCCTAAAATATGTCTCTTTGGCCCAAGGATAAATTGAGGCTAGTATTTTAAAGAAATACCAGATAAAGGAAAAGCTCTGAAACCTAGTATTTGTTTGCTTTTAAAAGAGACATTTGGATTTATAAGGGGAAACTTCATCTGTAAGGTATCTCCCTCTGTGTTCCCGAAAGAGGGAGAAGGTGTCAGTCTCCAGAAGCTGTGACCAGGGGTGAAGGCATGGATCTAAATGTGGTCACAACCAGCCTTGGTTCTCATGCTTAGGCAAAGGTCACCTCCCAAATGCTTCCCAGTAGGATCACATGTGAGATTTCAAAATTATCATGACTGGTGTCCTCCCTCTCAGATTCTGTCAGTTGGTTTGGGTGGAAATAACAGTGCTTTGTTAATTAAGGGCTCCAGGTGATTCTCAGTGAGACCAGGGGTAATCCTGAGGGATTCAGTGCTTTTTATGAGAATGGAGAGGTGGCATTGGCTCACGGAGAGATAACAGGGTCTCTGCTACATGAGTCTGGAGGGTCGGGTCCATGTAGCACATGGTTTCTATGCTGTAGTGAATTTGTGGGTTCTGTTGGAGCAAAGGCCCCCTAGAAGCAGGAAGGAAAAGTCAGGGATTGGGTTAAAAATAGGAAGTCACAGTTCCTGAATAGCTCCTGACACAAAGGACGAAGAAGCTGGGACTTCTCTGCATTTCTGGGTCCTGCCTTTGGGCAAACAGTTTACAAGTGAAGAGGTTCTACTGGTGGCTTTATGGGCATTTTCTCATGATGCAGCTGTGATTTCTCCACAAAAAGCTCGTGAGAAACAAATCTAGAGGACAAGGAGAAAGAATGACCAGTTCTCAGGTAAGCTTGGTGTCCCAGGAAAGTCTGTATCATGCTTTTCTCCTGAAATTGCTTGCATTTAGAAACTGCAAATGTTCCCTCTAGTTCTGATGTTTCTCCCTTATGTTTTCACCTATTTTTAAAACCTTTTCAGAAATGAAACTGAATGCTAGGTCTTCAGAACACTTCTCCCCTACATCCCAGAGATTTGTCTCCTGTGTCTTCAACCTGGGTTCCAACATGGTATCAAGAGCTTCAATTTCAATGAAAATCTGCAACTGTTGACAATATTCCGTTGGTGACAGATCTAGAGGGGAAGGTGTTGAATCCAAGATTCCTGCTGCTGCTGAGGTTTGTTCTTGGGATCTCAGCAAAGGAAAACATTTCTCATTTAGGTCCCATGTGGATACTTTATCAGCTCTGCATAGCCCAGGAATAAGAAAATGCCCAAATCAACATAATAGGTATGAAATCCAGAATATCTTGGAAAGTTCTTGGGGAATAAGCAGGGAGTGAGTCTTGCTCTTTAGAATGTGAAAAGGATACTCTATTTAAAATACACTAGATGGGCACCTGCATGGCTCAGTGGGTTAAGCGTCAGACTCTTGATTTCAGAACAGGTCCTGATCTCAGGGTCCTTCAGTGGAGCCCTGTTTTGGCTCCATGCTCAGCAGGGAATCTGCTTAAGATTCTCTCTCTGCCTCTTCTTCAGTGCTTCCCCTCTTCTCTCTAAAATATAAATAAATCTTTAAATAAAGTAAAAAAAAAAACAAACCAAAACTAAAACATACTAGCTATTACAGGTCATGGAAACTGGTATTTCAATGACTCGGACAGTCAGATGGGGACCCCAAACATGGATCAAAGATTGGGAGGAAGCCAGTCATGTGGGCATTGAGAAGATTGCACCTGAGGGAGAACAAAGGAGACATAAATTGACTGAACACCCTGCCAGAGAGCTGCAGGCAGGGCACCAGAGGAGAGGCTGGCTGCCAGGATGCAGTGAGTGGGGCTGTGTTGGAAGGGGGAAGGTGAGGAGTTGTGGGGACTTAGGACCCTTTATTCATCACTGTACCTGGTTGTTAGGTCCTATGGCTACCTTGAGGTGGGCCCCCTGTTGGGGCTATTTGGACTCAGTGGGAGGGTCGCTATGGGCACTTTCTCCACTCCTTTACTCAAGACTCTTTGCCTAAAAGTAGGCTCTACAGAATCTACATGTGATTGAAGTGTATATAAATCCACTGCATTCTCATAAGATTTTATTCTGAATTCCTGTTTCCAGACTCTAAGGAAACACCCATGATGGTGTGTCCTTGGGTGTGCCTTAGGCACTGATAGCAATTTGTTTCTATACACCTGATGTGAACTGCTTTTATTCACGTGGTGTTGTCTGCCAGATTCATCCCTTATAATGTTTATGTTTTCCCTCTTATTATTTGTAAGGAGCTTAGATGTTCTGAGCCACATGCAGCAACCATCGCCTTCCAGATGGAAACATCTTTGTTCTGAGTTTCACTTGCTTTTAGTTTCTTTTTCTTATTTATTTATTTGACAGACAGAGATCACAAGTATGCAGACAGGGAGACAGAGAGGAGGAAGCAGCTCCCCACTGAGCAGAGAGCCCAATGCGGGACTCGATCCTAAGACCCTGGGACCATGACCTGAGCCAAAAGCAGAGG
The DNA here is from genome assembly GCF_020171115.1 of Neogale vison. Taxonomy (NCBI): domain Eukaryota; kingdom Metazoa; phylum Chordata; class Mammalia; order Carnivora; family Mustelidae; genus Neogale; species Neogale vison. The sequence goes on along the minus strand of NC_058097.1, from coordinate 47,915,633 downwards.
CTTTAATCCACTGAGCCACCCAGGCACCTCGAGTTTCTTTTCTTAAAAAAAATATTTTATTTACATTTTGAGAGAGTATGAGAATTAGGGGTGGGGGAGAGATAGAAGCTGATTCCCCACTGAGCGGGAGCCCCAGGAAAGTCTCCATCCCAGGACCCTGGGATCACTACCTGAACCAAAGGCAGACCCTTAACCAACTGAGCCACCTAGGTGCCCCTTGCTTATAGTTTTTGAGGAAAAGAACAAAGTCCTAAGAAGTGTGGATACATTTCCTTCAACTTGCAGCCCATTGATAAATACTTGAGATAAGCAGGGTATGGCATTCCTCAAGGAATTCACAACTGCCTCAATGTTAATGATTTGTTGGAGGTGAAAAGCAGACTTAGCTTGATGCGCGGGCCTCCAGGATCCTCTATGTCCTCTTTAACATATGAAAATCCCTTTGGAAACTTCCTTTATTTCTACTCTCCAAATATGTGTTGGCCATCATCCTCCAAGCATATGACCCACTGATAGATATCTGATGGATCTCCTGACAAGGTCCTGGGAGCCTAGACTCCAAATTCCTTAGACACTTCCACCATCCCTCACCATCTCCCCATTTGAAAGTATGTAATCAGTCACTGCTTATGACCCCAGTGCAACTCTTTGACCAAAAGTCCTGACCCATGCTTTAATAAGGCCACATTTTTTGCACCAATGATATCTCAATGATTTTTTTTTCATAATTCACTATTGAACCCCAATATTCACATCAAAAACATCTCAAGAATTCTTTCTTGACAAATGGCTCATATCCAAAATCCATCAGTTTGCACTGAACAAGAAGGGCTCTCACTTCTGTGTAGTTGGTATATATGAGTTCTGGGTTGGAGATTCTCATTCAGTCAACCCACCATCCCGTAGTTTTTCTTCTACTGAACACTCCTATCACAGACTTACTCTTCTATTTACTTCTTTGTGTTTTCAGAAAAAAACCAAGAATCACAAAATGAACATTGTTCAGTATTTTAAAATCCTGAGATCTAATACAACACAAATCATAATTTAATCAAATTTTTCAATGAACTACTATGGTACAGGATCATTGACTACGATGGCCAAGAAAGAGAGAATTCTTGAGAGGATATATGGTGCAAGTTAGTAAGTTTATTTTCTTTTTTTTAAGATTTTATTTATTTATTTGAAAGACAGAGATGACAATTAGGCAGAGAGGCAGGCGGAGAGAGGAGGAAGCAGGCTCCCCGCTGAGCAGAGAGCCCAACGTGGGGCTCCATCCCAGGACTCTGGGATCATAACTGGAGCAGAAGGCAGAGGCTTTAACCCACTAAGCCACCCAGGTGCCCCGAGCAAGTTTATTTTAACAGCACTGTATCAATGGGCAGGAAGAGCTGCACTTTGGCTGCATCAAACTGGTGGTTCTGTGCTTAATGTACATTGGGGAGGGGCTGTGCAAGGAGTATAAGATCATAAATGTTTCTTTGAATCTATACTTGTAAAACTCCTTTTGCAAGATTCCTCTGGCACTTATTCCACTTGATATTAATATGGGGGAGATGTACAGGTAGTTTCAAGATCCACTGAGAATGTAACAATTTGGCCTTAGGTGATGCTTCTAGAACTATGCAGGCAGGGTGCGTGGGTGGCTCAGTCAGTTAAGGGTGTGCCTTTGATTCAGGTCATGATCTCAGTGTCTTGGGATTGAGCCCACATCAGACTCCTTGGTCCGTGGGGAGCCTGCTTCTCCCTCTCCTTCTGCCCTGCTCATGCTCTCTCTCTCTCTCAATAAAATCTTAAAACTACAACAACAGAAAAACTATGCCAACTGTAGGTCAGCCCTCTGGACTACAAGTGAACATTTTTTGCTTCTAGCCCTTATCACGGTAGTCTCAGAAATAAAGAGTTGTTTTCTTTCTGTCATTCAGTGTGTTTGTGTTGATAGTGTAATAAAAGACAAGCATCATCATCAGGGCACCTGGGTGGCTCAGTCATTTGGCCTTTGCCTTGGGCTCAGGTCATGATCCTGGGGTCCTGGAATGGAGCCCCAGATCCAGCTCCCTGCTCAGTGGAAAGTCTGCTTCTTCCAATGCCCCTGCTTGTGTTCCCTCTCACACTGACTCTCTCTTTGTCAAATAAATAAATGGAATCTTTTTTAAAAAAGCATCATCATCAGCAAAAAGATTTATGAATGTCATGTCATTGAAACTGTTTCTTAAATTAGGCATCACAAAAATTTTCTATTCTATCACTTTTCCTGTGGGTTTAAGTACTTTCTAAATATATGGATGTGTGCATGAATGTACAATGGTAGATCAGCGTTGGGTGGATCCTTCTTGTTTTCATCATTCTTCTCAGGTTGGGCACCTTCTATGAACACTGCTTTAGGGTCTCTCTGTATATTGACCTGAGTGCCATTTTATTTTTTTATTTTTTATTTTTTTTTAAAGATTTTATTTATTTATTTGACAGAGAGAGATCACAAGTAGGCAGAGAGGCAGGCAGAGAGAGAGGAGGAAGAAGGCTCCCTGCTGAGCAGAGAGCCTGATGTGGGACTCAATCCCAGGACCCTGAGATCATGACCTGAGCTGAAGGCAGCGGCTTAACCCACTGAGCCACCCAGGTGCCCCCTGAGTGCCATTTTAGATCAACTCTAGGTCAGATAACCTTGGTGAAAGCCTGATCCCTTCCATGTTATTGGATGTTTGACAAAATATTCCTGTAAAATTAGAAGAATAATGTTTTCTTCTCTAAGATTATTATTCTTCATTTCACCTTAATTTATGAACAATTGTTAGATGCTCTCTAGAAATAGGAAGTGGTGAGAAAAGGATTGTTGTAGACATTCTTGCTATTCCAGTAGAATCTGTCATTGGTATAAAACCTACTCAGAAACACTTGGGTGGCTCAGTCAGTGAACTGTTTGCCTTTGGCTTGGGTCATGGTGCCAGAGTCCCGAGATGGAGCCCTGTGCTGGGCTCCCTGCTCAAGGGGGAGTCTGCTTATCCCTCTCCCTCTGCAACCCTCACCTTACTGCCCACACCCCAGCTCATGCTGTTTCTTGCTCTCTTTCTCTCTGTGTTTGAAATTAAATGAAAATCAGTAAAACAAAACAAAACCAACCATTTCAATTCCAAGTCCTCCAATAACTCATGCCTTGGAGTTTTAGCTCTCATTAAAAAATAGATCTCTTGGGGGTGCCTGGGTGGCTCAGTGGGTTGAGCCGCTGCCTTCGGCTCGGGTCGTGGTCTCAGGGTCCTGGGATCGAGTCCCGCATCGGGCTCTCTGCTCGGCGGGGGGCCTGCTTCCTCCTCTCTCTCTCTGCCTGCCTCTCTGCCTACTTGTGATCTCTCTCTGTCAAATAAATAAATAATAAAAATCCTTTTTAAAAAAAAATAGATCTCTTGGATCATGGGCTATTGCCTCCTTAGAAATGCAGACTCCCATCCAACCCCAGTATTTCTGAACAGAATCTACATTTTTACAAGATCTCCAATGCACTGATTTAAAATTCTAATTCACAATAGAATGTGATAAGTACATTTGTAGCCCACTAAAACATCCCACCTAAGAAGTAGCCACAACTTACACTGTATGATAGTAACACAGTACTCAAAACTGTGTATTCCTTTGTTGAGGACTTCATTTGACAAATTATTTTGGATAAACACACAGTATTTATACTGGTTTTGTGGATCCTATGCCATCCTCTTACCTCAAAAGTCACGGAATACATTAGAGCCTATTATTGGGTTAAAAATGATCTTCCTGTACAAAGGAGGATGTTCTCTGAAGGCAGAACCAGTTGTCCTAATAAAACTGGACTAACATGAGTTCACTGCTTGGTGAGTCACAGATAGAAACTACAATTGATGGTGTTGTCACAGAATGCAAACTTGCCTAAAAAAAAAAAATCACAGGTAATAACTTGCAACATAGAGACTCCTAGAACAAGGGAGAAGTATTTCCTATTATTTGGGGTTAGGGTGCATATTCAGAAAGTGGAGCCTTATCTTCTGTAGAGCTGGGCATTAGGTGGCACAAGAGCCTCAAGAAAACCTTGTCTACATACTTTGTATTTATGTAAATGGACTTTGTGCACCTTCTTCGGTGGAGATTTTCATATTATCATGAGATAAAGGGAACTGTAGATCACTCCAACATTTACTGCTTGGTCCATCTGCTTAGGTGTCATGGGGGTGAAGTTCAAATTGCGCCAGCCCAAGCTCTTCCTCAGGGCTGTAAGTGCCCTTAGTTGAATAGTTTCTGTTTTCCTGGGAGCAGACTCTGTCCATGGGTGTTTTGAATAAAATGAAGATAAGGTGGAAACAAGAGGGTAAGTAAAATGTGGCAGAAAGTTCAGAGGGTACAAGCCGGACCAAGAAAGTTTGGATCTTGGGTTTAGAGGTGAACATTAACTCCCTCTCTCATCTTAGGGACCATCGTGAACTGTGTCAATGGCCATTTGGTGACTGTGGTATTTATTGCAGGGACAACTGACATTCATGGATGTGGCCATAGAATTCTCTGAGGAGGAGTGGGGATGCCTGATACACACTCAGCGGGGACTGTACAGGGATGTGATGTTGGAGAACTACAGACACTTCTGCTTCCTGGGTGAGGAACACTCCTTCCGGATTTTCCAAACCCCACTCTGGGTTTTGCTCCTTCCTGTGAAGACTGTTTTTTGGGAGCTTCCTTTTTGAATGACTGGATTTCAGATCCAGGCAGAGAGGGGAATAAGTAGGGTTTTGTAGATGGAGAGAAACATTTTCATGATGTTTCCTTCTCAGCTTTAGCTTCCCCTTCCTCAAGGTAACATCATCACTTCTGTAGATTCCAGGCAGTTCTAAACATTGAGTGGCTTAAGTGGTACTGCCCGCATCTTCTACACCAATTCTCACTCATTATTCTATCTACTACTTGGAAGTGGAGGCCAGGGTGTGAACATTGGCAATCCATCCATCCTGTTGTAAAGGGGATTTTTTTTTTAAAGATTTTATTTATTTATTTGACAGAGAGAGATTACAAGTAGGCAGAGAGGCAGGCAGAGAGAGAAGGAGGAGGAAGCAGGCTCCCTGCCGAGCAGAGAGCCCGATGCGGGACTCGATCCCAGGACCCCGATATCATGACCTGAGCCGAAGGCAGCGGCTTAACCCACTGAGCCACCCAGGCACCCCAAAGGGGATTTTGAGCAATACCATTTGGGAAACCATTTCCCAAATTTTCTAGATTTCCATTTCCCAGGTTCTAGATTCTACAGTGTTCTCTCTTCTCTACTGAGCACACCTGTGATTGGAAGCTAGAATCTCCAGCTGTACTTGTTTTCCTTTTTTCTAATGAACAGGTCTCACTGGATCCAAGCCAGACTTGGTGTCCTTTTTGGAACAGAGTAAGTTCTGGGATGTGATAAGAAAGGAGACAGTAGCTTTCCATCCAGGTAGGTGGGAAAGAATGAAGCAGATGACAGAGGTGAGATCCAAATGTGAAAAAGGATGGTTGACCTTAAAGTGTGTAGCTTCCATGTATTTTCCTTTTTTTTTTTTTTTAAAGATTTTATTTATTTATTTGACAGACAGAGATCACCAGTAGGCAGAGAGGCAGGCAGAGAGAGAGAGAGAGGGAAGCAGGCTCCCTGCTGAGCAGAGAGCCCGATGCGGGGCTCGATCCCAGGACCCTGGGATCATGACCTGAGCTGAAGGCAGTGGCTTTAATCCACTGAGCCACCCAGGCGCCCCCCATGTATTTTCTTGAATGGAAATTAGTTCAAGAAGCCCAGTGTTTTTGGTCTCCCTCTCAGTGAGGGATATCTGCTATCCAAGATGATAAAATTCTTACATTCTTGAAGAATTCTCCTTCAGCTCCAGTGATGGTCCATCATATCCACAGGGAGGGCCTGGAGACTCTCCTTGGAGGGGGAGGGCCTCCCTAATCTGAAATTTTCTCCATTGCTGTGAGGGCCCTGGGGAAATCACCCTACTTCTGAGGACTTTCATGTTAAGCCCTTGGTAAGTTCTGTTTTGCCTCCTGTGAGATATGTGTCAGGGTAGTGCTGAACATGTTGGAGTATGTGTGGAAATTCCGGAAACACTGGAGACAGACATCTCATACTTTCAGGTTTATGTTTTTGGGTGTTATGGAAGGTTTAATATGAACTATACAAAACTGAGACTCTGTAACTTCATCAGATCACAAAGTACCTCCCTAAAATGAGAAAATTCACATCCTGTATTTACCTTCAGAAGTTCACAGTCTGTGTGTTCCATTCCTAAATGGTGAAATACTGTAATATATCTATTTGTTTCCTAGAATTCCTACTTAAATAATGCCATAGGGGAGCTAGGACATTTAGAACTCAATTTATAGCTTCTAATATAGTCTCTGTTGTTACCGTATTTATTAATAATTGCATCATTTAATAATTTTATCTTATATGAAGTGTATTTTTCCATTCTAACTAGTTGTATACGAGATTCAGTTTTGATTTTTTAGATCCAAAGTTCCGATGGGACATGGACATGTACTTTATAAGAAGTGAGGGAGATAATTAGTACAATCCCCATATTTAAGAAAAACTTTTGCTTATAATGTAATTTTACTTCAGGGAAAAATTAGTCATTGGATTTTTCTTCTGATTTCCTCAGAATATACCTGAATTCATCCAAATACTTTTTTAAAAATAAATCATTGTCAGTATATTTCCAAAGTTGGTGTTTATTTAGAAAAGAAAGGATTTTGGTTGCTTGGTTCTACAGAATGAATTATAGCTTTATATTCTACATAAAAGGAGGTGTATATTAACATCATACATTTTTCAATGTCTTTTAAGTGCTTACTAGTAAAATCTTTCATTAGACTTTCTTATGGTTAATATTAATGAATATTCATTACAATTTTACTATCAGTGAAGGCATGTCAACAATTCCAATGTTTTTTTTTTCATGGGGTCACAGTCTGTGTTTGAAAATACAGTTACATAGTGATTTTCCTTTTAGATAATTCATCTATTTTTTTATTGAGAATTTTTTATCTTCAATTTGGTCTTATTCTGCTTTTGCAATTCTATAATAATGTACTTCCTTTTGTCTGGGACTTTCCACAACATGAAGTAATTGTGCTTTCCTTTTTGCTTGTGTATTTTATTCTATGGGATGCAAGAGTGGCTTGGTGACTTAAGCATCTGCCTTTGTCTTAGGTCATGATCCTAGGGTTCTGGGATTCTAGATTCTACAATGTTCTCTCTTCTCTACAGAGCACAAGTGTGATTGGAAGCTAGAATTTTGGAAGCTAGAGTCCCAAGTTGGTCTCCTTGGACAGCGGGGAGCCCACTTCTCTCTTTGCCAGCTGCTTCCCCTCTTTGTACACACGTGCTCTCTCTCACAAATAAAGAAATAAATCTTTAAAAAGAGACATTAAGTAAGCATTTTAAACTGATATTCTCAATTGCATACAAAATTGTTCAACTTATTTCCACCCCTGCACCCACTTTGTTACCAGTATCACAAATTCTATCTTTTATATTGGGTTTATGATTTAAATGCTTTGATTTAAAAACATTTTGTAGGGGCGTCTGGGTGGCTCAGAGGGTTAAGCCTCTGCCTTCAGGTTAGGTCATCATCTCAGGGTCCTGGGATTGAGTTCTCCATTGGGCTCTCTGCTCAGCAGGGAGCCTGCTTCTCTCCACCCCCTCCCACCCCCTCTTGCCTCTCTGCATACTTGTGATCTCTCTCTGTGTGTCAAATAAATAAAATCTATAAAGAATACATTTTGTGGCACAAATAAAAACAACTTGTGCTACCTCACTACAACACTGCAGGTTTCTATAATTGTGAAAATATTTATAATTAGCAGAGAGGTTTTTATTGGCATATGGTTTTAATTACTGCTTAGAATCCTTTTACTTGATCTAGAAGGATTTCCTTTAACGTTTCTTGTAGAACAGGACTAGGAGTAAACTTAACAGGGGTTTCTATGTGGGAAAAGTGTTCATTTCTACCTTTATGGAAAACAGTTTTCCCAGATAGAGGATTCTTGGTGGATATTTTGATCTTTCAGTGCTTGAATACACTGTCCCATGCAGTTCTTCCTACCAGGTCTGCTGTGAATCCCAGTAATAATCTTATGGAGATCTCTTAAAAAGATGAGTTGTTTTTATCACACTGTTTCAAAATTCTCTTTTTACTGGTGACTTTTCATAGGTTAATTGTAATGTGTCACTGTGTTCATGTCTTGAATTTTATCCTACTTTAATTTTCCTGAGCTTCTTGAATTTGTCTCTTCTTTCCACAAACATGGAAATTACAAGTCTTTAGATCTTCTTATAAACCTTCTGCCCCATTTACTCTCCCCTACCTTTGGGGTCCCCATAACATGCCTATGAGAAGAGCACTTGTTGGTGTCCCATGAGTCCCTACTCTGCCTTTTTCCACATGTTTCTTTGTTCCTCTCAGCAGATAATTTAAAACCTGGGGTCTTTAGGTTGTCTGCATCTTTCTTCTGTTTGATCAAGTCTGTGACTGACCCCTTTGTGTATTTTTAATTTCAGTGATTGTACATTTCAGCTCCCAGCTTTGGTTGATTGTTGTATTTTCTGTGTCTTTGGGTTTACATTTCTGTCATGTATAGTTTTGCTGATGGCATTTAGTTACCCTCCTACTTTTCTTCTTATTCCATGATATCTTTATGGCAGTTATTCAAATTCTTCCTCAGACAGTATGTACTTCTTTATTAACTCAGGGCCAATTTTAGAGATTTATTTCATTCCTCTGATAGAACATGTTTTCCTAATTCTTTGCCTCTGATTCTAAATCAGCATATTTATTTTTAGAGAAAAAAACAACTAGATTAATTATATTTTAGTCATGGAAAATGTAGGCATGTGGGCTGCCAACCTCTCCACAACTGGACATCTCTGTGGATCATTTGTGTTCCCCAAACTGAAAACCATACCTACTTTTAGATGGAAATATTCTATTTTTGACCAGAACCCTTACCTAGAACATTAACAGTCCATTATTTCATACTTTGCTGGGGTCAATGGTGTATATTGTATTTCTATAATGAATGAAAATTGAGAAAATAAAACATTAAAACAGTCATAATGAAGGGAAAGTGAATTTAGAGTAGTGCACTGTATTTGTGAAAAGAAAGAAAATTGGGCGTTGCCTAGGTGGCTCAGTGGGTTGAGCCTCTGCCTTTGGTTCAGGTCATGATCCCAGGGTCCTGGGATTGAACCCCACATCATTTTCTCTGCTCAGCAGGGACCTTGCTTCCCCCCCCCCCCCGCCCTCTGCCTGCCTCTCTGCCTACTTGTGATCTCTGTCAAATAAATAAATAAATTCTTAAAGAAAAAAGAAAGAAAGAAAAAAAGAAAGAAAGAAAGAAAGAGAATTGAGGGGCAAGTGGGTGGCTCAGTCAGTTGGGTGTCTGCCTTTTGTTCAGATCATGATCCTGGGGTCCTGAGTTGAGCCATGTGTTGGGCTCCCTGCTCAGTGGGAAGCCTGCTTCTCCCCCTCCCTCTGTCTGCAGCTCCCCCTGCTTGTGTTCCCTGTTTCTCCCTCTTTGTCACCAGTAAATAGAGGTGACTATTTCTGCTTCAAACAGCCCACCCAGTTTTTAGGTTAGATGTCCCTATGTTGTTTCACAGCCCATGCTCTCCTTATACTCCTGACCTGAGTGAAAAGTGGGTTTTTATCAGTTGTAGAAGCTGATAAAATTAAGTTGAGTACCCTGTTATGCTTACATTTGAAATTGGATCAATTGAAGGATAGGGACATCTGGGTGACTTAGTTAAGCATCTGCCTTTACTCAGAACAGGATGGTCCTGGGAAGGAGCTCCATAACTGGCTCCCTGCTCAGCCAGATATGTCTCTCTCCTTCTGCCTGCTGTTTCCCGTGATTGTATACACACACTGTACAACAAATAAGTGAGTTAAATCTTTTAAAAAAAAAGAAGGATAATAATTCATTATTCAGTATGTGTCATCTTCTGGTCAGCTATACCATGAAAAGGCTGCTGCGTACTTGTAGGAAAGAAGACACATATTTTGTGTTATGGACACAGTGAGTAGGTAGATGCTCAGGTCTTATAAAATAGCTCAGATACTCTAGATATACTCTGGTTTTTCCATTTCTTCTCTCTAGTGTTGTTTACCCCCAGGCATTGCACTTATTCTTGCCCTTTTTTTGCCCCAGGATACCTGCCTCACCACTAGACATCAATCCATGTTCCTTGCAGCAAAAGAGACTGTTAATCTGATAGGATGTAGGGAATTTGATCTGAATTCTTTCTGTTTTCCTTCAGGGAACACCATTTTCCCCAAGGTAGTACTCCCACAATGCCATTGAACCCTACTATTCTATGGGCCAGTGTAATATATAAATGTCACACACATGGATGTAGATATTTGAGAACGTCTCTTGAACTTCACCACAGCATCTGGCACAAAGGCAATCACACTTTGTCCTGAAACTAGCTGTTTCTTTCTTTCATTTTTTTAAAGATTTTTAAAAAGATTTAATTTATTTACTTGACACAGAGAGAAATATCACAAGTAGGCAGAGCATCAGGCAGAGAGAGAGGGAGAAGCAGGCTCCCTGCTGAGCAGAGAGCCCAATGTGGGGCTCGGTCCAAGGACCCTGAGATCATGACCTGAGCTAGAGACAGAGGCTTAACCCACTGAGCAACCCAGGTGCCCCAAAACTAGTTGTTTCAAAAAGGCCCTAGAATTAACAGTATCCTTAATCTTAATGCCCAGGTATTTTATGCTATATGTAAATGCATAGCTGATGAACAGCTACTTAGACCTGCAATTATTTATGGTCTTATGAGAAAATTGATTAAATACATATTTAGAGTGAAAATGTTATATCCAATCCCTTTAAAATTTGTAACCTATATTAATATCTTGTATACATTTCTTGACTTATTTGAAAAATATTTAAATAATTTCCAATACATTTTTTTAGGAGTTATTTACTTAATTTAGAGAAAGTACAAAGGACAGCAGCAGGGTGGGGCAGACTGAGAGGGAGAGAGAATCCCAAGCCAACATCCTGCTGAGCTCAAAGTCTGACCCAGGGCTCCATAATATGACGTTGAGATTATGACCTGATCTGAAACAAAGAGTTTATTGCTTAACCGATTAGCACCCAGGAGCTACACTTTATTATTATTATTTTTTAATATTTAATATTTATTTTAGAGATAGGGAGAGAGTTAGTAGGGTAAAGGGCAGAGAGAAAGGAATTTCTGAAGCTGACTCCCTGCTAAGCAGAGAGCCCAATGCAGGGCTACACCCCAGGACCCTGAGATCACGACCTGAGTCATAACCACTTAACCAACTAAGCCACCCAGGTACCCCTGTTCCAAATCACTTAAATTTGGATTGCTTTCATTCAAGAACATGAACTAAAGTGCATCTAGGGTCATCTCAGGAAGCTCAAGGAAGTATATTTGAGGTGGGAGCTCAAGGAAGGTATAGAGGGGAGAGATGAAAGAAGTGAAGACTTTTTCAGAGTCAGATACATTAATGAATAAAGAAAATGTGTGTTGTGTATTTTGTGTGTCTTTGTGTCCCAACACTAACATGACCGCAGGCATAGAGGGTTTGCAAGGGTGACCTATCTATAGATAACTCAGGGATGACCTGTGACTTAGTTCCTGTAGAGGCTGTCCATTTTAGCATGTGTTAGAATCCACTGGAGCACTTGGAAATCTTGGATTGTTGTGCCTATCCCCATATTACCATATCAGTAATTCTTAATTTTCTTGTCCTCTAATTGTCATTTCAACTTCCATGGTTAGTGTTTTTTATTGTTCTTTGGAACTTTTTCTTACACCAAGACCACAGAGATAGAATCCTTTTAGTTTCTGTAAACACAACATTATCCTTAAAATTTCAATCAGAAATGCATTAAAAAAATCAATGTATTGTGAGATTTCTGTAGTAACTGAAGTTTTCTATTCTTTTTTTATCCCCCCAACATAACTAACAAATTGAAATGTATTCTGAAAATGTTGTGCTTTCTTTTCACTTGCTTACAGAAGTCATTTCTTGATATGGATTCACATTGCCACAGTTTTGGAGTCAACTTCTCTGTGATTTGTCTCCATCTTTTCCTGCCTCTAGTCCTGTTTAGCAATCACACAGGACCCCACAACCCATGTCAGTTGGGATGTCATAAACCTTTCATGGGCCACTCGACTCAGATGAATGATCATTCCTCTTCCCACAGTAGTGTGACCTCTGGGGCTTGGCAATAGCAACAGTCTTCATGTTACAGGCTGTAGCTGGAATCCTGGCAACCTGATGGGTGTTTTATCATTATGTCTTTATTTCACTGGGTGTAGGTAAAGTTGTACAGATTTATTGCCAACCACATGAGTATAGGTAATAGGTTTGTCTGGGATAGAGCCAAGAGGGCACTTTGGTGCCCCTGGAGAGAAGGGAGGCAGACAACCTGGGAGCAGACAACATGGAAACAACCATCTGAAGGATGGCACAGAGTGGAAGATTATTCAGTAGTCTAGAAGCCCTATCCTGAGACAAAACATGCAGTGAGATGCGTTTTCAAGAACCCAGAAGCTGGATGGCACCATTTCCCTCTCCCGCCCTATAGCATAAACATAGAACCCCACTCAGCAGGGACACTGGCTGTCTGCTTTTCTTGCACAAAGCCCCTCTTCCCTGTGTTCTTGTGGGACTGCCCTTCTTGGTGATGCTTGCCTGAGGACCAGCAAGGTGGGCCCCTGCCCACACCACATCTGCTGAGCAGGGAGTTCTGTAGGGCCTCAGCTCTGATGGAGTTGATGTCAGGTCTCCTATCACAGGTAGACCAGAGCTCACCTAATCACACTGAGGTTAGGGTCCAAAGATTTCCCACAGCAAGCAAGGAGAGCCTCTGCAGACCACTGGCCTGAAGGACAGAAGAGGGCACATCAGTGGCTTTTCCAAATACAGAAGAAGGCAGAGACTTAGACAAAATACCAAGATGAAAAAATTTATCTTACGTGAAATGAGATATGGTCATAGCTAGAGATCTAAGAGATACATAAATGAGTAACTTGCTTGATGGAGAATTTAAGGCAACAATCTTAGGGATATACCCAGAGATGAGAAAAGAATAATGAGAACCTTAACATAGAGAGCAGAAAAAAAAAATGGGGGCATGTGAGTATCTCATTCCATTAAATATCTGACTCTTGGTTTTGGTTCAGGTAGTGGTCTCAGGATCCTGGGATCTAGCCCCAAGTCAAGTTCCTCATTCACTGTGGTGTCTTCTTGGTATTCTCCCTTCCTCTCCCCTCATGTAGCTCCTACTCATGCTCTCTCTTTCTCTCTCTCTCTCTCTGTCTCAAATAAATGAATCTTTTAAAAAAATCAAAGAGATTAACAATGCAATCAATCAGTTTGGAAACAGGCTTGATGCAATGAACAGGAGGCAGGAAGAAACAGAGTAACAACTTTCTGACCTAGAGGACAATGAATGAATGAATGAATGAATGAATGAATGAAAAATAATGAATCTGAATCAAAGAGAGATGTATCATCTGTCTCAAGATTTCATTTAGGGAACAGAGTGACTCCATCAAATATAGTATCATTCCTAGATCTTGAGCTTTTCTGTGCTGAGACAGTTTTGTTTCCAAATTAAACTGTTATTCTGGTCTAAGACGACTCCCAGTTTCCTTTGTATAAGGTTGATAATTCAGTCTTAGTAACTTGTGCATTTTTATGAATTATCTGGGTATTTTTTTTCTAAGTTACCTGATTAGTATGTAATTGTTGACCTAATTAAAGCATTACCAGTTTTGTTTATTATTTTGGTTAGAAAGGGCATTATACACCTGAACCAAAGAATACATTATATGTTAATAAAAAATAATAATTAAAAAAAAGCAACAGAAAAAAGACAATAAAAAATAAAAAGAGCATTACATTCAATGTATCGTTATTGTTTATTCTGATCTATTCTATTTATTTCACATTTTTGTTATTTTCTTTCTCTACTAAATTTCAGTAGTTTTTTTCTGAAAGGAAAACTTGTTTTCAGTATTTTTCCCCTTATATTATTTTATTTTATATTTTTAAATATTTTGTTTATTTATTTGACAGAGATACTAAGTAGACAGAGAGAGACAGGCAGAGAGAGAGGGGGAAGCAGGCTCCCTGCTCAGCACAGCCCAATGTGGGGCTTGATCCCAGAACCCTGAGATCATGACCTGAGCCAAAAGCAGAGGCTAAACCCACTGAGCCACCCAGGCACCCCAGTTTTTCCCTTCTTTTAGTAGGAAAGTTGTTTATTCCAACTTTTTTCTTTTCTTTCTTTTCTTTTTTTTTTTTTAAAAGATTTTATTTATTTTTTTGACAGACAGAGATCACAAGTAGGCAGAGAGCCAGGCAGAGAGAGAGGGGGAAGCAGGCTCCCTGCTGAACAGAGAGCCTGATATGGGGCTCAATCCCAGGACCCTGCCATCATGACCCGAGCCAAAGGCAGAGGCTTCAACACACTGAGCCACCCAGCGCCCTAACCCAGGCACTTTTATTGAGTATTTTTAATCATGACATGTCCAATATGCTCATACTTGTGTTCTGTCTCAATTAATAGGATCATGCCTTTTTTGATCTTCATTCTGTTATTGTGGAGTCTTCAATTTATAGTTTTCCATACTTCAACACCCTTAATTCCAGCGAGATTTTTTTCATTTATGTTGCCAAATGGTAAAATCGGCTTTTGACTTAGTTTGTTCTATTTTATTGTGGACTTTGCATGAATATTCCTCACAGGTAGTAGTTTGTAGACTTCCTTAGCTATAGTGTCTTCTCCTGGCTCAGATGACCTGGTAACGCTGGTGCCCGAGAGAGCATGTTCTGCTGATTTCTCTGATCTTCACTCCTTGGAAATGTTTGAGTAGATTTGAAGTCCTTTGTCCTGAAGTGTCTGTTTGAATTCTCCAGTGAATTCATCTACATAGGACTTTTCCTTGTTGGGAGTTTCTTCACTACTCTTTCAGTGTGCTTAGTAGTTGTTGATAAGTTTTAATTTTAAAATATTTCTTCATGATTGTTATACCTTTTTTGAAATTTATTGTTGACTTTTGTTATCACTTTCTTGGCACATGATTATACATTGTCTCCTTTTATAATTACTTTTATTTCTATGGTATTATTCTACAATGTCTGCTTTTACTTCTTTATTTCTCCTTTTACATGGTCTTTTCTCATTTATTTGCTCTTGATTTAGTTCATGGGCTGTCAATTTTGTTGATCTTTTCTGACAACCAACTCTTCCTATTATGGATATGTTCCTATTTTTACTGTGTTCTATTGGGTTCCTTTCAGTTTTATGTTTAAGAATCCATCTTTCCACAATTTTATTCTCATATGACACTTTTGCTGATTATTTGAGATATAGGAAAATGATGTGTGCTGCAAGATGACAACACCACAGAATTATCTATTAGGATATGTGGTCTGTATGTTGTGTGCAAAGTTCTGTATCCACGGAGGAATGAAGTCCTCATGATTCCTTCTCAGCCATCTTCCTGATATTCTTTGATTTACTTGAAGCTTGTATATTAGAAGACATTCGTATATTCATCTGAATGTGATAAGTAAAATGACTTTACTTTTCTCTTATTTGATATCTTTCAGAAAAGTTTTCAGTTAGCAATAATTGTACCTCAGATAAACCTCATTGGCTATGATACTGCCAGTGTGCAAAGCTTCTCTTATTTGATATCTTTCAGCTGTATCTTTACATGACACTCAAAGCTGCCTGAAGAAGCCAAGCATAGAAGTTTCTTTCCAAAAAGTGTCAGTGGGTAGATAAGAAAATAGTGCCGTTGAAAATGTATACTTAATGACATACTGGGACAGTGATGGGGAGAGTGAAGGGCATCAAGATACCATGAAGGACATAGCCATTTGGAGACAACTGCACTTGATAAGAATCAAAATGACCAGAATAGCGAAGGATATAAAATATCATTGAAAACCTTACTTTTTAAGTCAACTGTTTCTACAAAGCAGTGTTTCTGTCAGCAAAAGCTCCAATCAAATATTCAAACATACATACAGAGAGAAACCTTTCCAATGTAAAGAATGTAGCAAAACCTTTAAATTCAGTTCAACCCTATTTCAGCATCACAGAAATCATACAGTAGAGAAACCATACAAATGTGAGGAATTTAGTAAAACCTTTAAGGACTGTTTATCACTAACTGGACACAGGCAAATCCATACTGGAGATAAACTCTACAAATGTAAAGAATGTGACAAAGATTTTAAATTTCACTCAGCACTTACTCAACATCACAAAATTCATACTGGAGAGAAACCTTAGAATTGTAAATAATGTGGCAAGGCCTTTAGATTGTTCTCAACACTTACTCATCACAGAATTTATCACAGAATTGCATGTAAATGTAAAGAAATTGGAAAGACTTTTCAACAGCACTCACACCTTAGTAACCATAATAGAATTCATACTGGATAGAAACCTTACAAATGTAAAGAATGTGGAAAAAATGCTTAAGGACTGCTCTACCATACACCACATCAGAGATTTCATATTGGAGAGTAACTATGCAAATATAAAGAATGTGTCTTACCTCTCTCTCCCTGGAGCACACAACTTAATGTCATTGTTGTCATAGGAAGAAAACTAGAAAATGTGAAAAAAAATGGTCAAACCTTTAACTGGAATTCAGTCTGTACTCAGTGTCAAAAAATGCAAACCCTAGGGGCGCCTGGGTGGCTCAATGGCTTAAAGTCTCTGCGTTCCGCTCAGGTCATGATCCCAGAGTCCTGGGATCGAGTCCTGCATCAGGTTATTTGCTCGACAGGGAGCCTGCTTTCCCCTCTCTCTCTGCCTGCCTATCTGCCTACTTGTGGTCTGTCAAATAAATAAAATCTTTTTTTAAAAAAAGCAAACCCTAGAAACATAATGAATGTGGAAAGGCCTTCTTTTCAATATACACTTAAGCGAATACCAGAGAGGACATTAAAGTAAGTAGATTGACAGATACCAGTGTTTGGAAAACTATTTAATTGATCATCAGATGTCAATAACATTTGACAGATAGTTAGTAGAAAGCCATACATCAGTCACTCTATTCAGACAGTACTCTGTATCAAAACAGTTATTCCAAAGAAAAAGACAAAGTTAAAGGAAATAGATATGCTGTTATACACAGGAGATTTAATGGGTGGACTTTTACATAGATATAATTAATTTCAATGTGCTTTTTTGTTACATTGACCCTATTTGGGATTTTTGACTAATAATAATGTACCTAATTCTCAAATCACTTCAGAAAATTTATTTATTCCTACTGTGTGTGTGTGAAACCATGTGGCTGATTGTAGGTATATCAAAGATATTCGATGCCCTTCTGCATTAGATGCGACTCATGCATCCCTCATTTTCCATGGAAGATGAAGGACAGGATAATATGCAACAAATGAAGAAAATCTAAATGGAGATGCTGTTTATGTTTATAATATTGATGTAAGTTACCATGAGATAGGTGTTCAGATCATGATTGTTATCCATTTATTAAAACTAAAGAACTTCCTCAAACTAGAAATACAAGGTTTTACTAATTGTTCTTTACAGAAAAAGAGGTGGCTGTCCAGTTCAGTACTAATGTATTTTCGTAATAGTGATCTTTAGAGAGTAGGAGTTGATGTGGTTGAAATGCAGAAATCCTCACAGATAACAAAAAAAGCATAGATCACTATTCCCTACAATGCCATATCATTGGACACACACATTTGTTAATGATTCTCAGCCCTGAAATATATGGTAATCACTACTCCCACATCATGATACAGCATTTGAGGGCTTTTAAATGCTTGCATCTTATATTTTGAACAGGGATAATAGAGTAGATTTGAAATTCATAACATAGTCTGTGTACTTAATATATTTTAATTAATAAAACATAATGGTTTTTAACATCTTAATATGGGTTTGTAATGAATGATGTGTTATCCCACCACCAATGTGAAACTATCTCACTCTATTGAAGGTTGTAGAGAACTCATGGTATCTATCCCCTACTTGTTAATGGAGTGAAATAATATTCCTAGGAATCCATTCTCTCAGTTGCTTAAGTTAAAACCATGTATGAATCCCCCCTCCGGTTTATGTATTGTATCATTTTCTCCTCTTTATGAATACTATGTTATTATTGTTGATGTGTTACAGATTATATGGAGGTATGGTTGACCTTGTAGTTCACATACTCTATGATACTGCTATTTGGCATCTCCTGTGTGTAACCAGTAGTTTTCCAGGAGCCATGAATTGACACCTACCCATCTCACTAGTGTGTTCCCCAGACAACACCCTGCAGAGTCACAAGGCAATGTAACTTCTGATATGACAATAAGCCACCCTTGTGAGCAGCCATGTCCTTTTTCCCAAGGCTTCCGACTCCCATGTCCCTTAGAGAAGATTTCCACAGAGCTTACCTAAACCTTTTTTAGTTTCAATGGCCTAGTCTGGACTTACTGCTCAGACTTTAAAGCATTGGATTCTGGCCCCTACTAAAGTTATGTTACACTGAGCTCTTGTTTTGATGTGTCTATGAAGTACATATGCGCATATGACCTTGATGTGTGTTTAATAGATAAGCCAGAAGTAGAAGAGACCTATTCTAAATGGAGTGATATTGTAGCTCAGGTAAGAGATATAAAATATAACATGATGAATTAGCATGTGCAGAACAGTGGTCTGGGGTGAACAACAGACTCAGCATTAGAAGAATAATTTCTTCTTGTTTTATTTCCTAGTTATTTCCAAATCTCCAGTTGTATTTTTCCTCATTTTTGTTTCCAGTTCCATAGGCATCACAACCATTCTTTTTTCCTGAATTGTGGCAAGGGTGTTCTCACTAAACAATTGATATTAGAGAGATGGACAGGCAAAGGGCATTTATTCAGCTATTTAGGCCTGGATGTGGGATGTGAATCTCAGTAAAATTCGATGAAGGCAACATCCTTAGGGAGAAAGGGAAGACCTATTAAAAGAAAAAATGTGAAAAACTCTGTTGTGGGGAAGGAACTGGATAGTACAGGCTTGGTGGTGTCATCTGGTGAGTACATGTAATGGGGAATGTGAATTGGCAAATATGTTAGTTTTAAAGATTTTATTTATTTATTTGATAGACAGAGATCACAAGTAGGCAGAGAGGCAGGCAGAGAGAGAGACAGAGAGACAGAGAGAGGAGGAAGCAGGCTCCCTACTGGGCAGAGAGTTCAATGCGAGGCTCAATCCCAGGACCCCAGGATCATGACCTGAGCTGAAGGCAGAGGCTTTAACCCACTGAGCCACCCAGGCGTCCAAATATGTTAGTTTTAAAGGAATAGGGAAGACTTTATCTTCATGATTTAACTGAATTCCTGTCTGTAACTGAAGACCAGATGCTCTTGGATGGCAGTGATAACTGTGATGACCCAGGTCTAGATCAGTGGCACTGGATGGGATGGGTTTTGGATGATGCAATCATTTATGCCAGGGTCCAGCCTTGGCAGGTCCAGGTGTCCCAAAGGAGGGGCAGTGTTGGCAAAAGGAATGGGAGAGCCACACAGAGAGTTCTGGTCAGTAGTCAGGCATATCCATTTTATTTTATTTTAGAGCTTCTTATATAGGCAGTTTAATTGGGGTAGGGGATTACATTTGTACAAAGGACATCAAAGGGCTCAGGCACTCATCAGATAATTTTTCTTTGTTCAGCACAAGTTATTCTAGTGTAAGCTATAGTGGGTACAGACTGGCGGCAGGGATGGGGGACAGGGTCTTGCCTCTTGAATAGTCATGTCCCTCTGAAAGCCATGGGAGGGAGAAGAAATATGTGCTTTTTGGTCTGGAGTCTGAAGGAAAACAGGATATAGGTTAAAGGAAAACGAGAAGCTCTAGAGATGAACTAGATAGTAAGGAACTGCAGGAAACAGGATATAGGTTAATGGAAAATGAGAAGCTTTAGGGATGAACTAGGTAGAAAGGAATTGCAGGAAAAGAGGATACAGGTAAATGGAAAATGGGAAGCTATCTGAAGAAACTAAGAATATAGGAGAGAAGTAGGAACCCGAAGGTGTTACCTTTGCTGGAAGCAGGATGTATTTCAGTGGCTTGGCTTGTGAAAGCCTTGGACAAACATCAACCAAAGGAGGAAAGTGTCTATTGTGGTACACATTTAAAGTTCTCCAGTGTCTTGGGTACAGAATAATTTACCTCCTTAAAGTTGCTCTGGCCCACAAGCCTGAGAAATGTTTGTGGCAGATTAGCAAGTGGCTCTTTGAGAGAGATATGGGGATCAGAGGGAAAGGCAAGAGACTATCAGACCATGCTTATCTGTGGCGCTATCCAGTCCTCAGCAGAATTGGGCCTGCATCAGTTCAAACCTTAACCTAGTGAGGCAATGCCCTCGACCAGGCCTCATGGCCCCCAACACATTTAGGTATAGCTTTAAAATGTCAGAAACGTGGGGAGCAAGAAGCCTTCTGGATAGTGGAATAGGCAGGATTAGCAAGGTGTGTGCTGTGGTTGCACCCAAACCCTCGTTTCCCATGTATATTGATAAGGAAAACCTATCCTATGTTCTGAAGTGGCCGACCAGTCCAACAGGGGAATCCCAGTCCCGGTCCCAGGGCCATCCCAGGCTTTCC
Organism: Neogale vison; assembly: GCF_020171115.1. Classification (NCBI taxonomy): domain Eukaryota; kingdom Metazoa; phylum Chordata; class Mammalia; order Carnivora; family Mustelidae; genus Neogale; species Neogale vison. The sequence goes on along the minus strand of NC_058097.1, from coordinate 47,894,958 downwards.
TCTAGCCCTACCAGCCACTCTGTGCAAGAGTGGCACAGATATGGAAGTAAAAATGTATAAGTACCCCCTTTGTTTTTGCTCAGGGTTCAGACCTTGAGAGAGTACTCTCTTTTGAGCCTGCGGGTATGAAATCAACCTCTGGTCCTCCATGGTCTCTGAGTGCCACTTGGTCCTTTGGCCAGGATCCAGTCCACAGTCCATAACAATATAACCACTATCAAGGTTATATCCATTGCAGATGGGGGGACCTTTCAGGGAAGCAGCTGTACTGCTGTGTGGGGCCTTCTCTCTATTCAGTACCATAAGGAGTATGGGCTCAGGTTCTGGCTCTGTCCGTGGTGCTGATTTGCTACAGGAGCAGTTCAGCGGCGAGAGGCAATGAGCATTTCTGCTTCGAACAGTCCAACCCAATTGGTCACTGACTACTGAATGAATAAATAAGATTTGATATGTAGGTACAATGGAATATTAGCATAAAAAGGAATGAAATCTTGCCACTTGCAACAATGTGGATGGTGCTAGGGAGTATTATGCTAAGTGATATCAGTCAGAGAAAGAGAAATACCATATGATTTCACTCATAGGTAGAATTCAACAAATGAAAAAGTGTGCAATGAGAAAGAAAAAAAAAAGAAAGAAAGGGAGACGCAAAGAAAGAAACAGATTCTTACCTATAGAGAGCAAGCTGATGGAAGCCAGTGTCCAGGTAAGTAAGCAGATGAGTTAAATTAGTTACAGGGTTTAAGGAGTACAATTGTGACAAGCACCAGGTTTTATATGGAATTGTATAGTCACTATTGTACTCCTGGAATGAATATTACCTTATATGTTAACTAACTGAAATGTAAACAAGAGCCTTAGAAATGTTTTGTTTTGGCTGACTTAAACTTTTTGTCTTAGATTGATTGACTCCTAGCCATTGCAGAAAAAATAATTTTGGAAACAAATTGAAACATTTCTCTTTCCTCCCTTCCAGATTCCCCCCAAGTTCAGAAACTCTCAGTGACTATTCTACTTTTATGCCAAAATATGTATTTGCATAATTTCAATAAGACTATGTCTGCTTATGACAAGAAACATAAACAAACACTGGCTATGGGGCACCTGGGTGGCTCAGCACATTACCAGGCACCTACCTTGACCTCTGGTCATGATCCCAGCATCCTGGATGGAGCCCAGCATCAGGTCCCTGCTCTGGGGAAGTTGCTTCTCGCTTTCCCTCTGTCCCTTCCCTTGCTCATGCTCATACTTTCTCTCTCAAAGAAATACATAAAATAAAAAGTAGTGGGGCACCTGGGTGGCTCAGTGGGTTAAAGCCTCTGCCTTCGGCTTGGGTCCTGGTCCCAGGGTCCTGGGATTGAACCACACTGTGGGCTCTCTGCCTCACAGGGAGTCTGCTTCCCTTCATCTCTTTCTGCTTACTTGTGATTGTCTGTCCAATAAATAAATAAAATCTTAAAAAAATTTTTAAACAAAAGTATTTACCAAAGCTTTGACTGGAGTGTTGTAGCTGTGAATGAGCTGCATAGACTCAGACATGATGAGACAGCTGAAAGGGACTAAAATTCACTTTATGCAACCAATGAAGACCCTTTGGAAATATCATCCTGACACCTTGCTTAGAGAGTGTCCAGCAGCCTTACCAGGTTATTAAGAAGGTCACTCTGTAACAGGTGCAGGAAACTCGAGATATTTGGGGATCTTAAGATAAGAGGAACTCGGGACGCCTGGGTGGCTCAGTTGGTTGGACGACTGCCTTCGGCTCAGGGCGTGATCCTGGAGTCCCGGGATCGAGTCCCACATCAGGCTCCCAGCTCCATGGGCAGTCTGCTTCGCTCTCTGACCTTCTCCTCGCTCATGCTCTCTCTCACTGTCTCTCTCTCTCAAATAAATAAATAAAATCTTTAAAAAAAAAAAAAAAGATAAGAGGAACTCACCCAAATCTATAGGACTCCTGGGCAATGTCTGTTGGGAAGTATTTGGCTTGACTTTTGGCCTGGGGGCACTATTGAAAATTCAGTCTAGAGATTCATTATGAAATGATCAGCAAAGCTGGTTTTAAAGAGGCTGTAAGACAGGGTGCCTTGGTGGCTCAGTGGGTTAAGCTGCTGCCTTCGGCTCAGGTCATAATCTCAGGGTTCTGGGATCGAGTCCTGCATTGAGCTCTCTGCTGGGCAGGGAGCCTGCTTCCCTCTCTTTCTCTCTCTCTCTGCCTGCCTCTCTGCCTACTTGTGGTCTCTCTCTGTCAAATAAATAAATAAAATCTAAAAAAAAAAAAGAGGCTATAAGTCAAAACTCTATTCTTGGTGTGCTTATGTAAATAACCAGGCCAAGTTTTCTTTCTTGAGCGAGACTTACTTTACAATAAAGTTAGTGTTAATTTGGGTGTGTTTGGTAACAATGAGGTGATTACAGAGAAAAATATGTTTTAATAACACATATGTATAGATAAAAAATTATAATAGTATTCATAATAAAATGTACTGAATCCAGATTTCTTCTAGGGTCGTCTAGTGCCTGGCTTCCAATCCCTAAATTAACATTTTGATTCTTCTCCCATGTTTCACATTTGGAATCATTTGAGAACAAAAATTGCCCTTTTCCCCCAAAGGTCTGCAAACTTAATGTAAATGATCTGATGTAATAAAATTGTTCTAATAACTCCCGTATAAACAGTCTTAGGACTGTGGCTCCATGAGCCACTGAAAACAAGAGCAGATGCATTTGAACTATAACCCAGGAAGATCTGGGTGGTTGCTACCTGTCCTCTATCTCAAGATACTTCAAGTCTGACATCTGACCAGATGTCTGGTCAACTGCTACCCTTAGAAGACAGAAACTGGCTTAACATTTGGTCTAATCATGAATCACCATTCTCCTTTTGTTTTCATGTAAATGCCTCATTTAATTACATTGCCTGCAAATGTAATTAATGCAATTAATTACTGCATGCATGCATGGCTTCAGTAGGATCTATCAGTTAGATATTTTCTGCAGGAAACTGGGAAAATAAACATAAGTACCCTGGTCCATCCCAGGCCTTCAAGGCTCTAAATCAGGACATGAACCTAAAGGCCTCTTGCAGAATGTGTTTGGACAAAAGCAGACTGGTAAACTCCCTCCTGACCTACTGGATAGTAATTATCTAAATAGGCCTCTCCAAACAAACCCAGGTTATGGGAGGAAAGAGGCTATTGTGGATGAAGGGGCTTCTGACTCTCTCTCTCTCACTGTTCCTGCTCCTAATAGATGGGGGGGCTTCTCCCTCACTCATTGCCCATTTTAATGCCTCTGACTGGAGCCAGCTGTGGTTAGTCTCCCTCAGGATGGGACATTTTTTATTTATTTATTTATTTTTAATCATGAGAAAACAGTATTTAGATTTAGCCAGCTGGACTCAGTTTAGATTATCCCAATTTTGTTGGCAACATCTAAAGTATCATAGTCAGGGGCCAGCCGAACATATGCCTTCTTCTCTCCATCAGGCCTGATTAAGGTGTTGACCTTGGCTACATCAATGTCATAAAGCTTCTTCACAGCCTGTTTGACATCCACAATGAACACAAGAGTGTTGTCTTCTATTTCCTTCATGGCTGACACAGTAGTCAGGGGGAACTTGATGATGGCATAGTGATCAAGCTTGTTTCTCCTCGGGGCGCTCTTTTGAGGGTATTTGGGCTGCCTTTGGAGACGCAGAGTCTTGGGTCGTCGGAACGTAGGTGATGTGCGGATCTTCTTTTTTTTGTGACTGTGGACACCTTTCAGCACTGCTTTCTTGGCTTTCAAAGCCTTTGCTTTGGCTTCGGCTTTGGGAGGGGCAGGGGCTTCCTTCTTAGCTTTCGGCACCATCTTCGTAAAAGGGGAGGATGGGACATTTAAGAGACATTCCCAAGCAGCTGCTGAAATGCCCTTTGTTTCAGGGGAAATTCCCTGTCATCTCTGGCCTGTTATAGACTGCCTAATTCCCCTTGTTGGTGGAAAAAGCATGGTGCTTAAACCTCTGGCCAAGTGGACGACACCCTCTGTCTTCTTTCTGGGAGCACTTCCAGGCCCCTCCTCCCATTTCTGCACAAGCATGGGTGGGGCCTGAATTACTGGATTCTTTACAGGCCTCCCTGCCTCCAGAACCATTGGCTTCTCCTCCTCCTCCTACTCATTGTGAGGAGCAAAGAAGACCACCCCGTGGACTTGGCATAGCCCAGTTAAGTTTTCCCCACCAGTGTTCCAGGTAAAAATTGGCAATGCGGTGGTACTTTGTTGGTTTAATTAAGATAGACATGTCTTTAAGGTTACTGGCATAAAATGTGAAACTTTTATCCTATTGAGGTTTGCTAAAGGTCAAATAAATAAGCTCATGCTACCTCTTTTGGGATTTGATAGCAAAAAGATGACTTGAAATGATGGTTAACGCTGTCTGTCTCAAAGTTTTCATGGGTTATTGTTAAGAAAGCTTTCAAAGTCTTCGGTAACCTGAAATGTTTTGCTTGGATGATAAGTGGGATTGAATTCATTGGACATCTAGTTTTATTTCAAACGAAATAAAATACTAAAGCATTGATTACTAAATATAGGACTGTGCTTTTGACTTCTTATTGAAAAGGAACTAAGGATATTTGAATGTGTGGGTAAAAATGCTTTGTGCTTAACTGATTCATAAATTTTGTCATCCAAAGAGTTCTGATGTAACAGTTCACAGTTGATTACTACTTAGTCTTCCCTGGAGACTAAGATTTTGAAGAGAGCAAAATGCTCTTAAATGTAATTAACACCCATAGAAATAAGAAAAGCAACTCTGGGGGTGCCTGGGTGGCTCAGTGGGTTAAGCCTCTGCCTTTGGCTTAGGTCATGATCTCAGGGTCCTGCGATCGAGCCCCACATCAGGCTCTCTGTTCGGCGGGGAGCCTGCTTCCCTTCCTCTCTCTGCCTACTTCTCTGCCTACTTGTGATCTCTGTCTGTCAAATAAATAAAAAAAATCTTAAAAAAAAAAAAAAGAAAAGCAACTCTGTGTGTACAAGGAAGATCAAAGAATGGGAATACATTTTTGTTGAAGGTAAAAGAAAGTAGTTTTGTCCTAAATGAGACTGCTTCTTTGGAGAAAAGTGGCCTGGGAAACATCTGAATTCAAAGAAAAATTATAGAACATTTTGAAGGGAAATTTTTGGAAAGGAATTTTAGGTGTGGTCAGGGTAGACTAAGACTGAAATGAATGGGTTTTAAAGTACATTGGTGTAAGACTGAGAGTCTCCTTTATTTCTGTAAAAGACAAAGTTTTCTTGAATTTTTGGTCTGCTCTTGATGAGAAAATGTGAACAGTTGTTTTTCTCTTTCCCTTCCTGGAAAAAACAGTTTCTCTATTTTGCCTTTATCTGTAAGGATGCCTAATCCTCTTTAGGCCTATGGTTGAAAACATTCTTTTTTTTTTTTTAAGATTTTATTTATTTATTTGTCAGAGTGAGCACAGGCAGACAGAATGGCGGGCAGAGGCAGAGGGCGAAGCTGGCTCCCATTGAGCAAGGAGCCCGACGTGGGACTCACTCCCAGGATGCCGGGATCATGAACTGAGCTGAAGGCAGTGGCTTAACCAACTGAGCCACCCAGGTCTCCCTGAAAACATTCCTGTTATGCCCCCACAAAAATGGGTCCATGATTAAAGGAGCAAGACTGATATAAAGCGAAGGTCAAGCAAAGCTTTATTTCACGCCAAGCATCGAGAAACAAACCGACTGGTCAAGGCCGCACCTCTTACAAGAGAGGGCGTCCCTTCTCTGTTTCACAGACTAGCTTTTAAGGGCAAAGGCCACGCAGTTGGGCCTGGTCGTGCACGGTGGCCAATGAGATTGTAACACACAGAGAAAGCTGCACAGTGATGCTAGGTGCCCAATTGAATTACAGCTTACCCTCTAGTAACATTTGAACCAGCCTATCACCTTGGTTAGAATTGGCGCCCAAAAGGCTCCCAAAGGGTGGGGCCCATACTCCTTGGTAGCTAGGGAGAAGGTGTGTATCCCCCCACTGATCGGATGTCTCCACCTGGCCTGACCCACCCTTGTATCTGGGGCTGGTTTCTGGGACTTGTTTTTAAGTAAATCCCCTGGGGGACGGGGAGCAGGGTCAGTTTAATGGTTAAACAACAAGATTATTGCTTAACCTCAATGGAAGCCTATGGCTAAAATATAAAAATTTAAAATAGGTCCTTACAATTCTGAGGTTTTAACAAACTTCCCCAAGACATAAATCATAAACAAAGCCTTGCTGACTAGCTAGGCTTGTTTGCTAGGTATATTACCTCTGGTATAAGGTCACCATCACTTGATACTCTGATTATTGATACACTGATACAGAAATAACAAAATTTCCTTGTGATTTGCATCATAATGAACTCTCTTATCAGATCATTAACAGTGTCCATTTCTGAGTTTTTGTAATTTCTAATTGCTGTAATTCTCTTGCAAAGTAACTGTCATTTGCAAAGAGGTTGATATAAAGGACTTTTAGGAAAAACACAGGTATTCACTATCAATGAGGTTAAAACTGAAATGGGTAAGAATTTCCAGAACTATCTAAAAAACTGCATTCAAATTAAACAAGAATTAGTAACATGGGACTACATGAATTAAAAAAGATGGTTATAGTTTTGTGCCTCTTGACACATGGCTGGTTCTCTTATGTTTGCTCTTCCAGATTAAGAAAACTTTCTCTTAAGATATCTGTGTTGCGCCTGGGTGGCTCAGTGGGTTAAGCCGCTGCCTTCGGCTCGGGTCATGATCTCAGGGTCCTGAGATCGAGTCCCGCATCGGGCTCTGTGCTCAGCGGGGAGCCTGCTTCCTCCTCTCTCTCTCTCTCTCTCTCTGCCTGCCTCTCTGCCTACTTGTGATCTCTCTCTGTCGAATAAATAAATAAATAATCTTTAAAAAAAAAAGATATCTGTGACTTAAAAGAATGGAATGTGATAAAGAATCTGTGAACAAACTGAAGCATTTAACTTCTCTTTCCACCAGAACCCTCTAAAATTCAAAAGGTCTCAGTAAGTATTCTTTCTTCCATGACAATTACAGTCATTTACATAAGTTCGATAGAATCTGTTCTCCTAAGGGGACACCATTGGAAACACTAGTTATTTTACCAAGGCTTTGACTGAAGTGTCCTATTTGAGAGAGAGCCACATAGACTAAGGACTATAAATGGTTTTAAAGAACTTAGGTTGACTTTATGAAACCTGGAGCCCTAAAGCCCCTTGCTTTCAGATTTCCCAGCAGCCTTACCCAATGAGGAAAGAATGTCACTTCCTGGCAGTTGCAGGAACCTCAGGATATATTGGGGACCTTGTGAAGAGGGATCTGCCCACATCTACAGGGACTGCAGGCACGTCTGATGGAAAGTACTTGACTTAGCTTCTGGTCTGGAGAGGATACTAAGGGTTCACCCTAGAGATTCCTTCTAAGAAGTTCCAGCAAAACAGATTCTAAAAGATCTGTATGATCAATCATTATTCTTACTGAGCTTATGTAGACCACGTTTGTGAAAATTGGACTGGTTTTGAAAACTAATTCATCTTGATATGCCTATCTCTGGGAATAAGGGTGATGTTCAAGAGAAATTATGTTTCAGTAACACATCTTTGCAGATGTTAAATCCTAGTTCTGGTTATCTTCGAATGTTGTTTGCCTAAGCTAAACAACCTGAGGTAAACGTCAGAGAGATTGCCACACAAGTTTGTGTATAGACAGCCTCTTTGCTTATTGTTCTGTGGAGATAATAACCCCATGAGCATATGATGATTTGAACAGCTGAAAAATGGGTTAGATTCCCCAAGAATTGTATATCTGAGCTAGGACTTGGACCAACTCTGTGAGGCTCAGAAGGACAAAATCACTCCTTAAAAACTGGAGTTTACACTGCTCCATGGGATTAACTAGGACTTGTGGAGATAATGGATAACCTACTTTCTCGATGATTCAACTGGATGATGCATTTGGGAATACCCTTACCTCTTGAGACAAGTTGTCTACCACTTGTTAATGTATTCCATGTAATTAGAATATTCTTTTTTTAAGATTTTATTTATTTATTTGAGACAGAGAGAATATTTATTTGAGAGGAGAGAGGTCAGTGGGAGAAGCAGATTCCCTGCTAAGCAGGGAGCCAGATGTGGGATTCGATATTGGGACTCCAGGATCATCACCAGAGCCAAAGACAGTTGTTTAACCGACTGAGCCACCCAGGTGCCCTAATTAGGATATTCTTAAGGCTAGACTTCAAAGAGGGTTTTTGATGCTTTGTTCCTTAGTAATATTTGTCTTAGGAGCTGATGAAGTCTTAGAATATAGATAAGGTTCAATGACATAGAGTTTAGAGCCGATGGACAAGAAAGAATTCATGAGACATCTTTGGTGCAAAGTGGTGGTTTATTAAAGCACAGGGGCAGGACCCGTGGGCAGAAAGAGCTGCTGCACCGGGGTTGTGAGGAGTGGTCCATTATATGCTTGCAAGTTTCTGGGGGGTGTTTAGGGATGACATAAGTCTCTAAGGAATTTTGGAAGCAAAATTTCCAGGACCTTGAGGGGCTAGCAATTGTTGGGAAAAAGGATATTTGTTACTAGTAATAAAACCTTTTTGTGAGACCCTTTAGATATATATCTGTGGGCCATATGATTGGGAATGATTGTCAACACTATCTTGGAGGGTTTAGAGATAAAGTTTCCAAAGGAATTGTTAAAGTAGACTTCCAGGGTCCTGGTTGGGGGAGGGGCCGGTCAGGCTAGGATTGTTAGCAAAGCCTTAAGGTGGGGCTAGTTGAGTCCCTAGAGGAATGTCACTCTGCCTGTTTTAAGGGCTTGTCAGTAGATAAGGAAATTTAGTAATTTTTCTTCTGCCTCTGTTTCCCACATCATATTGATGAAACACTACAAACAGAGACTTTAGTCAATCATAAACATCCCTCCTGGTAAAAGGAGCCTCAAAACTCCCAGTGGGACAGTGCCTGACTGGAATGACTTCACTTCAGGTTCAGAGTGTCTTAGAGACCAAAAACCACCAATAGATGATGGGAGGCCAACTTATTAAATACTGGGCTGTGCTTATAGATATGCCTGAAATATACTTAAAACCTATCAAGCTTTAAACTTAGCTACTCTAACGCTTGACCCTGACCATCATACTTCTACAGAGCATAGCTGTCTAGAGATTACTGATCTTGTTATTCTAGTCAATGAGATTTAGGAAATTCCCCTCTTGAAATTTGAGACAGCAGTTTACTGGTGGCAACAGTTTCATGGAAAAGGGAGCAAGAAAACTGGGTGTGCTGTAGTACTCACTTGTGCTTTGCAATTGGCCAAGCCTTAAAAATTAATATTTATACTCACTCCAAATATGCTTTCCTAGTCATGCATGCTCATGGAGCAATTTGGAAGAAGAAGGGATTATGATCAAGCCATAAATCCCCAGTCAAATATGGGCTGAAATGACTACTCTTCTTAAGGCTGTACACATACCCAAGGAGGTAGCTGTAATTCACTTCAAAGGACATCCAAAGGACATGACCTTGGAATCTAAAGGAAACAGTTTGGTAGACCATGCAGCCAAGCCAGCAGCACAGAATAAACAAATACGAAGTCTTGTACCAGTCTGAACTCCAAGAAAGTCCATAAGAGCAGTCTATTCAGACTGAGAAGTTCACATAGCCCAGAAACAAGGATATTCAAAAATGCATAGGACTGTCTTGATGACAATGAAGGAAAAGATCTTTATACACAAAAATAAGCAGTGGAAGGTAATACTGGGTTTACATTCAGGCTGCTGATTTGTGTAGAAGGCCCACAGAGGTAAGGAAAACAAAACAAAACAAAACATAACAAAAAACAACAACTTTGCTAAGAAAATTGGTCCCTACAAAGTGACAGAGGATTGTCTTTTATGACACAAATTCAAAAGATGACCCCCCAAAACTGAAGAGCCTTTGCTACCTTGACTGCAGTTAAAGTGATGAAGTTTAAGAACACAGGTGAGATTCAGTGGAGTGAGATCCAGAGCTGATGACCAAGAAAGAATTCTTGAGACATCTTTGGTAGAAAATGGTGGTTTATTAAAGCATGGGGACAGGACCCTTGAGCCGGAAGAGCTGCTGCCCTGATATCCTGAGGAGTGGCTGATTATATACACAGGAGTTGGGTAGGTGAGGACAAAGTGGGTGTTCAGAAGGGCTATCATGGTAAAGAAGATTTTTAGGATACTGAAGGCATGGTTATTGTCAAGCCAAGGCTTGCCCCCACCCCCATCTAATGAGGCACTAACAAGAAGACAGTTGGGCGTTTCCTGGTGGAATGTCACATTCCTCCTATCACACATCCTTGTCAATGAGCTTTAGCTTTAGAAGAAATTTAACTTTATTTACATTTTCTTCCACCTCAGCCTCCTTCAGTTTTATGGAGGGGAGGGTGATGTTAGGGTTTTAGGAGCTGAGTTACTTGTCTCTGGAAGTTATACTATTGATAAGATAGCTTTTTTGTTGTAAATCACTAGGACATTTGTAAACCGAGGGAGACTCCTGTCTTTGCAGGATTGTGGTCTCTGCAAGTTAACTATTTGTTTTTATTTTAGGGCAGCCAGGAGTGCCTGAGGGATGTCACATGTGTCACCAAGGTGGGGGGGGCTGTAAGGTGCCAGCTTTTGCTTTGTCCTCAGCCAGCCTTCTGCTCCCTCATCAAAAGGAGGCCCCAAATTAGATGGATGTCTGCTAGGGGGACCCAGTGGCTATGTGGCTCTCATATGTCCATGGCTTCCCTCAGGCTGGAGGGTCCACTGTGCTCTGGGTTTTGCCTGGGTGCACAGATGCATTATTAACACCATGATCAACCAGCCAACCTTCTAAGTGTATTTTTATTTTTGTTTCCTTAATTAATTAATTTATTTGACAGCGAGCGCACAAGCAGGGGAGTGGGAGAGCAGGCTCTCTCTGATGTGGGGCTCCATCTCAGGACCCTGAGATCATGACTCAAGCCAAAGGCAAATGCTTAACAACAGAGCCACCCAGGTGTCCCTAACCTTACAAAGTTAAAACTGGTGGACACTTTCTGTGTCTCATTGGTAGTACCACTTAATTCTTTTTTTCCTCTTTGGGACTGGAGGTGGTTGTTTGACACAGGAAAGCTCTTAAGTACATGATCAAAGCCCTAAATGACTCTCAGAATAGCATTTCTCTACTAAATACTTAAGTAACATGAATGCATGAAGCAGTTTTTCTGACTAGAAAGGTGTTAGATGTTGTAACAGCTGCACAAGGTAGAACGTGTGCTATCCTGAAAACAAAATGCTGTGCACACAGTCTAGATGACCACGAAAGTATTTCTGGGTTTTAACAGACATGGACACTCATATTGGCATGTGACAATCGCTCTTCTTCCTTCAATGCTTAGGGAAACTCCTAGAGTCCAGGAGATTTTGTCAACTATCAGAGGACCCTTATTTAGGGTTCTTTTTATGTTGTCGTTTTGTCCCAAGTCTCCCCACTTGGTCATGAGATGCCTTACCTGCCATGACTTCAAGCTCACAGATGTTCCTTTCCACCCAAGATGTCCACATACACAGTCTCCCTTGGATTCAGCTGCTTCTGTTTCATAAGTCATGTCTGTATAAGCCCCAAATGACCAATGTTGACCCATAGGTAGGGACATCGCTATGTATCTATTCAGCAGGTAGAAGTTACAAAAGATGAGAACTTGCACTCTGAGCAACCTTCAAGATTTAAGGGTAGAAACTGTTCGGTGGGGGGGATGATATGAAAAATAAAGGTGAAGAAAAATTATTATATTTCTTCACAATTACAGCCCACTGACAAGTCCTTGATACAGGCAGAGTTGCCCTCCCTCCAGGGATCCAACTGCCTCCCAGCTTAACATTTTGCCAGGGGCAATAGGCAATCTTAGCCTATCCCCCAGGATCCTGTAAATCTCCTTTAACATATAAAAACTGCTTTCGAATCATCCTTTTTCTCTACCCTGCAAAATACATGTTGGCAATCATCCTCCAAACTTATGACCCTCCCATATACATCTAAAGGGCCTCAGGCCAGAAATTTTACTAAACAGTAATAAATGAACTTTCCTAACAATAGCTAGCTCCCTCAAGGTGTTGGAAACCTTGTTTCCAAAATACCTGGGAGCCTTAAGCTATCCCTACCCTCCTCAGAACATAGATGTATATAATAGGTCACTTCTCATGATCCCAGGGCAACTCTTTTTGCCCACAGGTCCTGTCCTCCAGCCTTAATAAAACCACATTTTTACACCAAAGTCCTCTCAAGAATTCTTTATTGGCCATCAGTATTGGAACCCTAATGCCTTTTCTGCCTCATCTATAAGGAAGAGAGCTGACGCCAGACATTAACTTTTTAAATCATGAAGAGTTGTCCCAATGGATTGGCAAACCATTGCTGGACATGCATTTTCTATTTCCTGCGAATGTATGTCCCCTGTTTGTAATTCTAAATCCTCTCTCCTTGTCCTCTCACAGTGGCACAGAAGCCCCTGTCACCTGTCTCTGAGCCTCATGTCCTTCAGTTTCCCATAATTAAGATTTTCTTTTTAGTTTCCTTAAACTGTCTTACATCTTTTTAATTATTAACAGGCCAAAATGAGAGTGGAGCAAGAAAACCAAGTTTTTCTTTCCTAAATTCACTTCTGCTGTATGACCCGATCTCCATGCCTCAGACCCCAAATCTAATGTGAACACAAAGCTGGGGATCAAGAGGAACAGCAGCTTCATCGTTTCACCGGCAAAGGAGGCCTCAGCAGGTCGGTCCAGCAAACCTGCCACAAACCCGGAGAAGGGGCTGGGGGTTCTAGGGCAAGAGAGAATCTCACCAGTTTCCGCAGGAATTGTGTCTGTGCTCCCTGCCCTGTTCACTGTGTTGTCAGGGTGGAACCAGGTTCCTGAAACAAAGAAGGGCTGAGAAGGGGAGAGGGGAGATTTGGAGGGGAGAGGGAAAGTGTCATTTAGTTTGAAATGGAGTCTCCCTGAAGCATTAATGCAGCCATTTTCATTTCTGTTCAGCTTGATGCTCTGAAGTGGTTTCCATTTTAGTCACCAGGACAACTGGAGGAAGACCACTTCATATATTCCAGTGAGAAACTATTCGGTATTTTCTAGAATGGGTAAAATAATGAAAAAGGCTAAAACACCATATTTCATGGAGAATGTTGAAGAATCCAAATTCTATATTGCTGATGGTATGGTAAAAGTACATTCAGTTTGGAATACTATTTTGGAGTTATATATGAAAATAAACATTTACCTAATAAAGGGGAGCATTTTGTCCCTCTAAAATACATCTTTAGCCTAAGGATTATATTAGGCTGGTATTTTAAAGAAAGGGCAAAAGAAAAGCTCTGAAACCCAGGTTTCCCTCTGTGAGATACTTTGCATTGATATGGGAAAACTTCATTTTAAGGGTGTCTCCCCCTGTGTAGCGGAAAGAGGGAGAAGGTGTCAGTCTCCAAAAACTCTGATCAGTGGAGAAGATGTGGATCTAAATGCGGTCACAACCACAGCCTTGGTTTCCCTTCTTCTTGGGCTCTCCTCCCCAGATGCTTTCCAAAAGCATCACCTGTGCGGTTTCAAGAAGCATCTTATCTGCTGTCCCTCCCCCTCAGATTCTACCCATCCATTTGGTGGAAACAACATTGTTGCATTACTAAGGGTGGCAGGAGATTCTCAGTGGGCCAGAGGTTAAGCACAAGGGCTTCTGGTGGTTTTATGGGAGTGGAGAGCAGAGTTTGGCTCACGGAGAGGTAAGGTGGTCTCTGCTGCGTGAGTCTGGGAGGGTCAGGTCCATGCAGCGCACGGTCCCTATGCTGAACTGAATTTCTGGGCATTCAGTGGGAGGGGAGCCCCCTGAAAGCTGAGAAGGAAAATTCAAAGATTAGTATGGCAGTAGGAGCTTATTTGAATAGCTCCTGACACAATGGAGTAGGAATTTGAGCCTTTTCTGTGCTTCAGTGTCCTGCCTCCAGGGAAGCAGTTTTGATAAGAGAAATCCTTGTTCTCAGGAGGCTGACCCATCCAGCAGGGAATCCCTGGTCTTGGCCCCAGGCCCATTCTGGATTTTCCCCCCTTTACCGCCATCCATGGCCACAAGAGTGGCACAGATACGGAAGTAAAAGTGTATAAACTACCTCCTTTGTTTGTGCCCCGGGCTCAGACCCTGGGAGAATGGTCACTCTCCTCAGAGCCCACTGGTGTTAAATAAACTCTGATCCCCATGGTCTCCCAGGGCCGCTCGGTTCTTCTGCAGGATCCAGCCAGGTCCCAGAACAGTTTCCAGGTGCACAGGCTCTGTTGGTGGCCTGAAGGGCATTTTCTCCTGATGCTGCTGTGATTTCTCCGCAGATATCTTGTGAGAAAGAAATCTAGGGGAGGAGGTGAAAGAAAAAATGGTCAGTTTTCAGGTAAGCCTGGTGCCCCAGGAGAGGCCATGTCATGTTTTCCTCCTGAAATTCCTCACTTTTAGAAATTGCAAATGTTGGTTCCTGTAGTTCTGATGTTTCTCCCTTCTGTTTTCACCTATTTTGAAGATCTTTCCAGAAATGATACTCAAGGCCAGGTCTATAGAACCCTTCTCCTCTGTATCCCAGATTCTTCGCTCCCATGTCTCCAACATGCCTTACAATAGGACAGCAGAAGCTGTCACTGGGAGTTAAAGTCCTGCAAGCATTGAAAGTAGTTTCTGAGTGACAGGCACACAGGGGGAAGCCTTGAGTTTGTGATTCTGCTGCTGCTGAGGTCTGGTCCAGGGCTGTCAGTGAGGGAAAACCTTTCTCCTTTAGGTCCCAAGTGCTTGCTTTTCTTAGCACTGTGTAGCCCAGGGCTCAGAAAATCAAGATATGAACTCGATGTATTTGGGTCCAGAATAACTCCAGATGTTCTCTGAGAGAAAAGTGTGGGAGGGGGGTTCTTGAGACTTGCTCTTTATTTATTTAGTTATTTATTTTAAAGATTTTATTTATTCATTTGACAGAGAGAGATCACAAGTAGGCAGAGAGGCAGGCAGAGAGAGAGAGGAGGAAGCAGGCTCCCTGCTGAGCAGAGAGCCCGATGCGGGACTCGATCCCAGGACCCTGAGATCATGACCCGAGCCGAAGGCAGCGGCCCAACCCACTGAGCCACCCAGGCACCCGAGACTTGCTCTTTAGAACGTGAAGTAGGTGATAGGTCCCCCAATGATGGGTCCGTGATCAAAGGAGCGAGACTGATACAAAGCAAAGTTCAAGCAAAGCTTTATTTTGTGCCAAGCATCGAGAATCAAACCAACCGGTCGGGACTGCCTCTTACAGAGGGAGCGACCCCTCCCAGCCTCACAGACTAACTTTTATAGAGCAAAGGCCATGTGGTTGAACCTGGCCACACACAGGTGGCCAATGAGATTGTAACACATAGAGAAAGTTGCATTGTCATGCTAGGTCACACACGAGTGGCCCGTTGAATTACAATTTACCCTTTAATAGACATTTGAACTAGACTATCACCTTGGTCAGAATTGGTGCCCAAAAATGCATCCAAAAGGTGGGGCCCACACTCCTTGGTAACTAGGAAGACAGTATATACCCCCACTGATTGGTTGTCTCCACCTGGCCTGACTCATCCTGGAATTCGGGCTCTGTTATCTTCACCTGACCTGCCCTGCCCTTGTATTTGGGCTCTGTTATCAGGGACTGGTCTACTATATTTTACTGATTTCCTGGACTTGCTATTAAATAAGCTCCCCTGGAGAGTGGGGGCAAGGTCAGTGTAAGTTTTACCGCATAAACAACAAAATCACTGTTTAACTGAGATGGAATCTCTCTGGCTAAATATGCCCTTACAGTAGGTATTTTATGTAAAATACACTAGTTAAAATACACTAGAGGGGAACCTGGAGGCTCAGTCAGTTAAGCCTCAAGACTGTAGATTCCCCCTCAGGCCTTGATCTCAGGATCCTAGGATGAACTCTTCCTTTGGCTGCAGGCTCAGCTGGGAATCGGCTTGAGATTCTGTCCCTCTCCCTCTCCCTGGCCCTTGCACTAAAGTGTAAATAATCTGTAATTAAGATTATACTGCCTCGGGGCGCCTGGGTGGCTCAGTGGGTTAAGGCCTCTGCCTTCGGCACAGGTTATGATCCCAGGGTCCTCAGATTGAGCCCTGCTTCAGGGTTTCTGGTCAGCGGGGAGCCTGCTTCCTCCTCTCTCTCTGCCTGCCTCTCTGACTCCTTGTGATTTCTGTCTGTCAAATAAATAAATAAATCTTTAAAAAAAAAGTTTATACTGCCTGGTAGGGGACATGGAGACTCTGTTGTCTAAATGTGGTGTCTCTGCGGTCAGGTGGGGGCCCCAAACCCAGGTCCATGACTGGGTGGAGGAAGTCAAGTGGGATTGAAGAGTTCACCTGAGGCAGAACCATGCTCTTCGCAGTTCTGGGAATATTCTGCGGGAGGCAGGGGCCAGGTGGCAGAGGAGAGAGAGGCTCTGTGCAAGGAGCAGTGGGTTTGGTGGGGGCCTCTTTTTAGTGCGGGAAGGTGAGGGGTTAGGGGGCTCAGGGAAGTTTCCCACTTCTAGGCACTGTCCCTGGTTGTCAGTAGTTCACTGGTTAGTTCAGGCCTGTGGCTCCTCTGAGGTGAGGCCCCTGATGGGCCTGTCTGGGATCAGCAAGCGGGTCACTGGGGGCCATTCTCCATGCCTTTGCTCAAGCCCACTTGCCTCAAAGCAGCCCCTACAGAGACTCTAGGTGATTGAACTGTATATATATCCTCTGTTTTCATGAGATTCGTATTCTGAATTCCTGTTTTCAGACCACAAAAAAAAATACCAGTGATGGTGTGTCCTTGGGTGTGCCTTAGCATCAAGATCACTTTTCTTTATCTCTTCTCCCCAAATGCATGTGGACCATCATCCTCCATGCATGTCCCCCACTGATACAGATCTGCAGGGTCTTCTGTCCAAGGTTTCACTCAACAGTAGTAAGTGATCTCATCATCACACCAGCCGGGCCCTCAAGGTCCTGGGAACCTTGCTTTCAGCTTCCTCAGTGATGGCTGTGCTCCTGAGCCACTCACCATTATAGTGCAGACTGAGTTCCTGCTCACACCCCAGTGCAGCGCCTCTGACCTGTGGGGCCTGTGCCTGTGCATCATCAGGAAGACCACAGCTTTTGCACTGAAGACCTCTCAGTAATTGTTTCTTCATCATCCACTCCCATGCCCCCAAGATTTCACATCAGATACATTTCAAGGATGATCTTTCTTGACCACTGGCTCCTCTCCTGCATGCCAACAGTTTGCAGTGGATAAAGAGGGTCATGACTTCCGCGTAGTTGATAGAGTTGACTTCTGGGAATGAAAGGAGTGAATATTCTCAACTAGCAGCCCTCTGACTGATAGGCTTTTCTTTTACTTCACACCCATGTTAGGGAGAAGGAAAGGTAAGGTCTAGTTCTATGTGGTGACACTAACTTCCTCTTCCATCTTAGGGACCATTGTGAACTCTGTCAATGGCCACTTGATGACTGTGGTATTTATTACAGGAACTGCTGACATTCAGGGAATTCTCTCAGGAGGAATGGGGACACCTGACCCACACTCAGCGGCAACTGTACAGGGATGTGATGTTGGAGAACTACGGACACCTCCTCTTCGTGGCTGAGGAAGTCTCCTTCCAGATTTCCCAAAGCCAACTGAGGGTTTTGTTCCTTTGAAGAATTCCTCTTGGGAGATTTCTCTCTGAATGACTGGAATTCAGATGCAAGCAGAAAGGGAAATATGTAGGGGTTTGTAGATGGAGAGAAAAATCTTCACGATGTTTTTTTTTTCAGTCTTGGCTTTTCCTTCCTGCAGGTAACATCATCCTTATTGTAGATTAGTGGCAGTTCTCAACATCTAGTGACAGAGAATGGTGCTGCTCACATCTTAAACTGAAATTTTCCCTGCTTATTACCATGTCTACTACTTGGAAGTGGAGGTCACGATGTGAACACCGGACATGCCTTCTCTGTGTTCTAAAGGGACTGTTGGGCAACAGTTTTTGGGAAACCATTTTCTAGAATTCTACAGTGTCCCTTCTTCTCTGCTGAACACAAGCATGATGGGAAGTTAGAATCTGCAGCATTAGTCACTTTTCCTTTTTCCTCATAAACAGGTCTCACTGTGTCAAAGCCAGACCAGATTATGTTTTTGGAGCAAGAGAAGCATCTCTGGGATGTGAAGAGAACAGAAACCATAGGCTTCCATCCAGGTGGGTGGGAATGAATGAGGCAGATGACAGAGGGGAGGTCCAAGTCTGATGGAGGAAGGTAGACCTTAAGCTGTGGTTTGAATCTCTCTCCTTGAAAGATTAGTTGGAGACATGCCCAGGTTCTTTTTTCTCTCTCTTTCAGAGAGACATCTGCTCTCCAACATTACGAAGCTCTTAGATTTCTCTAGGGATTCTCCTTCAGCTCCAGTGATGGTCTGTCATGTCCACCAGGAGGGTCAGGAGACTGCTTGGAGGGAGAATGCCCCCTAAACTGAGAGCTTCTCCAGGTGGGTCAGATGGTTGGACATTTGCCTTCAGCTTTGGTCATGATCCAGGGTCCTGGGATAGGGCCCCACATCAGGGGCCCTGCTTGGCAGGATCCTGATTCTCCCTCTCCCACTTCCCGTACTTGTGTTCCCTCTCTTGCTCTGTATCTCTCTGTCATATTAATAAATTAAAAAAAAAAAAACTGAGACTCAGGAACTTCATCAGATAACAAAGCACCATCCAAAAATGGACAGTGTGTTCTTTTATTTCCCTTCAAAAGTACTTTTTAAAAAATATTAACTAATACAGGGGGTGCCTAGGTGGCTCAGCAGGTTGAGCCACTGCCTTTGGCTCAGGTCATGATCCCAGGGTCCTGGGATCAAGTCCTGCATCAGGCTCCTCGCTCAGCAGGGAGCTTGCTTCTCTGTCTGCCTCTTCCTGACACTCTGTCTGCTTGTGCATTCTCACTCTCTCTGTGACAAACAAATAAAATCTTTAAATAAAATATTAACTAATAAAGAAAATTCCATTCTCTGTGTTCTATTCCTCAGTGGTGGAACAATGTAATGTCTCTATTTGTTTCCTAGTCTTCCCACATAAATAATGCTATTGGGGACTAGAGTATTTAGAACTCAGATCTTATAGCCTTTAATAAAGCCCCAGTCATTACCTAACTCAAAAAATGAGCTGTATGCTTTTTGTCAATAAAGTTATGTGTATATTTGTATGTATTTGGATATCATACATACATACTCTGTGATTCCTACTGCTTAATTTCTTTCCTTGGTGAGTGGTCAGTGAATGTTGCACTCTGTCTAGATGAGTTGTCATCAACACAGAATTAATTTCATCAGGTATTTGTGGGCGAATTTTGTTTCTCTCTGCATGAGAGAAAAGACTTTCTGGAATTGAAAGTAATTTTGAAACATTTTATAGCTCTTTACTGTGTTTTGGTATTAAATAAGAAATATATATTTTATCTTTAATTGTAGTATTATACCATGATATGACTTGGTACATTCCTCATTAACTTTTGTGTCTTCTGTGAGTATTTTCATTGTGGTTACCTTACAGATTGCTTAAAATAACTTAGAGGTAAAAAAAAAAAAGATTTTAAATCTCATATCGTCAATTGCACACAAAACTCTTCATCCTGTCTCCACCCCTGCAACCACTTAGTTACTGATATCACAGATTCTGTCTTTAGGTCATGTGCCTTACTACCTACATCAAAGATTTTTATACTTTTTTAGAAACAAAATTCTGTAGCAGAAATAAACACCACGGATACCTAATTACAACACTTAACACTACAGATTTGTGTAATTATCTAAATATTTATGTTTAAAAGACAGCTTTGTGTCCTCGTGTGATTGCAGTTTGCAGTTTCTGTGTAGAATCCTTTTCATTTCATCAAGAGTGTGTTCCTTTTACGTGTCTCAGAAGACAGGTCTACTGGTAAACGTAGAGCATTTTTACTTGGGAATGTCTTCATTTCCACCACTGTAGAAAAGAGTTTTGCCTGATAAAGTATGCTTAGTGGCCATTTTTTATCTTGCAGTACCTGAGTACTCGATGCCAGCCCCAGTCCTGTCAGACCCGCTGGGAATCATAGAGGAGAAGCTTGCAGTCTTTCCCTATTGAATAGGTTAGATTTCAGCTTTTCACACATCTATGGCTTCATTAGGTTGAGGAGTTTCCTTCTCTCTCTCCATTGAGTGTTTTTAATGTGACATGTTGTCCACTGTGCCCATATTTGTATTCTGTTTCCCTTAATATGATCATGTCATTTTGATCTTCATTCTGTTAACGTGGAGTCTTCAAGTTATGGTTTTCTATATGTTCGAGTGCCCTTAACTCCTGGACTGTTTCTTATTTGATGATCTTGTAAAAAGGGAAAATGTGCTGATTTTTCCACCAAAGTATAAAAATCTTTGATGTAAGCAGTAAGGCACGCTGATTGTTCCACCACTGAGGAATGTGCTGATTTTATTGTGGACTTTGAGTGACTATTCCTCACAGGTAGAGTTTTGCAAACGTTGTCATTTGTAGTGTCTTCGTCTGGCTTGCATGAGCTGGTAATGCTGGTGCCACAGACAGAGTGTTCTGCTAGTTTCCCTGATCTGCACTCCTTGAAATCTTTGAGGAGATTTGCAGTCAGTCCTCTCTTCTTCAGTGTCTGTCTGTATATAAACCAAATTCATCCAGCACACAATTTTTGTTTGTTGGGAGTTTTTTCTTTTATTCATCCTTCATTCTGCTTTGTGCTTATAGATCAGTTATTTATTAATTTTTTTGAATGATGGAGTCTAAATTGGTTATACATTTCTTTTGAAATTCATACTCATCTTTTGGTATGAATTCATGGGCACTGATTACCCATTGTTGCCTTTATAAGTACTTTTATTCCAACCGTCATTTATACTGTATCTACTTTTACTTCTTCACCTCTCATTTTAGTCAGTCTTTTCTCTATTATTCTTAACTTAGTTCATGGGTTATCAATGATGTTAATCTTTTCTGACAAACGACTCTTCCTGTGTGTCGGTGCCCGACATCTCCCCCTTTTCTTTTATATTAGGCATGCAAGGCAGGAGATCGTGCCTGTCTTAGGTTTTCAGCTGCCATGAACATGCTTACCCATCATCGGATAATTCCCCCTCCTTGGAGAACTCCTGGCTTAGGTTGCTATGTGCATGCAGCCAATCTTACCCGTCATTGACTACCGATCTAGCGCTGCCAGCCAGATTTGGGGAAATGTACCAGCTTCCAGTGCCATGCAAGCTTGTACTATCGCCAACTGTTGCCTACATTGTTGTTTACATAATGATGCAAAACGATGGAACATAAGGATTTACAACAGATACCCAATCCTGTAATAGAGCTATGTCAATCTTATCTGCTTAACTCTTTCAACAGATTAGCAGCAATAGAAAGGTCATTATAGGCCACAGAGGTTATGCAAAGTCCAGAAAGTGATTGGATGCATCTGGTCATCAATAGTTTCTGGAGAATGTCCACTTTTACAGACGCGGTGAGAGCTACAGCTGCTGCAGTTGCTGCAGCTGCGGAGGCTGCTACAGCCGCAATAATGGCTGCAGTGATCCCAAAGTCTCTTTTATGTCTTGAGAGCAATACAGGCAAATTGTTAGGATTTACAGAAACGGGCATGGGAATGAAAGTAGATATACAGGAGGGAGGATGGAAGACTCATTCGTCAGTGGCATGGGGAACGACCAGGCTTTCACTATTGCCCATTGGTGCATCTGTTGAAGGGATGCTGGTGTCGCCAGGATTGCTATCAGGCCAAGCATCAGGACAGGGTGGGCCATGTTGATCGATTCTTCTAATCAGTCACTCCGGGACCCAGATAGGCACTTGGGCATCCTGTGGAAAAAGACAAACAGAACCTTGGTGCCATCTTAGGACCGGGTCAGGGCCTCTCCATTGGCCCGGGAGTATATCCTTCCACTTTGCCTGGGCTAGAGTGCGTTCAGTAACCGCTGCATGCCTGTCCACTGCAGATGTACCATTATGGTCCAAGGACAAAAAATTTAAAATGTAAAGGGTGAGAGATGTAAGATCATGGGTTGACTTGTAGTCATCCCCTATTCCCCCTTTTCTTATTTTTTGTAAGCATCGTTTGAAGGTGCCATGTTCTGCATTTGCCTATTAATTTCTCTAAGGTCATGTAAAAGTCTCCATTTACCAGATTTCTTTTTAATAACAAAGATAGGTGTATTCCAAGGTGAGGTAGAAGGTTTCATATGGCCCGCCTCTAACTGTTCCTGTACCAGGGCTTTAGCAGCTGATAGTTTTTTGTTAGTAAGGGGCCACTGAGGCACCCAGCAGGGCGTATCTGTCTTCCACGTTATTTTCATTGCCTCAGTGGCCCTTACCGAAAACCCAGGCCTTGCCCCTTATATTCTGAGGTGAAAGGGATGGTGTCTATTTTACTTTGCTCCTGTTTCCCTAACCCTTTTCCTGGTATGTATCCCATTTTTTGCATCATAGCTATTGATCGGGGGCTGTATATAGTTTCAGTTGTCAGGCAGATGCTCATCTGTTCCAAAACGTCTCGTCCCCAGAGGGAAATAGGAATATTGCAGACATAGGGCTGAAAAGTTCCCCTATGGCCTTCGTCATCCTCCCACTCAAGGGTAGCTGCACTTTGATCAGGACTTTGAGCGATTCCTAAACCCCTGAGTGTTTGTTTTGCTTGTGTTAGGGGCCATCTCGGAGGCCACTCTTGTTGGCTGATAATGCTCTTATCGGCGCCCATATCCAGTAACCCTAAAAATTTCCTTCCTTGCACCTTGAGGGTAATTATGGGCCTATCAGTCATATCCAGGGTCAGGCATATTAGGTCAACTAGCGTAGACCCCAAACCTCTTGTACCTTTTTCTTTTCCTTTACTGGGAAAGGCTTCATGATGGCTAGGGAGTATGAGAAGTTGAGCTATCCAATCTCCTGGGCTAATTGCAGTAACTCCCCTTGGTGAAGACACCAGTATCTTGATCTCTCCCTCATAATCTGAATCTATTACCCCAGGGTGAACTATCAGACCTTTGAGATAAGTGGAGCTTCGGCCAAGTAATAAACCTACAGTACCATGAGGGGGGCCCCCTCTTAGATCGAAGGCCAATGCTTGAATGCCCATCTCTGGTGTTAGGACCATTCAGGCGGCTGCTCTGATATCGAGCCCTGCTGATCCACAGGTTGTGTGCCTTTCTCCGAGGGAAGATACCATGTCCTGGGCATTTGCGTTAGTGCCCCATAAATTTGTGTTGGGCCCCGGGGCGCGGGGCCCTGCTTCCCATTTTTTGAGTCACTGGATTGAATCCAGTTATTCGGCAGCAGGGGATTTCCTTGAATATCTTTCTGGGACCTACATTCATTAGCCCAATGATTCCCTTTACGGCAACGAGGGCACAACCCAGGTGCGGGCTTGACTGGTCAAGGAGGTCCTTTACCCTTTGGACAATCCCTCTTAAGATGACCGTCCCTTCCACAAAGGAAACAAGCCTTGGAAGAACTCCTGGTTCCTGCACTGAAACTTCTTATCCCTTGGGCTACTCCTGCTGCCATAACTTGGCCCTGAACAACTGTATCAGTGATGTCTCGACACACTTTGATATACGTAGTCAGGTCCTTAGATTTCCAAGGGCGGATAGCCTCTTTACACCATTTATTTGCTTGTTCATAGGCTAATTGTTTAACAAGGGGCATTGCTTGGTCCACATCCCCAAATATGCGCCTTGCTACTTGGAGCAGACAATCTACAAAGTCAGCATAGGGTTCATTAGGCCCCTGCAACACCTTGGAAAGTTGTCCCTGCAAATCGCCAGAACCCTGTATGGTCTTCCAAGCCCTAGTGGCTGCAGCTGCTACCTGTACATACATCCCTGGGGGGGTACCCAATCTGATTGTTTTGTCCCACAAATTGACCTCCCATGAGCATGTCAATATTCCAGTGGGGATTCCCTGACACGGCGTTATGCCAGGCAGTTTCTGAGCTACACTCTTGCCAAGCAGTTTTCCATATCAAGTATTGCCCACCAGACAGAGTTGCTTTTGCCATGTTAGTCCAGTCGTCTGGGGTAAGGTTCATGCTACCGACTGCTTCCAAAAGTGAAAGTGTATAAGCAGCCTGTGGCCCATAAGTAGTGATTGCTTCCTTAAACTGTTTAATAACTTTGAAGTCTAGTGGTTGATGAAACCTCTGTTGATTTTGATCTTCTAACACTGAGAATGCAAGAGGGGAGGGTTTAGTAAAGTCCGTAATGTCCCTCCATCCTGCATTTCTACATTCTGGACAACCGCATGCCCCTCAGGAGCATGAAGTGTTATATATTCTGCAGGTGGCGCTATAGCCCTACATTCAGGGGTAGGAATTCTTGACCTTCTGACAGAGGGCGCTAGGGAGTCATATTTTTTCCCGGCTTCTTTGTATGTCCTTCCCTTTAAAGGTTCGTTAGGGACTTCCTCTTTTAATTTTAAGTGTGTCATGGCTTCCCCAAGCTCATCTTCAGAGGAGCTCTCCTCTGAATTTTTTCCCCCTCTGCTAGATCCTGCCTTAGAGGCTTCTCTGACCTGCTCCTCAATAACATTTTTAACCATTTTATGGTTAGTGTCATGGCTTCCCCAAGCTCATCTTCAGAGGAGCTCTCCT
Source organism: Neogale vison (assembly GCF_020171115.1). NCBI lineage: Eukaryota > Metazoa > Chordata > Mammalia > Carnivora > Mustelidae > Neogale > Neogale vison. The sequence goes on along the minus strand of NC_058097.1, from coordinate 47,870,264 downwards.
CTGAACTTTCTCCCCCTCCACTAGATCCTGCCTTAGAGGCTTCTCTGACCTGCTCCTCGATAACATTTTTAACTGTTTTATGGTTAGAGTCTAGCAGAGTGCCGTTAGCCTTAAGCACTTCCGTCAGTAATCCTCCCATCTTAGTAAACTTTGATCCCATTATTTCTCGTCCTATGCCTAGGAACCCTTTTACTTCTCGTCCTATACTTAGGAACTTTCTCACTTCTCGTCCTATACTTAGGAACTTTCTTATCTGAAATTTTGTGCACACTTACTGGATCATTGCGTTCACTGAGAACTCCTTGGTTTCCGAGGTGTCCCGGGTTTCGGCACCACTTGTCGCTCTCGCCAGCAAGAACGACCACGAGACCTCAGCGAAGCAAGCTTTATTTCTGCGTAGCTGTTGGGATCTCTCTCTTCCCCGCCCGTGCATGTCTATATATACCCAGGTTGCACAACCAATCACTTGCAGCCACATAGATACAAAATCCTAAGTTCCGCCTACTGGCTCGCATCCAGCCACCATCTTAACGGCGTGTTTACTTTCGGGCACCGAAAAAGTCGTGCGGTGCCCGGGCCCCTGAGCTAGGAGCTCAGCTAGAGCTGAGCGGGCCCAGCTGGAGCAGCTCCGCACTGTCGCCACCTGGCGACAGCGACGGCTTGAGGCAGCGGCGGCTGAGGCAACGAGCGGGCCTGGCGGAGCCCAGAAGCATCACCGCGCATGCGCGACAAGCCGCTTGGGCACCGACACTGCGGTTGATATATTCCTATTTTTTTTTTTTTTATACTCTGTTTGGTTCATTTCAGTTTTTTGTTTCAGTTTCCATCATTCTGCTAATTTTGCACTCATGCGACCCTTTTCCTGATGGTTAGATATAAAGGAAATTGATTTTTGAGACAGCAAATATGTGCGACCATACTGCAGAATTATATATTAGGATATATGGTCAGTATGTTGTGTGCCATGTTATGTTTCCGTGGAGAAATGAAGTCCTGATGAGTCCTTCTCAGCCATCTTTCTGACGTTGTCTGATTTACTTGTTGCTTCTATATTAGCATTCAAGGGTATATTCTTCTGAATGTAGTAAGTGCAATGATTTTATTTTATTTGAAATCTTTCAGCTATATCTTCATCTGACATGCAGAGTTTTCCCCTAAAGTGCAGCATAGAAGGTTCTTTCCAGAACGGACCAATGCACAGATACAAACATAGTACTGTTGAGATTTTACACTTATGCACAGACTGGGGCAATGATGGGGACAGTGAAGAGCTTCAAAGAAGTCCTGAATGATACACCCAAACCAAGGCATTTGCCCTTACGAGAATCTCAATGCCCCAAATGGTGAAGGATATAAACTGCTGTGGAAAGCCTCCCTTTTTAAGTCAACTGTTTCTGCAGAGCAGTGTGTTTCTGTCAGCACAAACTCCAACCAGATATTCAAACATAGCTATTTGTTGACAGACCATTTGGAACATCTGAAAAGTAACCTAGTTCCATGCTGAGAATAGTGATTTTGAGCCATTTTGAAGATAGGATTGACCTGTCCTTTCAGCCAACTATTTCTGATCATCAGAGATTTAGAAATGAAGAACAAAGTGCTCAGTGGGATCTATTCGAGAGGGGCTTCACAGAGGAGTCAACCCTCCAGAATGACCAGAGAGTTTCCACTGGAGTCAGAATTGCTCAGTGCACTGAATCTCAGAAAACATTGAACCAGGGCTCCAGTATTCACCAATATGTCAGGGCTAGGTTTGCAGAGAGCCATTATGAATGTGATAAATGTAGGGAAGTCTTTCATCCAAGCTCTAACATAAGTATACATAATGGTCACCGTTTGGGACACAGTCCTCATAAATATAATGAATGTAGGAAAGCTGATAACCCACCCTCCAGTTCTGGTGACCATCAGAGAATTTATGAGGGAAAAAGCCCATTCACATATAATAAACCAGGGATCATGGTTAGTCAGTCATCAAGCTTAACATCAATGAGATAATCCCTTGGGAAAAGGAAACTTACATTTTTAAGGAATGTGGTAAATCCTTGGACTGCCACTCAACACTATCTCAACATTAGCAAACGCATACTGGAAAAAAAAATGAAATATGAAGAAGGTGGTTAAACCTTTAAGGACTGTTCATCAATAAATGGACATAAGCAATTATGTATTGGAGGGAAACTTTACCAAAGTCAAGAATTTGGAAAGTCACTTAACCACAGCTCAAAGCTTATGCAATATTGTAGAATTCATACTGGAGAGAAACCTTACCAATGTGAAGACTATGGGAAGGCCTTTAAACAGAGCTCAGGGCTGACCCAACATCAAATAATTCATACTGGAGAGAAACCTTACAAATTCAAGAATATGGCAAGGCCTTTAACATTAGCTCAAGGCTTACTTATCATCACAGAATTCATACTGGAGAGAAACCTTACAAATGTCAAGAATGTGGCAAGGCCTTTAACTGGTCTTCAGACCTTATTCAACATCCCATAATTCATATAGGAGGGAACACTTTTCAATGTCAAGTATGTGGTAAGACCTTTAACTGGTCTTCAGACCTTACTCAACATCAGCAAACTCATAGTGGAGAGAAACCTTATCAATGTCAAGAATGTGGGATGGTCTTTAGCCGGGATTCAGCCCTTATTCATCATCATAGAATTCACAGTGGAGAGAAACTATACCAATGTCAAGAATGTGGCAAGTCCTTTAAACAGTGCTCTGCACTAACCCACATCACATAATTCATATGGAGAAAAACCTTATGAATGTCAAGAATGTGCGAAGGCCTTTAAGTCGCCCTCAGAGCTTATTAGACATCAAATAATTCATACTGGAGAGAAACCTTACCAATGTAAAGACTGTGGGAAGGCCTTTACATGGCTTTCATCACTTACTAAACATCACTGAATTCACACTGGAGAGAAACCTTACAAATGTCAAGAATGTGGCAAGGCCTTTGTTCAGCAGCCACACACCTTACTAAACATAGAATTCATACTGGAAAGAAACCTGACAAGTGAATTTAATGTGGCAAAGCTTTTAACATGTAAACAACCCTCACTGGACATGAGAAAATTCATACTGGAGAAAAACCTGCAAATGTAATGTATATGAGAAAACGCCCAAGGACTGCTCCTCCCTTACTGCATATCCAATTTTATATAGGAGAATAACTGTACACAGAGAGAGCATGTGTCTGACCTCTCAAAGGAACTCCCAACTTACTTAACATCATAGTTACCATATAGGAGTAAAATTGTAAAATGTAAAGAAAATGGACAAGCCTTGTTTGGAACTTAATCCTTACTCAGTCTCACAAAATGCATAGGAGTTTCAAACCCTTGTAACATAATGTGGGTAGACATTCATTTTAATATACACTGAATATTATGCACCAGAGAGTGCATTCAGGAAAGTAACTCGAATGGCATAAATATTTAGAAGACTATTTAATTGCACATTAAATTCCAATAAATGTAACATAAATCAAGTAAAAAAATACTTTATCCACTCTATTCAGGCATTACTCTGTATGAAAATAGTGATTATAAGGAAAATTCAAACATTTAGAATGTGTATATGTTATTCTGCTTCAATGGATTTACTGAATGGACTTTTACATATGTATAGGGATTTCAATATTTTTATGTTTTACATTGACCCTATGTGACTTTTGTGACTAACAATATTCATGTATTTTATTCTGAAATCTCTCCTGAGAATCCATTTACTCCTGCTGAATATGGAAGAGCATGTGGCTGATTGTTGCTCCATCAAAGATACCAGATGCCCTGCTACATTAAGTGGATGCGTGCGTGCTTAATTTTCTATGGAAGATGTAGGACCGTATAATATACAACATACAAGGAAAATCTCTGTGGAGATGCTTATGGTTAAAACATTGATGTAAGTTACCATGAAGCAGGTGTTCAGGACACCTACTACTCCATGTTTTAAACTAAAGAACTTCCTCAATATTAGAAATAGAAGGTTTTACTAATTATTCTTTAAGAAAAAGGAGGCGGCAGGCAGTACACTACCGAGGCGTCTTTGTAAGCACCATCGATTCGTAGTATGACTTGATGTGGTTAAATGAGGAAATCCTGACAGATGAGAAGCAGGGTAGCTAACCCTTCCCTACAATGCCATACCATTGAACATGCAAATTTCTTAGGAATGTACCTCAGTCCTGAAATTTTTGGAAATAGGGACTCCCACATCCTTCTGACAACACGCGAATGCTACTGCACATGTGTATTCTGTATTTCAAATGGTGACAATAGACTGGATTTGAAATGCATAACTTAGTGTATGTGTGAGCTTAATATATTTTCATTAATAAAACCTAGTTTGTTTCAACATATGGATATAGGTGTGCCATAAATGATGTGTTATCCTACATCCAGTGTTAATCTCTCTCATTGAAAGTTTCCCGTTAATGATGGAATCAATCACCTGTTTGGCACTGAGTAAAACAATATACCTAATAATCCATTTTCCCAGTGGCCTGAAGGTTTCAGAGATATGTGACTGTTTAAACCCTAGTCTATGCTATGATTTTCTCCTCTTTGTGAATATGATGATATTACAGTGGGTGTATTACTGAGGCATGTAACATAAAGATATTGTTGGTGTTTTAGCTCATGTACTCCATGTTGCTACTACTTGGCATCGATTTTGTGTAGCTAGTAGTTTTGTCAGGGCCTTACACTAACAGGAGCCCTTCTCATTAGTGCATTCCCCAGTCAACACGCTGCAGGGTCACAAGTTAGTGGAAGATCTGATAGAATATTTGTACTCTGTCCTTATGACCCATCATCTCTCCTTTCTCTTAATGCTTTCCCTCCCATGTCCCACAGAGAACACTCCCCCTCCCCCAGGAATTCCCTAAATATTTTAGTCAGAATGACATATTCTGGACTTAGACTTAGGACTCCATAGCTCTGCACCATGGCCCCAGATGAAATCATGTGCACCATGTTCTACACTGAGTGTTGTTTTGATGTGTCTATGAAGTACACATGCGCCTATGACCATGCTATGTGTGTCATAGATACCCCTTAAGAAAGAGAAATCTATCCTAATAGGAGTGGTGTTGTAGCCCAGGGAAGAGACAGAAAATATTTAAGATGAAGAATTAGCATGTAGAAGAGGAGAAGGGTCCCGAGTTGCCCAAGTGACTCCTTAGATGTAGAAAAATAATTGCTACTTGTTTTAGGTCCTACTTATCTCTAGATCTTCAGTTGTATTCCCCCTCATTTTTCTTTCCGTCTACAAAGGCACCACAGCCATTCCTTTTTTCCTGTGCTACAGAGACAGTGTCCTCAGATAAAGCTTCATTGAGATTACATAGATAGAAAGCCAATGGGTATTAATTTAGATATTTAGCACAACGATGTGGGATGTGAATCTCAGTAAAATTTGAGGAAGGCACCACCCTTATTAAGAATAACAAGACGGATTAATGGGAAATGTGAGGATCTCTTTACAGTGTGGGGAGAGAATAGGAGGTGGCTCCCTTTAGTCACTGTAAAGGCACAGGCAGCTCTTGTTGGTGTCATCTGATCAATACATGTAAAGGGGAAACAAAAACCATTTTTGCCAAAGGTGGGTTTCTCTGGCTAGGGAAGTCCTGTTTTATCTTGATGATTTGACTGACCTCCTGTGTCTTCCTGAGGACTAATGCTGTTGGATGTCAGTGATTACTGTACTTCCCCTGGCTAGATCTGTGACAAGGGATGGAGGAGGTGTTGGAGGATGCAATCATGTGGGCAGCTTTAAGATGTCATGTGGTTGAATAGATGTTTGAGATGAAGAAGCCTTCTGGGCAGTGGAATAGGCCAGATCAGCAAGGCATGTGCTATGGTTGTTCCTAAGGCCTGTTTCCCAGGTACATAACCCCAGTGTAGGTAATAAGACCCACTGTGGTTGGGTGATCCTTCAAGGAAGCTCCTTCCTACTGTGCGGGACCTTCCTCCCTTTCCTCAGCACCATAATGGGTGTCGTTCTAGGGGTACCTGGGTGGCTCAGTTATTAAGTGTCTGCCTTAGGCTCAGGTCATGAGCCCTGCATTGGGCTTCATGTTCAGAGGGAAGCCTGCTCCCTATCCTTCTGCTACTGCTTGTGTTCCCTCTCTCACTGTGTCTGTCTCTGTCAAATAAATAAAATCTTAAAAGTGAAAGGGTCCGTGACAAAAGGACGAGACCGATACAGAGCGAAGGTTAAGCAGGGCTTTATTTCACGCCAAGCATCAAAAACCGGAACCCAACGTTCGGGGTCACCTTTCACAAAGGAAAGTGACAACCTTCTATTCTCATAGGCTAGTTTTTATAGAGCAAAAGCCACATAGTTGAGCCTGGCCAATGAGAATGCTGTGCACAGAAAACGTCACACAATCATGCTAGGTTTCATACGGGCAGCCAATTAGATTACATTTTACCCCATGATAGTCACTTAACTCAGCCTATGACCTTGGCTAGAATCAGTGCCTTTGGCTGGTGTCCAAAAGGCAGGGGCTCACACTCCCTGGAGGGTAATACGTGCGCTTTTACTTGATTGGACAACTCCACCTGGCTGAACATGTCCTTGGCAGGTAGGGAGGTAATATGTGCGCTTTCCCTTGATTGGATGTTCCTATCTGGCTGGACATGTCCCTGTATCTGGACTCCGTTATCTCTGGTCAGCCTGACATGTCCTGGTATCTCTGCTCCGTTATTGGGGCTATTTGGCCATATTTCACCAGCCAGCTGTATTTCACTGGTTTTGTTTTTTAAGCACTTTCTCCCTGGGGGAAGGGAAGATGTTCAATCTAAGTTCACTACCTATATATTGGGGATGGCTATTCTATGGGGATGAAGCCAGTACTGACCAAGTAGGCCCTTACAAAAAGAATAATGTTTTTATTGTGGGGTAGGAAAAAAATAAATGAAACAAGATGGGATTGGGAGGGAGACAAACCATAAGAGACTCTTAATCTCACAAAACAAACTGAGGGTTTCCAGGGGAATGCCAGGAGAAGGTGGTGGGGTTATGGACATTGGGGAAGGTATGTGCTATGAAGTGTGTAAACCTCGTGATTCACAGACCTGTACCTCTGGGGCTAATAATATATTATATGTTAATAAAAATATTTTAAAAAATTAAAAATTAGAAAAGGGAGAAAAAATAATATTTTAAAAAATATAAAGAAACTGGTGGAATCATTTATAATGTACTTCTGTCTGCAAGAGCCCACCCCCGTAAGCGCTAAGCATGCAACCACCTCCTTCAGACATTAAAAGTATAGCTCTTAGGTGCTCTGGGGGTGAGTCAGTTAAGGGTCTCACTTTGGCTCAGGTCATGATGTGAGGTTCCCAGCACATAGCCCTGCAGTGAGCTCCCTGCCCAGTGGTAAGTTGTTTTGTCTCTCTTCCTCTGCCCATCACCACCCACCACCAGGAGGGCATCTCTCTCAAAGAAAAAAAAAAAAGTGTAGCTCTTTCTGAGCACAAGTCCCACCCACATGCTACTTCAATAAACTTATTAAGTTACACCATAAAACATCACAGAAATTCTTCCTGATCACTGTGCTGAAGGATCCAACAATTTTGTTATCCAGAAACCCAAGCTGGCTGTCATTCCATTGAAAAGCCAATGCATAGGGCATAAGTTTTGATTGGAATGGAATATCAGCATTATTCAGGAGGCGAGTCACTTGGAAAGAAGAAAGATTTATGATAAAAAATCAACTCCAAGGAATTTATCAGGCCTTCAGAGTTTTGAAGGAGCTTTAGGGCAGTGAATCAGAAGGAGGGAAAAGGACAGTCTGATACAGTTCTTGATGGCCTGTGCGCTCACTGTGCCTCCTACGGACATGACAGAGGTGCTTGCAGGATGTGTATGTGTCCCCAGGCGTGGTTGTGTCAGAGGATGAGATTACCAGTCCTTCTTGTAGACAATGTGTGATATATAGATGTACAGAGAAGAGTTTACTCCATTCATGGAAAGGTGCACGCAGAAACTTAAAGGCTATTAAGTTGGCCCAAGAGGCCAAGGGAGGGTTTCAATTTAAGTTAGAAACCTGTCTTGGGATGCCTGGGTGGCTCAATGGGTTAAAGCCGCTGCTTTTGACTCAGGTCATGATCCCAGGGTCCTGGGATCGAGCTCCGTGTCAGGCTCTCTGCCCAGCGGGAAGCCTACTTCCCTTCCTTTCTACCTGCCTCTCTGCCTACTTGTGATCTCTGTCTGTCAAGTAAATAAATAAAATCTTAAAAAAAAAGTTAGAAACCTGTCTTCAAGGTTTGTCCTGTAATACAAATGGCATTATTGCCTTCTGCTATGATGCCGCGTTATGTGTGTTTGTGTGTGTGTGCGCGCAAAAATCAATTAGATGGAGGACCTTTATTAGGAAGAGAGAGGATCATGATGTGGGAAACAAAGGCAGAAGAAAACATACTAGTAATATCCTTATACCTACAAGTCATTGACAAATCCTTCAAACAGGAAGAGTGACATTCCTCCAAGGACTTAACTGCCATGATGTTAATAGGTTGCTAATGGGAAAAGACAATCTTTTTTTAGTTTTTTTAATTTTTAATTTTTTATAAACATATATTTTTATCCCCAGGGGTACAGGTCTGTGAATCGCCAGGTTTACACACTTCACAGCACTCACCATACCACATACCCTCCCCAATGTCCATTCCCCACCCCTCTTCTCCCAACCCCCTTCCCTCCAGCAACCCTCAGTTTGTTTTGTGAGATTAAGAGTCACTTACGGTTTGTCTCCCTCCCAATCCCATCTTGTTTCATTTATTCTTCTCCTACCCACTTAACCACCCATGTTGCATCACCACTTCCTCATATCAGGGAGATCATATGATAGTTGTCTTTCTCCGCTTGACTTATTTCGCTAAGCATGATATGCTCTAGTTCCATCCATGTTGTCGCAAATGGCAAGATTTCATTTCTTTTGATGGCTGCATAGTATTCCATTGTGTATATATACCACCTCTTCTTTATCCATTCATCTGTTGATGGACATCTAGGTTCTTTCCATAGTTTGGCTGTTGTGGACATTGCTGCTATAAACATTCGGGTGCACGTGCCCCTTTGGATCACTACGTTTGTATCTTTAGGGTAAATACCCAGTAGTGCAATTGCTGGGTCATAGGGCAGTTCTATTTTCAACATTTTGAGGAACCTCCATGCTGTTTTCCAGAGTGGTTGCACCAGCTTGCATTCCCAACAATGTAGGAGGGTTCCCCTTTCTCTGCATCCTCACCAGCATCTGTCATTTCCTAACTTGTTGATTTTAGCCATTCTGACTGGTGTGAGGTCATATCTCATTGTGTTTTTTTTTTTTTTTAAGATTTTATCTATTTATTTGACAGACAGAGATCACAAGTAGGCAGAGAGGTAGGCAGAGAAGGGGGGGAAGCAGGCTCCCTGCTGAGCAGAGAGCCCGATGTGGGGCTCAATCCCAGGACCCTGAGATCATGACCTGAGCCGAAGGCAGAGGCTTTAACCCACTGAGCCACTCAGGTGCCCTTCTCATTGTGGTTTTGATTTGTATTTCCCTGATGCCGAGTGATATGGAGCACTTTTTCATGTGTCTGCTGGCCAGCTGGATGTCTTCTTTTCAGAAATGTCTGTTCATGTCCTCTGCCCATTTTTTGATTGGATTATTTGTTCTTTGGGTGTTGAGTTTGCTAAGTTCTTTATAGATTTTGGACACTAGCCCTTTATCTGATATGTCGTTTGCAAATATCTTCTTCCATTCTGTCAGTTGTCTTTTGGTTTTGTTAACTGTTTCTTTTACTGTGCAAAAGCTTTTGATCTTGATAAAATCCCAATAGTTCATTTTTGCCCTTGCTTCCCTTGTCTTTGGCGATGTTCCTAGGAAGATGTTGCTGCGGCTGAGGTCGAAGAGGTTGCTGCCTGTGTTCTCCTCAAGGATTTTGATGGATTCCTTTCTCACATTGAGGTCCTTCATCCATTTTGAGTCTATTTTCGTGTGTTGTGTAAGGAAATGGTCCAATTTCATTTTTCTGCATGTGGCTGTCCAATTTTCCCAACACCATTTATTGAAGAGGCTGTCTTTTTTCCACTGGACATTCTTTCCTGCTTTGTCGAAGATTAGTTGACCATAGAGTTGAGGGTCTATTTCTGGGCTTTCTATTCTGTTCCATTGATCTATGTGTCTGTTTTTGTGCCAGTGCCATGCTGTCTTGATGATGACAGCTTTGTAATAGAGCTTGAAGTCCGGAATTGTGATGCCACCAACTTTGGCTTTCTTTTTCAATATTCCTTTGGCTATTCGAGGTCTTTTCTGGTTCCATATAAATTTTAGGATTGTTTGTTCCATTTCTTTGAAAAAGATGGATGGTACTTTGAGAGGAATTGCATTAAATGTGTAGATTGCTTTAGGTAGAATAGACATTTTCACAATATTTATTCTTCCAATCCAGGAGCATGGAACATTTTTCCATTCCTTTGTGTCTTCCTCAATTTCTTTCACGAGTACTTTATAGTTTTCTGAGTATAGATTCTTAGCCTCTTTGGTTAGGTTTATTCCTAGGTATCTTATGGTTTTGGGTGCAATTGTAAATGGGGTTGACTCCTTAATTTCTTTTTCTTCTGTCTTGTTGTTGGTGTAGAGAAATGCAACTGATTTCTGTGCATTGATCTTATATCCTGACACTTTACTGAATTCCTGTACAAGTTCTAGCAGTTTTGGAGTGGAGTCTTTTGGGTTTTCCACATAGAGTATCATATCATCTGCGAAGAGTGATAATTTGACTTCTTCTTTGCCGATTTGGATGCCTTTAATTTCCTTTTGTTGTCTGATTGCTGAGGCTAGGACTTCTAGTACTATGTTGAATAGCAGTGGTGATAATGGACATCCCTGACATGTTCCTGACCTTAGCAGAAAAGCTTTCAGTTTTTCTCCATTGAGAATGATATTTGTGGTGGGTTTTTCATAAATGGCTTTGATTATATTGAGGTATGTGCCCTCTATCCCTACACTTTGAAGAGTTTTGATCAGGAAGGGATGATGTATTTTGTCAAATGCTTTTTCAGCATCTATTGAGAGTATCATATGGTTTTTGTTCTTTCTTTTACTGATGTGTTGTATCACATTGATTGATTTGCAGATGTTGAACCAACCTTGCAGCCCTGGAATAAACCCCACTTGGTCGTGGTGAATAATCCTTTTAATGTATTGTTGAATCCTATTGGCTAGTATTTTGGTGAGAATTTTCGCATCTGTGTTCATCAAGGATATTGGTCTATAGCTCTCTTTTTTGATGGGATCCTTGTCTGGTTTTGGGATCAAGGTGATGCTGGTCTCATAAAACGAGTTTGGAAGTTTTTCTTCCATTTCTATTTTTTGGAACAGTTTCAGGAGAATAGGAATTAGTTCTTTAAATGTTTGGTAGAATTCCCCTGGGAAGCCGTCTGGCCCTGGGCTTTTGTTTGTTTGGAGATTTTTAATGACTGTTTCGATCTCCTTACTGGTTATGGGTCTGTTCAGGCTTTCTATTTCTTCCTGGTTCAGTTGTGGTAGTTTATAGAAGGCATCCACTCCACTTCTTCCAGATTGTCAAATTTGTTGGTGTAGAGTTGCTCATAGTATGTTCTTATAATTGTTTGTATTTCTTTGGTGTTAGTTGTGATTTCTCCTCTTTCATTCATGATTTTATTTATTTGGGTCCTTTCTCTTTTCTTTTTGATAAGTCTGGCCAGGGGTTTATCAATCTTATTAATTCTTTCAAAGAACCAGCTCCTAGTTTCGTTTTGTTCTATTGTTTTTTTGGTTTCTATTTCATTGATTTCTGCTCTGATCTTTATGATTTCTCTTCTCCTGCTGTGTTTAGGGTTTCTTTCTTGTTCTTTCTCCAGCTCCTTTAGGTGTAGGGTTAGGTTGTGTACCTGAGACCTTTCTTGTTTCTTGAGAAAGGCTTGTACCGCTATGTATTTTCCTCTCAGGACTGCCTTTGTTGTGTCCCACAGATTTAGAACTGTCGTGTTTTCATTATCATTTGTTTCCATGATTTTTTGTAATTCTTCTTTAATTTCCTGGTTGACCCATTCATTTTTTAGAAGGATACTGTTTAGTCTCCATGTATTTGGGTTCTTTCCAAATTTCCTCTTGTGGTTGAGTTCTAGCTTCAGAGCATTGTGGTCTGAAAATATGCAGGGAATGATCCCAATCTTTTGATACTGGTTGAGACCTGATTTAGGACTGAGGATGTGATCTATTCTGGAGAATGATCCACGTGCACTAGAGGAGAGTGTGTATTCTGTTACTAGGGAAAAGACAATCTTGACCTGAACTCCCCAACCCCCACCAGGATCCTGTAAGTCTACTTTAACATAAAACATTTCCTTTGGAAACTTCCCTTTTCTCTCAAACCCTGTAGCTACCTATTGGTAAACATCCTGCAAGCAGATGGCCGACAGATAAATATCAGAAGGGTCCCATGACTAAGGGTTTTTGGTTGGTAATAAATGACCTTTTCCCAAGAACTGATAGCCCCCTCAAGGGCCTGAATACCTTGCTTCCAAAATTCCTTAGATACTTGTGCTATCCCAAACCCCCTCCAACTTGAAAGTATATAATGGGCCACGCCTCATAACAGAGTGTGGTCTTTCTGCCCCTGGGTCCTGTCCCCATGCTTTCACAAAATCACCTTTTGCACCATAGACATCTTGAGAATTCTTTCCTTGCCATGGGTATCAAACCATAACATTCTTTCCTACATGGATACCAGAGATTAATAGTTTATATCACAGTTGCCTACCTATAACAGACACATGAAAGAATGTTCAACATCATTGGCCATTAGGGAGATTCAAATCAAAACCACACTGAGATACCACCTTACACTAGGTATAATGGCCAAAATTACAAGACAGGAAAGAAGTTTTGGAGAGGATGTGGAGAAAAGGGGACCCTCTTACACTGTTGGTGGGAATGCAAGTTGGTGCAGTCACTTTGGAAAACAGTGTGGAGATTCCTTGAGAAATTAAAAATGGAGCTACCCTATGACCCTGCAATTGCATTTGGGTATTTAACCCAAAAATACAGATGTAGTGAAATGAAGGGCCGTCGGAACCCCAATGTCCATAGCAGTAATGGCCACAGTCACCAAAGTGTGCAAAGAACCAAGATGACCTTCAACACCCAAATGGATAAAGAAGCTCTGGTCCATATATACAATGGAATATTATGCCTTCATCAGAAAGGATGAATACCCAATTTTTGTATCAACATGGATGGGACTAGAGGAGATTATGCTGAGTGAAATAAGTCAAGCAGAGAGAGTCAATATCTCATGGTTTCACTTACTTGTGGAGCATAAGGAATAGCATGGAGGACAATAGCATGGAGAAGAAGAGGAGAAGTGAGTTGGGGGAAATTAGAGGGGGAGATGAAGCGTGAGAGACTGTTGACTTTGAGAAAGAAACTGAGGGTTATGGAGGGGATGGGATGGAGGGGTTGGGTGAGCCTGGTGCGGGGTATTAAGGAGGGCACATATTGCATGGAGCACTGGGTGTGATGCATAAACAATGTTGGAACATTGGAAAAAAATAAAATTGCAAAAAAAAGAAGAAGAAGAAGAAGAAGAAAAGAGTTGCCTACCTGGAGGACAAACCATTGTTTGATAAATATTTCATTTTTTCTTTCTCCTCTGAATATAATATCCTCTTTGGAAATTTGAAATCCTACCTCCTCCTTCTTAAGTCACCATGACACAGAAGCTTCAATCTCCTTGTAAGGACCTATTTAGCAAGAGGCTTTCATTAAAGTTAACCTGTCCCTGCTCCCCTTCCCCCAGGGGATTTACTTAAAAACAAGTCCCAGAAACCAGCTCCAGGTAACAAAGCCCAGATACAAGGGTGGGTCAGGCCAGGTGCAGACATCAAATCAGAAGGGGGTTGCATACTGTTTCCCTAGCTCCCAAGGAGTCTGAACCCGCTCTTTGATCACCTTTTGGGGAACGAATTCTGACCAAGGTGATAGGCTGGTTCAAATGTCTACTAGTGTAAATTGTAATTCAATAGGTCCTAGTGATGAGGGAGCAGGAGGCTGGCTGAGGACAAAGCAAAAGCTGGCGCCTTGCACCCCATCTTCACCCACTCCCCTCCATATGTGTAGCATTCCTCAGGCACCCCTGACTGCCATAAAACGATAAATAGTTAACTTGCAGGGATCGCAATCCTGCAGAACAGGAATCTCCCTTGCTCTACAGGTATCCTAGAGATCTAAACAGGGAGGTTACCTTATCAATAGCACAAATTTCCAGAGGCAAATAACTCTCATTTCCTGAAGCCCTAATGTCCCCCTCCTCACTATAAACTGGAGGAGACTGAGGTAGAAGGGAATGTAAATGATAGCAGGGTCATAATACCCCACTAAGAATCTCCCAACTATCTTGATGTTAATGCCTGACCTAAAAACGACATTGATCAAGCCATAAGGGCAAGGGCTCCCCCCCCCAACCCCGGCACCTTGTAGGCCCACCTTAGCACGTGAGAGCTCTGTCGAAATCTCCCATCCCTTCACCACCTCCCCCCAACCGCAAGGTATATAACACGCCTACCCTCACAACTCGGGGCAGCCGCATCTCCGCCTGCCCACAGGTCCTGTCCCCGTGCTCTAATAAACCACCTTTTTGCACCAGAGATGTCTTAAGAATTCTTTCTTTAGCCGTCGGCTCCGAACCTCACCCCACCGAACCTGACTTAGGTTCTGGGACTTCATCACTAGCATCACTGTGGAGTTTCCTTGTGTGTGTGTCAATCTCATTGGCCACCTGTGTGTGGACATGCCCGACCGCATAGCCTTTGCCCTTAAAAGCTAGTCTGCGAAAGAGAGAGGTTTCATCCTCTCTTGTAAGAGGTGCATCTCCGAATCTTGATGCTTGGTGCGAAATAAATCTTTGCTTGACCTTCGCTTTATATCAGTCTCACTCCTTTAATCATGGACTCATTATTGGGCATAACACACCTCTCTTTGAGCCTCATGTCTTTCTCATTCCCATAATTAAGAACTTCATTGTTTTCTCTACTGAAAATGTCTTACATCATTTTAAGTCTTAGACCAGCTGAAGAATTGAGAACAGCACAGGAAAAACAAACCTTCTTCTCCTCACATTCATTCTGTTGTGTGAACTGACCTCCATGCTTCAGACCTGGAACAGAACATGCAGACAGAGCCTGGGATCAAGGGCAGCATTAGCTTCATTGCTTTGCCAGCCAAGGAGGCGTCAGCAGGTCGGGGCCGCAAAACCTGCAGCCCACCTGGGGAAAGAGGCCAAGGGTTTGTGGGGAGATGCTGGACAATGGCTGATTTTCAGAGGAATTTGTCTGGGCCACCAGCCCTGTTCTTCATGCTATCAGGGTAGCACCAGGTTCCTGAAACAAAGGGCTGAGAAGTGAGAAGAGGTCTGTGGGGAAGAGAAAGGTTACTTATTTGGAAATGGAGTCCCATTGAAGCACGAGTTGCTTTTTTCTTTGTTCAACTTGATGCCTTTCAAGTGGTTTTCATTTCAGTCACCAAGACAGCTGTTGTAAGAAGACTGCATACTTTACACTGAGAAACCACTCAGTGTTTTCTGAAATGGCTAAAATAAAGAAAAAGGATAACATCCAATTTTCCTGAGAATGCTGAGAATTAGAATTCTCGTATATCGCTGATGGGAGGGTCAAAAGAATATGCAGTGTGGAAAACTGTGTGGCAGGTCCTTATGAGCAGAAACACTGAAGGGGAGTATTTTGTCACCCTAAAATATGTCTCCTTGGCCTAAGCATTATTTTTGGCCGGTTATTTTGAATCAAAGGCAGAAAAAGGAAGAGCACTGAACTCCTCTGTTTACTTTGAAAGAGACATTTGCATTTATACTGGAAAGTTCAGTCTGTGAGGGGTCTCCCTCTGTGTAGCAGAAAGAGGGAGAAGGTGTCAGTCTCCCAAAACTCTGATGGTGGAGAAGGCAGGGCTCAAACTCTGCACCCAGCCCCAGTCTTGGTTACTCTGCTTGGCCTGGTCACCTCCCCTGTTCCTTCCCAGCAGGGTCACCTGTGAAGTTTCAGGAAGGATCTTCTCTACTGGCCTCCCCCTCAGATTCTGTCAGTTGGTTTGAACGAAAACAACACTGTTGTGTTAATTAAGGGCTCCAGGAGATTCTGAGCGAAGCCAGAGGGGAGCCCGAGGGTTTTCTGAGAGTGGATTTGCGGCTCTGGTCCTGGAGAGGTGGCAGAGTCTCTGCTCCGTGAGTCTGGGAGGGTTGGGTCCATGCACCCTGCAGTTCCGACGCTGACGCTGAAGTTGTGAGTGGCAGTGGCAGGGGACCACCCCCCCCCCCAAAGCAGGTGAGGAAAATGCAGGGATGGGTATCTTCACGGGAGCTCACAGTTTCTGAGCTGCTCCTGACACAAAGGACTGGGAAGTTGGGCCTTTTTTGCATCTCCAAGTCCTGCCCGAGGGCGAGGGGTGTGAGGACATGGAGTTCTGTTGCTTGATTTCAGGGCATTTTCTCCTGATGCAGCTGTGATTTTCCCCCCAGATCCCTCGTGAGGACGCAATCTAGAGGTGGAGGCGAAGGCAGAAATGGCCGGATCTCAGGTGAGCCTGGGTCCCCGCGGAGCCGTGTCTTCTGTTTCTCCGCAGGCCCTCTCGTTTAGAAGCCGCAGATGTGGAAGCCTCCAGTTCGGGTGCTTCTTTCCTCTGCGTTCACCTCTTTTTAAGACCTGGTCAGAAGTGATACTCAGGGTTAGGTCTTTAGAATGCTTCTCTATGTCCCAGAGCATTTTGTCCTGTCCCCAACCTGGCTTCGATAGTGCATCAGCTGTTGTCACTTTGACTTAAAGTCCCGCGAGGAGTGACAATATTCCGATGGTGTTGGATCCGGAGGGGAAGGTGTCGAGTCTGAAATTACTGTGGCTGATGAGGTCTGGTCCTGAGATGTCAGGGACGGAAAGCATTTCTCGGTCGGGCTCATCTGGATTCTCGATTAGCTGTGTGCAGCTGGGGAGGAATGAAATGCGCACAGAAGCTCGGTGGGTATGAGTCCAGAAAAACTTGGAAAGTTCCCATTCTAAGAAAGGGTGTGTGTGTGTCTCCATCTTTAGCACGTGAAAGAGATATTCTGCTTAAAATGCACTAGAAGAGGGTGCCTGGGGGCTCAGTCAACTAATGTTGGACTCTTGGTTGCAGCTCAGGTCGGGATCTCAGGGTCCTGGACTGGTATCCCTGCTTCTGGCTCTGTGCCCTGAGGGGAGTCCACTTGACATTCTCTTTCTCCCTCTTCTGCCCTTCCCCATCTCCTCTAAAATATAAATCAATCTTGGGGACCGAGGGCAGTTCTCTTGACTAAGAGTCTGCTTTCTGCATTCAGCTCAGGTCGTGATCCCGGGGACCTAAGATCCAGCCCCACATTGGGCTCCCAGGTTCCCAGGTAATGAAGTTCTAGAACATAGGTGAGGTTCGGTGGGGTGAGGTCCTATGACCAAGAAAGAATTCTTGAGACATCTTTGGTGCAAAATGGTGGTTTATTAAAGCACGGGGACAGAACCCATGGGCAGGAAGAGCTGCTGCCCCGCTATCCTGAGGAGTGACTGATTATATACACAGGAGTTAGGTAAGTGAGGACAAAGAGGGTGTTCAGAAGGGCTATCTGGGTAAAGAAGACTGTCAGGATATTGAAGGCCTGATTATTGTCAAACCAAGGCCATTTTCCCCTCTAATGAGGCACTAACATGAAGACAATTGGGAGTTTCCTGGGGAAAGTCACATTCCTCCTATCAAACATCCTTGTTAGTGAGATTTAGGTTTAGAAGAAATTTAACTTTATTCACATTTCCTTCTACCTCAGCCTCCTTCAGTTTTTATGGAGGGGAGGGCGACATTAAGGCTTGAGGAACTAAGTTATTTGCCTCTGGAAATTGGGCTATTGGTAAGATAGCTTCTTTGTTATAAATCACTAGGACATTTGTAGACCAAGGGAGACTCCTGTCTTGCAGGATTGTGATTTCTGCCAGTTAACTTTTTGTTTTCCTTTTAGTGCAGCCAAGGGTGTGTGAGGAGGGGAGCGGGTGGAGAGGGGGTACAAGGTGCCAGCTTTTGCTTTGTCCTCAGCCAGCCTCCTGCTTCCTCATCATTCCCCCCTGAACGAGTCTTTAAGGTAGTTGAAAGTGGAAAGTCTCATCTTCTGTAACTTCTTCCTGCTGAATAGGGGTGTAAGAACTGTCCCTACCTAGTTGGGTCAACATTGGTCAGTTGAGGAATGTGGAGGGGAGTTACAGAAGATGGAGGCAGCTGAATCCAGGGCTGACAGTGAAGAAGTGTCTCTGTGCGTGGTAAGGATCATTGTGAAGTCATTGCAGCAATGGAGTCTTGACACCAAGTAGAGAAACAATGAACAAGGCAACATATTAAGATTAATAAGGCTATAAGAATGAAAAGCCCAAAAAGGAGATTTTTAATTGTTGACCACAGTCCTCCTTTAAACCAGGAACTTAACCAATCACTGAGAGGGAGAGAAGGATCATGTAGAACCTTAATCTGGGTATTCATATTTTTTATTAGTCCTGTGACATTTTTGTCATAGTCTGGGATGTACACGCAACATTCTGCTTTGATAATTGCACATGTGCCACCCTGTGCTGCTGTCAGGACATCTAAGGCCATTCTATTTTGTAGGACTGCCTTGCGTTTCTGTAAGACTTCGGTATTAAGTAAAGAGATGCTATTTAGTGAATCATAGAGTGCCTTTGTAGTATATGTATTAAGGGCTTCTACATGCCACATGACATGCTCTAGTCCCACAGATGGAGCAAAAATGGATGTTAAGTGACCTTACCATTTAAAAAGAGATTGTGTCCATCTTTGCCCAGGTTAGTTCCACAGTTCCAGTGGGTTCCGTTTGGAGCTGACCATCTAATGCCAGGTAGCCTTACCCATTCAGTAGCAAACCAGTCAGTAGCCTGGAGTACTATTATTTGGGAACAAGATTTTTTTTTCTTTTTTTTTTAAAGATTGTATTTATCGAGAGGGAGAGAGCAAGCACAAGCAAACAGAGTGGCAGGCAGAGGCAGAGGGAGAGGCAGGCTCCCTGCCCATCAAGGAGCCTGATGTGGGACTCAATTCCAGGACGCTGGGATCATGACCTGAGCTGAAGGCAGCCGCTTAACCAACTGAGCTACCCAGGCGTCCCATTGGGAACACATTTCTAATGATAGCCATCCCAGATGTTGTGTGTTATTTGCCCAAGTATCATATGTCTGATTTCTTTGTTCCCACCATTAAACTGCCTTTTGAATGAGCTGTCCAATAATGGGTATGAGCCACAAATATGTATACCAGATTTGATATATGCCATCGTCAGTATAGCAATATGGAGGGTTTTGTAACTTAGGCCCATATTTGATTGGGGAGTTATGGCTTGACAGCAATCCCCTTTCCTTCCAAATAGTTCCATGAGCATGTAGTACCAGGAAGGCATATTTGGAGTCAGTATTAATGTTTATTTGTAAAGCTTTGGCAATTGCAAAGTGCTAGTGAGCACTATGACATACTTAGCTTTTCTTATTCTTTTTATGAAAAGTATTGTCATCAGTAAACCAACTGTCATTTGTATTTTTAACAGGGACATCTTAAATCTGGCCAAACAGAGTAAGCAAGATCAGTAACCTCTGAACAGTTTTTGTTCCGTAGAGAAAGAAACACAATGGTCAGGTTCAGGCATACGGGTAACTAGGTTTAAAGTTTGACAAGTTTTAAGTATTATTTCTGGCATATCTGTAAGTGTAGCCCAGTATTTAATAAGTCGGCCCCCATCATCCATTCGTGGCCTTTGGCTTCTAAGAGAAATCTGGACCTGATGTGAAGTCATTCCAGTCAGGGACTGTCCCATAGTGAGCTTTGAGGCTCTTTTTATGGGGAGGGCTGTTCTATGCTTTGCTAAAGCATCTGTTTGCAACTGCACCTCAGGTGGCTTCTAGGATAAATATGACTAAGAGATGAAACCATTAAGAAGCCCTTTGAGTGGTCCAGCCTTAACGATATCCTGATTACAGAGGATCATTGGCAAGTGGGAGAAAACTTGTCAAGAGATAAGGGGAGTCCCCCAAGCATCATCCAATCCAATCATAAAATGGGGTCATACATTATCTCCACAAGTCCATAGTTAATGCTATTGAGTGTGGAATGCTGACTTTTAGGCAATTTCATTATTCCAGCCACACACAAGGTGAAAGTTAAGTTATACATTTTTGGGGAATCAATTTCATTTTTCCATTTGTTTAAATATTAAGCTATGTGCCCAATGGGTTCTGTTATTATCCCTACAGAATATTAGGCAAGATCATCTAATCGAGCTATTATGCAACTTCTCTGAAGTTTACCTCAAGTTGCCTAGCTTAGGTAAACAAACATTTAAAGACAATCAAATCTAGAATTTAACATCCATCAAGATGTGTTATTAAAAAGTAATTTTTCTCTCTAAAATAACCCTCATTTTCAGAGATAGCCAAATTGGGACTAATTTATTTGAAAAACAAGTCCAGTTTTAACAAACTTGGCCTAATTATTTACCATAACCTCAGTAAGAACTGTGAGTGATCATATAGATCTTTTAGAATCTGCTTTGCTGGAACTTCTTATAAGGAATCTTTAGGTTGAACTTTTAGTGGTCTTCAGGCCAGAAGCCAAGCCACATAGTTGCCATCAGGCATGCCTGCAATACCTGTAAATTTGGGCAAACTCACTGCTCATGTTTCTCTCCCCTTGTGTTAGGACCACAGTTGTTGTACCACGGGTATCTCAACAATCCTTTCTTCATCATTCACTCCAGAACCCCAATATTTGACATCAAAACATGTCTGGAATTGCTTGACCATTGGCTTCTCTCCCACATCCCAACACTTTATACTGCACAAGGAGGGCTGTCACTTCTGTGTAGTTGATAGAATTGACTTCTGGGAGTGAAAGGAGTGAAAGTTTTCAATCAGGCAGCCCCCTGCCCCATAGGTGCTTCTTTCTTTCTTTTTTTTTAAGATTTTTATTATTATTATTTATTTATTTGACAACAGAGATCACAACTAGGCAGAGAGAGAGGAGAAGCAGGCTCCCTGCTGACCAACTTTTATCTTAGGAAACATTGTGAACTGTGTCAGTGGACACTTGGTGACTGTGGTATTTATTACAGGGACAGATGACCTTCAGGGATGTGGCCATAGAATTCTCTGAGGAGGAGTGGGGACGCCTGACCCACACTCAGCGGCAACTGTACCGTGATGTGATGTTGGAGAGCTATGGACACCTCCTCTTCTTGGGTGAGGAAGACTCCTTCCAGATTTCCCAAACCACACTCAGGGTTTTATTCCTTCCTGTGAAGACTGTATTTTGGGGGGTTTCTCTTGTAATAATTAGAATTTAGATCCAGGCAGAAGGGGAAATAAGTAGATGGAGAGAAAAGTCTTCATGATGTTTTTTCTCAGCATTAGCTTCTCCTTCCTCAAGGAAACATCATTGCTTGTGTAGATGAGTGGCAATTCTCAAACTTTAGTGACATAGAATGGTGCTGCTCACATCTTTTTTTTTTTTTTTAAAGATTTCATTTATTTATTTGACAGAGAGAGATCACAAGCAGGCAGAGAGAGAGAGGAGGAAGCAGGCTCCCCGCTGAGCAGAGAGCCCGATGCGGGCCTCGATCCCAGGACCCTGAGATCATGACCTGAGCCGAAGGCAGCGGCTCAACCCACTGAGCCACCCAGGCGCCCTTTTTTTTTTTTTTAATTTATTTACAGACAGATCACAAGTAGGCAGAGTGGCAGGCAGAGAGAGAGAGGAGGAGTAGGCAGGCTCTCTGCTGAGCAGAGAGCCTGACGTGAGGCTCGATCCCGGGACCCTGGGATCATGACCTGAGCTGAAGGCAGAGGCCCCAACCACTGAGCCACCCAGGTGCCCCTGCTGCTCACATCTTAAACTGAAGTTTCCCCTGCTGATTATCATGTCTACTACTTGGAAGTGTAGGTCAGGATGTGAACATTGCAAATTCCTCCTGTGAGTTGTTTTTTTTTTTAAGACTTTGTTTACATATTTGACAGAGAAAGATGACAAGTAGGGAGAGAGTCAGGCTGGGGGCGGGGGGAAGCAGGCTCCCTGCCAAACAGAAAGCCTGATGTGGGGCTCAATCCCAGGACCCTAAGATAATGACCTAAGGTGAAGGAAGAGGCTTATCCCCCTGAGCCACCCAGGTGCCCTACCTCCTGTGTGTTCTGAAGAGACTGTTGGGGGACAGCTTTTTGGAAACCACTTTCTAGGATTGTACAATATCGTCTCTTCTCTCCTGAACACAAGACTGATGGAAATTTAGAATTGGCAGCCATAGTCATTTTCCTTTTTCCTCATAAACAGGTCTCACTGTGTCAAAGCCAGACCTGATCATGTTTTTGGAGGAAGGGAAGCGGCTCTGGGATGTGAAGAGAATGGAGAATGTAGGCTTCCATCCAGGTAGGTGGGAATGAATGAGGCAGATGACAGAGGGGAGGTTCAAGTGTGAAGGAGGAAGGTAGACCTTACGCAGTGGTTTGAGTAGCTCTCCTTGAATGAAGATTGGTTGGAGACATGCCCAGTTACTTTTTTTTTCTCTCTCCCAGAGGAACATCTCTCTCCAACATGATCAAGTTCTTAGATTTCTCTAGGGATTCTCCTTCAGCTCCAGTGTTGGTTCATCACGTTCATAGGGAGAGCCAGGAGACTCTCCTTTGAGGGGGAGGGCCACCCCCAATCTGAGAGCTTTCCATTGTTTTGAGGGCCCTGGGGAAGGCATTCTGTTTTTGAGGACCTGCATGCTATGGCCTTTGTACATTCTGGATTTCTTTATGGGACAAGTAGGTCAGGGTAGTTGTATGCACACTGGGGTTTGGTGGGGGAAATTCCCAGAACACTGGAGACAGATTTTTAATGTTTTCTGGCTTATGCTTTCTAAGGTATGGAGGCTTTAATCTTAGTCTTACAAAATTCAGTTTCAATCACTTCATCAGATAACAAAGCACCACCCTAAAATGAGAAAATATACTGCTTTATTTCCCTTCATATGGTCTTTTTTCTTTTTCTTTCTTTCTATTTTTTCTTTTTTTTTTCCCCATATAGAAATTTCTGCTCTATGAGTTCCATTCCTCAGTGGTGAAATACTGTAATGTCTCTATTTGTTTACTAGAAATTTCAACATAACAAATGATATTGGGGAACTAGCACATTTAGAACTTGAATTTGTAGCCTTTAAGAAATTCTCATTTATTATATTATTTTTTAATAATTATTGTATGATTCTTCTATGAACTTCTTGTGACTTTGTCCTGTGTGTTTTTACTTTCTATTTAGTTCTATATGAGATTTATCTTTGAATTTTTACATCAAATGTCCTGATATGACATAGGCATGTGCTTTATGAGAAGTGAGTTAGACGATTAGTAATATTCCCATATAGTTTGTTTAAAAATTTTATTTGTTCGAGACAGAGAGAGAGAGAGAGAGAGAGAGAGAATGAGTCTGGAGGGGAAGGGCAAGAGGAGAGGGAGATGACAAGCTGAGCAGGGAGCCCAGTGTGGGGCTGGATCCAAGAATCCTGATATCATGACCTGAACTGAAGGAAGATGCTTAACTGACTGAGCCCCCAGGTACCCTAAACCTCCATGTTTGAAAAATCCTTGTGTTCAGTAATGCAGTGTTGCTTCATGGGAAATTAATCATGAGCTTTTTCTTCTACTTTCCTCAGAATGCATCAGAATTAAACTCCAGATATTAATATAATATACATTGTGTCTCAGCATATTTTCAACATCTATGATGTTTATTTATTCAGAAATGAAGATATTGTTTGTTTCCTCTGTTGTAACGGAATGGACTATAGGGTTACATTCTGTGGAGGAGAACGGATATATTAATACCATAATGTCTTTCAAGCTTTTTAAGTATTCATGAAATTCTCATTTACACCTCTTTATGATTGACATTAATGAGAATTCTTCATGATATTATAGTCCATGAAGACATGCCACTCAATTGCTTGATTTTCATGGGTATGTGGACACAGTCCAAAATTATGGTAATATACAAGTTTTCCTTTTCTGTCATACATCAGTGTTTTATTTAGAATTTTGTGGGTTGAGTTTTCTCTTATTCTGGTTTGGTAATTTCCTAAGAATGTGCTTCCTTGTCTGGCTCATTCCACAACATTAGCTAGGTGTGGGTTGGGTTTTATCTGTGCAGGTTGTTAGAGGAAGAAAATTTTCAGCTCAGTATATTTTGGCATATTTCAAGACCATGTGAGTATAACTCAAAAAAGAATGAGCTTTATGCTTTTTGCTGGAAAATTCTGTGTGTTTTTGTCTTGTGTTTTGTCTTGTGTTTATATGTCGCACATATATACTGTGTCACCCCTACTTTTTGTCTCCTTGGTGAGTGGTCAGTGAATGTCGTGCCGTGTCTAGGTGGGTTGTCATCCACATAGAATTGATTTCATCATGTATTTGTGGGTGAATTTTTATTCTCTGCATGAGAGAAATACTTTTTTGAATTCAGAGTAATTTTCAACATTTTATACTTCTGTATACTTCTTTATACTTCTGTATATACTTCTGTTTTGGTATGAAATACAAAAGATACACTTTATCTAATTAATTGTAGGATTAATACCCATGATATATCTTGGTACCTTTGTCAATGAGTTATGCATCTTCTATGAGTATTTTCATTGTGGTAACCTTAGAGATTCATTAAAACAACTTAGCTGTAAATGAACCTTTTATATTTGTTTTTATTTTTAAAAGATTTTATTTATTTATTTGACACAGAGAGAGATCACTAGTAGGCATATAGGTAGGCAGGGAGAAAGGGGGGAGCAGGCTCCCCGCTGAGCAGAGAACCTGGGGTGGATCTTGATCCCAGGACCCTTAGATCCTGAACTAAACTGAAGGCAGAGGCTCAACTGACTAAGCCACCCAGGCACCCCTAAAACAAACCTTTTAAAACTCAGTGTCAGTTATATAGAAAACTCTACTTCCTGTCTCCATACCTGCACACCCTCTGGACTTTGTTACCAACATTACAAATTCTTTTATGTTGGATCCTCTATTACCCACATTTGTAATTTTTATTATTTCTTTTTTTTTTGCCAGATATTAGTGACTATTGGTGAGAATAGTAGCACCCATAGAGTTTTTGAGTCCGCATGTTGTACACCTAATGTAATGGGACATTGTAGAGTATATATTAATAGAAAGGAAATCAAGGTGGATACATACCAAAAAGCATATACAATGTAGATTAGTGTCTTAAGAAGTTTCAGGTAAAGAAAGCTAACCCTACTCTTCCAAAGAAGCTAATCCTAAGTACTCACAATAGGATAAAGTCCTAGGAAAGCAAACTGATCTGTATCACAGTGGAGATAAATGTTCCCTAATGTAGAAGGGAAGGGACAGGGAAAGAGAAGCAGTGCCCAGCAGAGCAAAGAAGGGAACTGGAAGACCAAGAAGATCCTGTGGTCCTCAGGCAGCCCAGGAAGAGCAGCCCAGGCCGTCCATGGAAGAACAGTCATTTCTGTGAGAGCTTCTTAACTCCATTTCCTTGAATTTGGTCTCTCTCCTCTCACCACTGAGGAGCATCAGGAAGGCTTTTCTTTGGAAGTGGATTCTTTGGGGAAGACCAGAAAGTGCAACCAGGTTTTAAAGCTGCTCATTTTAGGCAAAGTCCATTTTCAGAGGGAAGCCTAGGTTCAAGGAAGTGATCCTGTACCCTGACCATGGGTATTAGTAAAAATGCAGGGGAAACTTGAAATTGATAAAGGCCGTGGATGCAGTGGGGTCCAAGGTATAAAACCCAGCATTGCAGTCAGAAGCAATTTGCACCTGCATTTCTTTTGAAGGAGGTAGCTGTTTCCATGTGTATGGTGGTATGGGAAACTGAAGAAAGAAAAATAAGAGGAGGTCCAGAGAAGAGTGATTGGGTTAAGTTTGTTATGCAGGAGTAGGGTTGGCTTGAATGAAGAGTAAAGGGAAGCAAAGGACTCCATACTAACCTGTATGCTCTGCCCCCTTTTTAGGAACCTTTGAAACTATCGTGATTCAGTTCTGGAATTTTGAGCAGAGCATGCATTGTTGATCAGTGGCACATGTGTGAAAAGTAGAAACTCAGATGCCACCAAAACATCCAAATCAGACTATAAATTATAACAGGATCTTGAGTTCATTGTCATTCACATTAACATTGGTGACATGCACAGCAAGCTCAGCCAGACTCCTCCATTATTCTACTCTCGACATCATGTCTGTAGGACATTAGTTTGATATCTGTGCCTTGTATGCCATAAATCTGGATATATGCTCTTTACTTCCCAGATTATTTTGGGTATGGGTTAGCCCATGACATCCACATAAATTTAGGATGGATTTTGATCTTTGTGCAAAAATGGCATTGGAATTTTGGTAGAGGTTGCATTTTGTGTAGATCACTTCAAGATTTATTGTGTTTCAATTATTCCAGTGAAAGAATATAGTTAGGTTTCCTACTTAGGAATGTGATTTAGGAAACCTAATTATAGGTTAGGTTACTAGGATTCCTGCAGAGTATATTGCACTTTTCATTGTTTCTGGTTTGACCTCTACCCGTATGTTAAATTGGAAGCATTTATTGTGGGGGGACGGGGTTTGCTGTAAATGTATGATGTCTCTGTTTTGGGAATTATTCTTTGTTGTGTAGAAACAAAACTAATTTTTAATGTGTTGGTTTGTGTACCCGCTTTATAAAATCCATATGAGTTTTAGCAGGATTAAAACAATTAATCCTCCTAATTCCTAGGAGAAGAAATGGCAGTGGCGTAAGAGGGTCCTAGGCTCATTGGTCCTGTGACGAGCACCACTAGGTAAAAGTCAGGTCATCCTAAATTCCCCAGACATTGGGCTGAAGAGTGACAGGAGAAACTCCTCAAGTAATAGTAGAGAAGACGCCACATGGAAGATGAAGATAGTGTGGAGACATGGTTTAGGAAGGAAAGGAGTATAGCATTGTACAGGGCAGGGAGCCCCCATTGTGCAGTAAGTGTCATGACAGAGGAGCACTCGGGAATGCCTACGGAGGTTTCCCAAAGCCATTGGCTTGGAGAGGGAGAAAGGCTGAATTTTCTGAGTTCTGGGAACCAGCACATCTTAAAGTCTGGAGGTTTAATGGTGAGCAGGATTGGATGGGATAGAACCAGGAGGGCACTGGGGTGCTCCCAGAAAGAAGGTTGGCAAACAGTAATCTGAAAAATACCTGGGGTGCACAGTGGGGAAAGTATTCAGTAGTCTAGGAGCACATTCCTGAGAGGAAACATTCAGTGACATGTGGCTTCCAGAACATGGGAGCCCTCTCCTGTCCTGTAGCATAGAGACTGAGCCCCACTCAGTGAGGACACTGGCTGTCTGCCTTGCTTGCACCAGGCCTCACCCCCTGTGATCTGAGGGGACTGCCCTTCTCAGTGAGGCTTGCCTCAGGCTAAGCAAGGTCAGCCCCTGCCCACATCACGTCTCCTGAGCAGGGATTCTGCAGGGCTACAGTCCCGGTGGAGTTGACGTCAGGTCTCCTTTCACAATTGGAGCAGAGCTCACCTAGTTCAAACTGGCCACATTCAGGCCAGGGACCAAACATTGCTCATAGCAGGCAAGGAGAACACCTGCAGACCACTGGTCTGAAGGATACAACAGGACACATCACTGACTTTTCTAATGGACAGAGGCAAGTAAAGACTTAGAGAAATGCCAAGATGAAAGAATTTATCCCAATGAAAATCAGCAGATAAGACCACGGTCAGAGATAAAATGGAAATAGTAGTAAGGAGCTTGATGGAGAATTTAAGGTCACAATCATAAGGATACTCAAGGAGTGAGAAAACAATAGTGAGAACTTTACCACAGAGATAAGAGTTAAAAAATAATTGAGTGCTTGGTGCCCATACTGACTCTTGATTTCTGCTCAGATCTTGATCTCAGGGTCCTGGGATACAGGCTCAAGTCACACTGTGTATTCAGTGTGATGCTTGCATGTTATTCCCTCTCTCTGTAGCTCCCACCCAAAATCTCGTGATTACCCCCTCAAATATTATTGCCTCTTATAATTTTATTCCTATAGTCAGTTATACTTTGTCTGTGTTCACTTCTTCACTTGTCATTATAGTCAGTCTTATTTTCTGTTATTCTTTATTTTAGTTCATGGGCTGTCAGTGTTGTTTTTCTTTTCTGCCAAACATCTCTTCCTGTGCTCAATATGTTTCTTTTTTACTGTATTCTTGTTTGATTCAGTTCAGTTTTCTGTTTCCATATCCACCGTTCTTTTGCTAAGTTTGAGCTCATTATGGTCCTTTTTGTGATTGTTAGAGATACAGGAAAGGGATATCTGGTACACTGTGACCATATCACAGAATTATCTATTAGGATATATGGTCATTACATTGTGTACCATGTTACGTTTTCATGGGGAAATGAGGTCCTGATGACTCCTTGTCAGCCATCTTTCTGACATTGTCTGAGTGCCTTTATGCTTTTCTATTAAAAGTTTTCAGTATATTCTTCTGAATGTAGTAAGTGCTTTTAAGTGGTTTTACTTTTATTTCGTATCTTTCAGCTGTATCTTCACATGAGACCCAGAGTTTCCTGCTAGAGTGTAGCATAGAAGGTTCTTTCCAGAACGGGTCAGCACACAGATACAAAGATAGTGCTGTTGAGATTTTATACTTATGCACAGACTGGGACAATGATGGGGAGAGTCAAGTGCCTCAAAGAAATCCTGGACAATACACCCAAACCAAGGCAATTGCCCTTAATGAGAATGTCACTGCCCTAAATGGTGAAGGATATAAACTGCTGCAGAAAACCTCCCTTTTTAAGTCAACTGTTTGTGAAGAGCAGTGTGTTTCTGTCAGCACAGGCTCCAATCAGATAGTCAACCATAGCGATTTGTGGACAGACCACTTGGAAGATCTGGAAAGTAACCTAGTCCATGCTGAGAGTAATGATTTGAGCCATTTGGAAAATAGGATTTGTCTGACTTTAAATCAGAGATTTAGAAATGAAGAACAAAGTGCTCAGTGGGATCGATATGAGAGAGACTTCACTGAGGAGTCGACCCTACAGTATGACCAGAGGCTTTTCACTGGAGACAGAATTGCTCAATGCACTGAATCTGAGAAAATACTGAACCAGGGCTCCTGTGTTCACAGATGTGTCAGGGCTAGGTTTGCAGAGAGCCATTATGAATGTGATAAATGTGGGGAAGGCTTTCATCCAAGCTCTAACTTCAGTATACATAATGGTCACCATTTGGGAGACAGTCCTCATAAAGATAATGAATGTGGGAAAGCTTGTAACCAGTCCTCCAGTGTTGGTGATCATCAGAAAATTCATGAGGGAAAAAGCCCATTCACATGTAATAAACCAGGGACCATGTTTAGTCAGTCATCAAGCTTAAACATCAATGAGATGATCCCACAGGGAGAGAAAACTTATATCTTTAAGGAATATGGTAAATCCTTTGACTGCCACTCAGCACTATCTCAACATCAGCAAATGGATACTGGAGAAAAAGTATACAAATGCGAAGAAGGTGGTCAAAGCTTTAAGGACTGTTCATCTCTAAATGGACATTCACAGATCTATTCTGGAGAGAAACCCTGCAAATGTCAAGAATGTGGCAAGACTTTTAACAATCACTCAAGTCTTAATAGACAGCACCAAATTCATATTGCAGGGAAAAATTACAACTGTAATGAATGTGCCAAAGCCTTTACATCATGCTCAAAACTTATTCAACATCAGAGAATTCATAGTGGAGATAAACCTTACCAGTGTCAACAATGTGGCAAGAGGTTTAGCCACAGCTCAACCCTTACTCGACATCACAGAATTCATACTGGACAGAAACCTTACCAATGTCAGGAATGTGGCAAGGCCTTTACCAGGAGCTCAGATCTTTCTCAGCATCACAAAATTCATACTGGACAGAAACCTTACCAATGTCAGGAATGTGGCAAGGCCTTTACCAGGAGGTCAGATCTTTCTCAGCATCACAAAATTCACACTGGACAGAAACCTTACCAATGTCAGGAATGTGGCAATGCCTTTACCAGGAGGACAAATCTTTCTCGGCATCAGAAAACTCATAGTGCAGAGAAACCTTACCAATGTCAAGAATGTGGCAAGGCCTTCAAGTGGATGTCACATCTTTGTCAACATCACAACATTCATAACGCAGAGAAACCTTACCAATGTCCAGAATGTGGCAATGCCTTTAACTGGAAGTCAGGTCTTACTAAGCATAAGAGAATTCATTGTGGAGAAAAATGTTACCAATATGAAGAACGTGGCAAGCCCTTTAAGGACAGCACAACTCCTATTGAACATTACAGAATTCATACTGGAGAGAAACCCTACCAATGTCAAAAATCTGGCAAGAGCTTTAACTGGAGGTCATCCTTTATTCAACATCACAGAACTCATAATGGAGAGAAACCTTACCAATGTCAGGAATGTGGCAAGGCCTTTACCAGGAGCTCAGATCTTTCTCAGCATCACAAAATTCATACTGGACAGAAACCTTACCAATGTCAGGAATGTGGCAAGGCCTTTACCAGGAGGTCAGATCTTTCTCAGCATCACAAAATTCACACTGGACAGAAACCTTACCAATGTCAGGAATGTGGCAATGCCTTTACCAGGAGGGCAAATCTTTCTCGGCATCAGAAAACTCATAGTGCAGAGAAACCTTACCAATGTCAAGAATGTGGCAAGGCCTTCAAGTGGATGTCACATCTTTGTCAACATCACAACATTCATAATGCAGAGAAACCCTACCAGTGCCAAAAATGTGGCAAGAGCTTTAACTGGAGGTCATCACTTAATAAACATCACAGAACTCATACTAGAGAGAAACCTTATCAATGTCAAAAATGTGGCAAAAGCTTTAACCAGAGGTCATCCTTTATTAAACATCAGAGAATTCATACTGGAGAGAAACCTTACCAATGTCAATGTGGCAAGGCCTTTATGTACAACTCGGACCTTATACAACATCACAGAATTCATACTGGAGAGAAACCTTACTAGTGTCAGGAATGTGGCAAGGCCTTTAAGGTGAACTCACACCTCAGTCAACATAGCAGAACTCATACTAGAGCGTAACCCTATAAATTCCAAAAATGTGGCAAGGCCTCTAACTGGTGCTCAAGGCTTAGCATCAGAGAATTTGTAATGGAAAGACATTTTACCAATATCAAGACTGTGGCAAGGCCTTTAACAACAATTCAGGCCTTACTCAACATTACAGAATTCATATTGGAGAGAAACCTTACCAATGTCAAGTGTGTGGCAAAGCCTTTATAAACAGCTCAACACTTACTTGACATCACAGGATTCATACTGGAGAGAAACCTGGCGAATGTCATGAATGTGGCAAGGCCTTTAACTGGAGGTCAAGTGTTACTGAGCATCAGAGAATTCATCCTGGAGAGAAACCTTACCAACATCAAGAATGTTGTTAGGCGGGGCTCCTGGGTGGTTCAGTTGAGCGACTGCCTTAGGCTCAGGTCATGATCCCGGACTTTCTGGATCGAGTCCCACATCCGGCTCCCAGCTCTTTGGGAAGTCTGCTTTCTCTGACCTTCTCCTCTCTCATGCTTGCTCTCACTCATTCTCTCTTAAATAAATAAGTTAAATCCTTAAAATTAAAAAAAAAAAAAGAATGTTGTTAGGCCTTTACATGCACTCAGTCCTCACTAAACACCATAATATTCATACTAGATAGAAGGCTTACCAGTGTATAAAATGTAAGAACAGGGGCACCTGGGTGGCTCAGGTGGTTATGGGGCTCCCTTCGGCTCAGGTCATGATCCCAGGGTCCCGGGGTTGAGCTCTGCATCGGGCTCTCTGCTCAGCGGCCAGCATGCTTCTCCCTCTCCCCCTGCCTGACCCTCCTCTCTACTTGTGTTCTCTCTCCATCTCTCTGCTAAATAAATAAATAGAATCTTAAAGAACAAAAGAAAAAGAGAATGTGAGCAAAATTGGTTAAAGAGTGCTCACCGATTCATGCCTACGAGAGAATTCATATTAGACAATAACCTCACAAATATAACCAGTGTGGCAAGGCCTTTGTCCAGCATGCACGCCTTCTAAACAGAGAATTCATACTGGAAAGACACCGGGTGAATAATGTGGCCAAACCTCTAGCAGGCAGACAACTCTTACTGCGCATCACAGAATTCACCCTGTAGAGAAAATTACGGATGTAATGAATGTGAGAGAGTGCCTAAGGACTGCTCCCTCCTCACTGCATATGAGAGATTTTAAATAGGAGAGTAAGTGTACAAATGCTAAGAATGTGTCTGACCTCTCAGTGGGACTCCCAACTTTCTTCACATCGTTGTTTTCATACAAGAGTGAAAGTGTAATGTAAAGAACGTGGCCAAGCTTGTTACTGGAATTCAGTGCTTACTCAATATGTCAAAATGCTCACTAGATTCAAACCCTTGGAACATTGTGAATGTGGAGAGGCCTTCATTTTAGTATACATTGGAGCATACACCAGAGAGTGCATTAAGGAAAGTCAATTGAAAGTTAGCAATGCTTAGAAAACTATTGAATTGAACATCAGATGCCAATGAATGTTACAGAAATCAAGCCAATGGAATATATTATTCACCCTACTCAGACATTACTCTGCATGAAAATAGTGATTATAAGAAGAAATCAGACCTGGACACTTAGAAAATGTATATGGTAGTGTGTTGAACAGATTAGGGAATGGACTTTTTCATATATTTAAGGATTTCAGTATTTTTTAATTTTTACATTAAGCCTGTATGTGATTTGTGACTAACAATATTAATGTATTTCCTCTGAAATCAGTCTGGGAAAGTCCTCTGTTCCTCATGGGTGTGTGAGAACACGGGGCTGATTGTTGCTTCGTAAAATATATTAGATGTCCTGCTCCATTAAGTGGGACTCATGCGTACCTAATTTTTCATGGAAGAGGACCATATGATATACAATACATAAAGTACATCTCAGTGGAGATGGTGCTTACGGTCATAAAACTAATGTAAGATTCCATGGGATAGGTGTTTGGAGCACACACTTCTGGATGTATTGACACTAAAGAACTGCCTCAATATTAGAAATAGGATGTTTTCCTAATTGTTTAAGGAAAAAGAGGTAGCCGTGCAGTAAACTATGAATGTATCTTTTTAAGTGCAAACATTAGAGAGTATGACTTGATGTGGTTAAATGAGGAAATCCTGACAGATGACTGCAGGAGGGTAGCTAACTCTTCCCTACAGTGCCATACCACTGAACATACACATTTCTGAGCAATGTACCTCAGTCATAAAATTTTTGGAAATAGGTACTCCCACATCCTTCTGACAACCCTTGAATGCTTTTGCACATGTATGTTCTGAATTTTGAATGGAGACAGTAGAGTGGATTTGATATGTATTACTTACTCAGTGTATGTATGAAATTAATGTATTTTCATTAATAAAACAGTGGTGTTTCTTCCTTAAAAGAATTTATTTATTTTGTTGACAGAAAGTGATCACAAGTAGGCAGAGAGGCAGGCAGAGTGAGAGAGGAGGAAGCAGGCTCTTGGTGGAGCAGAGAGCTCAATGTGGGGCTGGATCCCAAGACCCTGGGATTATGACCAGAGCCAAAGGCAGAGGCTTTAGCCCACTTAGCCACCCATGTGCTTCAATAAAATACTGGTGTTTAACATATGGATATGAGTATGTCATGAATGATGTCCTATTCTACGTCTAGTGTTCATCTATTTCATTGCAGGTTGTATGGAACTGATCAAATCCATCACCTGTTTGGTACTCAAGTAAAACAATATACCTAGGACACCATTTTCCCAGTGCTCTGAAAGTTTAAGGGATATGTGATTATTTTTCTCCAGTCTATGCTATGATTTTCTCCTCTTTATGAATAGGATGATATTACTGTGTATTATGTGTATTATCAAGCTTTGTGATATAGAGGTATTGTTGGTGTTTTAGCTCATGTACTCCATGATACTGCTACTTGGCATTGATTTTGTGTAGCCAGTAGTGTTGTTAGGGCCTTGTACTGACAGGAGCCCTTCTCACTAGTGCATTCTCCAGTCAGCACACTGTAGGGTGACAAGTTAGCAGAACATCTCATATGACATCTGTACTCTATCCTAGTGAGCCACCATCACTCCTTTCTCCTAATGCCTTCCTTCGCATGTCCCATAGAGAAGATTCCTCCTCCCCCAGAGCTTCCCTAAATCTGTTTTAGTCAGAATGGCATATTCTGGACATAGACTTGGGACTCTAAAGTACTGTCCCAAGGCCCCAAATGAAAGTATGTGCCCCATGTCCTGAATTGAGGGTGGTTTTCATGTGTCTGTGAGGTACACATGCACATATGAACATGCTATGTATGTCATAGATACCCCATAAGAAAGAGAAATATTTCCCAACTGGAGTGATGTGGTAGCCCAGGAGGAGAAAAAAATATTTCAGAGGAGGAATTAGCATGTAAAGGAGGACAACTGTGCTGAGTTTCCCAAGTGACTTCCTAGATGTAAAAAAATAAATAAATAAATAAAAAAATAACTACTACTTGTTTTATGACCTACCTATCTCCAGATCTCCAGTTGTATTCACCCTCATTTTTCTTTCTAGCTACATAGGAACCACAACCATTCTCTTTTGCCTGTGTTGTGGAGAGCATGTCTTCAGAAGATGCTTAATTGAGATTAGACAGATGGAAAGCCAATTGATATTAAGACATTTAGCACAGGGATGGGAGAATTCAATATAAGTGAAATTTGAGGAAGGCACCATCCTTTGAGAGAAGGACAAGACCTATAAAAAGAAAATGTGAGGAACTCTTTTCCATGTGGGGAGGGAACCAGAGGTGGCTCCCTTTAGTCACTGCAAAGGCACACGCAGCTCTTGCAGGTGTCAGTTGATGAATACATGTCATGGGGAGAAGAGATGGCTAATGTGGGTTTCTCAAAAGTGGGTAAGTTCTGCCTTATCCTGATGATTTGATCGACCTGCGTCTTCCTGAGGACTAATGCTGATGGATGTCAGTGATGACTGTACTTTGCCTGCCTAGATCCATGACAAGGGATGGAGGAGGGTGTTTGATGATGCAATCATGTGGGCAGCTTTAAGATGTCACCTGGTAGAATATATGTTTGAGATGAAGAAGCCTTCTGGACAGTGGAAAGGCTGGATCGGCTGGGCATGTGCTGTGCTTGCTCCCTCGTTTCCCAGGTAGGTAACGCCAGTCAAGGGCAGATCCAGTGTGGTTGGGAGATACTTCAGGGAATCTACTTCACTGCTGTGCCAAACCTTTCTCCCTTCTTCAGTGCTTAGTCATTAAATGTCTGCCTTAGGCTCAGGTCATGAGCCCTGCATTGGGCTCCCTGCTCAGTGTTGATTTGGTTTCTCTCTCTCCTCTGTCCATCACCACCCAGCACCACAAGTGCCTCTCTCATTTTCTGAAATATATTTCTTAGAGATTTTATTTATTTATTTGACAGAGCGAGGGAGTTCACTAGTAGGCAGAGTGAGAAGGGAAAGCTTGCTCCGTGTTGAGCAGAGAGACTGACGTGGGGTTGGATCCCAGGACCCTGAGATCATGAGCCAAAGGCAGAAGCCGAACCCTTTGAGTCTCCCAGGCACCCCAGCAGTTGATACAGATAGAGTTGCCTAGGGGCACCCGGGTGGCTCAGTGGGTTAAAGCCTTTGCCTTCGACTCAGGTCATGATCCCAGGGTCCTGAGATCAAGCCCAGCATGGGGCTTTCTGCTCAGCTGGGAGCCTGCTCCCCCACCTACCCCGTCTCTGCCTCTTGTGCCTACTGCTCTGCATACTTGTGATCTCTCTCTCTCTGTGTCATATAATTAAACAAAATCTTAAAAAAAATAAAAAGACTTGCCTACCTAGAACAGACACATGAAAAACTGTTCATCATCATTAACCATCAGGGAGATTCAAATCAAAACCACATTGGGATACCACCTTACACCAGTTAGAATGGCCAAAATTAACAAGACAGAAAACACCAAGGGATTCAGAGGATGTGGAGAAAGGGGAACCCTCTTACACTGTTGGTGGGAATACAAGTTGGTACAGCTACATTGGAAAACAGTGTGGAGATTTCTTGATAAATTAGAAATAGAGCTTTCCTATGACCCTGCTATTGCACTCCTGGTTATATACCCCAAAGATACAGACATAGGGAAAAGAAGGGCCATCTGTACCCCAATGTTCATAGCAGCCATGGCTACAGTCACCAAAGTGCACAAAGAGCCAAGATGACCTTCAACTCATGAATGGACAAAGAGGATGTGGTCCATATATACATATATATACATATATATGTGTCTATATGTATCTATATATGTAGGTATATATGCATGTATATATATGTATATATACGTGTATATATACATGCATATATACCTACATATATAGATATATACATGCATATATATGCATATATACATGCATATATATGCATATATACCTACATGCATATATACATGCATATATACCTACATATATAGATACATATAGACACATATATATACATATATACATGTATATATACATGTATATATATACATATATATATATATATATACAGTGGTGTATACATTGTCCATATATACAATGGTCCATATATACAATGGTATTATGCCTCCATCAGAAAGGACGAATACCCAACTTTTGTATCAACATGGTCAGGACTGGAGGAGATTATGCTGAGTGAACTACATCAAGCAGAGAGAGTCAATTATCATACGATTTCACTTATTTGTGGAGCATAAGGAATTACACGGAGGACATTGCATGATGCAGAGGAGAAGTTAGTTGGGGGGCATCAGAAGGGGAGATGAAGCATGAGAGACTGTGGTTTCTGAGAAACAAACTGAGGGTTTTGGAGGGGGTGGGTGGGAAGTTGGGTGAGCCTGGGGTGGGTATTAAGGAGGCCACGTATTGCATGGAGCACTGGGTGGGTGCATAAACAATGAGTCTTCAAAAAGTGAAAAAATAAATTACAAAAAAAAAAAAAGAGTGGTCCACCTGGAGGGACAAACATTGTTTCATAAATATTTAGTCTTTTCTTTCTCCTCTGAATACAGTCCCCTCCTTGGAAATTCTAAATTCCACCTCCTCCTCCTTAAGTCACCATGACACAGAAGCCTCACCTTCTCTTTGAGCCTCATGTCTTTCTCAATCCCATACTTAAGAACTTGTTTGTGTGTGTGTGTGTATGTGTGTGTGTGTGTTTTGTGAAACTGTCTGACATCATTGAGAACAGCACAGGAAAAACAAATTTTCCTCTCCTCACATTCATTCTGTTGTGTGAACTGACCTCCATACTTCAGACCTGGTACAGAACGTGCAGACAGAGTTGGGGATCAAGGGCAGCTGGAGCTTCATTGCTTTGCCAGCCAAGGAGGCCTCAGCAGGTCAGGGTGTGAAACCTGCAGCCGACCCAAAGGAAGGGGTTGGGGGTTTGTAGGAAAATACTGGATTATGTCTGAATTCCAGAGGAACTGTATCTGTGCTGCCAGTGCTGTTAATCATGTTGTCGGGTGGAACCAATTCCCAAAACAAAGTGCTGAGAAGTGAGGAGAAGAGGTTTGTGGAGAAGAGAAAGGTTACTTATTTGGAAATGGAGTCTCACTGAAGCATTAATTGCTTTTTTCTGTGTTCAACCTATTGCTTTTTAAGTGGTTTTCATTTCAGTCAGCAAGACAGCTGTAAGAATTCATACTTTACAGTGAGAAACCAGTCAGTGTTTTCTGGAATGGCTAAAATAAAGAAAAACGACAACACCCAATTTTCCTGAGAACGCTGAGAATTAGAATTCTTGTACATCGCTGATGGGAGGGTCAAAAGTAGATGGACTGTGGATAACTGTGTGGCAGGTCCTTATGAACAGAAACGCTTACTGAAGGGGACTATTTGTTACCCCAAAATATGTCTCCTTGGCCTGAGCATTATTTTCGGCCGGTTATTTTGAATCAAAGGCAGATAAAGGAAATCTCTGAAATCCTGTGTTACTTTGAAAGAGACATTTGCATTTATATAGTAAAGTTCACTCTGTCGGGTATCTCCTTTTGTGTAGCAGAAAGAGGCAGAAGGTGTCAGTCTCCTGAAACTCTAATGGTGGAGAAGGCAGGGCTCAAACTCTGCTCCCAGCCCCAGCCTTGGTTACCCTGCTTGGCCTGGTCACCTCCCCAGTTCCTTCCCAGTAGGTCACATGTGGAGTTTCAGGAAGGATCTTCTCTACTGGCCTTACCCTCAGATTCTGTCCCTTGGTTTGTGTGAAAACAACACTGTTGTGTTAATTAAGGGCTCCAGGAGATTTTCAGGGAGGCCAGAGGGGAGCTCGAGGGTTTTCCTAGAGTGGATTTGTGGCTTTGGTCCTGGAAAGGTGACAGGGTTTTTGCTCCATGAGTCTGGGAGGGTCGGGTCCGTGCTGCCCACGGTTTCGATGCTGATGCTGAAGTTGTGAGTGGTGGTGGCAGGGGACTCCTCCCTCCCCACAAAGCAGGTGAAAAAAATGGAGGGATGGGTGTCCTCATGGGAGCTCAGTTTCTGAGCTGCTCCTGACACAAAGGACTGGAAGTTGGGCCTTTTCTGCATCACCGAGTCCTGCCCGCTGGTGAGTGGAGAAGGAGCTCTGTTGCTGGATTTCAGGGCATTTTCTCCTGATGCAGCTGTGATTTCCCCCAGATCCCTCATGAGGATGAAACCTAGAGGTGGGGGCAAAGGCAGAAATGGCCGGTTCTCAGGTGAGCCTGGTGTCCCTGCGGAGCCGTGTCCTCTGTTTCTCCGCAGACCCTCACGTTTAGAAGCTGCAGATGGGATGCCTCGAGTCTGGGTGCTTCTGACTTCTGCATTCACCTATTTTTAAGATGTGATCAGAAGTGATACTCACGGTTTGTTCTTTAGAATGCTTCTCTATGTCCCAGAGCGTTTTGTCCTGTCCCCAACCTGGCTTCAATAGGGCATCAGCTGTTATCACTTTGAATTGAAGTCCCGCGAGGAGTGACAATACTCCTTTGGTGGCAGATTCATAGGGGAAGGTGTCAAGTCCGAGATTCCTGTGGCTGATGAGGTCTGGTCCTGGGATATCAGAGAGGGAAATCATTTCTCATTCAGGCTTATCTGGATTTTCAATCAGCTGTGTAGCTGGGGAGTAAGGAAATGCAGATATAAACTTGGTGGGTATGAATCCAGAAAAATTTGGAAAGTTCTTATTCTAAAATGTGAGTGTGTGTATTTCTCCACCTTTAGCATGTGAAAGTCCACTAGAGGAGGGTGCCTGGGAATCTCAGTCAACTAAGCTTGGACTGTTGGTCGTAGCTCAGGTCAGGATCTCAGGGTCCTGGACTGATGATCCCCACTGCTGGCTCTGTGCCTAGAGGGGAGTCTGCTTGACATTTTCTCCCTCTTCTGCTGATCTCCATCTCCTCTAAAGTATAAATAGATCTTGGGGACCAGGGTGGTTCTGTTGGCTAAGAGTCTGCTTTCTGCCTCCAGCTCAGGTCCTGAACTTGAGGACCTGGGATCCAGCCCCACAGTGAGCTCCAAAATCAGCCAGCACTCTCTTCTCCTGCTGCTCCTCTGCCTGTTTGTGCACTCTCTCACTCTCTTTGAAAGACATACAATCTTTTTAAACAATTGTATTTATTTGTAAGAAAAGAGTGAGAGCACAAGTAGTATGAACAGTGGGCAGAGGGAGAAGGCTCCCTGCTGAGGAAGGAAACCCGCCCACCATTGTGAGAGACATTCTTGAGCCAAAGGCTGATGCCCAACTTACTGAGCCGCCCAGCCATTCCAATAAATAAAATCTTTAAAAAGAAGGTTATATAGGGGCTCCTGGGTGGCTCAGTGGGCTAAGCCTCTGCCCTGGGCTCAGGTCCTGATCTCGGGGTCCTGGGATCGAGACCCACATCGGGCTCTCTGCTTGGTGGAAAGCCTGCTTCCTCCTCTCTCTCTGCTGCCTCTCTGCCTACATGTGATCTCTGTCTGTCAAATAAATAAATAAAATCTTAAAAGGAAAAAAAAAGATTACATAAGTCTTCAGGAGTTAAAATTTAAAAAGGACTAAACTAGCTATTTCTAGCTCATGGACACTGTTCTGTCTCAGTGTAGTCTCTGTCAGTCTCCTGAGGCCCCAGACGAGGGTCCATGATTGGCTGGAAGCTCATCCCAAAGCACTGTCAGAATTCCCCCAAGGCAGGACAAAGGCTGGAGAAGTTAATTGAATACCTAAACGACCAGCAGGCAGAAGGGCACAGAAGAGCATGTCTGCAAGGAACAGTGAGTAGGGGTGTTTCTTAAAGGGGAGTTATGGGGAACATGTGAAACCTTTCCAGTTTTGGTCATCGTACTTGGTTTCAGAAGCCCATTGTTTCATTAGGGCCTTGGGAAAGTGGAGGTGGGTCCCCTGTTGGGCCTGTCTGGACTCAGCCAAGTGGGGCCCTCCCTCCACTCCTTTGCTCAAGCCTGCTTACCTAAAAGCAGCCTCTACAGATCATATACTGATTGAACTGAGTATGTATATCCAGTGTATTTCCAAAATTAGGCCTATGTTCTGAATTCCCATTCTCAGTCTACAGAAAAGCACCATCAGTGGTGTGTCCTTTGATGTGCATTAGGCACTGATAGCAATTTGTTTCCATTCAGCTGATATGAACTTCTTTTATTGACTTGGTGCTGTCTTCCAGATCCTCCCCTGTAATGTATCTATTTTCCCTCCTGTCATTTGTAAGGAACATAGGATCCTGAGGAATATGCAGGAACTATCCCATTTCAGGTGTAAACTTCATTCATCTCAGTTTCTCTTACTTGTAGATTTCTCTCTCTCTCCCTCTCTCTCTCTCTCTCTCTTTTTTTTTTTTTTTTTTTGGATTAAACATTTTCTCAGTTGTGATAGAGGGAGCACATGAGTGTGGAAAGGGGAAGAAGGAGAAGCAGGTTCTCCACTAGGGGGGAGCCCAACTCAGGGCTCCATCCCAGGAGTCTGAGATCATGACCTGAGCTAAAGGCAGACCCTTAACCAACTGAACTATCCAGGGACCCATTGCTTAGGCTTTCTGATGAGGAGAACAAAGTCAAAAGATGTGTGGATAAAATTAAATTTCCATCAACTTCAAGTCTGGTTCTTTTTTTTTTTTTTTAATTTTTTAAAAAATATTTATTTATTTACTTATTTGACAGAGAGATCACAATTAGGCAGAGCAGCAGACAGAGAGGGGAAGCAGGCTCCCTGATGAGCAGAGAGTCTGATGTGGGTCTCCTGATCCCAGATCCCAGGGATCATGTCCGAGTTGAATGCAGAGGCTTAACCTACTGAGCCACCCAGGTGCCCCTTCAGTCTGTTGATAAATACCTGAGAAAGGCAGAGTAGGACATTCCTCAGGGAACTCACAACTGCCTCAAGGTTAATATTTTGTTGGATGCAAAAAGCAGCCTTAACTTGACACTAGCCAGACCTCCAGGACCTTGTAATTCCTCTTTAACATATGAAAATTGCTTTGGAAACTTCTTGAACTCTATTCCCCAAATGTAGGTTGGCTATCATCCTTTAAGCTTGTGGCCCACTGATAGATACCTGGACGGTCTCCTGACTAAAGTGTTGCTAAACAGTGAGTGGCCTCTTCAAAACTCCAGCTGGGAGGCCCTGAGTGTCCTGGAAACTTGCTTCCAAATTCCTTAGAGCCTCCTGCTATTCCTCACCCCCTCCCCACCTGAAAGAATAGAAGCAGTCACTGCTCACAACTTTCCTCTCCCCTTGCTTTAGGACCACAGTGTTTGTACCATGGCTATCTCAACAATTCCTTCATCATTCAGTCCAGAAGCCCAGTATTTCACATCACATCAGAAACATGTCAGAAATTTCTTGACCATTGGCTGGCTCATCTCCCACATCCCAACATTTTGCACTGGACAAGGAGAGCTGTCATCTCTGTGTAGTCCATAGAGTTGACTTCTGGGAGTGAAAGTTCTCAACCAGGCAGCCCCTTGCTCCATAGGTTTTTCTTTAACTCCACACCCATGTCAGAGAGAAGGAAAGGTCCAATCTGGTTCTAGGTGGTGACACCAACTTTCTGTTTCATCTTAGGGATCATCGTGAACTGTGTCAATAGCCATTTGGTGACTTTAGTATTTATTACAGGGACAGCTGACCTTCAGGCATGTGGCCATAGAATTCTCTGAGGAGGAGTGGGGATGCCTGGCCCACTCTTAGCAGGAACTGTACAGGGATGTGAAGCTGGAGAACTACGGACACCTCCTATTCTTGGGTGAGGAAGACTCCTTCCAGATTTCCCAAACCTCACTGAGGGTTTTGTTCTTCCTGTGAAGACTGTCTCTTGGGAGATTTCACTTTGACTGAGGTGAATTCAGATCCAGGCAGAAAGGGAAATAAGTAGGGGTTTGTAGATGGAGAGAAAAATCTTCATGATGCTTCCTTTTCAGCCTTGGCTTCTCCTTCCTCAAGGTAACATCAACCCTGATGTAGTTGAGTGGTAGTTCTAAACACTTGGTGGCATAGAATGGTGCTTCTCACATCTTAAACTGAAAATTTCCCTTCTTATTACCATGTCTACTACTTGGAAGTGGAGGTCAGGATGTGAGCATTGTAAATGCCTCCAGTGTGTTCTAAAGGGACTGTTGGGCCATAGCTTTTGGGAAACCATTTTCTAGAATTCTACAGTGTCTCCTCTTTGCTGAACACAAACCTGATGGAAAGTTAGAATTGACAACAATAGTCATTTTCCTTTTTCCTCATAAATAGGTCTCCTTCTGTCAAAGCCAGTCCTGATCATGTTTTTGGAGCAAGAGAAGCAGCTCTGGGATGTGAACAGAAAGGAGACTGGAGGCTTCCATCCAGGTAGGTGGGAATGTTTGAGGCAGATGACAGAGGGGAGGTCCAAGTCTGAAGGAGGAAGGTAGACCCTAACCAGTGGTTTGATTAGTTCTCCTTGAAGGAATGTCAGTTGGAGACTTGCCCAGTTTTATGTCTCTCTCTTTCCCAGAGGAACGTCTGCTCTCCAATATTATCAAGTTCTTGCGTTCTCTAGGGATTCTCCTTCAGCTTCAGTGATGGTCCGTCACATCCAGAGGGAGGACCAGAAGACTGTCCTTGGAGGGGGAGGGCCTCCATAATCTCCCTCCATTGCTGTGAGGGCCCTGGGGAAGTCATCCTATTTCTGAGGACCTGTGCGCTACAGACTTTGTCAATTCTGGTTTTCATCATGGGACAAGTAGGTCAGGTTAGTTGTATGCACAGTGGGGTTTGGTGGGGAAATTCCCAGAAAACTGGAGACAGATTTCTAATGTTTTCTGGCTTTTGCTTTCTAATATTATGGAGGGTTTAATCTTAGTCGTACAAAATTGAGTGTCAGTAACTTCAGATAACAAAGCACCACCCTAAAATGAGAAAATGTACTGCTTCATTTCCCTTCAAAAGGTCCTTTATCTTTTTCTTTTTCTTTCTTTTTTCTTTTTTTTTACATATAGAA
Source organism: Neogale vison (assembly GCF_020171115.1). NCBI lineage: Eukaryota > Metazoa > Chordata > Mammalia > Carnivora > Mustelidae > Neogale > Neogale vison. The sequence continues at coordinate 47,826,659 of NC_058097.1, read as the reverse complement.
ATTTCCACACTATGAATTCCATTCCTCAGTGGTGAAGTAATGTAATGTATCTATTTGTTTCCTAGAATTCCTACATAACAAATGCTACTGGGGAACTAGCACATTTAGAACTTGAACTTGTAGCCTTTAATAAAGTCTCATTTATTACTTTGTTTTTTAATAATCGCATCATCATATGATTCTCTCTTGTGTGAACTTCTTGTGACTTCATCATGTGTGTTTTCACTTTTTCATTAGTTCTATATGAGATGTATCTCTGAATTTTTTACATCAAATGTCCTGATATAACATGGGAATGTGTTTATAAGAAGTGAGTTAGACAATTAGTAATATTTCCATATAGTTTGTTTAAAAATTTTATTTCTTGGGGTACCTGGGTGACTCAGTGCATTAAATCATCTGCCTTCTGGTCAGGTCATGATCCCAAGGTCCTGGGATCGAGCCCCACTTCGGGCTCTCTACTCTGCGGGGAGCCTACTTCCTCTTCTATCTCTGCCTGCCTCTGCCTAGTTGTGATCTCTGTCTGTGAAATAAATAAATAAAATCTTTAAAAAAAATTTGTTTCTTTGAGACACACAGAGAGAGAGAATGAGTGGGGAAAGGGTAAAAGGAGAGGGTAAAGCAGACTCCCTGTTGAGCAGGGAGCTCAGTGTGGAGCTGGATCCCAGAACCCTGAGCTCATGACCTGAACTGAAGGAACCTGTTTGACTGATTGAGCCCCCAGGTACCCCAAACCTCCATTTTGAAATATCCTTGTGTTCAGTAATGCAATGTTGCTTCATTGGAAACTAATCATGAGCTTTTTCTTCTACTTTCCTCAGAATGTATCAGAATTTAACCCCAAATATTAATTTGTTTATTACAGGAAGAGAATTTTCAGCTCAGTATATTTCAGGACCATGTGAGTATAACTCAAAATGAATGGGCTTTATGCTTTTTGCCAGTAAATTATGTGTGTCTTTGTCTTGAGTTTGTATGTCACACATACGTACCATGTGACCCCTACTTTTTCTCTCCTTGCTGAGTGGTCAGTGAATGTAGTACTATGTCTTGATGCATTGTCATCAAGGTAGAGTTAATTTTGGAGTGCCTGGGTGGCTCAGTAGGTTGAGCGTCTGCCTTGGCTTAGGTCATGATCTCAGGGTCTTGAGATCACGCCCCGCAACAGGCTCTCTGCTCAGTGGGGAGCCTGCTTCCCCTCTCTCTCTGCCTGCCTCTCTGCCTACTTGTGATCTCTTTCTGACTGTGTCAAATAAATAAATAAAACCTTCAAAAAAGAAAGATAGAATTAATTTCACCATGTATTTGTGGGTGAATTTTTATTCTCTCTGCATGAGAGAAAGACTTTCTAGAATTCATAGTAATTCTGAAGCATTTTATACCTCTGTGTCATGTTTCTGTATGAAATTCAAAACATACATTTTATCTTTAATTGTGGCATTAATACACATGATAGGCCCTGGTACTTTCTCATTGGCTTCTGTGTGTTCTGTGAGTATTTTCATTGTGGTTACTTTAGAGATTCCTTAAAACAGCTTAGTTGTAAATTGAACCATTTGAAACTCATAGTGTCAATTCCATAGAAAACTCTTCTTCCTGTCTCCACCCCTGCATCTACTTTGTTACCGATGTCACAGATTCTTTTTCTTGTGTACTATATGACCTACATTAATGAGTCTTACACTTTTTTTTTTTTTTAAACAAAACTATGGGTATCTGGGTTGCTCAGTGAGTTAAGCCTCTGCCTTCAGCTCAGGCCAGATCTCAGGGTCCTGGGATTGAGCCCTGCATCGGGCACTCTGCTCAGCAGGTAGCCTGCTTTCTCCTCTCTCTCTCTCTCTTTCTTTGCCTGCCTCTCTGCCTACTTGTGATCTCTGTCTGTCAAATAAATAAATACATAAATCTTAAAAAAAAATACTGATTAGCAGAAATAAATGTGACTGATGAATGGATAAAGAAGATGTGGTATATATACACAATGGAATACTATGCAGCCATCAAAAGAAACGAAATCTTGCCATTTGCGACAACATGGATGGAATTAGAGCGTATCATTCTTAGTGAAATAAGTCAAGTGGAGAAAGACAACTATCATATGATCTCCCTGATATGAGGAAGTGGTGATGCAACATGGTGGCTTAAGTGGGTAGGAGAAGAATCCATGAAACAAGATGGGATAGGGAGGGAGACAAACCATAAGTGACTCTTAATCTCACGAAACAAACTGTGGGTTCCTGGGGGGAGGGGGGTTGGGAGAAGGGGGGTAGGGTTATGGACATTGGGGAGGGTATGTGCTTTTGGGTAAATTGGAAGGGGAGGTGAACCATGAGAGACTATGGACTCTGAAAAACAATCTGAGGGGTTTGAAGTGGCAGGGGGGTGGGAGGTTGGGGTACCAGGTGGTGGGTATTATAGAGGGCACAGCTTGCATGGAGCACTGGGTGTGGTGAAAAAATAATGAATACTGTTTTTCTGAAAATAAATAAATTGGAAAAAAAAAAGAAATAAATGTGACTGGTATCTCATTACAACACTGCAGGTTTGTTTAATTGTCTACGTATTTATGCTCAGCGGAGAGCTCTGTGTTCTCGTGTGGTTGCAGTTTCTGGGTAGAATCCTTTTATTTCATCAAGAGCTTTCCTTTAATGGTTCTCGTAGGACAGATCGACTGGTAAATGTAGACGGGTCTTTATTTGGGAATGTCTTCATTTCTACATCTGTGGAAAAGAGTTCTGCCCGGTAAAGTATTCTTGGTAGTATTTTTCGATCTTTCAGTACCTGAATAAATTATGCCAACCCCATTCTTGTTGGGACTGCTGGGAATCCCACTATATCCTTCTAGGAGCTCTTCCACAAGGTGAAGTGCATTTGCCATGCTGTTTCAAAAGTCTCTTTTCATCTGTGGTGTTTGATGGGTTAATTACAATCTGTTACTGGGTTCATGTGTTGCCCTTTATCCTACTTAGAATTTAGCAAGCTTGAATTGTCTCTTGTGTCCACAGAGGTCACACACCTGTCCTTATGGGAGCCCCTTAATGTGCATATTGGACCACTCATTGGAGTCCCATGAGTCCCTCAGACTCTGTCCTTTTCCACCTATTTCTTTGGTCCCCTCAGTAGAGAATTTAGAAAAAGTGTCTTTAAGAGTTCTGATTCATTCTTGTCCTTCAAGTCTGTTGCTGATCCCTTAGTGTATTTTTCAATTCAGTAATTGTTCTCATCGGCTCTCAATTTCTGGTTCATGGATGTTACACTTTCTGTCTCTTTGGGTTTATATTTTGGTCATGCTTCATTTTCCTGATTATGTTTCGTCACCTGTGTGTTTTCTCTTCCTCCATGAGGATCTTTATGATGGTAATTTGAATTCTTCCCAGTGATTTTTTTTGGGGGAGGGGAGGCAATATATGAGTCTTTATTAACTTGGGGCTAGTTTTGGCAATTTATTTTGTTCCTCTAATTGGAGCATATTTTTCTGTTTCTTTTTATGCCTTGTGATCTTTGAGTGGTAATTTGGAATTTAAGAAAATAGCCTGTGGGTCCAGAATGATGGACTTGCTTTCTTCTGGAGAACACTAGTAATAGCAGTTCTGGGTTCTGTCACACATGTCCTGGGCATTTTATCAAGTCTGCGTTACAGTAATTTCCTGGTTTCAGGAAGGGGAGTTACTACTTTAGAATGAGTGATCCCCTCCTTTCCCTTTGCCTTCAGCTCTGTAGTCTCTTCCTTATTTGAGCAAAAACTAGCCTTCTGTCTGAGTAGCCACCACACTGCCTCCAGAGGTGCTCTCATTCTCTGTGTCTTCCATGTTAGGCAGGTGAAAAGAAGCCAGATTATTGAACCTTCAGGTCACTCATTTGTCTCTGCACTGAGGAGAGAAAGGAGTTTTCTCATAGTGTTGCCATGGAAGTTAGGGTGAACAGCCTTGTGGGAAACTGTCCCAATCTTTCCTTGTCTCTTCAATGTCTCTACTTCATTTGTACTTGTGTGGGGGTGCTGTGTTCTCCTAACTGGTTTCTGGAGCATTCTAAAAGGTTATTTGGTCCATTTTTGTCTCCACTGGGGTGCAGAATCCTGGTGGTTCTTATTTCTGTTTCTGTCCTCAGATGGGTATTATTTGGAAGAGAAGAGAGACTTGGAAGTGGAGGAAGCCAAGACAGACTCTGTTAGAGTCAGATTTAGTAATGAATAAAGGAAATGTGTGTTGTGTATGTTGTGTCTGTGTGTCCCAACACTAACAGGACCACAAGCACAGAGGGTTTATGAGAGTGACTTCTGTGGGAATAGCTCAGGGTTGACCTGGGACTTAATTTCTGCAGAGGTTGTCCAAATTGCCCTGGGTCAGAATCACTGGGAGCACTTGTAAATCTTGGATTGCTGTGCCCAGCCTTACATTACCATGTCAGTAGCTCTGGGGGTGCAGCCCCCCCACCTTTCCTTTCTTACCCAGTCTCAGGTGGCTGTCTAGGGACTAGACCTCGAGAACCTATATCTGGGGACACATTCATAGTTGTGTTCTTCAGGGAAGGTAGTAGCCCGTGGGTAATGTGAGATACTCAGTTGTGTCGACTTGGTCCTCCAGGAGTGAATGTGGACTCCTGTGTGTTGGGCCTTTCCTGTATTGTACCTTGGATGCCTGATCTTTTGTGTCTAGTTCTGAGAATTCAGCCAGAAAACCACTCAGCCTGTATATTTGTGGTATGGGCTAGAATGTTCACTTTGAAATGTCCATTCATGGAAGCTGTGTGTGTGGATGGCTGGATGAACCATTCAGTATCAAAGAGGGAAGAGAACCCAAACATGGGCACCTTCTAGAATGGTATATGTTCTGTGTGCCTCCTGTTCCTGTGTAGGGCACCCAAATTCAAACCCTGACTCTACCAATAGTGAGAGACTCCCTGTACCTTCCTTTATCTAAATCATTTCTTTCAGTGAAAGGACAGTAGTATTAGCCCTAATCCAGGGAATCTCGAACATTGAATACATTAATAGTAGATAATTCATCAGTAACCTGTGGGACATACAGTGTATGCAGTATGCAGAGGAAAATGTCAGACACTAATGAATATTTTGGATTTTGTTTTTAATGATAAAAAGTCACCCACAAGTCATGTTTCATGCTGAATCCTCTCTGTTTGAATGTGAATAGTGCACCTTGTTAAAAATAATAGCCCATGTGCATTTGAAACATGGAAGTATCTGTCTGATGCCAATTTTCATTGGAATACTGTGGAACTGCTCACTCTGGTATCTGTGCCTTCTCCTTTAGTGAAATGTCAGGAAGGCAAATTTGAGTGGTTTTATTCACCATCATCTGAATGTAGCCAACTGTTTGGCATTCCTTCTAGAGGTATCCCATGGACCTTGGCAGCTTCTGCTGTAAAACATATGCGATCATTTTGGATATAAACTTATTCTCTATGAGCACAGAGGGCTAGACATCTGTCCGTGGATACGTGTGGACTCCTGAGTGCCTTCCAAACCTATGCTGGCAACTCCATGATCAGCCGGGGCCAGAGGTGATGCTGAGCATGTGGCAAGACCAAAGGCCATTCTCTGTTGCTCGGCAGGACCATAGGCTGCACTCTGAGGCTGCCCAGGTTCACTGAGGAGGCTCTCTCCTCATGAAGAGCAAGAGGTTATGCTCAGTGCTTGGTCCATGCTGCTGGCTTGGTTTTCTCCCCAGAGGCTGGTTAGAAAGGCTCTGAGGTTGTCTAGGGTCTCTTTTCAGGCTTCCAGTGGGGCAGGATTGGAGGCTAGGATCAGCCATGGGAAGTGACTTAGAACTTGCAAAGCTACCCAGAGAACAGAGAATGTTCTAGTTCAAAGCGTTGGCTGGACACCTAAGTCAGTTTAAAGTAGTTCAAAGCGTTGGCTGGACACCTAAGTCAGTCACAGCTGCTGACAAATCTCCTTAGCCAGGTAGGTTCATCTCCTCTCTGCAAGTGGGCAGATTCCCGTGGATCTCTGATTTATTGCTACTACAAGTTGGAGCACTGTCTGGTCCGGCAGCTCTATGATCTGAGCACTGGTTGCTGTAAGCCCTGCCCACCTTCTCCGTGTCTATAGGGTCCCCAGTGGTCCCACACTACAGACGCCCCCAGAGAAGCTGAAGGCCAACGCAGAGAGGCAGAGAGGTGAGCTCTCACTGGGCCACCCAGCGAGTGGTTTGCCATTTGGGGAATGCTGGATGTCCACTCTGGGCTGTCTTTTTTATCCTGAAGCCATTGTATTTCCTTCTGGTCCTTGCTAGTGGCACACTGTGTTGGCCCAGGGAACGCGCACTGGGATCCACATGAAATTGCTCCTGTTACCCTTCTATGGTTGTCCTTCTTGGTCTCTGGGGTCCCTGGGTGCTTCAGCCTCACACTTTTGTATTGAGAATCACGCACTGCTGTCTCATGTGAACAGTTGCTCATTGAGCGAAGGTGGAGCTACTTTGTCACCATCTGGATGAGGTCCTCCCTCTGTGAAAAACGGTTTTCTCTCCCCTGGGCTAAAAAGAGATGTTTCCCTGAATGCATGTGTTTGTGGGTATGTATTTGTATGTATGTGTGTATGAATTTGCACATACAGATGTTTGATATCCAAGAGGTAGAAAGTTTAAAACGTGAATTTTTTTATATTGAAACAACATGCTAAGAGAGACAAATGCCTTTCATGTTAACGATTATTCTGTGAGATGTTTATGTTGCCATGCTGCTTATTTGATTGCTTATCACTACCTGAATTGTTTCTTTCTTTCTTTTTTTTTTATAATTTGATAGTCCTTTCTTTAAGTTATAGATACAGGAAAAATGCCAGTGAAATATATTGAAGCACCATTTAGTGTTACCTGGAACATTTGTTTCATTCATGTTTAATATTACAATGGAGATGTTGGGATTTGGATTGACCATGTATTTTAATGTTTTACTTTATACCTTACCTATTGTTTTGTTTTGTTTTGTTTTACTATTTCTGTTTTGTGTTTTCCTGTGTTCGTATTAAGAAAATATAAACTTTCTTTCAGTCCTTCTCTGTGACCATTATGCATTCAGTAACGTTGCTTTAGCTAGAATTTAAGGCATGCTTTTTTTTTCTTAAGCATGCTTTTTGAATCTGGTCACAGTAGGACATTACATCATACCTATGATTTCAGTCTGTCAGTACGTGGACGTTGTGATGCTTATGTATTTATGTACATCTGGTTTTCATGAGTATGTTTTTGTTTTTAAAGTAAAGTCACGTGTGCATAGAGAAGTGAACCACTCAGTGGAATTTCACAAACTGTTCACATCTCTCCAAGCCAGTGAGATCAGAACACAGAGTACTGTCCTCTATTCCCTCTGAACTCCTCAGTAACCCTCCCCCAAACTCGGCACTCTTTTCACCTGTAAGGCAAGAGGTTGCTGTGCTCATTTTGTACTTTACATAGATGGAGTCAGGCAGTGGGGACTCTTGTATTTGGCTTTGTTTCTGTCTATTTGCGAGTTGATGTGTATTCCCATATGTTACTGTGCATCATTCATTAGAATGCATGGGTCCCCGAAAGGCTGGTTGTCACAATCAGTGAAGCATCTGCCTTCAGCTCAGGTCATAATCCCAGGGTGCTGAGATCCAGTCCTGAATGGGTCTCCTTGCTCAGCGGAGAGTCTGCTTCTCCCTTGGCCTGCTCTGCCTGCACACCTCTCACTCTGTGCTCTCTCTCTGACAAATAAACAAATAAAATATATATATGTATACACACACACACACACACTTATTTTAAGTTAACATATAATGTACTATTTGTCCAGGTGTACAGGTCTGTAAATCATCAGGCTTACACATTTCACAGCACTCACCATGGCACATACCCTCCCCAGTGTCCATCATGTAGCCACCCTTTCCCTACCCTCCCACCCCCCAGCAACACTCAGTTTATTTTGTGAGATTATGAGTCTCCTATGCTTTGTCTCCCTCTTCATCCCATCTTGTTTCAGTTTTTCCTTCCCAACACCCATGACCCCCCACCCTGTCTCTCATATTCCTCATATCAGAGAGATCATATGATAATTGTCCCTCTCTGGTTGACTGACGTAGCTCAGCATAATACCCTCTACTTCCATCAACATTGTTGCAAATGGCAAGATTTCATTGTTTTTGATGGCTGCATAGTATTCCATTATATACATATACCATATTTTGTTTATCCATTCATCTGATGATGGACATCTAGGTTCTTCCCATAGTTTGGTTACTGTGGACATTGCTGCTAAAGCATTCAGGTGCACGTACCCCTTTGGATCACTATATTTGTATCTTTAGGGTAAATACCCACTAGGGCAATTGTTCAGTTGTAGGGTAGCTCTATTTTCTTTTCTTTTCTTTCTTTTTTTTTTTTTTTTTACTATATATATATATATTAAGATTTTATTTATTTATTTGACAGAGAGAGAGCACAAGTAAGCAAAGAGGCAGGCAGAGAGAGAGAGGAGGAGGAGGCAGGCTCCCTGCTGAGCAGAGAGCCTGATGTGGGACTCGATCCCAGGAACCTGAGATCATGACCCGAGCTGAAGGCAGCGACTTAACACACTGAGCCACCCAGGCACCTGGTAGCTCTATTTTTAACTTTCTGAGTAACCTCCATACTGTTTTCCAGAGTGGCTGCACCAGCTTGCATTCCCAGCAACAGTGTATGTAGGAAGATTCCCCTTTCTCTGCATCCTTGCCAACATCTGTCATTTCCTGACTTGTTAATTTTAGCCATTCTGACTGGTGTGAGGTGGTATCTCATTGTGGTTTTGATTTGTATTTCCCTGATTCCAAGTGATGTGTAGCACTTTTTCATGTAAACAAATAAAATCTTAAGAAGGAGAAGGAGAAGGGGAAAGAGAAGAAGAATGCATTGCTCTGATTCCATTGTGTGAATACCAAGTGACTGCATCATTCTACTATTAATGGGGGGAGGGTTCTCAGTATGTAAAATCTGTAATTTGTCTTTTACTAGCATGTGCATGCATATCTGCTGGCTATTTATATGGGACTGGATTGTTGGTAAATAGGTTATATATGTTTGGCTTTAATAGATGCTACCATGTTCTTCCTCTAACACTTGTGCCCACTTTTACATCCACCAGCAGTGCATGGGGATTCTGGCTTGTCCACATTTTGATAGGTTATGTGACTTTGATGTTGGGTTCCTGGTTCATACATGATGATACTAAGTCTGGGTTTTATTTGCTTTTTTGCTGGTGTTGTCTTTCTCTGTTATTGTAGAGTTGGACATGAACCATGGGATAATCTCTTCTACAAGGTGTCTAATGAATTCTTGTGGTCACCTTTTTGTTACACTTTTTTCTTCAATCTTTGTAGGGCTGTATATTGTGAGAATGAGTCTTTTGTCCCCCTGTCTCAGTCTACCTCTATTTCTATCTTTTGAGCTTGTGATGCAGAAAAGTTTTGAATTTTATTGTAATCTCATTCTTCATTTCACCTTTTGTGGTTAGTGTATGTTTTTTCCCTCGTCTTAGAAATTTTTTCTTATACCCTACCATAGAGACTGAATCCTTTGTATAATCCTCTATAAACACATCATTTTGTGTAAAATTTAAGTAAGAAATGGATTATAAGTTACTGTGCTATGTGGTTTTCTTAGTGTCTGAGGTTTTCTATTTTTTCCCCCAACCTGTCTAACAGATTGAAATGTATTCTGGAGAAGTTGAACTATGTTTTCTTTCCATTTCCTTACACAAATCATTTTTTTTTCTAAAGATTTTATTCTTTATTTGAGAGAGAGAATGAACACAAGTTCAGGGGAGGGCCAGAGACAGAGAGACAAGTAGACTCCCCACTGAGCAGGGAGCCCCAGGCAGGGCTCTATCCCAGAACCCTGCATCAGGATTCAGTTTTTAGGCAGAAGCTTAACTGACTGAGCCACCCAGGCTTCCCTACACAAGTCATGTCTTGATATGGATTCACACAGGCAAGATCTTAGATGCTGACTTCTCCATTGAATTAACTATGTATTCTTCCTCTAGTGGTGTTAGCAGCCTCTCAGGACCAGACACCCAATGTCAGTTGTGGTGTCACAGACCATGCATGCGCCTCTGTGCTCAGATGAATGATTATTCCTGTTTTCCCACAGCAGACATGCCTCCAGGAGCTGGGCACTTGCCTTAAGCTTTGTGTTGCAGACTGTCCCTGCAATCGTGGCAACCTGATAGATGTTGCTCTTTACTTCACTGGAGGTAGGATAAGTTCTACAGCTTTTATTGCCAAACAGGGAAACATTGGACATTGTCTGTAATAGAGTCTGACCCACACTGACAGCTTTTGGGTGAAAGATTTCTGCCATGACGTTGGATGCACACTTCTTTGTTAGGTTGACAGAGTGGCCAGGGATGTGTCCCTGCTGGCACAGTGTGCATCTTGGGGGTCTTCCAGACCCTCACAAGTGGCCCTATGGCTGATGGTTGGAAGCATCTTAAAGTCAAACCTTCCAGGTATATTGACTTTGTGATCTACACTGCATGTGACTGTATATCACTACCAGGTGAGCAGCAAAAGATCATGAAGGAAAACGTATTGGTTGCTGTTGTGGATATGTGCCCCAAATCATACATTCATATATGTGCCTTCTACAGACTTGTCACTATTCCTTGAAGTCATGTGGTGATGTCGTGATCTGCACAAGAATTTCCTTGATTGATGTTTTAGTTGTACTTGTCATTCCACTCATGTTTGTGTATAAAAAGGCTTGGGAATATAGTGAACACATCTGGCTCTTGGGTAGAGGACAAATAAGTTCATTGTACAGGAAAACAGATGTCTCCTTCCATGGCCAAGGATCACACAGCTATGTTAGATATTCCTTAAAGACACTGGGGTGTCCTATGCTCAGAGTGTCCAACACAAACCCACTGCATGTGCAGCATCTCCCTTATCAGTGGGGGGTGGGCAGTTGACAAGTGAAATTAGTGTGATGAAGAAGTTTATGGTGTTTGCTGTGTCATGAGCCATAAGACACTTGGGCTTTCACCTGGGAAACTCCTGTCTTCCGCCAGTATTGGGAGATTGTTACAGAACAACAGATTAGAGTGTGGAATGTGTGTCATCTTGGAATTTTTATATTTCTTAGGATTCTCCATGAGCTTTATTCAAAATAAAATAGATATTCATAGGTCTGTTTCTTGTTTGTTTTCTTTTAAAGAATTTATTTATTTATTTGACAGACAGAGATCACAAGTAAGCAGAGAGGCAGGCAGAGAGAGAGGAGAAAGCAGGCTCCTTGCTGAGCAGAGAGCCTGATGCGGGGCTCGATCCTAGGACCCTGAGACCATGACCTGAGCTGAAGGCAGAGGCTTAACCCACTGAGCCACCCAGGCACCCTGTTTCTTGTTTGTTCATTTATGTTCTTGTTTTGATTGTACACATAAGTGAATATATATGGTATTTGTCTTTGTCTAAGTTACTTGACATCGCATAATACTTCATGGTTCAAACCACGTTGTCATAAATGACAAGACACAATGAAAGAAGCAGAAACAGACCCGTAAGTACAATGAGTAGCCTAATTGTTACCAATGTGGAATGGAGAAAGAAGATAGGCAACATGAGGAAATGGGAATGCGAAGTACAGTCTTCCAGTTATGGAATAATTAGTCATGGGGTGAAAAGAATACAAGGAACTCCTCCAATGGTATCTTGATATCATTTTATGGTACAAGATGGTAGCTGCTTGTGGTGAGCACAGTAGAACCCACAGAGTTGTTGAATACCCATGTGGTACACCTGAATTAGTGGAACATTGTCCATTATACATTAATAGAAAAGAAATCAATATGGATACTGAGAAGCATATACCTATGTAGATTAAACTAGTGTCTTAAGAAGTTGCAGGTAAAGAAAACTAACCCTGCTCTTCCAAAGAAGCTAATCCTAAGTATTCACAGTAGGATAAAGTCCTAGGAAAGCAAACTGATCTGTATCACAGTGGAGATAAAAGTTTCTTAATGTAGAGGGGAGGGGATAGGGAAAGTGAAAAGTCTGTCCAGCAGTGTGAAGAAGTGAACTAGAAGACCAAGAAGAGCCTGTGGTCTTCATAGACTGAGCAGCCCAGGGGGTACATGGAAGAACAGTCATTTCTGTGAGAGCTTCTTAACTCCATTTCCTTGAGTGTGGTCTCTGTCATCTCTCAGCATTGAGGAGTGTGTGATAATGGCCAGAGGTTTCAGGAAGTCTTTTCTGTGTAAGTGGATTCTTCAGGGAAGACCAGAAAGTACAACCAGGTTCTATAACTGTGCTCATTTTAGGCAAAGTCAATTTTCAGAAGGAAGCCTAGGTTCAAAGAAGTGATCCTGTAGGCTGAAGCCATGGGTATTAGGAAAAAATGCAGGGGAAACCTGAAATTGTTAAAGGCCACGGATGCAGTGGGGTCCAAGCTACAAAATCCAGGGTTGCAGCCAGAAGCAGATTGCACCTACGTTTCTCGTTAAAGAGGGAGCTATTTCCATGAATATGGTGGCATGGTGAATTGAAAAAACAAAAATAAGAGGAGGTCCAGAGAAAATTTTATAGGGATAGAGTTGGCTTGAATGAAGAGGGAAGGGAAGGGAAGGTCTCCATGCTCACCTCTATGCTCTTCCCGCTTTTTAGGAACCTTTGAAACTCTTCATTGTGATTCAGTCCTGGAATTCTGTGGGAAGCATGCATTGTCAATGTAAGACATCAGTGGCACATTTGTGAGAAGTAGAAACTCGGACCTCATCCAAACATCCAGATCGGAATATGAATTTTAATAGGAACTTCAGTTCATTGTCATACACATGAACATTGGAGACATGCACATCTAGCTCAGCCAGACTCTTCCATTATTCTACTCCTGATGTCATGTCTATAGGACATTAGTTTGATATCTGTGCCTTGTTGTATGTCATAAATCAGGATATATGCTCTTCACTTCCCAGATTATTTTGGGTATGGGTTATCCCATGACATCCATGTAAATTTAGGATGGATTTTGATATTTGTGCACAAATGGCATTGGAGTTTTGGTAGAGATTGCATTTTGTGTAGATCACTTCAAGATTTATTATGTTCAACTATTCCAGTGAAAGAACATAGTTAGGTTTCCTACTTATTCATTCTTTGATTCCTGCACAGTATATTGCACTTTTCATTGTTTCTCGTTTGACCTCTACCATTATGTTAAATTGGAAGGATTTTGGTGGGGGAAGGGGTTTGCTGTAAATGTATGATGTTTCTGTTTTGGGAGTTGTTCTTTGTTGTGTAGAAACAAAACTAATTTTTATGTGTTGGCTTGTGTACCAACTTTATAAAATCCATATGCGTTTTAACAGGATTAAAACAATAAGGATTCCCAGGAGAAGCAAAGGCAGTGGAGTAGGAGGACCCTAGACTCATGTGTCCTGTCATGAGTACCACTAGGTAACTGTCAGGTCATCCTAAATGTCCCAGACATTGGACTGAAGGGTGACAGGAGAAACTCCCCAAGTAAGAGGAGAGAAGAGGCCACATGGAAGATGGCAGATAGTGTGGAGACATGGTTTAGGGAGGAGAGGAGTATAGCCCCACTTAGTGAAGACACTGGCTGTCTGCCTTGCTTGCACCAGGCCCCACCCTTTGTGATCTGAGGGGACTTCCCTTCTCAGTGAGGCTTGTCTCAGGCTTAGCAAGGTGAGTCCCTGCCTACATCTTGTCTCCTGAGCAGAGATTTTGCAGGGCTGCAGTCCTGGTGGAGTTGATGTCAGGTCTCCTTTCACAAGCAGACCAGAGCTCCCCTAGTTCAAACTGGCCACATTCAGGTCAGGGACCGAACAGGCAAGGAGAGCCCTGCAAACCCCTGGCCTGAAGGATACAGCAGAAAACATCATTGGCTTTTCTATCACAAAGAGGAAGGTAAAGACTTAGACAAAATGCCAAGATGAAAGAATTTATCCAGACAAAACCTGAAGATGAAACAAGGGCCAGAGATGCAATGGAAACAGTAGTAAGGAGCTTGATGAACAACTGAATGCATCAATCACAAAGGATACTGAAAGTGTTGAGAAAAGAATAGTGTGGACTTTACCACAGAGATAAGAGTTAAAAAATAATTGGGTGCAGGGCATTGGGTGGTTCATGGGTTAAGCCTCTCCCTTAAACTCAGATTAGGATCTCAGGATCCTGGGATTAAGTCTAGCATGGCTCCCTTCTCAGTAGGGGGCCTGCTTCTCCCTCTCCCTCTGCCTGCCTCTCTGTCTACTTGAGATCTCTATAAAATAAATAAATAAAATTTTAAAAAATTAAATTAAAAAAATACTTGGGTGCTTGGTGGATCACTCAGGGAAGCCACTGACTCCTAATTTCTGCTCAGACCTTGATCTCAGGGTCCTGGGATTCAGGCTCAAGTCAGCCTCTGCAGTTAGTTGTGATGCCTGCATGTGATTCCCTCTCTCTGCAGTTCCCACCCGAACCCTTATGATCCACCCCTCAAATATATGTCTTTCTAAAAAATCAAACATAGGTGAACAATGCAATAAGCAAGATTAGAAACAGGCTTGATGTTAGTTAAACTGAGAAGGCTGGAAGAAGCAGAAGAATGACTTTATCATATAGAAGGAAAAATAAAGGAAAGTATGGACTATGAAAAACAATCTGAGCATTTTAAAGGGGTGGGGGGGGTGGAAGGTTGGGGGAACCAGGTGGTGGGTATTAGAGAGGGCACAGATTGCATGGAGCACTGGGTGTGGTGCAAAAACAATGAATACTGTTACACTGAAAAGAAATAAATATTAAAAAAAAAAAATACTGAATCTGAACAAAAGGAGGGAGAAGAATCATGCAACACAGGATTTATTTAGGAAACTCATAGCCTCCATCAAAAGTAGTAAGAGTCCCAGGTCTTGGGCTTTTCTGTGCTGGGAGAGTATTGCTTAAAATTCAACTCTAATGCTTTTTATTGGTCTAAGGAGATTTCCCATTTTTTTGGTTCAAGGTTAGTAATTTATTTTTTTTAAGATTTTATTTATTTATTTGAAAGAGAGAGAGATCACAAGCAGGCAGAGAGGCAGGTGGGGGGGCGGGAAGCAGACTCCCCACTGAGCAAAGAGCCTGATGCAGGCTGGATGCCAGGACCCTGAGGTTCTGACCTGAGCCGAAGGCAGAGGCTTTAATGCACTGAGCCAACAGGCGCCCCTAGTAATTCATTCTTTTTTTTTTTTTTAAAGATTTTATTTATTTATTTAACAGAGAGAGATCATGAGTAGGCAGAGAGGCAGGCAGAGAGAGAGGAGGAAGCAGGCTCGCTGCTGAGCAGAGAGCCCGATGTGGGACTCAATTCCAGGACCCTGAGATCCTGACCTGAGTCGAAGGCAGCGGCTTAACCCACCGAGCCACCCAGGTGCCCCTAGTAATTCATTTTTAATAACTTGTCTGTTTTTAGAAATTCTGGGTTTGTCAAATAAATAAATAAATAAAAATCTTTTTAAAAATAAATAAATAAATAAATAAAATAAGGGGTGCCTGGGTGGCTCAGCGGGTTAAAGCCTCTGCCTTTGGCTCAGGTCATGATCTCAGGGTCTGGGATTGTGTCCCGCATCGGGCTCTCTGCTCAGCAGGGAGCCTGCTTCTGCCTCTCTCTTTCTGTCTGCCTCTCTGCCTACTTGTGATCTGTCTGTCAAATAAATAAATAAATAAAAATCTTTTTTAAAAAATTAAAAAAAATAGAAATTCTGGGTTTTTTTCCCCTAAATTTTCCTTTTTGTTATTATGTAATGGTTTATGGAGTTAAAGCATTGCCAGTTTTATTTTATTGATTGAAATGGACATTACATGACATGTTGTCCAATACCCCATATTTGTATTCTGTATCCCTTAATATGATCATGTCATTTTTGACCTTCGTTCTGTTAATGTGGAGTCTTGAATTTATGGTTTTCTGTATGTTGGAGCGCCCTTATTTCCTGGTCTGTTTCCCACTTGATCATCTTTTAAAAAGGGAAAATGTGCTTTTGATTCAGTTTCCACTATTTTATTGTGGACTTTGAGTGAATATGCCTCACAGGCAGTGGCTTGTAATCTTCGTTATTTGTAGTGTCTTCGTCTGTCTTGGATGAGCTGATAATGCTGGTGCCACAGAGAGAGTGTTCTGCTAATTTCCCTGATCGTCACTCCTTGGAAATGTTTGAGGAGATTTGCAGTCCTTTCCCCTTCAGTGTCTGTTTGAATATCCAGTGAACTCACCTGGCACACAATTTTTGTTTGTTGTTTTTTTTTCTTTATTCCTCCTTCATTCAGCTTCATATTTGTAGATTGGTTGAGATTTTTTCTACTTTTCTGAGTGCTGGAGTATAAATTGGTTGTACCTTTTTTAAAATTTATACTTGTCTTTTAGTATCAATTTGTGGGCACTGATTATCCATTGTTGCCTCTTATAATTAAATTTTATTTCTATGGTCAGTTATACTGTATCTGCTTTCACTTCTTCACCTCTCACTTTAGTTGGTCTTTTCCCCATTATTCTTAACTTAGTTCATGGACTGTCAATATTGTTGATCTTTTCTGACAAACAACTCTTTCTGTGGTTGATATGTTCCTATTTTTACTGTACTCTGGTTGGTTAATTTCAGTTTTCTGTTTCAATATTGGTCATTCGGCTAATTTTGAGCTCATATGACCCTTTTCCTGATTGTTAGAGATACAGGAAAGTGATTTGTGCTACACCATGACCATACCGCAGAATTCTCTATTAGACTCTGCTCACTCAGTATGCTGTGTGCCATGTTGTGTGTCCATGGAGAAATAAAGTCCTGATGACTCCTTCTCAGCCATCTTTCTGACATTGTCTAATTCACTTGATGCTTCTATTTAAGAAGTCTTCAGTATATTCTTCTGAATGTAGTAAGTACAGTGATTTTATTTTTTTGGTATTTTTTATTTTATTTGGTATTTTTCAGCTGTATCTTCACATGACACCCAGAGTTTCCTGCTAAAGCAGAGCATAGAAGATTCTTTCCAGAAAGTATCAGTGCCCAGATACAAACATAGTACTGTTGAGAATTTACACTTATGTACAGACTGGGACAGTGATGGGGATAGCGACGGGCACCAGTTAAATCCTGGACTATACATCCAAACCAAAGCCGTGGTCTTTAATGAGAATCTCCGTGCCCCAAATGGTGAAGGATATAAAACGCTGTGGAAAACCTCCCTTTTTAAGTCAACTGTTTCTGCAGAGCAGTGTTTCTGTCAGCACAAGCTCCAATGAAATATTCAAACATAGCTATTTGTGGACAGACCATTTGGACTGTCTGGAAAGTAACCTAGTCCATGCTGAGATTAATTATTTGAGCCATTTGGAAGATAGGATTGGACTGAAGAACAAAGTGCTCAGTGGGATCCATATGAGAGGGGCTTCACTGAGGAGTCAACCATCCAGAATGACCAGAGGATTTTCATTGGAGACAGAATTGCTCAGTGCACTGAATCTCAGAAAACATTGAACCAGGGCTCCAGTGTTCACTGATGTGTCAGGGCTAGGTTTGTAGAGAACCATTATGAATGTGATAAATGTGGGAAGGCTTTCATCCAAGCTCTAACCTCAGTATACATAATGGTCACCGTTTGGGAGATGGTCCTCATAAATATAGTGAATGTGGGAAAGCTTGTAACCAGTCTTCCATTGTTAGTGATCATCAGAGAATTCATGAGGGAAATCTTAGATCTATCCAGATCTAGTAAAGCATGTTTAGCCAGTCATCAAGCCTAAATATACATAACATAATTCCTAGGGGAAAGGAAGCTTACACTTGGAAGGAATGTGGTCTAAGGATGCCACTCAACACATCTCAACATCAGTGAATCCATACTGGAGAAAAAATACATGAATGTGAAGAAGGTGGTAAAACCTTTAAGGACTGTCCATCAATAAATGGACATAGACAAACCTATACAGAAGAGGAACGTTACCAATGTCAAGAATGTGGCAAGACCTTTAACTGCACTGCACAGCTTATTCAACATCATGAAATTCATACTGGAGAGAAACGTTACCAATGTGAAGAACGTGGCAAGTGCTTTATGCAGAGCTCAGCCATTATTTTGACATCACAGAATTCATACTGGAGAGAAGCCTTACCAATGTCAAGAATGTGGCAAGGCTTTTAACTGGAGGTCAAGCCTTACTGACCATCACAGAATTCATAGTGGACAGAAACCTTACTGATGTAAAGAATGTGGCAAGGCCTTTAATGACAGCTCAACCCTTGTTGAACATCACAAAATTCATACTGGAGAGAAACCATACCAATGTCAAGAATGTGACAAGATCTTTATTTACAGCTCAAGGCTTATGCAACATAATAGAATTCATACTGGAAAGGAACCTTAACCAATATCAAGTCTGGCAAGGCCTTTTACCAGAGCTCACATCTTAACGAACATCACAGGATTCATACTGGAGTGAAACCTTACCAATGTCATGAATGTTGCAAGGCCTTTAACCACAACTCAAGCCTTACTCAACATCACAGAATTCATACTGGAGAGAAAAGTTACCAATGTACAGAATGTGGGAAGGCCTTTAATCAGAGGTCAAGTCTTACTGAACATCACAGAATTCATCCCGGAGAGAAACCTTATCTATGTCAAAAATGTGGCAAGGCCATTAACCATAGCTCAACCCTTACTCGACATCGCAGAATTCATACTGGAGAGAAACCTTACCAACGTCATGAATGTGGCAAAGCCTTTAAGTGTTATTCACTCTTTAATCGACATTGCACAATTCATACTGAAGCAAAACCTTACCAAAGTCAAGAATGTGGCCCTCAGACCTTCCTTGACATCACAGAATTCATGCTGGAGAGAAACTGTACAAATACTAAAAATGTGGCAAGGCCTTTATAGGCACTCAATCCTCACTAAACATCAGAAAATTCACACTAGATAGATAGCTTACCAGCATACAGAATGTGAGAAAGGGGGCACCTGGGTGGCTCAGTAGGATAGTTGGCTGCCTTAGACCCTGTTCCTGATCCCAGGTTCCCAGGTTTGAGCACTGAAGGAAACCTGCTTCTTCCTTTACCTCTGCCTGCCCCTTCTCCCTACTTGTGATCTCTCTCCATCTCTGTCAAATAAATAAATACAAAAAGAATGTGAGAAAAATTAGTTAAGGAGTGCTTACCCATTCATGCACATCAGAGAATTCATTTTGGACAACAACCTTGCAAATATAACAAATGTGATAAGGCCTTTGTCCAGCATGCACGCAGTTACTAAATAGAGAATTCATACTGGAATGACAGCCGATGAATAATGTGGCAAACCCTCTAGCTGCAAACGACTGTTACTGGGCATCACGAAATTCATACTGGAGAGAAAATTATGGATGTATGTGAGACTAAGGACGGTTCCCTCTTCACTCCATATCAGAGATTATATATAGGAGAGTTCATGTACAAATACCAAAAATGTGTCTGTGGGGCACCTGTGTGGCTCAGATGGTTGAGCGACTGCCTTTGGCTCAGGTCATGATCACGGAGTTCTGGGATCAAGTCCTGCATTGGGTGCCCAGCTCCATGGGGAGTCTGCTTCTCCCTCTGACTTTCTCCCCCTATTGCTATTTCTCACTGTCTCTCTCTCCAATGAATAAAAAATTAAAAAAAAAAAGTTCACTGGAACTCCAAACTTATAAAAATCATACTTATCATATAGGAGTAAAAGTGTGAAATGTAAAGGACGTGGCCAAGCATTTAACTAGAATTCAGTCCTTCCTCAGTATCTCAAAATACATACTTGATTCAAACCCTTGCAACATAGTAAATGTGGGAAGACCTTCATTTCAGTATACATTGGAGCAAACACCAGAGAGAGCATTAAGGAAAGTTAATTGAAAGTTAGCATTGATTAGAAAACTAATTATTTGAACATCAAATGCCAATGTATGTAAGAGAAATCAAGCCAGTGGAATATATTATTCACTTTACTCAGACATTACTCTGTATGAACATAGTGATTATAAGAAAAAGTCAAACTTAAACACTTAGAAAATGTATGTGGTATTCTGTTGAACAGATTTAGAGGGTGGACATTTACATACATATAAGGGATTTCAGTATTTTCTCATTCTTACATTGACCGCATTTGAGATTTGTGACTAACAATATTAATCTGTTTTCCTCTGAAATCACTCCCGAAAATTCCTCTGTTCCTCATGGGTGTGTAAGACTATGTGGTTGATTGTTGGTACATCAAAGATACTAGATGACCTGCTCCATTAAGTGGGACGCATGTGTACCTAATTTTCCATGGAAGAGGACCATATGATATACAACATATGAAGTACATCTCAGTGGAGATGGTACTTAAGTTATAACGCTGATGTAAGATTCCATGGAATAGGTGTTCAGAGCACACACTTCTGCATGTACTGAAACTAAAGAACTTCCTCAATATTAGAAATACAAGGTTTTCCTGATTGTTTTTTATGGAAAAAGAGGTTACCATCCAGTAAACTACCATTGTATCTTCCTATGTGGCATCGTTAGAGAGTATGACTGCAGAACATAATATATTTTTATTAATAAGACACTTTTTAAACATATGGATATGGGTGTGTCATGAATTACATGTTATCTCTACATCTAGTGTTTGTCTATCTCAACAACGGTTGTAGGGTGCTGATCGAGTCAATCACCTGTTTGATACTGGAGTAAAACAATATACCTAGGAATCCATTTTCCCAGTGGTCTGAAGGTTTAAGGGATATGTGATTATGTTTTCCCCTAGTCTATCCTGTGATTTTTCTCCTCTTTGTGAATACAATGATATTACTGTGAGTGTATTACTGAGGTATGTAACATAGAGATGATGTTGATGTTCTAGCTCATGTACTCCCTGATGCATCTACCGGGCATTGATTTTGTGTAGCCAGTAGTTTTGCAGGGGTCTTGCACTGACAGGAGACCTTCTCACTAGTGCATTCCCCAGTCAGCATGCTGCAGGGTCACAAGTTAGTATGACATGTGATATGACATCTGCACTCTGACCTTGTGGCCACCATCTCTCCTTTCTTCCAAAGCTTTCCCTCCTGTGTCTCATAGAGAAGATTCCCCCTCCCCCAAGCCTTTCCTAAATCTGTTTTGGTTGGAATGGCATATTCTGGATTTAGACTTGGGACTCTATAGCACTGCACCATGGCCCCAAATGAAAGCATGTGCCCTGCACGCTACACTGAGTGTTGTTTTGATGTGTCTATGAAGTACACATGCACATATGACCATGCTATGTGTGTCATAGATACCCCATAAGAAAGAGAAATCTATTCCAATAGGAGTCATGTGGTAGCCAGGAGAGACAGAAAATATATAAGATGAAAAATTAGCATGTAGAGGAGGACAACTGTCCTGAGTAGCCAAAGTGACTTCCTAGTTGTGGAAAAAGAACTTCTGTTTGTTTTATGACCTACTTTTCTCCAGATCTCCAGTTGTATTTGTCCTCATTTTTCTTCTCTCTATATAGGAACCACAACCGTTCTCTTCTGTCTGTGGAGAGAGTGTCGTCAGAAAATGCTTCATTGAGATTAGACAGATGGAAAGCTGGTGGGTATTAGCACGTTTAGCACGGGGATGTGGGTTGTGAATCTGAGTAAAATTTGAGGAAGGCACCATCCTTAGAGAAGAAGACAAGACCTATTAAAAGGAAATGTGAGGAACTCTTTCCCATATGGGGAGGGACCCGGAGGTGGCTCCTTTTAGTCACTGGAAAGGCACATGAATACATGTAATGGGGACAAGAAAAGGCAAATGTGGGTTTCTCAGGAGTAGGGAAGTCCTGGTTTATCTTGACGATTTGATTGTCTGTGTCTTCCTGCGAATAATGCTGTTGGATGTCAGTGATTACTGTATGTCCCCAGCCTAGATCCGTGACAAGGGATGGAGGAGGGGTTGGATGATGCAATCATGTGGGCAACGTTAAGCCATCACACGGTAGAATGGATGTTTGAGATGAAGAAGCCTTCTGGGCAGTGGAATAGGCCAGATCAGCAAGGCATGTGCCGTGGTTGCTCCCTCATTTCCCAGGTAGGTAACCCCAGTCAAGGTCAGATCCAGTGTGATTGGGTGATTCTTCAGGGAAGCTGCTGTGTGGGACCTGCCAACCTTTCCTCGGCGCCATAATGGATGTAGTTCTAGGGGCACATGGGTGGCTCTGTCTTTAAGTGTCTGCCTTGGGCTTAGGTCATTAGCACTGCATCGGGCTCTCTGTTCAGCCAGAAGCCTGCTTCTCCCTATCCCCCTCCCCCAGCTGGTGTTCCCTCTCTCACTGTGTCTGTCTCTGTCAGGTAAATAATTAAAAAATAATATTTTAAATAGTATAAAGAAACTGGTGGAAACATTTATACTCTATTACTGTCTGCAAGAGCCCACCCCCTTCAGTGCTAAGCATACAACAACCTCCTTCAAACATGAACAGTGTAGCTTTTAGGGGGTCTGGAGGATCAGTCAGTTAAGGGTCTCACGTTGGCTCAGGTCATGATGTCATGTTCCCAGCACAGCCCTGCACTGGGCTCCCTACCCAGTGGTGACTTGGTTTCTCTTTCTTCATCTGCCCATCACTACGCCCCACCACAAGTGCCTCTCTCTCTCTTAAATAAAATATTTGAAAAAGAAAAAAAAAAGTGTACCTCTTTCTGAGCAGAAATCCCAGCCACGTGCTACATCAATAAACTTATTATGTTGCACCATAAATCATCATAGACGTTCTTCCTGATCACTGTGCTGAAGGATCCGACAATTTTGTTATCCAGAAACCCAAGCTGGCTGCCATTTCTTTGAAAAGCCAATGCATAGGGCCAAGAGTTTTGATGGGAATGGAATATCTGCATTATTCAGAAAATGAGCCATTTGTAAAGAAGACAGACTCATGTTCAAAAATCAACTCCAAGGATTTTGCCAGGCCTTCAGAGTTTTAAAGGAGCTTGAGGACAGTGAATCAATAGGAGGGACGCAGGGCAATCTTACACAGTTCATGATCGCCTGTGGACTTACTGTGCCTCCTATGGACATTACAGAGGTGCTTGGAGGTTGTGTATGGGTCCCCAGGGGTGTTTGTGCCAGAAGGTGGGATTACCAGTCCTTGGAAACAATGTGTGGTGTTTAGATGTACAAAGAAGGGTTTAGTCCATCATTCATGGAAAGGTGCATGCAGAAATTTAAGGACAATTAAGTTGGCCCAAGAGGCCAAGGCAAGGTTTCAGGTTAAGTTAGAAAACTGTCTTCCATGGGTGCCTGGGTGGCTCAGTAGGTTAAAGCCTCTGCCTTTGGCCCAGGTCGTGATCCCAGGGTCCTGAGATCAAGCCCTGCATCAGGCTCTCTGCTCAGCAGGGAGCCTGCTTCCCTTCATGCCTCTCTGCCTACCTGTGATTTCTGTCTGTCAAATAAATAAAATCTTTTTATAAAATGTGTTATTTCCCCCCTACTTTATCTATTGTCCTCATTTCTCTTCATTGTGCTGACTGTGATATTATTATGGATATATTACAGATTTTGTAGAGGTATTGTTGACATTTTAGGTCATGCACTCCATGATACTGCTACTTAGCATTCACTTTGTGTAGCCAGTAGTATGGTAGGGTCCATGAACAGACACCCGTCCTTCCACTGGCATGTTTCCTAGACAACACTCTGCAGAATCACAAAGTAATGTAACTTCTGATACAACAACCCCAATCTACGCTTGCGCACAACCATCTCTCCTTTTTTCCAATGCTTTCCCTTCCTGTGTCACTTATAGAAGACTCCCACAGATCTGACATGGACCTGTTGTAGCTTCAGTGGAGTTAATCCTTGGACTCGAAAGCACTGAATCGTGGGCTCTAAAAAGCTGTGTTCCCCACTTCCTATGTGGGGGTGTTCCTTTGATGTGTCTGTGAAGTTCACATGCTCATATGATAGTGCTGGCTGTGGATTTAGAAAAATAATTTCTGCTTGCTTTATTTCCTAGTTACCTCCTGATTTGCAGTTGTATTTTTCTTCACTTTACTTTCCAGCTGCATAGGCATCAGAGCCATTATTTTTTTTTTTTTTTTGAGTTGTGGTGAGAGTGTCCTCCGAAGAGTTAATTGAGATTAGAGAGATGGACGGCCACTGGATATTAATTCAGATATTTAGCCCTAGGAGGTGGGATGTGAATCTAAGTAAAATTTGGTGAGAGAGAGAGGTAAGACCTATTAAACATCAAGAAATCCTTCCCGTGTGAGGAGGGAACTGGAATCAGCTCCCTTTAGTCACTGCAAAGGCACAAGCAGCTGTTGTTTTTCTCATCTGATGAGTACATGTTATAGAAAAAAGAATTGCCAAATATGTGGGTTTCTGAGGAGTAGGGAAGTACTCCTTCATTCTCATGATTTCATTACATTCCTGTATGTAACGGAGGACGAGATGGCCTTAGATGACAATGATGACTGTGATCACCCAGGCCTGCCTCAGTGGCAATGAATGGAAAGGGAGGCATATTGGATGGTGCAGTCAATTGGGCATAGCTTTACAATGTCAGATGGTAGAGTAGCTGTTGGAGGTGGGGTTTCCTTCTGGACAGTGGGATAGGCAGGATCAGTAAGGCACGTCCTGTGGTTGAACCCAAGCACTACTCTCTCAGGGATAAAACCCCAGTCAAGGTTTGATCCATTGTACATCAGTGACCTTTCAGGGAAGCAGCTGCACTGCTGTGTGGGGCCTTCCTCCCTAGTCAGTACGTATGGGCTCAGGTTCTGTCCATGGTGCTGATTTGCTAGAGAAGCAGTTGAGCAGTGAGACACAATGAGCATTTCTGCTTCAAACAGTCCAACCCAATTGGTCATTGACTACTGAATGAATACATAACATTTGGTATGTATGTACAGTGACATATTAGCATGGAAATGAATGAAATCTTGCCACTTGAAACAACTTGAATGAAACTAGAGAGTATATTGCTATGTGAAATAAGTCAGAGAAAGACAAATGCTGTATGATGTCACTCGTAGGTAGATTTCAACCAACAAAAAAGTGTTCAGTGAGAAAGAAAAAAAAGAAAAGGAGAGGCAATAAAAGAAACAGACTCTTGTAGAGAGCATGCTGATGGAAGCCAGAGTGCGGGTGGGTAAGCAGATGCATTAAATTTTGTACAGACATTAAGGAGTAAAACTGTGATGAGCACCAGGTTTTGTATGGAATTGCATAGCTGCTATTGTACTGCTGGAATGTTTTCTTAGTTTCTTGTGTAGCATATAGTCATTCCACAATTCCATACATAATCCAGAGCTCATCAGGACAGGTGCACTCCTTAACCCTTTCCCCACACCCACCTTCCCTCTGCCCACTTTCTCTCAAATAAATAAAATCTTCAAAATAAATAAAAATGAGGGGTAGCTGGGTGGCTCAGTGGGTTAAAGCCTCTGCCTTCTGCTCAAGTCATGAACCCAGGGTCCTGGGATCGAGCCTCGCATCAGGCTGTCTACTCAGCGGGGAGCTTGCTTCCCTTCCTCTCTCTCTGCCTGTCTCTCTGCCTACTTGTGATCTCTGTCTGTCAAATAAATAAATAAATAATCTTTTTTTTTTTAAGATTTATTTATTTATTATTTGACAGACAGAAATCACAAGGAGGCAGAGAGGCAGGCAGAGAGAGAGGAGAAAGCAGGCTCTCCGCCGAGCAGAGAGTCCGATGCGGGACCCGATCCCAGGACCCTGGGATCATGACCTGAGCCGAAGGCAGAGGCTTTAACCCACTGAGCCACCCAGGCGCCCCATAAATAAATAATCTTTAAAAAATAAATAAATACATAAAAATGAAAGTGTAGCTCATTCTCAGCGTGAGTCCTATCCATGTGTTTCTTCAATAAACTTACTAAGTTGCACCATAAAACATGGCAAGAATTATTTCTTACTATTGTGAAGTAGCCCACAATTTTGTTAAAAAAAAAAAAAAAAAAAAGCCAGGGACGCCTGGGTGGCTCAGTTGGTTAAGTGGCTGCCTTCTGCTCAGGTCATGATCCCCGCATCCTGGGATCGAGTCCTGTAAAGTTTCTCTGGCGAGATAAACACAACACCAGGCAAAGTGGGTGCTAGGCAAGATTTATTAAAAACACTCTCCAGTGAAGTTTCAGGGATCAGAAGAAGGGGAGTCAGGAAAGTTGTGCCGGGAGGAGGTGGGCACCCTCGGGCGAGGTTCCGCGACTCTGGAAAGTAGAGTGGAGGAAGTCGCACACAAGGCAGGGAGGAGGGGGCTTTTAAGGGGTCTGGAGGGGAGCTCAGGGGTCTTTTGGCAAGTTTCCCTTATTTGGATATCTCACCTGCTCCTTGGGATCCCATTGGTCCACTGGAGCCCGGGGCGGGAGAGTCTCAGATTCCTGCTTGTCAGGGTCCCAGTGGTCCATGGGAGCCCGGGTCCATGGGACAGTTTTCAGATTCCTGCTTGGGTCCTTGTTCTCCTGTCTGAGCTCAGGTTTTGTAGTGGGGACTTTCGCCATCTTAAGTACCCCTTTCTTTCTGCCAGCCCAACAAGTCCCACATCGGGCTCCTTGCTCAGCAAGAAGCCTGCTTTTCCCCCTGCCTCTGCCTGTGCTTATTCTCTCTGACAAATAAATTATATCTTTATTTTAAAAAAGCCATTTGCTATTCCTTCGAAAAGCTAATGCAGAAGGCACGAGTTAAGTGTTGTGTTTTTTATTTTTTTAAGATTTTATTTATTTATTTGACAGATATCACAAGTAGGCAGAGAGGCAGGCAGAGAGAGAGAGGGGGAAACAGGCTCCCTGCTGAGCAGAGAGCCCAATGCGGGGCTCCATACCGGACCCTAAGATCATGACCTGAGCAGAAGGCAGCGGCTTAACCCACTGAGCCACCCAGGTGCCCCAAGGCAAGAGTTTTGATTGAAAAGGAACATTAGGGGTGCCTGAGTGGCCCAGTCACTGTGTGTCTGCTTTGGCTCAGGTCATAATCCCAGGGTCCTGGGGATGAGCCCCACATTGGGCTCCCTGCTAGGCAGGAAGCCTGCTTCTCCCTCTCCCACTCCCCCTGCTTGTGTTCCCTCTCTCTCTGTCAAATAAATAAATAAAATCAAAAAGAAAAGAAAAGGAATATTAGCTCCATTCAGGATGCCAGTCAGTTGGAAAAAGACAGACACATGTCCAAAGAGCAACTCCAAAGACTCCTACAGGCCTGCAGATTTTAAAGGGAAGTTGAGGGGTGGGTGGGAGGTTGGGTACCAGGTGGTGGGTATTATAGAGGGCACGGCTTGCATGAAGCACTGGGTGTGGTGAAAAAATAATGAATACTGTTTTTCTGAAAATAAATAAATTGGAAAAAAAATAAATAAAGGGAAGTTGAGTGCAGTGAATAAGTAGGAGGGGAGCAGGGCAGTCTGTAACACTTCTGGATAGGCTGCAGACTCACTGGTGCCTCCTATTAACATGGATGTACCTGGAGGCTGTGTATGGGTAGCCTGGGGGAGGTTCTGCAATAAGGCTTGGTAATTAGTCTTTGTAGGAAACAATGCATGATCTATAGGTTTACAAAGAAGAGTCTAGTTCATCACTCTCACAGGATAAAGGTGCACCCTGAAACACAGTCTACTCAGTTGGCCAGAGGGTTCAATGCTCGACTTCTCTATAAGTTAAAGAAATGTTCTATGGGTTTATTCCGTGGCTGCAAATGGAAATTATTTTCTTCTATGGTGAGTAGGAAATTATTCCCTTCTGTTGATGAGAAGAAGGCAACTGGGAGCAAATCCCCCTGTAACCCCTCGAACCCCCACTCCCAGGTGGGATAGTGATATTCCTCAGGCACTCCTGACTGCCCTAAGGCTAAGGGAAGGAAAAACAAATAGCTAATTTAACACAGGTGACAGTCCACAAGACCACTGAGTTTCCTTCAGATGACAAATATCTTAGTGATTTACAAGAAAAAGCATTCTTATCTATAACTTTCAGAGGGAAACTCCCATCTGTCTTAATGTTAATGCTTTAGTAGGTGGAAAGAAAACCTTAACTTGACAATGGCAGAGCCCAGAGTATTTTGTGGGTCCTCTTTAGAATATGAAAGTTCTTTTAAAAAACTACCTCCTTTTCCCTTATCTCAACTCCAAGTGCATGGGCTCCTTTTGCCTTTGGGTCTTGCCCCTGGGGTTTAATAAGACCATCATTTTTTATCCAAAACCTTTCAAGAATTCTTGCCCATGGGCTCTGGACCTCACCCCACAAATTCTCACCTACATTCCAAAACTCCATCAGAACCAGTCCCCGATTGAATCAAAGCCTAACTGGTGACCATTTCCTAGGAAAGTTGACTGTAAAGACTACATGTGTTTGAATGTCTTTTAGATCATGGTGAATTTCTGTCTTTACTGCTTTCTTTCTGTTTATGTCCTCTACTAACTTTTTAAATTATATAATTGGGTAATTTCCCATTGTAAAAATTTTCTAGTGTTTTCCATGGATTAAAAATCACAGGGCAATAATGCAGCCTTCAGGGCATGAGCGGCAAGGCATGGTATTTCCATCCATTCAGCTTGTGTCCACTCACCAGGCACACTTCTGTAGCCTAGGATATGGTGGCGTAGGGCAGTGACACCTGTATCCTTCCTACCTAGACTTTTATGGCTGGAATGCCTCTGTGGTAAGGCAGAATGGTAATCAATTGCGATTTTTGTTGAGGGACACCTTGCATTGCTTTTGACACATGGACACCCTGACATATCCTGCGTGGGACACCATCTTGGAGTCGGGGAATCTTGTTAAGGGGCCTCCTCTACTTCTCTAGGAGCATGGTGTTAGTCCCTAAGGACTCTCCCATGGGATACTTTTAAACCACTAGAAACCATGTGGGTTGCAAAGTTTAAGAAAGTTACTGCATGGACTTAGTAGGATCTATCAGTTAGATCTCTTTGCAGGAAACTCGGAAAATAGACATAAGTACCCTGGCCCATCCCAGGTTTTCAGGGCTCTAAATCAGGGCATGAACCTAAAGGCCTCTTGCATAACATGTTTGGTCATAAGCAGAACAGTAAACTCCCCCCTGACCTACTGGATGGTAATTATCTAAGTAGGCCACCTCCAAATAAACCCAGGGTAAGGGAGGAAAGGGGCCATCATGGACAAAGGGGACTCTCTCACTGTACCTTCTCCTCATAGATGTGGGGGCTTCTCCCTCACTCATTGCCCATTTTAATGGCTCTGACTGGAGCCAGCTGTGGTTGGTTTCCCTCAGGATGGGAAATCTTAATGGCATTCCCAAACAGCTGCTGAAACGCCCTTTCGTTTGGGGAAATTCCCTGTCATCTCTGGCCTGTCATGGACTGCCTAATTCCCCTTGTTGGTGGAAAACGCACGGCGCTTGATCCTCTGGCCAAGTGGATGATTTTGAGAACTGGAAACCTTCTTTCTGCTTTCTGGGAGCACTTCCCCTCCTCCTCCTCCCATTTCTGAACCACCTTGGGTGGTGCCTGCATTTCTGGCTACTCTACTGGCCTCCCTGCCTCCAGCACCACTGGCTCCTTCTCCTCCTCCTTGTGAGGAGCAAAAGACCACCCCGTGGACTTGGCACTGCCTGGTTCAGATTTCCCACCAGTGTTCCAGTTAAAAATCGGCAATGGGGAGGTACTTTGTTGGTTTAATTAAGGTAGACATGTCTTTAAGGTTATTGGCATTAAATGTGAAACTTGTATCCTATTGGGTTTTGCTGAAGGTCAAATAAGCTCGTGCTATACATATTCTGTTGCAGTTTGGTGGCAAAAGGATGACTTGAAATGATGGTTAACCTTGTCTGTCGCAAAGTTTTCATGGGCCATTGTTAAGAAAGCTTTCAAAGTCTTTGGTAACCTGAAACTTTAGTTTTGCTTAGATGATAAATGGGATTGGATTCATTGGACATCTAGTTTTATTTCAAATGAGATAAAATAGTAAAGCATTGAGTACTGAATGTAGGTCTGTGCTTTTGACTTTTTTTTTCTTTTAAAGACTTCCTTGCCACACAGAGACACAGCGAGAGAGGGAACACAAGTGGGGTGGGGATTGGGAGAGTTAGAAAGGGAGAGGCAAATGTCCCAGCAAGCAGGGAGCCCAATTTGTGGCTCCATCCAGGACCCTGGCATCACAACCAGAGCCAAAGGCAGACTGTTAAAGACAGCCACCCAGGTGCCCCTGTGCTTTTGACTTCTTACTGCAAAGGAATAAAGAATATTTGAATCTGTCAGTAAACATTCTTTGTGCTTAACTGATTCATAAATTTGCCATCCAAAGAGTTCTGGTGTAACAGTTCACAGTTGATTCCTACTCAGTCTTCGCTGGAGACTAAGGTTTTGAAGAGCTAAATGCTGCTAAATGTAATTAAGAGTGATAGAAATAAGAAAAGTAACTCTACGCATAAGGAAGATTAGGGAATCTGAATACATTTTTCTTGAAGGTAAAAGAAGGTAATTTTTCCTGTTTTTTTTTTTTT
The DNA here is from genome assembly GCF_020171115.1 of Neogale vison. Taxonomy (NCBI): domain Eukaryota; kingdom Metazoa; phylum Chordata; class Mammalia; order Carnivora; family Mustelidae; genus Neogale; species Neogale vison. The sequence goes on along the minus strand of NC_058097.1, from coordinate 47,796,227 downwards.
AAAGTATTTTATTTATTTGACAGAGAGATCAAAAGTAGGCAGAGAAGGCAGGGAGAGTGGGGGGAAGCAGGCTCCCTGAGTAGGGAGCCTGATGCAGGACTCAATCCCAGGACTCTGAGACCATGACATGAGCCAAAGGCAGAGGCTTAACCCACTGAGCCATCCAGATGCCCTGGTACTTTTGTCCTAAACTGATTCTTTAGAGAAAAGTGGCCTGGGAAAAATCTGAATGCAAAGGAAAAATTGTAGAAGGTTTTGAAAGGAAATCTTTGGAAAGGAATTTTAGGTGTGGTCAGGACAGACTAAGACTGAAATGCATGGATTTTAAAATACATTAGTATAAGATTAAAATTGTGTTTTCCTTCTGTTAAAAAAGACAAAATTTTCTTGAATTGTTATTCTGCTCTTGATGTGAAAATGTGAACAGTTGTTTTTGTCTTTCCCCACCTGGAAAAAAGTTTCTCTGTTTTGCCTTTATCAGGTATTTAAGGATACCTAATCCTATTTAGGCCCGTGCTTGAAAACTTTCTAAGGTTTTAACAAACTCCTCTAAGATTTAAATTCTAAACAAAGTCTTGTTGACTAACTAGGCTTGTTTTCTTGGTGTGTTACCTCTGGTATAAGGTCATCATCACTTGATACTATGATTACTACTGAAATGTTGTGTCACAGAAGGAACGATTTCCTTGTTAATTATCATAATGAACTCTTATCAGATCATTAACAGTGTCCACTTTTGAGTTCTTGTCATTTCTAATTGTTGCTCTTCTCTTGCAAAATAAGTTTCTTCTGCAAAGAGGTTCATATAAAGGACTTTTAGGACAAATACAGGTATTCAGTATCTGTAAGGTCACAACTGAAATGGGCAAGTATTTCCAGACCTAACTAAAAAAACTGCATTCAAATTAAATAAGAATTAGTAATATGGGGCTACCTGAGCTGAAAAGATGATGATAGTTTTGTGCCTCTTGACACATCCTGGTTCTCTAATGTTTGCTCTTCCAGATTTAGGAAACTTTCTCTTAAGATATCTGTGACTTAAAAAGAATGCAATAAAGTATTGACTTGTGAACACATGGAAGCGTTTAACTTTTCTCTCCACCAGAACCCTCTGATACTCAAAAAGTCTCAGTAAGTATTCTTTTTTTCATGGCAGTCACAGAAATTTGCTTCAGTTCAGTAGAATGTGTTCTCCTAATGGGACACCACTGGAAACACTGGTTATTTTACCACGGCTTTGACTGGAATGTCCTATTTGTGAGACACGTATAGAGTCAGGTAGAACTGAACAGTTTTAAAGAACTGAGGTCGACTTTATGAAACCTGGAGCTCTAAAGCCCCTTGGAAATGTTGGCCTGATCCCTTGCTTTCAGATTTTCCAGCAGCCTCATCAGGTGAGGAAAGATTTTCAATTTCTGGCATGTGCAGGAACCTCAGGATATATTGGGAACCTTGTGAAGAGGGATCTGTCCACATCTACAGGGCTGGCAGGCATGTCAGATGGCAAGTACTGTACTTGACGTGGCTTCTGGAGAGGCTGTTAGAGATTCAAAGAAGTTCCAGCAAAGCAGATTCTAAAAGATGTTTATGATGAGTCATTATTCTTGCTGAGCTTATGTAGGCCAAATTTGTGATAATTTAAGGTAGAAACTTTTCTGGGGTTGGGGAATAATGTTGGTAACAAAGGCAGAAGAAAATTTATTGCACTTCCTTAAAATCAACAGCCCACTGACGAGTCCTTGAAACAGGCAGAGTGACCTTCCTCCAGGGACTCAACTCCTTGCTTAATATTTTGCCAAGGGCAGTAGGCAATTTTAGACCAATCCCAGGATTGAGATCCTGTAAGTCTCCTTTAACATATAAAAACTCCTTTGGAAGCTTCTGTTATCTCTGCCCCACAAAATACATGTTTGCCTTCATCCTCCAAGCTTATGGCCCGCGGATATAAATCTTTGGGGTCTCATTACTCAGCAGTAATAAAGACGCTTTCCTAACCACAGCTAGCTCCCTCAAGGTGCTGGAAACCTTGTTTCCAAAATACCTGGGTGGCTTAAGCTATCTGTAACCACCTTGCCACATGAAAGTATATAATGAGCCACTTCTCATGACCCCAGGGCAGCTCTTTCTGCCCACAGGTCCTGTCTTCTGACTTTAGTAAAAACCTCATTTTTGCACCAGAGACAGATTAAGAATTCTTTCTTGGCCATCGTTTTTGAGCCCTAATGTCTCTTCTACAGAGAGATGATACCAGACATTAAACTTTTAAGATAACGGAAAGTTGCCCCAACGGATTGGCAAACCATTGTTGGATATGCATTTTCTATTTCCTGCGAATATATGTCCCCTGTTTGAAATTCTATATCCTCCCTCCTGGTCCTGTCACAGTGGCACGGAAGCTCCAGTCACCTGTCTCTAGCTTCATGTCCTTCCACTTCCCATAATTAAGATTTTTTTTTTTTTTTTAGTATCCTTAAACTGTCTTACATCATTTTCATTATTAACAGGCCAAAGAACTCAGAATGGAGCTAGAAAACCAAGTTTTCCTCTCCTAAATTCACTTCTGTTGTATGACCCAACCTCCACATTTTAGACCCCAAATCTAATGTGAACACGTGCTGGGGATCAAGAGGAACAGCAGCTTCATCGCTTCGCCAGCGAAGGAGACCTCAGCAGATCAGGCCGGCAAACCTGCAGCGCACCTGGAGGAAGGGGCTAGAGCTTGTAGGGCAATAGAGAATGTCACCAGTTTCCGCAGGAATTGTGTCTATGCTTCCTGCCCTGTTCACCATGTTGTCAGGGCGGAACCAGGTTCCTGAAACAAAGAAGGGCTGAGAAGGGGAGAAGGGAGGTTTGCAGAGGGGAGGTTTGGAGGGGAGAGGCAAAGTGTCATTTAGTTCGAAATGGAGTCTCCCTGAAGCATTAATGCAGCCATTTTCATTTCTGTCCAGCTTGATGTTCTGAAGTGGTTTCCATTTCAGTCACCATGACAGCTGTAGGAAGACCACTTCATATGTTCCAGTGAGAAACTTTTTGGTATTTTTTAGAATGGGTAAAATAACAAAAAAAGGCTAAAAGATGAGATTTCATGGAGAATGTTGAGGAATCCGAATTCCCCTATATTGTTGATGGTATGGTAAAAGTACATTCAGTTCGGAATACTATTTTGGAGTTATATATGAAAATAAACATTTACCTAATAAAGGGGAGCATTTTGTCCCCCTAAAATATATCTTTGGCCTAAGGATTATATTATGCTGGTATTTTAAAGGAAGGGTAAAGGAAAAGATCTGAAACCCAGAATGTTTCCCTTTGTGAGAGACTTTGCATTGATAAGGGAAGACATCACTTGTAAGTGCTGGGCTGGCAGGAAGGGCTACTAAAGACGGTGAAAGTTCCCGCCACAAGACCTGAGCTCGGACAGGAGAACAAAGGCCCAAGCAGGAATCTGAGACCCCAGCCCCGGGCTCCTGTGGACCAATGGAATCCCGATGAGCAGGAGGGATATCCAAATAAGGGAAACTTGCCAAAAGACCCCTGAGCTTTCCCCAAGACCCCTTAAAATCCCCCTCCTCCCTGCCTTGGGCGCGACTGCCCCCACTCTGCTTTCCAGAGTTGCGGAACCTCGTCCGAGTGTGCCCACCTCCTCCCGGTGCAACTTTCTCGGCTCCCCTTCACCTGGGCCCTGAAACTTCACCGGAGAGAACCTTTAATAAACCTTGCCTTACACCCACTTCGCCTGGTGTTGTGTTTATTTCGTCGGAAAACTTTACATTTGGTGCTGAAACCTGGGAAGGAGATTGAGCCCCCACTCCAGTGGGGAGAGTCTCTCCTTTCCCTAGCCGGACCGGACCTGCCTTTCCAAACGCCACTTCTGAAGCTGTGGTGAGTTTCCCCAATTCTGTGCCCCCTTCCAGAAAGCCCTGCCCTAATCGCGGCCGCGTCAGGGCAGACCCCGCCAGTCACCAGATGACCTCCGTGACTCCGAGAGGCTGGGAGACGTCCCAACCTCTACGGCAGTCGACACAATTTTTCCTCAACCCAGTGGTGGATGAGGGGACGCCTTCCTCCAGCCCTCGGGTTGTCTGGCAATGAATCATGGGGACCTCCCAATCCAAATTCGACTCTAAAACACCCCTAGGGTGCCTGCTGGCCAATCTTAAGAACTGGACCAGGACTTGGGTAGGCAACGTCTCATACATTTTTGTACCGACACTTGGCCGCAATACCAATTAGATAATCGGTCCCAGTGGCCTCCAGAAGGCACATTTGACTATCAGATTCTCATGGACCTAGGCAATTTCTGCAAACGCCAGGGCAAATGGATCGAGGTCCCTTATGTCCAGGCTTTTTGGACTCTGCGCTCTCGCCCCTCCCTCTGCTCTCACTGTTCCACCTCTCAGGTCCTCTTGGCCCGCTCCCCTCCCCCTACCCTGCCACCCACTTCTCCCAAAGACGTGGACCTCTCCTCCCCGTCTCTCCTCTCTGAGTCTCCCCTCTCTGAACTTCCGGAGAGCTTCACCCACCCACCGACAAGAGTGGCTCCGGCTCCTCTTCCTCCTCCTCCTTACCGCGATCCCCCACCCCAAGGCCCCTCTCTCCCCACGCCCCCTAACCCCCCCACTCCAACCACCCCCCTTTCTGTCCCTTCCACCCCGACTCCCGTCTCATCCCCTCAACCCCCAAAACCTGAGTCTGCTCCTGATGCGGCCCCCCAGAACTTTCCCTTACATCCCCTCCAGCCTCTCCTCCCATCTCCACCCGCACTAGGGCTAGGAAACCCTCCCCTGAGTTAGTCTGCCCCCTCAGGGAGGTTGCTGGAGCTGAGGGAGTTGTTCGAGTCCATGCGCCCTTCTCTCTACAGGACCTTTCCCAAATTGAGAAACGTTTGGGCTCCTTTTTGGCCAGTCCTGATAACTATATTAAAGAATTCCAATATCTGGCCCAAGCCTATGACCTCACCTGGCATGATTTACATGTGGTCCAGACCACCACCCTCACCACAGAGGAGAGGGAACGCATCCAAGCTGCTGCCCGGGAGCACGCAGATCAGGTCCATCTCACTGATGCTGCCATGCCAGTTGGAGTCCAGGCGGTCCCAGCTGTAGAACCAGGTTGGGATTATCAGGATGGCCAAGATGGCCGCCGGCGCCGCGACCCCATGGTCCAATGTCTCATAGCCGGCATGAGGGCAGCCTCTAATAAGGCCGTTAATTACGACAAGATTAGGGAAATTGTCCAGGCCCCTGACGAAAACCCCGCTATGTTTCTTAACCGATTGACCGAGGCCTTAACCCAGTACACTCGCTTGGACCCTGCCTCTCCTGCGGGGGCCACGGTACTGGCTACTCATTTTATCTCTCAATCAGCGCCGGATATATGGAGAAAGTTAAAGAAGGCTGAGGAGGGCCCTCAGACCCCCATTTCTGACTTGGTGAAAATGGCATTTAAGGTTTTTAATTCCCGTGAGGAGGCGGCTGAGCTTAAACGACAAGCCAGACTCCAGCAAAAGGTTCAGTTGCAGACCCAAGCCTTGGTAGCAGCCCTGAGGCCGGCCGGCTCCGGGAGCCAGCAGAGAGGGGCAACCATCCGCAACCCCTGGGGGCCTGTTTCAAGTGCGGGGCTGAGGGACATTTGGCTCGCCAGTGCCCCAATCCAAAGCCGCCAACTCGGCCTTGCCCTCAATGCCATTTGATGGGCCACTGGAAATCCGACTGCCCTAACCTCGGGGTATCTTCGGTGCCTCAACGTGGGGGACCTCCTGATACAGTAAGTCCGGCCTTTCAACTGCTTGGATTGGAGGACGACTGACGAAGCCCAGACTCGGCCACTCCTCTCACCCAGGCCAAGCCCAGGGTTACGCTCCAGGTAGCGGGTAAGTCCATCTCTTTTTTGCTGGACACGGGGGCTACCTACTCTGTTCTGCCTTCCTACTCGGGACTTACTTGAACCTCACCAATTACTGTTATGGGGATCGATGGGACCTCCTCCAATCCTAGGGTGACCCTTCTCCTTACCTGTAGCCTGGATGGGTTCCACTTCTCCCACCCATTCCTAGTGATTCCTTCCTGCTCGGTCCCTCTACTGGGTAGGGACATTCTCCAGAAACTGAGGGCAACTATCTGTCTCTCTCCTTCTTCTTCTCCCTCCACCTCAACCCGTCTCATCCTACACCTCTCCACTCCCTCGACACCCGCTCCAGATGACCTACCTACTGTAGATCCCCAGGTGTGGGACATCTCAGAGCCCATCATCGCTTCCCACATTACCCCGGTTAAAGTACAGCTTAAGGATAACTCTAAGTTTCCCTCTCGAGCTCAGTTTCCTATTTCCTTAGCCCACTGCCAGGGCTTGAAACCTATCATAGAACGGCTTAAACGTCAGGGACTCCTGATCCCCATCAGTTCCCCCTGTAACACCCCTATCCTCCCAGGACGCAAGCCCTCAGGGGCTTATCGACTGGTACAAGACCTTAGGCTTATTTTCTTTTTAAAAGATTTTATTTATTTATCAGAGAGAGGGCAAGAGAGCAAGCACAGACAGACAGAATGGCAGGCAGAGGCAGAGGGAGAAGCAGGCTCCCTGCCGAGCAAGGAGCCCGATGGGGGACTCGATCCCAGGACGCTGGGATCATGACCTGAGCTGAAGGCAGTTGCTTAACCAACTGAGCCACCCAGGCGTCCCAGACCTTAGGCTTATTAACGAGGCCATGGTCCCCCTCCACCCAGTTGTTCCTAACCCCTACACCCTATTATCTCGTGTTCCCCCAAACACCTCTCACTTTACTGTACTGGACCTAAAAGACGCCTTTTTCACTATCCCCCTGAACCCTGATTCTTATTTTCTCTTTGCCTTCACCTGGGAGGATCCTGACACACACGTTTCTGGACAACTAACTTGGACTGTCCTACCCCAGGGGTTCAGGGACAGCACCCACATTTTTGGCCAGGCCTTGACTACAGATTTACAGCAGTGCGCCCTTAAGGCCAGCACTCTACTACAATATGTGGATGACCTCCTCCTCTGTAGCCCCTCCCTCTCAGTCTCCCAAGACGACACTTCCACCCTACTTAACTTCCTGGGGGCCAAGGGATATCGAGTCACCCCCTCTAAGACCCAATTGTGTGCCCCTTCTGTTACCTATCTGGGCATACTTCTGACTCCCACTTCTAAGTCCCTTACTGGGGACCGCATAAGACTCCTCCAAGAACTCCAACCTCCCCAAACGGCGGATGAAATACTATCTTTTCTTGGGTTGGTCGGGTTCTTTAGACATTGGATTCCAGATTTCTCTATGCTGGCCCGACCTCTATACCGGGCAGCTAAAGAGAGCCCCCAGGGTCCTCTGACTGATCCCACTTCAATCCGCCAGTCATTCCTTAAGCTGAGAGACCGCCTTACCACCGGGCCAGTTTTAGCCCTACCTGATCTCTCTAAACCGTTCCATCTCTACACCGATGAGCGCTCTGGCTCGGCCACCGGTCTCCTAACACAACAGGTGGGGCCTACGCATAGGGCTATAGCCTACCTGCCCAAGCAACTGGATGCCACCACCCAGGGATGGCAGCCTTGCCTCAGGGCCCTAGCGGCATCCACTTCTCTTACAAAGGAGGCCCTTAAACTTACCTTAGGGCAGCCCATCACGGTCTACTCTCCCCACCAACTCACAGACCTCCTTAGCCACGGATTTCTGGCTCATCTGACTCCTTCTCGTCTCCAGCTATTCCATCTGCTATTCCTAGAAAACTCGCATATCTCTCTCTCTACCTCCCCCCGCTTAAACCCCGCCACTTTACTGCCTATACCCTTACCCACCCCGGAACCTGTTCACTCCTGCCTACAACTTATAGAGGACCTCACTCCTCTCCATCCCGGTCTCTCTGATCAACCACTATCCAACCCTGACCACGTGCTCTTCATAGATGGCAGCTCCCTCCTGGCCTCAGATGGCCAGAGACACGCTGCTTATGCAGTGGTCACTATGGATGCGGCATTAGAGACAGCTCCCCTCCCAATTGGAACCACTTCCCAGAAGGCTGAACTCGTAGCTCTCACCAGGGCATTACACCTGTCGAAGGGACAACGAGTCACCACTTACACCGACTCTAAATATGCCTACCTCATAACTCACACACACTCTGCTCTTTGGCAAGAACGAGGGTTCCTAACTACCAAGGGCACCCCTATAGCTAATGGGCCCCTCATTGCCAAGCTGCTTGAGGCCCTTAGTCTGCCCACTGAGGTAGCAATTGTCCACTGTCGAGGCCACCAAACGACAAGGGATCTGGTCTCCCTAGGCAACAACAGGGCAGACTCAGTGGCCAGACAAATGGCCCTAAATACCCCTGCTTCTCCTATCCTCTTTCTTAACACCCCTCACCAGCCTTCCTACTCTACAGAGGAAACACAAGCCCTCCAGGCACGGGGAGGAAAAATTGGAGATAAGGGGTGGATTTACATTCAGGACAGGATTGCCCTACCAGGCAATCTGGCTCACACCCTAATTACTGACATCCACTGATCCCTCCATATTGGCCCAAAGGCTCTCCACCAGTTTCTTCAGCCATTGTTCTATCATCCTTCCTTATCTAAAGTAGTTGCAGTTGTTCACAGGGCTTGCAAAACCTGTTCCGCTGTGAATTCACAAGGAGAAATCCGCAGACCAGGGCCTAACCATCAGCTCCAAGGCCATCAGCCGGGGGAAGACTGGCAGCTGGACTTCACTCACATGCCTCGCCATAAAACCTTTCGCTACCTATTAACCTTGGTTGGTACGTTCACAGGTTGGATCGAGGCATACCCCACGGCTCGGGAAACAGCGGACGTAGTGGCTACGATACTCATGGAGCATATCATCCCGAGGTTTGGATTGCCCCGGACCCTCCAGTCAGACAACGGACCTGCCTTCATCTGCAGTGTAACCCAACAGGTAGCGGAGAGCCTCAACATAACCTGGAAACTTCACATCCCGTACCACCCATAGTCATCGGGTAAGGTAGAAAAAGCCAACGGGCTTTTCAAAGCCCAACTCACCAAACTTACCCTAGAGACCCGTCTTTCCTGGCCCAAGCTTCTGCCCCTGGCTCTCACCAGACTCTGGGCTACGCCCCGCGGGCCTTCGGGCTTAAGCCCATTCGAATTACTGTACAGCCGGCCCTTTCTTATAAATCATAGCCTTCCGGCCATTTCCCCACCTCTTTTATCCTATCTACCTTACCTTACTCTCCTCCGAGCTCCCTTAAGGGCTCACGCTGACACTGTCATCCCAGCCCCTAGCGACCATGCTTCTGAAGGGGGTATACGAGATCTATCCCCTGGGGACCAGGTCCTCCTCAAAAGCTTGCGGCCAGACTCCTTACAAACTCGGTGGACTGGGCCTCATACAGTCGTCCTTACCACCCCAACTGCTGCGAAACTGTTGGGGCACTCTGCATGGGTACATATCAACAATCTCAAACGGGCATCCACAGAGACTAATTGGACTTCCCAGATGGCAGGCCCCACCAAACTCTGCTTGGTTAGGGCCCCTTCTCATATTCCTTCTAATCCAGACAAGTCAGGCGGAATCATGTTTGTCTAGCTGCATGAGGGATTCAGGTACTTCTCGCTATTTTTCAGCCTTTACTTATATGCCTGCAACCTGCTACCGGGGAAAGGAACTGACAACCTGTACGTATGACCAGAAAACCTATTGGGTCTCTGACCTTGTGACAGCCAAACGAGGTATTGCCCCTTGCAACATCTACCCCAGGTCTGGAAAAGTTTGCTGGACCTATCTGGGTCATGTCGGCCTCTCCGATGTGGGGAGTCCAGGACCAGGCTAGCCGAGAGCACATTAAAACAGCGGTCACGGACCTGACTAAACGACTCCAACCCCCCAACAACCTGGTCTATAAGGGCATTAATCTCGGTAGCATCCAAAAATCCCCTGCCACTGAACAACTGACAGTGGCCCTCCTGAACTCTAGTTACAACCTATGGCGAAATGTGTCGAAAAACGGTGATAGTGACTGCTGGATCTGTTTCCCTTTTTCAACACATTCTAACATTGTAGGGATACCCCTCCCTATGGATTGGCCACTCCCCAACTCCACGACCGCAAATAGTACGGTTCATATCGGCCCCATTGGGGAAAACATACCTATTATTATTGTGTCCTCTCCCCTTACTACCGCAGCTGCCAACATCACTAACTCCTCCCTCCCGTATTGTACTCCCTCGGGAATATTTCTCTCGTGCCCTCAGGGAATCTATCGCTGCCTGACCACTAATGACTCCCTGGGCTGTATATTCATCCTACTATCTCCTTCTACCACCATTTACTCTGAATCCCAGCTGCTGTCCATCCTATTCCCCCAACACCGTGGAGAAAGGGCCGTCTTACTCCCATTCATAATAGGGGCAGGAGTAGCCATAGGGGTGGCAACTGGAACAGCAGGGATAGGGACTTCCCTAGACTTTTATTACAAACTCTCCCAGGCCCTGAATGATGATATGGAACGAGTTGCTGACTCCCTCACAGCCCTACAGACGCAAGTCACCAGCCTGGCAGCCTTAGCTCTACAGAACTGACGGGCCTTAGACCTTCTGACCGCAGAAAAAGGGGGGACCTGCCTATTCTTAAATGAAGAATGTTGTTACTTTGTTAACCAATCAGGTATAGTTACTTCCAAGATCAAAGAACTCAGGGATTGGATCCAAGCACGGTGGCTAGACACGTCCTCCTGGGGCTTGGACCCCTACAATTGGGTAACCTGGCTGCCTGGACCCCTACAACTGGGTAACCTGGCTGCTCCCTCTGGCGGGACCTGTATGCATAATCCTCCTTCTAATCTCAGTTGGTCCCTGTCTTTTCCGGTACTTGCAGGGTCTCCTACAAGAACTTGCCCGAGTATCCGTCAATCAACTCCTCCAGCCCTACTCTCGCCCGCCCACTTCCGACTACCCCTATGACGACGCCTCCTGTCAGCAGGAAGTAGCCAGAACGGAGTCGATACCCCTGACACCATTATATTAAGCAAAAGGTCAGAATGTTGGGCTGGCAGGAAAAGCTACTAAAGATGGCGAAAGTTCCCGCCACAAGACCTGAGCTCGGACAGGAGAACAAAGGCCCAAGCAGGAATCTGAGACCCCAGCCCCGGGCTCCTGTGGACCAATGGAATCCCGATGAGCAGGAGGGATATCCAAATAAGGGAAACTTGCCAAAAGACCCCTGAGCTTTCCCCAAGACCCCTTAAAAGCCCCCTCCTCCCTGCCTTGGGCGCGACTGCCCCCACTCTGCTTTCTAGAGTTGCGGAACCTCCCCTGAGGGTGCCCATCTCCTCCCGGTGCAACTTTCTCGGCTCCCCTTCACCTGGGCCCTGAAACTTCACCGGAGAGAACCTTTAATAAACCTTGCCTTACACCCACTTCGCCTGGTGTTGTGTTTATTTCGTCGGAAAACTTTACAGTAAGTGTGCTTCCCTCTGTGTGGCAGAAAGATGGAGGAGGTATCAGTCTCCAGACTGATCATTGGAGAAGCCATGGAGCTAAATGTGGTCACATCCACAGCCTTGGTTTCCCTGCTTTGCGTGCTCTCCTTCCCAGCTGCTTCCCAATAGCATCACTGTGGAGCCAAGAAAAACAAGACTGTACCCACCTTGGGTCTAGCCCTGAGATAAGTACAGCCATCTTGACAAAGAAAAGCTGGCTCCTTGCACCCCCTCTCCACCTGCTCTGCTCCCCTCGACAGTATGTGTGAACAAAAGGTTAACTTGCAGAAATCACAATCCTGCAAGATAGAATCTCCGTCGGTTTACAAATGTCCTAGAGATTTACAGCAAAGAAAGTTAAGTTTCTTCTAAGCCTAAATCTCACTAACAAGGATGCTTGATAAGAGGAATGTGACATTCCACTGATGAAGTCCCAGAACCTAAGTCAGGTTTGGTGGGGTGAGGTTCGGAGCCGACGGCTAAGAAAGAATTCTTAGACGTCTCTGGTGCAAAAAGGTGGTTTATTAAAGCTCAGGGACAGGACCCGTGGGCAGGCAGAGATGCAGATGCCCCAGGATGAGGGATGGCAGATTCTGTACCCTGCGGTTGGGGGAAGGTGAGGGGAAGGAAGGTTTCAACGGAGTTTTCATATGCTAAAGAGGGCCTGCAAGGTGCCAGGATACCTGAGGCCTACTGGAGGCCTTGCCCTCGTGGCTTGATCAATGTCTTTAGACCAGCCATTAACATCAAGATAGTTGGGAGACTTTTTGGTGTGATGTTGTAATCCTGCTATCAATCATCTTTGTTAGTGAGATTTAGGACATTTGTAAGCCAAGGAAGACTCCTGTCTTGCAGGATTGTGATCTCTGCAAGTTAACTGTTTGCTTACTGTTCATGGCTGCCTGAGGAATTTAACACATATGACTGAGGAGGAGCCGATGGAGAGGGGGTGCAAGGTGCCAGCTTTTGCTTTGTTTTAGTAGCCTTGTGCTCCCTCATCACCACCATGAAACTCCCAGTTGTCTTCATGTTAGTGCCTCATTAGAGAGGAAAATGGCCTTGGCTTGATAATATTGAGGCCTCCAATATCCTGACAGTCTTCTTTACCCTGATAGCCCTTCTGAACATCCCCTTTGTCCTCACCCACCACCTAGTCCACCCCTACTCTGCCTTTAAAAACTCTGAAACTGGTTCAGCGTCCAAGTCCCTATTCAGCTGTGTGGGGTATACTTGGGCCCAAGCTTAAGCATGTCAAATAAACCCTCGTGCAATTGCATCGGTGTCCTTGGTGGTCTCTCAGATGCGAATACTCGGGCATAACAATCACCTGTGCAGTTTCAAGAAGGATCTTACCTGCTGCCCCTCCCCCTCACATTCTACCCATCCATTTGGTGGAAACAATAGTGTAGTGTTACTTAAGGGCTGCAGGAGTCCTCAGTGAGGTCAGGATGTGGGGTTATTTCCATATATATATATATATATTTTTTTTTTTTTTTTTTAAAGATTTTATTTATTTATTTGACAGAGACAGATCACAAGTAGGCAGAGGAAGGCAGAGAGAGAGGAGGAAGCAGGCTCCCCGCTGAGCAGAGAGCCTGATGTGGGGCTCGATTGCAGGACCCTGGGATCATGACCTGAGCCAAAGGCAGAGGCTTTAACCCACTGAGCCACTCAGGTGCCCCTTTTGAATTTTTTTTTCTGAGAGTGGAGAGCAGGCTTTGGTCCACGGCGAGGTAACCAGGTCTCTGCTGCGTGAGTCTGAGAAGGTCAGGCCCATGCAGCGCCCAGTTCCTTTGCTGAAGCTGAATTTGTGGGCATTTGGAGGCATTTGGGGGGAGGCGAGGCCCCCTGCAAGCTGATAAGGAAAAGCCAAAGATTAGTCTCGCGGTAGGAGCTCATTTGAATAGCTCCTGACACAAAGGACTAGGAATTTGGGTCATTTCTGCGTTTCAGTATCCTGCCTTCAGGGAAGAAGTTTTGATAAGAGAAATCCGTGTTCTCAGGAGGCTGACTCATTCAGCAGGGAATCCCAGTTCCTGCCCTGGGCCCATTCCGGGTTTTCCCCCCTGTCCTGCCAGCCATGACCACAAGAATGGCACAGATGCTGAAGTAAAAGTGCTTAAGCTCCCCTCTTTGTGCCCAGGGCTCAGACCCTGGGAGAACGGTCACCCTCCTCTGTGCCCGCTGGTGTTAAGTTAACTCCAATCCACAAGGTCTCCCAGGGCTGCACAGTTCCTCAGCCAGGATCCAGCCCGGTCCTAGAACAATTTCCAGATGCACAAGCTCTGTTGGTGGCCTTAAGGGCATTTTCTCCTGATGCTGCTGTGATTTCTCCACAGATACCTTGTGTTAAAGAAATCCAGAGGACGAAAGGAAAGGAGAAATGGCCAGTTCTCAGGTAAGACTGGTGTCCTAGGAGAGGCGGTGTCATGTTTTCCTCCTGAAATTCCTCGGTTTTAGAAATTGCAAATGTTAGTTCCTGTAGTTCTGATGTTTCTCCCTTCTGTTTTCACCTGATTTGAAGATCTTTCCAGAAATGATCCTCAAGGCCAGGTCTTCAGAACCCTTCTCCCCTGTATCCCGGAGCCTTCTCTCCCAAGTCTCCAGCCTGCCTTACAATAGGACAGCAGCAGCTGTCACTGGGAGTTAAAGTCCTGGAAGCACTGAAAATAGTTTCTGAGTGATAGACGCACGTGGCCGGGGGTCTTCAGTCTGAGATTCCTGCTGCTGCTGAGGTTTGGTCCAGGGCGGTCACTGAGGGAAAACCTTTCTCCTTTAGGCCCTGTGTGCTTGCTTTTCTCAGCACTGTGTAGCCCAGGGGTCAGGAAATTGAGAAATAAACTCAATGGATTTCTGTCCAGAATAACTCTAGATGTTCTCTGAGAGAAAGTGTGGGAAGGGGGAGTTCTTGAGACTTCCTCTTTAGAATGTGAAGTAGGTATTTTATGTAAAATACACGAGTTAAAATACTAGAGGGGAACCTGGGGACTAAGTCAGTTAAGCCTCAGGATTGTTGATTTCCCCCCTGGGCCACAATCTCAGGGTCCTGGTCATGAAGTTCTTGGACCTAGGTGAGGTTTAGTGGGGTGAGGTTTGGAGCCGATGGCTAAGAAAGAATTCTTAAGACGTCTTTGGTGCAAAAAGGTGGTTTATTAGAGCACGGGGGATAGGACCCGTGGGCAGACGGAGATGCCGCGCCGGGTTGTGAGGGATGGCAGGTTATGTACCCTGTGGTTGGGGGAAGGTGAGGTAAAGGGGGTGATGTTAGTCTCTAAGGAATTTTGGAAGCAAGGTCTCCAGGACCTTGAGGGGCTAGCTATTGTAGGGAGAAGTGTTATTCATTACTAGTAGTAAAAATCTTCTTGTGAGACCCTTTAGATGTGTATCAGTGGGCCATATGCTTGGGAATGATTCTTGACACTATCTTGGAGATCTAGAGATAAAGTTTCACATTTCTCTTATCAAGTGTCCTTGTTGGTGAGATTTGGGTTTAGAAGAAATTTAACTTTATTTAAGGCTTGAGGAACTGAGTTATTTGCCTCTGGAAATTGTGCTATTGTTAGATAGCTTCTTTGTTGTAAATCTAGGACATTGGTAAACAAAGGGAGACTCCTGTCTTGCAGGGCTGTGATCACTGCAAGTTAACTATGTGTTTTTCTTTTAGGGCAGCCAGAGGTGCCTGAGGAATGTCACACATATTACTGAGGGGAGTGGGTGGAGAGAGGGTGCAAGGTGCCAGCTTTTGCTTTGTCCTTTGCCAGCCTCCTGCTCCCTCATCACTGTGTTGAGCTCTTTCTTTGGCCGCAGGCTCAGCTGGGAACTGCCTTGAGGTTCTGTCCCTCTCCCTCTCCCTGGCCCTTGCACTAAAGTATAAATGAATCTGTAATTAAGATTATGCTGCCTCATAGGGGACATGGAGACTCTGTTGTCTAAATGTGGTGTCTCTGCTGGTCAGGTGGGGGCCCCCAAACCCGGGTCCATGATTGGGGTGGAGGAAGTCACGTGGCCTTGAAGAGTTCACCTGAGGCAGAACCATGCTCTTTGCAGTTCACAGAATATCCTGCGGGAGGCAGGAGGCAGGTGGCAGAGGAGAGAGAGGCTCTGTGCAAGGAGCAGTGGGTGAGGTGGGGGCTCTTTTTAGTGCGGGAAGGTGAGGAGTTAGGGGGCTCATGGAAGTTTCCCTCTTCTGGGCACTGTCCCTGGTTGTCAGTAGTTCATTGGTTAGTTTGGGCCTGCGGCTCCTTTGAGGTGAGTCCCCAGTGGGCCTGTCTGGGTTCAGCAAGGGGGTAACTGGGATCAGCTCTCCATGCCTTTCCTTAAGTCCCCTTGCCTCAAAGCAGCTACTACAGAAACTGTAGGTGATTGAACTGTATATATCCTCTGTTTTCATAATGAGATTCCTATTTCGAATTCCTGTTTCCAGACCACACACAAAAAAATACCAGTAATGGTGTGACCTTGGGTGTGCCTTGGCTCCGAGATCATTTTCTTTCCTATGCTTGGTGTGAACTGGATTTATTGTGTCGCTGCTCTTTGCGAGATCACTCCCCTGCTATGTTCGTATTTTCTCTCCCAGTCATTTGTAGGGAACGTGGATGTACTTAGCAGTACGCAGAGATCATCACAGTTCAACTGGAAATGCCTTTGTCTGAGTTTCTCTTGCTTGTAGCTTTTTTCTTTTTTTAAGAATTATTTGAGGGGCGCCTGGGTGGCTCAGTGGATTAAGCCACTGCCTTCGGCTCAGGTCATGATTTCAGGGTCTTGAGATCGAGCCCCGCATCCCTGTCTGCTCGGCAGGGAGCCTGCTTCCTCCTGACTCTCTGCCTACTTGTGATCTCTCTTTCTCTGTCAAATAAATAAATAAATAAAATCTTAACAACAAAAAAAAGAATTATTATTTGAGAGAGAGGCTGAGAGCGCACATGAGCAGTGGTGGAGCGGGATAGGGAGGAGTAGACTCCCTGCAGAGTGGGGAGAACAATGTGGGACTCCATCCCAGGTCCCTGGAAACGGGACCTGAGCTGAAGGTGGACGCTTTAACCAAGTGCCCTTGATCGTAGATTCTGAGAAAAAACAAGTCAAAAGAGGTGTGCATAACATTAAATTTCCTTCCACTTGGTGCCTTTGGTAAATACCTGAGTAGGGAGAGTGGGACATTCTTCCTGGAATTCACAACTGCCTTCACATATGTTCATGTTTAATTAGAGGAGAAAAGCAATCTTAGTTTCTCAGTAACCAGAGTTCCAGGATTCTGAGAGTCCTCCTTAACATAAGAAAATCCTTTTGGAATCTTCTTTATCTCTTTCCCCCAAATGCATGTTGGCCATCACCCTCCATGCATGTCTCCCACTGATACAGATCTGCAGGGTCCTCCGTCCAAGGTTTCACTCAACAGTAGTCACTTACTACTACTCATCATCACACCAGCTGGGCCCTCAAGGTTCTGGAACCTTGCTTTCAGCTTCCTTCATGATGGCTGCCCTCCTGAGCCACTCACAATTTTAGTGCAGACTGAGTACCTGCTCACACACCAGTGCAGCGCCTCTGACCCATAGGGCCTGTGCCTGTGCATCATCAGGAAGACCACAGCTTTGACACCAAAGACATCTCAGGAATTGTTTCTTCATCATTCACTCCCGCATCCCAAGATTTCACATCAGAAATATCTCATGATTTCCTTCTGGAACATTGGTTCTTCTCCTGCATGCCAGCAGTGTGCACTGGACAAGGAGCGCACTCACCTCTCTGTAGTTGGTAGGGTTGACTTCTTGGAGTGGAGGTTGTCAATCAGTCCTGCCCTCTGTCTCATGGGTTTTTCTTTTATTCCACACTCATGTCCTGGAGCAGGGAAAGTCAGGTCTTGGGTTTAGCTGGTGACATTAACTCCCACTTTCATGTTAGGGACCATCGTGAAGTGTGTCAATGGCCACTTGGTGACTGTGGTATTTATTGCAGGGACAGCTGGCCTTCAGGGATGTGGCCATAGAACTCTCTCAGGAGAAGTCGGGATGCCTGACCCACACTCAGCGGCAACTGTACAGGGATGTGATGTTGGAGAACTACGGACACCTCTGCTTCTTGGGTGAGGAAGACTCCTTCTAGATTCCCCAAACCACACTCTTGGTTTTCTGTTTGCTGTGAAGATTGTCTCTTGGACAATTCCTGTTTGAATAACTGGAATTAAGATCCAGACAGAGAGGGGAGTGAGGAGGGGTTTGTACATGTAGAGAAAAGTCATCATCATGTGTCCTTTTCATTTTTAGCTTCTCAAGGTAATACCCCCACTTCTGTAGATGAGTTGCAATTCTAAACACTTAGTGGCAGAGAATGGTGCTGCTCACATGTTAAACTGAAATTTCCCCTTCTTACTATGTCTATTGCTTGGAAGTGCAGGTCAGGATGTGAACATTGGCAATGCCTCATCTGTGTTCTAAAGGGACTGTTGGGCAACAGGTTTTGGGAAACCATTTTCTAGAATTGTACAATATCCTCTCTTCTGTGCTGAACACAATCCTGATGGAAAGTTAGAATCTCTGGTGATACTCATTTTCCTTTTCTCTCGTAAACAGGTTTCACTGTGTCAAAGCCAGACCTGATCACTTTTTTGGAGCAAGAGAAGCAGCTCTGGGATGTGAAGAGAAAGGAGACCACAGGCTTCCATCCAGGTAGGTGAGAATGAATGAGGCAGATGACAGAGGGGAGGCCCAAGTCTGAAGGAAGAACATAGACCTTAAGCTATGGTTCCACTAGCTGTCCTTGAATGAAAATCAGTTGGAGACATGCCCGGTTTTATTTCTCTCATGCTCCCAGAGGGACATCTACTCTCCCACATTATCAAGTTCTTGCATCCTATAGGGATTCTCCTTCAGCTCCAGTGATGGTCTGCCACATCCACAGGAAGGGCCAGGAGACTCTCCTTGGAGGGGGACGCCCCCCCCCGCCCCAGTCTGAGAGCTTCTCCATTGCTTTGAGGGCCCTGGGGAAGTCATCCTGTTTCTGAGGACCTGTATGTAATGGCCTTTGTCAGTTCTGGCTTTCATCATGAGACAAGTAGGTCAGGGTAGTTGTATACACACTGGGTTTTGGTTCAGAAATTCCAAGAATACTGGAGACAGATTTCTAATGTTTTCTGGCTTATGCTTTCTAATGTTACAGAGGCTTTAATTTAATTCTTACAAAACTGACATTTAGTAACTGCATCAGATAACAAGCCACCTCCCTAAAATGAGACAATGTGCAGTTCTATTTCCCCTCTCTGTGTTCATTCCTCAGTGGTGAAATAATGCAATGTCTCTGTTTCCTAGCCTTCTCACATAAAGAATGTTATTGGGGAACTAGCACATTTATAACTCAGTACTTGGAACCTTTAAGAAAGTCTCACTTACTGTGTAAGTCAAAAAAGGATAAACTTTATGCTTTTTGCCAATAAAATTATGTGTATTTGATTGTGTTTGTGTATCATTCATACATGCTCTGATTCCTACTGTTAATTTCTCTCCCTGGGGAGTGGTGAGTGAATGTTATACTATGTCTAGGTGAGTTGTCATCAACATAGAATTAATTTCATCATGTATTTGTGGGTGAATTGTTTTCTTTTGGCATGAGAGAAAAGAGTTTTCTGGAATTAAAAGTAATTTTGAAACACTTTATACCTGTGTATCATACCATGTTTTGGTAGGAAATAAGAAAGTTTTATTTTAGGTGTGCCTGGGTGGCTCAGTGGGTTAAGCCTCTGCCTTTGGCTCAGGTCATGATCTCAGGGTCCTGGGATCAAGTCCCGCATTGGGCTCTCTGCTCAGCAGAGAGCCTGCTTCCCCCTCTCTCTTTGCCTGCCTCTCTGTCTATTCGTGATCGCTCTCTGTCAAATAAATAAATAAAATCTTAAAAAGAAAGATTTATTTTATCTTTAATTATATTACACTATGATGTGCCTTGGTACCTTCCTCATTAACTTTTGTGTCTTCTGTGAGTATTTTCATTGTGCTTGCCGTAGAGATTCCTTAAAACAACTTAGAGGTAAAACAACGCTTTTGAATCTCAATATTGTGAATTGCACCCAAAACACTTCTTCTTGTCTCCACCCCTGCACCCACTTTGTTAACCGATGTCACAAATTCTAATATTTATGTTGTGTAGTTTATGACGTACATGAACGATTTTTATACTTTTTTAAAGACAAAATTCTGTGGCAGAAATAAATGTGACCTAGGTAATTCCAACACTACAGGTTTGTATAACTGTCTAAATACTTATGTTTAGTGGAGAACTTTAGGATCCCATCTGGTTCAGTTTCTGGGTAGAATCCTTTTATTTCATTGAGAGAGCGTTCCTTTAATGGTTCTTGTAGGACAGGTCTACCGTAAATGTAGAGGGGTCTTTACTTGGGAATGTCTTCATTTCTACATCTGTGGAAAAGAGTTTTGCCTGATAAAGTATTCTTGGTGGTATTTTTCAATCTTTCAGTAGCTGAGTACATTATGCCGGCCCCATTCTTGTTGGGACTGCTGGGAATCCCACACTGCTTTTCTAGGAGCTCTTCACAAAGTGAAGTAAGTGCATTTGCCATGCTGTTTCAAAAGTCTCTTTTCATCTTCTTCTTTTTTTTTTTTTAATTTTAAATTTTTATTTTTTAAAAAAGATTTTATTTATTTATTTGACAGAGAGAGAGATCACAAGTAGGCAGTAGGCAGAGAGGCAGGCAGAGAGAGAGAGGAGGAAGCAGGCGTCCCGCTGAGCAGAGAGCCCAATGCAGGGCTCGATCCCAGGACCCTGGGATCATGACTCGAGCCGAAAGCAGAGGCTTAACCGACTGAGCCACCCAGGAGCCCCTCTTTTCATCTTTGATATTTGATGGGTTAATTATAATCTGTCACTGGCTCATGTCTTGACATTTATGCTACTTAGAATTTAGCAAGCTTGAATTGTCTCTTGTTTCCACATAGGTCACCCTCATCTCCTTATGGGGTCCCCTTAATGTGCATATTGGACCACTCTTTGGTGTCCCACGAGTCCCTCAGACTCTCTCCTTTTCCACCTATTTCTTTGGTTCCCTCAGTAGTGAATTTAGAAAAAGTGTTTTTAAGAGTTCTGATTCTTTCTTCTGCTTCATCAAGTCTGTTGCTGATCCCTTAGTGTATTTTTAAATTCAGTAATTGTACTCTGGGGCTCTCAGTTTCTGGTTCCTGGATGTTACACTTTTTGTCTCTCTGGGTTTACCTTTTGGTTATGATTCATTTTCCTGATAACATTTAGTTACCTGTTGTCTTCTCTTTTTCCTCCATGTGGATTTTTATCATTATAATTTGAGGTGCTTGCAGTTTGTTGTTGTTGTTTTGGTTTGGTTTGGTCTGGTATTGGTTCAGTTTGGGTTTTTTTTTTTTTTTTTTTTTTTTTCAATGTATGGGTCTTTATTAACTTAGGGCCAGTTTTGGAGATTTATTTTGTTCCTCTGATTGGAACATAGTTTTCTTTTTCTTTGAATGTGTTGTGATCTTGGATTAGTATTTAGGAAATTAAAAAAAAAAAGTCTAAGGGCCTAGGATTATAAACTTGTTTTCTTCAGGAGAACACTAATAATAGCAATTCTGAGTTCTGTCACACATGTCTTAGGCATTTGTCAAGTCTGCGTTCCTGTTATTTCTCAGTTTCAGGAAGAGAAGTTACTACTTTAGAATGAGTGATCCCCGACTCTCTCTTTGCCTTTAGCTCTGTTGTCTTTTCCTTGTGTGAGCAGGAGTTCACCTGTCTGAGTAGCCCCCACACTTGCCTCCACAGGTGCCCTGATTCCCCCTTTGTTTCCCGTGTCAGGCACGTGAAAAGAAGCCAGATCACTGAATCTGCAAGTCACTCACTTGTCTCTGTTAGTGTCAGATTTAGTAATGAATAAAGGAAATGTATGTTGTGTATGTTGTGTGTTGTGCATGTTGTGTTTGTGTGTCCAGACAGTACATGACCACAAGCACAGAGGGTTTCTGAGAGTGACTTCTGTGGGGATAACTCAGGATTGACCTGTGACTTGGTTCCTGCAGAGGTTGTGCAAATTGTCCTGGGTCAGAATCACCGGGAGCACTTGTAAATCTTGGATCGCTGTGCCCAGGCTTACATTACTGTGTCAGTAGCTCTGGGGGCAGCTACCCATCTTTCCTTTCTTACTCCATCTCAAGGGACTAGACCTTGAGAACTTATATCTTGGGACACATTCATAGTAGTGTTCTTCAGGAAAAGTAGTAGCCCATGTGTAATGTAGTGAGATACACGGGTGTGTAATCTTGGTTCTCCAGACATGAAAGTGGACTGGTGTGTGTTGGGCCTTTCCTGTGTTGTACCTTGGATGCCTGACCATTGTGTCTACTTCTGAGTATTCAACCAGGAAACCACTCTGGTTATCTATATGTGGTGTGGACTGGAATGTTCACTTGGAAGTGTCCGTTCATGGAAGCTGTTCTGTGTGAGGACAGCTGGGTGAACCATTGAGTGTCAAAGAGAAAAGGAACAATCCAATCATGGGTCACCTTCTGGAAGGGCATATGTACTGTGTGCTTCCTGTTCCTGTATAGGGCACCCAGATTCAAACCCTGACTTGACCAATAGTGAGAGGTTCCCTATACCTTCCTTTATCTACATGATTTCTTTTTGTTAGAAGACAATAGTATTACCACTGACCCATAAACTCTAGAACATTGAATACATTAATAGCAGATACAGCATCAGTAACCGTGAGACAGACATTGTATGCACTGTGCAGAGGAATATGTCAGATAATAGTGAATTTTTTTTTAATTTATCTTGATCTTAGGAAAAAATTTTTAAACCATACCACAGAGATAGAATCCCTTGTGTTTCTCTGAACACATCATTATATTTAAAATTTTAGCCAGAAATGTATTAGAAATTAACATATTCTATGGTTTCTTTCGTGATTGAGGTTTTCTATTTTTATTTCCCCTCTTGGCTAATAAAGTGAAATGTATTCTTAAAATTTGTATTATGCTTTTCATTTCCCTACACAAATCATTTTAAGATTTTGTTTCTTTATTTGAGAGAGGGAGAGAATAAATACAAGTTAGGGGAGGGCCAGAGGCAGAGAGACAAGCAGACTCCCCACTGAGCAGGGACCCCATGCAGGGCTCTTTCCCAAGACCCTGTACCAGGACCCAGTTTTTAGTCAGAAGCTTAACTGAATGAGCCACCCAGGCTTCCCTACACAAGTCATGTCTTGATGTAGATTCTCATGGCCATGGTCTTGTATCAGACTTCTCTGTTGTTTTATCTTTATGTCTTCCCCCTCTAGTGGTGTTAGCAGTCTCCCAGGACCACACACCCAATGTCAGTTGTGATTTCAAAGATCTTCCATGGGCCTCTGTGCTCAGATCAATGATTATTCCTCTTTTCCCATAGAAGACATGCCTTCAGGAGCTGGGCAGTTGTCATAATCTTTGTGGTGCAGGCTGTCCCTGCAATCATGGCAACCTGATAGATGTTGTACCACTGTCACTCTTTACTTCACTGGAGATAGGATAAGTTCTACAGCTTCTATTGCCAGACAGGGGAGCATAGGCAACTCACTGGAGATTGCCTGTGATGTAGTCTGACCCACACTGACAGCCTTTGGGTGAAAGATTCCTGACATGATGTTGGATGCACACTTCTTTGTTAGGTTGACAGAGTGGCCAGTGATGTGTCCCTGGTGGCACAGTGTGCATCTTGGGGGTCTTCCAGACCTTCACAAGTGGCCCTATGGCTAATTATTGGAAGCATCTTAAAGTCAAACCTTCCAGGTACATTGACTTTGCGATCTACACTGCATGTGACTGTATATCACTGCCAGGTGAGCAGCAAAAGATCGTGAAGGAAAATGTATTGGTTGCTGTTGTGGACACCTGCCCCGAATCATACATTCATATATGTGCCTTCTACAGTCTTGTCACTATTCCTTGAAGTCATGTAGTGATGTCATGATCTGCGTGAGCATTTCCTTGGTTGATGTTTTAGTAATACTTGTCATTCCACACATTTGTGTATAAAAAAGCTTGGGAATATAGTGAACACATCTGGCTCTTGGGTAGAGGACAGATGAGTTTATTGTACAGGAAAACAGATGTTTCTTTCTGTGACAAAGGACTAGGTAGATACATTGGATGTTCCTGGATGATACTAGGGTTTCCTATGCTCAGAGTCTCACAGAAGTGACTCAGACCCACCTCATGTGCAGCGTCTCTTGTTATCAGTTGTGGGTGCGCAGCTGGCCAGTGGAATTAGTGTGATGAAGACATTTATTATGATTGCTGAGTCATGAGTCATAAGATGCTTAGACTTTGACCTTGGAACCTCTTGTTGTCTGCCAGGATTGGGAAATGGTTACAGGCCACCTGGTCACAGTTTAGAATGTGTGTCATCTTGGGCTTTTCATATTCTTGGGATTATCCATGGACTTTATTCAAAACAAAATAGATATTCATGAGTGTGTTTCTTGTTTGTTCATTTACATTTACATTACATTACATTTGGGATACATTTACATTACATCAATTACATTTGGGATAGAACAAGGAGGCCACTGGGGTACTCCTGGAGAGAATGCTGGCAAACAACCTGGGGGCTTACAGCATGGAAACAGCCATCTGAAGAACACCTGGGGAGCACAGTGGGGAGAGTATTCAGTAGTCTAGGAGCACATTCCTGAGAGGAAACATTCAGTGACATGTGGCTCCCAGAACATGGGAGTTGGATGACACCATTTCCCTCTCCCATCTTGTAGCATAAAGCAGAGCCCCACTCAGTGAGGACACTGGCTGGCTGCTTTGTTTGCACCAGGACCCACACCCTGTGATCTGAGGGGACTGCCCTTCTCAGTGAGCCTTGTCTCAGGCTCAGCAAGGTCAGCCCCTGCTCAGATCACTTCTCCTGAGCAGGGATTCTGCAGGGCGGCAGGCCTGGTGGAGTTGACGTCCGGTCTCCTTTCACAAGTGGAGCAGAGCTCACCTAATTCAAACTGGCCATGTTCAGGCCAGGGACCAAACACTGCCCGTAGCAGGCAAGGAGAGCCCCTGCAGACCCCTGGCCTGAAGGATACAGAAGTAGACATTGTTGAGTTTTCTAATGGACAGAAGAAGTTAGAGAGTTAGACAAAAGCCAAGATGAAAGGATTTATCCCAAGCAAACCCAGCAGGTAAGGCCAGGGCCAGAGAAGCAATGGAAACAGTAGTAAGGAGCTTGATGGAGAATTTAAGTTAGCAATCATAATGATACTCAAGGAGTTGAGATAAGAATAGTGAGAACTTTACTACAGGCATAAGAGTTAAAAAAAAAAAAAAAAAAAAAGAAGTTGGTTGTCTGGGTGGCTTACTCTGTTAAGCCCCAGGCTCTTGGTTTCTGCTCAGATCTTGATCTCAGGGTCCTGGAATCCAGGCTCAAGTTGGCCTCTGCACTCAGTGTGATGCGTACATGCGATTTTGTCTCTCTCTAGCTCCCACCCAAACTCTTATGACCCCCATCCCCCAGTATATGTCTTTTTAAAACTCAAACTAAGGTGAACAATGCAATAAGCTAGATTAGAAATAGGCTTGATGTTAAGAGAAGGCTGGCAGAAACTGAAGAATGACTTTGTCACATAAAAGGCAAAATGAAGGGAAATACTGAATAGGAACCAAAGGAGAGAAAAGAATAATGCAACATGGGATTTTTTAAAAAAATATCTTATTTATTTATTTGACAGACAGTGATCACAAGCAGGCAGAGAGGCAGGCAGAGAGAGACGTGGGAAAGCAGGATCCCTGCCGAGCAGAGAGCGCTATGCAGGGCTCAATCCCAGGACCTTGGGATCATGACCTGAGTCCCAGTTCACAGGTCACGTCATCCTTTTCTTGGGAAATTCCTCTTGTTCAGAAATTGCGAATCTTGATTTCTGTAGCTCTGATGTTTCTTCCTTATATTTGTACCTATTTTTAAAACCTTTTCAGAAATAATACTCAAAGTTAGGTCTTTAGAACCCTTCTCCCTGGTATCCCCGATCCTTCTCTGCCTTCTTAGAACCTGTGTTCCAATAGGCCATCAACCGTTGACTCTTGAATTAAGTAAAGTCCAGTAAGTATTGAAAACATTTCCTTGGGATATCAGCGGAGGAAAGCATTTTCATTTATGGCCCATGGGAATGCTTGATCAGCTCAGTGCAGCCCAGGGTTAAGAAAATGCATAAATAAACAGGATGGATAAGAGATCCAGAATCACTCAGAGAATTCGCAGGGTAATGCCAGGGAGTGAGTCTTGCTCCTTAAAATGTGAAAAACAGGGGCACCTGGGTGGCTCGGTGGGTTAAGCATTGTGCTCTTGATTTCTGGCCAGGTTGTAATGAACCTGGTGGTTCTCTGCTTAGTGTTCATGGGGGTGTGCAGGGAGTGTAAGATCACTGTTTCTTTGAATGTGTACTTGTACTACTTTTTCAAGATTTCTCTGGTGCTAATGAGTTCTGTATATTAATTGTAGCTGTGATGTACAGGCAGTCATGAGATCTAACCCAAATGCAGCAGTTTGCCCTTATATGATGGTTCTAGAACCATCCATAGAGACCATAGGTCAGCCTTCTGGGCTCCAGGTGAACATTTTTTGCTTCTAGCCCTCATCCTTGTAGACTCAGAAATAAGAGCTATTACCTTTCTGTCATTCTGTGTGTTTGTGTTGACAATAAAAGACAAAAATCATCATGGGCAAAAAGATTTATGTATCGAATCATTGAAAATGTTTCTTAAAGTAGTTGTCATGACAAGTTTCTATTCCGTCACTTTTCCTTTGGGTGTAACAACTTTCTTAATGTCTGGGTGCGTCCTTGAAAGTACAATGGCAGATCAGTGCTGGGTGAATCAGTTCTTGTTCTCTCATTCTTCTCAGGTTTGACCCCTGCTATGAACACTGCTTTAGGGTCTCTCTGCATAATGGCCTCGGTGTCATTGTAGAGCGACTCTAGGTCAGAACACCTTGGTGAAAACTTGATCCCTTGCATGTCACTGGATGTTTGACAAAATATTCCTATAAAAATAGAATAATGTATTTGTTCTCTGAGATGGTTATTACACATTTTCCCTTAATTTATAAACAACTGTTAGGAGCTCTCTGGAAATTAGGAAATGGTGAGAAAGGATTGTTGTCTTTCTTGCTTTGCCAGTAGAATCTATAATTGGTATAAAACTCACTCAGGGGGCGCCTGGGTGTCTCAGTGGGTTGAAGCCTCTGCCTTCGGCTCAGGTCATGTTCCCAGGGTCCTGGGATCAAGCCCCACATGAGGCTCTCTGCTCAGCAGGGAGCCTGCTTCCCTTCCTCTCTCTCTGCCTGCCTCTCTGCCTGCTTGTGATCTCTGTCTGTCAAATAAATAAATAAAATAAAAAAAAAAACTCACTCAGGCATGCTTGGGTGGCTCAGTCGGTGAACTGTCTGACTTTGGCTTGGGTCATGGTGCCATGAGTCCTGGGATGGAGCCCTGTGTTGGGTTCCCTGCTCAGGTGGGAGTCTGCTTATCCCTCTCCCTTTGCTACTGACCCTCTATTCTCCCCGCCAGCCTTGTTCTTTCTTGTGTGAGTACGCTGTCTCTCTCTGTCTCTCTCAAATAGAAAAAAAATGAAAACCAGTTTAAACAAACAAACATTTCTGTTCCAAGTCCTCCAAGAATTCCTCCTTGGAGTTCTACCTTTTTATTATTCCAAAATGTATCCCTTGGTGGTTGGGCTATTGCTCTCTTAGAAATGCAGACTCACATAGCAACCCAGTCCTCCAGAACAGAATTTGCATGTATATAAGATTTCCCCTGCCCTCTTAGAATTTAATAAGTACATTTGTAACCCACTAAAACATCCCACCTAAGAAGCAGACACTACTTACACTGTATGATGTTATACGATATAAAAAATGTGTATGCCTGTATTGATGCCTTCGTTTAACAAGTTATTTTGGATGAACACACTGTATTTATACTGATTTTGTGGATCCTGTGTCATTCTCTTACCTCAAGCCAGAGAATACATTAGCGCCTATTACTGGGTTAATAATTTTCCTTTCCGTACAAAGGAGGTTAGTCTCTGAAGGCAGAACAAATTGTCCTATTAAAATGGGACTAACATGGGTTCACTGCTTGGTGAGTCACAGAAAGTACCGGGATGGGGCGATGGTGGTCACACAATGGAAACTTGATTTGCCTTAAAAACAAAACAAAACAAAAAGGTGGGGTGCTTCACAGGGAATAAGTTCCAAATAAGACACTGACAGAGCAAGGGGGAAGGATTCCCTGTTACTTGGAGTTAGGGTGGATGTTCAGAAAGTAGAGTCTGGTCCTGTGTAGAGCTGGGCAACAGGTGACACAAGAATCTCAAGAAAAAAACTTCTCAGGCCTCTGGGGGGCTCAGTCATTAAGCATCTGCCTTCATCTCGGGTCACGATCCCAGGGTCCTGGGATCGAGCCCCACATCGGGCTCCCTGCTCCATGGGGAGCCTGCTTCTCCCTCTTCCACTCCCCCTGCCCGTGTTCCCTCTCTCGCTGTCTCTCTCTGTCAAATAAATAAAATCTTAAAGAAGAAAAACAGAAACCACTTCTGTACATACTCTGTATGTTATGTACATGATCTTTGAGTTCCTTTTTTGGTAGAGATTTTAATACTAAAATAAAGGGAACTGTATAGATCATTCCATGGGTTACTTCTTGGTGCCTCTGCTTAGGTGTGAGTCTGGGGATAAGCTCAAATTGGGCCAGCCTAAGCTCTTCCTCAGGACAGTTCGCACTTTTGCTGGATAGTTTCCATTTCTTTTGTAGGAGACTGGGGGATTTGAATGAGGTAAAAGATAAGGTGGAAACCCAAGGGCAAGTAAAATATGGGACAGAGATTAGAGGGTACAAACAGGTAACCGGAGAAGGTCAGGTCTTGGGTCTGGCTGGTGACATTAATTCCTATCATCTTGGGGACCATCGTGAACTCTGCCAGTGGCCACTTGGTGACTGTGGTATTTATTGCAGGGACAGCTGACCTTCAGGGATGTGGCCATAGAATTCTCTGAGGAGGAGTGGGGATGCCTGACCCACACTTAGCAGCAACTATACAGGGATGTGATGTTAGAGAATTATAGACAACTTGTCTTCTTGGGTGAGAATAAGTCCTTCCAGATTTACAAACCCCCTCTCGGTTTTGTTCCTTCCTGTGAAGGCTGTGTCTTGGAAGACTCCTGTGTGAGTGACTGGAATTCAGATCCAGGCAAAAAAGGAAAATAAGTTGGGATTTGTAGATGGAGAGAGAAATCTTCCTGATGTGTCTTTTTCAGCTCTAGCTTCATCTTCTTCATCACTTCTGTAGATTCCTGGTCATTCTAAACACTGAGTGGCATAAAATGGTGCTGCCCACGTCTTCTACTCCAGTTTCCACTAACTGTTGTGTAGGTGGTACCTGGAAATGGAGGTCAGGACGTGAACATTGGAAGTACCTCCTGTGTGTTCTAAAGGGGCTGTTGGGCAACAGGATGTGGGAAATGTTTTTCTAGAATTCTGCAATTTCCTCTCTTCTCTACTGAGCACAACTGTGATTGAAAGAATCTCTAGTGATACTCAACTTCTTTTTAAATAAAAAACAGGCCTCATTACATCCAAGCCAGACTTTGTCTCCTTTTTAGAACAAAAGCAGCAGCTCTGGGATGTGATAAGAAAGGAGACAGTAGTCATCCATCCAGGTAGGTGGGAATGAATGAAGCGGGTGACAGAGGTGACGTCCAAACATGAAGGAGGATGATGGACCTTAAAGTGTGGTTTGAGTCAATTTCCTTGAATGAAGATTATTTTGGGAAGCCTGGTGGTGTTAGTCTCCCTGTCACTGAGGGACATCTGCTATCCAAGATTATCAGGCTGTTAGATTCTCTAGGGATTCTCCTTCAGCTCAAGTGCTGGTTACCACATCCACAGTGAGGCCAGGTAACTGCCCTGGGAGTGGGAGGGCCTCCATAACCTGAGAGCTTCTCCATTGCCATGAGGGACCCAGGGAAGTCACCTTATTTCTAAAAACCTTAGTGTTGAGCCCTTTGTAAGTTCTGTTTTGCTTCGTGTTAGATGCATGTGAGGGTAGTGGTGGGCATAATGGGATTTGGTGCAGAAATGCTGGGAGCACTGGAGACAGACGTCCCGTGTTTTCAGATTTATGCTTTCCAATGTGACAGAGGCTTTCATCTGAATTATACAATATTGAGTCTCAGTAGCATTATCAGATCAGAAAGTACCTCCCTGAAATGACAAGGTCTAGTCCTTTACTCCCCTTCAAAAGTTGGTTTTACTTCATATGAACTTGATCATGGTATCTCCCCTGCAAGGTAAGTTTTGTATGAACTAATAGTAGAAATTTTTCCACTCTGTATTCCATTCCTCAGTGGTGAAGTAATGTATCTGTTTGTTTCCTAGAATTCATACCTAAATAATGCCAAGGAGGGGGCAGAACATTTGGAACTCAACATTTGTAGACTATAATACAGTCTCAGTTGTTGCCTTATTTATTAATAATTGTGTCATTTCATAATTTCATTTTAATATTTTCATTAAGTATGAAATTTCGTTTCATAATTTCATTAAGTTATTGTGACTTTGCCATGTTTGTTTTTATTTTTTAATTAGTTGTAGTTGGGATTCATTTTTTTTTAAGACTTGATTTATTTAGTTAGCAGACTGAGATCAGAGAGGCAGAGAGAGAGAGAGGAGGAAGAGGGCTCCCCGCCTAGCAGAGAGCCCAATGCAGGGCTCAGTTCCATGACCCTGGGATCATGATCCGAGCTGAAGGCAGAGGCTTAACCCACTGAACCACCCAGGTGCCCCGAGATTCATTTCGGATGTTTCTTTAGATCCCAAATCCTGATAGGATGTGGACATGTGCTTTATAAGAAGTGAGGTAGATAATTAGTACAGTCCCCATGTTTAAGAAAAACTTCTGTTTATAAATGTAGTTTTACATCAGGGAAGGTCAGTCACTAGATTTTTGTTCTGCTCTCCTCAGAATAAACAATGTGTACTCCTCTTGTGTAGTTCGTTGGTCAGTGGTCAGTGTATGTTGTATCATGTCTATGGTGTTGTCATAATAA
This sequence comes from Neogale vison, assembly GCF_020171115.1. NCBI lineage: Eukaryota > Metazoa > Chordata > Mammalia > Carnivora > Mustelidae > Neogale > Neogale vison. The sequence continues at coordinate 47,765,673 of NC_058097.1, read as the reverse complement.
TAGAATTCATTTCATCATCTATTGGTAAATTTATATTTCCCTTGCATGAGAGAAACACTTTCTTGAACTGAAAGTAATTTTTTAAAAGATTTTATTTATTTATTTGACCATGAGAGAGAGATCACAAGTAGGAAGAGAGGCAGGCAGAGAGAGAGAGGGAAGCAGTCTCCCCGCTGAACAGAGAGCCCGATGCAGGGCTGGATTCCAAGACCCTGAGATCACCACCCGAGTCAAAAGCAGAGGGTTGATCCACTGAGCCACTCAGGTTCCCTAAAAATAGATTTTCGAGTAACAGCACCAACTAGGAGGAAGTACATGTATGTGTGTATCGCAATTGTGTCTTCAGAAGGAAAAGGAATATTGGTTTCGAGGAGCACATTTCCAGGTTTCAAAATTGATGATTTCCTAGTAAGCAAAAGTATTATATATTCATGTTAGGAATAGTACGGAACTTATAGTTCCTAAATCTCGAGTATCTTGGTTTGAGACTCTCCGCATGTAAATCCTATCTTGTGTACCTGGGTGTTAACACGTGAAGGATCCACTCTTCTCTTCTTCCAATCTGCATAATCTTAACATCTCAAGGATTTTAAGAACACTTTGCATGAAATGACTTGGTGTTCAGAATTTAATGTGCACATGGGAGGAATTCTCCAGGGAGCACATTACATTCCATGTAGTTTAATTGATAACATTCACTTTTTCCTTTGTGATTGGAGAAGTAAGATTTCTTGAGTTGCTATTCTTTTCCTTTGTTGGAAGTGACATCATCCAGGTTGCTAACTTCACTGTAACAGTTTGATTAGGTGAAAACGTAGAGACTTCAGGACGCCTGGGTGGCTCAATGGGTTAAACCTCTGCCTTCCGCTCAGATCTTGATCCCAGGATACCAAGATCGAGTCCCATATCGGGCTCCTTGCTCCACAGAGAGCCTGCTTCTCCCTCTACCTGTCACTCCCTCTGCTTGTGCTCTCACCCTCTCCCTCTCTCTCTGTTAAATAAATGAATAAAGTCTTTTAAAAATGGGGGGGGAAGGAGTGATGATGTAGCTAAGGTTAAGCGATGAAACACGTCTAGGCTAGAGCTTTTAAATTCTTCATGTGGAAGAGGACCCTTGAACAAGGCTGTGCTACTGACTGAATTTAGAAATGTAAATTTTTCTTGTTTCGTTTACAAATCATCTCCAGTTCTTCTGTCTCCTTATCTCCATTCTGGTCATGTGTAGGCAACAGAGCTGACCTTCCTTTCTATCCTATGGAGGCCCCATCGTCACTGCTCTTTCCTCCCCCAAGTCACACAGGCTCTTGTAGCTCCTTAGAAGGACCATGGAATTTTCTAGGTTATTAGTAAATCATTGGTAACGAGATAATTTGAGGCCATATCTGAGATTTAAATACATTGTCATTACCACTTCATTGGAAGCTTTGGAAAACACCATCAGTGGGCCACAGGATTGATTTAGACACTTGGCACTGAGAGAGTTGTGAGGACAGATAAAACATGATGATGACCTAGTTTGAGAGGAAGAGAAGTCCTACAAAACACCAAATATGGAGAATTCTTGATGTGGGCAAGTTCTGTAGGGAGCTCCCTTTGGTCACTGCAAGGCCTTAGGAAGCTACTTGTGATGAGCAAATGTGACAGAGATGGGGACTTGAGAATGGTGGGGATTTTCTAGGATTCAGAGAATAAGATGCTTTCTTCACAGATTTGTGAATTCCTTGGTGATAAGGGAATCATCAGCAGTGACCATTTCTGCTTTAGACAGCCTACCCAATTTTGGGGCTAGCTGTCCCTATGTTGTTTCACAGCCCATGCTGTCCCTACAGTCCTCCTAACCTGAGCGGAAAGAGGACTTGCATCAGTTGTAGAAACTAATCAGATTAAGTACATGTTATCCTCACATTTAACATTGGATCAATTGAGGGATAATAATACATTTTTCAATACCTGTTACTTTGTGGTCAGGTCTACCATGAAAAGACTGATGTGTGGGGCACCTGGGTGGCTCAGTGGGTGAAGCCTCTGCCTTTGGCTCAGGTCATGATAGCAGGGTCCTTGGATGGAACCCCATATGGGGCTCTCTGCTCGGTAGGGAGCCTGCATCCCCCTCTCTCTTTGCCTGCTTCTCTACCTACTTGTGGTCTCTCTCTCTGTCAAATAAGTAAATAAAATCTTTTTTAAAAAGGTGAAAGAAATTAAAAAAAAAGGAAAGAAAAGACTGATATGTATGCATAGAAAAGAAGATGTGTATTTTGTTTTATGTACACAGTGAGTAGATAGGTGCTCAGGCCTGATAGAGTGGCTCAGACACACTAAAGTGCACTCTCATCTTTTAGTTCTTCTCTGCAATATGGTCCTCCCTAGGCATTCTGTTCATACTAGCTCTCTCATGGCCCCAAGATACCCACCACACACACACCAGGCATCAGTCCATGTTGAAGGCAGCAAAGGAGACAGTGTAAGTCTGGTTCCACTTAAGAAATTTGAATTGATGCCTCTTCGTGTTCATTCAGGGAAGGCCATCCTCCCCAAGGCCTACTCCACCATGCTGTGGACCAGAACTCTGTCATAGGAGCCAGTCTAAGTAGAAATGTGGAAGTGTAGCACAGGTGGACATAGAGATGTTTGCAAATGGCTCTTGTTGTGTGAACTGGTTTACAGCATCTGAGAGAAAGGGAATCATATTTTGCACTGAACCTGTTTTTTAAAAAGATGCTAACATTTAGAGTGTCCTTAATCTTAATGCTCAGGGATTTTATGCTGCATGCCCATTGAATGTTGATGAGCTCCTTAAACCTGCAATTTATGGTCTAATGGTAAAAATCATCATCTACAGATTTACAGTGAAAATTCTGTATGCCATCCCAATATAATACATGACATGTATCGATGTCTTGTGTGCATTTCATTACTTAGTAGATAAAATATTTACATAAGTGCCCCTTCATTTTAATTATGTTGCCTTTATACAAGAATGGGACCAGAGATGTGTTTGGGGTAATCCCAGAAAGCTCAAGGAGAGTATTGAGAGAAAACAGGGATGGAAAAGAAGGAAGCCAAGATAGACTTTGTTAGAGTCAGATTAATTTATGAAAAAAGAAAATGTGTGTTGTGTATGTTGTGTGTGAGTTGTCTAAGTGTATGTCACAACAGTAGCATGACCACAAGCATAGAGGGATTCTGAGAGTGACTTATCTGTGGACAACTCTGGGATGACCCATGACATTTCCTTCAGAGGTAATCAGATTTTGCCTGCATCAGAATCACCAGGACAGTTGGAAATCTTGGATTGGTTTGCCTATCCCTATATTACCATATCAATAAGTCTGGGGTGTAACTCCTGAATTTCTTTTCTTAGGCACTCTCAGGTCCCTGTCTAGGGAACAGATGCTGAGAACCAGTGTCTGGGGACACATTTAGAGCTCACTTCCTCAGGAAGGGTATTAGCCTATGCAAAATGTAGTCAGGGGACAGGTCCATAATCCTGGTTCTCCAGGTGTGAAAGTGGACTCCTTTGTGTGCTGGGCCTTCCCTGTGTTTTGACCTTGGACACCTGACCTCTGTGTCTGGTTCTTAAGTAGTCAGCCAGAAAGCCACTCAGGCTACATGTGTGTGGTTTGAGCTGGAATTTTCACTTTGAAGTCCCAGCACTGAGTGTGAAAGATGAAAAAGAATGCAAGCACAGGTCACCTTCTGGAAGAGCACTGGACCAGGGTGCCCCGTGTTGATGTGCAGGGTATCCAGGGTCAAACCCTGAGTCTACCAATATTGAGATACTCACTCAACCTTCTTGTACCTAAACCATTTCTGCCAGTAAAAGGACAATAACATTAGCACTAACACACAGACTTAAGGATATTAAATACATTAAAATAGATAAAGCATCTGGTGCCTAGGTGGCTCAGGGGGGTAAGCCTGTGCCTACAGCTCAGGTCATGATCTCAGGGTCCTGGGATCAAGCCTGGCATTGGGCTCTCTGCTCAGCAGGGGGCCTGGTCCCCTCCCCCCCCCGCCTGCCTCTCTGCCTACTTGTGATCTCTCCCTGTATCAAGTAAATAAACAAGATCTTAAAAAATATATAGATAAAACATAAGTAACCATGGGACATACACTATAAGTATTATGTAGAGGAATATGTGAGACTTCAGTGAATATTTTGGATTTTCTTTTTCATGAGAAAGGTAGCCCAGCAGTCCTGTTCCATGCGGAATCCTCTCCATTTGAATGTAGCTTTTGAACCTCAGAAGAAAGCTGAGTAGCCTGCATACGTGTGAAAACTGCAGTGGTCTGTCTGGTCCAGATGTTCCCTGGAATCCTGCGGAATTGCTCATGCTGATATCTGTACCTTTTCCTTTGCTGGAATGGAATGAAGGCACATTTGAGAGGTTTTAGTCTCAGTCATCTGAACGTAGCCAACTGTTTGTCATTCCTTCTAGAGGTATCCCAGGGACCATGGCAACTTCTAGTTTAAACATTTTCAGTAATTTGGTTGCTAATGTTATTTTCTGTGTTCCCAGAGGGTCAGACATGTACCCATTGGCAGCTGTGGGCTCCTGAGCATTTTCCAAGCCAGCGCTGGCATATCTCTGTTCGGTGGATCCCCAGGTTACATACAGACATTGGCAGGACTGAAGCCCATTCTCTGTTGCAGAAAGAGTACAGTAGGCTGGGATCTGAGGACACAAAAAAGGAAAATAATCTGAGCAAAAGAGAGATTTGATTTAGAAAACTCAGTGACTGTATCAAATGTTATAACATTTGGTTACAATGTGCTGTGAGAGTTTTGTTTCCAAATATAACTTAAGTTCCTTTTTCTGGTGTAAGAGGAGTTCCTATTTATTTGGTAGAGGGTTGATAATTCAGTCTCAGTGACTTGTGCAATTTTAGGAATTGTTGTTATTGTTTTTATTGCTAAGTTATCTGATTTGGTAGTATATAAATGCTAAGTTAAAGCACAGCCAATTTTAGTATTTTGTGTAAACTGGGCATTACCTTCATTCTTACATTACTATTCTGGTCTCTATTTTATTTATTTCAGATTTAACTTTGTTACTTCCTTGTACTACTAAATTTCATCTAAGTTTTTTCCTTTCCTTGTTTCTCATGGAAAGTAAGTTTAATTCCAACTCTCTCTCTCTTTTTTTTTTTTTTGTTTTTAAAGATTTAATTTATTTATTTGACTGACAGAGATCACAAGTAGGTAGAGAGGCAGGTAGAGAGAGGAGAGGAGGAAGCAGGCTCCCTCTCAAGCAGAGAGCCCAAAGTGTGACTCGAACCCAGGACCCTGAGATCATGACCTGAGCTGGAGGCAGATGCTGAACACACTGACCCATCCAAGCACCTTTCCAGCTGTTTTTGTTTTTTTTTTTTAACTCAGCCATGTATTGCATTAAAAAAAAAAATTGTAAATGGAAAGTGTTGCAGACAATGTTTAGCAGAAATAAACAAAACAAACAATAGATAAAAATCACAGAAAAATTAAATTAGGATTCTTTAGGGTTGTTTATAGATCATGTCATCTGTGAACACAGATAATTTTACTTTCTCTTTTTTTCAGTTTGGATTCTTTTTATGTGTCTTTACTTCCCTAGTTTTTCTGACCAGAATATCCAGTACCATGTTGAAAGACAGTGATAGGGTTACTTTATTACTACATTTCTGATTATAGAGGAGAAGCTTACAATCTTTACCTATTGAGTATGTTGGATTTTTTTCTATTTGGTTCATTTCAGTTTTGTGTTTAAATAACCATCCTTCTAATTTTACACTCATGTGGCACTTTTCCAGATTATTTGAGATGCAGGAAGGGATTTGTGCTAGAACATGACAGTATCACAGAAGTTTCTATTAGGGTATGTGGTCAGTATGTTCTGTTCAAAGATAAGATGTCCACGGAGAAAGGAAATTCTGATGATTCCTTCCCAGCCATCTTTCTGACACTCTCTGATTGACTTGAAGCTTGTATGTTACAAATCATCAGTATATTCATCTGAAAATTGTAAGTTCAATGAGTTTACATTTCTCTTATTTGATATCTTTCAGCCATATCTTCACATGACACTCAGAACTTCTGCAAAAGCTGAGCATAGATGCTTCTTTCCAAAAATTGACTATGAGTAGATACAAAAATTGTACTCTTGAAAATGTATACTTAATGACAGACCAGGACGGTGGTAGGGAGAGGGAAGGGCATCAAATATACCGTGAAGGACATGGCCCATCTGAGGCAACGGTGTCTAATAAGTCTCAAAATGACTGAAATAGTGAAGGATATAAAACATCATGGAAAACCTCCCTTTTTAAGTCAGCTGCTTCCACAAAGCAGTGTGTTTCTGTCAGCAAAAGCTCCATTCAAGTATTCAAACATAGCTCTTTGCAGAAAGACAGTTTGGACAATCTGGAAAGTTATCTAGTCCATGCTGAAAATAATGATTGGAAACATTTTCAAAACGGGATTGGATTGATCCCATCAGATACTTCTGAAAATCAGAGATTGAATAATGAAAAACAAAGTACTAAGCAAGATCCATATGAGAGGGGCTTCACTGAGGAGTTGACCTTCCAGAATGACCAGTGCCCTTCCAATGGAGACAGCATTAGCATTGCTCAGTACCCTGAATCTGAGAAAACACTTAACCAGGGCTGCAGTGTTCAGAGATGTGTGAGGACTCAGTTTTCAGAGAACCAGTATGAATGTTAGAAAGGTGGTGAAGTCTTTCATCAGAGGTCTAACCTTATTACACGTGAGAGTATCCTTTTGGGAGAAAATCCTGATGAATCCAGTCAGTGTGAGAATGGTCCTCAGCAGTCCTCCAATATTGGTGATCATCAGAGAATTCACGAGGCCAAAAACCCATTCAGATATGCTAAACGTGGTCCCACATTTAGTCAATCAAGACTAAGAAGAAAGAAGACTATCCCTAGTGGAAAGAAAACACCCATTTTTAAGGGATGTGGTAAAGTCTTTGGCACTCAACCCGATCTCAGCATCAGCAAATGAATACTGAACTGAAATCATACAAATGTGAAGAATGTGGTAAAACCTTTAAGTACTGCTCATCTCTAAGGAAACATAGGCAAATCCATACTGGAATGAAACTCTACAAATGTAAAGAATGTGGCAAAGTTTTTAAAATTCGCTCAACACTCAACATCACAGAATTCATACTGGATAAAAACCTTACAAATGTAAGGAATGTGGTAAGTCCTTTAACCAGCAGGCACACCTTACTCGACATTGCAAAGTTCATACTGGAGAGAAGCCTTACAAATGTCAAGAATGTGGCAAGGCCTTTAAGGAGCACTCACGCCTTGATCAACATCACAGAATTCATCCTGGAGAGAAACCTTACAGATGTCAAGAATGTGACAAGGCCTTTAAGTGTTATGCAACCCTTAGTAATCATTTCAGATTTAATACTGGAGAGAAACCTTACAAATGTAAGGAATGTGGCAAGGCCTTTAAACAGTGCTCACACCTTGCTCAACATCACAGAGTTCATATTGGAGAGAGACCTTACAAATGTCAAGAATGTGACAAGACCTTTCAGCAGAGCTCATTGTTTACTGCACATCACAGAAATCATACTGGAGAAAAACCTTACAAATGTAAGGAATATGGCAAGGGCTTTTCATTGCACTCAGACCTTCTTAAGCATCACAGAACTCATACTGGAGAAAAACCTTACAAATGCAAAGAATGTGGCAAGGCCTTTTACTAGAGCTCACACCTTAGCAAACATCATAGAAGTCATACTGGCAAGAAACTTTAAAAATGTAAAGACTAGGAGTAAGGACTGTAAAACCCTTACATCACAGACCTTGCATCTGATATAACTGGAGAATAACTATACACATCTAAAGAAGTCCACCCTCTCTCTCCCTGAAACTCACAACATTTTAGTTACCATATGGGAGCAACATGGTAAAATGTGATGAATGTGGTGAGACCTTTAACTGGAATTCAGTCTATACTTAGTGTCTCAAAATGCACACTAGATTCAAACCCTAGAAAGATGATGATTGTGGAAAGACCCTCATTTTAATTTACATGTTCGCAAACACAGAAAGTGCTAAAGAAGGTAAATTGAATCCTACAAATAATTAGAAAACTCTCTGATTGAACATCTAATGTTAATAAATGTCACAGATATCACATAAAAGGCGTGTACCAGTCCCTCTATTCAGACAGTACTCGTTAGTCCAAGGAAAAAGATCAAGTTAAACACTTGGAAAATGCATATGCTGTTACATTGGAAAGATGCAGTGGGGGAGTTTTTACAAGGGTACAATTAGTTTCGATGTGTTTTTTGCTATATTGAGCCTTTTTGAGGTTTTTGACCAACAAATATTAAAATCACTTCTGGAGATTGACTTACTTGTACTGTGTGCATGAATCCGTGAGCCTGACTTTTGCTCCATCAATGGCATTCGATGCCCTGCTGCACTTGGGGGGACTCACGCATCCCAGATTTTCCTTGGAAGATGAGAACTGTGTAATACACAACATGAAGGAAGAAAATCTAAATGGAGACACTGCTTAGGGCTATAGTATTGATGTAAGTTGACATGAAATAGGTATTCAGAACAATATTGTTCTCCATTTACTAAAACTAAAGAACTTCCTGAATATTAGATATACAGGGTTTTCCTGATTGCTCTCTAAGGAAAAAAAGGTTGAGCACCAGTTAACTACTAATGTATCTTCATAATAGCAATCTTTAGAGAATAGGAGTGGTTGTGGTTGAAATGAAGAAATCCTCTTCGATAAAAGAAGGAGGTTATCTAACTCTTCCTACCATGCCATACACATCTGTTAAAACTGTCGGCAGCACTGGAACTTAAGGAAGTCACTTCCACATCATGATATCAGCTATGGGGGTTAATGCTTATATTCCGTATTTTGAACAAGTGTAACAGTGAATTTGAAATACATAACATAGTCTATGTGTGAACTTAATGTCCTTCAATTAACCAAACATGATGGTTTTTAATATGTTAACATGAATTTCTGATGAGTTTTGTGTTGCCCTACCACCATGGTGAACCTATCTCATTTTTTTTTTTTTTTTTTAGATTTTATTTGACACATAGGGAACACAAGCAGTGGGAGAGAGGAAGGAGGTTTCCCACTGAGCAGGGAGCCTGATGCAGGGCTAGATCCCATGACCTGAGCTGAAGGCAGATGCTTAACGAATGAGCCACCCAGGCGGCTCCTATCTCATTTTACTGAAAGTTGTAGGCTGGTGTTATCTGTCACCTATTTGGTAATGGAAGGGAATAATAGTCTTAGGAATCCATTCTCTCAGTGACCTTAACATTAAAATGATGGGTGATTTCCCCACCTAGTTTATTTACTGTATCATTTTCTCCTCCTTGTGCTGACTGTGATATTATGGATATATTACAGGTTTTGTGGGGGATATTTTTGACATTTTAGGTCACCTGATCCATGGTGCTGCTACTTGCCATCCACTTTGTGTACTCAGCACTTTTGCAGGGACCTTGAGTGGACATGTGCCCTGCTCACTAGTGTGTTCCCTGTGATGTGGTTTTGGAATATAGGGGAGGTTCCATGGAGTGGATTCTGGAGCCTATGACCGAGAAAGAATTTTTGAGATGTTTTTGGTGCAAAATGGTGGTTTATGAAAGTATGGGGATAGGACCCGTGGGCAGAAAGTGCTGCTGCCCTGGGGTTGTGAGGCATGGCTGATTTTTATCTATACAATGGGCTTGGGGGATGTAAGGGAAAAAGGGAGGTTTTGAGAAAGAACATTCATATATTAAAGAAGATTCAGGGGATCCTGGAGGCCTTTCTCTTGTCAAGGTTGTTTACCCCTCTCGTAAGGCATTACCGGTAAGGTAGTTTTAGGGTATTCTGGAAGCAGTATTACAATCCTCCTATTCAAACCCGTCCTTTTTAATAGACTGCAGGTTTAAAAGAAAATTCAATTTTATTTACATTTCCTTCTGCCTCAACCTCCCTCAATTTTAAGAAGAAGGGGTGATGGTAGGGCTTCAGGATTCTGAGTTACGGGTCTCTGGAAGTTTGGCTATAGATATAAGAAAGCTTCTTCCCTGTAATTCACTAGGACATTTGTAAACTGAGGAATACTCAGGTCTTGGAGGATTGTGATCTCTACAAGGTAACTATTTGTTTCTCCTTTAGGGCAGCTAGGAGTGCCTGAGGAATGTCCTATATATCCCATGGGGGGTGGGGGTTCATGGGGTGTCAGTTCTGCTTTGTCCTCAGCTTGCCTTCAATTCTCTCATCACCTAGACAACACTCTGTAGAGTCACAAGGTAATGTAACTTGAAACATGACAATCAGATCCACCTCTGTGGACAATCCTCTGTCCCTTTTCCCAAGCATTTCCCATCCTGTGTTCTCCTAGAGAAGATGCCCACAGAGCTTACCTAAGCTGGCTTTAGTTTGAATGGCCAAATGTGGACTTGAACTGGGACTCTCAAGCACTCCACCATGACCCATAATAAAGGCATGTTCTCCATTTATTGGTGGGGGTGTTGGTTTGAATCACATGCCCATGTGACCATGCCGCATAGGTCATCGATAACCCAGAAGTAGGAGAAACCTCCCAAATGGAGTGACACTGTAGCCCAGGTCACAGATTGAACATACATAAAATGAAAAAAATGAGCATATAGACTTCAAATGTCTCAATTTGCACAATGGACTCCATGGATTTAGAAAAAGAATTTCTATTTGTTTTATTTCCTAGTTATCTCCAGATTTATAGTATATTTTTGCTCATTTTTTTCCCCCAGCTAATAAGCATCACAAACATCTTTTTTGCCTGGGTTGTGCAGGAGTGTCTTCACTAAACACTTGAGATTAGAGAGCTGGAAGGCCAATGGGTATTAATTCAGACATTAAACACTGGGATGTCGCATGTGAATCTATGTAGAACTTGATGAAATCACCATCCTTAAAAGCATAAGCCCTATTAAAATAAAATGTAAAAATTGTGTCTACTGTGGGTAGAGGCCCAGAGGTGGCTCTCTTCAGTCACTGCAAAGGTACAGGCAGCTCTTGGTGGTGTCATGTGATAAATACATGTAATGGGAGAAAGGAATTAGCAAATGTGGTGGGTTTCTGAGGAGTAGGGAAGTCCTACTTTATCTTCATGATTTAACTGAATTCCTGTTTGTTACTGATGATGGGATGCTGTCGGGTCATATTTACCGAAATTGCCCAAACCTAATTCAATAGCACTGGGTAAAGAGGGGTATTGGTAATGCACTCATGTGGGCATAGCTTTCAAAAGTCACGTGGTAGAAGGAGCCTTCTGGACACTGGGGTAGGCAGGATCAGCAAGGTGTGTGCTGTGGTTGAACTCAAGCACTGCTCTCCCAGGGATAAAAGCCCTATCAAGATTTGAGCCACTGTAGATAGGGGACCACTCAGGGAAGCTGCTGCAGTGCATTGTGGGAACTTCCTGTCTGTACTCAGTGCCATGTTCAATACCCTCCCTGGCTCTGGCTCTGTCTGCTGTAGTTTTGGAATGTAGGTGATCTTCAGTGGGGTGGAGTCTGGAGTGATGACCAAGAAAAAATTCTTGAGGCATCTTTGGTGCAAAATGCTGTTTTATTAAAGCATGGGGAGAGGAGGAGGTCAGAAGGAGTTGCTGCCACCAGGGTCATGAGGGGTGGCTGATTTTATACTATGGGGTTGGGGAAAGGTGAGGAATAAGGGAGTTTTCAAAATGATTTTCGTATGTTGAAGACTCACAGGATACTGGAGGCCTTGCCATTGTCAAGGTTGTTTTTCCCTCTTCGGAAGGCATTACTGTGAAGATAGTTGGGAGTTTTCTGGAGGAACATTACATTTTGCCCTCTTCAAGCATCTGTCAATGGGCTGTAGACTTTAAGGTCACTTAAACATATGTACATTCCCTTCTGGAAGTTGGGTAATTGATAGAAGTGCTTTGTCTTTGTGAATTTCTAGGACATTTGTTGAACAGAGGGACACCCATGTCTTGCAGGATTGTGATTTCTATAAGTTAACTATTTGTTTGTTCCTTCAGCCAGGAGCCCCTGAGGAATGTCACATGCATCCCATGGAGGGGGAGTTGAGGGTGTCAGCTTCTGCTTTGTCCTCAGCTTGCCTTCTGGTTCCTCATCATGTCCATGACATGGATTTCTTGGAGGAACAGTTCAACATGGGATATTAATCCACCTACAAAGGAATGTAACCCTGCCATTTGCCACAACATGGGTGAACTAGAGAGTATTATGCTAAGTGAAATAAGTCAGAGAAAGACAAATACCAGATGATTTCACTTTTATGTAGATTCCAACAAACAAAACAAGTGAGCAACGAGAAAGAATACAAGAAAGGGAAAGACAAAGTAAGAAACAGACTCTTAACTATAGCTAGCAGGCTGGTGGTTGTCAGAACAGAGGTGGGAAGGCGGATGTGTTAAATGAGTGATGGGATAAGGAGTGCACCCGCAAGGCGCACTGGGTGTCGTATGGAATTGTACACTTTTGTACTCCTGAAAGGAATATTGCCTTGTATGTTAACTAGCAGGAATATAAAGAAAAACCTTTAAAAAATGCTTTTTAAGATGGGAGAAACTTTGTGTCTTGGGTCACCAAAATATACTTTTGGAAAGAAAGTGAAACATTTATCCTTTCTCCCTTGCTGATGCTATCAAATTGGGAGACTCCTTTTGACTATTCTTATTTATATGTATTTTTTAAAGGTTTAATTTATTTATTTGACTGACAGAGATCACAGGTAGGCAGGGAGGCAGGCAGAGAGAGAGAGGAGGAAGCAGGCCCTCTGCAGAGCAGAGAGCCCGATGCAGGGATCCATCCCAGGACCCTGAGATCATGACCTGAGCGGAAGGCAGAGGTGGTAACCCACTGAGTCACACAGGCGCCCCGACTACTCTTCTATTTTTCAGCCAACATGTATATATATGCATAGTTTCAATAAGCAATTGTTCTGCTTATGACAAGACACACTGCCCAATGCTGCTCTTAGGAGTTCCTAGTGGCCCAGTGGGTTAGGCATCTGCCTTCGGTTCAGGTCATGATCGCAGCATCCTGCGATTCAGCCCAGTGTCCATCTCCCTTCTTACTGGGGAGTTGCCCCTTCCTGTACTGATGCTCATCTTTCTCTCTTTCCCAAAGAAATAAAATACTACAACAAACAATTCAAGAAACCCTGGTTATATCATGAAAGCTTTACATAGGATGTCCTAGCTGGAAAGAGCTGCGTAGACTCAGACATGACTCAAGAACTATAAGGGATTAAGATTCACTTTATGAAACAAAAAAGCCCCCTTGGAAAGAGCATCCTGAGACCTTCTTGACAGAGTTCCCAGCAGGCTTACTGTGTGAGTCAAGAAGATCATTTCCTAAAAGCCGCAGGAACCTAGAGCTATTTTAGTGACTCCAAGAAGAGAGGAGTTCACCCAAATCCATAGGTGTTCCACGCAATGTCTGGCGGCAAGGATTTGGCTTGTCTTCTGGCCTGGAGAGGCTGTTAAGAGTTCTGTCTAGGCTGTTAAAGTCTGTAAGTCAAACCTCTGTTCTTGGGGCACTTATGTAAATAACCAGGCCAACTTTTCTGTGTCATTGCCTCCTGAAATGACTTTGACTCAACTGACCTATTGTCAGGCCTGGATCATTGATATGAAATAATCCACATGTTCAACTTTTAATATGTGAAGCTCTCAAGGAAGTTTCAGATGGGGGAACTGAAGGGAGTCAGGACAGTCTCTCTGTCCTCCCAACCCCCGAATGTGCCACCTTGGTCTGTAGATTATTTGACTTCAAGGTAGTTGAGAACCTCTAGGCTCAAAAGAACATTTCCCCCTCCCTTAAGCACCCAGTAGAATTATTGGGGGTCTTCCCCAGCATTAAGGTTATTAGCAGAGAAAAGTTTGTCTCAGGGACTGATCCTTAAGGTAGGACAAATACCTCATTACAAACTATGTGCTCTTATCAGCCTGTAAAAGTGTTTTCCTGTGCTCTGAAACTCCAGGCCCTGGTACTTTTGCCTTAGTTCAGGATCACACTTGTAACTCTTTTTTTTTTTTTTTTAAAAGATTTTATTTATTTATTTATTTATTTATTTATTTATTTATTTTATAGAGAGAGTGAGAGAGAGCATGAGAGGGGAGAAGGTCAGAGGGAGAAGCAGACTCCTCGTGGAGCTGGAGACTGATGCAAGACTTTTATTTATTTATTTATTTTATAGAGAGAGTGAGAGAGAGCATGAGAGGGGAGAAGGTCAGAGGGAGAAGCAGACTCCTTGTGGAGCTGGAGACTGATGCAAGACTCCATTCCAGGACTCTGGATCATTACATGAGCTGAAGGCTGTGGCTTAACCAATGGAGCCACCCAGGCGCCCACACTTGCAACTCATCTGGCCTGACAGTTTCTAGAAGATCCATGTCTATGTGGATTCTCTGTATGTACACTGATTTAATTTGATTTTCTCCACTTTATCTGTTCCTGACAGTTTCTTAGTCCAGCCTAAATGGATCCTTAAGGGGACAAGAATTCTTGTTCTCTGACACGGTTTGATTCTAAGGCCTCAGTTCCTGGTTTCCTACTTTTTAAAGTGTAAAAACAAGGTAGAACAGTAGGAAGTATTTCTACAGAAGTTGATTTTTTTAAAGACTTTATTTATTTATTTGACACAGAGAGAGATCACAAGTAGTCAGAGAGCAGGCAGAGAGAGAGGGGGAAAAGGCTCCCTGCTGAGCAGAAAGCCCAATGTGGGGCTTGATCCCAGATCCCTGAGATCATGACCTGAGCCAAAGGCAGAGACTTAACCCATGAGCCACCCAGGCATCCCTACCAGTTATTTTTTTAAGTCATCATCAATTTTCTTTTTTACATTTATGTGAGAGATATATATATATATTTCATTTTTTGTTTCCTCTCATTGTATTCAATTGTATTTTTGTGTATATGTGTTTTTCTTTTTTTATTTTGGGATTCTTTTCTTATTTGTTATTTTGGATTTTCTTCTACCAAGCCAACCAAAATAAACCCAGGATCTAGTTTCTGGACCTAGTTGTCTTCTATTCTAATTTTTGTTTGATTTTATTTTCTCTCCCCCAACCGCACCCCCCCCCCTTTTTTTTCCTTTTCTGATTAGTGTATATTTTTTCTAGTGTCATTGTTGGTGTTTTTGTATTTTTATCCCTCATTCATCTATTCTTTTCTGGATGTAATGACAAGATGGAAAAACTCATCCCCAAAGAGAGAATAAGGGACACTATTCACTACCATGGATTTAATCAATATGGATATAAGTACACAGAACTAGAATTCAAATCAACAATTATAAAGATAATAACTGGGCTTCAAAAAAGCAAAAAGACACTAGAAAATTCCTAACTGGAGTAATAACCAAAATCTAATCAAGTTGAAATCTAAAAGGCTTTTGCTGAGATGCAGTTTAGGAAGGAGGCTCTTAACTGCTATGGTAAGTGAGGTAGAAGGGAGCTTCAGTGACATAGAAGACAAAATGGAGAATAAGGAAGCTGAGAAAAAGATAAAAAGCTATTGGATCACAAAGTGAGGATTCAAGAGATCAGTGATACCATAAAGTAAAACGAGTTAGTATAATTGGGATACTAGAGGAAGAGGCCGGGTGGGGGGGCAGGAGAAGGTTTATTTGAGCAAATTATAGCTAAGAACTTACCTAATCTTGGGAAGGAAATAGACATTCAAGTCCAAGAGGCACAGAGAAACCCCTTGCAAAATCAATAAAAATAAGTCAACAAGGTTGACATAGAATAGTGAAACTTGCAAAAATCAGAGATAAAGAGAAAATCCAGAAAACAGCTCAGGACAAGAGGTCAGTAAACTACCAGGGTAAAAAAAGAAGGCTGGCAGCATACCTAACCACAGAGATCTGGCATACAAGAAAGGACTGGCAAGATAGAGTCAATGTACTAAATGAAAAAAATATGCAGCTAAGAGTAAGCTAAGAATACTTTATACAGCAAGCCTGATATTAGGAATAGGAGAGATAAAGAACTTCCAGGCGGAACAAAAACCACAGGAGTTTGTGATCACTAAACTAGGCCTGCAAGAAATATTAAGGGGATCCTCTGAGCAAAGAGAAATTCCAATAGAAGAAACACTCAAAAGAAACGGAGACATTTTACGAAAGAGTGACTTTATAGGTAATATGATGGTGCTAAATTCTTATTTTTCAATAATCACTCTGAGTGTAAAGGGACTAAAAAGTTCCAATTAGAAGACACAGGTTAGTCAATTCAAAACAAAACAAGACCCATCAATATGCTGCTTAGAAGAGACTGATATGAGAGTCAAACACACCTCCATATTGAAAGTGGGGGGGTAGAGATCCATTTATCATTCTAAGGGACATTGAAAGAAAGCTAGAGTAGCAATCCTTATATCAATCTAGATTTAAACCAAAGACTAGTAAGAGGTGAAGTAGGACACTAAATCATAATAAAAGGGTCTAGCCCTTTCAGACCCTTTTAAGAAGACCCAACAAATGTAAATATTTATGCCCCTAACATGGAAGCAGCCAATTGTATAAACCAATTAATAACAAAATAAAAGAAACACATGGTTATATGGGGTGCCTGGTTGGCTCAGTGGGTTAAAGCCTCTGCCTTCAGCTTAGGTCATGATCCCAGGGTCCCCAGGTCTGGATCTCTGCTCAGTGGGGAGCCTGTTTCCTCCTCTTTCTCTGCCTGTCTCTTTGCCTACTTGTGATCTGTGAAATAAATAAAGAAATAAAATCTTAAAAAAAAAAAAAAACTGAACAGGAAGAAGCAGAACACCATAACTGGCAAAGAAATTAAAGCAGTAATCTAAAATCTCCCAACAAGCAGGAATCCAGGACTAGAGGACCTCTCAGTGGAATTTTACCAAACATTTCAAGAAGAATTAATTTGTTTTCTTCTGAACCTATTTCAAAAAATAGCAATGAAAGGAAAACTTACAAACTTATTCTATGAAGCCAGCAATATTACCTTAATCCCCAAGTCAGACAAAGACCCCACTAAAAATGGGAATTACAGACAATATCCGTGATGAACATGAATGCAAAAATTCTCACCAATACACTACCCACTACGATCCAACAATACATTAAAAGTTTTATTAACCATCACCAAGTGGGCCTAATTCCTGGGCTGCAAAGATTGTTCAATATCCCATCAGTGTGATATACCACATTAATAAAAGAAAGGATAAGAACCATATGATCCTCTTAATTGATGCAGAAAAAGCATTTGTCAAAATATAGGATTCTTTCTTGATAAACAATTTGCAGTGTGGGGATAGAGGGAAAGTACCTCAATATCATAAAAGCCACATAGGAAAATCCCACAGCAAATATCATGCTCAATGATGAAAAACAGAGCTTTCTTCCCAAGGTCAGGAACACAGCAGGGATGTCCACTATCACCACTGCTGTTCAACATAGTATTAGAAGTCCCGGCCTCAGCAATCAGACCACAAAAAGAAAAGAAAGAAAAGACCTCTAAATTGGCAAAGAAGATATCAAACTCACTCTTTGCCGATGACATAATATTTTACGTAGAAAGCCCAAAAGAGGGTCTCCTGGGTGGCTCAGTCGTTAAGTGTCTACCTTCAGCCTGGGTCATGATCCTGGGGTCCTGGGATCGAGCCCTGCATGGGGCTTTCTGCTAAGTGGGAAGCCTGTTTTCCCTCTCCCACTCCCCTGCTTCTGTTCCTGCTCTCGCTATCTCTGTCAGATAAATAAATCTTCAAAGAAAAGAAAACCCAAAAGACTCCACCCTAAAATCGCTAGAATTGAATCAGGAAGTAAAGTGGCAGGATATAAAATTATTGTAGATATTGGTTGCATTTCCATACACTAACAATGAGACAGAAGAAAGAGAAATTAAGGAATCTATGCCATTTACAATAGCACCAAAAACTGCTGCCGCCCCTCGGAATAATTTGCTACTTAAACTGTAACCCCTGGAGGATTTTACTAGTTACCAAGCACATTTAGATATGTCCTTAAGAAAAATGTATACTGGCCAAAGGTCTTTGGGGAGAAGGACGATATACAACTGTGAAGCTGGGCAGCTGGGGATGCCCGGCTCGCTCAGGGCGGAAGGCTGCCTGCTTCAGGGAAGCCGAGCACCCGGGACCACCCAGTTAGCTCAGGGTGGAACGAAAACCGCCTGCTTCCATTTTCCGTTATCGCTCCTTTCTCTTCCCAGAAGCCCCCGTTGTTAGTTAGATGAGTCCTTGAATGTGCTTGGTTAACTATAAACTATCCTCCTCCTTGCTTGTCTGCAAGATAGGATTAACGTTTGACCTTCATCAATTCTTCTATTGGCTATTGTTTTCTATCCAATAAAAGTGAGACTGTGGAGTTGCTCGTGGCAGCAGTCCTTTTTGACTGTTGTCCCCTGCTCCCAGTCTCTTGCAGCTGACTTGTTTGTGCCTAATTCTTCTCCCGTCACCTGCTGGAAGTGACAAAAAACCCTACGATACCTAGAAATAAACCTAACCAAAGAGGTGAAGGTCCTGTACTGAGAAAACTATAGAACACTCATGAAAGAAATTGAGAAAGCCATGAAGAAATGGAAAAATTGTCCATGCCCATGGATTGGAAGAACAAGTATTGTTACAATGTCTATGCTACCTAGAGCAATCTACATATTCAATCCACTCCCTATGAAAATACCATCAACTTTTTCCTCAGAGCTTTAACAAATAATGCCAAAATTAGTATGGAACCAGAAGAGACCCCAAATAGCTAAAAGAATGTTGAAAAAGAAAACCACATTGAGATATCACCTTACACCAGTTAGAATGGCAAAATTAACAAAACAGGAAACAACATGTGTTGGAGAGGATGTGGAGAAAGGGGAACCCTCTTCCACTGTTGGTGGGAATGCAAGTTGGTGCAGCCTCTTTGGAGAACAGTGTGGAGATTCCTCAAGAAATTAAAAATAGAGCTTCCCTACGACCCTGCAATTGCACTCCTGGGTATTTACCCCAAAGATACAGATGTCGTGAAAAGAAGGGCCATCTGTACCCCAATGTTTATAGCAGCAATGGCCACAGTCGCCAAACTATGGAAAGAACCAAGATGCCCTTCAACGGATGAATGGATAAGGAAGGTGTGGTCCATATACACTATGGAGTATTATGCCTCCATCAGAAAGGATGAATACCCAACTTTTGTAGCAACATGGACGGGACTGGAAGAGATTATGCTGAGTGAAATAAGTCAAGCAGAGAGAGTCAATTATCATATGGTTTCACTTATTTGTGGAGCATAACAAATAGCATGGTGGACAAGGGGTGTTAGAGAGGAGTAGGGAATTTGGGTAAATTGGAAGGGGAGGTGAACCATGAAAGACTATGGACTCTGAAAAACAGTCTGAGGGGTTTGAAGTGGCGGGGGGGTGGGAGGTTGGGGTACCAGGTGGTGGGTATTATAGAGGGCACGGCTTGCATGGAGCACTGGGTGTGGTGAAAAAATAATGAATACTGTTTTCTGAAAATAAATAAATTGGAAAAAAAAAAAAAAAAGAAAAGAAATCTAGAGGATGAGGGGAAAGATGAAACAGCCAGTTCTTGGATAAGTCTTGTGTCCCAAGTCAGAGACCATGTCATGTTTTTCTCCTGAAATTCCTTGCATTAGAAATCGCAAATGTGGGTGCCTGGGTGGCTCAGTGGGTTAAGCCTCTGCCTTAGGCTCAGGTCATGATCTCAGGGTCCTGGGATCGGGTCCCACATTCGACTGTCTTCTCAGTGGGGAGCCTGCTTTCTCCCCTCTCTCAGTCTGCCTTTCTGCCTACTTGTGATTTCTGTCAAATAAATAAACAAAACCTTAAAAAAAAAACCTTAAAAGAAAAAAGAAATTGCAAATGTTGGGTGCCTAGGTGGCTCAGTTGTTAGGCAGCTGCCTTCGGCTCAGGTCCCAATCCCATGGTCCTGGGATCGAGCCACATGTCGGGCTCCCTCCTCAGTGGGAAGCCTGCTTCTCCCTCTCTCACTCTCCCAGCTTGTGTTCCCTCTCTCGCTGTCTCTCTCTCTGTCAAATAAATGAATGAATCTTTAAAAAATAAAAGAAGAAGAAAAAGTTGCAAATGTTGATTCCTCTAGTTTTTAAGTTTCTGCATCATGTTTTCACCTATTTATAAAACCTTTCCAGAAATGACACTCAGGGCTAGGTCTTTAGAACACTTCTCGCCTATATCTCAGATCCTTCTCTCCCATGTCTCCAACCAGGCTTCCAGTAGGGCCATCAGTGTTTGTCACTGAATTAAAGTCCTGTGAGTGTTGAAAATACTCCTCAATGACAGATCCGCAGAAGAAGGTGGTGAGTCCAGGTTTCCTATTGCTGCCGAGATCTGTTCCTGGGATCTCGGTGAAGGAAAAGGTCATCTAGGTCCCAGGTGGGGACCTTACCAGCTCTCTCTAGCCCAGAAGCAAACACACACACACACACACACACACACCCATGATGGATATGAGGACCAGAATAACTGGCAACGTTTTCGGACTGCAAATAGGTGTCAGTGTGAGTCTTGTTCCTGAGAATGTGAAAAAGATGTTCTACTTAAATATGATGGGGGGGGGACCTGGCTGGCTCAGTGGGTTAAAGGCCTCTGCCTTCAGCTCAGGTCAAGATCCCAGGGTCCTGGGATCGAGCCCTACATGGGGCTCTCTTCTCAGCAGGGAGCCTGCTTCCTCCTCCTCTCTCTCTCTGCCTGCTACTCTGCCTACTTCAGTTCAGTTCATGATCCCAGAGTCCTGGGATGGAGCCCTGCGTCAGGCTCCCTGCTCAGTGGGAGGCCTGCTTCTCCCTCTCCCACTCCCCCAGCTTCTGTTCCTCTCTCTCTGTCTCTCTCTATATATATCAAATAAATAAATAAAATATTATAAAAAATATGATAGGCATCTGGGTGGCTTAGTCGGTTTAGTTTTGGACTCTTGATTTCTGATCTGGTTGTCATCTCAGGGTCCTAGAATGGAGACCCATTTCTGGCTCTGCACTCAGAGGTGAGACTGTGAGATTCTTTCCCCCTTTCTCCTACCCCTCCCCTCCTCTCTCTAAAATATAAAAAAGTCTCTAAATAAAAATAAAAATTAAAATTAAAAAAAAAATAACATCCCCAGTAGCCTTTTTGAAAGAGTTCCACTCCCAATATATTTCAGGAAAACCAATGGATGCCTCTTTCCATGGCAGTGGTTTGGGTAGATTCGCAGGATATACCTTTAAGTTCTTGGTGTTCCCTATGATCATGGTCTACAGATGTGACAGAAAACCACTGCATGTGCAGCATCTGCCTGAATCAATTGTAGGTGGGGGAGCTGACAAGTGAGATTAATGTGATGAAGAAGTTAATGGTTTTTGCTGTGTCATGAGCAGAACATACTTTTGTACTTTGCTAGGAGCTTCCTGTCTTTTTTTTTTTTTAAATCTATTTACTTATAAAATATTTTATTTATTTATTTGACCAACAAAGATCACAAGTAAGCAGAGAGGCAGGCAGAGAGAGAGGGAGAAGCAGGCTCCTTGCTGAGCAGAGAGCTTGATGCGGGGCTCGATCCCAAAACCCCGGGATCATGACCTGAGCCGAAGGCAGAGGCTTTAACCCATGGAGCCACCCAGGCACCCCTATTTATTTATTTACTTTTAGTGTTCCAAGATTCATTGTTTATGCACCACACCCAGTGCTCCATGCAATACGTGCCCTCCTTAATACCCACCACTAGACTCACCCATCCCTCCTCCCCGACCCCCTGCCAAAACCCTCTGTTTGTTTCTGAGTCCACAGTCTCTCATGGCTCATCTCCCCCTCCGATTTCCCTCAACTCCCTTCTCCTCTCCATCTCCCAATGTCCTCCGTGTTATTCCTTATGTTCTACAAGTAACTGAAACCATATGATAATAGACTCTCTCTGCTGGACTTATTTCACTCACCATAATCTCTTCCAGTCCTGTCCATGTTAATACAAAAGTTGGGTATTCATCCTTTCTGATGAAAGGTCCATAGTGTATATGGACCACATCTTCCTTATCCATTCGTCTGTTGAAGGGCATCTTGGTTGTCTCCACCGTTTGGCGACTGTGGCCAGTGCTGCTATGAACATTTGGGTACAGATGGCCCTTCTTTTCACTACATCTGCATCTCTGGGGTAAATACTCAGTAGTGCAATTGCAGGGTCATAGGGTAGTTATATTTGTAATTGCCTAAGGAGCTTCCTGTCTTCTGCTGGGTTTGGAAAATTGTGAGCAGCCAGCTTGTTACATTATAAAATGTGTGTAATCTTGGAATTTTTATTGTTCTTGAGATTGTCCATGGGCTTTATTCAAAACAAAATAGGTATTTATGGGTCTGTTTCTACTCTTATTTACTTGTTTTTATATTTGATTTTATATATATGTGAATTCATATGGTATTTGTCTTTTTTTCACTTATTTTAAATAGCATAATACCTTCTGGGTCTATCCACACTGTCACAAATGTCAAGAGACAATGAAAAAAGCAGAAAGAGACCCATAAACACCATGAATAACCTGCTGGTTACCAGAGTGGAATGGAGAAAGATGATGGGCAAAATGAGGAAATGGGAATGGGAAATACAGGCTTTCAGTTATAGAATTAACAAGTTCTGGGGGACGGGGAGTGGCACCTGGGTAGCTCAGTGGGTTAAAGCCTCTGCCCTCTGCTTGGGTGGTGTTCACAGGGTCCTGGGTTCAAGTCCCACATCTGGCTCTCTGCTCAGCTGGGAGCCTGCTTCCCCCTCTCTCTCTCTGCCTGCCTCTGCCTACTTGTGATCTCTGTCTGTCAAATAAAGAAATAAAATCTTTTAAAAAATCACATTTAAAAATTATTTTAGGGGCGCCTGGGTGGCTAAGTGGGTTAAGCCGCTGCCTTTGGCTCAGGTCATGATCTCAGGGTTCTGGGATTGAGTCCCGCATTGGGCTCTCTGCTCAGCAGGGAGCCTGCTTCTGCCTCTCTGAGAGAGGCTTCCTGCCTCTCTGCCTACTTGTGATCCCTCTCTGTCAAATAAATAAATAAAATCTTAAAAGAAATTTTTTTAAGAAGACCTCAATCCTGATATTTATGGAAATTACTACTCCCACTTCATTCTAACAGCCCTTGAATGCTTTTACCTACTTCCATTCAGTATTTTGAGGACAATAGAGTCGATTTGAAATGCATAACATAATCTATGTGTGAACTTAATGTATTTTAGTTAGTAAAACATAATGGTTTTTAAAGTGTTAACATGGATGTGTAATGAATGACATATTATCCCAGCACCAAGGTGAACACATCTCATTTTACCGAAGGTTGTAGGGAACTGATGGTAACTGATGGTATCTATCCCCTATTTTGGTAATGGATAATATTCCCAAGAACCCATTTTCTCAGTGCTCTGAAGGTTTAAGTGATGTTTGATTATTTTGTCCCCCTAGTATTGTATCCTCCTCTTCTCTTTGTGAACGCTGCAGTAGTATGACGGATATGTTGCCGATCATGTGGCGGTACTATTGGTGTTTTAGCTCTCGTGCTCCATGATACTGCTACTCGGCATCCACTGTGAGTGCCCAGTCGTTATGCAGGACCCTGAACAGGCTCTAGTCCCTGTCACTAGTGCGATCTCTAAACAACATGATGCAGAGTCACAAGTTAATGTAACTGCTGATATGACAGCCCCGCGATCTCTGCTTTTTCACAATTCTTTCCCCTCCCAGGGTCCTTGGAGAAGACTCCCACAGAGCTGACCTAGGCCTCTTTTGGTCTGAACAGCCTAATGCAGACTCCTTCCTGGGATTCTAAAGCACCACGACCCCAGATAGAGGTATGTGCCTTGCTTTGCATGTGGGGGTGTTGCTGGGGTGTGTTTCTGAAGTAAACATGCACATCAAACAGTGCTGGGTATGTAACAGTATCTCCTAAGTAGGAGAAACCTATCCCAATAGGAGTGATATTGTAGCCCAGGGGAGAGAAAGGGAAGATTGACATGATGAACATTGGGTGTTCTACTTAACTGATAAATTCTTGAACACTATGTCTGAAACTCATGATGTAGTATATGTTGGCCAACTAAAATTTAAATAAAAAAAAGAAAATACAGAATATGAAGAATTGGCATGTGGAGGAGGACAACTGTCCTGAGTTGGACACCAGACTCCCTGGATTGAAAAAAAGTGGCTCCTACTTGTTTTATTTCCTAGTTGTCTCCAGAGCCCCAGTTGTATTTTTCCTCATTTTGTTGCCAGCTATGTAGGCATCACAACCGTTCTTGTTTGCCTGAGTTGTGGGAAGAGTGTCCTCACTAAACACTTAATTGAGATTAGAGAGATGGACCAGCAAAGGGTGTTAATTCAGAGATTTAGCACAGGGATGTGGGATGTAAATATAAGTAAAACAAAATGAAGGCACTAACCTTGGAGAGAGAGTCCAGTCTTATTAAAAGAAAATGTGAAGAACTTTTCCCATGTGGGGAGGGACCTGGAGGGGCTCCCTTTAGTCACTGCAAAGGCACAGGCAGCTCTTGGTGGGGTCATCTGTTGAATGCATGTAATGGAGAAAAGGAATTGGCAAATGTGGTGGGTTTCTGAGGAGTAGTGAAGTCCTACTTAATCTCCATGATTTAATCAAATTCCTGTGTCACTGAGGACCAGATGCTGTTGGATGACAGTAATGACTGATGGCCCAGGTCTAGATCAGTGGCAGTGAATAGAGAAGGCATATTGGATGATGTAATCATTCAGGCATAGCTTTATAGCACATGGCAGAGTAGATGTTGGACATGAAGTAACCTGCTAGACAGTGGAATAGGCAGAGTCAGCAAGGCGTGTGCTGTGGTTGCTCCTGAGCACTGGTATCCCAGTCATATAACACCAGCATGGGTCAGATCCACTGCAGATGGGGGACCTTTCAGGAAAGCTGCTGCCCTGCTGTGTGGGACTTTCCTCCCTTTAGTCAGCACCTTGATGAGTATATCCCCTGCTCTGGCTTTGTCCTTTCCATGATTTGGAGGAGCCGTTCGACAGGGAGAGGCTGTGGGCTTTTCTGCCCCCAAACAGACCCAAGTGTTCATTGAATCGTGAATGAATAAAGACTGGGGATATAGATATAGATTGGAAATTGATGATAGATAGATAGATGATAGAATAGGGGTGCTGGGTGGCTCAGTGAGTTAAAGCCTCTGCCTTCAGCTCAGTTCATGATCCCAGAGTCCTGGGATCGAGCCCCGCATTGGGCTCTCTGCTCAGCAGGGACCCTGCTTCCTTCCCTCCTGCCTCTCTGCCTGCTTGTGCTCTCTGTCTGTCAAGTAAAATAAATAAAATCTAAAAAAAAAATGATAAATGGTAGAATATAATATAGTTTGGAATATTTAAATCACCCTAAAAAGAAATGAAATCTGGCCACTTGCAGCAACATGAATGGAGCTGGAAAGTATTATGCTAAGTGAAATAAGTCTGAGAAAGACAAATACCATATGATTTCACTCCTATGTGGAATTAAAAACAAAACAAAACAAAAACAAGTGTGCAGTGGGAAAGATAAAAGAATGGGAGAGGCAAACCAAGAAAAGAACCTTGACTATAGATCATAACCTGATGTTGCCAGAGAGGAGCTGGGTAGGTGCGCATATTAAGTGGGCGATGCGGTTTATGGGGGGCACTAGTAATGAGCACGGGGCATTGTATGGAAGTGTACAACCGCTGTGGTACTGCTGAACCAAATT
Source organism: Neogale vison (assembly GCF_020171115.1). Lineage (NCBI taxonomy): Eukaryota > Metazoa > Chordata > Mammalia > Carnivora > Mustelidae > Neogale > Neogale vison. The sequence continues at coordinate 47,739,936 of NC_058097.1, read as the reverse complement.
CTACCTTCCATGTTAACTAACTGGAATATATACAAAAACCTTGAAAAATGTTTTGTTTTTACAGATTTAGAAAACTTTTTGTTAGGTTGACCGACTTGTATCAGTGGCACAAAAATACTCCTTTAGAAAGAAACTGGAATCTTCATCTTTTCTTCTTTTCTGATTCCTCCCAAATTCAGAAATTCTCGGTTACCATTCATGTTTGTGTATGTGTGTGTGTGTGTGTGTGTGTATGTGTATATATATATATAAAATTTTTTATTGCCAACCTATGTATTTGCATAATTTCAGTAGGAAACTTCTGCTTATGACAAGACATGATGACAAACACTAGTTATATAACAAAAGCTTGGACTGGAAGGTCATAGCAGAGAAAGAGCTGCATAGATCCACATATAACGGACTGCTCTAAGGGACTAAGATTGACTTTATGGAGCCATTAACGCCTCCTTGGAAATAACAGCCTGATACCTTGTTTACAGATTTCCCAGCAGCCATAATATGTCCGTAAGGAAGAGCATTTTCTGGGGTGTCTGGGTGGCTCAGTGGGTCAAGCCTCTGCCTTCAGCTCAGGTCTTGGTCTCAGGGTCCTGGGATCAAGCCCCAGGTCAGGCCCTCTGCTCAGCAGGGAGCCTGCTTCCCCCTCTCTCTGTCTGCCTCTCTGCCTACTTGTGATCTCTCTCTCCATCAGATAAATAAATAAAATCTTTTAAAATAATAAAAAAAAAAGATCGTTTCTAACAGGTACAGGAACCTAGGGATATTTGGGTGACCTCAAGAAGAAAGGAGTTCACCCACCTCTGTAGGAATCACAGGCAATGTCTGGTGGTAAGTATTTGGCTTCCCTCTGGCCTGCAGAGGCTACTAAAAATTCAGTCTAGGGGCACCTGGGTGGCTCAGTGGGTTAAAGCCTCTGCCTTCGGCTTAGGTCATGAACTCAGGGTCCTGGGTTCTACCCCACACTGGGCTCTCTGCTCAGCGGGGAGTCTGCTTCCTTTTCTCTCTCTCTTCCTGCCTCTCTGCATACTTGTGATCTCTGTCAAATAAATAAATTAAAAAAAAAAGTACAGTCTAGAAATTCATTATGAAACAGTTAGCAAAGCTGGTTTTAAAGAGTGTGTAAATCAAATCTCTGTTCTTAGTGGAATTATGTAAATAATCAGGCCGAGTTTTCTTTCTTGAACTAGAGTTATTTTGTAATGAAATTGGTGTTTTTTTCTGTCTGGTAAAAATGCAGGTGATGATAGAGAAAAATGTGTTTTGTTTTTTTTTTAAGATTTTATTTATTTGACAGACAGAAATCATAAGTAGGTAGAGAGGCAGGCAGAGGGTGGGAGGGGGGAAGCAGGCTCCCTCCTGAGCAGAGAGCCCGATGTGGGGCTTGATCCCAGAACCTGAGCCAAAGGCAGAGGCTTGAACCCCCTGAGCCACCCAGGCACCCAGAGAAAAATGTGTTTTAATAACACATCTTCGTTGATAAAATTTTTTTTAAAGATTTTATTTATTTATTTGACAGAGAGAGATCACAAGTAGACAGAGAGGCAGGCAGAGAGAGAGAGGAAAGCAGGCTTCCTGCCAAGCAGAGAGCCTGATGCGGGACTCAATCCCACGACCCTGAGATCATGACCTGAGCTGAAGGCAGCGGCTTAACCCACTGAGCCAACCAGGCACCCCAATAAAATATTTTTTAAGATTTTATTTATTTATTTGACAGAGATCACAAGTAGGCAGAGAGGCAGGCAGAGAGAGAAGAAGGGAAGCAGGCTCCCCACTGAGCAGTGAGCCCGATGCGAGGCTTGATCCCAGGACCCTGGCATCATGACTTGAGCTGAAGGCAGAGGCTTTAATCCACTGAGCCACCCAGGTGCCCCTGTGGATAAAATGTTTTAATAGTTTTCATATACAATGGACTAGATCTTGATTTCTTCTAGGGTTCTCCAATGTCTGGCTACAAATTGCTAAACTAATATTTTTATTTTTCTCCCACCATTCTGATATGGAATTATGTGAGAACTAAAGCTGTCCTTTTCCCTGAAGCTCTGGAAACTTAACATAAATGACTTGATGGACAAAATCACCCTTATATTCATGCAGAGACAATCTTAGGGCTGTGGCTCCATGGGCCACTGCAAACATTGCCAGATGTATTTGAACTATAAACCAGGAAGATCTATTCGGTGGTCACTACCTGTCCTCTATCTCAGGATATTTCAAGTCTGACATCTGACCAGATGTCTGGTAAACTGCTACCCTTAGAAGACAGAAACTGGCTTAACACTTGCTCTAATCATTAAGTGTAAATACTTCATTAATTACATTGCTTGTGCCACAGGGCTAACTTTGAAAATACACCTGCATCACTGCCCCCTGAAATGACTTTGACTCTACTGACCTATTTATTGTCAGGCCTAAAATGCTGGATCAGTGACAGGAAACAATTTATCAGATGAAATTTTAATGTATGAAACTCATAAGGAAGTTTCAGGTAGGGAACTGAAGGGCTTCTAGACAGCCGGTCCATCCCCCCAGTGCCTGAATGTGCCCCTTTGTCCTGGAGGTAACTTGAGTTCAAGGCACTTGAGAACCTGCAGCCTCAAGAAAGCCTTTCCCTGCTCCCTTAACCACACAATGGGATCTAAATTGGGGCTTTTTCTCAGAACAAGGGTTAGTCACAGAGAGCAAGTTTATTTCCATGACCCAACTGTAAGGTAGGACAAATATCCTGTTACCAAATATGTGGTCTTCTTATCACCCTGTAAGGGGTTTTCCTTTCGTCAGAAGTTCCAGGCCCTGACCCGTTTGTCTTAGTTCAGGATGACATTTGTACCTCATCTTGCTTGACAGTCTTTGTAATTTTCAAGTCTCTGCAGATTCCCTATATGTACACTGATTTAATATGATTTTTTTCTTGTTAGTCTGCTCATGTCATTGTGATTCTTAGTCTAGCTAGAAGGATCTTTGAGGTGAAAAGAATTCCTGTTCTCTGACAGAGGATTTGATTTTAATGCCTCATTTCCTGACATCCTACTTAAGGTATATAAAGAGGGATGCCTCTGTGGCTCAGTGGGTTATTCCTCTGCCTTCAGCTCAGGTCATGATCATAGGGTCCTAGGATCAAGTTCCACATTGGGCTCTCTGCTCAGTGGGGAGCCTGCTTTCCTCTCTCCCTCTGCCTGCTGCTCTGCTTCCTTGTGCTCTCTCTCTCTGTGTCAAATAAATAAATAAAATCTTAAAAAAAAATTATGTGAAGAAGGTGGAGTAGTAGGAAATACTTCTGCAGGAGTTGAGATTTTTGACCTCTGCTGTTGTCACTGTCTCTCAAGGTTCCTTAGTTGTTTCCTGTGTGGTTGCTGTCTTGCCAGTGGTCCCATAATGGTTCTCAATCCCAGTCAAAATATGTGTCCCACTTAGTTTGTTTAGATTAATAGTTGTCTCTCTCACGGTAGGTGCCTAATTATACAAATTATGTATTTCCAATGTTTCTCATTTAGGCCACTTGAGCATTAAAATCATCCTTAGTATCGTTTTCATTTCATTTAGACACTTGGAAACGGGTCACCTATGTGTATTGAACATGAGTCCTACCAGATTGTTGGAAGGTGGTTCTTTATCACTTCTTTCATGGTGTGATGGTTACTTTCCATCCTCGTGGGTTGAAATGGTCAGCACTACCTCAGGGGAGTTAGCTGTGACTGAATGTGCTGATTAGAGTCCTCTTGCTCCTTCTGGTGTCACTGGAGATGGTTGATTATATTTTGTGCTGGTTTTCTCCAGAGTCCTAAATTCAGAGCACTCAGTGTGCTAAGTGGGTGAGTTTTCTATGCTTCTCCAGATGGAGCATCTAAATTATTTGTATTGTGAATGTCATCCCTGGGCCATGGCAGCTGGGTGCTGAAGGTGACTCTGCTAGGTTCTACTGAGAAGAGCTAAGGTCCTTTGTCTTTGGCTTTATTAAGAATCTCCTCTACAGAGTGCATCAAGCCTTTAAATGAGCTGCATTGTGAAGAATTATAAATTTCTAAGAGGCAGATGCATCTGGGCCTGCAATCTGTGCTTCTCTTGAGCATAAAGCATATTGTGGCCATGCGGTATTACAAGACGAAGTCATCGTCCTTTAGTCAAGTCATAACTGAACTGCAGCTAATTTTGTAATGTGCAGCTTATAGGGCTATAAGTGGGGAGCTATATCAGAAAGAGTTTCTCATGGCTAGCTAAAAAACAATTTAAACATGGACACTTGGGTGGCTTGTTGTGTTCTCAGGGTCCTGTGATTGACTCCTGGTGGAGTTATGCTGTGCATGGAGCTTGCTTAAGTTTCTCTCTCCCTCTTCCCCTACCCAACCCCCCCATCTGTCTCTCTGTCTCTCTCTTTCTCTCTGTTACACACACACACACACACACACACACACACACTCATCAACAACAAAAACCATCAAGCCTCTCAGTTTCCATAGTCTACTATAACTAGTAGAGGACCAGTCCTCACCAAAATGAGTTTATGATCAAACTCCAACCACACAAAAAGAAACTTCTCTGCTGTTACATATGCTAAGTTATTTACCAAGAGAGTTCTTCCCAGCCTGAAGCCTTACTTCTCCCACTGCAAAATGAAAGCACCATACTCAGGAGTCATTTCACATTTTCCTTCAGTTTTCTTAAAGCTAAGTTTTTGATATGCACAGTCCTTTTAAATTTTTCTGTTGTTCATTACAGTTTAATTCTAATTTCTTATACCTTTAAAACAGAACAAATACTTTTTTTTTTTTAAAGATTTTATTTATTTGACAGAGAGAAATCACAAGTAGGCAGAGAGGCAGGCAGAGAGAGAGAGGGGAGAAAGCAGGTTCCCTGCGGAGCAGAGAGCCCGACGTGGGGCTCGATCCCAGAACCCTGGGATCATGACCTGAGCCGAAGGCAGAGGCTTTAACCCACTGAGCCACCCACGCGCCCCCAGAACAAATACTTTTAATGTTATTTTTGCTTACATAGATATTTGTAGGTTGAGACCAACTGTGCAAAGTCTTGGGCAGGTGATATTTGTGATATATCTGTATTGTCACAGAAAATAATCAGATTGGCAAGAGACCAAGAGACACTCAGAGTAGTAGGAGAACTTAAATTTATTTTACGCTGGTGGACCCAGACAAGCTAGTGCTGAAAGCTCTGGGCCCTATGTAGTGGGATTACAGAGTTTTTATCGGGGGGTATAGGGGGTCATGTTCCAAGGGCTATGATAGCTGCTGGGAGGTACATTTAAACTGGGGGAGTTTGAGGTTGCTTTAGACTCTTATGGCAGTGGAGGGGGCTTGTGGTGGGAAGTCTGTTTACAGAAGCAGAAATAGCTGGTTATCTCTTGCTCCTTAGTGGGACTTCTAGTTATCTCTTGCTCTATCTACTGGGGTCTACTGGCCTGGGGCTACCCTGGGTGGACCTGCTCTGGCTGATTTTCCTCTTCATCCCCCCCTTTCAATGACTTTTTAAACTTAGAATGGGCATCTATAATTTCCATTGGATTTTTGTTGATCTAGAGACCTGTATTGAGTTACCAATAGTTGCAATTTAATTGATTCCAACTGAGAGCTGATGAATAGGGTGATAAGATTATTAATACATGGACTGAACAGGAGTACCAACAGGAGCATGCAGAGAGGGCTGGCTAAGGGAAGGAACTACACAGCCCAGCCCCAGACATCATACCAATTGCCCCTTGTCTCCTGTGTGCAATCTGATCTTGTAGTCATTGGATCATGTCTCTGACTAACCCTGACTGGTTCATGAAGAAACAACATTCCTCATTTGGGAAGAGGCAGAGTTCCCCCCTTTTTGGCAGTGAGCAGGTCTAAGCCCCTTCGATTCTGTAGTACCCCTGCTTCTAAGGAGTAAATCTGATCTGATATGGTCATCATAGACTTAGCCACCTGCTCCATATCTTCCGCAAGATTTTCTGACAGCTTCTTGTAGTAATAGGATGAGGCCATTCTTCCTATCCTTATGCCCACAGCTGTCATTATGCCTAATCCAACCAAAAGTGGGATGATTTGGATGGCCCTCTTGGATCATGCGTATGCCAACAAGGGAATGGAGGGATTGCTTTTTGGGGACTATATCTACCTGTGGAGTAGGAAGCATCCATGGACATGACCCTCTCTGGTTAGCCAGTAAACATGGATGAATATATCTTCCACATGTGAAAAGGGTGCCAGGTTCTGGAGTGCACCATGATGTGGTGGATATATGCCCATCAAGTGAAGGGCAACTGTGGGTTTGGAGTCATTGGGTGGCAGATAGAACTCCTACCGAGGGATGGTTGTGTTGAGTAAATGGTGGACCTCTTCCATCACATCACATGCTTGATGGTCCAAAGTGAGAGGCCCTCCATTGGGAGGAAACCTTAGTAGGGGTTGATAAGGGTCAGGTTCCCAACAGGTTGGACCCTTTTCCTCAGGGCATCTTGGATCCCTATAGCCCCAGTGTAGCTAGCCTGGGCTTAATGCTTCCTGTCATGAGTTTCTTTCCTTTATTGTGACAAAGAGTGATCTCCCTCGGGTTACAACATTGTCTTGTCATGCTAGAGTGTACCAAAGTACAAGAACGGGGGGACCATGGGCTTGGTGTTACCTGTCCTGGGTTTGGAATGGCTGTAGGTAGAGCAAGAGTAGGAGCTCAGGTAGGGACCTCCTGGATAGGAGTGGGGAGAGACCATGGAGGAGACAGGGTAGGTCTACCCTATACCCATGGGGTGTAGGGCTGCATAGCATTTGGGTCATCAATCCATTGGGCTACAAGATACATAGAATAGACCCTCATGTTGACAGAGTTTTGGGTGTGCTATAGCACATGCATCAAGGCCATTGGACCAAGAGGGCTGCTGGTAATTCTGGCATGTATGTGGTGGGTGGTGGGTGCCCCCAGCATCCTTACAGCCTGCAACTGGTGGCATTGACTGTCCTCGGTCATGTCATCATCTAGGTAGCCTGAGCTTAGCTCTATAATTGACAGCCACAGCACCAGTATTAGGGGGCTCATTTTAAAATGGGACTGGAGGACAGTTAGTAAAAAGCAGTAGATTCTACTGAGTAGTCTCAATATACCTATATAGAGTATAGATAGAGTGATTATTTTGTGTCCAATTCCAGTCACTTGGGGCTGACTCAGCTAGATGCACAGAGAACACTAGGGTTACAAGTACCACTATTATGGCACTGAGTGACACCAGGATTTTAATGTTCAAATATTTCCCATTGAGTTCCTCAAGCTTCCACATGCACTGACCAGTTGGCCTCCAGGTTTGTGACTGGAGAAAGGTTGTGGATTCCTAAAGTGGGGGATCTGCAGATTTCTGTGGGGTTTCAAGTCAGGCTGGAGGCCCCTTTGGTGGCTGTGATCTTCTTACAGATCTTCAACTTGAGGGGGTCAGTTGGGTCCCAGGCTGTCTGCCAATCATCTGGGTCTGTGGGGGCCACTGCCTTCTTTACTCAGGAATGATGGATCCAGGGAGTGATACCTGCAACTTTAACAGCAGTGAAAGTTGTCAGTATTACTAGATTGGGACCCATCTGAGTGGGTTGGAGCAGCTCCTTCTTCCTGATCTTTTACCCATATCATGTCCCCCAGTTGGTAGGGATGATCCCAGTTACTCATGGGGATGGTGGTTCTTTCTAAAGTTTCTCAGGAGATGTGGTGTAGTTTTTCTCAGGGCCTAGAGGTGTAGGGATATTTCTAAGTCTCCAATTGGTCCGAGATATCTAAGCTGGCTTGTTATGGGGGATGGCATATCATAGAGAATCTCAAAGGGTGAGTAGCTAAAGGATCTTGGTGTATAGTGTGCCCTGAACAGGGCCCGTGGTAACATTTCTACCCAGGGGATTTCCAGACAGAGTTTGGTTAAAGTTGTTTTAAGGGTCAGGTTCACGTGCTTTACCTTCCCTGAGCTCTGAGCTCTGAGGTCTGTCTGCTGTATGCAGCTTCCATTTTATTTTCAAGATACTGAGTAGGCCTTGGGCTATCTCTGCCATGAAACAGAGCTGATGGAAAGGGGAAGCCCATACCCGGGGGTGACATCTCTCAGGAGGGCTTTTACTACTTCTTGTGTTTTCTCTGTGCATGTGGGTTAAGCCTCAACCCACCCTGAGTAAGTACAAAGTAGGACCAGTGAGTATCAGTATCCTCAGCATGGCTTGACTTCTGTGAAGTCTATCTCCAGGTTCTCAAAAGGCATGGTGCCCATTGTTTGAATCCCAAGGCATGGTCTAGGTCCTTGATTTGCCTTGTTCTGTGTACGTGTACTGCACCTAGTGCTTGTTTGGGTGCACAGGGTAGGGAGTTTGGGGATGAAATAGCAGTTTCTCCAGGGCTGTTATTCCCAAGTGAGTTAGTTCATGATGTTGCTTTATTAGGGGGGTTGTTACAGTACTGGAGAAAAAAGTCTCTGGTCAGGCAGTTTCCACCAGCCCGCTTCTCCTTTATTTATTTATTTTATTTATTTTATTTATTTATCAGAGGGGGGGAGAGAGCGAGCACAGGCAGACAGAGTGGCAGCAGAGGCAGAGGGAGAAGCAGGCTACCCGCCGAGCAAGAAGCCCGATGCAGGACTCGATCCCAGGACACCGGGATCATGACCCGAGCCGAAGGCAGCTGCTCAACCCAGGCATCCCGCCCCTTCTCTTTTTAATCCCTCTTCATTTTTTGCCCATGGTTAAAGGTCAGGCCAGGAGGTCCTTTTTCAGGCCAGACATCAGGGAAGTCATCCAGCAGACTGTTTAGCTTTGTGGGGTCTCCTTTTTCTTGGCAGTAAAATTGCCATTCATTTTCTGTGGTACAGTTACTGCCATGATGAGGGAATTTGGCCTTCCCAAGGTGAGGCTTGTAGTTCCCCTTTGGATAAAAGTGATCTGGGCCTCAAGCTTTGTCAGTAAGTCTCTACCTTGGAAGGAAACGGGACTTTCCGGTAGGTATAGGAATTCATGAGTAACTGTGTATGCCCCCAGCTGGCATGTTCAGGGTCCACAAAACTGGCAGGCAGTTTGGGAACCATTTTCCCTGACAGCTGTGGCCTTATGCCCTGTGAGTGGAGCCATGGGTCTGGTAACCACTTAATGCTCAGTACCTGTGTTCACCATGAAAGTCAATGGTTGGGCCCCCACTTTCATTTTGACCGTAGGCTCTCAGGTACCTAATGAAAGGGAGCCTGGTCTTCCCTAGTTTGACTCAATCCCAGCCGGACTGATAAGGTCTTGCATTTCAGGCTCAGGCTGCCATTTTGTTTTTGTTTTTTCTGAAGAAATTTTGTCAGGCCCTTCGGTTGGTTCCTTATGGCGGGGTCATTCATTTTTGCAGTGGCCAGTCTCCTTATAATAGGCACATTGATCTCATCAGAGTGGGGCCTTCCTATTGGGTCCCCCCCTTTTGTAGTGGGACTGACTGTCCAGTTGGTCCAGTTTTCCTAGTGCTGAAGCCATCAACGATGCCTTTGTTTTCATTCTTTTGTCTGCTTCTCATTTGGCCTCATGGTCTCAACTATCAAAGAACTTATCTGTAACTTCTGTCAGCGGGGTAACATTCATGCCAGTGAAGCCCTCAAGTTTCTGGAGTTTCTGGCAAATATTGGTATATGATTGCATCACAAACACTGAGTTGACCATTTGCTGGTTCTCTGGGGCCTCTGGATCAAATGGGATGTGCACTCAGAAAGCCTTATATAGTCTCTCCCAGAAGTCAGTTGGTAATTTTTCTGATTTCTGGATAACTGCCACAGTTTTTGACATGTTAGTTGGCTTCTTTACCCCTGCTCTGAGTCCATGCAAAGAGCCGTACAGTATCGACTTCAGTCAGCTAGTCCCTCGACTGTATGGAAATCCTAGCTGGGCTGTTGGGTGCTGCTGCTAACACCCATGATTCTGCTTTTAGGGTTCCAGGTGGGAGCTGGCATCGGAGTCAGTGATGTGTCTTGGTGAGGATTGTCGGTATTCTTCTGTTGAAGAGTGTCAGGAGAATTGAGTGGCAATCATCCCAAGTGGGTTGGTGGGTCTAGAACAGGGACTCCAGGAGGTCAATCATGGCCTGAGGCTTCTCTGAATATGGCGGTGTATGATTTTTCCAATTTAGAAGGTCAATGGTGCTAAAGGGCTGGTAGATGTGAATAGACTATTGGGGCTGGATGGTGTTCTCAGTGTCTATCTGTTACCCTTTCATCTTATGGAGCAGCATCTGGAGAGCTGTGATGGGGGAACTGGAGCCTGAGATGAGCACAGATGTCTGCCCGCAAGCTGGGATCTGGGACTCCAGGATTGGGGCAGGGTTGAAATTCCCTCTGGGCTTGGTGGTTGTGGAGGAGGCTGAGGAGGGCTATCCAAAAGGTGGGGCATCAGCTGCCCCCTGGTGGTGCACTCGGGACATATGGCGGGTGCATGAACAGATTGTCCTGTCTGTCCGTCTCCCTGATAAACAGGCTTTGCTTTCTTACAGCCCTTGAGCTCTTTTACGTGGGTAACAAATATCCTACTCTGGCTCTTCCTATTATCACAGAATTGGACCCACGGGGGCAGAGTTTGAGCTATCTGAAGCCAAGAATCAAATATATGGGTATGGGTCAGAGTGTCCGGCTGTACTGAACACAACTCTGTAAATGGCCTGGACAGTGGGTGGGTCTAGGGTACCCTCAGAGCACCAGCCAACCCCAAAAGTGGGCCATTCCAATTCACATAATGTGTGTAATTTTCCAGGAGACATTTTGTTCTCATAGTTTCCTGAGAACACCTTCTTACAATTTTTAAGCATACAGTCTAGGAATAGGTTTTGAAGAGTTTCTGCCCATGATGAACAGAGGCTCTCTTACCCACCCTGTGTGTTCCCTCCCTGTGTTGGTGGTTCAGTGACAAAGGGTAGGTCCCCCTCCAAAGGAGAGACCAATCAGATGCCCACCTGTCTGCTCTCCTGGAGGAGACATGGATGCCTCTTAGCCATAGTGAGTCCATATAAGCCCCAGACTGGTGCCCGAAAGTACTGGCCCTAGATTCTGTGAGTTCACCCTGGAAACAGTTTGGGACCCGCTCAGACTCCATAGTCTCAAGACTGGGGAGCCACAAACACAAATAGGCCGTTCACTCACTCCTGCATCAACACCAAAGTTACTATATTTCCTTCCCTCTGGAGGTTCCTGTCTTGTAGGACCTGCCCTGCTGGAAAGTCCCTGACCTGTGGAATTCCTTTGGGAAATTTCTGGAAGGTGATCAAGCTTCCCTTCCATTCAGTTTGAGCAGGATCTGACTACAGATCATATTCCCAGGTGGCTTACTGAAGTCAGATGAGTTGCCAGGTGAGTTGGTCCTCTTCTCCTTGGAGTCCAGCTGGGATAAGACTGGCCAGAAGGTTGGAACTCCAGGGTGAAGGAGGACCTGGAATCCTGTGGGATGGCATGCTGCCTTGTTCAGTCCTTGAGTTCCTTCCTGCTCCAGTGTAGTCAAAGCCACTGGCCAGAGGCTCAAGGGGCCAGAACGGTTGGAATCTTGCTTGGGCCTCCAGAAATGTTGTAGAAAATAATCAAACTGGGGAGAGACCAAGTGACCCTCGGAGAAGTAGGAGAACTCAGATTGATTTTATGCCGGTGGATCCAGATGAGCTCGTGCTCAAAGCTCTGGGCCCCACATAGTGGGGTTACAGGGATTTTATAGAGGGGTGTATGGGGTCAGGTTGCAAGGGCTATGCTGGCTGCTGGGAGATGGGTTTAAACTGTTAGGGAGCTTGTGTTGGGAAGTCTGTTTACAGAAGCAGAAACATCGGGTTTTCTTTCACTCCTTAGTGGGCTTCTGGTTATCTCTTGATCTACTGGCTTCTGCTGACTTGGGGCTACTCTGAGTGAACCTGCTTTGAGTGATTTTCCTCTTCAGTGTCAGAACAAATGTAGAAGTATCAGAATCTTAAAAAGTTCCTTGCTTTAATTGCATTACATCTGGTGCTCTCTATAATGGAATATATATATATATATTTTTAAAGATTTTTTTATTTGTTTATTTGACAGAGAGAGAGAGATCACAAGTAGTCAGAGAGGCAGGCAGGGAGAGGAGGAAGCTGACTCCCTGCTGAGCAGAGAGCCCGATGCGTGACTCGATCCCAGGACCCTGGAATCATGACCTGAGCCGAAGGCAACGGCTTTAACCCACTGAGCCACCTAGGCGCCCTATAATGGAATGTATTAAACTAACAATTTGTATATATAGTATGTCTGCATTTCCTAGCAACTTCCCTTGAATCCATTTTTAATAATAAACATTGTACAGGTTGGGCACTTATACTCTTCAGGCCAATGCAGTCCAGATCTCTAATCTTTAAAAAAAAAAAAAAAAATTTAAACTCCTTATTCTATATTCAAGACCAAAGCACATCAATGCTATGCAGAGGAAAGTCTATTATCTCTACTGCATATTTGAGAAAATGTGAATTCCTTTCAAAAAAATCTAAGAAACAAAATAATCCCGGACTACTGGTCCTGAGGGAAAAATGCCTCATTCCCTCCTTCACGTCGTGACTTTCTGGTCCCTCCTGATTTCCAAATCGGATCACTGTAGTAACTTTTCTTTTACAGTATCTCTGAAAGTAAGCCCTGGGATCCATATTTGTTTCATGTTCTTAAATCAGCAAGAATAATAAATTTGATGGTGCATAATTGGAAGTGTCAAGGGCTTTTTCTTATTTTTAAGATTTGTTTATTTGAGGGGGGGCTGGGTTGCCGCTTCCAGTCGGCAATGAGAGAAGAATTAGGCACAAACAAGTCAGCTGCAAAAGACTGGGAGCAGGGGACAACAGTCGAAAAGGACTGCTGCCATGAGCAACTCCACAGTCTCACTTTTATTGGAAAGAAAACAATAGCCATCAGAAGGATTGATGAAGGTCAAACGTTAGTCACGTCTTGCAGGCAAGCAAGGAGGAGGGTAAGGTTTATAGTTAACCAAGCACATTCAAAGGACTCATCTAACTAACAACGGGCACTTCTGGGAAGAGAAAGGAGCGACAATGATAAAGGGAAGCAGGCGGTTTTCGTTCCACCCTGAGCTGACCCTGCGTTCCCGGGTGCTCGGCTTCCCTGAAGCAGGCGGCGTTCGGCCCTGGGTGGGCCAGGCGTTCCTGGCTGCCCAGCTTTTGTGAAGGGGCAGCCGTCTGCCCTGAGCGAGCCGGGCATCCCCAACTGCCCAGCTTCACGGTCGTACATCATCCTCCCCAAAGACCTGTTGTCAGTATATGTATTTCTTAAGGGGCGCCTGGGTGGCTCAGTGGGTTGGGCCGCTGCCTTCGGCTCGGGTCATGATCTCAGGGTCCTGGGATCGAGTCCCGCATCGGGCTCTCTGCTCGGCGGGGAGCCTGCTTCCCTCTCTCTCTCTCTGCCTGCCTCTCCATCTACTTGTGATTTCTCTCTGTCAAATAAATAAATAAAATCTTAAAAAAAAAAAAAAAAAGGCCATATCTAAATGTGCTTGGCAACTAGTAAAATCCTCCAGGGGTTACAGTTTAATTAACAAATTGTTCCGAGGGGCAGCAGCACTGGGTGGCTCAGTTGGTTAAAGCCTCTGCCTTCGGCTCACATCATGATCCCAGGTTCCTGGGATTGAGCCCCGTATGGGGCTTTCTGCTCAGCAGGGAGCCGCCTTCTCTGTCTCTGTCTCTCTGCCTACTTGTAATCTCTGTCTGTCAAATAAGTAAATAGAATATTATTTTAAAAAAGATTTTATTTATTTGAGAAAGTAAGCGAGAAAGAGAGAGAGAAAGAGAGAAAGCTTGAGCAGTGGGGAGGGGCAGAGGAAGAGGAAGAAACAGGCTCCCTGCTCCAGGTGGGGCTCAATCCCAGGACCCTGGCATCATGACCTGCACCAAAGGCAGACACTTAACCTGAGGGAGTCACCCCAGGTGCCTCAAGGGCTTTCTTTAGTGACTGAACAAAATGATGTCTCCACTTCAGTTTATGGGGATTCGTTTTCACAATATGTGCATGTAATATTTACTTGTACATGTAATATTTTTTGCACTATAGATTAAATTATTGTTTCTTTTTTTTTTTAAAGATTTTATTTATTTGAGAGAAATCACAAGTAGGCAGAGAGGCAAGCAGAGAGAGAGATTGGAGGAAGCAGGCTCCCTGCCGAGCAGAGAGCCCGATGCGGGACTCGATCTCAGAACCCCAAGATCATGACCTGAGCCGAAGGCAGAGGCCTAACCCAGTGAGCCACTCAGGCGCCCCAAATTATTGTTTCTTTATTTGTATTGTTATATATCTAGTATTTGACGTGAAAATCAAATTGTGTTATAAACACCTCTCTGGATTTAAGCAGATTTGAAAATGTTATGTTACCAAAAAAAAAAAAAAAACCCAAAAAAAAAAAACCCAAAACAAAACACCATTTCTGTGTTGAAGTCAGCCTTCTGTTGCTCTTCGTTGCCTTATTGGGCTAAGAATCAAACTAAAATGAGATTAACAAAAGCTCAGATCTAGTAAGTATGCAGACCCCTCACAGACATGGAAATCCCAAAGATATTCCAGCTAAACGAGGTGTGTGGATGTCACCTGCAGGAAGGAGGAGGGTCCGGGGCTCTCAGGTGGGGAAAGGTAGTTCCCAGGGCAAGAAGAGCAGGTGTTTGGTCACCAGATGTTTGCCCTCGGGGACCACAGTGCGGCCACAGATGGGCCACAGATGCCACTCGTGTAAAATTTGCCTCTGGTAACAGCCTTGTGCTGGGAAAGACCTCCAACTTAGATTCTTCTACATAGTTAAGGAGGGAAAAAAGTTCCTCTTGGGCCTACAGCATATGAATTACCTTGAGCCCAAAAGAATGTTCATGTCAAAGTGTCTCATCTTGGGGCAGCCCACCCTTGGCCCTGAGGGAATGTTGCTTTAAGGCAGTCTCTGATAAAATCTTTTTTAAAAGGGGGGGGGGCAGTGCCTAGGTGGCTCAGTGGTTTGGGTCATGGTCTCAGGATCTTGGGATCAAGCCCTGCATCAGGCTCTCTGCTCTCTCTCTCTCCGCCTGCCTCTCTGCCTTCTTGTGATCTCTATCAGTTAAATAAAATCTTAAAAAAAGATTTTTCATGTTATGTAAACTGTTGGTCTGTGACCTTGCTTAAAACCCAGTTTCTTGGGGCACCTGGGTGGCTCAGTGGGTTAGGCCTCTGCCTTTAGCTCAGGTCATGATCTCAGGATCATGGGATCAAGCCCTGCATGGGGCTCCCTGCTCAGCGGGAAGCCTGCTTCTCCCTCTTTCTGTTTGCATCTCTGCCTACTTGTGATCTCTCTATCTCTGTCAAATAAATAAAATCTTTAAAAAAAAAAAAAAACAAACCTAGTTTTTTGCATTTACTGGATGTTTGGCAAAGTACTCTCTTAAAAGAAAAAAAATATGTTTGGTCTCATAAGTTATTTCAATGGGTGTTTTTGTTTGTATTAACTTATACAGATTGTTATAATGCTCTCTAGTGACTAGTGTTTAAAATGGATTGTTGTTGCCATTCTTTATAGTCTAGTAGCACCTATAATTGTCATAAAATCATTCCCTTCGAACTTACCAAATAAGAGTATTTTGGGAAACCGTTTTCTAGAATTCTATAATGACCTCTCTTCTCTACTGAGGATAATGCTGGGTTGAAAATTAATCCAATGGGGGTGACTGGGAGGCTCAGTGGGTTAAGCCTCTGCCTTCAGCTCAGGTCCTGATCTCAGGGTCCTGGGATCAAGCCCCGCATCAGGCTCTTTGCTCAGCGGGGAGCCTGCTTCCCCCCCACTCTCTCTGTCTGCCTCTCTGCCTACTTGTGATCTCTCTGTCTCTCTCTCTCTGTGTCCAATATAATAACTAAAAATCTTTAAAAAAGAAAATTAATCCAACAAAATGCATATTCCTATTTTTAAAATAGCGAGTCTCACTCTATCTAAGCCAGATCCTGGAGTCAAGGAGCCCTGGGATCTGGAGAGAAAGTGTCTTACACTCCAGTGGGTGGGAAGGAGTAAAGCAGGTGACACAGGTGAGGTGTGAAGGTCAAGCAGGAGACCACACCTTGGGATTTGGGAAGTGCTATTTGAAATAATGTTCTCAAAATGTAACTGAATTGCAGTATAATTAATGCCCAAATGTGTACTTTACATAGCAGTGATATTCAGGATATTTTACAGCAATCATGGTCTTTCTCTATTCAGAGATGTTTGTTGTTGTTGCTTCTGAAAGATGAATATGACCGTGGCATTCTGTGTGAAGTGGGACTCTTTTAAAAAGATGTATTTATTTATTTTAGAGTGAGAACAGGGGTGGGTAGGGTGGAAGGTCAGAGGGAGGGGAAGAGAGAGTCTTAAGCAGACAGTGCACTGAGTGCAGAGCTGGACATGGGGCCCAGTCTCAGGACCCTGAGATCCCAACCTGAGCTGAAACCAAAAGTCAGGCACTTAACTGACTGGATGCCCCTGAGACTCTCTTAAAAAATTCTCTAATGTGGGGCACCTGGGTGGCTCAGTCATTGATCATCTGCCTTTGGCTCAGGTCATGAATTCAGGGTCCTGGGATTGAGCCCCACATTAGGCTCTCTGCTCAGCAGGGAGCCTGCTCCTTCTTCTCCCCCCCACCCCTGGCTTGCGTTCCCTTTCTCTCGATGTGTCTCTCTGTCAAATAAATAAATAAAATCTTTTTTAAAACCCTCTAATGTTATTTAAATGCTTATCCATAAAATTTTTATTAGAGCATTTTAATAACTGACCATAAATAATTTTCTGAGCAATTTGTGCCATATAACACATGCTAGTGCCTTAAATGTGTGCTTTTCCTCAGTGTACAATCTGTTTAAAATGATAAATATATGGAAGGATCCTTTTATGATGGAATATTTGTTTCAGAATTTTTTCAGTGAAAATTTCCTTTTTTATTTTATTTATTTATTTGACAGCGAGATAGAGATCCCAAGTAGGACAGAGAGGGGGAAGCAGGCTCCCCATTGAGCGGAGAGCCCAATGCGGGGCTCGATCCCAGGACCCTGAGATCATGACCTGAGCCGAAGGCAGAGACTTAACCCACTGAGCCACCCAGGTGCCCCTCTTATTCTTGTTTTACAACTCAATAAAAAACCTTCATTTTTAATGGTAGTTTTCACAGCATTAATGAATTGTGTTTTGTTTTTTATCTGTATTTTATAGTTTTTTTTTTTAAGATTTTATTTATTTATTTGTTACAGAGAGGAGAGAGTGCGCAACCACAGGCAGAAAGAGAGTCAGGCAGAGGCAGAGGGAGAAGCAGGCTCCCTGCTGAGCAAGGAGCTGGATGTAGGACTTGATCCCAGGACACTGGATTTATGACCTGAGCCAAAAGCCACCACTTAACCAACTGAGCCACCCAGGCGTCCCTGTGTTTTATAGTTTTAGATAACCATTTTTAGCTCAGGAATTGGAAGACAGTGTAGGGTTTAGTTCAAATATGAATCAGCCGTATGTTCATTGCCAATAAAATTATGTGCATATTTGTATAAATATTACCCGTACACGGTTGGTTCATGACTTAGACTTCCTTATCTTGGTTAGTTGTCAGTGGTTGTTTTATACTGTTGATCCTGGGTGGGCTGTGATATGGAATTAATGTCATCCTCTATTTGTGGATGAATTCATATTCTCTTTGAGAGAGAAATACCCTTTCAACTGAAGGTAATATTTTAAATCTCCTATCTCTGTATCAGTTTTAGGGGTCCTAATTTATTCTTAATAAATAATAATATTCTTAAGTGTCGTCAAAATTATATGCCATGAGGGACCCTTGGATGGCTTAGTCGGTTAAGTGTCTGACTCTTGGTTTGGGCTCCAGGTCATGATCTCAGGCTGTGGAGTTGAGCCCCACGTCCCACTGAGTGCCCAGCATGGAATCTGTTTGTCCCTCTCCCTATGCTCTTCTCCCATTCACACTCCCTCTCTTTCTAAAAAATAAATAAATAAAATCTTTAAAAAATATATATGCCATAAAATTTACCATTTTAACCATTTTTTTCCATTTTAGACTTTTTAACTAAAGTGTTAAATGTATTTACATGATTGGAAAACCAATCTCTGGAGTTTTCTCATCCTGCAAAACTGAATCTTAATACTTGTTAAGTGGTCACTTTCATATTTTTCTCTATTCTAAGCCCCTGGCATACTCTGTTTCTCCTTCCTTGTTTCCTTCCTTCCTTCCTTCCTCATGCTGTTCGTGACATCAGTCAGTCACTTAAGTGAAATCACAGTGTATCTGTTTCTGTGACTCCTTTATTTCGCTTAACAAAACACCATCCCGTTTTAACCACATTCTATAAGGCAACAAGATGTGTCTTTCTTTTCAAGGCTGAATTATTCTGGTAAATATATATGCTCCGTTTTCTTTATGTATTCAGGAACATTTCTGTTGCTGTCACTTACTGGTTTTTTGAATAACACTACTGTGAATCTGCTTGTGCAAATATCTCGTGCAGATCCTACTTTGAATTATTTTGGTTATATACTATCAAGTGGGATGGCTTAGTCATATAATAATATGATTTAAAAAGTATTGAGGAAACTCCTTCCATTTTCCACAGTGATTGTTCCATTTGCATTTCCTCTAGCAGTGCATAATGGTTCCAGTGTCTCATCCTTCTGACACATGTAGGCTTTTTTTTTTTTTCTTGTTTCATAGTGGAATCTGAACAGGTGTGAGGTGATGACTCCCTGTTTGATTTGTGTTTCTCTAATGAGTAGTGATTTTGAGTATCTTTCGTATGCTTGTCCATTTCTATATCTTCTTTGTATTGTCCCCGCTGAAAACTTTCTCCAGTTCTTAATAATGGTGGTTGCTGTTTGGTTGTCACTGCAAAAGTTCTTTCTATATTCTAGATGTTAAATACTTAATGCCTAGAGGCTCTGCAAAAATTTTTCATTCATTTTTCAGATTGCCTTTTCATTCCACTGACTGTTAGAATTACTTTCTCTGGGGACATCTGGGTGGTTCAGGGTGTCTGTCTGTAGCTCAGGACATGATCTCAGGGTCCTGGGATCAAGCCCCACATCTGGCTCCCTCCTCTGCATTTCCCCTTGGTGTATGCTCTCTTTCTTTCTCTCTCTCCATCTCTTAAATAAATAAATCTTGAAAACAAAACCCAACAAATATGAGAGTCTTTTCTGGTTTGCCTCCCTCTCTATTTTCATCTATTTTTTTCCTTCTCTTCCCCTCTGTTCATCTGTTTTGTTTCTTAAAGTCCACATATGAGTGAAATCATATGGTATTTGTCTTAATGACTTATTTTCCCTAGCATAATATCCTCTAGTTCCATCCACATTGTTGCAAATGCAAAGATTTCATTCTTTTTGATGGCCACATAATATGCATGTATACATAGTCATATATATAACACATATTCTTTTTTTTTTCAATTTATTTTCAGAAAAACAGTATTCATTATTTTTTCACCACACCCAGTGCTCCATGCAAGCTGTGCCCTCTATAATACCCACCACCTGGTACCCCAACCTCCCACCCCCCCCGCCACTTCAAACCCCTCAGATTGTTTTTCAGAGTCCATAGTCTCTCATGGTTCATCTCCCCTTCCAATTTACCCAAAAGCACATACCCTCCCCAATGTCCATAACCCTACCCCCCTTCTCCCAACCCCCCTCCCCCCAGCAACCCACAGTTTGTTTCGTGAGATTAAGAGTCACTTATGGTTTGTCTCCCTCCCTATCCCATCTTGTTTCATGGATTCTTCTCCTACCCCCTTAAGCCCCCATGTTGCATCACCACTCCCTCATATCAGGGAGATCATATGATAGTTGTCTTTCTCTGCTTGGCTTATTTCGCTAAGCATGATACGCTCTAGTTCCATCCATGTTGTCGCAAATGGCAAGATTTCATTTCTTTTGATGGCTGCGTAGTATTCCATTGTGTATATATACCACATCTTCTTGATCCATTCATCTGTTGATGGACATCTAGGTTCTTTCCATAGTTTGGCTATTGTGGACATTGCTGCTATAAACATTCGGGTGCACGTGCCCCTTTGGATCACTACGTTTGTATCTTTAGGGTAAATTCCCAGTAGTGCAATTGCTTGGTCATAGGGAAGTTCTATTTTCAACATTTTGAGGAACCTCCATGCTGTTTTCCAGAGTGGTTGCACCAGCTTGCATTCCCACCAACAGTGTAGGAGGGTTCCCCTTTCTCCGCATCCTCGCCAGCATCTGTCATTTCCTGACTTGCTGATTTTAGCCATTCTGACTGGTGTGAGGTGATATCTCATTGTGGTTTTGATTTGTATTTCCCTGATACCGAGTGATATGGAGCACTTTTTCATGTGTCTGTTGGCCATCTGGATGTCTTCTTTGCAGAAACGTCTGTTCATGTCCTCTGCCCATTTCTTGATTGGATTATTTGTTCTTTGGGTGTTGAGTTTGTTAAGTTCTTTATAGATTTTGGACACTAGTCCTTTATCTGATATGTCGTTTGCAAATATCTTCTCCCATTCTGTCAGTTGTCTTTTGGTTTTGTTAACTGTTTCCTTTGCTGTGCAAAAGCTTTTGATTTTGATGAAATCCCAAAAGTTCATTTTTGCCCTTGCTTCCCTTGCCTTTGGCGATGTTCCTAGGAAGATGTTGCTGCGGATGAGGTCGAAGAGGTTGCTGCCTGTGTTCTCCTCAAGGATTTTGATGGATTCCTTTCTCACATTGAGGTCCTTAATCCATTTTGAATCTATTTTTGTGTGTGGTGTAAGGAAATGGTCCAATTTCATTTTTCTGCACTTGGCTGTCCAATTTTCCCAGCACCATTTATTGAAGAGGCTGTCTTTTTTCCATTGGACATTCTTTCCTGCTTTGTCGAAGATTAGTTGACCATAGAGCTGAGGGTCTATTTCTGGGCTCTCTATTCTGTTCCATTGGTATATGTGTCTGTTTTTGTGCCAGTACCATGCTGTCTTGATGATGACAGCTTTGTAATAAAGCTTGAAGTCCGGAATTGTGATGCCACCAACTTTGGCTTTGTTTTTCAATATCCCTTTGGCTATTCGAGGTCTTTTCTGGTTCCATATAAATTTTAAAATTATTTGTTCCATTTCTTTGAAAAAGATGGATGGTATTTTGATAGGAATTGCATTAAATGTGTAGATTGCTTTAGGTAGCATAGACATTTTCACAATATTTATTCTTCCAATCCAGGAGCATGGAACATTTTTCCATTTCTTTGTGTCTTCCTCAATTTCTTTCATGAGTACTTTATCGTTTTCTGAGTATAGATTCTTAGCCTCTTTGGTTAGGTTTATTCCTAGGTATCTTATGGTTTGGGGTGCAATTGTAAATGGGATTGACTCCTTAATTTCTCTTTCTTCTGTCTTGTTGTTGGTGTAGAGAAATGCAACTGATTTCTGTGCATTGATCTTATATCCTGACACTTTACTGAATTCCTTTACAAGTTCTAGCAGTTTTGGAGTGGAGTCTTTTGGGTTTTCCACATAGAGTATCATATCATCTGCGAAGAGTGATAATTTGACTTCTTCTTTGCTGATTTGGATGCCTTTAATTTCCCTTTGTTGTCTGATTGCTGAGGCTAGAACTTCTAGTACTATGTTGAATGCAGTGGTGATAATGGACATCCCTGCCGTGTTCCTGACCTTAGCGGAAAAGCTTTCAGTTTTTCTCCATTGAGAATGATATTTGCGGTGGGTTTTTCATAGATGGCTTTGATGATATTGAGGTATGTGCCCTCTATCCCTACACTTTGAAGGGTTTTGATCAGGAAGGGATGCTGTACTTTGTCAAATGCTTTTTCAGCATCTATTGAGAGTATCATATGGTTCTTGTTCTTTCTTTTATTGATGTGTTGTATCACATTGACTGATTTGCGGATGTTGAACCAACCTTGCAGCCCTGGGATAAATCCCACTTGGTCGTGGTGAATAATCCTTTTAATGTACTGTTGAATCCTATTGGCTAGTATTTTGGTGAGAATTTTTGCATCTGTGTTCATCAAGGATATTGGTCTATAGCTCTCTTTTTGGATGGGATCCTTGTCTCTTTTGGGATCAAGGTGATGCTGGCCTCATAAAATGAGTTTGGGAGTTTTCCTTCCATTTCTATTTTTTGGAACAGTTTCAGGAGAATAGGAATTAGTTCTTCTTTAAATGTTTGGTAGAATTCCCCGGGGAAGCCATCTGGCCCTGGGCTTTTGTTTGTTTGGAGATTTTTAATGACTGTTTCAATCTCCTTACTGGTTATGGGTCTGTTCAGGCTTTCTATTTCTTCCTGGCTCAATTTTGGTAGTTTATATGTTTCTAGGAATGCATCCATTTCTTCCAGATTGTCAAATTTGTTGGCGTAGAGTTGCTCATAGTATGTTCTTATAATAGTTTGTATTTCTTTGGTGTTAGTTGTGATCTCTCCTCTTTCATTCATGATTTTATTTATTTGGGTCCTTTCTCTTTTCTTTTTGATAAGTCTGGCCAAGGGTTTATCAATTTTATTAATTCTTTCAAAGAACCAGCTCCTAGTTTGGTTGATTTGTTCTATTGTTTTTTTGGTTTCTATTTCATTGATTTCTGCTCTGATCTTTATGATTTCTCTTCTCCTGCTTGGCTTAGGGTTTCTTTCTTGTTCTTTCTCCAGCTCCTTTAGGTGTAGGGTTAGGTTGTGTACCTGAGACCTTTCTTGTTTCTTGAGAAAAGCTTGTACCGCTATATATTTTCCTCTCAGGACTGCCTTTGTTGTGTCCCACAGATTTTGAACCGTTGTATTTTCATTATCATTTGTTTCCATGATTTTTTTCAATTCTTCTTTAATTTCCCGGTTGACCCATTCATTCTTTAGAAGGATGCTGTTTAGTCTCCATGTATTTGTGTTCTTTCCAAACTTCCTCTTGTGGTTGAGTTCTAGCTTCAGAGCATTGTGGTCTGAAAATATGCAGGGAATGATCCCAATCTTTTGATACCGGTTGAGTCCTGATTTAGGACCGAGGATGTGATCTATTCTGGAGAATGTTCCATGTGCACTAGAGAAGAATGTGTATTCTGTTGCTTTGGGATGAAATGTTCTGAATATATCTGTGATGTCCATCTCATCCAGTGTATCATTTAAGGCCTTTATTTCCCTGTTGATCTTTTGCTTGGATGATCTGTCCATTTCAGTGAGGGGAGTGTTAAAGTCCCCTACTATTATTGTATTATTGTTGATGTGTTTCTTTGATTTTGTTATTAATTGGTTTATATAGTTGGCTGCACCCACGTTGGGGGCATAGATATTTAAAATTGTTAGATCTTCTTGTTGGACAGACCTTTTGAGTATGATATAGTATCCTTCCTCATCTCTTATTATAGTCTTTGGCTTAAAATCTAATTGATCTGATATAAGGATTGCCACTCCTGCTTTTTTCTGATGTCCATTAGCGTGGTAAATTCTTTTCCACCCCCTCACTTTAAGTCTGGAGGTGTCTTCGGGTTTAAAATGAGTTTCTTGGAGGCAACATATAGATGGGTTTTGTTTTTTTTTATCCATTCTGATACCCTGTGTCTTTTGATTGGGGCATTTAGCCCATTAACATTCAGGGTAACTATTGAGAGATATGATTTTAGTGCCATTGTATTGCCTGTAAGGTGACTGTTACTGTATATTGTCTCTGTTCCTTACTGATCTACCACTTGTAGGCTCTCTCTTTGCTTAGAGGACCCCTTTCAGTATTTCCTGTAGAGCTGGTTTGGTGTTTGCAAATTCTTTCAGTTTTTGTTTGTCCTGGAAGCTTTTAATCTCTCCTTCTATTTTCAATGATAGCCTAGCTGGATATAGTATTCTTGGCTGCATGTTTTTCTCGTTTAGTGCTCTGAAAATGTCATGCCAGCTCTTTCTGGCCTGCCAGGTCTCTGTGGATAAGTCAGCTGCCAATCTAATACTTTTACCATTGTATGTTACAGACTTCTTTTCCCGGGCTGCTTTCAGGATTTTCTCTTTGTCACTAAGGCTTGTAAATTTTACTATTAGGTGACGGGGTGTGGGCCTATTCTTATTGATTTTGAATGGGCGTTCTCTGAACCTCCTGAATTTTGATGCTCGTTCCCTTTGCCATATTGGGGAAATTCTCCCCAATAATTCTCTCCAGTATACCTTCTGCTCCCCTCTCTCTTTCTTCTTCTTCTGGAATCCCAATTATTCTAATGTTGTTTTGTCTTATGGTGTCACTTATCTCTCGAATTCTCCCCTCATGGTCCAGTAGCTGTTTGTCCCTCTTTTGCTCAGCTTCTTTATTCTCTGTCATTTGGTCTTCTATATCGCTAATTCTTTCTTCTGCCTCATTTATCCTAGCAGTGAGAGCCTCCATTTTTGATTGAACTTCATTAATAGCTTTTTTTATTTCAACTTGGTTAGATTTTAGTTCTTTTATTTCTCCAGAAAGGGCTTTTATATCTCGGGAGAGGGTTTCTCTAATATCCTCCATGCCTTTTTCAAGCCCGGTTATAACCTTGAGAATTGTCATTTTGAACTCTAGATCTGACATATTACCAATGTCTGTATTGATTAGGTCCCTAGCCTTCGGTACTGCCTCTTGTTCTTTTTTTTGTTGTGAATTTTTCCGCCTTGTCATTTTGTCCAGCTAAGAGTGTATGAAGGAGCAAGTAAAATACTAAAAGGGTGGCAACAATCCCAGGAAAATTTGCTTTAACCAAATCAGAAGAGATCCCAAATCATGAGGGGGGATTTCTCCCCCCTCACGATTGGGTGAGGGCTCTCCTCTGATTGGGATCTCCTTTGATTGGGATCTCCCAATCTCTTCTGATTGGGATCTCTTCTGATTTGGGGATAAAAAGAGGTTCAAAAAGAAAAAAGAAAAAAAAGAAAAAAAGAATTGAAAAAAGGAGATTGAATTAAAAATTCAATCAAGAATTTAAAAAAGAATTAAAAAAAAGTTTGAAGAGATTAAGATCTCTTCTGATTTGGGGATAAAAAGAGGTTCAAAGAGAAAAAAGAAAAAAAGAATTAAAAAAAAGGAGATTGAATTAAAAATTCAATCAAGAATTTAAAAAAGAATTAAGAAAAAAAAAGATTGAAGAGATTAAGATCTCTTCTGATTTGGGGATAAAAAGAGGTTCAAAAATAAAGAAAGAAAAAAAAAGAATTAAAAAAAAGAAAATGAATAAAGAAAAGGATAAAAAAGAAAAAATATATATATTAGATAATCTAGTTAAAAAACGTTAAAAAAGGGGCGCCTGGGTGGCTCAGTGGGTTAAGCCGCTGCCTTAGGCTCGGGTCATGATCTCAGGGTCCTGGGATCGAGTCCCGCATCGGGCTCTCTGCTCAGCAGGGAGCCTGCTTCTCTCTCTCTGCCTGCCTCTCCATCTACTTGTGATTTCTCTCTGTCAAATAAATAAATAAAATCTTAAAAAAAAAAAAACGTTAAAAGAGAAAAGGGTAAAAGTTATAAAAAATTTTAGCAGAAGAAGAGAAAAAAAATTTAAAAGAAAAAAATTAAATTAACTGCAAGACTAAAAAATCACAGGGAGAAAGCCATGAGTTTGTGGTTTGTTTTCTCCTCCTCTGGAATTCTGCTGCTCTCTCCTTGGTATTGAAACTGCACTCCTTGGTAGGTGAACTTGGTCTTGCCTGGATTTCTTGTTGATCTTCTGGGGGATGGGCCTGGTGTAGTGATTCTCAAGTGTCTTTGCCCTAGGCGGAATTACACCGCCCTTACCAGGGGCCGGGCTGAGTGATCTGCTCGGCTTTGCTTTCAGGAGCTTTTGTTCCCTGAGCGCTTTCTGTAGAGTTCCGGAGGACGGGAATACAAATGGCGGCCTCCTGGTCTCTGGCCCAGAGGAGCCGAGAGCCCGGGGCCCCGCTCCCCAGTGCGCCCTCAGCGAACAGCTCCTAGTAACTCGCGTCTGCCTAACCTCCGGCCGCGCTCCGAGCTCACCGAGCTTGCGACCGGTTCAAGGCAACTCCGAGCTGCGAGCTTACTGTTGGCTCTGTCTCTGCAGCCGGCTTTCCCGTTCCAATATCCGCAAGCTCTGCGACACTCAGACACCCCCGATCCTTCTGTGACCCCACGGGACCTGAGGTCACGCCGACCCCGCGTGGGCTTCGCCTTGGTTTAGCCTCCG
The DNA here is from genome assembly GCF_020171115.1 of Neogale vison. NCBI lineage: Eukaryota > Metazoa > Chordata > Mammalia > Carnivora > Mustelidae > Neogale > Neogale vison. The sequence goes on along the minus strand of NC_058097.1, from coordinate 47,713,853 downwards.
GAGCGATGTCCCTCAGCGGAACAGACTTTTAAAAGTCCCGATTTTGTGCTCCGTTGCTCCGCTGCTTGCCGGGAGCCGGCCCCTTCCCCCGGGGTCTATGTTCCCGTTGCTTTGGATTCACTTCTCCGCCAGTCCTACCTTTCAGAAAGTGGTTGTTTTTCTGTTTCTAGAATTGCTGTTCTTCTTCTCTTCGATCTGCCGATGGATTTGCAGGTGTTTGCAATCTTTAGATAAGCTCTCTAGCTGATCTCCTGCTAGCTGAGGTAGTCTCAGCCTGCTACTTCTCCGCCATCTTGACTCCTCCCCCCTGGGTGAGCACTCCTTAACCGATTTTTCTCACAATTTTTTCTTTCTTTCTTCACGATTTTATTTATTTATTTGACAGAGAGATGGAGAGAGAGCACAAGTAGTGAGGAGGGTCAGGCAGGAAGAGAAGGAGAAGCAGCTGCCCGCTGAGCAGGGAGTCCATTGAGGAGCTTGGTCCCAGGTCCCTGGGATCATAACCTGAGCCAGAGTGAGCACCCTTACCGACTGAGCCACACAGGTGCCCCTTTTATTGAATTGTGTACACTGGTAAGCTTTCTATCTAGTATGAATTTTGATGATGATTAGTGAGGATTGAGTGATTATAAAGGTTTTGAAAATTTGTGATAATTGATGTGGTTTCCCTCAAGTATGAATTCTGTGATATTGAATAAGGGCTGAGCTATGGTTAACGTGCTTGCCACATTCATGATATTAAGGTTTTTCTCCAGTATGAATTCTGTGATGTTGAGTAAAGGTTGGGCTTTCATTAAAGGCTTTGCCACATTCTGGACATAAAGTTTCTCTCTAATATGAATTCTGTGATGTCGAGTAAGTTGTGAAAGGTGGGTAAAGGCCTTGCCACATTCTTCACATTGGTAAGGTTTTTCTCCAGTATGAATTCTGTGATGTCACGTAAGGGTCCTGCTGTTGACAGAGGCCTTGCCACATTCCTGACGTTGGTAACGTTTCTCTCCAGTGTGAATTCTGTGATGTTGAATAAGGGGTGACCTGTGGTTAAAGGCCTTGCCACATTCTTGACATTGGTGAGGTTCTTCTCCAATATGAATTCTCTGATGTTGTGTAAGGCTTGAGCTTCACTTAATAGCCTTCCCACATTCTTGATATTAATAGCGCTTTGCTCTAGTATGAGTTCTCTTATGTTGAGTGAGGTGTGAGTGCACTTTAAAGGCCTTGCCACATTCTTGACATTGGTAAGGTTTCTCTCCAGTATGAATTCTGTGATGTTGAATAAGGGCGCCGCTGTCAATAAAGGCCTTACCACATTCTTGCCATTGGTAACGTTTCTCTCCAGTGTGACTTCTGTGCTGTCGAATAAAGGGTGACCTGTGGTTAAAGGCCTTGCCACATTCTTGACATTGGTAAGGTTTTTCTCCAGTATGAATTCTCTGATGTTGTGTAAGCCTTGAGCTCCCATTAATGGCCTTCCCACATTCTTGGTATTTATAGCGTTTTGCTCTAAATGAGTTCTGCTGTGTCGACTGAGGTGTAAATTCTGCTTAAAGGTCTTGCTACATTCTTGACACTGGTATGGTTTTTCTCCACTATGAATTCTGTGATGTTTAGTAAGTTTTGAGTGTGATTTAAAGACTTTGGCACATTTCTTACACTTGTAATTTTCCCCTACAATATGAATTTGGTGATGTCTATTCAGACTTGAATGACTGTTCAAAGGCTTGCCACATTCTTGACATTTGTAAGGTTTCTTTCCTGTATAAATTTGGTGATATCCAGGATTCGCTGAGTGCAATGTAGAAGCATTGCCACATTCCTGACATTGGTAGTGTTCCTCTCCAGTACAGATCTGCAAATGTCCACTTATTGATGAACAGTCCTTCAAGGTTTGACCACCTTCTTCACATTTGTGTACTTTTTCTCTAGTATGCATTCGCTGATGTTGAGACAGTGTTGATTGGCAGTCAAAGGATTTACCACATTCCTTAAAGATGTAAGTTTCCATTCCACTAGGAATTATGCCATTTCTTTTTAGACTTACTGACTGACTAAACATGGTCCCTTGTTTATTAGAACTGAATGCATTTTGTCCCTCGTGAATTCTCTGATGATCACCAACATTGCAGGACTGGTTACAAGATTTCCCACATTCATTATCTTTATGAGGATTGTCTCCCAAAAGTACACTGTTATGTATACTCAGGTTAGAGTCTGAATGAAAGCCTTCCCCATATTTATCACATTCATGATGGTTCTCTGTAAACCTAGCCCTGACACATCTGTGAACACTGGAGCCCTGGTTCAATGTTTTCTGAGATTCAGTGCGTTGAGCAAATCTGATTCCAGTGGAAACCCTCTGGTCATTCTTCAGGGTGGACTCCTCGGTGAAGCCTGTCTCGTATGGATCCCACTGAGCACTTTGTTCTTCATTTCTAAATCTCTGATGATAGGAAATACTTGACAGAAAGTTCAGGCCAATCCTATCTTCCAAATGGCTCAAGTTATTATTTTCAGCTTGGGCTAGGTTACTTTCCAGATGTTCCGAACATCCACAAATCGCTATGATTGAATATTTGACTGGAGCTTGTGCTGAAAGAAACACACTGCTCTGCAGAAACAGTTGACTTAAAAAGCGAGGTTTTCCACAGCACTTTATTTCCTTCACCATTTGGGGCAGTGAGATTCTCATTAAGGGCAATTGCCTTGGTTTGCGTGTATCGTCCGGGATTTCTCTGATGCCCTTCACTCTCCCCATCACTGTCCTAGTCTGTGCGTAAGTGTAAAATCTCAACAGCACTATGTTTGTATCTGTGCACTGACACTTTCTGGAAAGAACCTTCTGTGCTCCGCTTTAGCAGAAAACTCTGAGTCTCATGTGAAGATAGAGCTGAAAGATACCAAATAAAAGTAAAACCATTACACTTACTACATTCAGAAGAATACACTGATGACTGCTAATATAGATGCATCAAGTCAATCAGACAATGTCAGAAAAATGGCCGAGGAGGAGTCATCAGGACTTCATTTCTCCATGGACACATAACATGGCACAGAACGTACTGAGCACAGAGTCTAATAGAGAATTCTGCAGTATGGTCATGGTGTAGCACAATCACTTCCCTGTATTTCTAACAATCAGGAAAAGGGTCACATGAGCTCGAAACTAGCAGAACAATGGATACTGAAACAGAAAACTGAACCGAACCAAATAGAGTGCAGTGAAAAATAGGAAGGTATCAACCACAGGAAGAGCTGTTTGTCAGAAAAGATGAAAACTGACAGACCAAGAAGTAAATTTAAGAATAATAGAGAAAAAACTGACTAAAATGACTGGTGAAGAAGTGAAAGCAGACACAGTAAAACTGACTATAGGAATCAAAGTAATTATAAGAGGCAACAATGGATAATCATTGCCCACAAATTGATACTAAAAAACAAGTATAAATTTCAAAAAAAAGGTATAACCAATTTCCACTCCCTCTTTCAGAAAAGTCAGAAAAATCTCAACTGATCTGCAACCACGAAGCCGAATGAAAGAGGAATAAAAGAAAAAATCCAACAAACAAAAATTGTGTGCCAGATGAATTCACTGGATATTCAAACAGACACTGAAGGAGAAAGGACTGCAAATCTCCTCAAACATTTCCAAGGAGTGACGATCAGGGAAACTAGCAGAACACTCTCTGTGGCACCAGCATTACCAGCTCATGCAAGCCAGACGAATACACTACAAAGTTTACAAACTACCGCCTGTGAGGAATATTCACTCGAAGCCCACAATAAATAGCAATCTGACTCAACAGCACATTTTCCCTTTTTACAAAAGATCACCAAGTGGGAAACGGTCCAGGAATTAAGGGCCCTCCAACATATAGAAAACCATAACTTGAAGACTTGATGATAACAGAATGAAGATAAAAATTGACATGATTGGGGCGCCTGGGTGGCTCAGTGGGCTAAAGCCTCTGCCTTTGGCTCAGTTCATGATCCCGAGGTCCTGGGATCAAGCCCTGCATCCGGCTTTCTGCTCAGCAGGAAGCCTGCTTCCTTCTCTCTCTCTGCTTGTCTCTCTGCCTACTTGTGATCTGTCTGTCATTTAAATAAATAAACTCTTAAAAAAGAGACATGATCATATTAAGTGATACAGAATACAAATATGTGCACACTGGACATGTCACGTTATAAACAAAGTAGAGAAAGAAGGAAACCCGTTCAACCTAATGAATGCCACAGATGGATGAAAAGCTGCAAATTAACCTATTCAGTAGGGACAGTCTGCAAGCTTCTCCTTTATGAACAGCAGGTAATGAAGTGACCCCACCACTGCCCTTGAGTATAGTACTGGACACTCTGGCCAGAACAATTATGCAACCAAGAATAGAGTAAAGGAATATAAACTGAAGAAGAAACAGTAAAATTCTCTTTGTTTACATATGACATGATTATAGACCCTAAAAATTGGGGCAATTAAGTGTCTGCCTTGGGCTCAGGTCATGATCAGGGTCTTGGGATGGAGCCCCACATAGGGCTCTCAGCTCGGTGGGGAACCTGCTTCCTCCTCTCTCTCTACCTGCCTCTCTGCCCTCTCTGCCTACTTGTGATGTCTGTCAAATAAATAAATAAAATCGTAAAAAAAAGAAATCCCTAAAAATCATCATTTTAATTTTCTTTACTGTTTGGTCATTTTTTTGTATTGTTTATTTTTGCCAGTTTTTCCATTTCCCAATTTCTTCATGTTATGCAATACAAACAAGAAAAATGTTGGAAAAAAAACTTAATTTCCACCATAAGAACTAAAAAAGGAAGAAACTAGGATGAAAGTAGAGAAACAAAATAAAGAAAAATCTGAAATTAATAAAATACAAGATTAACACTAATGGAACACAGAAAATAATGTCCATTTCAATCAATAAAATAAATACAACTGGCAATGTGTTAACTCCATAAACCAATATAATAATTAATGGGGAAATTTATGAAAAAACAAAACAAAACAAAACAACTAGAGAATTCCTAAAAATGGACAAGTTATAAAGACTTATTTACTAAACAAAAACCAAAGAAATGGGAAATCTCCTTAGAAGATTAATAGAAAGTATGAAAGTTGAATTTGGAATCAATACTCTACCAGCAGAGAAAAGCCCAAGACCTAGGAATTTTACTATCATTGTTGGGGTCAATGAGTTTCCTAAATAAATCCTGTGATGCATGATTGTTCTCCCTCCGGCTTTTGCTCAGACTCTGTATATTTTATTTTCCCTTCCATATGACAAAGTCATTCTTCTGCTTCCAGCATACCCTTACATCAAACCTGTTTCTATTCTCGCTTACTGCATTGTTCATCTATATCTGATTTTTATTATTTTTTTAATATTTCAATTATTTATTTGACAGAGAGTTCACAAGTAAGCAGAGAAGCAGGCAGAGAGAGAGGGGGAAAGCAGGCTCCCTGCTGAGCAATGAGCCTGAGGTGGGGCTCAATCCCAGGACCCTGAGATCAAGATCTCAGCAGAAATCAGGAGTCAGTGGCTTCCCCAAGTGAGCCACCAAGCACCCAATTATTTTTTTAACTCTTATCTCTGTGGTAAAGTTCTCACTATCCTTTTCTCAACCTTTTGAATATCCTTCTAAGAAATAAAGAGAGACATTATTACACTATTTCACCACTGAGGAACCAAACTCAAAGAGTGGAAATAACTATATGTAAAAAAAAAAAAAAAAAAAAAGGAAAGAAAGAATTAAAAAGAAGAACATTTGAAGGTAAATAAAGCAGTACATTTTCTCATTTTAGGACGGTGCTTTGTTAACTGATGAAGTTACTGAAGCCTCTGTAACGTTACAAAGTATAAGCCAGAGAACATTAGAAATCTGTCTTAAGTGTTCTGGGAATTTCTGCATCAAACCCCCTGACCTACTTGTCTCATGATGAAAACCAGAATTTACAAAGACTAGCGTAGAGGTCCTCAGAAATACAATGACTTCCCCAGGGTCCTCATAGCAATGGAGGGAGATTAAGGAGGCCTCCCCCTCTAATTATATGCTGATTATATGCTGGATCATCACTGGAGCTGAAGGAGAGTCCCTAGAGAATGAAAGAGCTTGATAATGTTGGAGAGCAGATGTCCCCTCCGGGAGAGAGAGAGAGAAAGAAAACTAGGCATGTCTCTAACGGATTTTCATTCAAGGAAAGCTACTAGAACCACAGCTTAAAGTCTACCTTCCTCCTTAAGACTTGGACCTCCCCTCTGTCATCTGCCTCATTCTTTCCCACCTACCTGGATGGAAGCCTCTGGACTCCTTTCTCTTCACATCCCAGAGCTGCTTTTCTTGTTCCAAAAACATGATCAGGTCTGGCTTTGACAGGAGGAGACCTGTTTATGAGGAAAAAGGAAAACGACTATTGCTACCGATTCTAACTTCCCATGAGTCTTGTGTTCAGTGGAGTAGAGACGATATTAGACAATTTTAGAAAATGGTTTCCCGGGGCGCCTGGGTGACTCAGTGGGTTAAGCCTCTGCCTTCGGCTCAGGTCATGATCTCAGGGTCCTGGGATCAAGCCCCGCATCGGGCTCTCTGCTCAGCGGGGAGCCTGCTTCCCCCCTCTCTCTCTGCCTGCCTCTCTGCCTACTTGTGATCTCTCTCTCTGTGCAAATAAATAAATAAAGTCTTAAAAAAAAAAAAAAAAAGAAAAAGAAAAGAAAAGAAAATGGTTTCCCAAAAGCTGTTGCCCAAAAGTCCATTTAGAACACACTGGAGGCATTTCCAATGTTCACATTCTGCTCTCCACTTCCAAGTAGCAGACATAATAAGAAGGGTAAATTTCAGTCTCAGATGTAAGCAGCACCATTCTATGTCACTCAATGTTGAGAACTGCCACTCATCTTCACAAGCCATGATGTTACCTTGAGGAAGGAGAAGCTGACGCTGAAAAGGAAATATCATGAAGATTTGTCTCTCCATCCACAAACCCCTGCTTTTTTCCCTTTCTGCCTGGATCTGGAATCCAGTCATTCCAAGAGAAATCTCCCAAGAGGCAGCCTTCCCAGGAAGGAACAAAACCCTGTGTGGGGCTTTGGAAACCTGGAAGGAGTCTTCCTCACCCAAGAAATGGAGATGTCCATAGTTCTCTAACATCATGTCCCTGTACAGTTGCCGCTGAGTGTGGGTCAGGCGTCCCCACTCCTCCTCGGAGAATTCTATGGCCACATCCCTGAAGGTCAGCAGTCCCTGTAACAAATACCATAGTCACCTAGTGACCAGTGACAAACTGTGCCCCTAAGATGGTCCCTAAGATGAAGAGAAAATTAGTGTCACCAGCTAGAACCAGACCTGACCTTTTCATCTCCGTGATATGAGTGTGGGAAGAAAGAAAACCTATGGGGCAGGGCGCTGCCTGGTTGAGAAGTTTCACTCCTTTAACTCCCAAAAGTCAACTCTATCTACTACACAGAGGTGACAGCCCTCCTTGTCCAGTGCAAAGTGTTGGGATGTGGGAGAGGAACCAACGGTCAAGCAATTCTAGACATGTTTCTGATGTGAAATATTGGGGTTCTGGAGTGAATGATGAAGGAATTGTTGATATACCCGTGGTACAAACACTGTGGTCCTAATGCAAGGGAAGAGGAAAGTTGTGAGCAGTGACTGGTTCTATGCGTTCAGATGGGGAGAGGGTGAGGGATAGCAGGAGGCTCTAAGGAATTTTGAAGCAAGTTTCTATGACCCTCAGAGCCTCCCAGCTGGTGTTTTGATGAGGCCACTCACTGTTGAGTTAATACTTTAGTCAGGAGACCCTTCAGGTATCTATCAGAAAGCCACACGCTTGAAGGATGATGGCCAAGCTACATTTGGAGAATAGAGTTCAAGGAAGTTTCCAAAGCAATTTTCATCTGTTAAAGTGGAATTACAAGATTCTGGAGGTCTACTGTCAAGCTAAGGCTGCTATTTGCATCCAACAAAACATTAACCTTGAGGCAGTTGTGAGTTCCCTGAGGAATGTCCCCCTCTGTCTTTCTCAGGTATTTATCAAGAGATTGGAAGCTGAAGGAAATTGAATTTTATCCACACCTCTTTTGACTTTGTTTTCCTCCTCAGAAACTATAAGCAAGGGGGAACCAGATAGTTCAGTTGCTCAGGGTCTGCCTTCAGCTCAGGTCATGATCCCAGACTCCTGGGATGGAATCCTCAGTTGGGCTCCCCACTCAATGGGGAATCTGCTTCTCCTTCTTTCCCTGTCCTCACTCATGTGCTCTGTGTCACAACTGAAAAAATATGTAAAACAAAGGATGAAAGAAAGAATGAACCTACAAGCAAGTGAAACACAGAAAAAATAAGTTTACACCTGAAATGCGACAGTTCCTGCATATTCCTCAGTATCCTATGTTCCTTACAAATGACAGGAGGGAAAACAGGAACATTTCAGGGGAGGATCTGGTAGACAGCACCAAGCCAATAAAAGAAGTTCCCATCAGCTGAATGGAAACAAACGTTATCAGCGCCTAATGCACATCAAAAGACACATCACCACTGGAGTTTCCATTGGACTGAGAACAGGAATTCAGAATATAAATCTGATTTTGGAAATACAGAGATATACATAAATAATTGAATCACTATAAGATTTGTAGTGGCTGCTTTTAGGCAAGCAGGCTTGAGCAAAGGAGTGGAGGAAGGGCCCCAGTGTCCCCTTGGCTGAGTCCAGACAGGCACAGCAGGGGACCCACCTCAAAATTCCCAAGAGCCTAAGGAACCAATGGGCTTCTGACAACCAGGTACAGTGAGCAGAAAGGAGCAAGTTCCTCATTCCCCAGAACTCCTCACCTTCCTTCCCCCTTTAGGGAACAACCCCTCCCCTGCCCCCACCCCTTGCAGATAGGCTCTCCTATGCCCTCCTGCTTGCTCATCTATTCCGTCTTCAGGCAACTTCCACCGCCTTTGTTCTGCCTCAGGGAATTCTGGCAGTGGTGTGGGACAGGCTTCCAGCTGATCAAGGACCCATGTCTGGGACTGACAGAGTAGACTACACTGAGACGGCAGAGCGTCCCTGTGCTAGTAATACTTAGCTTACTCCTTTCTTTTAATTTTTAAGATTTATTTTTATTTTCATCTTCTTGAAATATTCTGTTTATAGGGACACCTGGGTGGCTCAATCAGAGGGCATCAGCCTTTTCTACTCAGGCCAAGACACAAGGCCTGGGATGGCCTCCTACATTGAGGTGGTGGGGGAGTGTCTTTACTCAGTGGGGAGCCTTCTACCTCTGCCCATAACATACCCTATTTGTGCTCTCACTCTTTTTCTTACAAATAAATAAAACTTTTACAAAGATTGTATTTATTTCAACAAGAGCCAAGTGAGAGAGCACAAGTAGGCAGAACAGAAGAGGGAGAAGCAGGATCCCTGCCCACCTGGGAGCCTAATGTGGGGCTGGACCAGATCATGACCAGAGCTGGAAGCAGAGGCTTAACCCACTGAGCCACCCAAGTACCACAATAAATAAAATTTTGAAAAAAAATATTGTATTCATTTCAAAAGGAGCAATACAGAGACCACAAACAGGCAGTAAAGCAGAGGAAGAGGAAGAAGCAGAATCCCTGCCCACCTGGTAACCCAATGAACCTGGATCTCAAGTCCCCAGAATCACGACCTGAGGTTGAGGCAAAAAGCAGACTCTTAACCAACTGAACCGCCCTCACTCCCCAAGACTGACATATTTTAGAGGAGATTGGGAAGGGCAGGAGAGGAGTAAAAAGAATGTTAAGGGGACTCCCCTCTGGGTACAGAGCCAGAAGCGGGGATACCAGACCAGGACCCTGAAATCCCGACCTGAACGGCAATCGACAGTCCAACCTTAGTTGACTGAGGCCCCAGGCACCCTCTTCTAGTGCATTTTAAGTAGAATATCTCTCTCACGAGCTAAAGATGGAGACACACACACACACACCCTTTCTTTGAATGAGATGTTTCCAAGTTTTTCTGGACTCATACCCACGGAGCTTTTATTTGCATTTCCTTCCTCTCCGGCTGCACACAGCTGATCGAGAATCCAGATGAGCCCGAGTGAGAAATTATTTCCCTCCCTGTTATCCCAGGACCAGCCCTCATCAGCCATAAGAATTTAGGACTCGACACCTTCCCCTCTGGATCTGCCACCAATGGAATATTGTCACTCCTCGCGAGACTTTAATTCAAAGTGACAATGCCTGATGCCCGAGCCAGGTTGGGGACAAAGGACAGAAGGCTCTGGGACAAAGAGAAGCATTCTAAAGATCTAACCATGAGTACACTTTTGACCAGATCTTAAAAACAGGTGAACGCAGAAGCGAGAAGCACCGGCACTAGAGGCATCTGCATCTGCAGCTTCTAAACGCGAGGGTCTGCGGAGAAACAGAGCACATGGCTCCGCGGGGACACCAGGCTCACCTAATAAACGGCCATTTCTGCCTTCACCTCCACCTCTAGATTTCGTCCTCAGGAGGGATCTGTGGGGAAATCACAGCTGCATCAGGAGAAAATGCCCTGAAATCCAGCAACAGAGCTCCTTGCCCTCACACCGCTTGCCCGCGGGCAAGACTCAGATGCAGAAAAGGCCCAGCTTCCCAGTCCTTTGTGTCCGGAGCAGTTCAGAAACTGTGAGCTCCCAGAAGGACACCCTGCATTTTCCTCACCTGCTTTGTGGGGAGGGAGGGGTTCCCTGCCACCGCCACTCACAACTTCAGCATCAGCATCGGAACCGCGGGCTGCAGGGACCCGACCCTCCCAGACTCAGGGAGCAGAGACCTTGTCACCTCTCCAGGACCAAAGCTGAAAATCCACTCTCAGAAAACCACCAAAAGCCCTCTGGCTCTCCACCACCACCCCAGCCCCACTAAGAATCACCTGAGCCCTTAATTAACACAACAGTGTTGTTATCGCCCAAACCAACTAACAGAATCTGAGGGGGAGGCCCACAGAGAAGATCCTTTCTGAAACTCCACAGGTGACCCTGCTGGGAGGGAACTGGGGAGGAGGTGACCTGGCCAAGCAGGGGAACCAAGGCTGGGGCTGGGAGCAGAGTTGAGCCCTGCCTTCCCACCATCAGAGTTTCTGGAGACTGACACCTTCTCCCTCTTTCTGCTACACAGAGGGAGACAGCTTACACATTTATAAATGCAAATGTCTCTTTCAAAGTAAACACATGATTTCAGTGTTTTTCCTTTATCTTCCTTGATTCAAAATAACTGACCCAAAAATAATGTTCAGGCCAAGGAGACATATTTTCGGGTGACTAATTATTTCCCTTCAGTAGGTGTTTCTGTTCATAAGGACCTGCCACACAGTCTTCCACACTGCATGTTATTTTTACTTTCCCATCAGCGATATGAGAATTCTAAGTCTCAGCATTCTCAGGAAAATTGGGTGTTGTCATTTTTCTTTATTTTAGCCATTCCAGAAAACACTGAGTTGTTTCTCACTGTAAACTATGCAGTCTTCTTACAACAGCTGTCTTCTTGACTGAAATGAAAACCACTTGGAAGGCATCAGGTTGAACAAACATAAAAGCAATTAATGCTTCAGTGGGACTCCATTTCCGAATAAATAACCTTTCTCTTCTCCACAGACCTCTTCTCGCTTCTCAGCCCTTTGATTAGAAACCTGGTTCTTAGAATATAAGTGAGGTTTGGTGTGTAAGGTGCAGAGCTGATGACCAAGAAAGGATTCTTTAGATATTTTTGGTGCAAAATAGTGGTTTATTGAAGCACAGGGACAGGACCTCAGGCAGAAAGAGCTGCTGCCCCGGGGACTGTGAGGAGTGGTTCATTATATACTTGCCAGTTGGGAGGGGGTAAGGGATGGTGTAAGTCTCTAAGGAGTTTTGGAAGCCAGGTTTCCAGGACCTTGAGGAGCTAGGTATTATTGGGGAAAAGGTTATTCATTATTGGTAAAAAAACCTTTGTTGTGAGACCCTTTACATGTATGTCAGTGGGCCGTATGCTTGGGAATGATTGTCAACACGTATCTTGGAGCGTTAAGAGATAAAGTTTACAAGGAATAGTTACAGTAGACTTCCAGGATCCTGGTTGGGGGTAGGATTGTCAGGCTAGGATTGCCCTTTGCCCTTAGCAAAGCCTGAAGGTGGAGTTTGTTGAGTCCCTAAAGGAGAGTCACTCTGCCTGTATCAAGGGCTTGTCAGTGGGTAAGGAAATTGAGTAATTTTTATTCTGCCTCTGCTTCCTATAAGGACCTATTTAGAAACTGTCCCTGCTCCCCTTCCCCCAGGGGATTTACTTGGAGACAAGTCCCAGAAACCAGCTTCAGGTAACAAAGCCCAGATACAAAGGTGGGTCAGGACAGGTGGAGACATCGATCAGTGGGGGGCGGAATGCATACTGTCTCCCTGGTTACCAAAAGTATGGGGTCCGCCCTTTGGGAGCCTTTTTGATGCCAATCCCAATCAAGGTGTAATAGGCTGGTTCAAATGTCTACTAGGGTAAATTGTAACTCAATTGGTCACCTAGCATCACTGTGGAGTTTCCTGTGTGTGTTACAATCTCATTGGCCACCTGTGCGTGGCCAGGCCTGACCGAATGGCCTTTGCCCTTAAAAGCTAGTCTGTGAAGCAGCGAAGGGTCACCTTCTCTTGTAAGAGGTGCGGCTTCGAGCGTTCAGTTAGATTCTTGATGCTTGGCATGAAATAAAGCTTTGCTTGACCTTCACTTTGTATCAGTCTCACTCCTTTAATCATGGGCCCATTATTGGGGCATAACATATGGGGGCTCTGTCCGGGATTAAACGACGAGAACTGAGCCAGCATCAGAATTTCTGGGAAAAGCCTCCAGGTAAGATCTCACAGATTTTACTCTGTGGGATCCGCCGATCTCCAGGTGCTCTGTGAGATCGGTTGGTCTGTCTGGGTGGAGCTCCGGGTATAGCCCACTGGGGTGAAGCCAGACGCGGCCATGCTCCCCAGGGCTGGAGGGGATGCGGTGATGCCCCTTCCCTCCACTAGTAGATTGCCAGGGTGTTCGAGTCCCCCTAGGCAGTCACCTAAGGTCAGGGGGTTCGAGTCCCTCTGGATGGCCAGAAGATCAAAAAGTCCCCACCGGTGGCAGATTCTGGGTAAGATCTGCTGGGCCTGTGGTTGTCTTTGTCTTGTCTTTTTGTTGTCTGCTGTGCTGTGCTGTTGTGCTTAAATGAATGGGGCAAACAGAGTGAGGGAACTCTGACTTTCAAATGGCTATAACTGGAGCCAACTGGGGTTAGTTGTAGTGAGTGTGAACCTTTAATTAATAAATGCAATAAATAAATAAATAAAAACGGAGTAAGCCTCCCCTACTCCAACTAAACATAAACAAGTAAAAAACATTCATAGCAGATAAACAAGCATAGCGAGTAAGCCTAGACCAATGTGTGTATAGTGATAAGACTAATGTGTGTGCAGTGATAAAGATGAACGTAGAGCAATAAGCTGCAAATATTTTGACCAGTGAAATGATAGTGCAAAAATGTTGCAAAAACATGTTTTCGTGTTTGTGTGTGTTTTGATGTATAAGCATGAGAAAAACAAGCGATGTAATATGTTTATGAAGGAGACTTAGCACAGTACATAAAAAGAGGCATCGGGTTGGACTGAGCGAAGCGAGTTCCCTGTCGGGAGAACATCATCGCCGGTGTTACCGACGCCCCGACAGTCTCGTTGCCAACCACTCGCTGGTTCCCAGTCTCAACTTCTGCGGTGACCTCTCTGTCTAGATTGTGAGGCGACGTCTCCTTATCGTGACAACTTGACGAGCTGCCAAACCGCGACGACTGTGGTGCGGACCTCGTCCCAATAAAGATAAAGTAAGTTACATCGCATCTGTCTCTCTCTCGCTCCCCTTCTTTCATTTATGTTGCGACCTCCTGGCGGGACGCAGGGGTTTTGCTCGCATCATTAGTCTAACTCGAGACAGAGACTTCAAGGAATATTCCCAAGCAGCTGCTGAAACAACTTTGTTTTGGGGACATTCCTTGCCCTCTCTGGCCCGACGGAGACTGCCTAGCCTCTCCCCCTTGCTGGCGGGAAAGCATGGTGTGTGCTCCTCTCTTGGAGCTGATGAGCCCTAGAACTGGGAACCCTTTCTCTGCCTTTTGGTGGCACTTTGTTCTGTTTTTCACTGTCGGAAAACAAGAGCACCCCCCTGGACCTAACACCCCCACTCCGGATCTTCCCACATGGGCCTCAGGTAAACATTCGAAATGGAGTGGGTCCAGGTGGAACGTAAATCAGTATTTGAACTAAGTTAAGCTTGTTGGGTTAATTAGGATAAACATGTCTTTTGAGTTAACAATAGTAAATGTGAAACTCCAGAGTTTTTACTTAAGGTCAAAAAAAATCTGTGTCCATGAAAAAATGTTCATCATCACTAGCCATCAGGGAGATTCAAATTAAAACTACATTGAGATATCACCTTACACCAGTTAGAATGGCCAAAATTAGCAAGACAGGAAACAACATGTGTTGGAGAGGATGTGGAGAAACGGGAACCCTCTTCCACTGTTGGTGGGGATGCAAGTTGGTGCAGCCTCTTTGGAGAACCGTGTGGAGATTCTTCAAGAAATTAAAAATAGAACTTCCCTATGACCCTGCCATTGCACTTCTGGGTATTTACCCCAAAGATACAGATGTCGTGAAAAGAAGGGCCATCTGTACCCCAATGTTTATAGCAGCAATGGCCACGGTCGCCAAACTGGAAAGAACCAAGATGCCCTTCAACGGATAAATGGAAAAAGAAGATGTGGTCCATATACACTATGGAGTATTATGCGTCCATCAGAAAGGACGAATACCCAACTTTTGTAGCAACATGGACGGGACTGGAAGAGATTATGCTGAGTGAAGTAAGTCAAGCAGAGAGAGTCAATTATCATAGGTTTCGCTTATTTGTGGAGCATTACAAAAAGCATGGAGGACATGGGGAGTTAGAGAGAAGGGGGTTGGAGTAAATTGGAAGGGGAGGTGAATCATGAGAGACTAGAGACTCTGAAAAACAATCTGAGGGGTTTGAAGTGGCGGGGGAGGGGCTTGTGGGAGGTCGGGGTACCAGGTGTTGTGTATTATAGAGGGCACAGATTGCATGGAGCACTGGGTGTGGTGAAAAAATAATGATACTGTTATGCTGAAAATAAATTTAAAAAAATTAAAAATTAAAAAAAAATCTGTGTCGAAATCTGTTAGCAAAGAGATGACTAAACGGATGGTTGTCTGTCTCAGAGTTTCAATGGGTAATTGTTAAAGTAACTTTCAAAGTCTTTGCTAACCTGAAACTTCAACCAAATGGGATAAAATGCTAGAGCGCTTGTTGCTGGAACTAGGTTTGTGCTTTTGAAATCTGTTGGTAAAAATGTTTTGTTCTTAACTAATTGATAAATTTGCCATCTAAAGAATTCTGTTGTAACAGTTCACAATTGGTTTATATTTAATCTTTAGTAGAGGTTAAGGTATTTCTAAGAGTAGAAAATTCTGCTAAGTGGAATTAAGACTGATGGAAATAAGGGAAACAACTCTGTAGAAAAGTAGGAAATAGGGGAAAAGGAGAGAAAAGTGCCAGATGCCTGATCCTGTTTAAATAAGAAAGAAAAACAGGCCTGGGGCCACTGTTTGAGCTAGATCCATTCCTACAGAATGGAAGGGGAGACTTGGTGGGGGGAGGTGTCTAACCTGTTTGAATCTGAAGAGTGCCTGACTGTGTGAGTGTGTCTGTGTGTTTCCACCGCTTCAGCTACGGAGTCTGAGTGAGCTGCACCCTGAATCTCGCGGGGCGTCATATGGCATAACGGTCATCTACTCCAAGGAGTAGCCTGGTCCGGGGTTTATACGTACGGACCTTAGCTAAGATGCTCCTAAGGTCCCTCGAGGGACGCGAGCAGGACAGCATCCGAATGATCCCCCTCCCTTTGTCTGCGACTTCATTCATAATGGGAGGGAAAACCAGAAAACTCCTATCTTAAGGATGCACATGTAAAAATTAAAAAAGGAAAGACACTGGTATAGAAAGCTGGTTTTCTCTCTTTAAGAGGGCAAAGTTTTCTTCGGTTAATTGAAATGTAAATGGTTTCTCTTTGCCTGCCCAGAGTTGTAAATGAGATCTCTTTGACTCATATGGCTTCTCTGATATGCTAAGTAACTGATAAACCTTGGGTTTGCATTTGGGTAAATGCTGTAATTATTCTAGAGGTTCTGTACATTTCCTAAAATGTTAATGTCTTGATAAGGGTCATCACTTGATATTTAACTATTTATCTGTTCTGAGTTTTTTCATTTATAATTGTTTTAGTTCTCTTGTAAGATAAGTTCCACCTTAAAGGAAATTCATATGGGAAGACTTTCAGGACAAATACAGGTCTTTGATATGTTAAAATCCTGGGAACTGAAATGGGTAAAGATTTACAGAAGTAAGGGCTACATTCAGACTAAACCAGAATTAGTAACATAGGACTAGATAAACTGAAAGGTTGTAATGTTGTGTCTCTTCACGATTTAGAAACATTACTAGTTCTGTAATGTTTGCTCCTCTAGACTAGGGAAACTTTTTCTTAAGTTACCTGAAACTTATAGAGATGTAAAGGTGTTCATTTGTAAACGAACCAAGGCATTCAACTTTTTTCTCTATCTGAACCCTCTGAAACCAAAAGGGCTCAATAAGTTCTTCCTTGGCAGTCAGTCATTTGCATAAATTCAATAAGAATCTGTTCTCCTTGTAACAGGACAACATTGGACACTGGTTAGTTTACCAAGGCTCATATTTTAAAAGACTCAGATATGGCCAGCTTAAAGGAACTAAGGTTGACTTTGTAAAACCTGGAGCCCTAAAGCCCTTTGGAACTGTTGGCCTGATACCTTGCTTACAGAGTTCCCAGCAGCCTCACCAGCTGAGTAAAGAATGTCACTCCCTGGTAGGAGTAGAGGCCTCAAGATACCTTGGGCACCTCAGGAGTTTGCCCAAATCAACAGATATTGCAGGCATGTCTGATGGCAAGTACTGTGGCCTTGGCTTCTGGCCCGGAGAGGCTATTAAAAGTTCAACCTAGAAATTCCTTATAAAAAGTTTCAGCAAAGCAGATTCTAAAAGATCTATGATTACTTACTGTTCTTGCTGAGCTTATGTAAATAATAAGGCCAACTTTGTTAAAACTGGACTTGTTTTTCAAACAAGTTAGTCCTGATTTGGCTATCTCTGGAAATGAGGGTTATTTTAGAGAGAAAAATTATGTTCTAATAACACGGCTTTATGGGCATTAAATTCTAGATTAGATTGTTATTAAATGTTTGTTTACCTAAGCTAGACAACTTAAGGTAAGCTTCAGAGAAGGTGGACGATAACTCGTGTAGGCAATCTTGCCTTTGCCAGTCAGTCAGCCCCAGATATAAGGGAGAAACTTCAGAAAATTGAGAAATTTGAAAGGAAGAATTTGACTGAGTTAGTGGGAATACTAGAAATAGCCGCTGAGGACTATAGGTCTTGAGGACTATGGGTCTTGCTTGCAGGGGACGACAGCTCTCTTACAGACTCTGTAGGAGAAAGGGTATCAGGTGTCAGCAATGAAAACACAGCTTTGTAAGAGCCACACCACTTAATTAGGCTTTGGTCTCCATGAGGGAGTTTCTTGGGACATTGGGCTACTGCAGGCTGTGGATACCGCAGTTGTTGGAGATGGCGCGACCTCTATGAACTGACTAAGGGAGGACTCACTATGGTAGAGTGGACTAAATTAGACTATAAAGGAAATTGGACTAAGACTAGAAGAAAATTAGTAAGCCAAAAACATCAGGGCACTCACTTGGGGACACGCAAGTTTAAAGAGCTTATGGGCAAACAGTTCTAGGTTTCTAAATTAAGGCATATTGCTCAAGATGTGGTTGATAAATGTGTTCAATGTCAGGCGGTAAATGAGGAAAGAACTAGAATGGGAAGAGGGGAAAGAGAAAGAGGTTGCTATAGCAGAAATGACTGCTCAGTCTGTACTCCAGTCACTACAGGCATTACAGTCTGTCTTAAAGGAGCCCATACAGGGATCTGGACTGCCCACACTGGGACAGAATCGGAGGTGGAGCCACATCCTCGCCAACACAGGGAATTAAGTTTGGATGCTCTGCTGCCAAGTGGGAGGCTTGGGGCGTCGCTGGAAGGGACCATTTACGGTCATCCTGACCACCACCATGGCAATAAAAATAGATGGCATCAGGACCTGGATTCATGTGGGTCACATCAAATGAGCCGAGGACGAGAACGATCCCTCAGAGGTGGTTGCCACTGCCAATGGACCCTGCCAATCATGGACTAAAACTAAGACTCAAAAAACAAAACAAAACAAAACAAAAACAATGAGTTCATTAAATTCATTGTTGGCCCTGTTGTTAAGATATAGGAGGGAGATATAAGCAGCTGGGAAAAAAGGGGGGGGCACTTAACCTACTGTTTCTGATAAAAGGAGGAGGGGGGCTCTGCATAACATTAGTAGAAAATACTGTTTTTGGGTAAATCACACGAGTCATTAAAACAGTCTAGCAGCCGTTAAAAGGAGGTTATAGAACTAGCTAAAAAGTCAAAGATTTGACTAGTCTCCAAAGAAAAGGGGGGAATATAAGGACCTATTCAGAAACTGTGCCTGCTCCCCTTCCCCAGGAGATTTACTTGGAGACTAGTCCCAGAAACCAGCTTCAGGTAACAAAGCCCAGATACAAAGGTGGGTCAGGACAGGTGGAGACATCGATCAGTGGGGGGCGGAATGCATACTGTCTCCCTGGTTACCAAAAGTATGGGGTCCGCCCTTTGGGAGCCTTTTTGATGCCAATCCCAATCAAGGTGTAATAGGTTGGTTCAAATGTCTACTAGGGTAAATTGTAACTCAATTGGTCACCTAGCATCACTGTGGAGTTTCCTGTGTGTGTTACAATCTCATTGGCCACCTGTGCATGGCCAGGCCTGACTGCATGGCCTTTGCCCTTAAAAGCTAGTTGGTGAAGCAGCGAAGGGTCGCCTTCTCTTGTAAGAGGTACAGCCCCGAACGTTGGGTTAGATTCTTGATGCTTGGCGTGAAATAAAGCTTTGCTTGACCTTCGCTTTGTATCAGTCTCGCTCCTTTAATCACAAACCCATTATTGGGACATAACACTTCCCACCTCAGTGAGACTCCATTTCCAAATAAGTAACCTTTCTCTTCCCCACAAACCTCTTCTCCTCACTTCTCAGCCCTTTGATTCAGGAACCTGGTTCCACCCTGATGACATGATGAACATGGCTGGCAGCACAGACACAATTCCTCTGAAAATGGGACATAATCCCAGATTTCCCTACAAATCCCTAGCCCTTTTCCCAGGCGTGCTGCAGGTTTGAAGGCCCGACCTGCTGAGGCCTCCGTGGCTGGCAAAGCAATGAATCTATGGCTGTCCTTGATCCCCAGCTCTGTCTGCATGTTCTCTTCCAGGTCTGAAGCATGGAGGTCAATTCACACAACAGAATGAATGTGAGGAGAGGAAAATTTGTTTTTCCTGTGCTGTTCTCAATTCTTTGGCTGATCTAAGACTTAAAATGATGTAAGACATTTTCAGTAGAGAAAACAATGAAGTTCTTAATTATGGGAACGAAAAAGACATGAGGTGCAAAGACAAGTGTTTGAAGCTTCTGTGTCACGGTGACTTATGAAGGAGGAGGTAGGGACGCCTGGGTGGCTCAGTTGGTTGGACGACTGCCTTCAGCTCAGGTCATGATCCCGGGAATCCCGGGATAGAGTCCCGTATCAGCCTCCCAGCTCCATGGGGAGTCTGCTTCTCCCTCTGACCTCCTCGCTCATGCTCTTTCTCACTGTCTCTCTCTCAAATAAATAAATAAAATCTTTAAAAAAAAAAAAAAAGAGGTAGGATTTGAAATTTCCAAAGAGGGGATATATTCAGAGGAGAAAGGAAAGATGAAATATTTATCAAACTGAAAAGGGTTTTCTCCCTCCCTTTCCCCTTCCTTCCCCCTTCTCTTTGCTTAGCCAACACCCCCTTCTCCCACTCCCTTAAACAATCCTCCCATGTTGTAAAAAGTGATAAGATACTACAAGGAATGTTGAAAGGTCAGTCTACATGCTAATAAGGGATTGTAGTCTGGCCAATGCCGATGGTCAGTCTACATGCTAATGAAGGATTGAAATCTAGCCAATACTGTCTGTTTCCCTTTTGTTAACGACCAATGAAAGTAACTTCCCACTATGTAAATGAAGGATGCTGAGCGAACCAATCAGGGGTATTCCCGCGCGCCAAGTATGCCTTTACATTTGAACTAGCCAATCTACAAACACCAAGTATGCCTTTACATTCAAACCAGCCAATGAAAACTTTGTAACCATGCTTCTGCTTCTGTACGTATGCTTTCGCTTCCCCAAACCCCATAAAAAGGCCCTGAACAAAGGCCTGGCGCGCGAGTCCTCCTAAGACTTGACCGCCCGCAGGTACCTGTGTCTACTCAATAAACCTCGTGCTGTTTGCATCTGACCAGTGGACTCGGCTCGGTTTTTGGGTCCGGGGGTCTCCTCCTGAGAAGGGGTCCATTCCGGGGTGCTTGGAGCCCCGGGGGGATCTTTCAAAACAACATTTGTCCTCCAGGTAGACAACTCTTCTTATTTTTTTTTCAATTTTATTATTTTTTTCCCAATGTTCCAACATTGTTTATGCACCACACCCAGTACTCCATGCAATACGTGCCTTCCTAAATACCCCTCACCAGGCTCACCCAACCCCCCACCCCATCCCCTCCATGACCTTCAGTTTTTTTTCTCAAAGTCAACAGTTTCTCATGCTTCATCTCCACCTCTGGGTTCCCCCAATTCACTTCTCTCCTTCTCCTAATGCCCTCCGTGTTATTCCTTATGCTACACAAGTAAGTGAAACCATATGATAATTGCCTCTCTCTGCTTGACTTATTTCACTCAGCATTCTCTCCTCCAGTCCCATCCATGTTGATAGAAAAGCTGGGTATTCATCCTTTCTGATGAAGACATAATATTCCATTGTATATATGGACCATATCTTCCATATCCATTCATCCGTTGAAGGGCATCTTGGCTCTTGGCA
Source organism: Neogale vison (assembly GCF_020171115.1). Lineage (NCBI taxonomy): Eukaryota > Metazoa > Chordata > Mammalia > Carnivora > Mustelidae > Neogale > Neogale vison. The sequence continues at coordinate 47,692,782 of NC_058097.1, read as the reverse complement.
CTTTGGTAACTGTGGCCATTACTGCTATGGACATTGGGGTACAGATGGCCTTTCTTTTTACTACATCTGTATCTTTGGGGTAAATACCCAGTACAATTGCAGGGTCATAGGGTAGCTCTATTTTTAACTTCTCAAGGAATCTCCACACTGTTTTCCAATGTGGCTGCACCAACCTGCATTCCCACCAACAGTGTAAGAGGGTCCCCCTTTCTCCACATCCTCTCCAATACCTGGTGTTTCCTGTCTTGTTAATTTTGGCCATTCATACTTTTGTACAGTGGTATCTCAATGTGATTTTGATTTGACTCTCCCTGTTGGCTAATTATGTTGAACATTCTTTCATGTGTCTGTTTTATAGGTAGGCAACTGTTTGTGATATAAACTGTGAATCTCTGGTATCCATGTAGGAAAGAACGTTAGGGCTTGATACCCATGGCAAGGAAAGAATTCTTGAGATGTCTATGGTGCAAAAGGTGATTTTATGATGAAAGATCCCCCGGGGCTCCAAGCACCCCGGAATGGACCCCTTCTCAGGAGGAGACCCCCGGACCCAAAAACCAAGCCGAGTCCACTGATCAGATGCAAACAGCACGAGGTTTATTGAGTTGACACAGGTACCTGCGGGCGATCAAGTCTTAGGAAGACTCGCGCGCCAGCCCTTTGTTCAGGGCCTTTTTATGGGGTTTGGGGAAGCGAAAGCATACGTACAGAAGCAGAAACATAGTTACAAGGTTCTTATTGGCTGGTTTGAATGTAAGGCATACTCGGTGTTTGTAGATTGGCTTTGAAGGACCCCGGCGCGCGAAGAGAAAGGTGGGGAGGGGGAGTGAGGAGGGGGAGTGGACCTTATTACTCAGCAGAGAAACATCCTGCCTACGTGACTAGGCCCACGTACCTAGGCGACCCCCCTTGCCTACATGACTATGCACATAAAGTATCCTGTTGAAACAGGAGACCAGTATCACCCCCTAAAAGCCAAGTGGTTACAGAAAGGCAAGGGAGTGGTTAAACAATTAACTGGGGGAGGGGTCTAACAGGGGAAGGGCGAGCGATTACAGAAAAGCCAAGAAGCAGTTAGTTAATCAATGGCTGGGGGGGGGTGTCTATATGCGGAGTCTTTCAATGAAAGCATGGGGACAGGACCCAGGGGAAGAAAGACCACACTCTGTCATAAGGCGTGGCCCAATATATACTTTCAAGTTGGAGGGGGTTGGGGATAGCACAAGAATCTAAGGAATTTTGGAAGCAAGGTATCCAGGACCTTGAGGGGGCTATCAGTTCTTGGGAAAAGGTCATTTATTGCCAACCAAAAATCCTTAGGGAACCCTTCTGATGTCTATCAGCCAGTCATCTGCTTGGAGGATGATTACCACTAGGTAGCTAGGGGGTTGGAAAGAAAAGGGAAGTTCCCAAAGGAAATGTTTTATGTTAAAGTAGACTTACAGCATCATGGTGGGGGTTGGGGAGTTCAGGTCAGGATTGTCTTTTCCCGTTAGCAACCTATTATCATGGCAGTTGAGTCCCTGGAGGAATGTGACTCTACCTGTTTCAAGGCTATGTCAATGATCTGTAGGTATAAGGATATTAGTATTTTTCCTTCTGCCTTTGTTTCCCACATCATGATCAGTTCTCTTCCTAATAAAGGTCCTCCATCTAATTGATTCTTGAATACACACACACACACACACACACACACATATAACTCGGCATCATAGCAGAAGGCAATAATGCCATTTGTATCACAGGACAAACCTTGAAGACAGATTTCTTTCTCTCTCTTTTTTTTTTTTTTTTAAGATTTTATTTATCTATTTGACACACAGAGTTCACAAGTAGGCAGAGAGGCAGGCAGGGAGAGGAAGGGAAGCAGACTCCCTGCTGGGCAGATAGCCAGATGCAGAGCTGGATCCCAGGTCTCTGGGGTCATGACCTGAGCCAAAGGCAGAGGCTTAACCCACTGAACCACCCAGGCACCTCTCAAAATAACAGATTTAAGCAAAACATATTTGAGTACGGTTGACCCATCACTAAGATATTTGGTAGTAAAATCACGCCAAATACAACATTTGAAATTATATCTCAGCAAGAAAGTTTCAACAAACAATATGATCAGCAGTCAACACAGAGCATTTTCATGAAAGTGAGTCTGAGACTAGGGGCCCAGTTCGGGCTCTTCCTGCTCACTACACAGAGGATGCCTGAGTGGGGACCCAGAGAAACAGGTAAAGGTGGAAACAAGACAAGGGAAGTAGGAGGCTAGAACTGTTATTATTCATGGATGACGTGATTACATACCTGAAACAGCAGAGATTGTATTTCGAGGTCAGACTAACAAGAGAATTGAGAATGTCGGGGAGGGAGAACTTCCCCTGCCCTGTGGTCCTTCTCACTGGCCTTAGAATCAAATTGACATGAGACAGGTGTACGTCTGTGGAACCCAGACAGATATGCAAGTCCAAAGACAACAAGGCACCACGAAGCTTACTTGAGCTAAGGAGAGGGGCAGGGAAGAAGACTCCTTGGCAAGGTGAAAGAAGAAGCTCAGAAAAACAAGACTGTACCATCAGACTGTACAAGATGAGGGGCCTCGGTTAACACTTGTTTTCCGGCTGCAGGCTCACCTTTCCGATGTATATTAGGCACTTACAGGGGAAGCAGAGGGCCTTTCCTGCATCTGCTGGGTTTTTATTACTTTTAGCTCAGAACAACTTTTATGTGCCACTTTTTGGAGCAGCCTGCTTTGTGTCCCTACAAGAACACAGAGCAGACCCTTAACACAGTGACATCAGTCTTTCTGCTTTACTAGCAGTAATTAGAAAATTATGCAAACAAAAATCGAACGGGTTGCATTGCCCATCAGCAAATACACTGTGACTCTTTCTTATTAGGCATTTCTAGATTTGCACAAAGGAGAACATAACATTAAACATATCAGGTGGTCTGGTTAAATTAGATTTTGACTTAACGTAAGAGATTATCAATATCCTTACTATTATGAGTTGAACTGTGCTTTTTCTCAGAGAAGATATTGTTAAGTCCTAACCACCCCCCCTCCTTGGGCCCTGGCTTCCTCAGTGTGATCTTACTGGAAGTGGGGTCATTACTGATATAATGAGTTAAGATGAGGTTGATGAGGGAGTAGGAGGCTGGCTGAGAACGGAGCAGGGGCTGGTGCCTTGCACCCCCTCTCCACCCACTCCCCTTGGTAATATGTATGACATTTCACAGGCACCCCTGACTGCCCTGAAAAAAGAACAAATGTTTATATTGCAGAGATCACAGTCTTGTAAGGCAGGAGTCTCCCTTTGTTTGCAAATATCCTTGAGATTTACAACAAAGAAGTTACCTTATCAACAGCCCAATTTCCAAGGACACATAACTCAGTTCCTCAAGCCCTAACGTCACCCTCCCCTCCATAAGAAACCAAAGGAGGCGGAGGTAAAAAGAAAAGTAAATAAAGTTAAATTTCTTCTAAACCCAAATCTCACTAACAAGGACACTTGATAGGAGAAATGTGAAGCTTTGTCTCTAGATCTCCAAGATAGTGTCGAGAATCATTCCCAAGCATATGGCCCATTGATACACATCTAAAAGGTCTCACAAGAAGATTTTTATTACTAGTAATAAATAACCTTTCTCCCAACAATAGCTGGCCCCTCAAGGTCCTGAAGACCTTGCTTCCAAAAATTCCTTAGAGACTAACATCACCCCCTTTGTCCTCTCTCAGACAGGACCAGAGCGAATGGATATAGGATTAATCCATGATAAAGAAAAAGGGGGGAATGAAAGACCCTTCCCCCAGTTAACTAATTAACTGCTCTTTTGCCTTTCTGTGACCGCTTGGCTTTTAGGGGGTGATACTGGTCTCCTGTTTGAACAAGATACCTTCTGCTAATAGCCGAGGCATAGGCAGGAGGCAGGGGGCCGCATAGTCACATAGGCAGGATGCTTCTCTGCTGAGTAATAAGGTCCAACTCCCCCTACTCACTCCCCCTTCCCGCCTTTTTCTTCGCACGCGGGTCCTCCAAAGCCAATCCGCAAACACCAAGTATGCCTTTTTCAAATGTTCAAGTTGTCAGCCAATCAGCTCTGCCCCATCCAAAACTTGTTTGTATCTGTCTATAAAAATCCTGCACCACCCCAGCCTGGTGTGCTCAGCTAGCAGGAGCTGCTGACCACCCGCAGGTGCCTGCGCTACAATAAAGAACCTCTTGCTGTTTGCATCCTGTGGCAGTGTTGAATTCTTGGGTAAGGGGATCCGCGGGTCTTACAAGGTTATCCTGGGGTAGAGCAGGGCTCTAATTCAATATGACAGGTGTCCCTATAGAAAGACATGCATCTTGTGAAGATGAAGGACTGAAGTGATGCACCACAAGCCAGGGAAAGTCAAACTCTGCTCACCAAGACCAGAAGCTAGAAGAGCCAAGGAAAGATTTTTTCCCCTAACAGGCTTCAGAGGGAACAGGGCCTTGCAGACACCTTCCACACTCAGAACTAGGAATCATACATTTGTTTTTGTTTTATTTTGGCTTCTCTTTCTTTATTTCTTTTCTTTTTTTTTTTTTTTTTAACATTTCTGTTTTAGGCCACCCTTTTTGTGGTACTTTTTTTTAATATTTCATTTATTTGCAAGAGGGAGAGAGAGAATGCACACAGGCAGGCTCCCTACTGAGCAGGAGCCTCTTGCAGAACTCGATCCCAGGACCCTGAGATCATGACCTGAGCTGAAGGCAGACGCTGAACAACTGAGCCACCCAGACATCCCTGTTTGTGGTACTTTGTTAAAGCAGCCCTAGGACTCCCATATGTTTAACAAATGCACAATGAAATAGTGTAAAATTATGTACCAGATACTAAGAGTCTTTTCAATATATAATTAGTATAAAACCCTTGAGACCTCATCTGTGATACAATTTAAAGGAAAAACACTGGAAATTAAAATAATAATAAATTTGGAATCGAATTTAAATGAAACTTGAGGATACAAAAATAGGAAAAACAAAACAAAATAAACAAACCCAAAACCAGAAAACAAACAAACAAACAAAACAAAACAAAAAACCCAAAACCCTTGTATGGGGCATACTCTTTCAAAGTGGGGCACTAGGGCTGTAGACATGCCACTAAAAGAGGGCTGTAGACATGCCACTAAAAGAGGACTTCGGGTGCTTCCATTTTGACCTCAAACTTTCTGGTTGGGTTCTTTCCAGTTCGAGTCTCAGCTCACATGGAAGATCCTGAGAGCCAATCATCCAGAGGGAAACTGAAACCACCCCCTCAAGCAGTTAAGAATGGCCCTAAGCCAGCCAGTCCCCACTAATGATTGACTCACAGATGCCATCACTTTGACTTCCACTGCCTACCGGCACTACTACTCATCCACCCACCTTTGCCCTACATTTTCCTTAGAAACCTGAGAGTATTTTCAATACTTTGGAGAACAGTCTTTGAGAGGCCACTCTGCTGTCTTCCCACTGTCTGCCACCTGAGAACAAATCCCTTTTTCCTTTCACCACCACTGGTTTCTCTGCCTCTGAGTTTTGTCAGCAGGAATGGCAGAACCTGGCCTGTTTGGGACTCCAAAAGATGCGGATCCCAGTCCTTCGCTGTGATGTGGGAAACATAGGCAGAAGAGAAATTATTAAACTCCCTTATTGTCTACAGCCCAATGACAAGTCCTTCAAACAGGCAGAGTGACATTCCTCTAGGAATTCAACTGCCTTGATGCTAATACTTTGCTAAGGGCAAAAGGCAATCCTAGCCCAACCCCCTGGATCCTGCACATCTACTTTAACATGTAAAAACTCCTTTAGAATGTTCCTGTAGCTCTAATGTACCCCCCATCCCTTGCCAAGATAAGTGTTGGCAATCATCCTCCGAGCATATGACCCACTGATGATATACACTGGAAGGGTCTCATGACCTAGGTTTTACTAGAGGTAATAAATGACCTTCCCTTAACAGCTAGCCCCCTCAAGATCTTGGAAACCTTGTTTCCAAAGTTCTTTAGAGACTTATGCTGTCCCTAACTCCCTCCCAACTTCAAAGCATATAATGGGCCACCGCTCATGACCCCAGTGCAGCTCTTTCTGCCCAAAGGTCCTGTCCTGGAGCTGTAATAAAATCACCTTTTTGCACTAAGACATCTCAAGAATTCTTTCTTGGCCGTCACTTCAGGCTCTAACATCTTTCTTACATCAAGCGGCTGTTGCACAGCTGCCCCCGAGCCACAGCAGGACTAGCACATCCCCTGCAGGGGATGAGCCTGGGGATGGAACAAACACGACTTGTCACGGGACACGAGCCTGTCACCTTCTGCAGGAGTAGCAACAGTGAGCAGTGTAAAGTTTTCCGACGATATAACACAACACCAGGCTAAGTGGGTGTAAGGCAAGGTTTATTAAAGGTTCTCTCCGGTGAAGTTTCAGGGCCCAGGTGAAGGGGAGCTGAGAAAGTTGCACCGGGAGGAGGTGGGCACTCTTGGGCGAGGTTCCGCAACTCTGGAAAGCAGAGTGGGGGAAGTCGCGCCCAAGGCAGGTAGGAGGGGGCTTTTAAGGGTCTTGGGGCAAGCTCAAGGGTCTTTTGGCAAATTTCCCTTATTTGGATGTCCCGCCTGCTCATCGGGATCCCATTGGTCCACAGGAGCCCGGGGTGGGGGGGTCTCAGATTCCTGCTTGGGCCTTTGTTCTCCTGTCCGAGCTCAGGTCTTGTGGCAGGAACTTTCGCCATCTTAGGTAGCCCTTCCTGCCAGCCCAACATTCCGATCTTTTGCTTAATATAATGGTGTCAGGGGCGTCGACTCGGTTCTGGCTACTTCCTGCTGACAGGGGGCGTCGTCATAGGGGTAGTCGGAAGTGGGCGGGCGAGAGTAGGGCTGGAGGAGGAGTTGATTGACAGACACTCGGGCAAGTTCTTGTAGGCGACCCTGCAAGTACCGGAAAAGACAGGGAGCAACTGAGATTAGAAGGAGGATTATGCATACAGGTCCCGCCAGAGGGAGCAGCCAGGTTACCCAGTTGTAGGGGTCCAGGCCCCAGGAGGACGTGTCTCGCCACTGTGCTTGGATCCGATCCCTGAGTTCTTTGATCTTGGAAGTAACTATACCTGATTAGTTAACAAAGTAACAACATTCTTCATTTAAGAATAGGCAGGTCCCCCCTTTTTCGGCGGTCAGAAGGTCTAAGGCCCGTCGGTTCTGTAGAGCTAAGGCTGCCAGGCTGGTGACTTGCATCTGTAGGGCTGTGAGGGAGTCAGCAACCCGTTCCATATCATCATTCAGGGCCTGGGAGAGTTTGTAATAAAAGTCTAGGGAAGTCCCTATCCCTGCTGTTCCAGTTGCCACCCCTATGGCTACTCCTGCCCCTATTATGAATGGGAGGAAGACGGCCCTTTCTCCATGGTGTTGGGGGAATAGAATGGACAGCAGCTGGGATTCAGAGTAAATGGTGGTAGAAGGAGATAATAGGATGAATATACAGCCCAGGGAGTCATTAGTGGTCAGGCAGCGATAGATTCCCTGAGGGCATGAGAGAAATATTTCTGAGGGAGTACAATACAGGAGGGAGGAGTTAGTAATGTTGGCAGCTGTGGTGGTAAGGGGGGAGGACACATTAATAATAGGTATATTTTCCCCAATGGGGCCAATATGAACCATACTATTTGCGGTCGTGGAGTTGGGGAGTGGCCATTCCATAGGGAGGGGTATCCCTACAATGTTAGAACGTGTTGAAAAAGGGAAACTGTCACTGAAAAAGGGAAACTGTTGAAAAAGGGAAACGCTGTCACCGTTTTTCGACACATTTCGCCATAGGTTGTAACTAGAGTTCAGGAGGGCCACTGTCAGTTGTTCAGTGGCAGGGGATTTTTGGATGCTACCGAGATTAATGCCCTTATAGACCAGGTTGTTGGGGGGTTGGAGTCGTTTAGTCAGGTCCGGGACCGCTGTTTTAATGTGCTCGCGGCTAGCCCGGTCCTGGACGCCCCCCCATCGGAGACGCCGACATGACCCAGATAGGTCCAGCAAACTTTTCCAGACCTGGGGTAGATGTTGCAAGGGACAATACCTCGTTTGGCTGTCACAAGGTCAGAGACCCAATAGGTTTTCTGGTCATACGTACAGGTTGTTGGTTCCTTTCCCCGGTAGCAGGTTGCAGGCATATAAGTAAAGGCTGAAAAATAGCGAGAAGTACCTGAACCCCTCATGCAGCTAGACTCACATGATTCCGCCTGGCTTGTCTGGATTAGAAGGAATATGAGAAGGGGCCCTAACCAAGCAGAGTTTGGTGGGGCCTGCCATCTGGGAAGTCCAATTAGTCTCTGTGGGTGCCCGTTTGAGATTGTTGATATGTACCCATGCAGAGTGCCCCAACAGTTTCGCAGCAGTTGGGGTGGTAAGGACAACTGTATAAGGGCCAGTCCACCGAGTTTGTAAGGAGTCTGGCCGCAAGCTTTTGAGGAGGACCTGGTCCCCAGGGGATAGATCTCGTATACCCCCTTCAGAAGCATGGTCGCTAGGGGCTGGGATGACAGTGTCAGCGTGAGCCCTTAAGAGAGCTCGGAGGAGAGTAAGGTAAGGTAGATAGGATAAAAGAGGTGGGGAAATGGCCGGAAGGCTATGATTTACAAGAAAGGGCCGGCAGTACAGTAATTCGAATGGGCTTAAGCCCGAAGGCCCGTGGGGCATAGCCCGGAGTCTGGTGAGAGCCAGGGGCAGAAGTGTGGGCCAGGAAAGACGGGTCTCTAGGGTAAGTTTGGTGGGTTGGGCTTTGAGCAGCCCGTTGGCTTTTTTTTTTTTTTAAAGATTTTATTTATTTATGTGACAGAGAGAGATCACAAGTAGGCAGAGAGGCAGGCAGAGAGAGAGAGAGGAGCCAGCAGGCTCCCCGCTGAGCAGAGAGCCCGATGCGGGACTCGATCCCAGGACCCTGAGATCATGACCTGAGCCGAAGGCAGCGGTTTAACCCACTGAGCCACCCAGGCGCCCCCCGTTGGCTTTTTCTACCTTACCCGATGACTGTGGATGGTACGGGGATGTGAAGTTTCCAGGTTATGTTGAGGCTCTCAGCTACCTGTTGGGTTACACTGGAGATGAAGGCAGGTCCGTTGTCTCACTGGAGGGTCCGGGGCAATCCGAACCTCGGGATGATGTGCTCGATGAGTATTGTAGCCACCACGTCCGCTGTTTCCCGAGCCGTGGGGTATGCCTCGATCCAACCTGTGAACGTATCAACCAAGGTTAATAGGTAGCGAAAGGTTTTATGGCGAGGCATGTGAGTGAAGTCCAGTTGCCAGTCTTCCTCTGGCTGATGGCCTTGGAGCTGATGATTAGGCCCTGGTCTGCGGAGTCCTCCTTGTGAATTCACAGCGGAACAGGTTTTGCAAGCCCTGTGGACAACTTCAATTACTTTAGATAAGGAAAGATGATAGAACAATGGCTGAAGAAATTGGTGGAGAGCCTTTGGGCCAATATGGAGGGATTGGTGGATGTCAGTAATTAGGGTGTGAGCCAGATTGCCTGGCAGGGCAATCCTGTCCTGAATGTAAATCCACCCCTTATCTCCAATTTTTCCTCCCCGTGCCTGGAGGGCTTGTGTTTCCTCTGTAGAGTAGGAAGGCTGGTGAGGGGTGTTAAGAAAGAGGATAGGAGACGCAGGGGTATTTAGGGCCGTTTGTCTGGCCACTGAGTCTGCCCTGTTGTTGCCTAGGGAGACCAGATCCCTGGTCGTTTGGTGGCCTCGACAGTGGACAATTGCTACCTCAGTGGGCAGACTAAGGGCCTCCAGCAACTTGGCAATGAGGGGCCCATTAGCTATAGGGGTGCCCTTGGTAGTTAGGAACCCCCGTTCTTGCCAAAGAGCAGAGTGTGTGTGAGTTATGAGGTAGGCATATTTAGAGTCGGTGTAAATGGTGACTCGTTGTCCCTTCGACAGGTGTAATGCCCTGGTGAGAGCTACGAGTTCAGCATTCTGGGAAGTGGTTCCAATTGGGAGGGGAGCTGTCTCTAATGCCGCATCCATAGTGACCACCGCATAAGCAGCGTGTCTCTGGCCATCTGAGGCCAGGAGGGAGCTGCCATCTACGAAGAGCACGCGTCAGGGTTGGATAGTGGTTGATCGGAGAGACCAGGATGGAGAGGAGTGAGGTCCTCTATAAGTTGTAGGCAGGAGTGAACAGGTTCCAGGGTGGGTGAGGGTATAGGCAGTAAAGTGGCGGGGTTTAAGCGGGGGGAGGTGGAGAGAGAGATATGCGAGTTTTCTAGGAATAGCAGATGGAATAGCTGGAGACGAGAAGGAGTCAGATGAGCCAGAGATCGGTGGCTGAGGAGGTCTGTGAGTCGGTGGGGAGAGTAGACCGTGATGGGCTGCCCTAAGGTAAGTTTAAGGGCCTCCTTTGTAAGAGAAGCGGCTGCCGCTAGGGCCCTAAGGCAAGGCTGCCATCCCTGGGTGGTGGCATCCAGTTGCTTGGAGAGGTAGGCTATAGCCCTATGCGTAGGCCCCACCTGTTGTGATAGGAGACGAGTGGCCGAGCCTGAGCGCTCATCGGTGTAGAGATGGAACGGTTTAGAGAGATCAGGTAGGGTTAAAACTGGCCCGGTGGTAAGGCGGTCTCTCAGCTTAAGGAATGACTGGCGGATTGAAGTGGGATCAGTCAGAGGACCCTGGGGGGTCTCTTTAGCTGTCTGGTACAGAGGTCGGGCCAGGATAGAGAAATTTGGAATCCAATGTCTAAAGAACCCGACCAACCCAAGAAAAGATAGTATTTCATCCGCCGTTTGGGGAGGTTGGAGTTCTTGGAGGAGTCTTATGCGGTCCCCATTAAGGGACTTAGAAGTGGGAGTCAGAAGAATGCCCAGATAGGTAACAGAAGGGGCACACAATTGGGCCTTAGAGGGGGTGACTCTATTTCCCTTGGCCCCCAGGAAGTTAAGTAGGGTGGAAGTGTCGTCTTGGGAGACCGAGAGGGAGGGGCTACAGAGGAGGAGGTCATCCACATATTGTAGTAGAGTACTGGCCTTAAGGGCGCACTGCTGTAAGTCTGTAGTCAAGGCCTGGCCAAAAATGTGGGGGCTGTCCCTGAACCCCTGGGGTAGGACAGTCCAAGTTAGTTGTCCAGAAACGTGTGTGTCAGGATCCTCCCAGGTGAAGGCAAAGAGAAAATAAGAATCAGGGTGCAGGGGGATAGTGAAAAATGCGTCTTTTAGGTCCAGTACAGTAAAGTGAGAGGTGTTTGGGGGAACACGAGACAATAGGGTGTAGGGGTTGGGAACAACGGGGTGGAGGGGGACCACGGCCTCGTTAATAAGTCTAAGGTCTTGTACCAGTCGATAAGCCCCTGAGGGCTTTCGTACTGGGAGGATAGGGGTATTACAGGGGGAACTGATGGGGATCAGGAGTCCCTGACGTTTAAGCCGTTCTATGATAGGTTTCAGGCCCCAGCGGTGGGCTAAGGAAATAGGAAACTGAGCTCGAGAGGGAAACTTAGAGTTATCCTTAAGCTGTACTTTAACCGGGGTAAGGTGGGAAGCGATGATGGGCTCTGAGATGTCCCACACCTGAGGATCTACAGTAGGTAGGTCATCTGGAGCGGAGGTCGAGGGAGTGGAGAGGTGTAGGATGAGACGGGTTGAGGTGGAGGGAGGAGAAGAAGGAGAGAAACAGATAGTTGCCCTCAGTTTCTGGAGAATGTCCCTACCCAGTAGAGGGACCGGGCAGGAAGGAATCACTAGGAACGAGTGGGAGAAGGGGAACCCATCCAGGCTACATGTAAGGGGAAGGGTCACCCTAGGATTGGAGGAGGTCCCATCGATCCCCATAACAGTAATTGGTGAGGTTCAAGTAAGTCCCGAGTAGGAAGGCAGAACAGAGTAGGTAGCCCCCGTGTCCAGCAAAAAAGAGATGGACTTACCCGCTACCTGGAGCGTAACCCTGGGCTCGGCATGGGTGAGAGGGGTGGCCAAGTCTGGGCTTCGTCAGTCGTCCTCCAATCCAAGCAGTTGAAAGGCCGGACTTACTGTCTCGGGGGGTCCCCCACGTTGAGGCGCCGAAGATACCCCGAGGTTAGGGCAGTCGGATTTCCAGTGGCCCATCAAATGGCATTGAGGGCAAGGCCGAGTTGGCGGCTTTGGATTGGGGCACTGGCGAGCCCAATGACCCTCAGCCCCGCATTTGAAACAGGCCCCCGGGGGGGTGCAGTTGGTTGCCCCTCTCTGCTGGCTCCCGGAGCCGGCCGGCCGCAGGGCTGCTACCAAGGCTTGGGTCTGCAACTGAACCTTTTGCTGGAGTCTGGCTTGTCGTTTAAGCTCAGCCGCCTCCTCACGGGAATTAAAAACCTTAAATGCCATTTTCACCAAGTCAGAAATGGGGGTCTGAGGGCCCTCCTCAGCCTTCTTTAACTTTCTCCGTATATCCGGCGCTGATTGAGAGATAAAATGAGTAGCCAGTACCGTGGCCCCTGCAGGAGAGGCGGGGTCCAAGCGAGTGTACTGGGTTAAGGCCTCGGTCAATCGGTTAAGAAACATAGTGGTGTTTTCATCAGGGGCCTGGACAATTTCCCTAATCTTGTCATAATTAACGGCCTTATTAGAGGCTGCCCGCATGCCGGCTATGAGACATTGGACCATGCGGTCATGGCGCCAGCGGCCATCTTGGCCATCCTGATAATCCCAACCTGGTTCTACAGCTGGGACCGCCTGGGCTCCAACTGGCATGGCAGCATCAGTGAGATGGACCTGATCTGCGTGCTCCCGGGCAGCAGCCTGGATGCGTTCCCTCTCCTCTGTGGTGAGGGTGGTGGTCTGGACCACATGTAAATCATGCCAGGTGAGGTCATAGGCTTGGGCCAGATATTGGAATTCTTTAATATAGTTATCAGGACTTGCCGAAAAGGAGCCCAAACGTTTCTCAATTTGGGAAAGGTCCTGTAGAGAGAAGGGCGCATGGACTCGAACAACTCCCTCAGCTCCAGCAACCTCCCTTAGGGGGCAGACTAACTCAGGGGAGGGTTTCCTAGCCCGAGTGCGGGTGGAGATGGGAGGGGAGGCTGGAGGGGACCTAAGGGAAGGTTCCGGGGGGGCCGCATCAAGAGCAGACTCAGGTTTTGGGGGTTGAGGGGATGAGACGGGAGTCGGAGTGGGAGGGGTAGAAAGGGTGGAAGGGACCGAAAGGGGGGTGGTTGGAGCGGGGGGGTTAGGGGGCATAGGGAGAGAGGGGCCTTGGGGTGGGGGATCGCGGTAAGGAGGAGGAGGAAGAGGAGCTGGGGTCCCTCTTGTTGGTGGGTGGGTGAAGCTCTCCGGAGGTTCAGAGAGGGGAGACTCAGAAGGGAGAGACGGGGAGGAGAGGTCCGGGTCTTTGGGAGCAGTGGGTGGCAGGGTAGTGGGAGGGGAGCGGGCCAAGAGGACCTGAGAGGTGGAGCAGTGAGAGCAGAGGGAGGGGCGAGAGCGCAGAGTCCAAAAAGCCTGGACATAAGGGACCTCGACCCATTTGCCCTGGCGTTTGCAGAAATTGCCTAGGTCCGTGAGAATCTGATAGTCAAATGTGCCTTCCGGAGGCCACTGGGACCGATTGTCTAATTGGTATTGCGGCCAAGCGACGGTACAATAATGTATGAGACGTCACCTACGCAAGTCCTGGTCCAGTTCCAGGGTCTTAAGATTGGCCAGCAGGCACCCTAGGGGTGTTTTAGAGTCGAATTTGGATAGGGAGGTCCCCATGATTCGTTGCCAGGCAACCCGAGGGCTGGAGGAAGGCGTCCCCTCATCCACCACTGGGTTGAGGAAAAATTGTGTCGACTGCCGTAGAGGTTGGGACGTCTCCCAGCCTCTCGGAGTCACAGAGGTTACCTGGTGACCGGTGGGGTCCGCCCTGACGCGGCCGCGATTAGGGCAGGGCTTTCCGGAAGGTGGCGCAGAATCAGGGAAACTCACCACGGCTTCAGAAGTGGCGTTCGGAAAGGCAGGTCCGGTCCGGCTAGGGAAAGGAGAGAGCCTCCCCACTCGAGTGGGGGCTCAATCTCCTTCCCGGGTTTCAGCACCAAATGTAAAGTTTTCCGACGATATAACACAACACCAGGCTAAGTGGGTGTAAGGCAAGGTTTATTAAAGGTTCTCTCCGGTGAAGTTTCAGGGCCCAGGTGAAGGGGAGCCGAGAAAGTTGCACCGGGAGGAGGTGGGCACTCTGGGGCGAGGTTCCGCAACTCTGGAAAGCAGAGTGGGGCAAGTCGCACCCAAGGCAGGTAGGAGGGGGCTTTTAAGGGTCTTGGGGCAAGCTCAGGGGTCTTTTGGCAAGTTTCCCTTATTTGGATGTCCCACCTGCTCATCGGGATCCCATTGGTCCACAGGAGCCCGGGGCGGTGGGGTCTCAGATTCCTGCTTGGGCCTTTGTTCTCCTGTCCGAGCTCAGGTCTTGTGGCGGGCACTTTCGCCATCTTTAGTAGCCCTTCCTGCCAGCCCAACAAGCAGAGCCCAGGAGAAAGGGGTCCTTGGCGATGCTGTGGGGGTGGCGCCTCAAGACAGGGTGAGGTGCACAGAAGTCCAGGATCAGGGAGGACATCGCGCAGGGGGCAGCCGCTGGCGGGATGGCGCCCCCGCGAAGGGCATCCGGCCACTAGTGGGGACTTTCACACGGCACTGGGTGCGTGAGGAAGGTGGGCCAAAGGTAGCAAGCAGAGAAACGAAGAGGCAGGTGGTGTCCCCACGCCAAAGCTGGAGAGGGGAGCAGAGATGGCCTCCCAGGCTATTTACCGGCAAAGGACGTGAGACCCAGCCCTCGGATTGTGTCGGAGCGATGTCCGGGCTCATCACCGGAGAACACAGGGGCCTTTAGTATCCTACCCCCGCCGTCCCCCCCCCTCCCCGTACCCGCCCACCTAGTATGGACTTTGGCCGACTGAGGGCCCCGGCGCTATAGCCTGAAGCGGAAACAAAGTGACCCTCACCAGGGAGACCGCCACTCCTCCAGATCCGCTTCCGGGTCTGCCAGAAATAGCCCCGGAGGTGCAGGGAGGGGGGGAAAGGGAGGGTCCGCGGCGGACGCGGGGGCGGGGTCTACGAGTGGGCGGGGAGTCGGCTTCTCGTGTGCCCCGCCCCATCTGCCAGACTGAGCTTGGTCTTCTGGTTTGGATTCGTTTGTGTTCCTCTGGCATCACGCGGAGCCCCTAGCGATGCCTCCTTACTGTTCTACAGTAAACGTTTCCAACCGCTCAGGGTAAAAGCTTACTGTGCTGTGGACACTTAGGCCGGAAGCTGAGATGCTTTCCTCTTACTAGTCGGGAAAGGTTTGAGTCTGAAGCTGCCTCAGCTAGCAAGTGGAGACGTGAGGGGGCGCTGGGACCTCGGCGGGGATCTGTGTCGACCGTGGCTCCACTCCGGACCTGTACCTGCAGCTCAGACAGGGGGAATGGCTTATTAAGTTGATGGAAGACTGGAGATGTCTTTTCAGGGTACACGAGCTGGAAGGGTCAGGCATACCGCGCCTGTGCAGAACGTGTAGCTTTGTACCCACTTCCACCAGAACACAGCTTCTGTTCTTCACCACCCACAGGACAGCTGAGCAACCAGAGGGTTCAGGTCCAGCAGCTTTCAAGGAACAAGGGTGGGTGGGTGGGTGGACAGGAATCTCATAGTTTAGATCACCAATCTATTGCTTTAAACCATGAAATAGGGGCACTTGGATGGCTCAGTGGGTTGAGTGTGGGACTTCTGATTTCAGCTCAGGTCGTGATCTCCTGGGTCCTAAGACTGAGCCCCTCCTAGGGCTCATTCCTCAGAGGGGAGTCTGCTTGATATTCTCTCCCTCTGCCCCTCCCTCAAAGCACACAGACTCTCTCTAAAATAAGTGAAGAAATCTTTTTTAAAAAATAAATTTAGGGATGCCTGGATGGCTCAGCTGGTTAAGCCACTGCTTTCCACTCAGGTCCTGATCCCAGGCTCCTGGGATCAAGTCCCACATCGGGCTCCTTGCTGGTCTGGTAGCTTGATCCTCTCTCTGTCTCTGCCTGCTTGTGCGCTCGCTCGCTCTCTCTCTCTATCTCTGACAAATACATAAATAAATAAAATCTTTTAAAAAATCAATTTAAAAAAACCTTGAAAATAGGTACTAGTTACTTTGTTCATCTATCTTCAGTGCGTTGATCTATATATTAAATGCTGGAGGTGAGCCATAAATCCATGTATCTTGAGATAGGTGGATGATACCTACTTTTTTTTTTTTTTTCAGTTCGCTGATTTTTTTTTTCTGCCCTACTGTAATCCCACATTTGATAGATATTTTGTTACAGAATCCGAAGTCCAGGTTCCTGTGAATCAAAGGCCAATACCCAAGAGACAAGACATGAATTTTTGTTTTGTTTTGTTTTGTTTTCTTTTTTCTCTCTTTCTTTCTTTTTTTTTTTTAAGTATACTCCACACCCAGCATGGGGGGCACTGTGGGGCTTGAACTCAAGGCCCTGCTCTCAGGACCTGAGCTATGATCAAGAGTTGGAGGCTTACCTCGCTGAGCTATCCAGGTGCTCCCCAAGAGATGAGTAATGATTGGAAAGGAGTTGGAGCTTGATGCAGGAGTCTGGCCACCTGAAGAGAAGGCAGACTCTGATGACACCAGCCACAGATTCTATCTCAGTGCTTAGAATTTGTACAAGGGGTCTTGTTCCTTATGCCCCAGGGGTTGTGCAAGGGTGTCAGGGGTCTGGATCCTTAGTACCTAGAGATTACACAGGGGGTCTGGTTTCTGTTTGGTGGAGCGCAGAGGTGCTCTGTGGTTTCTAGGAAAGAATGTATGATCTATAGATATTCAAAGATAAGCTAATCAATCACAGAGGCTAAGACTGTTTGCTATAGTTCAGAGACTTCTAGATTGACTGGAGAGGCCAAGACAGCTTCACAATGTGTGTGTGCAAGTGGAATAAAGAGTATTTCTTAGGGGCACTTGGCTGGCTCAGTGGGTAGAGGGTGCAACTTTTGGTCTCAGGGTCATGATTCTGAGCCCCACATTGGGTGTAGAGCTTACTTAAAAAAAAACCAAAGCACATCGTTTACCAAAAGTGTAAGAAGAAACAGTACTTAAATACAAATATTTTATTGTACAGAACTATCATAAGCTATTTTAGCAAAGATAAAAACTAATGAGTTTGTGATTCAGCCCAATCATCAGAGGGAAACATGTGCCAAATAACACCAATCCTAGGATGCCAGCATTCCCCTGAAAGGAAACCAGGTTTCAAAATCTTTCACAGGTTTCAAATTTCTCACTTGTTTCAAAATCTTTCAGAAGATTTCCTGACAATCTGGTGAGATATTGGTATGTTGATTATCTTTAAAATGACCAACTCTCAGGGTGCCTGGGTGGTTCAGTGGATTAAGCCTCTGCCTTCAGCTCCGGTCATGATTTTGGGGTCCTGGTATTGATCCCTATATCAGGGTCTCTGCTTGGCAGGCAGCCTGCTTCCCCCCCACACCTCTGTCTGCCTCTCTGCCTACTTGTAATCTTTCTCTGTCAAATAAATAAATATTTTTAAAAAAATGATCAACTCTCCTCAAACAATAAAAACATATGAAGAAAGTACAAAAGCATGAAAACAGTTGGAACATATAATGCAAACTGATGGAGAAGTGGTCCCAATTCTTTTTTTTTTTTAAACATTTATTATTGAAGTTTAGAGGACATACAATGTTATATTAATTTCGGGTGTATAGCATAGTGATTTGACAATTCTATATGTTGTTCAGCACTCACCATGATAAATTTACTCATCATACAATGCGGTATTATTGACTATGTTTCCCATATTGACTTATTTAAGAACTGGGAGTTTGTACGTGTTAATCCCCTTCACCTATTTTACCCATCACCCCACCATTTCTCTCTGGCAAGTGCCCACTTGTTCTCTGCATTTAAGAGTTTTGTTTTTTTGTGTTTGTTTTTTAGACTCTACATATATAAATGAAATCCTATGGTATTCGTCTTTCTCTGATTTACTTCACTTTGCATACTGCCTAGGTCTGAGGCTTTATTTTTGTTTTAGTAGTCACTGTATGCAACAAAGGGCTTGAACTCACAACCCCAAGATCAAGAGTTGGATGTTCCGGGGAGGAGTCAAGATGGTGGAGAAGTAGCAGGCTGAGACTACCTCAGCTAGCAGGAGATCAGCTAGAGAGCTTATCTAAAGATTGCAAACACCTGCAAATCCATCGGCAGATCGAAGAGAAGAAGAACAGCAATTCTAGAAACAGAAAAACAACCACTTTCTGAAAGGTAGGACTGGCGGAGAAGTGAATCCAAAGCGACGGGAAGATAGACCCCGAGGGGAGGGGCCGGCTCCCGGCAAGCGGCGGAGCAACGGAGCACAAAATCGGGACTTTTAGAAGTCTGTTCCGCTGAGGGACATCGCTCCAGAAGCTAAACCGGGGCGAAGCCCACACGGGGTTGGCGTGACCTCAGGTCCCGCGGGGTCACAGAAGGATAGGGGGTGTCTGAGTGTCGCAGAGCTTGCGATTATTGGAACGGGAAAGCCAGCTGCAGAGACAGAGCCGACAGTAAGCTCGCAGCTCGGAGTTGCCTTGAACTGGTCGCAAGCTCGGTGAGCTCAGAGCGCGGCTGGAGGTCAGGCAGACGTGAGTTGCTGGGAGCTGTTCGCTGAGGGCGCACAGGGGAGTGGGGCCCTGGGCTCTCGGCTCCTCCGGGCCGGAGACCAGGAGGCCGCCATTTGTATTCCCGTCCTCCGGAACTCTACGGAAAGCGATCAGGGAACAAAAGCTCCTGAAAGCAAAGCCGAGCAGATCACTCAGCCCGGCCCCTGGTAAGGGCAGTGCAATTCCGCCTGGGGCAAAGACACTTGAGAATCACAACAACAGGCCCCTCCCCCAGAAGATCAACAAGAAATCCAGGCAAGACCAAGTTCACCTACCAAGGAGTGCAGTTTCAATACCAAGGAGAGAGCAGCAGAATTCCAGAGGAGGAGAAAACAAACCATGGAACTCATGGCTTTCTGCCTGTGATTTTTTAGTCTTGCAGTTAATTTATTTTTTTTCTTTTTCATTTATTTTCTCTTCTTCTGCTAAAATTTTTTATAACTTTTACCCTTTTCTTTTTAACATTTTTTAACTAGATTATCTAATATATATATTTCTTTCTTTTTTATACTTTTCTTTATTCATTTTCTTTTTTTTAATTCTTTTTTTTTCTTTTTTTTTCTTTCTTTCTTTTTGAACCTCTTTTTATCCCCAAATCAGAAGAGATCCTAATCTCTTCAATCTTTTTTGTTCTTAATTCTTTTTTAAATTCTTGATTGAATTTTTAATTCAATCTCCTTTTTTTTAATTCTTTTTTTCTTTTTTTTCTTTCTTTCTTTTTGAACCTTTTTTTATCACCAAATCAGAGGAGATCCAAATCAGAAGATATTGGGAGATCCCAATCAGAAGAGATTGGGAGATCCCAATCAAAGGAGATCCCAATCAGAGGAGATCCCTCACCCAATCGTGAGGGGGGAGAAATCCCCCCTCATGATTTGGGATCTCTTCTGATTTGGTTAAAGCAAATTTTCCTGGGATTGTTGCCACCCTTTTAGTATTTTACTTGCTCCTTCATACACTCTTAGCTGGACAAAATGACAAAGCGGAAAAATTCACAACAAAAAAAAGAACAAGAGGCAGTACCGAAGGCTAGGGACCTAATCAATACAGACATTGGTAATATGTCAGATCTAGAGTTCAAAATGACAATTCTCAAGGTTCTAGCCGGGCTTGAAAAAGGCATGGAAGATATTAGAGAAACCCTCTCCAGAGACATAAAAGCCCTTTCTGGAGAAATAAAAGAACTAAAATCTAACCAAGTTGAAATCAAAAAAGCTATTAATGAAGTTCAATCAAAAATGGAGGCTCTCACTGCTAGGATAAATGAGGCAGAAGAAAGAATTAGCGATATAGAAGACCAAATGACAGAGAATAAAGAAGCTGAGCAAAAGAGGGACAAACAGCTACTGGACCATGAGGGGAGAATTCGAGAGATAAGTGACACCATAAGACAAAACAACATTAGAATAATTGGGATTCCAGAAGAAGAAGAAAGAGAGAGGGGAGCAGAAGGTATACTGGAGAGAATTATTGGGGAGAATTTCCCCAATATGGCAAAGGGAACGAGCATCAAAATTCAGGAGGTTCAGAGAACGCCCCTCAAAATCAATAAGAATAGGCCCACACCCCGTCACCTAATAGTAAAATTTACAAGCCTTAGTGAAAAAGAGAAAATCCTGAAAGCAGCCCGGGAAAAGAAGTCTGTAACATACAATTGTAAAAGTATTAGATTGGCAGCTGACTTATCCACAGAGACCTGGCAGGCCAGAAAGAGCTGGCATGATATTTTCAGAGCACTAAACGAGAAAAACATGCAGCCAAGAATACTATATCCAGCTAGGCTATCCTTGAAAATAGAGGGAGAGATTAAAAGCTTCCAGGACAAACAAAAACTGAAAGAATTTGCAAACACCAAACCAGCTCTACAGGAAATACTGAAAGGGGTCCTCTAAGCAAAGAGAGAGTACAAGTGGTAGATCAGAAAGGAACAGAGACAATATACAGTAACAGTCACCTTACAGGCAATACAATGGCACTAAAATCATATCTCTCAATAGTTACCCTGAATGTTAACGGGCTAAATGCCCCAATCAAAAGACACAGGGTATCAGAATGGATAAAAAAAAACAAAACCCATCTATATGTTGCCTCCAAGAAACTCATTTTAAACCCGAAGACACCTCCAGATTTAAAGTGAGGGGGTGGAAAAGAATTTACCATGCTAATGGACATCAGAAGAAAGCAGGAGTCACAATACTTTATATCAGATCAATTATATTCTAACCAAAGACTATAATAAGAGATGAGGAAGGACACTATATCATACTCAAAAGGTCTGTCCAACAAGAAGATCTAACAATTTTAAATATCTATGCCCCCAACGTGGGAGCAGCCAACTATATAAACCAATTAATAACAAACTCCAAGAAACACATCAACAATAATACAATAATAGTAGGGGACTTTAACACTCCCCTCACTGAAATGGACAGATCATCCAAGCAAAAGATCAACAGGGAAATAAAGGCCTTAAATGATACACTGGATGAGATGGACATCACAGATATATTCAGAACATTTCATCCCAAAGCAACAGAATACACATTCTTCTCTAGTGCACATGGAACATTCTCCAGAATAGATCACATCCTCGGTCCTAAATCAGGACTCAACCGGTATCAAAAGATTGGGATCATTCCCTGCATATTTTCAGACCACAATGCTCTGAAGCTAGAACTCAACCACAAGAGGAAGTTTGGAAAGAACACAAATACATGGAGACTAAACAGCATCCTTCTAAAGAATGAATGGGTCAACCGGGAAATTAAAGAAGAATTGAAAAAAATCATGGAAACAAATGATAATGAAAATACAACGGTTCAAAATCTGTGGGACACAACAAAGGCAGTCCTGAGAGGAAAATATATAGCGGTACAAGCTTTTCTCGAGAAACAAGAAAGGTCTCAGGTACACAA
Organism: Neogale vison; assembly: GCF_020171115.1. NCBI lineage: Eukaryota > Metazoa > Chordata > Mammalia > Carnivora > Mustelidae > Neogale > Neogale vison. Next base: position 47,671,245 of record NC_058097.1, on the reverse strand, counting down.
CCTAACCCTACACCTAAAGGAGCTGGAGAAAGAACAAGAAAGAAACCCTAAGCCCAACAGGAGAAGAGAAATCATAAAGATCAGAGCAGAAATCAATGAAATAGAAACCAAAAAAACAATAGAACAAATCAACCAAACTAGGAGCTGGTTCTTTGAAAGAATTAATAAAATTGATAAACCCCTGGCCAGACTTATCAAAAAGAAAAGAGAAAGGACCCAAATAAATAAAATCATGAATGAAAGAGGAGAGATCACAACTAACACCAAAGAAATACAAACTATTATAAGAACATACTATGAGCAACTCTACGCCAACAAATTTGACAATCTGGAAGAAATGGATGCATTCCTAGAAACATATAAACTACCAAAATTGAACCAGGAAGATATAGAAAGCCTGAACAGACCCATAACCAGTAAGGAGATTGAAACAGTCATTAAAAATCTCCAAACAAACAAAAGCCCAGGGCCAGACGGCTTCCCGGGGGAATTCTACCAAACATTTAAAGAAGAACTAATTCCTATTCTCCTGAAACTGTTCCAAAAAATAGAAATGGAAGGAAAACTCCCAAACTCATTTTATGAGGCCAGCATCACCTTGATCCCAAAACCAGACAAGGATCCCATCAAAAAAGAGAGCTATAGACCAATATCCTTGATGAACACAGATGCGAAAATTCTCACCAAAATACTAGCCAATAGGATTCAACAGTACATTAAAAGGATTATTCACCACGACCAAGTGGGATTTATCCCAGGGCTGCAAGGTTGGTTCAACATCCGCAAATCAGTCAATGTGATACAACACATCAATAAAAGAAAGAACAAGAACCATATGATACTCTCAATAGATGCTGAAAAAGCATTTAACAAAGTACAGCATCCCTTCCTGATCAAAACCCTTCAAAGTGTAGGGATAGAGGGCACATACCTCAATATCATCAAAGCCATCTATGAAAAACCCACCGCAAATATCATTCTCAATGGAGAAAAACTGAAAGCTTTTCCGCTAAGGTCAGGAACACGGCAGGGATGTCCATTATCACCACTGCTATTCAACATAGTACTAGAAGTCCTAGCCTCAGCAATCAGACAACAAAAGGAAATTAAAGGCATCCAAATCGGCAAAGAAGAAGTCAAATTATCACTCTTCGCAGATGATATGATACTCTATGTGGAAAACCCAAAAGACTCCACTCCAAAACTGCTAGAACTTGTACAGGAATTCAGTAAAGTGTCAGGATATAAGATCAATGCACAGAAATCAGTTGCATTTCTCTACACCGAAAAGACAGAAGAAAGAGAAATTAAGGAGTCAATCCCATTTACAATTGCACCCCAAACCATAAGATACCTAGGAATAAACCTAACCAAAGAGGCTAAGAATCTATACTCAGAAAACGATAAAGTACTCATGAAAGAAATTGAGGAAGACACAAAGAAATGGAAAAATGTTCCATGCTCCTGGATTGGAAGAATAAATATTGTGAAAATGTCTATGCTGCCTAAAGCAATCTACACATTTAAGGCAATTCCTATCAAAGTACCATCCATCTTTTTCAAAGAAATGGAACAAATAATTTTAAAATTTATATGGAACCAGAAAAGACCTCGAATAGCCAAAGGGATATTGAAAAACAAAGCCAAAGTTGGTGGCATCACAATTCCGGACTTCAAGCTTTATTACAAAGCTGTCATCATCAAGACAGCATGGTACTGGCACAAAAACAGACACATAGACCAATGGAACAGAATAGAGAGCCCAGAAATAGACCCTCAACTCTATGGTCAACTAATCTTCGACAAAGCAGGAAAGAATGTCCAATGGAAAAAAGACAGCCTCTCCAATAAATGGTGTTGGGAAAATTGGACAGCCACGTGCAGAAAAATGAAATTGGACCATTTCCTTACACCACACACAAAAATAGATTCAAAATGGATTAAGGACCTCAATGTGAGAAAGGAATCCATCAAAATCCTTGAGGAGAACACAGGCAGCAACCTCTTCGACCTCAGCCGCAGCAACATCTTCCTAGGAACATCGCCAAAGGCAAGGGAAGCAAGGGCAAAAATGAACTATTGGGATGTCATCAAAATCAAAAGCTTTTGCACAGCAAAGGAAACAGTTAACAAAACCAAAAGACAACTGACAGAATGGGAGAAGATTTTTCAAACGACATATCAGCTAAAGGACTAGTGTCCAAAATCTATAAAGAACTTAACAAACTCAACACCCAAAGAACAAATAATCCAATCAAGAAATGGGCAGAGGACATGAACAGACGTTTCTGCAAAGAAGACATCCAGATGGCCAACAGACCCATGAAAAAGTGCTCCATATCACTCGGCATCAGGGAAATACAAATCAAAACCACAATGAGATATCACCTCACACCAGTCAGAATGGCTAAAATCAACAAGTCAGGAAATGACAGATGCTGGCGAGGATGCGGAGAAAGGGGAACCCTCCTACACTGTTGGTGGGAATGAAAGCTGGTGCAACCACTCTGGAAAACAGCATGGAGGTTCCTCAAAATGTTGAAAATAGAACTGCCCTATGACCCAGCAATTGCACTACTGGGAATTTACCCTAAAGATACAAACGTAGTGATCCAAAGGGGCACGTGCACCCGAATGTTTATAGCAGCAATGTCCACAATAGCCAAACTATGGAAAGAACCTAGATGTCCATCAACAGATGAATGGATAAAGAAGAGGTGGTATATATACACAATGGAATACTATGCAGCCATCAAAAGAAACGAAATCTTGCCATTTGCGACAACATGGATGGAACTAGATCGTATCATGCTTAGCGAAATAAGTCAAGCGGAGAAAGACAGCTATCATATGATCTCCCTGATATGAAGGAGTGGTGATGAAACATGGGGGCTTAAGTGGGTAGGAGAAGAATCCATGAAACAAGATGGGATAGGGAGGGAGACAAACCATAAGTGACTCTTAATCTCACGAAACAAACTGTGGGTTGCTGGGGGGAGGGGGGTTGGGAGAAGGGGGGTAGGGTTATGGACATTGGGGAGGGTATGTGCTTTTGGGTAAATTGGAAGGGGAGATGAACCATGAGAGACTATGGACTCTGAAAAACAATCTGAGGGGTTTGAAGTGGAGGGGGGGTGGGAGGTTGGGGTACCAGGTGGTGGGTATTATAGAGGGCACAGCTTGCATGGAGCACTGGGTGTGGTGAAAAAATAATGAATACTGTTTTTCTGAAAATAAATAAATTGGAAAAAATATGTCAAAAAAAATAAAATAAAAAAAAAATAAATAGATGAATTAAAAAAAAAAAAAAAAAAGAGTTGGATGTTCCACTAACTGAGCCAGACAGGTGCCCCAATCTTGATTTTTCTTAAATAAAAAAAAAAAAAAAGAGATTTTATTTATTTGACAGAGAGAGATCACCAGTAGGCACAGAAGCAGGAAGAGAGGGTGGGGGAAGCAGGCTCCCCACCGAGCAGTGTGCCAGATGCAGGGCTTGATCCCAGGACCGTGAGATCCTGACCTGAGCTGAAGGCAGAGGATTTAACCCACTGAGCCACCCAGGCACACAACCTTGATTCTTAAAGCAAAAATCTTTTCCATCTGAGAACTGCTACCAAGGCCACCTCCTAATACTTTGAAAACTTCGATGTTCATAGATATTATATGGTATAGTTGAATTTGACAAGTACTTATGCCTGTAGAGTTTTCAATATGGTCATCTAGGACAGTACATCTCAAAATCCCAGATGGTAGCCACATGATACAATTCCATCAGAATCTCCGGCATATTTTTTTGAAACTCCCCGGGTAATTCTAAAGGACTCCCCTGTTGAGAAATCACATGTAGGATGTCTTTTTTTTTTTTTTTTAAGATTTTATTTAGTTTTTTGACAGAGAGATCACAAGTTTGCAGAGAGACAGGCAGAGAGAGAGAGAGAGAGAGAGGAGGAAGCAGGCTCCCTGCTGAGCAGAGAGCCCGAAGCGGGACTCGATCCCAGGACCCTGAGATCATGGCCTGAGCCAAAGGCAGAGGCTTAACCCACTGAGCCACCCAGGCACCCCACATATAGGATGTCTTGAGGCAGATTCAGTCATGTGCTGAGCTTGTTTCCTCTGCAGATGGCTCGAGTACAACCTGTGGTCTACAGGTAACCAGAACATCTCTTCCAGTGTATGATCGAATAAGGTCCATAGAGAAATATAGAAGCTGGGGAACTTGGCTGGCTCAGTCAGGACAGCGTCTACCGGTTGATCCTGATGTCATGGGTTTAAGCCCCAACCTTGGGTGTAGGGGATTACTTTAAAAAAAGAAAAAGAAAGAAAGAAAGAAAGATTGTTCTATTGTGGTTATTATGTCTGCATCAGGAGCTGTAGACAGTTGAGAGAACAGGGAATTCTGAGTGCTGGCCTAAGTCTACCTTTCCACCTCCAGGGAAGGGGACATCTTTGAGGATTACCCCAAAGGATGTGGTGTGGGTTAATACCAGGTGTGGGGAGGGTGGGGACAGAGGAGAGGGTTACCTGTTTGGTGGACAGAGTCTTTTTAGGATTTCCAGTGATAAAATAAAGGAATTTTTCAACTTTTACTGCTTATGGGCCCTGCTCCTGGCCTCCTAGGGAAGCTACACTTCAACATTTCAAGGACATAATGACTTGACAAAACCTCAGAGTGTGGGCTTCATTTCTGCCTTGAGTATACATTGTACATCTGCTTTGTTAAAAACAAAACTGGAGGGTCTTCTGTTAAGCAAAATAAGTCAATCAGAGAAAGACAATTATCATACAGTTTCACTCATATAGGGAATATAAGACATAGCCCAGAAACTATAGGCGAAGAGAGGGAAATTTGAATGGGAAGTCATCAGAGAGGGAGAAAAACCATGAGAGACTCTTAATTATAAGAAACCAACTGAGGATTGCTGGAGCGGGGGGGTCGTTGGGGAGTTAAGGTAACTGGGTGATGGATATTAAGGAGGGCATGTGATGTGATGAACACTGTGTGTTATACACAGCTAATGAATCATTGAGCTGTACATCAAAAATCAATGATGCACTATATGTTGGCTAATTGAATTTAAATTAAAAACAAACAAACCTGGAGCATCAAGAAACAAAACAAAATGACAACAAAAACAAATGAAAAACAAAAAACAGGAGCAAGCAAAAAGATAAAGGGAAAAAAAAAAGCCTCCCTGGTTTCTGAAAGATTGAAATCATGCAGCCTTGCAGATACTAAAAGAAGGTAAAGTCCTTAGCTTTCCAGAATGTCTTTTGTCATGATGATTTTTAACTCTTCACATACAAAAAAAGCACATAGCCTTGCACTAAATGTTCCTTTCCTGGATCGTGTCTACTTTTTGAAGATTGTGTGTCTGGGGCAACTGTCCTAACTTGAGCTCAAATAAACACTTTTCCTTTTTCTTTCTTTCTTTCTTCTTTCTTTCTTTTTCTTTTTCTTTTTTTTTTATTTATTTGACAGAGAAAGACACAGTGAGAGAGGTAGCAGAATTAAGGGGACTGGCAGAGGGAGAAGCAGGCTTCCTGCTGAGCAGGGAGCTGGGATCTTGGATCATGACCTGAGCCAAAGGCAGATGCTTAATGATCAAACCACCCAGGTGCCCTTCCTTTACCCTTAAAAAAAAAAGTTTCTTCATTTTGCTTCAACGCCAGAAAGGAGGGAGGGAAACCAGAGTCTTTCCAAAACTTGTAGGCTTGGTGACTCAGTGAGTTTTTCTTCTTTCCAAAATGCTATCTTTCAGAAAGCTTGATTCCTTTCCAGTTTTCCTGTCCCACAAAAGTCCCATTTCAGGTCCAGTTTACTAATTTTTCTCATTTCCAGTAATTAGATGTAACATAGTTGTGTTTTAAACATCTCTGAGTATTCTCTCCTGTGATACCATGTATTTGGTCATTCAGGTAACCAAAATTTATTTCAGATATATTTGGTTTTCATTTGCAGTTCCTAAAAATGCTTCAGAGTCATAGAATTGAAATAAGAGGCTCATTATTATTTTTTTTTAAAGATTTTGTTTATTTGACAGAGAGAGACACAGCGAGAGAGGGAACAGAAGCAGGGGGAGTGGGAGAAGGAGAAGCAGGCTTCCTGCTGATCAGGGAGCCCAATGCAGGGCTCAATCCCAGGATCCTGGGATTTTGAACTAAACCAAAGGCAGTTGCTCAATGACTGTGACACCCAAACATCCTTCCCATCTCGCCCCCCCCCCAACCCTGCCCCATAGGCTCAGCATTAAGGAAGGTGACTTTTGGCCTTCACCAAAGGGCAGGGCTGTCCAGAGATTCAACCTTGTGTTTAGAGGGTTGGGAATTTTAGTCCCACCCCTTGACTTCCGGGGAGGAGAAAGGCTGGAGGTGGAATCAGCCAGTGGCCGGTGTCTTTGTCAATCATGACTATGTAATGAAACCTCCAAAAAAAAACCCCAAAAACCCAGTTTCTGGAAAGGTTTCTGACCTGTAGAACCTCAACAGCTTCATGTGCCAAAGGATAAAAGCTCCTTTGTTTTCTGTCTTGCTCTAGGTATCTCTTCATCCAGCTGTTCATTCATGTCCTTTAAAAAAACTCGTATGTCATTGTTTCCCTGAGTTCTGTGAGTCACTCTAGCAAGTTAATTGAACCTGAGGAGGAAGCTGTTGGCACCACCAAACTGTGGTAGGTCAGTGCGAAGAAGAGGTGGCAGCCTGAGGCTGGTGGCTGGCATCTGAAGTGAGGCCATGGTGGGATGGGGGGGGAATGGATATTGGGGTGGGACACACGGTTCAGGAGGCCATCCTGTAGGACCAACCCTTTACCCCCTGCAATCCAGTGCTATCTCTGGGTGGATCATGTCTGAATTGCTTAGTGTCATGTGGGGGAACACTGCACCCTGCCATATTGGGTGCACAGACTCTACCAGATACACCTAATGAGTACATTCTCAATAAGAAATAATCAAATAGTTTCACAATATTAAGAATATGAAAGTATCAACATTTATTTATTATTTATTTAGATTATTTATTTATTGAGCACACCAGCAGAAGAGGGACCTAAAGAGGGAGAGAATCTCAAGCAGACTCCTGTTGAGCACAGAGTCTGACAGAGTCTGAGGTGTGGCTCCATCCCATGACCGTGAGATCATGACCTGAGCTGAAATCAAGAGTCTAATGCTTAACCAAGTAAGCCACCCAGGCACCCCTAAGATATACGAATTAAAATAAAAAAATAAAAATACATGCTACATATTTTTTAAATATTTATTTGAGAGAGAGAGAGAGAGAGAGTGTGCTCAAGCGCGTGTGAAACTGTGGGGGGGGGAGTTGGGGGTGTGGTGGGAGGGGCAGAAGGAGAGGGAGAGGGAGGGGGAGAAGAAGCAGAGTCCTGGATGAGCAAGGAGCCTGACTTGGGGTGTCATCCCAGGATCCCAGGACCATAACCTGAGCCAAAGACAGACACCCAAATGATTGAGCCACCCAGGGACTCCATATTCTATGTATTTTTAACTGATTAAATAAGTAGAATGTATATGTGTTTTTGTGTATGCACATGTATATGTAATGGACCTTATATTATTGTAATTAGTATTTTATTTTTTTAATTTTCTGGTGTACTGATTGATGGGATACATGAGCACAGGCATATATATTGTTTAGTGGTCTGATATGTGGTGAATATTTCTATGTGTCTCTCGAGAACTAAAAATATGTTTCTGTTTTTCTTGTATAAGATTTAATATATAACAGGTCAAACTCATTCTTTTATTTTTCCATTATTGAATTTTACTAGTTTGTACCAGCTTTATAACATGATACGGACAGAGCCATATTAATATGCCTCTGAAAATTGAGGACATACACATTTTGCTCTTTTGAGAATAACAGGCCAAAAACTCCTCGTGAACAAGATGACTTCACGACTCAGTCCTGCAGATGGCTATTCTTCCAGTGCTTCATGAGTCACGGAAGAGCCCACCATCATCACGTTCCTCGCCCCTGTTTCCTGCCGGCATGTCTAATTGGCATGTACACATGAGAGGTAACATCTACCTGGGTGTCTGGGTGACTCGGTTGCTTGGGCAGCTGACTGTTGGTTTCAGCTCAGGTCATCTTCTCCGTATCCTGTGATCTAGCCCTGCATGGGGCTCCCTGCTCAGTTCAGCATAGAGGATTCTCTCTGTCCCTCTGCCCCCTGCCCTCAAATAAATAAATCTTTAAAAATAATAATACTTACTTAAGACTCTTGCATTTCTTTTCAGGGCTCCATTGCTCATTTCCATTCTTTTCGGGATTGACTAGAATGTGTGCATGGACCACAGTTACTTACCCTTTCATCTCCTGAAGGGCGTCTTGGTTTCTTACAAGTTTTGGCAGCTATGAATGAATAAAGCTGCTATCAACACTTGTGTGCAGAACTTTGTGGGGACATAAATGTCCAATTCATTTGGGTAAAAACCTAGGAGTGTGATTTCTGGATCACATGAGAGGCCATTTAATTTTGTGAGAAACCCTCGTCTGTCATCCAAAGTGGCTATCGCATTTTGCATTTCTCATCTACAGTGAATGCAAGTTCCTGCTGTTCCACCGAGTGTTTGGTGGTGTCATTTTTGGAGTATACCTCTCAAATGTACCATTAACATATATCACTGTTTCAGTTTGCCATTTTCTAACAATGCATGGTGACAAGTATCTGTTCATATACTTTTTTGCTATGTGTGTGTCTTCTTGGTGAGATGTCCGTATAGATCTTTTGCCCGTTTAATAAATCAAGTTGTATGTTTTCTTATTGTTGAATTTTAATAGTTCTTTGTATATTTTGGATCATGGTCCTTTGTCAGATATGTCTTTTGTTTTCTCCCAATATCTGGCTTGTCTTCTCATTCCCTTGGCAGTGTCTTTCATAGTGTAGAAGCTTGTAATTTTAATGAAATCTGATTTAGCAATTATTTTGTTCATGGATTATACCCTTAGTATTGCATCTAAACAGTTATAGAACCTAAGGTCATCTAGATTTTCTCCTGTTATCTTCTGGGGGGTTTATAATTTTGTGTTTTACATTGAAGTCTGTGATCTACTTTTTTAAAAGATTTTGTTTATTTATTCCTGAGAGACACAGAGAGAGAGAGAGTGGCAGAGGGAAAAGCAGGATCCCTGCAGTGTAGGGAGCCCTGTTCGGGACTCAATCCCAGGACTCTGCGATCATGACCCAAGCTGAAAGCAGACACTTAACTGACTGAGCCACCCAGGCACCCTGTGATCTATTTTGAGTTAATTTTTGTGAAGGATGTAAGGGCTGTATCTAGATTATATAATTATTATTTATTTTTATTTGTTTGTTTATTTATTTTTACTTGGGTGTGGACGTCCACTTGTTCCAGAGCCATTTGCTGAAAAGACTATAATTTTTTTAAAGATTTTATTTATTTAATTGTCAGAGATCGTGAGGGCTAGGAGTGCAAGCAGGGGGAGCAGTAGGCAGAGGGAGAAGCAGGCTCCCCTCTGAGCAGGGAGCTGGTTGTGGGACTTGATCCCAGGACTCTGGGATCATGACCTGAGCTGAAGGCAGACGCTTAACTGACTGACCCACCCAGGCATCCCAAGACTATTATTTTTCCATTGGATTGCCTCAGCTCCTTTGTGAGACCAACAAATACATTTGGCTGTATTTGAGTTAGTCTATTTCTGGGATCTCTGTTTTGTTCTGTTTAGCTATTTCCCATTATTTTACTGGAGATATACTGCCTTAATTAATGTAGCTTTATATTAAGTCTTGACATTGGGATGTGTCAGTACTCTGACTTTTTCTTCTGCTTTGACACTGGGCTGGCTTTCCTGGGTCTTATGCCTGTATCTATATACTTTAGAATCAATTAATTGATACCTACAAGTAATTTCCCAGAATTTTGGTTGAAATTTCATTGACTCTACAGATGAATTTGGGAAGACCTGTCATTTTAACAATATTTAGTCTTTTTATCCATGAACGTAGATTTAAGCTGTGCTTGATACATGCCATAATATTTTAAAGCAATATTTGCAAATAACATTTCGTAATTTTGGATCTCTAGGCAGATAGGAGGGGTGTGAAATATTTGTGGTTATCTTTGTAAGATTTCTGGAAATTTTTAGGAAGTGTCATCTTTCAATATTTTTGGATCACCTACATAGCAATGGTTCATCTAACATTTAAGAGTAGTAGGATGCTGTTGATAAAACCGTATGAACTTGTACTGTGTTCGGTGAGGAACCTCTTCTGTAAATATTGCCACTTATCCTATAGACATCCCTCAGCTTAGAATTTATATTCCTAGAAATATTCTTATCAACTAGGCTTTTCAAACAATTGGACTGGGACTGGAGAAACATCTCTAGCTAATCCCATGCTCTTTGTATTGCTTTTCCTTGAATCCTTCTCAGGCCTTCTATATCCTCTCATCCTTATTTTGCAGTTCTTAGGCTAGGCAGAAAGAGACAATTACTGGGGAGGGAGGCAGAGAAATTCGTAGACAAGTACAGAGTCCAGTGAAATACATCTGGATCACTGCCACCCCTCCTCTGTCAGATGCAAACATTTCCTGCTTCTGCCACCTGAGACCCTGTCTGCCTCCAATTGTTGTGGAAAAAAAGGAAGTTTCTCCCACACACAAAACTTGTTTCTTTGCAGAGCCTCACTAGGATCTTATAATTGTTTCTGGGAATTGGGATCTGGGAGAAAGTTTTTAAAACATAGTCTCAACTGCCTCATGTGTCACTGAGAGTTGAAGTGATAATTGTAGTTCTGTGGAGAGGTGAGGTCACAGAATCACAAACCCTTATCTTAACACTGGCTGCTTCCCTCACACACAGAAGCAGGGACTATCATGACTGGCCCAGTGAGCCCACATCCTGGCAGCAGGAAAGACTGGAATGTCAGTCCAAGTGACAAAATGTGTAAGGGAAGGAGGAGGTGTATCAGGGTCTGGATCCAGGTTGGACCACGTGGCTGGAAAAAGGATTCTACTTGTGAAGAAAGTGGCTTGATGTCAGAGCTGTACAGATAGGAGCAACAATTCCTGAGGCACAGGCCAAGTTACAGAGAGACTGGAGGTCTGAGGTCCTCCTTGGGACTAACTGCTCCAAACATAGTTTAGAGCATATACCTCCCTGATGGAGATTGTTGGGGTTCATTGCATGTAGTAACACAGTCTGATGTTTGTAGTCCTTAAAACTGCAATTCAGAAGGGGCACCTGGGTGGCTCAGTTGGTTAAGCCCCTGTTTTTGGCTGAGGTCATGATCCCAGGGTCCTGGTATTGAGCCCAATGTGGGGCTCTCTGCTCTGCGGGGAGCCTGCTTCCTCCCCTCTCTCTCTGTGTGCTTGTGATCTCTCTATCTCTCTCTGTCAAATAAATAAATAAAATATTTTTAAAAACCTGCAATTCAGAAATTAATATGCTATTCAATCTGTACTGTGAAACCACAGAGAAATTACATGATTGATATAGTTACCTCATTAAACTTCTGTGCATGTGATAATGAGTTTCATGGAGCTAAGCACATCCTATCTCATTGTGAACAATGGGACTGAGTGGCATTTGGAGAACCATAATTGTTTTTCTTATATTTATGCTTGATGCATCTAGTGGAGATAGTAATTATGTCTCTCCTGAAAATGTTTGTAATCTTTTGCTCAAGGAAGGACAATTTTCCTCTGTGAAGTTAAAACAGGAGACTTTCGGGGAGGAGTCAAGATGGCGGAGAAGTAGCAGGCTGAGACTACCTCAGCTAGCAGGAGATCAGCTAGATAGCTTATCTAAAGATTGCAAACACCTGCAAATCCATCGGCAGATCGAAGAGAAGAAGAACAGCAATTTTAGAAACAGAAAAACAACCACTTTCTGAAAGGTAGGACTGGTGGAGAAGTGAATCCAAAGCGAGGGGAACATAGACCCCGGGAGGAGGGGCCGGCTCCAGGCAAGCGGCGGAGCAACGGAGCACAAAATCGGGACTTTTAAAAGTCTGTGCCGCTGAGGGACATCGCTCCAGAGGCTAAACCGGGGCGAAGCCCACGCGGGGTCGGCGTGGCCTCAGGTCTCGCAGGGTCACAGAAGGATCGGGGGTGTCTGAGTGTTGCAGAGCTTGCGGATATTGGAACAGGAAAGCCAGCTGCAGAGAATCAGCAGACATCAGAAGAATTTGCAGAGACAGAGCCGACAGTAAGCTCGCAGCTCCGGGGTACCTTGAAACGGTCGCAGGCTCGGTGAGCTCGGGGCGAGGCGGGAGGATAGGCAGACAGAAGTTACTAGGAGCTGTTCGATGGGGGTACACTGGGAGGCGGGGCCCCGGGCTCTCGGCTCCTCCGGGCCGGAGACCAGGAGGCCGCCATTTGTATTCCCGTCCTCCGGAACTCTACGGAAAGCGCTCAGGGAATAAAAGCTCCTGAAAGCAAAGCCGAGCGGATCACTCAGCCCGGCCCGTGGTAAGGGCAGTGCAATTCCGCCTGGGGCAAAGACACTTGAGAATCACTACAACATGCCCCTCCCCAGAAGATCAACAAGAAATCCAGGCAAGACCAAGTTCACCTACCAAGGAGTGCAGTTTCAATACCAAGGAGAGCAGCAGAATTCCAGACGAGGAGAAAAAAAAACACAGAACTCATGGCTTTCTCCCTGTGATTTTTTAGTCTTGCAGTTAATTTAATTTTTTTCTTTTTCATTTTTTTCTCTTCTTCTGCTAAATTTTTTTTAACTTTTACCCTTTTCTTTTTTAACGTTTTTAACTAGTTTATCTAATATATATATATATATTTTCTTTTTTATACTTTTCTTTATTCGTTTTCTTTTTTTTAATTCTTTTTTTTCTTTTTTTCTTTCTTTATTCTTGAACCTCTTTTTATCCCCAAATCAGAAGAGATCCCAATCTCTTCAATCTCTTTTTTTAATTCTTTTTTAAAATCTTGATTGAATTTTTAATTCAATCTCTTTTTTTAATTCTTTTTTTTTCTTTTCTTTCTTTCTTTTTGAACCTCTTTTTATCCCCAAATCAGAAGAGATCCCAATCAGAAGAGATTGGGAGATCCCAATCAGAAGAGATCCCAATCAGGGGAGATCCCTCACCCAATCGTGAGGGGGGAGAAATCCCCCCCCATGATTTGGGATCTCTTCTGATTTGGTTAAAGCATATTTTCCTGGGATTGTTGCCACCCTTTTAGTATTTTACTTGCTCCTTCATACACTCTTAGCTGGACAAAATGACAAGGCGGAAAAATTCACAACAAAAAAAAAGAACAAGAGGCAGTACCGAAGGCTAGGGACCTAATCAATACAGACATTGCTAATATGTCAGATCTAGAGTTCAAAATGACAATTCTCAAGGTTACAGCTGGGCTTGAAAAAGGCATGGAGGATATTAGAGAAACCCTCTCCAGAGATATAAAAGCCCTTTCTGGAGAAATAAAAGAACTAAAATCTAACCAAGTTGAAATCAAAAAACCTATTAATGAGGTTCAATCAAAAATGGAGGCTCTCACTGCTAGGATAAATGAGGCAGAAGAAAGAATTAGCGATATAGAAGACCAAATGACAGAGAATAAAGAAGATGAGCAAAAGAGGGACAAACAGCTACTGGACCATGAGGGGAGAATTCGAGAGATAAGTGACACCATAAGACAAAACAACATTAGAATAATTGGGATTCCAGAAGAAGAAGAAAGAGAGAGGGGAGCAGAAGGTATACTGGAGAGAATTATTGGGGAGAATTTCCCCAATATGGTAAAGGGAACGAGCATCAAAATTCAGGAGGTTCAGAGAACGCCCCTCAAAATCAATAAGAATAGGCCCACACCCCGTCACCTAATAGTAAAATTTACAAGCCTTAGTGACAAAGAGAAAATCCTGAAAGCAGCCCAGGAAAAGAAGTCTGTAACATACAATGGTAAAAGTATTAGATTGGCAGCTGATTTATCCACAGAGACCTGACAATCCAGAAAGAGCTGGTATGATATTTTCAGAGCACTAAATGAGAAAAACATGCAGCCAAGAATACTATATCCAGCTAGGCTATCATTGAAAATAGAAGGAGAGATTAAAAGCTTCCAGGACAAAAAAAAAACTGAAAGAATTTGCAAACACCAAACCAGTTCTACAGGAAATACTGAAAGGGGTCCTCTAAGCAAAGAGAGAGCCTACAAGTGGTAGATCAGAAAGGAACAGAGACAATATACATAACAGTCACCTTACAGGCAATACAATGGCACTAAAATCATATCTCTCAAGAGTTACCCTGAATGTAAATGGGCTAAATGCCCCAATCAAAAGATGCAGGGTATCAGAATGGATAAAAAAACAAAACCCATTTATGTTGCCTCCAAGAAACTCATTTTAAGCCCGAAGACACCTCCTGATTTAAAGTGAGGGGGTGGAAAAGAATTTACCATGCTAATGGACATCAGAAAAAAGCAGGAGGGGCAATCCTTATATTGATCTTATATCAGATCAATTAGATTTTAAGCCAAAGACTATAATAAGAGATGAGGAAGGACACTATATCATACTCAAAGGGTCTGTCCAACAAGAAGATCTAACAATTTTAAATATCTATGCCCCCAACGTGGGTGCAGCCAACTATATAAACCAATTAATAACAAACTCCAAGAAACACATCAACAATAATACAATAATAGTAGGGGACTTTAACACTCCCCTCACTGAAATGGACAGATCATCCAAGCAAAAGATCAACAGGGAAATAAAGGCCTTAAATGATACACTAGATGAGATGGACATCACAGATATATTCAGAACATTTCATCCCAAAGCAACAGAATACACATTCTTCTCTAGTGCACATGGAACATTCTCCAGAATAGATCACATCCTCGGTCCTAAATCAGGACTCAACCGGTATCAAAAGATTGGGATCATTCCCTGCATATTTTCAGACCACAATGATCTGAAGCTAGAACTCAATCACAAGAGGAAGTTTGGAAAGAACCCAAATACATGGAGACTAAACAGCATCCTTCTAAAGAATGAATGGGTCAACCGGGAAATTAAAGAAGAATTGAAAAAAATCGTGGAAACAAATGATAATGAAAATACAACCGGGGGCTCCTGGGTGGCTCAGTGGGTTAAGCCGCTGCCTTCGGCTCAGGTCATGATCTCAGAGTCCTGGGATCGAGCCCCACATCGGGCTCTCTGCTCAGCGGGGAGCCTGCTTCCTCCCCTCTATCTGCCTGCCTCTCTGTCTGCTTGTAATCTCTGTCTGTCACATAAATAAATAAAATTAAAAAGAAAAAAAGAAAATACAACGGTTCAAAATCTGTGGGACACAACAAAGGCAGTCCTGAGAGGAAAATATATAGCGGTACAAGCTTTTCTCAAGAAACAAGAAAGGTCTCAGGTATAGAACCTAACCCTACACCTAAAGGAGCTGGAGAAAGAACAAGAAAGAAACCCTAAGCCCAACAGGAGAAGAGAAATCATAAAGATCAGAGCAGAAATCAATGAAATAGAAACCAAAAAAAACAATAGAACAAATCAACCAAACTAGGAGCTGGTTCTTTGAAAGAATTAATAAAATTGATAAACCCTTGGCCAGACTTATCAAAAAGAAAAGAGAAAGGACCCAAATGAATAAAATCATGAATGAAAGAGGGGAGATCACAACTAACACCAAAGAAATACAAACTATTATAAGAACATACTATGAGCAACTCTACGCCAACAAATTTGACAATCTGGAAGAAATGGATGCATTCCTAGAAACATATAAACTACCAAAATTGAACCAGGAAGATATAGAAAGCCTGAACAGACCCATAACCAGTAAGGAGATTGAAACAGTCATTAAAAATCTCCAAACAAACAAAAGCCAGACAAAACAGGGCCAAAACAGGGCCAGACGGCTTCCCGGGGGAATTCTACCAAACATTTAAAGAAGAACTAATTCCTATTCTCCTGAAACTGTTCCAAAAAATAGAAATGGAAGGAAACTTTCCAAACTCATTTTATGAGGCCAGCATCACCTTGATCCCAAAACCAGACAAAGATCCCATCAAAAAAGAGAGCTATAGACCAATATCCTTGATGAACACAGATGCGAAAATTCTCACCAAAATACTAGCCAATAGGATTCAACAGTACATTAAAAGGATTATTCACCACGACCAAGTGGGATTTATCCCAGGGCTACAAGGTTGGTTCAACATCCGCAAATCAGTCAATGTGATACAACACTTCAATAAAAGAAAGAACAAGAACCATATGATACTCTCAGTAGATGCTGAAAAAGCATTTGACAAAGTACAGCATCCCTTCCTGATCAAAAACTCTTCAAAGTGTAGGTATAGAGGGCACATACCTCAATATCATCAAAGCCATCTATGAAAAACCCACCGCAAATATCATTCTCAATGGAGAAAAACTGAAAGCTTTTCCGCTAAGGTCAGGAACACGGCAGGGATGTCCATTATCACCACTGCTATTCAACATAGTACTAGAAGTCCTAGCCTCAGCAATCAGACAACAAAAGGAAATTAAAGGCATCCAAATCGGCAAAGAAGAAGTCAAATTATCACTCTTCGCAGATAATATGATACTCTATGTGGAAAACCCAAAAGACTCCACTCCAAAACTGCTAGAACTTGTACAGGAATTCAGTAAAGTGTCAGGATATAAGATCAATGCACAGAAATCAGTTGCATTTCTCTACACCGAAAAGACAGAAGAAAGAGAAATTAAGGAGTCAATCCCATTTACAATTGCACCCCAAACCATAAGATACCTAGGAATAAACCTAACCAAAGAGGCTAAGAATCTATACTCAGAAAACGATAAAGTACTCATGAAAGAAATTGAGGAAGACACAAAGAAATGGAAAAATGTTCCATGCTCCTGGATTGGAAGAATAAATATTGTGAAAATGTCTATGCTACCTAAAGCAATCTACACATTTAATGCAATTCCTATCAAAGTACCGTTCATCTTTTTCAAAGAAATGGAACAAATAATTTTAAAATTTGTATGGAACCAGAAAAGACCTCGAATAGCCAAAGGGATATATATTGAAAAAGAAAGCCAAAGTTGGTGGCATCACAATTCCGGACTTCAAGCTCTATTACAAAGCTGTCATCATCAAGACAGCATGGTACTGGCACAAAAATAGACACATAGACCAATGGAACAGAATAGAGAGCTCAGAAATAGACCCTCAACTCTATGGTCAACTAATCTTTGACAAAGCAGGAAAGAATGTCCAATGGAAAAAAGACAGCCTCTTCAATAAATGGTGTTCGGAAAATTGGACAGCCACGTGCAGAAAAATGAAATTGGACCATTTCCTTACACCACACGCAAAAATAGACTCAAAATGGATGAAGGACCTTAATGTGAGAAAGGAATCCATCAAAATCCTTGAGGAGAACACAGGCAGCAACCTCTTCGACCTCAGCCGCAGCAACATCTTCCTAGGAACATCGCCAAAGGCAAGGGAAGCAAAGGCAAAAATGAACTATTGGGATTTCATCAAGATCAAAAGCTTTTGCACAGCAAAGGAAACAGTTAACAAAATCAAAAGACAACTGACAGAATGGGAGAAGATATTTGCAAATGACATATCAGATAAAGGACTAGTGTCCAAAATCTATAAAGAATTTAGCAAACTCAACACCGAAAGAACAAATAATACAATCAAGAAATGGGCAGAGGACATGAACAGGCGTTTCTGCAAAGAAGACATCCAGATGGCCAACAGACCCATGAAAAAGTGCTCCATATCACTCGGCATCAGGGAAATACAAATCAAAACCACAATGAGATATCACCTCACACCAGTCAGAATGGCTAAAATCAACAAGTCAGGAAATGACAGATGCTGGCGAGGATGCGGAGAAAGGGGAACCCTCCTACACTGTTGGTGGGAATGAAAGCTGGTGCAACCACTCTGGAAAACAGCATGGAGGTTCCTCAAAATGTTGAAAATAGAACTGCCCTATGACCCAGCAATTGCACTACTGGGAATTTACCCTAAAGATACAAACGTAGTGATCCAAAGGGGCACGTGCACCCGAATGTTTATAGCAGCAATGTCCACAATAGCCAAACTATGGAAAGAACCTAGATGTCCATCAACAGATGAATGGATAAAGAAGAGGTGGTATATATACACAATGGAATACTATGCAGCCATCAAAAGAAACGAAATCTTGCCATTTGCGACAACATGGATGGAACTAGATCGTATCATGCTTAGCGAAATAAGTCAAGCGGAGAAAGACAGCTATCATATGATCTCCCTGATATGAAGGAGTGGTGATGAAACATGGGGGCTTAAGTGGGTAGGAGAAGAATCCATGAAACAAGATGGGATAGGGAGGGAGACAAACCATAAGTGACTCTTAATCTCACGAAACAAACTGTGGGTTGCTGGGGGGAGGGGGGTTGGGAGAAGGGGGGTAGGGTTATGGACATTGGGGAGGGTATGTGCTTTTGGGTAAATTGGAAGGGGAGATGAACCATGAGAGACTATGGACTCTGAAAAACAATCTGAGGGGTTTGAAGTGGAGGGGGGGTGGGAGGTTGGGGTACCAGGTGGTGGGTATTATAGAGGGCACAGCTTGCATGGAGCACTGGGTGTGGTGAAAAAATAATGAATACTGTTTTTCTGAAAATAAATAAATTGGAAAAAATATGTCAAAAAAAATAAAATAAAAAAAAAATAAATAGATGAATTAAAAAAAAAAAAAAAAAAGAGTTGGATGTTCCACTAACTGAGCCAGACAGGTGCCCCAATCTTGATTTTTCTTAAATAAAAAAAAAAAAAAAAGAGATTTTATTTATTTGACAGAGAGAGATCACCAGTAGGCACAGAAGCAGGAAGAGAGGGTGGGGGAAGCAGGCTCCCCACCGAGCAGTGTGCCAGATGCAGGGCTTGATCCCAGGACCGTGAGATCCTGACCTGAGCTGAAGGCAGAGGATTTAACCCACTGAGCCACCCAGGCACACAACCTTGATTCTTAAAGCAAAAATCTTTTCCATCTGAGAACTGCTACCAAGGCCACCTCCTAATACTTTGAAAACTTCGATGTTCATAGATATTATATGGTATAGTTGAATTTGACAAGTACTTATGCCTGTAGAGTTTTCAATATGGTCATCTAGGACAGTACATCTCAAAATCCCAGATGGTAGCCACATGATACAATTCCATCAGAATCTCCGGCATATTTTTTTGAAACTCCCCGGGTAATTCTAAAGGACTCCCCTGTTGAGAAATCACATGTAGGATGTCTTTTTTTTTTTTTTTTAAGATTTTATTTAGTTTTTTGACAGAGAGATCACAAGTTTGCAGAGAGACAGGCAGAGAGAGAGAGAGAGAGAGAGGAGGAAGCAGGCTCCCTGCTGAGCAGAGAGCCCGAAGCGGGACTCGATCCCAGGACCCTGAGATCATGGCCTGAGCCAAAGGCAGAGGCTTAACCCACTGAGCCACCCAGGCACCCCACATATAGGATGTCTTGAGGCAGATTCAGTCATGTGCTGAGCTTGTTTCCTCTGCAGATGGCTCGAGTACAACCTGTGGTCTACAGGTAACCAGAACATCTCTTCCAGTGTATGATCGAATAAGGTCCATAGAGAAATATAGAAGCTGGGGAACTTGGCTGGCTCAGTCAGGACAGCGTCTACCGGTTGATCCTGATGTCATGGGTTTAAGCCCCAACCTTGGGTGTAGGGGATTACTTTAAAAAAAGAAAAAGAAAGAAAGAAAGAAAGATTGTTCTATTGTGGTTATTATGTCTGCATCAGGAGCTGTAGACAGTTGAGAGAACAGGGAATTCTGAGTGCTGGCCTAAGTCTACCTTTCCACCTCCAGGGAAGGGGACATCTTTGAGGATTACCCCAAAGGATGTGGTGTGGGTTAATACCAGGTGTGGGGAGGGTGGGGACAGAGGAGAGGGTTACCTGTTTGGTGGACAGAGTCTTTTTAGGATTTCCAGTGATAAAATAAAGGAATTTTTCAACTTTTACTGCTTATGGGCCCTGCTCCTGGCCTCCTAGGGAAGCTACACTTCAACATTTCAAGGACATAATGACTTGACAAAACCTCAGAGTGTGGGCTTCATTTCTGCCTTGAGTATACATTGTACATCTGCTTTGTTAAAAACAAAACTGGAGGGTCTTCTGTTAAGCAAAATAAGTCAATCAGAGAAAGACAATTATCATACAGTTTCACTCATATAGGGAATATAAGACATAGCCCAGAAACTATAGGCGAAGAGAGGGAAATTTGAATGGGAAGTCATCAGAGAGGGAGAAAAACCATGAGAGACTCTTAATTATAAGAAACCAACTGAGGATTGCTGGAGCGGGGGGGTCGTTGGGGAGTTAAGGTAACTGGGTGATGGATATTAAGGAGGGCATGTGATGTGATGAACACTGTGTGTTATACACAGCTAATGAATCATTGAGCTGTACATCAAAAATCAATGATGCACTATATGTTGGCTAATTGAATTTAAATTAAAAACAAACAAACCTGGAGCATCAAGAAACAAAACAAAATGACAACAAAAACAAATGAAAAACAAAAAACAGGAGCAAGCAAAAAGATAAAGGGAAAAAAAAAAGCCTCCCTGGTTTCTGAAAGATTGAAATCATGCAGCCTTGCAGATACTAAAAGAAGGTAAAGTCCTTAGCTTTCCAGAATGTCTTTTGTCATGATGATTTTTAACTCTTCACATACAAAAAAAGCACATAGCCTTGCACTAAATGTTCCTTTCCTGGATCGTGTCTACTTTTTGAAGATTGTGTGTCTGGGGCAACTGTCCTAACTTGAGCTCAAATAAACACTTTTCCTTTTTCTTTCTTTCTTTCTTCTTTCTTTCTTTTTCTTTTTCTTTTTTTTTTATTTATTTGACAGAGAAAGACACAGTGAGAGAGGTAGCAGAATTAAGGGGACTGGCAGAGGGAGAAGCAGGCTTCCTGCTGAGCAGGGAGCTGGGATCTTGGATCATGACCTGAGCCAAAGGCAGATGCTTAATGATCAAACCACCCAGGTGCCCTTCCTTTACCCTTAAAAAAAAAAGTTTCTTCATTTTGCTTCAACGCCAGAAAGGAGGGAGGGAAACCAGAGTCTTTCCAAAACTTGTAGGCTTGGTGACTCAGTGAGTTTTTCTTCTTTCCAAAATGCTATCTTTCAGAAAGCTTGATTCCTTTCCAGTTTTCCTGTCCCACAAAAGTCCCATTTCAGGTCCAGTTTACTAATTTTTCTCATTTCCAGTAATTAGATGTAACATAGTTGTGTTTTAAACATCTCTGAGTATTCTCTCCTGTGATACCATGTATTTGGTCATTCAGGTAACCAAAATTTATTTCAGATATATTTGGTTTTCATTTGCAGTTCCTAAAAATGCTTCAGAGTCATAGAATTGAAATAAGAGGCTCATTATTATTTTTTTTTAAAGATTTTGTTTATTTGACAGAGAGAGACACAGCGAGAGAGGGAACAGAAGCAGGGGGAGTGGGAGAAGGAGAAGCAGGCTTCCTGCTGATCAGGGAGCCCAATGCAGGGCTCAATCCCAGGATCCTGGGATTTTGAACTAAACCAAAGGCAGTTGCTCAATGACTGTGACACCCAAACATCCTTCCCATCTCGCCCCCCCCCCAACCCTGCCCCATAGGCTCAGCATTAAGGAAGGTGACTTTTGGCCTTCACCAAAGGGCAGGGCTGTCCAGAGATTCAACCTTGTGTTTAGAGGGTTGGGAATTTTAGTCCCACCCCTTGACTTCCGGGGAGGAGAAAGGCTGGAGGTGGAATCAGCCAGTGGCCGGTGTCTTTGTCAATCATGACTATGTAATGAAACCTCCAAAAAAAAACCCCAAAAACCCAGTTTCTGGAAAGGTTTCTGACCTGTAGAACCTCAACAGCTTCATGTGCCAAAGGATAAAAGCTCCTTTGTTTTCTGTCTTGCTCTAGGTATCTCTTCATCCAGCTGTTCATTCATGTCCTTTAAAAAAACTCGTATGTCATTGTTTCCCTGAGTTCTGTGAGTCACTCTAGCAAGTTAATTGAACCTGAGGAGGAAGCTGTTGGCACCACCAAACTGTGGTAGGTCAGTGCGAAGAAGAGGTGGCAGCCTGAGGCTGGTGGCTGGCATCTGAAGTGAGGCCATGGTGGGATGGGGGGGGAATGGATATTGGGGTGGGACACACGGTTCAGGAGGCCATCCTGTAGGACCAACCCTTTACCCCCTGCAATCCAGTGCTATCTCTGGGTGGATCATGTCTGAATTGCTTAGTGTCATGTGGGGGAACACTGCACCCTGCCATATTGGGTGCACAGACTCTACCAGATACACCTAATGAGTACATTCTCAATAAGAAATAATCAAATAGTTTCACAATATTAAGAATATGAAAGTATCAACATTTATTTATTATTTATTTAGATTATTTATTTATTGAGCACACCAGCAGAAGAGGGACCTAAAGAGGGAGAGAATCTCAAGCAGACTCCTGTTGAGCACAGAGTCTGACAGAGTCTGAGGTGTGGCTCCATCCCATGACCGTGAGATCATGACCTGAGCTGAAATCAAGAGTCTAATGCTTAACCAAGTAAGCCACCCAGGCACCCCTAAGATATACGAATTAAAATAAAAAAATAAAAATACATGCTACATATTTTTTAAATATTTATTTGAGAGAGAGAGAGAGAGAGAGTGTGCTCAAGCGCGTGTGAAACTGTGGGGGGGGGAGTTGGGGGTGTGGTGGGAGGGGCAGAAGGAGAGGGAGAGGGAGGGGGAGAAGAAGCAGAGTCCTGGATGAGCAAGGAGCCTGACTTGGGGTGTCATCCCAGGATCCCAGGACCATAACCTGAGCCAAAGACAGACACCCAAATGATTGAGCCACCCAGGGACTCCATATTCTATGTATTTTTAACTGATTAAATAAGTAGAATGTATATGTGTTTTTGTGTATGCACATGTATATGTAATGGACCTTATATTATTGTAATTGTTATTTTATTTTTTTAATTTTCTGGTGTACTGATTGATGGGATACATGAGCACAGGCATATATATTGTTTAGTGGTCTGATATGTGGTGAATATTTCTATGTGTCTCTCGAGAACTAAAAATATGTTTCTGTTTTTCTTGTATAAGATTTAATATATAACAGGTCAAACTCATTCTTTTATTTTTCCATTATTGAATTTTACTAGTTTGTACCAGCTTTATAACATGATACGGACAGAGCCATATTAATATGCCTCTGAAAATTGAGGACATACACATTTTGCTCTTTTGAGAATAACAGGCCAAAAACTCCTCGTGAACAAGATGACTTCACGACTCAGTCCTGCAGATGGCTATTCTTCCAGTGCTTCATGAGTCACGGAAGAGCCCACCATCATCACGTTCCTCGCCCCTGTTTCCTGCCGGCATGTCTAATTGGCATGTACACATGAGAGGTAACATCTACCTGGGTGTCTGGGTGACTCGGTTGCTTGGGCAGCTGACTGTTGGTTTCAGCTCAGGTCATCTTCTCCGTATCCTGTGATCTAGCCCTGCATGGGGCTCCCTGCTCAGTTCAGCATAGAGGATTCTCTCTGTCCCTCTGCCCCCTGCCCTCAAATAAATAAATCTTTAAAAATAATAATACTTACTTAAGACTCTTGCATTTCTTTTCAGGGCTCCATTGCTCATTTCCATTCTTTTCGGGATTGACTAGAATGTGTGCATGGACCACAGTTACTTACCCTTTCATCTCCTGAAGGGCGTCTTGGTTTCTTACAAGTTTTGGCAGCTATGAATGAATAAAGCTGCTATCAACACTTGTGTGCAGAACTTTGTGGGGACATAAATGTCCAATTCATTTGGGTAAAAACCTAGGAGTGTGATTTCTGGATCACATGAGAGGCCATTTAATTTTGTGAGAAACCCTCGTCTGTCATCCAAAGTGGCTATCGCATTTTGCATTTCTCATCTACAGTGAATGCAAGTTCCTGCTGTTCCACCGAGTGTTTGGTGGTGTCATTTTTGGAGTATACCTCTCAAATGTACCATTAACATATATCACTGTTTCAGTTTGCCATTTTCTAACAATGCATGGTGACAAGTATCTGTTCATATACTTTTTTGCTATGTGTGTGTCTTCTTGGTGAGATGTCCGTATAGATCTTTTGCCCGTTTAATAAATCAAGTTGTATGTTTTCTTATTGTTGAATTTTAATAGTTCTTTGTATATTTTGGATCATGGTCCTTTGTCAGATATGTCTTTTGTTTTCTCCCAATATCTGGCTTGTCTTCTCATTCCCTTGGCAGTGTCTTTCATAGTGTAGAAGCTTGTAATTTTAATGAAATCTGATTTAGCAATTATTTTGTTCATGGATTATACCCTTAGTATTGCATCTAAACAGTTATAGAACCTAAGGTCATCTAGATTTTCTCCTGTTATCTTCTGGGGGGTTTATAATTTTGTGTTTTACATTGAAGTCTGTGATCTACTTTTTTAAAAGATTTTGTTTATTTATTCCTGAGAGACACAGAGAGAGAGAGAGTGGCAGAGGGAAAAGCAGGATCCCTGCAGTGTAGGGAGCCCTGTTCGGGACTCAATCCCAGGACTCTGCGATCATGACCCAAGCTGAAAGCAGACACTTAACTGACTGAGCCACCCAGGCACCCTGTGATCTATTTTGAGTTAATTTTTGTGAAGGATGTAAGGGCTGTATCTAGATTATATAATTATTATTTATTTTTATTTGTTTGTTTATTTATTTTTACTTGGGTGTGGACGTCCACTTGTTCCAGAGCCATTTGCTGAAAAGACTATAATTTTTTTAAAGATTTTATTTATTTAATTGTCAGAGATCGTGAGGGCTAGGAGTGCAAGCAGGGGGAGCAGTAGGCAGAGGGAGAAGCAGGCTCCCCTCTGAGCAGGGAGCTGGTTGTGGGACTTGATCCCAGGACTCTGGGATCATGACCTGAGCTGAAGGCAGACGCTTAACTGACTGACCCACCCAGGCATCCCAAGACTATTATTTTTCCATTGGATTGCCTCAGCTCCTTTGTGAGACCAACAAATACATTTGGCTGTATTTGAGTTAGTCTATTTCTGGGATCTCTGTTTTGTTCTGTTTAGCTATTTCCCATTATTTTACTGGAGATATACTGCCTTAATTAATGTAGCTTTATATTAAGTCTTGACATTGGGATGTGTCAGTACTCTGACTTTTTCTTCTGCTTTGACACTGGGCTGGCTTTCCTGGGTCTTATGCCTGTATCTATATACTTTAGAATCAATTAATTGATACCTACAAGTAATTTCCCAGAATTTTGGTTGAAATTTCATTGACTCTACAGATGAATTTGGGAAGACCTGTCATTTTAACAATATTTAGTCTTTTTATCCATGAACGTAGATTTAAGCTGTGCTTGATACATGCCATAATATTTTAAAGCAATATTTGCAAATAACATTTCGTAATTTTGGATCTCTAGGCAGATAGGAGGGGTGTGAAATATTTGTGGTTATCTTTGTAAGATTTCTGGAAATTTTTAGGAAGTGTCATCTTTCAATATTTTTGGATCACCTACATAGCAATGGTTCATCTAACATTTAAGAGTAGTAGGATGCTGTTGATAAAACCGTATGAACTTGTACTGTGTTCGGTGAGGAACCTCTTCTGTAAATATTGCCACTTATCCTATAGACATCCCTCAGCTTAGAATTTATATTCCTAGAAATATTCTTATCAACTAGGCTTTTCAAACAATTGGACTGGGACTGGAGAAACATCTCTAGCTAATCCCATGCTCTTTGTATTGCTTTTCCTTGAATCCTTCTCAGGCCTTCTATATCCTCTCATCCTTATTTTGCAGTTCTTAGGCTAGGCAGAAAGAGACAATTACTGGGGAGGGAGGCAGAGAAATTCGTAGACAAGTACAGAGTCCAGTGAAATACATCTGGATCACTGCCACCCCTCCTCTGTCAGATGCAAACATTTCCTGCTTCTGCCACCTGAGACCCTGTCTGCCTCCAATTGTTGTGGAAAAAAAGGAAGTTTCTCCCACACACAAAACTTGTTTCTTTGCAGAGCCTCACTAGGATCTTATAATTGTTTCTGGGAATTGGGATCTGGGAGAAAGTTTTTAAAACATAGTCTCAACTGCCTCATGTGTCACTGAGAGTTGAAGTGATAATTGTAGTTCTGTGGAGAGGTGAGGTCACAGAATCACAAACCCTTATCTTAACACTGGCTGCTTCCCTCACACACAGAAGCAGGGACTATCATGACTGGCCCAGTGAGCCCACATCCTGGCAGCAGGAAAGACTGGAATGTCAGTCCAAGTGACAAAATGTGTAAGGGAAGGAGGAGGTGTATCAGGGTCTGGATCCAGGTTGGACCACGTGGCTGGAAAAAGGATTCTACTTGTGAAGAAAGTGGCTTGATGTCAGAGCTGTACAGATAGGAGCAACAATTCCTGAGGCACAGGCCAAGTTACAGAGAGACTGGAGGTCTGAGGTCCTCCTTGGGACTAACTGCTCCAAACATAGTTTAGAGCATATACCTCCCTGATGGAGATTGTTGGGGTTCATTGCATGTAGTAACACAGTCTGATGTTTGTAGTCCTTAAAACTGCAATTCAGAAGGGGCACCTGGGTGGCTCAGTTGGTTAAGCCCCTGTTTTTGGCTGAGGTCATGATCCCAGGGTCCTGGTATTGAGCCCAATGTGGGGCTCTCTGCTCTGCGGGGAGCCTGCTTCCTCCCCTCTCTCTCTGTGTGCTTGTGATCTCTCTATCTCTCTCTGTCAAATAAATAAATAAAATATTTTTAAAAACCTGCAATTCAGAAATTAATATGCTATTCAATCTGTACTGTGAAACCACAGAGAAATTACATGATTGATATAGTTACCTCATTAAACTTCTGTGCATGTGATAATGAGTTTCATGGAGCTAAGCACATCCTATCTCATTGTGAACAATGGGACTGAGTGGCATTTGGAGAACCATAATTGTTTTTCTTATATTTATGCTTGATGCATCTAGTGGAGATAGTAATTATGTCTCTCCTGAAAATGTTTGTAATCTTTTGCTCAAGGAAGGACAATTTTCCTCTGTGAAGTTAAAACAGGAGACTTTCGGGGAGGAGTCAAGATGGCGGAGAAGTAGCAGGCTGAGACTACCTCAGCTAGCAGGAGATCAGCTAGATAGCTTATCTAAAGATTGCAAACACCTGCAAATCCATCGGCAGATCGAAGAGAAGAAGAACAGCAATTTTAGAAACAGAAAAACAACCACTTTCTGAAAGGTAGGACTGGTGGAGAAGTGAATCCAAAGCGAGGGGAACATAGACCCCGGGAGGAGGGGCCGGCTCCAGGCAAGCGGCGGAGCAACGGAGCACAAAATCGGGACTTTTAAAAGTCTGTGCCGCTGAGGGACATCGCTCCAGAGGCTAAACCGGGGCGAAGCCCACGCGGGGTCGGCGTGGCCTCAGGTCTCGCAGGGTCACAGAAGGATCGGGGGTGTCTGAGTGTTGCAGAGCTTGCGGATATTGGAACAGGAAAGCCAGCTGCAGAGAATCAGCAGACATCAGAAGAATTTGCAGAGACAGAGCCGACAGTAAGCTCGCAGCTCCGGGGTACCTTGAAACGGTCGCAGGCTCGGTGAGCTCGGGGCGAGGCGGGAGGATAGGCAGACAGAAGTTACTAGGAGCTGTTCGATGGGGGTACACTGGGAGGCGGGGCCCCGGGCTCTCGGCTCCTCCGGGCCGGAGACCAGGAGGCCGCCATTTGTATTCCCGTCCTCCGGAACTCTACGGAAAGCGCTCAGGGAATAAAAGCTCCTGAAAGCAAAGCCGAGCGGATCACTCAGCCCGGCCCGTGGTAAGGGCAGTGCAATTCCGCCTGGGGCAAAGACACTTGAGAATCACTACAACATGCCCCTCCCCAGAAGATCAACAAGAAATCCAGGCAAGACCAAGTTCACCTACCAAGGAGTGCAGTTTCAATACCAAGGAGAGCAGCAGAATTCCAGACGAGGAGAAAAAAAAACACAGAACTCATGGCTTTCTCCCTGTGATTTTTTAGTCTTGCAGTTAATTTAATTTTTTTCTTTTTCATTTTTTTCTCTTCTTCTGCTAAATTTTTTTTAACTTTTACCCTTTTCTTTTTTAACGTTTTTAACTAGTTTATCTAATATATATATATATATTTTCTTTTTTATACTTTTCTTTATTCGTTTTCTTTTTTTTAATTCTTTTTTTTCTTTTTTTCTTTCTTTATTCTTGAACCTCTTTTTATCCCCAAATCAGAAGAGATCCCAATCTCTTCAATCTCTTTTTTTAATTCTTTTTTAAAATCTTGATTGAATTTTTAATTCAATCTCTTTTTTTAATTCTTTTTTTTTCTTTTCTTTCTTTCTTTTTGAACCTCTTTTTATCCCCAAATCAGAAGAGATCCCAATCAGAAGAGATTGGGAGATCCCAATCAGAAGAGATCCCAATCAGGGGAGATCCCTCACCCAATCGTGAGGGGGGAGAAATCCCCCCCCATGATTTGGGATCTCTTCTGATTTGGTTAAAGCATATTTTCCTGGGATTGTTGCCACCCTTTTAGTATTTTACTTGCTCCTTCATACACTCTTAGCTGGACAAAATGACAAGGCGGAAAAATTCACAACAAAAAAAAAGAACAAGAGGCAGTACCGAAGGCTAGGGACCTAATCAATACAGACATTGCTAATATGTCAGATCTAGAGTTCAAAATGACAATTCTCAAGGTTACAGCTGGGCTTGAAAAAGGCATGGAGGATATTAGAGAAACCCTCTCCAGAGATATAAAAGCCCTTTCTGGAGAAATAAAAGAACTAAAATCTAACCAAGTTGAAATCAAAAAACCTATTAATGAGGTTCAATCAAAAATGGAGGCTCTCACTGCTAGGATAAATGAGGCAGAAGAAAGAATTAGCGATATAGAAGACCAAATGACAGAGAATAAAGAAGATGAGCAAAAGAGGGACAAACAGCTACTGGACCATGAGGGGAGAATTCGAGAGATAAGTGACACCATAAGACAAAACAACATTAGAATAATTGGGATTCCAGAAGAAGAAGAAAGAGAGAGGGGAGCAGAAGGTATACTGGAGAGAATTATTGGGGAGAATTTCCCCAATATGGTAAAGGGAACGAGCATCAAAATTCAGGAGGTTCAGAGAACGCCCCTCAAAATCAATAAGAATAGGCCCACACCCCGTCACCTAATAGTAAAATTTACAAGCCTTAGTGACAAAGAGAAAATCCTGAAAGCAGCCCAGGAAAAGAAGTCTGTAACATACAATGGTAAAAGTATTAGATTGGCAGCTGATTTATCCACAGAGACCTGACAATCCAGAAAGAGCTGGTATGATATTTTCAGAGCACTAAATGAGAAAAACATGCAGCCAAGAATACTATATCCAGCTAGGCTATCATTGAAAATAGAAGGAGAGATTAAAAGCTTCCAGGACAAAAAAAAAACTGAAAGAATTTGCAAACACCAAACCAGTTCTACAGGAAATACTGAAAGGGGTCCTCTAAGCAAAGAGAGAGCCTACAAGTGGTAGATCAGAAAGGAACAGAGACAATATACATAACAGTCACCTTACAGGCAATACAATGGCACTAAAATCATATCTCTCAAGAGTTACCCTGAATGTAAATGGGCTAAATGCCCCAATCAAAAGATGCAGGGTATCAGAATGGATAAAAAAACAAAACCCATTTATGTTGCCTCCAAGAAACTCATTTTAAGCCCGAAGACACCTCCTGATTTAAAGTGAGGGGGTGGAAAAGAATTTACCATGCTAATGGACATCAGAAAAAAGCAGGAGGGGCAATCCTTATATTGATCTTATATCAGATCAATTAGATTTTAAGCCAAAGACTATAATAAGAGATGAGGAAGGACACTATATCATACTCAAAGGGTCTGTCCAACAAGAAGATCTAACAATTTTAAATATCTATGCCCCCAACGTGGGTGCAGCCAACTATATAAACCAATTAATAACAAACTCCAAGAAACACATCAACAATAATACAATAATAGTAGGGGACTTTAACACTCCCCTCACTGAAATGGACAGATCATCCAAGCAAAAGATCAACAGGGAAATAAAGGCCTTAAATGATACACTAGATGAGATGGACATCACAGATATATTCAGAACATTTCATCCCAAAGCAACAGAATACACATTCTTCTCTAGTGCACATGGAACATTCTCCAGAATAGATCACATCCTCGGTCCTAAATCAGGACTCAACCGGTATCAAAAGATTGGGATCATTCCCTGCATATTTTCAGACCACAATGATCTGAAGCTAGAACTCAATCACAAGAGGAAGTTTGGAAAGAACCCAAATACATGGAGACTAAACAGCATCCTTCTAAAGAATGAATGGGTCAACCGGGAAATTAAAGAAGAATTGAAAAAAATCGTGGAAACAAATGATAATGAAAATACAACCGGGGGCTCCTGGGTGGCTCAGTGGGTTAAGCCGCTGCCTTCGGCTCAGGTCATGATCTCAGAGTCCTGGGATCGAGCCCCACATCGGGCTCTCTGCTCAGCGGGGAGCCTGCTTCCTCCCCTCTATCTGCCTGCCTCTCTGTCTGCTTGTAATCTCTGTCTGTCACATAAATAAATAAAATTAAAAAGAAAAAAAGAAAATACAACGGTTCAAAATCTGTGGGACACAACAAAGGCAGTCCTGAGAGGAAAATATATAGCGGTACAAGCTTTTCTCAAGAAACAAGAAAGGTCTCAGGTATAGAACCTAACCCTACACCTAAAGGAGCTGGAGAAAGAACAAGAAAGAAACCCTAAGCCCAACAGGAGAAGAGAAATCATAAAGATCAGAGCAGAAATCAATGAAATAGAAACCAAAAAAAACAATAGAACAAATCAACCAAACTAGGAGCTGGTTCTTTGAAAGAATTAATAAAATTGATAAACCCTTGGCCAGACTTATCAAAAAGAAAAGAGAAAGGACCCAAATGAATAAAATCATGAATGAAAGAGGGGAGATCACAACTAACACCAAAGAAATACAAACTATTATAAGAACATACTATGAGCAACTCTACGCCAACAAATTTGACAATCTGGAAGAAATGGATGCATTCCTAGAAACATATAAACTACCAAAATTGAACCAGGAAGATATAGAAAGCCTGAACAGACCCATAACCAGTAAGGAGATTGAAACAGTCATTAAAAATCTCCAAACAAACAAAAGCCAGACAAAACAGGGCCAAAACAGGGCCAGACGGCTTCCCGGGGGAATTCTACCAAACATTTAAAGAAGAACTAATTCCTATTCTCCTGAAACTGTTCCAAAAAATAGAAATGGAAGGAAACTTTCCAAACTCATTTTATGAGGCCAGCATCACCTTGATCCCAAAACCAGACAAAGATCCCATCAAAAAAGAGAGCTATAGACCAATATCCTTGATGAACACAGATGCGAAAATTCTCACCAAAATACTAGCCAATAGGATTCAACAGTACATTAAAAGGATTATTCACCACGACCAAGTGGGATTTATCCCAGGGCTACAAGGTTGGTTCAACATCCGCAAATCAGTCAATGTGATACAACACTTCAATAAAAGAAAGAACAAGAACCATATGATACTCTCAGTAGATGCTGAAAAAGCATTTGACAAAGTACAGCATCCCTTCCTGATCAAAAACTCTTCAAAGTGTAGGTATAGAGGGCACATACCTCAATATCATCAAAGCCATCTATGAAAAACCCACCGCAAATATCATTCTCAATGGAGAAAAACTGAAAGCTTTTCCGCTAAGGTCAGGAACACGGCAGGGATGTCCATTATCACCACTGCTATTCAACATAGTACTAGAAGTCCTAGCCTCAGCAATCAGACAACAAAAGGAAATTAAAGGCATCCAAATCGGCAAAGAAGAAGTCAAATTATCACTCTTCGCAGATAATATGATACTCTATGTGGAAAACCCAAAAGACTCCACTCCAAAACTGCTAGAACTTGTACAGGAATTCAGTAAAGTGTCAGGATATAAGATCAATGCACAGAAATCAGTTGCATTTCTCTACACCGAAAAGACAGAAGAAAGAGAAATTAAGGAGTCAATCCCATTTACAATTGCACCCCAAACCATAAGATACCTAGGAATAAACCTAACCAAAGAGGCTAAGAATCTATACTCAGAAAACGATAAAGTACTCATGAAAGAAATTGAGGAAGACACAAAGAAATGGAAAAATGTTCCATGCTCCTGGATTGGAAGAATAAATATTGTGAAAATGTCTATGCTACCTAAAGCAATCTACACATTTAATGCAATTCCTATCAAAGTACCGTTCATCTTTTTCAAAGAAATGGAACAAATAATTTTAAAATTTGTATGGAACCAGAAAAGACCTCGAATAGCCAAAGGGATATATATTGAAAAAGAAAGCCAAAGTTGGTGGCATCACAATTCCGGACTTCAAGCTCTATTACAAAGCTGTCATCATCAAGACAGCATGGTACTGGCACAAAAATAGACACATAGACCAATGGAACAGAATAGAGAGCTCAGAAATAGACCCTCAACTCTATGGTCAACTAATCTTTGACAAAGCAGGAAAGAATGTCCAATGGAAAAAAGACAGCCTCTTCAATAAATGGTGTTCGGAAAATTGGACAGCCACGTGCAGAAAAATGAAATTGGACCATTTCCTTACACCACACGCAAAAATAGACTCAAAATGGATGAAGGACCTTAATGTGAGAAAGGAATCCATCAAAATCCTTGAGGAGAACACAGGCAGCAACCTCTTCGACCTCAGCCGCAGCAACATCTTCCTAGGAACATCGCCAAAGGCAAGGGAAGCAAAGGCAAAAATGAACTATTGGGATTTCATCAAGATCAAAAGCTTTTGCACAGCAAAGGAAACAGTTAACAAAATCAAAAGACAACTGACAGAATGGGAGAAGATATTTGCAAATGACATATCAGATAAAGGACTAGTGTCCAAAATCTATAAAGAATTTAGCAAACTCAACACCGAAAGAACAAATAATACAATCAAGAAATGGGCAGAGGACATGAACAGGCGTTTCTGCAAAGAAGACATCCAGATGGCCAACAGACCCATGAAAAAGTGCTCCATATCACTCGGCATCAGGGAAATACAAATCAAAACCACAATGAGATATCACCTCACACCAGTCAGAATGGCTAAAATCAACAAGTCAGGAAATGACAGATGCTGGCGAGGATGCGGAGAAAGGGGAACCCTCCTACACTGTTGGTGGGAATGAAAGCTGGTGCAACCACTCTGGAAAACAGCATGGAGGTTCCTCAAAATGTTGAAAATAGAACTGCCCTATGACCCAGCAATTGCACTACTGTGTATTTACCCTAAGGATACAAACGTAGTGATCCGGTTGGGCACGTGCACCCGAATGTTTATAGCAGCAATGTCCACAATAGCCAAACTATGGAAAGAACTTAGATGTCCATCAACAGATGAATGGATAAAGAAGATGTGGTATATATACACAATGGAATGCTATGCAGCCTTCAAAAGAAACGAAATCTTACCATTTGCGACAACATGGATGGAAGTAAAGCATATCATGCTTAGCGAATTAAGTCAAGTGGAGAAAGACAACTGTCATATGATCTCCCTGATATGAGGAAGTGGTGATGCAACATGGGGG
This sequence comes from Neogale vison, assembly GCF_020171115.1. NCBI lineage: Eukaryota > Metazoa > Chordata > Mammalia > Carnivora > Mustelidae > Neogale > Neogale vison. The sequence continues at coordinate 47,637,550 of NC_058097.1, read as the reverse complement.
CTTAAGTGGGTAGGAGAAGAATCCATGAAACAAGATGGGATAGGGAGGGAGACAAACCATAAATGACTCTTTTTTTTTTTTTTTAAAGATTTTATTTATTTATTTGACAGACAGAAATCACAAGTAGATGGAGAGGCAGGCAGAGAGAGAGAGAGAGGGAAGCAGGCTCCCTGCTGATCAGAGAGCCCGATGTGGGACTCGATCCCAGGACCCTGAGATCATGACCTGAGCCAAAGGCAGTGGCTTAACCCACTGAGCCACCCAGGCGCCCCAACCATAAGTGACTCTTAATCTCACGAAATAAACTGTGGGTTGCTTGGGGGAGGGGGGTTGGAGAAGGGGGGTAGGGTTATGTACATTGGGGAGGATATGAGCTTTTGGGTAAATTGGAAGGGGAGGTGAACCATGAGAGACTATGGACTCTGAAAAACAATCTGAGGGGTTTGAAGTGGCGGGGGGGGAGTGGGAGGTTGGGGTACCAGGTGGTGGGTATTATAGAGGGCACGGCTTGCATGGAGCACTGGGTGTGGTGAAAAAATAATGAATACTGCTTTTCTGAAAATAAATAAATTGGGAAAAAAAACAGGAGACTTTCAGGAAAAGGTAACTTCAACATGTGAGGGATTTGGACAGCAGAAAAATTAAGGACTTCAGCATGTTTTCAGCTTAATGTATCTTTAAAAAAAAAAAGATTTTATTTATTTATTTGACAGAGAGACACAGCCAGAGAGGGAACACAGAAGAAGAAATGGGAGAGGGGGTTCAGTCCCAGAACCCTGGGATCATGACCTGGGCCGAAGGCAGACACTGAATGACTAAGCCACCCAGGTGGACCTTAAATGTATCTTCTGATATTCTACATGGTTTTCAAAGTTCTAACATAATTTTTAGGCTCACCCTTGCATTTCTCCTATTCAATGCATAAGATTTTATGTCTTGAGATTAATTTTGCATGCTTGTTTTTTATTTCATTATCTTTTTCAAATTAACTAGTTTCAGGGTTTTTTTTTTTTTAATCACAGCTATTTTTAAGCTCTCTAATGAGGAATAATTTATTTATTTATTTATTTATTTTTAAAGATTTTATTTATTTATTGGACAGACAGAGATCACAAGTAGGCAGAGAGGCAGGCAGAGAGAGAGGAGGAAGCAGGCTCCCCGCTGAGCAGAGAGGTCAATGCGGGGCTTGATCCCAGAACCCTGGGATCATGAGCTGAGCGGAAGGCAGAGGCTTTAACCCACTGAGCCACCCAGGCGCCCCAATGAGGAATAATTTAGATCCTACTCTAAATGTTTTCTCAATCTCTACATGTTTTATTTAAATTACAAATCCCATAGTTTAGGGTAAAAGTGAAATATTACACAATAATTTCGATGGTGGGTTCCATTGGCCAAAAAAAATCACATGATTACTTCTGTTGCTGTATTAACAGTGGTCCATAATTGGTAAATCCATTTTGTTCATGGACAATATTCAGGTTCTTACTAAGTTTTCATCTTCACTCACAAGTGATGATGATTAATGGAACAATTAGTTAAACAAGAATAAGAAATTAGCACAACCAAACCTAAATTGAAATGAATTTCAAAGATGATAATGTATGCATGCATAACAGTGGGTTATTTAAGGATACAACCAGGTAGGGGCAACTGGCTGACTCCATTGGTGGAGTGTGCAGCTCTTGATAATAACTCAGCTGTGAGTTTGAGCCCCATGTTGGGTATAGACATTAGTTACAAATAAATTCTTTAAAAAATATATGTATTTATTTGACAGAGAGAGACACAGTGAGAGAGGGAACACAAGCAGGGGAGTAGGAATGGGAGAGGGAGAAGCAGGCTGCCCGCTGAGTAGGGAGTCCAGTGCAAGGCTCCATCCCAGGACCTTGGGATCATGACCTGAGGTGAAGGCAGACGCTTAATGACTGAGCCACCCATGTACCCCACAAATAAAGTCTTAAGAAAAACAAAAAAAAGATATGAGAGTATAGCCTGCTGGTAAACACCCAACTTTATTGCAACCTGGCCATTGCAATATTTAAATGAGTCATATAATCTCATTATAACTAAATTCTTGGCTGTAAAATGCATATACTTGTAAATACTAAATAATTTACAACAGGTAAAGCATGAGTAAGAGTGACTCAATGAGCACTATACAAAGAAATACATCAAACTTGAGAAATCATTAATTAACGAAGATGTGTATTGGAAAGAAAGTCTCAGGGGAAAGTAGTAGCAAGGGGAGAATTTTGAATTTATTTCCCACAAACAGCCCACGGCTCATGTGTTCATGCAGCCTCCTCTCTTTGTGGATGCGAACACTGAGCTCCGGATAGTGACAGAATGGCCTTAATGGATGTGAAATTTGCTGTAATCTTCCTATTGCAGATGGTCCTTGAAACCCTGGGAACTTCTTGCTTTTCTGTCATTGTTCATCATCTCTTGGCTTAAGGGGATACAGGTCAAAGTCCACAGATTTGCTTTTGTTTTTTTTAGGCACTTGACTTGAACTAACTCCTTGGTCATTCTCTCCATAGGAATCCCAGTGGAGGCTTTTGATTTGAGTTATTTTCCCAGTGACCTCGGATGCAAAGTTGTTTTCTTAGTCCACAGAGTGTCCAGGGGGTTGTCTATGGGCACCATGTGCCTCCTGAATGTCTTCCATGCCATCACCATCAGCCCCTGGAACTCCTGGTGGGCAGCACTTAAAGGGAAAGCACCCCAGTACATTGGCCCCTCAAATATCCTTTGCTGGATCCTGAATATAAACATAAATATTATGGTTCCTGTATACGTCACTGACAAATGGAACAACAAAAACACTTCAGAAAATATGGAGTTTGGATACTGGGCTTCTACACTTCACGACAAAGACACAGACTTACTATATATGGTATCGATATCCTTCCATGATGTTTTGTGCTTGGGACTCATAACTTGGGCCAGTGGGTTCATGGTTTCATGTATGGCATAAGCAGCAGGTCCAATACATTTATAGGACCAAAGTGTCCCCCAGATCCTCCCCTGAGATTAGAGCCACCCAAAGCATCCTTCTGCTGGGGAGCACCTTTGTGTCTTTTTATACCCTCTCTTCCATCAATTACATGTATTTTTCTATTCTTCACAAGGCCAATTGGTGGCTGATGTACTTCTGCCCTAATCAATGCATGTTTTCCAACTGTCTGCCCCTTTGTTCTTTGAGTCACGGCCACTGTGTATCCAGACTCTTTTCTGTGTGCCGGAGAAGAAATACACAATTCCCTCATCTCATCAGAAAAATTTAAACTATCTGGTTTCCACTGTGTTCAGTTGCTTATACACTCATTCTTCAAGGAATCTTCAGCAAAATTACAGTCCGTCTCATTTTACATCGAGTTTTGAATAAGACAGAAATTTCTGCTACAACAATAGTGACTAATGGCCACTTACAAATGAAATTCTGTGTAATTACTATGGAAGTACTCATGTAATTGCATTTTATTAATGGCTGTAGTGGAGAAATTCAGAGTCCAATAAACAAAACATTCTTTTTTTTTTTTTTTAAAGATTTTATTTATTTATTTGACAGACAGAAATCACAAGTAGACTGAGAGGCAGGCAGAGAGAGAGGGAGGGAAGCAGGCTCCCTGCTGAGCAGAGAGCCCGATGTGGGACTCGATCCCAGGACCCTGAGATCATGACCTGAGCCGAAGGCAGTGGCTTAACCCACTGAGCCACCCAGGTGCCCCAACAAAACATTCTTGAAATACTGTGGAGATACTGGAAATGTCTTTGGATATATAATTTTTTTTTCCAAAAAAAGTCACTGTTCAAATTTTATTTGGTATTTTAGTTGGTATGACACTTAGTTGGTATGCATGGTCTTTTTACATTATACGGCAATGTACACTATATTCTGACATACATGGTACACAAAGTAAGAGCCTTTGGAACAGTTATGCACAATACATGCAATAATTAATTTATACATTGGAGCCCAGGATGTGACTGACTGGAAAAGATGGACTAGGCATGTTGGGTGTCGGGTGAAGGAACCAGAGTTACAGAACACAAAGGAAATATGCATCTGGTTTGCAGAGCAACTGCAGCATATGCAACATTGGCAGTGATGCCTCTGAGATGAACCCATTTAGGACTACAAAGGCAAGTATCATCCAGCATTAGGGTATAGCTGCAGGGCTTGGTGAGTCATTCCTATTTAGAACTTTAGGAAACTGATGCTTTTTCCTTATGCCATTTTGATATTACTTAAGTAACAGATCAGATAATAAGGACAATGTACACAATCTCCAACTAAAACCCTGTCCTAGTCTAGACAGTGAAGTGGTACATTAGAAAACTTTAAAACTGCAGCTCCTTTTGGATCCCCAAGAGTGTATCTGCACTCTTCTTCAAATGTGCTTCCTCCTCAGGAGCTAGAGTCACCTTCACAACATCCGAAATTCCATTCTGCCCCAAGACACAAGGAACACTAAGGAAGACACCATCTTTTATTCCATAGAGTCCCTTAATCTTGGTGGAGATTGGATGCACCCGCCTAAGATTCTTCATTATACTTTCTGCCAAATCTGCCACAGACAGTCCAGTGGCCCGGGAAGTGTAGCCTTTCAGTTTGATCACTTCACAGGCACTGTCAACCACCTATTTGTGAACCTCTTTTCACTGTTCTTTATCTGCATCAGTGCCTAAGTCAGGGTGCAGATTCTTCAGAGGCACACCGGCAATGTTTACTCCACTCCATACAGGGACACCGGAGTCTCCATGCTCCCCGTGGATCCACCCGTGACAGCTTAATGGGTGAACGCCCAGCCTTTCCCTCATTAGGTGGCGGAACCAAGCTGAATCCAGATTGCAATCACTTCCAATAACACCTTTTTTGGGAAAGCCACTTACCTTCCAAGTCACATAGGTCAAGATATCCACTGGATTGGAAACAAGAAACTTCCAGTTTGGGCTGTATTTTACAACACCAGGAAAAATGAACTTAAAGATGTTCACGTTATGCTGAACCAAATTAAGATGGCTTTCTCCCTCTTGCTGACGTGCCCCAGCTGTGATACTAACCAGCTTGGAGTTTGCAGTCGCATTATAGTCTTTGCCGGAGACAAATTTTGGTGTTCTAAGGAAAAGGCTTCCATGCTGGAGATCCATCATCTCTCCCTTCAGTTAGTCTTCCATGACATCAACAAGAGGAAGTTCATCTGCCAAATCCTTCATTAAGATACTAATGACACAACTCCAACAACTGTAGTCTTATTTGGGGGGACATGTTCTTCCTCAAGAAGGTTCTGAATCAGCTGATCTTTCAGAATTGCCATTTTGGGCTTAGAACCAAAAGGAATCGGGAGTGCACGTCGGGAGGACGAGTGTCATCAGTGCGCGCGAGACTGGATCTAGACTTGGCAGCAGCCGCTCGGACAGGGAGCTGAGCGAGGGAGGGGCCTTAAGTGGAACCCCGAGGCTCGCATATGTAATTCTTAATGTGAGATACCAAATTTTCTCAAGATTTACTGGCCATGTGATAGTAAGGCCAGTGCCTTTTTTTGGAGGGGGAGGGGTTCTCTACTTCTTCCTAGATAGGCCAGTGCCTTTCAAGGGAATGACATGTGGGATGATCAGAGAATTCAGGGTTCTAAGAGGGTTCTGGGTTCTGTATTGGGATGCAAGTGGCCTGAGGTAAAGCTGGGGGAAAATTAGGTTTTAGTTGTGAAGGACAATGACATCCAGGTTGTGCAAATTGTGTCTTACATCCTTAGAGAATAGTAGGTGTTCGAAATAAGAAAACATGTGTGTGGAGAAAGATGAACATATTAAAAATGTTTTCAGTTGAACATTGGAATTGTGAACTCCAGGGGATGAAGGAGAATCTTGCAGGAGGATATGTTAGCTAATGTTTTAAAAGGGTAGAGGTGGAAAGCAAATATTAAATAAATGTTTTATGTCTGTGATAAAAAATGAATCAATTTTTAGGGTCTGAAACAATTTTTAGATTGTTCTGGGTTAGGTATTGGGGCCAACTGGCTGGTTGCTACGAAGCAGATTTTAGGGTGGGTGTCTGCATCCAATTTGAGGAGAAAAGTTTATAAACAAAGTCTTCGTCAAGCTTGGATTAGTAAAGGAGCAGCAATTTGGAGACCAGAAACATGAATCTATTGAGTCTGTTTTGTTTAATGATTTTCCTGCTTTTGAAATCACGCACCAGAGCAAATGGACACATTTGAAAGAAACAGTAGATATCAACTCACACATAATTTAATGTAGATATCTGTAAATAAATTAAATTATAGGGGTTGCAACTTTATTTTATTTTTAAAAGATATTTTAAATTTGTTTGACCAAGGGAGAGAGAGCACAAGTTGAGGGAGAGAGAACAGACTCCCCGCTGAGCAGAGAGCACAACCGGGGACTTGATCCCAGGACCGTGGGATCATGACCTGAGTAGAAGGCAGATACTTAACCGACTGAACAACCCAGATGTCAGATGGTTGCAACTTTAATGTAATTTTTTTTTACTTTGGAGTCAGTTTAGCAAAGAACATACAGAGAATTCCCATCTTCCACTGAGTCTGTTTCCCCTATTGTTAGCATCTTAGGTTACCATAGTACATTCTGGAAAACTAAGAAACCAACACTGACACCACATTAGAAATTGAATTGTAGACTTTATTCTTATTTCATCAATTTTAACACAAATGTCTTTTTTCCCCCCCTCTTCCAGGATCCAATCCAAAATACCACATTACATATAGCCCACATGTGTCTCCCACCTCTTCTCTCTGTCAGATTCTGTCAGATTCTCTGTCTCCTCAGGTTTTATGAACATGATAGGTGTGCGGAGGACTGGCCAAGTACTTTCTAGAATACCTCTGAAATTGGGTTTGTCGGATTAGATAGTGTTTATAGATGTTTTTTCTTTCTTTTAAAAATTAACATATAATGTGTTATTTGTTTCAGGGGTACAGTTCTGTGATTTCTCAGTCTTACACAACTCACAGCACTCATTTTTGGACCTCCCCTTCAGATTACTATGTTTGTATCTTTGTGGTAAATACCCAGTAGTGTGATTGCTGGGTGGTAGGGTAGATCTATTTTCAACTTTTTGAGGAGCCTCCACACAGTTTTCCAGAGTGGCTGCACCACCTTGCATTCCCACCAACAGTGTAGGAGGGTTCCCCTTTCTCCGCATTCTCCGCCAACACCTGTTGTTTCCTGATTTGTAAATTTTAGCCATTCTGACCAATGTGAGGTGGGATCTCACTGTGGTTTTGATTAGTATTTCCCTGATGCCAAGTGGCTGAGCACTTTTTCATGTGTCTATTGGCTGTTTGGCTGTCTTCTTCTTCTTCTTTTTTTTTTTTTTTTAAGATTTTATTTATTCATTTGACAGAGAGAGATTACAAGTAGGCAGAGCAGCAGGCAGACAGAGGGCCTCAATACCAGGGCCCTGAGATCATGACCTGAGTCAAAGGCAGAGGCCCAACCCACTGAGCCACCCAAATGGCCTGGACGTCTTCTTTGCAGAAGTGTCTGTTTATGTCTTCTGCCCATTTATTGATTGGATTTTTTTGTCCTTTGGGTGTTATGTTTGATAAGTTCTTAATAGATTTTGAATACTAGCCCTTTATCTGATAGGTCATTTGTAGGAATCTTCTCCCATTTTGTCCATTGTCTTTTGGTTTTGGTGACTGTTTCCTTTTTTATGTAAAAGATTTTTATTTTGATGAAGTCCTAGTAGATCATTTTTGCCCTTGCTTCCCTTGCTAGGAAGAAGTTGCTGCAGCTGAGGTCAAAAAGGTTGCTGCCTGTGTTCTCCTCAAGGATTTTGATGGATTCCAGACATGTATATAGATTTTTATAAAAATATCTCACATCTCATCTAATCACATCATATCACATCAGGGAATTCATGCAATTAGCCACTACTTATCATTGGCGATGTTAATCTCTATCACGTGATTATCAAGAGTTGGTAGTGTTATCCAGTCTCTCCACTGTAAAATTGCTATCTGCCCATCCCCATTCGTACTGACTGGAAGGGAGTCAGTAAGTTTAGCAGATCAATCAGTCGCCACCTCTTAGAAAGAGTGGTATCTGGGGCACCTGTGTGGCAGTCAGTGAAGTGTTGGGCTATTGATTTTGGCTCAGGTCTGATCTCAGTGTTGTATGATCGAGCCCTGTGTTGGGTTCTGCACCTGGCAAGGACTCTGCTTGAGTTTCTCTCTCTCCCTCTTCCCCTCCCTGCTCCTTTCTCTCTCTTTCTCTCTAAAATGGGTAGATAAATCTTTTCTTAAAAAAAATACATATTTTTTAAGACATCTTTTAAAAAATAAATCATTTTTTTAAAAAAGTCACCTGGGTGACTCAGTTGGTTAAGCATCTGCCTCTTGATACGGGCTCAGATATTCATCTCAGGGTCATGAGTTTGAGACCTGAGCCAGGCTCTGTAAGCACACTTAAAAAAGAAAAAAGAAAAAAAAAATGTGCAAATAAACAGGAAGGCATTGGTGGTCTAAAATAATTCAGAATTTTCTGCAAAGGTGAACTTTGCTGCGTAGTTTGCTAAAGAAACACTACTTACATACCCTGCAGATTACAGGACTTGGAAGCTAAATATACCTTAATATTTGCATAAAGCCGATGATTTCTCATGATTTGATTCTGATTATAATTTTCTTTCTTTAAAAGTCAACTTTTATTGTAATTCACATATATTATATATTGTGGAAACAGGATCGTAGCTAGCAGGTCAGGGTAATAAAAAAAAAAATGTTTTTAATCTATAGCTCTGTGCTTGTTGGAACAGGCTCTCCCCCGCATGGGGGCCGGCAGCCACACTTGTCCAATGCCTCCCGGCAGACACAGCCTAGGGCACAAGGCCAGGCCCACACTGTGGTGCACTGGCAGGAGCTGGTGCAGGTGCCTGGGCTGCCGGTGGAATGTGAGCTCCTGGGATCTACTTGGAGTCCAGCTGAGGATAGGGGTCCAAAGCAAGTGACAGGGAGGCACTGGTGCAGGCAGGAGGCATGGGGTCTAATTTAATTTTGTTTTTCCAAGGACACAAAAAGTGATGATGTGTCCTGGGTACATCAGGCACCTGACAGCACTGTGATGTGCTCTGTTATGGCCGATGTTACCTTCATTCTTTGGCTCAGGTGTTCTCTGCCAGATCACCCCCGCTCTACAGCTAATACAGTGTTTCATTCTTATTTAAATTCAATTAGCCCACATAGAGTGTATCATTAGTTTCCAATGGAGTGTTTAGTGATTCATCAGTTGCAATAACACCCAGTGCTCATCACAACACATGCCCTCCTTCATGCCCATCCCCCAGTTACGCCATCCGCCCTCCAGCAACCCTCAGTTCATTTCCTAGAGTTAAGAGTCTCTCGTGATTCATCTCCCTCTCTGATTTTGTTGCCTTCTCCTATGGTCTTCTACACTATTCCTATGGTACATATGAGTGAAACCATATGATTATTGTCTTTCTCTGATGGACTGACTTCATTCAGCATAAGCCCCTCCAGTTCCATCCATGTTGATGCAAATGGTGGGTATTCTTCCTTTTCAGATGGCTGAGTACTACTCCATTGTGTATATGGACCACGTCCTCTTTATCCATTTGTCTGATGAAGGACTTCTTGGCTTTTTCAGTTTGGCTGTTGTGGCCATTGCTGCTATGAACATTGGGGTGCAAGTGCCCCTTCCTTTCACTACATCTATACCTTTGGGGTAAATAGTGCAATTGCTGAGATAATACTGTTTTAAAGTTAGTAAAGGGGGTGTCTGGGTGGCTCAGTTTATTAAATGTCTGGCTTCAGCTCAGGTCATGATCCTAGGGTCCTGGGATTGAGACCCGTGTTGGGCTCCCTGCTCAGTGGGGAGCCTGCTTCTCCTTCTTTCTCTGTCCCTCCCCCTGCTTGTGTTCTCTCTCTCTCTCTCTCAAATAAATAAATAAATAAAATCTTTAAAAAAAATTAATAAGGGGCACCTGGGTGGCTCAGTGGGTTAAAGCCTTTTAAAATAAATAAATTTTGGGCTCCTGGGTGGCTCAGTGGCTTAAGCCGCTGCCTTCGGCTCAGGTCATGATCTCAGGGTCCTGGGATCGAGTCCTGCATCGGGCTCTCTGCTCAGCAGGGAGCCTGCTTCCTCCTCTCTCTCTCTGCCTGCCTCTCTGCCTACTTTTGATCTCTCTCTATCAAATAAATAAATAAAATCTTTAAAAAAATAATAAAATAAAATAAAATAAATAAATTTTATAAATATATAAATAAATTTTATAAATAAATAAATAAGTAAAATCTTTTTTTAAAAAAAATTAAGAAAGTTTGTTCTTTGCAATTAATATGGGTCCTGGGTTAAAAAAAAAAATATGGGTCCTGGGTGAACTGCTTTGAGATGTGCATAAAACATGGTGTTTATTTTTTATTTTTTTTAAGATTTTATTTATTTATTTGACAGACAGAGATCACAAGTAGGCAGAGAGGCAGGCAGAGAGAGAGGAAGGGAAGCAGTGAGTGAGCAGAGCAGAGCAGTGAGCAGAGAGTGGTGGCTCTCTTAGAAGAGATCCCGGTGCTGGGCTTGATCCCAGGACCCTGAGACCACGACCTGAGCGGAAGGCAGAGGCTTTAACCCACTGAGCCACCCCGTTGCCCCAAAACATGGTGTTTAATCTGGAAAGCCCCCTCTCTTCTTTCTCTTTGCTTAGAGTTTGCTTGGGAAATGAAGGCTCTCACCTTTGTTTACTTGGAGATTCTTAACTTTGCAGGTAGAGATTCTAAATCATTAGGGCATTGGTCCTTGAAATTTCCATCCATTGCACACTCATGTCACACAGACACATTCTTCTTATTGCTGGGAAACAATCATATCATATTAACATATATTCAAGGATCCCGGAATTCTAAAAGATAACTCCCAATTGATCAACAAAATAAATTTTCAATGAAAACAAGACTCGGAAACAGTAGCTCTTATTTTAGTCTGTGTATTTGTCTCCATGGTGTATTGAAACGACCCAAAAGGGTCATCCACAAATAGATGTGTATGTTTTATACTACTGAAGATATTTTAAAATTGCAGTCACAATAAGAAATTTTCTACACTACCTCCTTTTTTTTTTTTTTTAAGATTTTATTTATTTATTTGACAGACAGAGATCACAAGTAGGCAGAGAGGCAGGCAGAGAGAGGAAGGGAAGCAGGCTCCCTGCTGAGCAGAGAGCTCCATGCAGGGCTCAATCCCAGGACCCTGGGATCATGACCTGAGCCAAAGGCAGAGGTTTAACTCACTGAGCCATCCAGATGCCTCTACATTATCTCTTTTAAAGTGTATATAATTATCTTGCCAATGTATATATGTGCACAAAATGTAAAAGTTGCTAGATAGTTCTGTGATGTTACCTTCTTTAGATTACTCCTCTCACTTAGAAAACCTGGCATGAATAGTCTTTTAGCACCTTTCTGTATGTTGACCAATGTGGTCCTTTTGGATAAATTCTACATCTCACAAATGAGGTTAATACCCAGGCCCTTCTGTTTACTGGATGTTTGACAGAATAGTCTCATAAAAGTTGAAGAGTAATATTCTCTTAGATTATTTTTGTGGTTTTATGTGTTAATGATGAAAGCTCTTTGAATAATACCTAGGGAAATATTCAAAAATGATTGTGGTCATATATTAGAATCTCTAATTTTTTTGCTCAGCTGGGAACTTGCTTCCCCCTCTCTCTCTGCCTACTTGTAATCTGTCTCTCTTGTCAAATAAATAAAATATTTTTTTAAAAGGATCTATAATTTCCATAAAGCTGTTCTAAGTCACACATGACTATTTCCCTCAAGATTTTACTTCTTTGCTATTCAGAAGTGAAGCCCTTAGGGGCACCTGGGTGGCTCAGTCAGTTAAGCATCTGCCTTTGGCTTAGGTCATTATCCTAGAGTCTCAGGATTGAGCTCCACGTAGGCCTCCCTGTGCAGCAGGGAGTCTGCTTCTCCCTCTGACCCTTCCCCTCTTACACACTCTCTCTAAAATAAATATGTTTTCAAGAAAAAAAAAAAAAAAAACTTAAAAAAAAAAAGTGCGTCTCTTAGACCAGAGGCAACATGTGGTGAACTTCTTCAAAATGCAATAACTTGGGGCACCTGGGTGGCTCAGTGGGTTAAAGTCTCTGCCTTCAGCTCAGGTCATGATTCCAGGGTCCTGGGATCGAGGCACACAGCACATCGGGCTTTCTGCTCAGCAGGGAGCCTGCTTCTTCCTCTCTCTCTCTGCCTGCCTCTCTGCCTACTTGTGATCTCTACCTGTCAAATAAATAAAATTAAATCTTTAAAAAAATGCAGAAACTCAGGTCCCACCCCAGAATGGAATCAGAGCCTGTATTTGAATAAAATCTCCAGTTTGTGGCTGTATACATTAAATTTTTCAGAAGTGCACTTCTGACTCACCATGACTCCCATTGAGAAAGATACACAACTTAACAATGTAAAAAGAGAGACCAAACATAACCATGTATGCCCGTGTTGATGCCCTAATACATTTTACCATACCTGAAAGTAGTATTTATCAGGGTTTTGTGGACCGTATGCTGTCCTCTTTCCCCTGAATTAGGGAAAATGTCAGGGAGCGTTTTTGTGTCTAATCATCTCAGTGTGTAATTCATGCCACTCACCCAAGTCAGTTCTCTGAACTCTCTTAGGTAAAATGACAAACTCTGCACAACGGCCACATAATAAATGTATTATTTATCTCAGAGATGGTTGACATTCAGGAATGTGGCTGAAGATTTCTCGCAGGAGCTGTGCTAGTGCCTGGACCCTGCTCAGTGGGATTTCAACCAGTGCTTATTGTTAACAATTCTGGGGAAAAAATCAAGTGGTGAGAACTATGGTAATCCTTCACTACTCTAGATTTCAGTAAGTTCCATTGGGTTAAGTGATCAATAAAAGTAGTGCAATCTGGGGTGCCTGGATGGCTCAGCGGGTTGGGCCTCTGATTTTGGTTGGGTCATGATCTCAGGGTGCTGGGATTGAGCCCTGTATCTGGCTTTTGGCTCAGCAGTGAGGCTGATGCCCCCTCTCTCTGCCTGCCTCTCTGCCTACTTGTGATCTCTTTCTCTGTCAAATAAATAAATAAAATCATTTAAAAAAATGTAGTACAATCTGCCTCTTAAAGTCTGACCCCAATGCTTTTATTTGTGAAGGGCTCTTCTGAGACTTCCCTCTTTCTTCCATGGACACTCTTCCGTTGTTCCCGTCATGAGTGGGGGTCAGTGTCACTGTTCACCTTCCTGTAAGACCTTCATATTAATTTGCATTGAATTATGCCGAGGACTCAACATGGGGACGGAGTCATGCAGAGTAAGTCCACTGATTTCTAATGTGAAATATCGGTGTCATAGATACCTTTCACTTGCATCTGTCTGGAAATCCTCAGCGGATGCCTGGCTCATTTTGTCTCTGCTCATAACTGATGTATTGGTGCACATGACAGTCCAAAGAGAAGGAAAGAACATGTTTTCCTGGCAGAATGACTTCTTCAGGCTCTGTGAGTGCAAGGAGACCCATGTGCCTTCTCACTTGTCAGACCCCTGAGTTTCCTGCCCACTTCATTGCAGTGTTGCAGTAGTGGTCTTCAGATATGCCAATGCTTGCCAGCATCTGCCTGTAGGGATCCTGGAGAAAGAGTCTTTCTCAAACGTTCCAAAGCTCCCTTGGGAGACAATGAAAGGAAATGTGTAATTGTTTTGTTTGGTTGATATATTTTTTTTAATTAGTGACTAGAAAAAGGTTTCTGGAAACTTTCTCCCTCCCAGCCTGCACTTGCCGCTATGGAAGAAGTGGTAAGTGCGATTAGGGGGTTGGTGAGGTTACAGGTTCCTGAACTCATATCTCAGGGTCTGGCTGCCTCTTCTCCTCACCTTTCCTGGCTGTTAGGACCTTCACATCTGCCCACAGTCCTTATAGTGGGAAGTGGCTTCTGTTTCAACTAGAAGGGCAGAGTCTACCTTACCTCTGCATTTATTAAGAATTGTAGATCTTTATTCATTGTTGACATTGACTATGGGGTAAAGCTGTATCTATAAATGGAAAATTTTTTTAACATCTCAATTTAATTTTATTTTTTCAATGTTTTAGTTTTTTTTTTTTTTAAGATTTTATTTATTTATTTGACAGACAAGAGATCACAAGCACGCAGAGAGGCAGGCAGAGAGAGATGGAGAAGCAGGCTCCCCCCTGAGCAGAGAGTCCAACTTGGGACTCGATCCCAGGACCCTGGATCATGACCTGAGCCGAAGGCAGAGGCCCCAACCCACTGAGCCACCCAGGTGCCCAGTATTTTCATTTCTTAAGGAATCACTACAATGCTTCCCAAAGTGACTACGCCAGCTTGCATTCCCAACAGTGTAAGAGGGTTCTTCTTTTGCCACATCCTCTCCAACGGTTGTTGCTTGTTGTCTTATTAATTTTGGCCATTCTAACTGGTGTAAGGTGGTATCTCAATGTAGTTCTCATTTGAATTTCCCTGATGGCTAATGATGATGAACATTTTTTCATGTGTCTTTTAACCATTTGTATGTCTTCTTTGGAGAAGTGTCTGTTCATGTCTTCTGCCCATTTTGTGATGTAAAATCCTAGAGGAGAATGCAGGTAGTAACCTATTCAACATCAGCCACAGAAACTTCTTTCAAGATATGTCTCCAAAGACAAGGAAACAAAATAAAAAATGAACTTTTGGGACTTCATCAGGATAAAAAGCTTCTGGGGGTGCCTGGGTGGCTCAGTGGGTTAAGCCTCTGCCTTTGGCTCAGGTCAAGATCTCAGCGTCCTGAGATGGAGCCCCACCTCAGGCTCTGCTCAGCGGGGAGCCTGCTTCCCTCTCTCTCTGCCTGCTGCTCTGCCTACTTGTGATCTCTCTCTGTCAAATAAATAAATAAAAATCTTTTAAAAAAGATAAAAAGCTTCAGCACAGCAAAGGAAACAGTCAATAAAACAAAGAGGCATCCTAGGGAATGGGAGAAGATATTCGCCAATGACAATGTAGACAAAGGGCTGATATCCAAGATCTATAAAGAACTCCTCAAACTCAACATAAAAATAAATAAATAAATAATAATTTTAAAAAAACCCCGAAAACAAAAAAAACAACAGATAAACATGGCAACCGGATGCTTTTAAGTGGTTTACAATTCAGTCACCAACACAACTATAGGAAGACTATTTTATTTTCTATAGTTGAAAAAGCACTCACTATTTTCTAGAAAGGGTGCAATAAAGAAAAAGGATAACACCAAATTTCAAGGAATGTTGAGGAATTAGAGTTTTCAGATATTGTTTTTAAGAGAGTAAAAAGTACATTCACTTTGGAAAACTTTATGGCAGATATTTATGAAAATAAACATTTACCTACTTAAATGGGAGCATTTTGTCTCCCTAAAATATGTCTCTTTGGTCCAAGGAGTAATTGGGACTGGTATTTTTTTATATTTTTTTATATTTTATATATATATAATGTCTAGATCTTAAATACCAACAAATTTCATTTATTAAAAAACAAAAACATGGTTTATAACAAACACCTTTGAGAATTTTGTCATGAGAAAAAATATTTAGATAACTTATAAGAATTGGGAGAGATCAGGTTTTGCCTTTGTATTTTTATTCTCGATCATTTCCATCACTGCGCAAAGAATCCTAAAGCTTCATTATTGTACAGTCACCGTGGTGTGGAGTTACATGATTCTTGAAGTGAGCCTGAAAGGTACTGCTGGTGTTCGATCTCAGAAAGAACAAGATGGACTCCAGCCTAAGCCCTAGGGCCGTGAAGAGGGGCCACAGAGCTACATGTAATCTTTAGAGCTCCCTGCTGCTCCAGTTCCTGAGCTGACATTTTCAGATTTGATCAAATGTGTATAAATGACTTCATGAAGATTTCCTAAAAGACTTTAGAATGTCCTCCAAACTTTAAATTACTTGCCGTGTAATTAGAATTTGTATCAAGCTCACTAGAAGACTGTCTTCCTTTTCTTCTTGAGTTGTAAAAACAAGTCCTAGTCAGGTGTATGAGATGTTCTCCAGCTCTCACTCAGAACCTTTTCTTAATCCTGAGTGTGGGTTAAACCTATACAGTAAGATTATGGAAAGTTAACAGATAATTTGAGCCAAATGCTCAGTTATCTGTTATGTTGCTTCAAATGAATTTTGTATTTTATTTTTTGGCTTCCCCCCCCTTTTTTGTATTAAGTAGTCAATATGGTCTATCTTTCAGGTTTAAAAAATAAATCCGTATTGCCACTAAAAAAATTCAGTTTTATTAAAAGTACGGCACCATCAAATAGAAAATGCCTTAAAAATGTAGTACTAATAGGTCCATCTGTTTTCCTCATGAAAGTTTTTCCACTCATTAAAAAGAAAAAATAAGGTTTTTCATAATATGTATTTTCCAAAGACAAGAAAAACATTATGGTCTCCAGTAATAAGAATTCATGTTCCATGCATGAAAGCTCTTTATGGATCTGTTCCTACTGCTTGTTCCCAGGGTCAAGTCCCACCTGACACCTAAGAGGGTATCCTGCAGTTGGAAGGAAGGGCTCTCCATGAGAGAGGTCCAGATCAAAATTCAGGAAAAAAGCCTTTCCACCATAGTAGAATTAAGAACTAGCTCTTAGAGTACATATTTTTCACTCTAAGGTCAACACTAGCCTATCCACTTTGAGTCAGAATTTAAAAGGTAAGAATGCAGTTATGAAAATATGCACAAAATGTTAAATACTGGTGGCAAATAAATACATCTTAATATGTTCTAACAAGCAAACATATATTCAAGATAATACAGCCCTGTTTTATTGAAGAAAGAAAAGATCCAAATTCTCTGTGGGGTGGGGCAGGGCACTTCACCATCCTTTTAGTAGGATGTTAGGAAATCTTTCCTGTTGTTTCCACTGGTACCCTGAAGGAGACCTTGGCCTCGCCTGGCAGCTGTGACACTTGCTGTGTTCACAGGAGAGCCATCTTAGAAATACCTTTGCTAATATCTAAATGGATTAACAAAACCTTGGAGAAAGCACAAAATTTTAGTTTAAAAAATAATTCAGCATCTCTGTCATCATCCCATGCCTTTTAGGCCTGTCCAAACTGTACTGAAAAGAACTTCACATGCAGAAAAAGTTACGGTCAGTGATTCTTGATACGTAAGATTCAAGTGAGTTCTCTGTGTGTTTCACATCACTTTTCTCCTCCTCTCATGCATAACTTATTGCAACAGTTTATTTTTTATAAAATATTCCCCTAATACCTTTTCTTCAGTTTCATATAGCAAAATTTGCAAGTGCCCTTTATAGATTGTTGGTTTTAACCACTGCCTTAACATTAACTTCTTAGTGCAGCTTTAAAAATCTGAGTCTCCAATGTCATTCAGTCCTGATGCTCTGGTGTGGTGTCATTATGGGACCTGTCCATGAAACCAGCATCCTGCTAATGCCTCTGTGCTGCTGAGCGGGTAGAGGTGCAGCGAGACTGGGGCTTGGGTGCCATCTTGCCACTCCGCATTTTCTCAAGTCCCGTCTTCAAAGAAGAGTCATTTTCTTCATTCCTGTACCTTTGTGGTTTTAAACGAACCCGGGGTGGAAGGGAACCTGAGCTAGGACTCTGATAGCGACGTGTGAAATGGACTTTTGAATGTGCATTTTTGGATGTCGAGGTTTCACTTTGCTTCTTTTGTGCCTTTTCTTTGGTAATTTTCAACACTTCCCGAGCTTTTGCATGATCCATGTTCTTACTCTGGAGCACTTTTTTAGTACTTAACTGAGCTTTTGATGTATTTGCCTGAGCAGAAACTTTGACTACTCTGCCTCTGCTATGAGCAATATTGGAAACCTTCACCACAGCATTTCTTTTCTGGCTTTCATTTTGGTTTTTCCCATCCACTTTATGGTCAGTTTTCAGTTTTTTGTTCACAGTAGTTACACTTTTCGTTTCTCCGTTTTTTATCTTCGTATTTAGAAGAGTCACTTGCACTACTACCTTTTCTAATTTCCTTTTTCTCTGCAACAACACTGGTTTTACACTTGTCACACAGGACTTGCCTGGGTCGCAGTTGAATAGCATTCATTATTGAAGTAGGTTCTTCCCTGTACATTTTTCGTTTGGGTCGCTTAATTTTCCGAGGCGATGGCTGAGGTATTGACTGGTTATAGGTGTCCCTGATAAACAAAGCAGGAGAGTAAGGTGCTCCTTCATGGAAGAGAGGCGGTGGTTTGGAAGTCCACAGGCTTTCAGCCAAGCCTGGCTTGGGAGGCGAGATGGGAGAAGGGTCATCGGGAACAGCACCATTCACTTCATGCTTGATTTCTATCCCTTCTTGGAATGTATTACTTTGGAGCTGCATGACTTTAGGTTTTTCCTTATATTCCCTTTTGGGAAACACTGTCACAGGGATCCCATGGGGCCCAAACCTTTTTTCACCTTCCTTTTGCAGATTTGAAATCCAGATTCTCACACAATCACTGGCCTTCACTTCTGTTTGATTCAATAGCATACACACTACTGAGTCTATCTCTCCTTCACTATTAAATACATCAGTAGAAAGCACACTGGTCTTATTCTGCTTTCTAACTATGAAAACATAAGTGCAAAGGTCCTAATCCAAAATTCTCAAAGAAAGAAAAAGAGAAGAAAAACAAAAAATTTCTGGAGTTAAACAATTTCATTAGTAATTATAGAGGTGCCCGGCTAGCTCTGTGGGTTAAGGGAAGGACTCTTGGTTTCAGCTATCATGAGTCATGAGATGGAGCCATTATAGGGCTCCACACTCAGCGGGGAGTCTGCTTAAGATTCTCTCCTTCTGACCTTCTCCCCCACTTCACACTTGCTCTAAAATTAAAAAAAAAAATTAAAGAAGTGGGGCGCCTGGATATCTCAGTCACTTAAGCATCCACTCTGGGTTTCATGATCTCATGGGTCCTGAGATCAAGCCCTGCTGTGGGGGAGAGGGGAAGACACACCTCCCCACTAGGAGTCTCCTTGGATATTCTTCTCTCCCTCTGTCCCTTCACCCAACCCCGCTCTCTCTCGTATAAATAAAATCTTAAAAAAAAAAAAAAAAGAATTATAAAGTCTCTCATCATTTCCCTGCCCAAACATCTTAATTCAACTTGTATTTATTTTTTCATGGTCTCTCCTGCCCTGTAACTGCCTTCCATATGTATTTCAAATCCCCCCCCCCAAATGTGAAAAAGACGACGATGTCCTTATGCAAGGACAAGAGGTAAAAATAAAATATACTGGGCATCTGGATAGCTCAGTGCTTAAGTGTCTGTCTTCGGCTCAGGTCTTGATCTCCTATTTTTTATATTTTTTTATAAACACCAGATAAAGGAAAAGCTCTGAAACCCAGTATTTGTTTGCTTTTGAAAGAGACATTTGGATTTATAAGGGGAAACATCATCTGTAAGGTGTCTCCCTCTGTGTTCCTGAAAGAGAGAGAAGGTGTCAATCTCCAGAAGCTGTGACCAGTGCAGAAGGCATGGATCTAAATGTGGTCACAACCACAGCCTTTGTTCTCATGCTTAGGCAAAGGTCACCTCCCAAATGCTTCCCAGTAGGATCACATGTGGGATTTCAAAATTATCATGACTGGTGTCCTCCCCCTCAGATTCTGTCAGTTGGTTTGGGTGGAAATAACAGTGCTTTGTTAATTAAGGGCTCCAGGTGATTCTCAGTGAGGCCAGGGGTAATCCCGAGGGCTTCAGGTGCTTTTTTTTAATTTTTTTTTATTTTTATTTTTTTTTATTTTTCATTTTTTATTTTTTATTTATTTGAGAGAGAGAGACAGTGAGAGAGAGCACGAGCGAGGAGAAGGTCAGAGAGCGAAGCAGACTCCGCATGGAGCTGGGAGCCTGATGTGGGACTCGATCCCAGGACTCCAGGATCACGCCCTGAGCTGAAGGCAGTCGTCCAACCAACTGCGCCACCCAGGCGTCCCCTTCAGGTGCTTTTTATGAGAATGGAGAGGCGGCTTTGGCTCACGGAGAGGTAACAGGGTCTCTGCTATGTGAGTCTAGAGGGTCGGGTCCATGCAGCACATGGTTTCTATGCTGTAGTGAATTTGTGGGTTCTAGAAGCAGGAAAGAAAAGTCAGGGATTGGGTTTAAAATAGGAAGTCACATTTCCTGAATGGCTCCTGACACAAGGGACGAAGAAGTTGGGACTTCTCTGCATTTCTGGGTCCTGCCTTTGGGCAGATAGTTTACAGGTAAAGAGGTTCTACTGGTGGCTTTATGGGCATTTTCTCATGATGCAGCTGTGATTTCTCCACAAAAAGCTCGTGAGAAACAAATCTAGAGGACAAGGAGAAAGAATGGCCAGTTCTCAGGTAAGCTTGGTGTCCCAGGAGAGACTGTATCATGCTTTTCTCCTGAAATTGCTTGCATTTAGAAATTGCAAATGTTTCCTCTAGTTCTGATGTTTCTCCCTTATGTTTTCACCTATTTTTAAAACCTTTTAAGAAATGAAACTGAACACTAGGTCTGCAGAACACTTTTCCTGTATATCCCAGAGACTTGTCTCCTGTGTCTTCAACCTGGGTTCCAACATGGTATCAAGAGCTGTCAATTTCAATGAAAACCTGCAACTGTTGAAAATATTCTCTTGGTGACAGATCTAGAGGGGAAGGTGTTGAATCCAAGATTTCTATTGCTGCTGAGGTTTGTTCTTGGGATCTCAGTGAAGAAAAACATTTCTCATGTAGGTCCCATGTAGATACTTTATCAGCTCTGTGTAGCCCAGGAATAAGAAAATGCCCAAATCAACATAATAGATACAAAATCAAGAATATCTTGGAAAGTTCTTGGGGAAAAATCATGGAGTGAGACTTGCTCTTTAGAATGTGAAAAGGATACTCTATTTAAAATATACTAGATGGGCACCTGCATGGCTCAGTGGGTTAAGCGTCAGACTCTTGATTTCAGAACAGGTCCCAATCTCAGGGTCCTGAAGCCCTGTTTAGGCTCCATGCTCAGCAGGGAATCTGTTGAGATTCTCTCTGTGCCTCTTCTTCAGCACTTCCCCCCTTCTCTCTAAAATATAAATAAATATTTAAATAAAGTAAAATATATATATATACTAGCTATTACAGGTCATGGAAACTGGTGTTCAATGCCTCTGACAGGGACGCCTGGGTGGCGCAGTTGGTTGGACGACTGCCTCCGGCTCAGGGCGTGATCCTGGAGTCCCGGGATCGAGTCCCACATCAGGCTCCCAGCTCCATGGGGAGTCTGCTTCGCTCTCCGACCTTCTCCTTGCTCATTCTCTCTCTCACTGTCTCTCTCTCTCAAATTAAAAAAAAAAAAATCTTCAATGCCTCTGACAGTCAGATGGGGACCCCAAACACGGATCAAAGATTGGGAGGAAGCCAGTCATGTGGGCATTGAGAAGAATGCACCTGAGGGAGAACAGAGGAGATATAAATTGACTGAACACCCTGCCAGAGAGCTGCAGGCAGGGCACCAGAGGAGAAGCTGGCTTCCAGGATGCAGTGAGTGGGGCTGTGTTGAAAGGGGGAAGGTGAGGAGTTGTGGGGACTTAAGACCCTTTATTCATCACTGTACCTGGTTGTTAGGGCCTATGGCTACCTTGAGGTGGGTTCCCTGTTGGGACTATTTGGACTCAGTGGGAGGGTCGCTATGGGCACTTTCTCCACTCCTTTACTCAAGCCTCTTTGCCTAAAAGCAGGTTCTACAGAATCTACATGTGATTGAAGTGTATATAAATCCACTGCATTCTCATAATTAGGTTTTATTCTGAATTCCTATTTCCAGACTCTAAGGAAACACCCGTGATGGTGTGTCCTTGGGTGTGCCTTAGGCACTGATAGCAATTTGTTTCGATACATCTGATGTGAACTGCATTTATTCACTTTGTGTTGACTGCCAGATTCATCCCTTATAATGTTCATATTTTCCCTCTTATTATTTGTAAGGAGCTTAGATGTTCTGAGCCACATGCAGCAACCATCGCCTTCCAGGTGGAACTTCTTTGTTCTGAGTTTCTCTTGCTTTTAGTTTCTTTTTCTTTTTCAAATTTTATTTATTTACTTATTTGACAGACAGAGATCATAAGTAGGCAGACAGGGAGACAGAGAGGGAGGAGGAAGCAGCTCCCCACTGAGCAGAGAGCCCGATGAGGGACTCGATCCTAGGACCCTGGGACCATGACCTGAGTCAAGCAGAGGCTTTAACCCACTGAGCCACCCAGGCACCCCGAGTTTCTTTCTTTTTTTTTTTTTAATATTTTATTTACATTTTGAGAGAGAGTATGAGAATTAGGGGTGGGGAAGAGGTAGAAACCGATTTCCACTGAGCAGGAGCCCCAGGAAAGTTTCTATCCCAGGACCCTGGGATCACTACCTGAACAAAGGCAGACCCTTAGCCAACTGAGCCACCTAGGTGCCCCTTGCTTATAGTTTCTGAGGAAGAGAACGAAGTCCTAAGAAGTGTGGATAAATTTCCTTCAACTTGCAGCCCATTGATAAATACTTGAGACAAGCAGGGTATGGCATTCTTCAAGGAATTCACAACTGCCTCAATGTTAATGATTTGTTGGAGGTGAAAAGCAGCCTTAGCTTGATGGCAGCCAGACCTCCAGGATCCTCTAAGTCCTCTTTAACATATGAAAATCCTTTTGGAAACTTCCTTTATTTCTACTCCCCAAATACGTGTTGGCCATCATCCTCCAAGCATATGACGTACTGATAGATATCTGCTGGGTTTCCTGACAAGGTCCCAGGAGCCTAGACTCCAAATTCCTTAGACACTTCCACCATCCCTCACCCTCTCTTCATTTGAAAGTAGGTAATCAGTCACTGCTTACAACCCCAGTGCAGCTCTTTGACCAAAAGGTCCTGACCTGTGCTTTAATAAGACCACATTTTTTGTACCAATGATATCTCAATAATTTTTTTTTCATAATTCACTATCGAACCCCAATATTTCACATCAAAAACATCTCAAGAATTCTTTCTTGACAAATGGCTCATATCCAAAATCCATCAGTTTGCACTGCACAAGGAGGACTCTCACTTCTGTGTAGTTGGTATATATGAGTTCTGGGTTGGAGATTCTCATTCAGTCAACCCGCCATCCCATAGTTTTTCTTCTACTGGATACTCCTATCACAGACTTACTCTTCTATTTACATCTTTGTGTTTTCAGAAAAAACAAACAAACAAACAAACCAAGAATCACATAATGAACATTGTTCAGTATCTTAAAATCCTGAGATCTAATACACAAATTATAATTTAATCAAAATTTTCAATGAACTACTATGGTACAGGATCATTGACTACAATGGCCAAGAAAGAGAGAATTCTTGAGAGGACATATGATGCAAGTTAGTAAGTTTATTTTCTTTTTTTAAGATTTTATTTGACAGGCAGAGATGACAAGTAGGCAGAGAGGCAGACTGAGAGAGGAGGAAGCAGGCTCCCCACTGAGCAAAGAGCCCAATGTGGGGCTCGATCCCAGGACCCTGGGATCATGACCTGAGCAGAAGGCAGAGGCTTTAACCCACTGAGCCACCCAGGCACCCTGAGTAAGTTTATTTCAACAGCACCATATCAATGGGCTGGAAGAGCTGCACTTTGGCTGCATCAAACTGGTGGTTCTGTGCTTAATGTTTACTGGGGAGGGGCTGTGCAGGGAGTATAAGATCATAAATGTTTCTTTGAATCTGTACTTGTAAAACTCCTTTTGCAAGATTCCTCAGGCACTTATTCCACTTGATATTAATATGGGGGTGATGTACAGGTAGTCCCAAGATCCACTGAGAATGTAGCAATTTGCCCTTAGGTGATGCTTCTAGAACTATGCAGGCAGGGTGCCTGGGTGGCTCAGTCAGTTAAGGGTGTGCCTTTGGCTCAGGTCATGATCTCAGGGTCCTGGGATTGAGCCCACATCAGACTCCCTGGTCCATGGGGAGTCTGCTTTTCCCTCTCCTTCTGCCTTGATCATGCTCTCTCTCTCTCTCTCTCTCAATAAAATCTTAAAACTACAGCCTACAACAACAGAAAAACTATGCCAGCTGTAGGTCAGCCCCCTGGACTACAAGTGAACATTATTTGCTTCTAGCCCTCATCATAGTCTCAGAAATAAAAGTTGTTTTCTTTCTGTCATTCAGTGTGTTTGTGTTGATAGTGTAATAAAAGAAAAGCATCATCATCAGGGCACCTGGGTGGCTCAGTCATTTGGCCTTTGTCTTGGGCTCAGGTCATGATCCTGGGGTCCTGGAATGGAGCCCTGGATTCAACTCCCTGCTCAGTGGAAAGCCTGCTTCTTCCAATGCCCCTGCTTGTGTTCCCTCTCTCACTGACTCTCTCTTTGTCAAATAAATAAATAAAATCTTTAAAAAAAAAGGCATCATCATCAGCAAAAAGATTTATGAATGTCATGTCATTGAAACAGTTTCTTAAATTAGGCAGCATGAAAATTTTCTATTCTATCACTTTTCCTGTGGGTATAAGTACTTCCTAAATATATGGCTGTGTGCATGACTGTACAATGGTAGATCAGCGTTGGGTGGATCCTTCTTGTTTTCATCATTCTTCTCAGGTTGGGCACCTTCTATGAATACTACTTTAGGGTCTCTCTGTATATTGACCTCAGGGCCATTTTAGATCAACTCTAGGTCAGATAACCTTGGTGAAAGCCTGATCCCTTCCATGTTACTGAATATTTGACAAAATACTCCCATAAATGTAGAAGAATAATGTTTTCTTCTCTAAGATTATTATTCTTCATTTCACCTTAATTTATGAACAATTGTTAGATGCTCTCTAGAAACTAGGAAATGGTGAGAAAAGGATTGTTGTTGACTTTCTTGCTATGCCAGTAGGATCTGTCATTGATATAAAACCTACTCAGAAACACTTGGGTGGCTCAGTCAATGAACTGTTTGCCTTTGCCTTGGGTCATGGTGCCAGAGACCCAAGATAGAGCCCTGTGCTGGGCTCTCTGCTCAGGGGGGAGTCTGCTTATCCCTCTCCCTCTGCAACCCTCCCCTTATTGCCTACACCCTGGCTCCTGCTGTTTCTTGCTCTCTTACTCTCTGTGTTTGAAATTAAATAAAAATCATTAATACAAAAGAAAACAAAACAAAAACCAACCATTTCAATTCCAAGTCCTCCAATAATTCATGGGGTTCTAGCTCTCATTAAAAATAGATCTCTTGGGTCATGGGCTATTGCCTCCTTAGAAATGCAGACTCCCATCCCACCCCAGCATTTCTGAACAGAATCTTACATTTTTACAAGATCTCCAATGCACTGACATAAAATTCTAATTCACAATAGAATTTGATAAGTACATTTGTAACCCAGTAAAACATCCCACCTAAGAAGTAGCCCCAGCTTATACTCTATGATAGTAACACAGTACTCAAAACTGTGTGTTCCTTTGTTAAGGACTTCATTTGACAAATTATTTTGGATAAACACACAGTATTTATACTGGTTTTGTGGATCCTATGCCATCCTCTTACCTCAAAGTCACAGAATACATTAGAGCCTATTACTGGGTTAAAAATGATCTTCCTGTACAAAGGAGGATGTTCTCTTAAGGCAGAACCAGTTGTCCTAATAAAACTGGACTAACATGAGTTCACTGCTTGGTGAGTCACAGATAGAAACTACAATGGATGGTGTTATCACAGAATGCAAACTTGATTTGCCTAAAAAAAAAAAAAAATCACAGGGAATAACTTGCAACATAGAGACTCCTAGAACAAGGGAGAAGGATTTCCTATTATTTGGGGTTAGGGTGCATATTCAGAAAGTGGAGCCTTATCTTCTGTAGATCTGAGCATTAGGTGGCAAAAAAAACTCAAGAAAACCTTGTCTACATACTTTGTATTTATGTAAATGGGCTTTGTGTACCTTCTTCGGTGGAGATTTTCTTTTTTTTTTTTTTTTAATATTTTATTTATTTATTTGTCAGAGGGAGAGAGGGAGAGAGAGTGAGCACAGGCAGACAGAATGGCAGGCAGAGGCAGAGGGAGAAGCAGGCTTCCTGCTGAGCAAGGAGCCCGATGCGGGACTTGATCCCAGGACCCTGGGATCATGACCTGAGCTGAAAGCAGCCGCTTAACCAACTGAGCCACCCAGGCGTCCCTTCGGTGGAGATTTTCATATTATCATGAGATAAAGGGAACTGTAGATCACTCCAACGTTTACTACTTGGCCCATCTGCTTAGGTGTCATGGGGGTGAAGTTCAAATTGGGCCAGCCCAAGCTCTTCCTCAGGGCTGCAAGTGCCCTTAGCTGGACAGAGCAGACTCTGTCCATGGGTGTTTTGAATAAAATGAAGATAAGGTGGAAACAAGAGGGTAAGTAAAATGTGGCAGAAAGTTCAGAGGGTACAAGAAGGACAAAGAAAGTTTGGATCTTGGGTTTAGAGGTGAACATTAATTCCCTCTCTCATCTTCAGGACCATTGTGAACTGTGTCAATGGCCACTTGGTGACTGTGGTATTTATTGCAGGGACAACTGACATTCATGGATGTGGCCATAGAATTATCTGAAGAGGAGTGGGGATGCCTGACCCACACTCAGTGGGAACTGTACAGGGATGTGATGTTGGAGAACTACAGACACTTCCACTTCCTGGGTGAGGAACACTCCTTCCGGATTTTCCAAAACCCACTCTGGGTTTTGCTCCATCCTGTGAAGACTGTTTTTTGGGAGATTCCTGTTTGAATGACTGGATTTCAGATCCAGGCAGAGAGGGGAATAAGTAGGGTTTTGTAGATGGAGAGAAACATCTTCATGATGTTTCCTTCTCAGCTTTAGCTTCCCCTTCCTCAAGGTAACATCATCACTTCTGTAGATTCCTGGCAGTTCTAAACATTGAGTGGCTTAAGTGGTACTGCCCACATCTTCTACACCAATTTTCACTCATTATTGTATCTATTACTTGGAAGTGGAGGTCAGGATGTGAACATTGGAAATCCCTTCTTCCTATTGTAAAGGGGATTTTGAGCAATAGCATTTGGGAAACCATTTCTCAGATTTCCTAGATTTCCATTTCCCATTTTCTAGATTCTACAATGTTCTCTCTTCTCTACTGAGCACACCTGTGATTAGAAGCTAGAATCTCCAGCAATACTTGTTTTCCTTTTTTCTAATGAACAGGTCTCATTGAGTCCAAGCCAGACTTGGTGTCCTTTTTGGAACAGAATAAGTTCTGGGATGAGATAAGAAAGGAGACAGTAGCCTTTCATCCAGGTAGGTGGTCAAGAATGAAGCAGATGACAGAGGTGAGATCCAAATGTGAAAGAGGATGGTTGACCTTAAACTGTGTAGCTTCCATGTATTTTCCTTTCTTTTCTTTTCTTTTTTTTAAGGAACACTGGGGAGAACTACAGAAATCTTTTTTTTTTTTAAAGGTTTTATTTATTTATTTGATACAGAGAGATCACAAGCAGGCAGATGCAGGCAGAGAGAGAGAGGAGGAAGCAGGCTCCCTGCTGAGCAGAGAGCCTGATGCGGGGCTCGATCCCAGGACCCTGGGATCATGACCTGGGCCAAAGGCAGAGGCTTTAACCCACAGAGCCACCCAGGTGCCCCCTATGTATTTTCTTGAATGGAAATAAGTTCAGGAAGCCCAGTGTTGTTGGTCTCCCTCTCAGTGAGGGACATCTGCTATCCAAGATGATAAAACTCTTACATTCTTGAAGAATACTTCTTCAGCTCCAGAGATGGTCCATCATATCCACAGAGAGGGCCTGGAGACTCTCCTTGGATGGGGAGGGCCCCCCCTAATCTGAGAGTTTCTCCATTGCTGTGAGGGCCCTGGGGTAATCACCCTACTTCTGAGGACTTTCATGTTAAGCCCTTTGTAAGTTATGTTTTGCCTCCTGTGAGATATGTGTCAGGGTAGTGCTGAGCATGTTGGAGTATGTGTGGAAATTCCGGAAACACTGGAGACAGACATCTCATACTTTCAGGTTATGCTTTTGAGTGTTATGGGGGGTTTAATATGAGACTCTGTAACTGAGACTCTGTAACTGAGACTCTGTAACTTCATCAGATCACAAAGTACCTCCATAAATGAGAAAATTCACATCCTGTATTTCCCTTTAGAAGTTCACAGTCTCTGTGTTCCATTCTTAAATGGTGAAATAATGTATCTATTTGTTTCCTAGAATTCCTACCTAAATAATGCCATAGGGGAGCTAGGACATTTAGAACTCAATTTATAGCCTCTAATGTAGTCTTAGTTGTTACCTTATTTATTAATAATTGTATCATTTAATAATTTTATCTTATATGAAGTTCTTGTGTATTTTTCCATTTTAATTAGTTGTATATGAGATTCAGTGTATTTTTCCATTTTAATTAGTTGTATATGAGATTCAGTTTTGATTTTTTAGATCCAAAGTTCTGATGGGACATGGACATGTACTTTATAAGAAGTGAGGGAGATAATTAGTACAATCCCCATATTTAAGAAAAACTTTTGCTTATAAATGTAATTTTACTTCAGGGAAAATTTAGTCATTGGATTTTTCTTCTGATTTCCTCAGAATATACGTGAATTCATCCAAATACTTTTTTAAAAATAAAGTCATTGTCAGTATATTTTCCAAAGTTGGTGTTTATTTAGAAAAGAAAGGATTTTGGTTGCTTGGTTCTACAGAATGAATTATAGCTTTATATTCTACATAAAAGGAGGTGTATATTAACATGCTACATTTTTTAATGTCTTTGAAGTGCTTACTAGTAAAATCTTTCATTAGACTTTCTTATGGTTGATAATAATGAATATTCATTACAATTTTACTATCAGTGAAGGCATGCCAACAATTCCAATGTTTGTATTTCATGGAGTCACAGTCTGTGTTTGAAAATACAGTTACATAGTGATTTTCCTTTCAGATAATTCATCTATTTTTTTATTGAGAATTTTTTATCTTCAATTTGGTCTTATTCTGCTTATGCAATTCCATAATAATGTACTTCCTTTTGTCTGGACTTTCTACAACATGAAGTATTTGTACTTTCTGTTTTGCTTGTGTATTTTATTCTAGGGGATGCAAGAGTGGCTTGGTGACTTAAGCATCTGCCTTTGGCTTAGGTCATTTTCCTAAGGTTCTGGGATCTAGATTCTACAATGTTCTCTTTTCTCTACTGAGCACAACTTTGATTGGAAGCTAGAATCTTGGGAGCTAGAGTCCCATGTTGGTCTCCTTTGTCAGCAGGGAGCCCACTTCTCCCTCTGCCAGCTGCTTCCCCTCTTTGTACACATGTGCTCTCCCTCACCCAAAAAAAAAAAAAAATCTTTAAAAAGAGGCATTAAAAAAACATTTTAAACTGATATTCTCAATTGCATACAAAATTATTCAACTTATCTGCACCCCTCCACCCACTTTGTTACCAGTATCACAAATTCTATATTTTATATTGTGACTTTATTACCTGGGTTAATGATTTAAATGCTTTTATTTTAAAATAGTTTGAATCCTAGAGGAGAACATAGGCAGTAATCTCTTCGATATCAGCCACAGAAACTTCTTTCAAGATATGTCTCCAGGGACACCTGGGTGGCTCAGTTGGTTAAGCAGCTGCCTTCGGCTCAGGTCATGATCCCAGGGTCCTGGGATCGAGTCCCACATCGGGCTCCTTGCTCAGCAGGGAGCCTGTTTCTCCTTCTGTCTCTGCCTGCCTCTTTGTCTGCCTGTGCTCGCTCGCTCTCTCTCCCTCTGTCTCTGGCAAATAAATAAATAAATAAATAAAATCTTAAAAAAAATAGGTATGTCTTCAAAGGCAAAGGAAACAAAAGTGAAGATGAACTTTTGGGACTTCATGAAAATCAAAAGCTTCTGCACAGCAAAGGAAACAATCAAGAAAACAAAGAGGCAACCCACGGAATGGGAGAAGATATTTGCAAATGACAGTACAGACAAAAGGTTGATATCCAGGATCTATAATGAACTCCTCAAACTGAACACACACAAAACAGACAATCATATCAAAAAATGGGCAAAAGATATGGACAGACACTTCTCCAATAAAGACATACAAATGGCTATCAGACACATGAAAAAATGTTCATTATCACTAGCCATCAGGGAGATTCTAATTAAAACTACATTGAGATATCACCTTACACCAGTTAGAATGGCCAAAATTAGCAAGACAGGAAACAACATGTGTTGGAGAGGATGTGGAGAAACGGGAACCCTCTTCCACTGTTGGTGGGAATGCAAGTTGGTGCAGCCTCTTTGGAGAACAGTGTGGAGATTCCTCAAAAAATTAAAAATAGAAATTCCCTATGACCCTGCCATTGCACTCCTGGGTATTTACCCCAAATATACAGATGTTGTGAAAAGAAGGGCCATCTGTACCCCAATGTTTATAGCAGCAATGGCCACGGTCGTCAAACTGTGGAAAGAATTAAGATGCCCTTCAACGTATGAATGGATAAGGAAGATGTGGTCCATATACACTATGGAGTATTATGCCTCCATCAGAAATGAGGAATATCCAACTTTTGTAGCAACATGGACGGGACTGGAAGAGATTATGCTGAGTGAAATAAGTCAAGCATAGAGAGTCAATTATCATATGGTTTCACTTATTTGTGGAGC
This sequence comes from Neogale vison, assembly GCF_020171115.1. NCBI lineage: Eukaryota > Metazoa > Chordata > Mammalia > Carnivora > Mustelidae > Neogale > Neogale vison. The sequence goes on along the minus strand of NC_058097.1, from coordinate 47,606,915 downwards.
ATAACAAAAAGCATGGAAGACATGGGGAGTTAGAGAGAAGGGTGTTGGGGTAAATTGGAAGGGGAGGTGAACCATGAGAGACTATAGACTCTGAAAAACGATCTGAGGGATTTGAAGTGGTAGGGGGGTGGGAGGTCGGGGTACCGGGTGGTGGGTGTTATAGAGGGCACAGATTGCATGGAGCACTGGGTGTGGTGAAAAAAATAATGATACTGTTATGCTGAAAATAAATAAATTTAAAAAAATTTGTAGGGGCGTCTGGGCGTCTCAGAGGGTCAAGCCTCTCCTTCAGGTTAGGTCATCATTCAGGGTCCTGGGATCGAGTTTCCCTTTGGGCTCTCTGCTCAGCAGGGAGCCTGCCTTTCTCCACCCGCTCCCACCCCCTCTTGCCTCTCTGCATACTTGTGATCTCTCTCTGTGTGTCAAATAAATAAAATCTATAAAGAATATATTTTGTGGCACAAATAAAAACAACTTGTGTTACCTCATTACAACACTGCAGGTTTCTATAATTGCAAAAATATTTATAATAAGTAGAGAGGTTTATATTGTCATATGGTTTTAATTACTGTTAGAATCATTTTACTTGATCTAGAAGAATTTCCTTTAACGTTTCTTGTAGAACAGGACTAGGAGTAAACTTAACAGGGGTTTCTATGTGGGAAAGTGTTTATTTCTACCTTTATGGAAAACAGTTTTCCCAGATAGAGGATTCTTGGTGGATATTTTGATCTTTTAGTGCTTGAATACACTGTCCCATGCAGTTCTTCCTACCAGGTCTGCTGTGAATCCCAGTAATAATCTTATGGAGATCTCTTAAAAAGATGAGTTGTTTTTATCACACTGTTTCAAAATTCTCTTTTTTACTGGTGACTTTTCATAAGTTAATTGTAATGTGACACTGTGTTCATGTCTTGAATTTTATACTACTTTAATTTTCCTGAGCTTCTTGAATTTGTCTCTTCTATCCACAAACATGGAAATTACAAGCCCTTAGACCTTCATATAAACCTTCTGCCATATTTACTCTCCCCTACCTTTGGGGTTCCCATAACGTGCCCATGAGAGCACTTGTTGGTGTCCTATGAGTCCCTACTCTGCTTTTTTCCACATGTTTCTTTGTTCTTCTCAGCAGATAATTTAAAACCTGGGGTCTTTAGGTTGTCTGCATCTTTCTTCTGTTTGATCAAGTCTGTGACTGACCCCTTTGTGTATTATTAATTTCAGTGGTTGTACATTTCAGCTCCCAGCTTTGGTTGATTGTTGTATTTTCTGTGTCTTTGGGTTTACATTTCTGTCATGTATAGTTGAACTGATGGCATTTATTTACCCTCCTACTTTTCTTCTTACTCCATGATAATCTTTATGACAGTTATTTGAATTCTTCCCCAGACAGTAAGTACTTCTTTATTTATTTTTTTTTAAAGGACAAGCTATTCTTTTTTTTTTTTTTTTAAGATTTTATTTATTTATTTGACAGAGAGAGATTACAAGTAGGCAGAGAGACAGGCAGAGAGAGAGAGGAGGCAGCAGGCTCCCTGCTGAGCAGAGAGCCCGATGTGGGACTTGATCCCAGGACCCTGAGATCATGACCTGAGCCGAAGGCAACGGCTTAACCCACTGAGCCACCCAGGCGCCCAGTACTTCTTTATTAATTCAGGGCCAATTTTAGAGATTTATTTCATTCCTCTGATTAGAACATGTTTTCCTAATTCTTTGCCTCTGATTCTAAATCAGAATATTTATTTTTAGAGAGAAAAACAACTAGATTAATTATATTTTAGTCATGGAAAATGTAGGCATATGGGCTGCGAACCTCTCCAGAATTGGACATCTCTGTGGATCGTTTGTGTCCCCCAAACTGAAAACCATACCTACTTTTGGGTGGAAATATCCTATTTTTGACCAGAACCCTTACCTAGAACATTAACAGTCCATTATTTCATACTTTGCTGGGGTCAATGGTGTATATTGTATTTCTATAATGAATGAAACTTGAGAAAATAAAACATTAAAACAGTCATAGTGAAGAGAAAGTGAATTTAGAGTAGTGCACTGTATTTTTCAAAAAAAAGAAAATTGGGGGGTTCCTGGGTGGATCAGTGGGTTGAGCCTCTGCCTTTGGTACAGGTCATGATCCCAGGGTCCTGAGATTGAGCCCCACATCATTTTCTCTGCTCAGCAGGGACCCTGCTTCCCCCCTACCCTCTGCCTGCCTCTCTGCCTACTTGGGATCTCTGTCAAATAAATAAATAAATTCTAAAAAGAAAAAAAAGAAAGAAAGAAAGAGAATTGAGGGGCAAGTGGGTGGCTCAGTCAGTTGGGTGTCTGCCTTTGGTTCAGATCATGATCCTGGGGTCCTGAGGGTAAGCCAAGTATTGGGCTCCCTGCTCAGTGGAAAGCCTGCTTCTCCCCCTCCCTCTGTCTGCAGCTCCCCCTGCTTGTGTTCCCTGTTTCTCCCTCTTTGTCACCAGCAAATAGAGGTGACTATTTCTGCTTCAAACAGCCCACCCAGTTTTTAGGTTAGATGTCCCTATGTTGTTTCACAGCCCATGCTCTCCTTATACTCCTGACCTGAGTGAAAAGTGGGTTCTTATCAGTTGTAGAAGCTGGTAAAATTAATTTGAGTACACTGTTACGCTTACATTTAAAATTGGATCAGTTGAAGGATAGGGACACCCGGGTGACTTAGTTAAGCATCTGCCTTTACTCAGAACAGGCTGGTCCTGGGAAGGAGCTCCATAACTGGCTCCCTGCTCAGCCAGATATGTCTCTCTCCCTCTGCCTTCTGTTCCCTGTGATTGTACACACACACTGTACATCAAATAAGTGAATTAAATCTTTTTAAAAAAAGAAGGATAATAATTCATTATTTAGTATGTGTCATCTTGTGGTCAGCTATACCATGAAAAGGCTGCTGTGTACTTGTAGGAAAGAAGACACATATTTTGTGTTATGTACACAGTGAGTAGGTAGATGCTCAGGTCTTATAAAATAGCTCAGATACCCTAGATATACTCTGGTTTTTCCATTTCTTCTCTCTAGTGTTGTTTATCACCAGACATTGCACTTATTCTTGCCCTTTCTTTGCCCCAAGATACCTGCCTCACCACTAGGCATCAATCCATGTTCCTTGTAGCAAAGGAGATGGTCAATCTGATAGGATTTAGGGAATTTGATCTGAATTCGTTCTGTTTTCCTTCATGGAACACCATTTTCCCCAAGGTAGTACTCCCACAATGCCATTGAACACTACTATTCTATGGGCCAGTGTAATATATAAATGTCACACACATGGATGTAGATATTTGAGAACATCTCTTGAACTTCACCACAGCATCTGGTGCAAAGGCGATCACACTTTGTCCTGAAACTAGCTGTTTCTTTCTTTTCTTTTTTTTTTTTAAGATTTTAAAAAAAGATTTAATTTATTTATTTGACAGAGAGAGAAATATCACAAGTAGGCAGAGCAGCAGGCAGAGAAAGAGGGAGAAGCAGGCTTCCTGCTGAGCAGAGAGCCCGATGTGGGGCTCCATCCAAGGACCCTGAGATCATGACCTGAGCTGGAGACAGAGGCTTAACCCACTAAGCCACCCAGATGCCCCAAAACTAGTTGTTTCAAAAAGGCCCTAGAATTAAGAGTATCCTTAATCTTAATGCCCAGGGATTTTATGCTACATGTAAATGCATAGCTGATGAACAGCTACTTAGACTTTTAATTATTTATGGCCTTATGAGAAAATTGATTAAATACAGATTTAGAGTAAAAATGTTATATCCAATCCCTTTAAAATCTGTAACCCATATTAATGTCTTGTATACATTTCTTGACTTATTTGAAAAATATTTAAATAATTTCCAATACATTTTTCTTAGGAGTTATTCACTTAATTTAGAGAAAGTACAAAGGAGTGCAGCAGGGTGGGGCAGACTGAGAGGGAGAGAGAATCCCAAGCCAACATCCTGCTGAGCTCAAAGTCTGACCCAGGGCTCCATAATATGACGTTGAGATTATGACCTGATCTGAAACAAAGAGTTCATTGCTTAACCGATTAGCACCCAGGAGCTATACTTTATTATTATTATTATTTAATATTTAATATTTATTTTAGAGAGAGGGAGAGAGTTAGTAGGGTAAAGGGCAGAGAAAAAGGGATTTCTGAAGCTGTCTCCCTGATAAGCAGAGAGCCCAATACAGGGCTCAACCCCAGGACCCTGAGATCATGACCTGAGTCATAACCACTTAACCAACTAAGCCATACAGGTACCCCTGTTCCAATTACTTAAATTTGGATTGTTTTCATTCAAGAACATGAACTAAAGTGCATCTGGGGTCATCTCAGGAAGCTTAAGGAAGTATATTTGAGGTGGGAGCTCAAGGAAGGTATAGAGGGAAGAGAGAGATGAAAGAAGTGAAGACTCTGTCAGAGTCAGATACATTAATGAATAAAGAAAATGTGTGTTGTGTATTTTGTGTGTCTTTGTGTCCCAACACTAACATGACCACAGGCATAGAGGGTTTGCAAGAGTGACCTATCTATAGATAACTCAGGGATGACCTGTGACTTAGTTCCTGTAGAGGCTGTCCATTTTAGCCTGTGTTAGAATCCACTGGAGCACTTGGAAATCTTGGATTGTTGTGCCTATCCCCATGTTACCATATCAGTAGTTCTTAATTTTCTTGTCCTCTAATTTGTCATTTCAACTTTCATGGTTAGTGTTTTTTATTGTTCTTTGGAACTTTTTCTTACACTAAGACCACAGAGATAGAATCCTTTTAGTTTCTGTAAACACATCATTATCCTTAAAATTTCAATCAGAAATGTATTAAAAAATCAATGTATTGTGGGATTTCTGTAGTAACTGAAGTTTTCTATTCTTTTTTTATCCCCCCAACATAGCTAACAAGTTGAAATGTATTCTGAAAATCTTGTGCTTTCTTTTCATTTGCTTACAGAAGTCATTTCTTGATATGGATTCACATTGCCACAGTCTTGGAGTCAACTTCTCTGTGATTTGTCTCCATCTTTTCCTTCCTCTAGTCCTGCTTAGCAAGCACACAGGACCACACAACCCATGTCAGTTGGGATGTCATAAACCTTCCATGGGCCACTCGACTCAGATGAATGATCATTCCTCTTCCCACAGTAGTGTGGCCTCTGGGGCTTGGCAATAGCAACAGTCTTCATGTTACAGGCTGTAGCTGGAATCCTGGCAACCTGATGGGTGTTTTACTATTATGTCTTTATTTCACTGGATGTAGGTGAAGTTATACAGATTTATTGCCAAACACATGAGTATAGGCAATAGGTTTGTCTGGGATAGGGCCAAGAGTGCACTGTGATGCCCCTGGAGAGAAGGGAGGCAGACAACTTGGGGGCAGACAACATGGAAACAACCATCTGAAGGATGGCACAGAGTGGAAGATTATTCAGTAGTCTAGAAGTGCTATCCTGAGACAAAACTTGCAGTGGGATGCATTTTCAAGAACAAAGAAGTTGGATGGCACCATTTCCCTCTCCCGCCCTATAGCATAAACATAGAACCCCACTCAGAAGGGACACTGGCTGTCTGCTTCTCTTGCACCAAGCCCCACTTCCCTGTGTTCTGGTGGGACTGCCCTTCTTGGTGAGGCTTGCCTGAGGACCAGCAAGGTGGGCCCCTGCCCACACCACATCTGCTGAGCAGGGAGTTCTGTAGGGCCTCAGCTCTGATGGAGTTGATGTCAGGTCTCCTATCACAGGTAGACCAGAGCTCACCTAGTCACACTGAGGCTAGGGTCCAAAGATTTCCCACAGCAAGCAAGGAGAGCCTCTGCAGACCACTGGCCTGAAGGATAGAAGAGGGCACATCAGTGGCTTTTCCAAATACAGAAGAAGGCAGAGACTTAGACAAAATACCAAGATGAAAAAATTTATCTTATGTGAAATGAGTTACAGTCATAGCTAGAGATCTAAGGGAAACATAAATGAGTACCTTGCTTGATGGAGAATTTAAGGCAACAATCTTAGGGATATTCCCAGAGATGAGAAAAGAATAATGAGAACCTTAACATAGAGAGCAGGAAAAAAAAATGGGGGCATGTGAGTATCTCACTCCATTAAATATCTGACTCTTCGTTTTTGTTCAGGTAGTTATCTCAGGATCCTGGGATCTAGCCCCAAGTCAAGCTCCTCATTCACTGTGGTGTCTGCTTGGTATTCTTTCCTCTCCCCTCGTGTAGTTCCTACTCATGCTCTCTCTTTCTCTCTCCCTTTCTCTGTCTCAATAAATGAATCTTTTAAAAAAATCAAAGAGATTAACAATGCAATCAGTTTGGAAACAGACTTGATGCAATGAACAGGAGGCAGGAAGAAATAGAGGAACAACTTTTTGACCTAGAGGACAATGAATGAATGAATGAATGAATGAAAAATAATGAATCTGAATCAAAGAAAGTTGTGTCATCTCAATATATCATTTAGGGAACAGAGTGACTTCATCAAATATAGTATCATTCCTAGGTCTTGGGCTTTTCTGTGCTGAGACAGTTTTGTTTCCAAATTAAACTGTTAAAGATGTTATTAAACAACTAACTGTTGTTAGTCTAAGAAGATTCCCAGTTTCCTTCGTATAAGGTTGATAATTCATTCTTAGTAACTTGTGCATTTTTATGAATTATCTGGGTATTTTACTTTCTAAGTTACCTGATTAGTATGTAATTGTTGATCTAATTAAAGCATTGCCAGTTTTGTTTATTATTTTGGTTAAAAAGGGCATTACACACCTGAACCAAAGAATACATTATATGTTAATAAAAAAGAAATAGGCGCCTGGGTGGCTCAGTGGGTTAAGCCGCTGCCTTCGGCTCAAATCATGACCTCAGGGTCCTGGGATCAAGTCCCGCATTGGGCTCTCTGCTCAGCAGGGAGCCTGCTTCCCTCTCTCTCTCTCTCTGCCTGCCTCTCTGTCTACTTGTGATCTCTGTCTGTCAAATAAACAAATAAAATCTTTAAAAAAAAAAGAAAAGAGAAATAATTTTCTTAAAAAACCAACAAAAAAACAATAAAAAATAAAAATAGCATTACATTCAATATATTGTTATTGTTTATTCTGATTGATTATATTTATTTCACATTTTTCTTATTTTCTTTCTCTACTAAATTTTAGTATTTTTTTCCTTAAAGGAAAACTTATTTTCAGTAGTTTTTCCCTTATTTTATTTTATTATTTTATTTTATTTTATATTTTTAAATACTTTGTTTATTTATTTGACAGAGATCCCAAGTAGACAGAGAGAGACAGGCAGAGAGAGAGGGGGAAGCACCTCCCTGCTGAGCAGAGCCCTATGTGGGGCTTGATCCCAGAACCCTGAGATCATGACCTGAGCTGAAAGCAAAGGCTAAACCCACTGAGCCACCCAGGCGTCCCAGTTTTCCCTTCTTTTAGTAGGAAAGTTGTTTATTCCAACTTTTTTCTTTTCTTTCTTTTTTTTTTTTAAGATTTTATTTATTTTTAGGACAGACAGAGATCACAAGTAGGCAGAGAGGCAGGCAGAGAGAGAGGGGGAAGCAGGCTCCCTGCTGAACAGAGAGCCTGATATGGGGCTCGATCCCAGGACCCTGCAATCATGACCCGAGCCAAAGGCAGAGCCTTCAACAAACTGAGCCACCCAGGCACCCTAACCCAGGCACTTTTATTGAGTATTTTTAATCATGACATGTCCAATATGCTCATACTTGTGTTCTGTCTCAATTAATATGATCATGTCTTTTTTGATCTTCATTCTGTTATTGTGGAGTCTTCAATTTATAGTTTTCCATACTTCAACAGCCTTAATTCCAGCGAGATTTTTCATTTATGTTGCCAAATGGTAAAATCGGCTTTTGACTTAGTTTGTTCTATTTTATTGTGGACTTTGCATGACTATTCCTCACAGGTAGTAGTTTGTAGACTTCTTTATCTATAGTGTCTTCTCCTGGCTCAGATGACCTAGTAACGCTGGTGCCCTAGAGAGCATGTTCTGCTGATTTCTCTGCTCTTCACTCCTTGGAAATATTTGAGGAGATTTGAAGTCCTTTGTCCTGAAGTGTCTGTTTGAATTCTCCAGTGAATTCATCTAGCACAGGCCTTTTCCTTGTTGGGAGTTTCTTCACTACCCTTTCAGTGTGCTTAGTAGTTGTTGATAAGTTTTAATTTTAAAATATTTCTTCATGATTGTTATACCCTTTTTGAAATTTATTGTTGACTTTTGGTATCACTTTCTTGGCACATGATTATACATTGTCTTATTTTATAATTACTTTTATTTCTATGGTATTAGTTCTATGGTGTCTGCTTTTACTTCTTCATTTCTCCTTTTACATGGTCTTTTCTCACTTATTTGCTCTTGATTTAGTTCATGGGCTGTCAATTTTGTTGATCTTTTCTGACAACCAACTCTTCCTATTGTGGATATGTTCCTATTTTTACTGTATTCTATTGGGTTCATTTCAGTTTTATGTTTAAGAATCCATCCTTCCACAATTTTATTCTCATATGACACTTTTGCTGATTATTTGAGATATAGGAAAATGATGTGTGCTACAATATTACAATACCACAGAATTATCTATTAGGATATGTGGTCTGTATGTTGTGTGCAAAGTTCTGTATCCACAGAGGAATAAAGTCCTCATGATTCCTTCTCGGCCATCTTCCTGACATTCTTTGATTGACCTGAAACTTGTATATTAGAAGACATTTGTATATTCATCTGAATGTGATAAGTAGAATGACTTTACTTTTCTCTTATTTGATATCTTTCAGAAAAGTTTTCAGTTAGCAATAATTATGCCTCAGATTAACCTCATTGGCTATGATACTGCCAGTGTGCTAAGCTTCTCTTATTTGATATCTTTCAGCTGTATCTTCACATGACACTCAAAGCTGCCTGCAGAAGCCCAGCATAGAAGCTTCTTTCCAAAAAGTGTCAATGGGTAGATAAGAAAATAGTGCTGCTGAAAAAGTGTACTTAATGACATACTGGGACAATGATGGGGAGAGTGAAGGGCATTAAAGATACCATGAAGGACATAGCCATTTGGAGAGAACTGCACTTGATAAGAATCAAAATGACCAGAATAGCGAAGGATATAAAATATCATTGAAAACCTTACTTTTTGAGTCTACTGTTTCTGCAAAGCAGTGTGTTTCTGTCAACAAAAGCTCCAATCAAATATTCAAACATACATACAGAGAGAAACTTTTCCAATGTAAAGAATGTAGCAAAACCTTTAAATACAGCTCAACCCTATTTCAGCATCACAGAAATCATACAGTAGAGAAACCATACAAATGTGAGTAATTTAGTAAAACCTTTAAGGACTGTTCATCACTAACTGGACATACGCAAATCCATACTGGAGATAAATTCTACAAATGTAAAGAATGTGGCAAAGATTTTAAATTTCACTCAGCACTTACTCGACATCACAAAATTCATACTGGAGAGAAACGTTACAAGTGTAAAGAATGTGGCAAGGCCTTTAACTGGCACTCAGCCCTTACACAACATCACAGAATTCATACTGGGGAGATACCTTACCAATGTCCAGAATGCCTTTAACTGGCATGCAGCCCTTACTCAACATCACAGAATTCATACTGGAGAGAAACCTTACCAATGTCCAGAATGTGGCAAGGCCTTTAAGAGGCAATCAACCCTTACTGGACATCGCAGAATTCATACTGGAGAGAAACCTTAGAATTGTAAATAATGTGGCAAGGCCTTTAGATTGTTCTCAACACTTACTCATCACAGAATTTATCACAGAATTGCATATAAATGTAAAGAAATTGGAAAGAATTTTCAACAGCACTCACACCTTAGTTACCATAGTAGAATTCATACTGGATAGAAAGCTTACAAATGTAAAGAATGCAGAAAAAAATGCTTAAGGAGTGCTCTTCCATATACCACATCAGAGATTTTATTTTGGAGAGTAACTATGCAAATATAAAGAATGTGTCTTACCTCTCTCCCTGGAGCACACAACTTAACGTCATCATTATCATAGGAAGAAAACTGGAAAATGTGAAAAAAGTGGTCAAACATTTAACTGGAATTCAGTCTGTACTCAGTTTCAAAAAAAATGCATACCCTAGGGGTGCCTGGGTGCCTCATGGGTTAAAGCCTGTGTCTTCCACTCAGGTCATGATCCCAGAGTCCTGAGAGATCACAAGCAGGCAGAGAGGCAGACAGAGAGAGAGGAGGAAGCAGGCTCCCTGCTGAGCAGAGAGCCCATGTGCGCCTTGATCCCAGGACTCCGAGTTCATGACCTGAGCCTAAGGCAGCGGCTTAACCCGCTGAGCCCCCCAGGCGCCCCAGCCCCACATCAGGTTCTTTGCTCGACAGGGAGCCTGCTTTCCCCTCTCTCTCTGCCTACCTCTCTGCCTACTTATGATCTCTGTCTGTCAAATAAATAAAGTATTTTTTAAAAATGTAAACCCTAGAAATATAATGCATGTGTAAAGGCCTTCTTTTCAATATACACTTAAGCAAAAACCAGAGAGGACATTCAAGTAAGTAGATTGAAAGATACCAGTGTTTAGAAAACTATTTAACTGATCATCAGATGTCAATAACATTTGACAGATAGCAAGTAGAAAGTCATACATCAGTCACTCTATTCAGACAGTACACTGTATCAAAACAGTTATTCCAAGGAAAAAGACAAAGTTAAAGGAAATAGATATGTTGTTATATGCAAGAGATTTAATGGGTGGACTTTTACGTAGATATAATTAATTTCAATGCGCTTTTTCATTACATGGATCCTATTTGAGATTTGTGACTAATAATAATGTACCTAATTCTCAAATCACTTCAGAAAATTTATTTATTCCTACTGTGTGTGTGTGAAACCATGTGGCTGATTGTAGGTATATCAAAGATATTCAATGCCCTTCTGCATTAGATGGGACTCATGCATCCCTAATTTTCCATGGAAGATGAAGGACAGGATAATATGCAACAAAGGAAGAAAATCTAAATGGAGATGCTGTTTATGGTTATAATATTGATGTAAGTTACCATGAGATAGGTGTTCAGATCATGATTGTTATCCATTTATTAAAACTAAAGAACTTCCTCGAACTAGAAATACAAGGTTTTACTAATTGTTCCTTACAGAAAAAGAGGTGGCTGTCCAGTTCAGTACTAATGTATCTTCATAATGATCTTTAGAGAGTAGGAGTTGCTGTGGTTGAAATGCAGAAATCCTCACAGATAGCAAAAAGAGCCTAGCTCACAGTTCCCTACAATGTCATATCATTGGACACACACATTTGTTAATGATTCTCAGGCCTGAGATATATAGTAATCACTACTTCCACATCATGATACCAGCATTTGAGGGCTTTTTTATGCTTGCATCTTGTATTTTGAACATGGATAATAGAGTGGATTTGAAATGCATAACATAGTCGGTGTACTTAATACATTTTAACTAATAAAACATAATGGTTTTTAATATATTAATATGGGTGTGTAATGAATGATGTGTTATCCCACCACCAATGTGAAACTATCTCACTCTATTGAAGATTGTAGAGAGCTGATGGTATCTATCCCCTACTTGGTAATGGAGTGGAATAATATTCCTAGGAATCCATTCTCTCAGTTCCTTAAGTTAAAACCATGTGTGATTCCCCCCTCCAGTTTATCTATTGTATCATTTTCTCCTCTTTATGAATACTGTGTTATTATTGTTGATATGTTGCAGATTATATGGAGGTATGGTTGACCTTGTAGTTCACATACTCCATGATACTGCTATTTGGCATCTCCTGTGTGTAACCAGTAGTTTTCCAGGAGCCTTGAACTGACACCTACCCTTTTCACTAGTGTGTTCCCTAGACAACACCCTGCAGAGTCACAAGGCAATGTAACTTCTGATATGACAACAATCCACCTTTGTGAGCAGCCATCTCCTTTTTCCCAAGGCTTCTGCCTCCCATGTCCCTTAGAGAAGATTTCCGCAGAGCTTACCTAAACCTGTTTTAGTTTCAATGGCCTTGTCTGGACTTACTGCTCAGACTCTAAAGCATTGAATCATGGCCCCTAGTAAAGGTATGTTACACTGAGCTGTTGTTTTGATGTGTCTATGAAATACATATGTGCATATGACCTTGATGTGTGTGTAACAGACATGCCAGAAGTAGAAGCGACCTATTCTGTATGAAGTGATATTGTAGCTCATTATAACATGATGAATTAGCATGTGCAGAACAGTGGTCTGGGGTGAACAACAGACTCAGCATTAGAAGAATAATTTCTTCTTGTTTTATTTCCTAGTTATTTCCAAATCTCCAGTTGTGTTTTTCCTCATTTTTGTTTCCAGTTCCATAGGCATCACAACCATTCTTTTTTGCCTGAATTGTGGCAAGTGTGTTCTCACTAAACAATTGATATTAGAGAAATGGACAGGCAAAGGGCATTTATTCAGATATTTAGGCCTGGATGTGGGATGCAGATCTCAGTATAATTCGATGAAGGTAACATCCTTAGAGAGAAAGAAAAGACCTATTAAAAGAAAATATGAAAAACTCCGTTGTGGGTAAGGAACTGGATATGGCTTGCTTTAGTCATTCCAAAGCACAGGCTCGGTGGTGTCATCTGGTGAATACATGTAATGGGGAACATGAATTGGCAAATATGTTAGTTTTAAAGATTTTATTTATTTATTTGACAGACAGAGATCACAAGTAGTCAGAAAGGCAGGCAGAGGGAGAGAGAGAGAGAGGAGGAAACAGACTCTCTGCTGAGCAGAAAGCCCAATGTGAGGCTCAATCCCAGGACCTCAGGATCATGGCCTGAGCGGAAAGCAGAGTCTTTAACCCACTGAGCCACCCAGGCATCCAAATATGTTAGTTTTAAAGGAGTAGGGAAGACTTTATCTTCATGATTTAACTGAGTTCCTGTCTGTAACTGAGGACCAGGTGCTCTTGGATGGCAGTGATGACTGTGATGGCCCACGTCTAGATCAGTGGCACAGGATGGGATGGGTTTTGGATCATGCAATAATTTATGCTGGGTTCCAGCCTTGGCAGGTCCAGGTGTCCCAAAGGAGGGGCGGTGTTGGCAAAAGGAATGGGAGAGCCACACAGTGAGTTCTGGTCAGTAGTCAGGCATATCCATTTTATTTTATTTTACTTTAGAACTTCTTATATAGGTAGTTTAATTGGGGTAGGGAGTTACATTTGTGCAAAGGACATCAAAGGGCTGAAGCACTCATCAGATAATTTCTCTTTGTTCAGCACAAGTTATTCTAGTGTAAGCTATAGTGGGTACAGACTGGCGGCAGGGATGGGGGACAGGGTCTTGCCTCTTGAGTAGTCACGTCCCTCAGAAAGCCATGGGAGGTAGCAGAAATATGTGCTTTTTGGTCTGGAGTCTGAAGGAAAACAGGATATAGGTTAATGGAAAATGAGAAGTTTTAGGGATGAACTAGGTAGTAAGGAATTGCAGGAAAACAGGATATAGGTAAATGGAAAATGGGAAGCTATCTGAAGAAACTAAGTATATAGGAGAGAAGTAGGAATGAGAAGGCATTACCTTTGCTGGAGGCAGCATGTATTTCAGTGGTTAGGCTTGTGAAAGCCTTGGACAAACATCAACCTAGGGAGGAAAGTGTCTATTGTGGTTCACATTTAAAGTTCTCCAGTGTCTTGAGTACAGAATAATTTACCTTCTTGAAGATGCTCTGGCCCACAAGCCTGAGAGATGTCTGTGGCAGATTAGCAAGGGGCTCTTTGAGAGAGATATGGGGATCAGAGGAAAAGGCAAGAGACTGTCAGACCATGCTTATCTGTGGCGCTATCCGGCCCTCAGCAGAATTAGGCCTGCATCAGTTCAAACCTTAACCTTCTGGGGCAATGCCTTCGACCAGGCCTCATGGCCCCCAACACATTTAGGTATAACTTTAAAATGTCACAAACGTGGGGAGCAAGAAGCCTCCTGGATAGTGGAATAGGCAGGATTAGCAAGGTGTGTGCTGTGGTTGCACCCAAACCCTTGTTTCCCATGTATACTGATAAGGAAACCCTATGTTCTGAAGTGGCAGCAGGGGAATCCCAGTCCTGGCCCCAGTCCAGCAGGGGAATCCCAGTCCTGGCCCCAGGGCCATCCCAGGCTTTCCCTTAGCCCTACCAGACACAGCTGGAAGAGTGGCACAGATACAGAAATAAAAATGTATAAATACCCCCTTTGTTTGTGCTTGGGGTTTAGACTTTGAGAGAATACTCTCTTCTGAGTCCGCTGGTGTGAAATCAACCTCTGGTCCTCAAAAAGTCTCTGAGTGCCACTTGGTCCTTTGGCCAGGATCCAGTCCACAGTCCATAACAATATAACCGCTGTCAAGGTTAGATCCACTGCAGATGGGGGGAACTTTCAGGGAAGCAGCTGCACTACTGTATGGGGCCTTCCTCTCTAGTCAGTTCCATGATGAGTATGCGCTCAGGTTCTGGCTCTGTCCGTCGTGCTGATTTGCTGGAGTAGTAGTTCAGCAGTGAGAGGCAATGAGCCTTTGTATTTCAAACAGTCCAACCCAATGGGTCATTGACTACTGAATGTATAAATAAGATTTGATATGTATGTACAATGGAATATTAGCATAAAAAGGAATGAAATCTTGCCACTTGCAACAACATGGATGGTGCTAGGGAGTATTATGCTAAGTGATATCAGTCAGAGAAAGACAAATGCCATATGATTTCACTCATAGGTAGAATTCAACAAATGAAAAAGTGTGCAATGAGAAAGAAAGAAAAAGAAAGGGAGACACAAAGAAAGAAACAGACTCTTACCTATAAAGAGCAAGCCAATGGAAGCCAGCGTCCTGGTGGATAAACAGATGAGTTAAATTAGTTATAGCGATAAAGGAGTACAATTGTGACAAGCACCAGGTTTTATATGGAATTGTATAGTCACTATTGTACTCCTGGAATGAATATTACCTTATACGTTAACTTACTGAAATGTAAACAACAGCCTTAGAAATGATTTGTTTTTACAGAATTAAATTTTTGTCTTAGATTGATTGACTCCTAGTCATTGCAGAAAAAAATACCTTTGGAAACAAATTGAAACATTTCTCTTTCCTCCCTTCCAGATTCCTCCCAAGTTCAGAAACTCTCAGTGACTATTCTTCTTTTATTACAAAATATGCATTTGCATAATTTCAATAAGGCTATGTCTGCTTATGACAAGAAACATAAACAAACACTGCCTATCGGGCACCTGGGTGGCTCAGCACATTACCAGGCACCTACCTTGACCTCTGGTCATGATCCCAGCATCCTGGATGGAGCCCAGCATCAGGTCCCTGCTCTGGGGAACCTGCTTCTTGCTTTCCCTCTGTCCCTTCCCTTGCTCATGCTCATTTTTTCTCTTTCAAAGAAACACATAAAATAAAAAGTATTGGGGCCCCTGGAGGGCTCAGTGGGTTAAAGCCTATGCCTTCAGCTTGAGTCATGGTCCCAAGGTCCTGGGATTGAACCCCACAGTGGACTCTCTGCCTTGCAGGGAGTCTGCTTCCCTTCTTCTCTCTCTGCCTACTTAGGATCTCTGTCTGTCCAATAAATAAATAAAATCTTAAAAATTTTTTTTTCCAATTTATTTATTTTCAGAAAAACAGTATTCATTATTTTTTCACCACACCCAGTGCTCCATGCAAGCTGTGCCCTCTATAATACCCACCACCTGGTACCCCAACCTCCCACCCCCCCTCCACTTCAAACCCCTCAGATTGTTTTTCAGAGTCCATAGTCTCTCATGGTTCATCTCCCCTTCCAATTTACCCAAAAGCACATACTCTCCCCAATGTCCATAACCCTAAAAAAATTTTTTTTTAAACAAAAAGTATTTAACAAATACTGGTTATATTACCAAAGCTTTGACTGGAGTGTTGTAGCTGTGAATGAGCTGCATAGACTCAGACATGATGAGACAGCTAAAAGGCACTAGGATTCACTTTATGCAACCAATGAAACCCCTTTGGTAATATCAGCCTAACACCTTGCTTAGAGAGTGTCCAGCAGCTTTACCAGGCTATTAAGAAGATCACTCTGTAACAGGTGCAGGAACCTAGGGATATTTGGGGGACCTCAAGATAAAAGGAACTCACCCAAATCTATAGGACTCCTGGGCAATGTCTGTTGGGAAGTATTTGGCTTGGCTTCTGGCCTGGGGACACTATTGAAATTTCAGTCTAGAGATTCATTATGAAATGGTCAATAAAGCTGGTTTTAAAGAGGCTGTAAGACAGGGTGCCTGGGTGGCTCAGTGGGTTAAGCTGCTACCTTTGGCTGAGGTCATGATCTCAGGGTTTTGGGATGAGTCTCGCATTGGGCTCTCTGCTTGGCAGGGAGCCTGCTTACCTCTCTCTCTCTCTCTGCCTGCCTCTCTGCCTACTTGTGGTCTCTCTCTGTCAAATAATTAAATAAAATCTAAAAAAAAAGAAAGAGGCTGTAAGTCAAACCTCTATTCTTGGTTTGCTTATGTAAATAACCAAGCCAAGTTTTCTTTCTTGAGCTAGACTTTCTTTACAATAAAGTTAGTGTTAATTTGGGTGTGTTTGGTAACAATGAGGTGATTACAGAGAAAAATATTCTATAATAACACACGTATATAGATTAAAAATTTTAATAGTATTCCTAATAAAATGTACTGAATCCAGATTTCATCTAGGGTCGTCTAGTGCCGGGCTTCCAATCCCTAAATTAACATTTTGATTCTTCTCCCATGTTTCACACTTGGAATCATTTGAGAACAAAAATTCCTTTTCCCCCCAAAGGACTGCAAACTTAACGTAAAAGACCTGATGTAATAAAATTGTCCTAATAGCTCCCGTATAAAGAGTCTAAGAGCTGTGGCTCCATGAGCCACTGAAAACAAGAGCAGATGCGTTTTGAACTATAAACCAGGAAGATCTGTCCGGTGGTCGCTACCTGTCCTCTATCTCAAGATACTTCAAGTCTGACATCTGACCAGATGTCTGGTCAACTGCTACCCTTAGAAGATAGAAACTGGCTTAACACTTGCTCTAATCATGAATCACCATTCTCCTTTTCTTTTCATGTAATTGCCTCATTTAATTACATTGCCTGCAAATGTAATTAATGCAATTAATTACATTTAACTACATTGCATGGCATTAGTAGGCTTCTTCAAGTCCCAAAGGACTGTACCTTGGGATACCTTTTAAGCCACTAGAAACCATGTGGGCTGTAAAATTTAAGAAAGATACTGCATGCATGGCTTCAGTAGGATCTATCAGTTAGATCTTTTCTGCAGGAAACTAGGAAAATAGACGTAAGTACCCTGGTCCATCCCAGGCCTTCAAGGCTCTAAATCAGGACATGAACCTAAAGGCCTCTTGCAGGATGTGTTTGGACATAAGCAGACCAGTAAACTCCCTCCTGACCTACTGGATGGTAATTATTTAAATAGGCCTCCTCCAAACAAACCCATGTTATGGGAGGAAAGAGGCTGTCGTGGACGAAGATGTTAGGGTTCTGACTCTCTCTCTCACTGTTCCTGCTGCTAATAGATGTGGGGGTTTCTCCCTCATTCATTGCCCATTTTAATGGCTCTGACTGGAGCCAGCTGTGTTTGGTCTCCCTCAGGATGGGACTTTAAGGGGCATTCCCAAGCAGCTGCTGAAATGCCCTTTGTTTCAGGGGAAATTCCCTGTCATCTCTGGCCTGTCATGGACTGCCTAATTCCCCTTGTTGGTGGAAAAAGCATGGTGCTTGATCCTCTGGCCAAGTGGATGACACCCTCTGTGTGCTTTCTGGGAGCACTTCCCCTCCCCCTCCTCCCATTTCTGCATCAGCTTTGGTGGGGCCTGAATTACTGGCTTCTCTACTGGCCTCCCTGCCTCCAGCACCATTGGCTTCTCCTCCTCCTCCTACTCACTGTGAGGAGCAAAGAAGACCACCCTGTGGACTTAACCACTCAGTTCAGATTTCCCCACCAGTGTTCCAGGTAAAAATTGGCAGTGGGGAGGTACTTTGTTGGTTTAATTAAGATAGACATGTCTTTAATGCTATTGGCATTAAATGTGAAACTTTTATCCTATTGAGGTTTGCTGAAGTTCAAATAAGCTCATGCTACCTCTTTTGGGATTTGATAGCAAAAAGATGACTTGAAATGATGGTTAACGCTGTCTGTCTCAAAGTTTTCATGGAACATTGCTAAGAAAGCTTTCAAAGTCTTCAGTAACCTGGAACTTTATAGTTTTGTTTGGATGACAGATGGGATTGAATTCATTGGACATCTAGTTTTATCTCAAATGAGATAAAATACTAAAGCATTGTTTACTGAATGCAGGTCTGTGCTTTTGACTTCTTATTGCAAAGGAACTAAGGATATTTGAATGTGTGGGTAAACATGCTTTGTGTTTAACTGATTCATAAATTTGCCATCCAAAGAGTTCTGGTATAACAGTTCACAGTTGATTACTACTTAGTCTTCACTGGAGACTAAGATTTCAAAGAGTGCAAAATGCTGCTAAATGTAATTAACACTCATAGAAATAAGAAAAACAACTCTGTGTGTATAAGGAAAATCGAGGAATGGGAATACATTTTTGTTGAAGGTAAAAGAAAGTAGTTTTGTCTTAAATGACACTTCTTCTTTGGAGAAAAGTGGCCTGGGAAAAATCTGAATGCAAGGAAAATTATAGAACATTTTAAAGGGAAATCTTTGGAAAGGAATTTTAGGTGTGGTCAAGATTGACTAAGACTGAAATGAAGGGTTTTAAAGTTCACTGGTGTAAGACTGAGAGTCTCCTTTATTTCTGTAAAAGACAAAATTTTCTTGAATTTTTGGTCTGCTCTTCATGAGAAAATGTGAACAGTTGTTTTTCTCTTTCCCTGCCTGGAAAAACCAGTTTCTCTGTTTAGCCTTTTTCTGTAAGGATGCCTAATCCTCTTTAGGCCTGTGGTTAAAAACATTCTTGTCATGCCCCCCCTCCCCCCAAAAAAAATGGGTCTGTGATTAAAGGAGGGAGACTGATATAAAGCAAAGGTCAAGCAAAGCTTTATTTCATGCCAAGCAACGAGAATCAAGCTGACCAGTTGGGGCCGCACCTCTTACAAGAGAGGGCAACACTTCTTTGTTTCACGGACTAGCTTTTAAGGGCAAAGGCCATGAGCTTGGGCCTGGCCACACACAGGTGGCCAATGAGATTGTAACACACAGAAAAAATTGCAGAGTGATGCTAGGTGACTAATTGAATTACAACTTACCCTATAGTAGACATTTGAACCAGCCTATCACCTTGGTTAGAATTGGCACCCAAAAGGCTCCCAAAGGGCAGGGCCCATACTCCTTGGTAGCTAGGGAGACAGTATGCATCCCCCCACTGATCAGATGTCTCCACCTGGCCTGACCCACCCCTGTATCTGGGCTTTGTTACCTGGGGCTGGTTTCCAGGACTTGTTCTTAAGTAAATCCCCTGGGGGAAGGGGAGCAGGGACAGTTTAAGGGCTAAACAACAAGGTTACTATTTAACCTCAATGGAAGCCTCTGGCTAAAATATAAAAATATAAAATAGGTTCTTATGATTCTGAGGTTTTAACAAACTTCCTGAAGACATAAATCATAAACAAAGTCTTGTTGACTAACTAGGCTTGTTTGCTAGGTATATTACCTCTGGTATAAGGTCACCATCACTTGATTCTCTGATTATTGATACTCTGATACAGAAATAACAAAATTTCCTTGTGATTTGCATCATAATGAACTCTCTTATCAGATCATTAACAGTGTCCATTTCTGAGTTTTTGTCATTTCTAATTGCTGTTATTCTCTTGCAAAATAAGTTTCATCTGCAAAGAGGTTCATATAAAGGACTTTTAGGAAAAATACAGATATTCACTATCTGTGAGGTTAAAACTGAAATGGGTACGAATTTCCAGAACTAACTAAAAAACTGCATTCAAATTAAACAAGAATTAGTAACATAGGACTATATGAACTAAAAAGGTGATTATAGTTTTGTGCCTCTTGACACATGGCTGGTTCTCTAATGTTTGCTCTTCCAGATTAAGAAAACTTTCTCTTAAGGTATCTGTGACTTAAAAGAATGGAATGTGATAAAGGATTGATGTGTGAACAAACTGAAGCATTTAACTTTTCTTTCCACCAGAACCCTCTGAAATTCAAAAGGTCTCAGTAAGTATTCTTTCTTCCATGGCAAACACAGTCATTTACATAAGTTCGATAGAATCTGTTCTTCTAAGGGGACACCATTGGAAACACTAGTTATTTTACCAAGGCTTTGACTGGAGTGTCCTATTTGAGAGAGCCACATAGACTCAGGACTGTAAATGGTTTTAAAGAACTAAGGTTGACTTTATGAAACCTGGAGCCCTAAAGCCCCTTGCTTTCAGATTTCCCAGCAGCCTTACTGATGAAGTAAGAATGTTACTTCCTGGCAGGTGCAGGGACCTCAGGATATATTGGGTACCTTGTGAAGAGGGATCTGTCCACATCTACGGGGCCTGCAGGCACGTCTGATGAAAAGAACTTGACTTAGCTTCTGGTCTGGAGAGGCTACTAAAAGTTCACTCTAGAGATTCCTTCTAAGAAGTTCCAGCAAAGCAGATTCTAGAAGGTCTGTATGATCAGTCATTATTCTTGCTGAGCTTATGCAGGCCAAGTTTGTGAAAATTGGACTGGTTTTGAAAATGAATTCATCTTAATTTGTCTATCTCTGGTAATAAGGGTGATGTTCAAGAGAAATTATGTTTCAGTAACACATCTTTGCAGATGTTAAATCCTAGTTCTGGTTATCTTTGAATGTTGTTTTCCTGAGCTAAACAACCTGAGATAAACGTCAGAGAGATTGCCACACTAGTTTGTGTATAGACAGTCTCATTGCTTGTTTTTCTGTGGAGATAAAAACCCCATGGGCATATGATGATTTGAACAGCTGAAAAATGGGATAGATTTCCCTAGAATTGCATATCTGAGCTAGGACTTGGACCAACTCTGAGACTCAGAAGGACAGAATCACTTCTTAGAAACTGGAGTGTACCCTATTCCATGGGATAAACTAGGACTTGTGGAGATAATAGATAACCCACTTTCCCTATGATTCAATTGGATGATGCACTGGGAATACCCTTACCTTTTGAGACAAGTTGTCTCCCACTTGTTAATGTATCAAATGTATTTAGGATATTCTTTTTTTTTAAGATTTTATTTATTTATTTGAGATGGAGAGAATATTTATTTGAGAGGAGAGAGGTCAGTGGGAGAAGCAGATTCCCTGCTAATCAGGGAGCCAGATGTGGGACTCAATCCTGGGACTCCAGGATCATGACTTGAGCCGAAGGCAGTTGCTTAGCCAACTGAGCCACCCAGGCACCCTAATTATGATATTCTTAAGGCTAGACCTCAAAGAGGGTTTTTGATGCTTTGTTCCTTAGTAATATATGTCTTAGGAGCTCTTTCTATTTGATGAAGTCTTAGAATATAGATAAGGTTCAATGATGTAGAGTTCGGAGCTGACGGACAGGAAAGAATTCTTGAGACATCTTTGGTGCAAAATGGTGGTTTATTAAAGCACAGGGGCAGGACCCATAGGCAGAAAGAGCTGCTGCCCCGGGGGTTGTGAGGAGTGGTCCATTATATGCTTGCAAGTTGGGGGGGTTTTTTAGGGATGATATAAGTCTCTAAGGAATTTTGGAAGCAAGGTTTCCAGAACCTTTAGGGGCTAGCAGTTTTTGGGAAAAAGGTTATTTATTACCAGTAATAAGACCTTTTTGTGAGACCCTTTAGATGTATATCTGTGGGCCATATGCTTGGGAATGATTGTCAACACTATCTTGGAGGGTTTAGAGATAAAGTTTCCAAAGGAATTGTTAAAGTAGACTTCCAGGGTCCTGGCTGGGGGAAGATGTCAGTCAGGCTAGGATTGTTAGCAAAGCCTTAAGGTGGGGGTAGTTGAGTCCCTAGAGGAATGTCCCTCTGCCTGTTTTAAGGGCTTGCCAGTAGATAAGAAAACTTAATAATTTTTCTTCTGCCTCTGTTTCCCATATCATATTGATGTAACACTACAAGTAGAGACTTTAGTCAACCATAAACATCCCTCCTGGTAAAAGGAGTCTCAAATCTCCCAATGGGACAGTGCCTGACTGGAATGACTTCACATCAGGATCAGAGTGTCTTAGAGACCAAAAGCCCCCAATAGATGATGGGAGGCCAACTTATTAAATACTGGGATGTGCTTATAGATATGCCTGAAATATACTTAAAACCTATCAAGTTTTAAACTTAGCTACTCTAATGCCTGACCCTGACCATCATACTTCTACAGAGCATAACTGTCTAGAGATTACTGATGTTTTTATTCTAGTCAATGAGAAGCTGGAAATTCCCCTCTCAAAATTTGAGACAGCAGTTAGTTTACTGGTGGCAACAGTTTCATGGAAAAAGGAACAGGAAAAATGGGTGTGCTGTAGTACTCACTTGTGCTTTGCAATTGACCAAGCCTTAAAAATTAATATTTATACTGACTCCAAATATGCTTTCCTAGTCCTGCATACTCATGGAGCAATTTGGAAGAAGAAGGGATTGTGATCAAGCCATAAATCCCCAATCAAATATGGGCTGAAATTGCTACTCTTCTTAAGGCTGTACACATACCCAAGGAGGTAGCTGTAATTCACTTCAAAAGGACATCCAAAGGACATGACCTTGGAATCTAAAGGAAACAGTGTGGTAGACGATGCAGCCAAGCAAGCAGCACAGAATAAACAAATATGAAGACTTGTACCGTCTGAATTCCAAGAAAGTCCATAAGACCAGTCTTTTCAGACTGAGAAATTCACATAGCCCAGGAACAATGATATTCAACAATGCACAGGACTGTCTCATTGATAAGGAAGGAAAAGATCTTTATACACAAAAATAAGCAGTGGAAGGTAATACTGGGTTTACACCAGGCTACTGATTTGTGTAGAAATTCCACGGAGGTAAGGAAAAAAAAAAAACAAAAAACAAAAAACAAAACTTTGCTAAGAAAATTGGTCTCTAGATTTGGACTCTCTTGGTCCCTACAAAGTGACAGAAGACTGTCTTTTATGACACAAATTCAAAAGATGACCCCCCAAAACTGCAGAGCCCTTGATTCCTTGACTGCAGTTAAAGTGATGAAGTTTTAGAACATAGGCGAGGTTCAGTGGGGTGAGGTCCAGAGCCGATGACCAAGACAGAATTCTTGACACATCTTTGGTACAAAATGGTGGTTTATTAAAGCACGGGGACAGGTCCCTTGGGCAGGAAGAGCTGCTGCCCTGATATCCTGAAAAGTGACTGATTATATACACAGGAGTTGGGTAGGTGAGGACAAAGGGGGTGTTCAGAAGGACTGTCACGGTAAAGAAGACTGTCAGGATACTGAAGGCATGGTTATTGTCAGGCCAAGGCTGTTTTCCCCTCTAATGAGGCACTAACATGAAGACAGTTGGGCGTTTCCTGGTGGAATGTCACATTCCTCCTATCACACATCCTTGTCAATGAGCTTTAGCTTTAGAAGAAATTTAACTTTATTTACATTTCCTTCCACCTCAGCCTCTTTCAGTTTTATGGAGGGGAGGGTGATGTTAGGGCTTTAGGAGCTGCGTTAATTGTCTCAGAAAGTTACGCTGTTGATAAGCTTCTTTGTTGTAAATCACTAGGACATTTGTAGATGGAGGGAGACTCCTGTCTTGCAGGATTGTGATCTCTACAACTTACCTATTTGTTTTTCTTTTAGGGCAGCCAGGAGTGCCTGAGGGATGTCATATGTCTCACCAAGGTGGGGTGGGTGGGTGTAAGGTGCCAGATTTCCCTTTGTTGTCAGCCAGCCTTCTGCTCCCTCATCAAAAGGAGGCCTCAAATTAGATGGCTGTCTGCTAGGGGGACTCAGTGGCTATGTGGCTCTAATTTGTGTCCATGGCTTCACTCAGGCTGGAGGGTCCCACTGTGCTCTGGGTTTTGCCTGGATGCACAGATGCATTATTAACACCATGACCAACCAGTCAACTTTCTAAGTGTAGTTTTATTTTTATTTCCTTAATTAATTAATTTATTTGACAGAGAGAGCACAAGCAGGGGGAGTGGGAGAGGGGGCTCTCTCTGACATGGGGCTCTATCTCAGGACCCTGAGATCATGACTCAAGCTGAAGGAAGATGCTTAGATGCTTAACAACAGAGCCACCCAGGTGTCCCTAACCTTACAAAGTTAAAACTCGTGGACGCATTCTGTGTCTCATTGGTACTACCACTTATTTTTTTTTTTTTTTCCTCTTTGGGACTGGAGGTGGTTGTTTGACAGAGGAAAGCACTTAAGTACATGATCAAAGCCCTAAATGACTCTCAGAATACCATTTCTCTACTAAATACTTAAGTAACAGGAATGCATGAAGCAGTTTTGCTGACTAGAAAGGTGTTAGATGTTGTAACAGCTGCACAAGGTAGAACGTGTGCTATCCCGAAAAGAAAATGCTGTGCACACAGTCTAGATGACCACGAAAGTATTTCTGGGTTTCTAACAGACATGGACAGTCAGATTGGCATGCAACAATCACTCTTCTTCATTCAATGCTTAGGGAAACTCCTAGAGTCCAGGAGATTTTGTCAGCTAACAGAGGACCTTTATTTAGGGTTCTTTTTGTGTTCGTTTTGTCCCAAGTTTCCCCACTCGGTGCTGAGATGCCTTACCTGCCATGACTTCAAGTCCACAGATGATCCTTTCCACCCAAGATGTCCACACATGCAGTCTCCCTTGGATTCAGCTGCTTCTGCTTCATAAGTCATGTCTGTATAAGCCCCAGATGACCAATGTTGACCCATAGGTAGGGACATCACTATGTATCTATTCAGCAGGTAGAAGTTACAAAAGATGAGAACTTGCACTCTGAGCAACCTTCAAGATTTAAGGGTAGAAACTGTTCATTGGGGGGGTGATATGAGAAATAAATGTGAAGAAAGATTATTATATTTTTCCTCACAATTACAGCCCACTGACAAGTCCTTGATATAGGCAGAGTAGCTCTCCCTCCAGGGATACAACTGCCTCCCAGCTTAACATTTTGCCAAAGGCAAAAGGCAATCTTAGCCCAACACCCAGGATCCTGTAAATCTCCTTTAACATATAAAAACTGCTTTGGTACCATCCTTTTTCTCTACCCTACATGTTGGCAATCATCCTCCAAACTTATGACCCACCCATCTACATCTGAAGGGTCTCATGCCTGAGATTTTATGAAACAGTAATAAATGACCTTTCCTAACAATAGCTAGCTCCCTCAAGGTGTTGGAAACCTTGTTACCAAAATATCTGGGAGACTTAAGGTATCCCTACCTTCCTCGGAACATGAAAGTGTATAATAGATCACTTGTCCTTCCTAATCCCAGGACAACTCTTTCTGCCCACAGGTCCTGTCCTCCAGCTTTAATAAAACCACATTTATACCAAAGGCCTCTCAAGAATTCTTCATTGGCCATCAGTATTGGAATCCTAATGCCTTTTCTGCCTCATCTATTGGGAAAAGAGATGACGCCAGACATTAACTTTTGAGATTATGAAAAGTTGCCCCAAAGGATTGGCAAACCGTTGTTGGACATGCATTTCCTATTTCCTGCGAATATATATGCCCTGTTTGAAATTCTCAATCCTCCCTCCTCCTCCTGTCACAGTGGCACGGAAGCTCTAGTAGCCTGTCTCTGAGACTCATGTCCTTCAGTTTCCCATAATTAAGTTTTTTTTAGTCTCCTTAAACTGTCTTACATCTTTTTAAATTATTAACAGGCCAAAATGAGGATGGAGCAAGAAAACCAAGTTTTTCTCTCCTAAATTCACTTCTGCTGAATGACCGGATTTCCATGTTTCAGACCCCAAATCTAATGTC
Organism: Neogale vison; assembly: GCF_020171115.1. Classification (NCBI taxonomy): domain Eukaryota; kingdom Metazoa; phylum Chordata; class Mammalia; order Carnivora; family Mustelidae; genus Neogale; species Neogale vison. Next base: position 47,580,989 of record NC_058097.1, on the reverse strand, counting down.
AACGCAGAGCGCGGGATCAAGAGGAACAGCAGCTTCATTGCTTCACTCACAAAAGAGGCCTCAGCAGGTCGGGCCAGCAAACCCACAGCATACCCGGTGGACAGGGCTGGGGTTTGTAGGGAAACAGAGGATCTCACCAGTTTCCACAAGAATTGTTCACCGTGTTTTCAGGGCGGAACCAGGTGTCTGAAACAGAGAAGGACTGAGAAGGAGAGATGGGAGGTGTTTGCACAGGGAAGGATTGGAGGGGAGAAGCAAAGGGTCATTTAATTTGAAATCGAGTCTCCTTGAAGCATTAACGCAGCCATTTTCATTTCTGTTCAGCTTGATGCTCTGAAGTGGTTTCCATTTCAGTCACCAGGACAACTGTAGGAAGACCACTTCATATGTTCCAGTGAGAAGCTATTCAGTATTTTCTGGAATGGTTAAAATAATGAAAAAGGCTAAAACACCATATTTCGTGGGGAATGTTGAGGAATCTGAATTCTCCTATAGTGCTGATGGTATGGAAAACGTACATTCAGTTTGGAATACTATTTTGGAGTTACATATGAAAATAAACATTTACCTAATGAAGGGGAGCATTTTGGCCGCCTAAAATATGTCTCTGGCCTAAGGATTACATGAGGCTGGTATTTTAAAGAAAGGGTAAAAGAAAAGCTCTGAAACCCAGGTTTCCCTTTGTGAGAGACTTTGCATTGATAAGGGAAAACTTCATTTTAAGGGTGTCTCCTCCTGTGTAGCAGAAAGAGGGAGAAGGGGTCAGTCTCCAGAAACTCTGATCAGTGGAGAAGACGTGGATCTAAATGTGGTCACAACCACAGCCTTGGTTTCTCTTCTTCTCGGGATCTCCTACCCAGATGCTTTCCAATAGCATCACCTGTGCAGTTTCAAGAAGGATCTTATCTGCTGCTCCTCCCCCTCAGATTCTACCCATTCATTTGGTAGAAACAACACTGTTGTGTTACTAAGGGTGGCAGGAGATTCTCAGTGGGCCAGAGGTAAGCACGAGGGCTTCTGGTGGTTTTATGGGAGTGGAGACCAGAGTTTGGCCCACAGAGAGGTAAGGTGGTCTCTGCTGCGTGAGTCTGGGAGGGTCAGGTCCATGCAGTGCATGGGTCCGTGTGTTGAAGCTGAATTTGTGGGCATTCAGTGGAAGGGGAGCCCCCTGAAAACTGAGAAGAAAAATTCAAAATTTAGTCTGGCAGTAGGAGCTTATTTGAATAGCTCCTGACACAATGGAGTAAGAATTTGAGCCTTTTCTGTGTTTCCCTGTCCTGGTCCAGGGAAGCAGGTTTGGTAAGAGAAATCTGTGTTCTTGGGAGGCTGACCCACCTAGCAGGGAATCCCTGTCTCGGCCCCAGGCTCATTCCGGATTTTCCCCCCCTTTCCCACCGTCCATGGTCACAAGAGTGGCACAAATGCGGAAGTAAAAGTGTATAAACTCCCCCCTTTGTTTGTGCCCAGGGCTCAGACCCTGGGAGAATGGTCACCCTCCTCTGAGCCCGCTGGTGTTAAATAAACTCCAATCCCCATGATCTCTCAGGGCCGCTCGGTTCTTCTGCAGGATCCAACCCGGTCCCAGAACAGTTTCCAGGTGCACAGGCTCCGTTGGTGACCTGAAGGGTGTTTTCTCCTGATGCTGCTGTGATTTCTCCACAGATATCTTGTGAGAAAGAAAGCTAGAGGGAGGTGGTGGTGAAAGAAAAAATGGACAGTTCAGGTAAGCCTGGTGTCCCAGGAGAGTCCATGTCATGTCTTCCTCCTAAAATTCCTCACTTTTAGAAATTGCAAATGTTGGTTCCTGTAGTTCTGATGATTCTCTCTTCTGTTTTCACTTATTTTGAAGATCTTTCCAGAAATGATACTCAAGGCCAGGTCTATAGAACCCTTCTCTGTATCCCAGATCCTTCTCTCCCGTGTTTCCAACCTACCTTAAATAGGACAGCAGCAGCTGTCACTGGGAGTTAAAGTCCTACAAGCATTGAAAATAGTTTCTGAGTGACAGACGCACAGGGGGAAGCCTTGAGTCTGATTCTGCTGCTGCTGAGGTCTGGTCCGGGGCTGTCAGTGAGGGAAAACCTTTGTCCTTTAGGTCCCATGTGCTTGCTTTTCTCAGCGCTGTGTACCCAGGGCTCAGAAAATCAAGAAATGAACTCAATGGATTTGGGTCCAGAATAACTCCAGATGTTCTCTGAGAGAAAAGTGTGGGAAGGGGGGTTCTTGAGACTTGCTCTTTAGAAGGTAAAGTAGGTGATAGGTCCCCAAATGATGGGTCCGTGATCAAAGGAGCGAGATGGATACAAAGCAAAGGTCAAACAAAGCTTTATTTTGTGCCAAGCATTGAGAATCAAACCGACCGGTCGGGGCCGCCTCTTAGAGAGAGAGCGACCCTCCCCAGCCTCACAGACTAACTTTTATAGAGCAAAGGCCAGGTGGTTGAACCTGGCCACACACAGGTGGCCAATGAGATTGTAACATGCAGAGAAAGTTGCATAGTCATGCTAGGTCACACACAGGTGGTCAATTGAATTACAATTTACCCTATAATAGACATTTGAACTAGCCTATCACCTTGGTCAGAATTGGTGCCCAAAAAGGCATCCAAAAGGTGGGGCCCGCACTCCTTGGTAGCTAGGGAGACAGTATGCACCTCCACCTGGCACGACTCATCTTGGAATTCGGGCTCTATTATCTCCACCTGACCTGACCTCCCCTAGTATTTGGGCTCTGTTATCAGGGACTGGTCTACCGTATTTTACTGGTTTCCCAGACTTGCTTTTAAGTAAGCTCTGCTGGGGAGGGGAGACAGGGTCAGTGTAAGTTTTATTGCATAAACAACAAAATCACTGTTTAACCGAGATGGAATCACTCTGGCTAAATAGACCCTTACAGTAGGTATTTTATGTAAAATACACTAAATAAAATATACTAGAGGGGAACCTGGGGGCTCAGTCAGTTAAGCCTCAAGACTGTAGTTTTCCCCTCGGGCCTTAATCTCTGGATCCTAGGATGAGCTCTTCCTTTGGCTGCAGGCTCTGCTGGGAAGCAGCTTGAGATTCTGTCCCTCTTCTTCTCCCTGGCCCTTGCACTAAAGTGTAAATGAATCTGTAATTAAGATTATACTGCCTTGTAGGGGACATGGAGACTCTGTTGTCTAAATGTGGTGTCTCTGCTGGTCAGGTGGGGACCCCGAACCTGGGTCCATGTTTGGATGGAGGAAGTCATGTGGGATTGAAGAGTTCACCTGAGGCAGAACCACACTCTTCGCAGTTCATGGAATATCCTGCGGGAGACAGGAGGCAGGTGGCAGAGGAGAGAGAGAGGCTCTGTGCAAGGAGCAGTGGGTGCGGTGGGGGCTCTTTTTAGTGCGGGAAGGTGAGGAGTTAGGGGGCTCAAGGAAGTTTCCCTCATCTGGGCACTGCCCTGGCTGTCAATAGTTCATTGGTTAGTTTGGGCCTGTGGCTCCTTTGAGCTGAGGCCCCTGATGGGTCTTTCTGGGTTCAGCAAGGGGGTCACTGTGGGCCGCTCTCCATGCCTTTGCTCAAGCCTGCTTGCCTCAAAGCAGCCCCTACAGAGACTGTAGGTGATTCAACTGTATATATCCTCTGTTTTCATGAGATGCGTAGTCTGAATTCCTGTTTTCAGACCACAAAAAAAAAAAAAAAAAAAAAAAAAAGATGGTGTGTCCTTGGGTGTGCCTTGGCAGTGAGATCACTTTTCTTTTTTCTTTTTTTTTTTTTTTAAAGATTTTATTTATTTATTTGACAGAGAGAGATTACAAGTAGGCAGAGAGGCAGGCAGAGAGAGAGGAGGAAGCAGGCTCCCCGCTGAGCAGGGAGCCCAATGCGGGACTCGATCCCAGGACCCTGAGATCATGACCTGAGCCAAAGGCAGCGGCTTAAACCACTGAGCCACCCAGGCGCCCCTGAGATCACTTTTCTTTATCTCTTCTCCCCAAAAGCATGTTGGACATCATCCTCCATGCATGTCCCCCACTGATACAGATCTGCAGGGTCTTCTGTCCAAGGTTTCACTCAACAGTACTAAGTGATCTCTTCATCACACCAGCCGGCCCTCAAGGTCCTGGGAACCTTGCTTTCAGCTTCCTTGGTGATGGCTGCGCTCCTGAGCCACTCACCATTATAGTGCAGACTGACTTCCTGCTCACACCCCAGTGCAGCACGTCTGACCCGTAGGACCTGTGCATCATCAGAAAGACCACAGCTTTTGCACCAAAGACATGTCAGTAATTGTTTCTTCATCATCCACTCCCATGCCCCAAGATTTCACATCAGAAACATGTCAAGAATTCTTTCTTGACCATTGGCTCCTCTCCTGCATGCCAACAGTTTGCAGTGGACAAAGAAGGCCATGACTTCTGTGTAGTTGATAGAGTTGACTTCTGGGAATGAAAGGAGTGAATATTCTCAACTAGCAGCCCTCTGCCTGATAGGCTTTTCTTTTACTCTACACCCATGTCAGGGAGAAGGAAAGGTAAGGTCTGGCTCTATGTAGTGACACTAACTTCCTCTTCCATCTTAGAGACCATCGTGAACTCTGTCAATGGCCACTTGATGAATGTGATATTTATTTCAGGAACTGCTGACATTCATGGAATTCTCTCAGGAGGAGTGGGGACACCTGACCCACACTCAGCGGGAACTGTACAGGGATGTGATGCTGGAGAACTACGGACACCTCCTCTTCTTGGGTGAGGAAGTCTCGTTCCAGATTTCCCAAACCTGACTGAGGGTTTTGTTCCTTCCTGTGAAGACTGCCTCTTGGGAGACTTCCCTCTGAATGACTGGAATTTGGATCCAAGCAGAAAGTGAAATAAGGAGGGGTTTGTAGATGGAGAGAAAAATCTTCATGACATTTCTTTTCAGCCTTGGCTTCTCCTTCCTCAAGGTAACATCCCTGTTGTAGATGAGTGGCAGTTCTTAACATCTAGTGACACAGAATGGTGCTGCTCACATCTTAAACTGAAATTTCCCCTGCTTATTACCATGTCTACTACTTGGAAGTGGAGGTCAGGATGTAAACACTGGAAATGCCTCCAGGGACTGTTGGACAACAGCTTTTGGGAAACCATTTTCTAGAATTCTACAGTGTTCCTTCTTCTCTGCTGAACACAAGCCTGATGGGAAGTTAGAATCCACAGCAATACTCACTTTTCCTTTTTCCTCATAAATGGGTCTCACTGTGTCAAAGCCAGACCAGATTATGTTTTTGGAACAAGAGAAGCAGCTCTGGGATGTGAAGAGAAACGAAACCATCCTTTCTTCTATCCAGGTAGGTGGGAATGAATAGGCAGATGACAGAGGGGAGGTCCAAGTCTGATGGAAGAAGGTAGACCTTAAGCTGTGGTTTGAATCTCTCTCCTTGAATGAAGATTAGTTGGAGACATGCCCACTTTCTTTTTTCTCTCTCTCCCAGAGAGACATCTGCTCTCCAACATTATCAAGCTCTTAGATTTCTCTAGGGATTCTCCTTCATTTCCAGTGATGGTCTGTCATGTCCACCAGGATGGTCAGGAGACTGCTTGGAAGGAGAGTGCCCCCTAAACTGAGAGTTCTCCTGGTGGGTCAGATGGTTGGACATTTGCCTTTGGCATTGGTCATGATCCAGGGTCCTGGGATCAGGCCCCGCATGGGGTCCCATCTTGGCAGGATCCTGATTCTCCCTCTCCCACTCCCCCTGTTTGTGTTCCCTCTCTCACTGACTCTCTCTGTTATACTAATAAAGTAAAAAAAAAAACCAAAAACAAAAAACAAAAAACTGAGACTCAGGAACTTCATCAGATAACAAAGCATCTTCCAAAAATGGACAGTGTGTAGTTTTATTTCCCTTCAAAAGTTCTTTTTTTAAAAAATATTAACTAATAGAGGGGTGCTTGGGTGGCTCAGTGGGTTAAGCCACTGCCTTTGGCTCAGGTCATGATTCCAGGGTCCTGGGATCGAGTCCTGCATCAGGCTCCTCGCTCAGCAGGGAGCCTGCTTCTCTGTCTGCCTCTCCCTGACACTCTTCCTGCATGTGCATTCTCTATCTCTGTCCAATAAATAAATAAAATATTTAAACAAAATAAAATATTAACTAATACAGAAACTTCCACTCTCTGTGTTGTATTCCTCAGTGGTGGAACAATGTAATGTCTGCATTTGTTTCCTAGTCTTCCCACATAAATAATGCTATTAGGGAACTAGAGTATTTAGAACTCAGATCTTGTAGCCTTTAATAAAGCCCCAGTCATTACCTAACTCAAAAAATGAATGAGCTTTATGCTTTTTGTCAATAAAGTTATGTGTATATTTGTATGTATTTGGATATCATACATACATACTCTGTGATTCCTACTGCTTAATTTCTTTCCTGGGTGAGTGTTCAGTGAATGTTGCAGTCTATCTAGATGAGTTGTCATCAACACAGAATTAATTTCATCAGGATTTGTGGGCGAATTTTGATTCTCTCTGCATGAAAGAAAAGGCTTTCTGGAATTGAAAGTAATTTTGAAACATTTTATAGCTCTGTACCATATTTTGGTATTAAATAAGAAAGATATATTTTATCTTTTTAAAATATTTATTTATTTGACAGACAGAAATCACAAGTAGGAAAAGAGGCAGGCAGAGAGAGAGGAGGAAGCAGACTTCCTACAGAGCAGAGAGCCCAATGTCGGGCCTGATCCCAGGACCCTGGGATTATGACCTGAGCTGAAGGCAGAGGCTTTAACCCACTGAGCCACCGAGGCACCCCTATTTTATCTTTAATTGTAGTACTATATCATGATATGTCTTGGTACCTTCCTCATTCACTTTTGTGTCTTTGGTGAGTATTTTCATTGTGGTTACCTTACAGATTGCTTAAAACAACTTAGAGGTAAAAAAAAAAAAAAAAAAAAAAAATTTAAATCTCATACCGTCAATTGCACAGAAAACTCTTCACCCTGTCTCCACCCCTGCACCCACTTTGTTACCGATATCACAGATTCTGTCTTTAGGTCGTGTGCCTTACTACCTACATCAAAGATTTTTATACTCTCTTAAAAATAAAATTCTGTAGCAGAAATAAACGTCAGGGATACCTAATTACAATACTTACAACACTACAGGTTTGTGTAATTATCTAAATATTTATGTTTAGAAGACAACTTTGTGTCCTCGTGTGGTTGCAGTTTGCAGTTTCTGTGTAGAATCCTTTTCATTTCATCAAGAGCATGTTCCTTTTTTTTTTTTTAAAGATTTTATTTATTTATTTCACAGAGAGAGAGATCACAAGTAGACAGAGAGGCAGGCAGAGAGAGAGAGAGAGAGAGGGAAGCAGGCTCCCTGCTGAGCAGAGAGCCCCATGCGGGACTCGATCCCAGGACCCTGAGATCATGACATGAGCTGAAGGCAGCAGCTTAACCCACTGAGCTACCCAGGTGCCCCAAGAGCATGTTCCTTTTACGTGTCTCAGACGACAGGTCTACTGGTAAACTTATAGCATTTTTACTTGGGAATGTCTTCATTTCTACATCTGTGGAAAAGAGTTTTTCCCAATAAAGTATGCTTAGTGGCCATTATTTATCTTGTAGTACCGGAGTACTCATTGCCGGCCCCAGTCCTGTGGTACCCACTGAGAATCATAGAGGAGAAGCTTGCAGTCTTTCCCTGTGGAATAGGTTGGATTTCAGCTTTTCACACATCTATGGTATTCATTGGTTGAGGGGTTTCCTTCTCTCTCTCCGTTGAGGGTTTCTAATGTAACATGTTGTTACATGTAACATGTTTTAATGTAACATGTGCCCATATTTGTATTCTGTCTCCCTTAATATGATCATGTCATTTTTGATCTTCATTCTGCTAATGTGGGGTCTTCAGGTTATGGTTTTCTATATGTTGGAGCGCCCTTAATTTCTGGACTGTTTCCTACTTGATGATCTTGTAAAAAGGGAAAATGTGCTGTTGATTCAGATTGCTATTTATTGTGGACTTTGAGTGAGTATTCCTCACAGGTAGAGTTTTGCAAACTTCGTCATTTGTAGTGTCTTTGTCTAGCTTGCATGAGCTGGTAACGCTGGTGCCACAGACAGAATGTTCTGCTAGTTTCCCTGATCATCACTCCTTGGAAATATTTGAGGAGATTTGCAGTCCTTTCTTCTTTAGTGTCTTTCTGTGTATAAACCGAATTCATCCAGCATACAATGTTTGTTTATTGGGAGTTTTTTTCTTTTATTCATCCTTCATTCTGTTTTGTGCTTATAAATCAGTTATTTATTAATTTTTTTGAATGATGGAGTCTAAATTGGTTACACATTTTTTTTTTGAAATTCATCTTTTGGTATGAATTTGTGGGCACTGATTACCCATTGTTTTCTTTATAAGTACTTTTATTCCTACAGTCTTTTATACTGTATCTACTTTTACTTCTTCACCTCTCAGTTTAGTCGTTCTCTTCTCTATTATTCTTCATTTAGTTCATGGGTTGTCAATGATGTTGATCTTTTCTGACAAATGACTCTTCCTATGGTTGATATATTCCTATTTTTTTTGTACTCTGTTTGGTTCATTCGAGTTTTCTGTTTTCCATCATTCTGCTAATTTTACACTCATGAAACCCTTTTCCTGATGGTTAGAGATAAAGGAAATTGATTTTTGAGACAGCAAATATGTGTGACCATACCGCAGAATTATATATTAGGATATATGGTCAGTATGTTTTGTGCCATGTTACATTTCCATGGAGAAATAAAGTCCTGATGAGTCCTTCTCAGCATCTTTCTGACATTGTCTGATTGACTTGATGCTTCTATATTAGCATTCAAGGGTATATTCTTCTGAATGTAGTAAGTGCAATGGTTTTATTTTATTTGAAATCTTTCAGCTATATCTTCATCTGACATGCAGAGTTTTCCCCTAAAGTGCAGCATAGAAGGTTCTTTCTAGAACTGACCAATGCACAGACACAAACATAGTGCTGTTGAGATTTTACACTTACGCACAGATGGGGGCAATGATGAGGACAGTGAAGGGCATCAAAGAAATCCTGGATGATACATCCGAACCAAGGCAATTGCTCTTAATGAGAATCTCACTGCTATATATGGTGAAGGATATAAACTGTTGTGGAAAACCTCCCTTTTAAAGTCAACTGTTGCACAGAGCAGTGGGTCTCTGTCAGCCCAATCTCCAATCATATAGTCAAACATAGCTATTTGTGGACAGACCATTTGGAACATCTGAACAGTAACCTAGTCCATGATGAGAATAATGATTTGAGCCATTTGGAAGATAGGATTGGCCTGACCTTTCAGCCAGATGTTTCTGATCATCAGAGATTTAGAAATGAAGAACAAAGTGTTCAGTGGGATCCATTCAAGAGGGGCTTCATTGAGGAGTCGACCCTCCAGGATACCAGAGGCTTCTCACTGGAGACAGACTTGCTCAGTGCACTGAATCTGAGAAAACATCGAACCAGAGCTCCAGTGTTCACAGATGTGTCAGGGCTAGGTTTGCATAGAACCATTATGAATGTGATAAATGTGGAGAAGGCTTTCATCCAAGCTCTAACCTCAGTTTACATAATGGTCACTGTTCGAGACATTCCTCATAACTATAATGAATGTGGGAAAGCTCATAACCAGCCCTCCAGTCTTGGTGATCATCAGAGAATTCACGAGGGAAAAAACCCATTCAGATGTAATAAACCAGGGACTATGATTAGTCAGTCATCAAGCCTAATATCAATAAGATAATCCTTAGAATAAACGACACTTACCTTTTTAAGGAATGTGGTAAATTGTTTGACTGCCACTCAACACTATCTCAACATTAGCAAACGCATACTGGAGAAAAAATGAAATATGAAGAAGGTGGTTAAACCTTTAAGGACTATTCATCAATAAATGGACATAAGCAAATCTGTACTGGAGGGAAACTTTACCAATGTGAAGAATTTGGAAAGTCACTTAACCACAGCTCAAAACTTATGCAACATTGTAGAATTCATACTGGAGAGAAACCTTACCAATGTGAAGAATGTGGGAAGGCCTTTAAACAGAGCTCAGGGCTGACCCCAACATCAGATAATTCATACTGGAGAGAAACCTTACAAATGTCAAGAATGTGGCAAGGCCTTTAGGTGGCCCTCAAACCTTACTCGACATCTAATTCATCCTGGAGAAAAACCTTACAAATGTCCAGAATGTAGCAAGACCTTTAACTGGTCTTCAGACCTTACTCAACATCACCAAACGCATAGTGGAGAGAAACCTGACCAAAGTCAAGAATGCGGTATGGCCTTTAGCTGGGCTTCAGCCCTTACTCATCATCATAGAATTCACAGTGGAGGGAAACCTTACCAATGTCAAGAATGTGGCGAGTCCTTTAAACAGAGCTCAGTGCTTACCCAACATCACATAATTTATACTGTAGAAAAACCTTACAAATGTCAAGAATATACCAAGGCCTTTAAGTCACCCTCAGAACTTATTAAACATCAAATAATTCATATTGGAGAGAAATCTTACCAATGTAAAGACTGTGGGAAGGCCTTTACATGGCTCTCATCACTTACTAAACATCACCGAATTCACACTTTAAACCTTTAAACCTTTAAACAGAGCTCAGGGCTGACCCAACATCAGATAATTCATACTGGAGAGAAACCTTACAAATGTCAAGAATGTGCCAAGGCCTTTGTCCAGCAGGCACACCTTACTAAACATAGAATTCATACTGGAAAGAAACCTGACAAATGAATTTAATGTGGCAGAGCTTTTAACATGCAAACAACCCTCACTGGATGTGAGAAAATTCATACTGGAGAGAAACCTGCAAATGTAATGTATATGAGAAAACGTCCAAGGATTGCTCCTCCCTTACTTCATATCCGATTTTATATAGGAGAATAACTGTAAACAGAGAGAGCATGTGTGTGATTTCTCAAAGAAGCTCCCAACTTACTTAACATTCTAGTTACCATATAGGAGCAAAACTGTAAAATGTAAAGAAAATGGACAAGCCTTTTTTGGAATTCAATCCTTACTCAGTCTCACAAAGTGCAAATGAGTTTCAAACCCTTGTAACATAATGTGGGTAGATGTTCATTTTAATAGACACTGGATATTATTCACCAGAGAGTGCATTCAGGAATGTAACTTGAATGGCATAAATATTTAGAAGACTATTTAATTGCATATTAAATTCCAATAAATGTAACATAAATCAAGTAAATGAATACTTTCTTCACTCTATTCAGACATTACTCTGTATGAAAATAGTGATTATAAGGAAAATTCAAACATTTAGAACGTGTATATGGTATTCTGCTTCAACAGATTTAGTGAATGGACTTTTACATATGTATAAGGGATTTCAATATTTTTATGTTTTACATTGACCCTATGTAACTTTTGTGACTAACAATATTCATGTATTTTACTCTGAAATCTCTCCTGAGAATCCCTTTACTCCTGCTGAATATGGAAGAGCATGTGGCAGATTGTTGCTCCATCAAAGATACCAGATGCCCTGCTACATTAAGTGGATGCATGCGTGCTTAATTTTCTATGGAAGATGTAGGACCATATAATATACAACGTACGAGGAAAATCTCTATGGAGATGCCTATGGTTAAAACATTGATGTAAGCTACCATGAAGTAGGTAGATGTAAGCTACATGATGTAAGCTACCATGAAGTAGAACACCTACTACTCCATGTTTTAAACTAAAGAACTTCCTCAATATTAGAAATAGAAGGTTTTACTAATTGTTCTTTAAGAAAAGGAGGTGGCAGGCAGTACACTACCGAGGCATCTTTGTAAGCACCATTGATTCGTAGTATGACTTGATGTGGTTAAATGAGGAAATCCTGACAGATAAGAAGCAGGGTAGCTAAGCCTTCCCTACAATGCCATACCACTGAGCATGTACATTTCTTAGGAATGTACCTCAGTCCTGAAATTTTGGAAATCAGGAATCCCACATCCTTCTGACAATATGCGAATGCTTCTGCACATGTGTATTCTGTATTTTGAATGGTGACGATAGACTGGATTTGAAATGCATAACTTAGTGTATGTGTGAACTTCATATATTTTCATTAATAAAACCTAGTGTGTTTTAACATATGGATATGGGTGTGTCGTGAATGATGTGTTATCCTACTTCCACTATTAATCTCTCTCATTGAAGGTTGCAGGTTAATGATAAATCAATCACCTGTTTGGTACTGGAGTAAAACAATATACCTAGTAATCCATTTTTCCAGTAGTCTGAAGGTTTCAGAGGTATGTGACTGTTTTACCCCTCGTCTATGCTATGATTCTCTCCTCTTTGTGAATATGATGATACTACCATGGGTGTATTACCAAGGTATGTAACATAGAGATATTGTTGGTGTTTTAGCTCACATACTCCACGATGCTGCTACTTGGCATTGATTTTGTGTAGCTAGTAGTTTTGTCGGGGCTTTACACTGACAGGAGCCCTTCTCAGTAGTGCATTCATACTGCAGGGTCACAAGTTAGTGGAAGATCTAATAGGTCATTTGTACCCTGTCCTTATGACCCACCATCTCTCCTTTCTTTCTTTTTTTTTTTTTTTACAGATTTTATTTATTTATTTGACAGAGAGAAATCAAAAGTAGGCAGAGAGGCAGACAGAGAGAGAGAGAGAGAGGAGGAAGCAGGCTCCCTGCTGAGCAGAGAGCCCAATGCGGGACTTGATCCCAGGACTCTGAGATCATGACCTGAGTGGAAGGCAGCGGGTTAACCCACTGAGCCACCCTGGCACCCCCATCTCTCCTATCTTATAATGCTTTCCCTCCCATGTCCCTCAGAGAACCTTCCCCCTATCCCAGGTCTTCCCTAAGTCTGTTTTAGTCAGAATGGCATATTCTGCACTTAGGCTTGCGACTCTATAGTTCTGCACCATGACCCCAAATGAAATCATGTGCCCCATGTTCTACACTGAGTGTTGTTTTGATGTGTCTATGAAGTACACATGCGCCTATGACCATGTTATGTGTGTCATAGATACCCCTTAAGAAAGAGAAATCTATCCTGATAGAAGTGATGTTGTAGCTCAGGGAAGAGATAGAATGTATTTAAGATGACGAATTAGCATGTAGAGGAGGAGAAGTGTCCCAAGTTACCCAAGTGACTCCTTAGATGTAGAACAATAATTTCTACTTGTTTTAGGTCCTACTTATCCCTTGATCTCTGGCTGTATTTCCCCTTATTTTTCTTTCCATCTACATAGGCACCACAGCCATTCTTTTTTGCCTGTGCTACAGAGACAGTGTCCTCAGATAATGCTTCATTGAGATTACATAGATGGAAAGCCAGTGGGTATTAATTCAGACATTTAGCACGACCATGTGGGATGTGAATCTCAGCAAAATTTGAGGAAGGCACCACCCTTATAAAGAATGACAAGACCTATTAATAGGATATGTGAGGAACTCTTTACAGTGTGGGGAGGGAATAGGAGGTGGCTCCCTTTAGTCACTGTAAAGGCACAGGCAGCTCTTGCTGGTGTTATCTGATCAATACATGTAATGGGGAAACAAAAGCCATTTTTGCCAAATGTAGGTTTCTCTGGCTACGGAAGTCCTGTTTTATCTTGATGATTTGATTGACCTCCTGTGTCTTCCTGAGGACTAATGCTGTTGGATATCGGTGATTACTGTATTTCCCCTGGCTAGATCTGTGACAAGATATGGAGAAGGCATTGGAGGATTCAATCATGTGGGCAGCTTTAAGATGTCACATGGTAGAATAGATGTTTGAGATGAAGAAGCCTTCTGGGCAGTGGAATAGACAAGATCGGCAAGGCTTATGCTATGGTTGCTTCCAAGGCCTGTTTCCCAGGTACATAACCCCAGTGTAGGTAATAAGATCCACTGTGGTTGGGTAATCCTTGAGGGAAGCTCCTTCCTACTGTGCGGGACCTTCTACCCTTTCCTTGACGCCATAGTGAGTGTCATTCTACGGCACCTGGGTGGCTCAGTTATTAAGTGTCTGCCTTGGGCTCAGGTCATGAGCCCTGTATCTGGCTTCCTGTTTAGAGGGAAGCCTACTTCTCCCTATTCTCCTGCTGCTGCTTGTGTTCCCTTTCTCACTGCGTCTGTCTCTGTCAAATAAATAAAATCTTAAAAGTATAATATTTTTATTAGGGGGTAGGAAAAGAATAAATGAAACAAGATGGGATCAGGAGGGTGACAAACCATAAGAAATTCTTAATCTCACAAAACAAACTGAGGGTTGCCGGGGGAATGAGGGTAGGGAGAAGGTAGTGGGGTTAAGGACAAATGTGCTATGAAATGTGTAAACCTGGTGATTCAGAGACCTGTACCTCTGGGGCTAATAATACATTGTTTGTTAATAAAAAAAAAAAAAATAAAGAACTAAATTTTTTAAAAAGAGGGAGAAAAAATAATATTTTTAAAGATATAAAGAAACTGGTGGAATCATTTATAATCTACTTCTGTCTGCAAGATCCCACCCCCTTAAGCGCTAAGCATGCAACCACCTCCTTCAGTCATTAAAAGTGTAGGTCTTAGGGGCTCTGGGGGTCAGTCAGTTAAGGGTCTCACTTTGGCTCAGGTCATGATGTGAGGTTCCCAGCACATAGCCCTGCAGTGGGCTCCCTGTCCAGTGGTCAGTTGGTTTGTCTCTCTTCCTCTGCCCATCACCATCCATCACCAGGAGGGCATCTCTCTCAAAGAAAAAAAAAACAAAAGTGTAGATCTTTCTGAGCACAAGTCCCACCCACATGCTACTTCAATAAACTTACTAAGTTGCACCATAATGCATCACAGAAGTTCTTCCTGACCACTGTGCTGAAGGATCTGATAATTTTATTATCCAGAAACCCAAGCTGGCTACCATTCCATTAAAAAGCCAATGCATAGGGCATGAGTTTTGATTGGAATGGAATATCAGCATTATTCAGGAGGCGAGCCACTTGGAAAGAAGACTCATGATCTAAAATCAACTCCAAGGAATTTACCAGGCCTTCAGAGTTTTGAAGGAGCTTGAGGTCAGTGAATCAGGAGGAGGGAAGCAGGACAGTCTGACACAGTTCTTGATGGCCTGCATGCTCACTGTGCCTCCTATGGACATTACAGAGGTGCTTGCAGTATGTGTATGTGTCCCCATACACATACCCACCGCCCCAGGGGGTGGGATTACTAGTCCTTCTTGGAGACAATGTGTAATATATAGACGTACAGAGAAGGGTTTACTCTATCATTCATGGAAAGGTGCCTGCAGAAATTTAAAGGCTTTTAAGTTGGCCCATGAGGCCAAGGGAGGGTTTCAGCTTAAGTTAAAAACCTGTCTTGGGGCACCTGGGTGGCTCAGTGGGTTAAAGCCACTGCCTTTGGCTCAGGTCATGATCTCAGGGTCCTGGGGTTAAGCTCCATGTCAGGCTCTCTGCCCAGTGGAGAGCCTACTTCCCTTCCTCTCTCTGCCTGCCTCTCTGCCTATTTGTGATCTCTGTCTGTCAAATAAATAAATAAAATCTTAAAAATAAAAAGTTAGAAACCTGTCTTCAAGGTTTCTCCTGTGATACAAATGGCATTAATGCCTTCTGCTACACTGCTGATTTGTGTGTGTGTGTGTGTGTGTGTGTGTGTGTGTATTCAAGAATCAATTAGATGGAGGAACTTTATTAGGAAGAGAGCTGGTCATGATGTTGGAAACAAAGTCAGAAGAAAACATACTAATATGCTTATACCTACAGGTCATTGACATATCTTTGAAACAGGCAGAGTGACATTCCTCCAAGGACTCAACTGCCATGACGTTAATAGGTTGCTAATTGGAAAAGACAATCCATACCTGAACTCTCCAACCCCTAGCAGGATCCTGTAAGTCTACTTTAATATAAAACATTTCCTTTGAAAACTTCCCTTTCCTCTCAAACACCCTAGCTGCCTATTGGTAAACATCCTCCAAGCAGATGGCCCACGGATAAACATCAGAAGGATCGCATGACTAAGGATTTTTGGTTGGTAATAAATGACCTTTTCCCAAGAACTGATAGCCCCCTCAAGATCCTGGATAGCTTGCGTCTAAAATTCCTTATATACTTGTGCTATATCAAACCCCCTTCAACTTGAAAGTTTATAATGGACCACACCTCATGACAGAGTGTGGTCTTTCTTCCCCTGGGTCCTGTCCCCATGATTTCATAAAATCACCTTTTGCACCATAGACATCTTGGGAATTCGTTCCTTGCCATGGTTATCAAACCATAACATTCTTTCCTACATGGATACCAGAGATTAACAGTTTATATCACAAACAGTTGCCTACCTATAACAGATACATATAAAAATGTTCAACATCATTAGCCATCAGGGAGATCCAAATCAAAACCACATTGAGATACCACCTTATACCAGTTAGAATGGCCAAAATTATAAGACAGGAAGCGAGTGTTGGAGAGGATGTGGAGAAAGGGGTACCCTCTAACACTGTGGTGGGAATGCAAGTTGGTGCTGTCACATTGGAAAACAGTGTGGAGATTCCTTGAGAAATTAAAAATAGAGCTTCCCTATGACCCTGCAATTCCATTCCTGGGTATTTACCCCAAAGATACAGATGTAGTGAAAAGAAGGGCCATTGGTACACCAATGTTCATAGCAGTAATGACCACAGTCACCAAAGTGTGCAAAGAGCCAAGATGACCTTCAACACCCGAATGGATAAAGAAGCTCTGATCCATATACACAATGGAATATTATGCCTTCATCAGAAAGGATGAATACCCAACTTTTGTATCAACATGGATGGGACTAGAGGAGATTATGCTGAGTGAAATAAATCAAGCAGAGAGAGTCAATTATCATATGGTTTCACTTACTTGTGGAGCATAAGGAATAGCATGGAGGACAATAGCATGGAGGAGAAGAAGAGGAGAAGTGAGTTGGGGGAAATAAGAGGGGGAGATAAAGCATGAGAGACTGTTGACTTTGAGAAAGAAACTGAGGGTTATGGAGGGAATGGGGTCGGGGGTTGGGTGAGCTTGGTGGTGGTTACTAAGGAGGGCATGTATTGCATGGAGCACTGGGTGTGGTGCATAAACAATGTTGGAACATTGGAAAAAATAAAACTGCAAAGAGAAGAAGAAGAAGAAGGAGGAGGAGGAGGAGGAGGAGGAGAAGGAGAGTTGCCTACCTGGGGGACAAACCATTGTTTAATAAATATTTCATCTTTCCTTTCTCTTCTGAATATAATCCCCTCTTTGGAAATTGGAAATCCTACCTCCTCCTTCTTAAGTCACCATGACACAGAAGCTTTACTCACCTGTAAGGACCTATTTAGTAAGAGGCTTTCAATAAATTTAACCTGTCCCTGCTCCCCTTCCCCCAGGGGATTTACTTAAAAAGAAGTCCTGGAAACCAGCTCCACTATAACAAAGCCCAGATACAAGGGTGGGTCAGGCCAGTGGAGACATCGGATCAGAGGGGGGTTGCATACTGTTTCCCTAGCTACCAAGGAGTCTGGCCCCACCCTTTGGGCGAATTCTGACCAAGGTGATAGGTTGCTTCAAATGTCTACTAGAGTAAACTGTAATTAAATAGGTCTTAGCATCACTGTGGAGTTTCCTGTGTGTGTGTGACAATCTCATTGGCCAATTGTGTGTGGCCAGTCCCGGCCGCATGGCCTTTGCCCTTAAAAGCTAGTCTGTGAAAGGAAAAGTGTTGCCCTCTATTGTAAGAGGTGCATCCCCGAAGGTTCAGTTAGATTCTTGATGCTTGGCGTGAAATAAATCTTTGCTTGACCTTCGCTTTATATCAGTCTCACTCCTTTAATCTTGGACCCATTATTAGGCATAACTCTCCTCTCTTTGAGCCTATGTCTTTCTTGTTCCCATAATTAAGAACTTCATTGTTTTCTCTACTGAAAATGTCTTACATCATTTTAAGTCTTAGACCAGCTGAAGAATTGAGAACAGCACAGGAAAGCAAACTTTCCTCTCCTCACATTCATTCTGTTGTGTGAACTGACCTCCATGCTTCAGACCTGGAAGAGAACATGCAGACAGAGCTGGGGATCAAGGGCAGTGGGAGCTTCATTGCTTTGCCAGCCAAGGAGGCCTCAGCAGGTTGGGGCCTTCAAACCTGCATCCCACCTGGGGAAAGAGACCAAGGGTTTGTTGGGAGATGCTGGATAATGGCCAATTTCCAGAGGAGTTTGTCTGGGCCACCAGCCCTGTTCATCATGCTGTCAGGGTGGAACCAGCTTCCTGAAACAAAGGGCTGAGAAGTGAGAAGAGGTCTGTGGGGAAGAGAAAGGTTACTTTTTTTGTTAATGGAGTCCCATTGAAGCATTAATTGCTTTTTTCTTTGTTCAACTTTATGTCTTTCAAGTGGTTTTCATTACAGTCACCAAGATAGTTGTTGTCAGAAGACTGCATACTTTACACTGAGAAACCACTCAGTGTTTTTTGAAATGGCTAAAAAAAGAAAAAGGATAACATCCAATTTTCCTGAGAAGGCTGAGAATTAGAATTCTCGTATATTTCTGACGGGAGGGTAAAAAAAAAACAAGCAGTGTGGAAAATTGTGTGGCAGGTCCTTATGAACAGAAACACTGAAAGGGAATATTTTGTCACCCTAAAATATGTATTTTTGGCCTGAGCATTATTTTCAGCTGGTTATTTTGAATCAAAGGCAGATAAAGAAAGAGCTCTGAAATCCTGTTTACTTTGAAAGAGACATTTGCATTTATACTGGAAAGTTCAGTTTGTCAGTGGTCTCCCTCTTGTAGCAGAAAGAGGGAGAAAGTGTCAGTCTCTTGAAACTCTGATGGTGGAGAAGGCGGGGCTTGAAGTCTGCTCCCAGCCCCAGCCTTGGTTCCTCCTGCTTGGCCTGGTCACCTCCCCAGTTCCTTCCCAGTAGGGTCACCTGTGGAGTTTCAGGAAGGATCTTCTCTGCAGGCCTCCCCCTCAGATTCTGTCAGTTGGTTTGGGCGAAAGCAACACTGTTGTGTTAATTAAGGGCTCCAGGAGAGTCTCCGCGAGGCCAGGGAGGAGCCTGAGGGCTCTCGGTGGGTGTCTGAGAGCGTATTCATTGCTTTGGTCTCTGCTCCGTCAGTTTGGGAGGGTCGGGTCCCTGCAGCCCGGGGTTCTGATGCTGACGCTGAAGTTGTGAGTGGCGGTGGCAGGGGACCCCTCCCTCCCCCGACAAAGCAGGTGAGGAAAATGCAGGGATGGGTGTCCTCATGGGAGTTAACAGTTTCTGAGCTGCTCCTGACACAAAGGACTGGGAGGATGGGCCTTTTTGCATCTCCAAATCCTGCCCGAGGGCGAGCGGTGTGAGGAGAAGGAGCTCTTGTGCCGGATTTCAGGGCATTTTTTCCTGATGCAGCTGTGATTTCCCACAGATCCCTCGTGAGGACGAAATCTAGAGGTGGACGGGAAGGCAGAAATGGCTGGTTCTCAGGTGAGCCTGGTGTCCCCGCGGAGCGTGTCCTCTGTTTCTTCGCAGACCCTCACGTTTGGAAGCTGCAGATGCGGATGCTTCAAGTTCGAATGCTTCTCGCCTCCACGTTCACCTCTTTTTAATACCTGGTCAGGGGGCGCCTGGGTGGCTCAGTGGGTTAAGCCGCTGCCTTCGGCTCAGGTCATGATCTCCGGGTCCTGGGAGCGAGTCCCGCATCGGGCTCTCCGCTCGGCAGGGAGCCTGCTTCCTCCTCTCTCTCTCTCTCTGCCAGCCTCTCTGCCTACTTGTGATCTCTGTCTGTCAAATAAATAAATGAAATCTTAAAAAAAAAAAAAAAAAAAAAAGATCTGGTCAGAAGTGATACTCAGGGTTAGGTCTTTAGAATGCTTCTCTATTTCCCAGAGCCTTCTGTCCTGTCCCCAACCTGACTTCCATAGTGCATCAGCCACTGTCACTTTGACTTAAAGTTCCCCAAGGAGTGACAGTATTCCGGTGATGGCAGATCCAGAGGGGAAGGTGTCGATTCTGAAATTCCTGTGGCTGATGAGGTCTGGTCCTGGGATGTCAGGGACGGAAAGCATTTCTTGTTTGGGCTCATCTGGATTCTTGATCAGTGGTGTGCAGCTGGGCACAAAGGAAATGCGGACAGAAGCTCGGTGGGTATGAGTCCAGAAAAACTTGGAAAGTTCCCATTCTAAGAAAGGGGGTGTATGTCTCTCCATCTTTAACACGTGAAAGAGATATTCTGCTTAAAATCCATTGGAAGAGGGTGCCTGGGGGCTCAGTCAACTAAGGTTGGATCTTGGTTGCAGCTCAGGTCGGGATCGGAGGGTCCAGGACTGGTATCCCTGCTTGCAGTTCTGTGCCCTGAGGGGAGTCCGCTTGCCATTCTCTTTCTCCCTCCCTTTTCTGCACTTCCCCATCTCCTCTAAAATATAAATCAATCTTGGGGACCGAGGGTGGTTCCGTTAGCTAAGAGTCTGCTTTCTGCCTTCAGCTCAGGTCATGATCCCGGGAACCTGAGATCCAGCCCCACATCAGGCTCCCAGGTTCCCAGGTGATGAAGTTCTAGAATATAGGTTAAGTTCGGTGGGGTGAGGTCCTGAGCCGATGACCAAGAAAGAATTCTTGAGACATCTTTTGTGCAAAATGGTGGTTTATTAAATCACGGGGACCAGACCGTGGGCAGAAGAGCTGCTGCCCCACTATCCTGAGGAGTGGCTGATTATATACACAGGAGTTGGGTAAGTGAGGACAAAGGGGCTGTTCAGAAGGGCTATCAGGGTAAAGAAGACTGTCAGGATATGCAAAGCCTGGTTATTGTCTAGCCATGGCCGATTTCCCCTCTAATGAAGCACTAACAAGACAATTGGGAGTTTCCTGGGGAATGTCACATTCCTCCTATCAAACATCCTTGCTAGTGAGATTTAGGTTTAGAAGAAATTTAACTTTATTTACATTTTCTTCTACCTCAGCCTCCTTCAGTTTTTATGGAGGGGAGGGCGACATTAGGGCTTGAAGAACTGAGTTATTTGCCTCTGGAAATTGGGCTATTGATAAGATAGCTTCTTTGTTATAAATCACTAGGACATTTGTAGATGGAGGGAGACTCCTGTCTTGCAGGATTGTGATCTCTGCAAGTTAACTCTTTGTTTTCCTTTTAGGGCAGCCAGGGGTGCCTGAGGAAAGTTACACACACTACAGAGGGGAGCGGGTGGAGAGGGGCTGCAAGGTGCCTGCTTTTGCTTTGTCGTCAGCCAGCCTCCTGCTCCCTCATCATTCCCCCCCTGAACAATTTTGACCTTTAATTCTTTAAGGTAGTTGAACGTGGAAAGTTTCATCTTCTGTAACTTCATCCTGCTGAATAGGGGCGTAGAACTGTCCCTACCTACTTGGGTCAACATTGATCAGTTGAGGAATGTGGAGGGGAGTTACAGAAGATGGAGGCAGCTGAATCCAGTGCGGACTGTGAAGAAGTGTCTCTGTGCGTGGTAAGGATCATCGTGAAGTCTTTGCAGCAATGGAGTCTTGGCACCAAGTAGAGGAACAATGAACAAGGCAACACATAAAGATTAATAAGGCTATAGAATGAGAAGCTCAAAAAGGAGATTTTTAATTTTGGGCCATAGTCCTCCTTTAAACAGGAACTTAACCAATCACTGAGAGGAAGAGAAGGATCTTGTAGAGCCTTAATCTGGGTATTCATATCTTGTATTAGTCCTGTGACATTTTTGCGATAGTCTGGGATGAATATGCAACATTCTGCTTTGATAATTGCTCATGTGCCGCCCTGTGCTGCTGTCAGGACATCTAAGGCCATTCTATTTTGTAGGACTGCCTTGCGTATCTGTGAGACTTTGATATTAAGTAAAGAGATGCTATTTAGTGAATCACTGAGTGCCTTTGTAGTATATGTATTAAGGGCTTCTACATGCCAAATGACACCCTCTAGTCCCACAGACGGAGCCAAAATGGATGTTAAGTGACCGTACCATTTAAAAACAGATCGTGTCCATCTTTGCTTTAAATGGGGGAGATTAGCTGGAGTGGCTATGGTTTTAGTAATGTGCCCATGAATTCAAGCAAATCCTAAGGTACAGCGACCTGTACATTCTGGAGGAAGGCAGGGCCACAGGTTAGTTCCACAGATCCAGTGGGTTCTGTTTGGAGCTGGCCATCTAATGCCAGGTCGCCTTACCCAATCAGTACCAAACCAGTCAGTAGCTTGGAGTACTATTATTTGGGGACACATTTCTTTTTTTTTTTTTTTTTAAGATTTTATTTAAAAGAGAGAGAGGGAGAGAGCAAGCACAAGCAGACAGAGTGGCAGGCAGAAGCAGAGGGAGAAGCAGGCTCCCTGCCCATCAAGGAGCCCAATGTGGGACTCAATTCCAGGACGCTGGGATCATGACCTGAGCTGAAGGCAGCCGTTTAACCAACTGAGCCACCCAGACATCCCATTGGGAACACATTTCTAATGATAGCCATCCCAGATGTTGTGTTTTATTTGCCGAAGTATCATATGTATGATTTCTTTGTTCCCGGCATTAAAGTGCCTTTTTAAAATTTTATTTTATTTATGTATTTGAGAGAGAGCATGAGCAAGGAGAAGGTCAGAGGGAGAAGCCGACTCCCCGTGGAGCTGGGAGCCCGATGCGGGACTCGATCCCAGGACTCCGGGATCATGACCCAAGCCGAAGGCAGTCGTCCAACTAACTGAGCCAACCAGGCGTCCCTTAAAGTGCCTTTTGATTGAGCTGTGCATTAGTGGGTGTGAGCCACAAATGTGTATCCCAGATTTGATATATGCCATTGTCAGTATAGCGATATGGAGGGTTTTGTAACTTAAGCCCATATTTGATTGGGGAGTTAGGCTTGACAGCAATCCCCTTTCCTTCCAAATAGCTCCATCAGCATGTAGTACCAGGAAGGCATATTTGGAGTCAGTATTAATTTTTATTTGTAAGGCTTTGGCGATTGCAAAGTGCTAGTGAGCACTATGGCACACTTAGCTTTTCTTATTCTTTTTATGAAAAGTATTGTCATCAGTAAATCAGCTGTCATTTGTATTTTTAACAGGGACATCTTAAATCTGGCCAAAAGAGTAAGCAAGGTCAATAACGTCTGAACATTTTTGCTGTACAGAGAAAGAAGTACAGTGATCAGGTTCAGGCATATGGGTAACTAGGTTTAACGTTTGACAAGTTTTAAGTATTCTTTCTTTTTTTTTTTTTTTTAAGAGACTCAACATTAGATTTTCATTTAGATGAGATTGAAAGGTTAGAAAACACAAATGGGAAGACCACAAAATACAGTAAATTAAATGTAACTGAATGGGAAATTGGGCTGAATTTAGGAATGATCAAGAGGGAAAAGGAAACCGAAAAATTAAAAAAAAAAAAATTCTTGCTCAAAATAACAATAGGAAAAAAAACATACACACATCATATTTCCACAGGGAAATTTGGATTGACTAGTGGGAGTTTTAAGTATTATTTCTGGCATATCTGTAAGTGTAGCCCAGTATTTAATAAGTCGCCCCCCATCATCCATTGGTGCCTTTGGCTTCTAAGACAAATCTGGACCTGATATGAAGTCATTACAGTCAGGGACTGTCCCATAGTGAGCTTTGAAGCTCTTTTTATGAGGAGGGCTGTTCTATGCTTTGCTAAAGCATCTGTTTGCAATTGCACCTCAGAGGTGCTAGGATAAATATGACTAAGGGATGAAACCATTAAGAAGCCCTTTGAGTGATCCAGCCTTAATGATATCCTGATTACAGAGGATCATTGGCAAGTGGGAGAAAACTTATTAAGAGATAAGGAGAGTCCCCCAAGCATCATCCAATCCTATCATAAAGTGGGATTGTCCATTACCTCCACTAGTCCATAGTTAATGCTATTGAGTGCAGTATGCTGGCTTTTAGGCAGTTTCATTATTCCAGCCACACACAAGGTGAAAGTTAAGTTATACAATTTTGGGGGAATCAGTTTCATTTTTCCATTTGTTTAAATATTTAAGCTATGTTCCCAATGGGTTCTGTTATTACTTCTTCAGAATATTAGGCAAGATCATGTAATTGAGCTATTGTGTAACTTCTCTGAAGTTTACCTCGAGTTGTCTGGCTTAGGTAAACAAACATTTAAAGACAATCAAATCTAGAATTTGACATCCATAAAGGTGTGTTATTAAAAAAAAATTCTCTCTAAAATAACCCTCATTTCCAGAGATAGAGATATTGGGACTAATTTATTTGAAAAACAAGTCCAATTTTAACAAACTAGGCCTAATTATTTACACAAGCTCAATAAGAACTGTGAGTGATCATATAGATCTTTTAGAATCTGCTTTGCTGGAACTTCTTATTAGGAATCTCTAGGTTGAACTTTTAGTGGCCTCTTTAGGCCAGGAGCCAAGCCACATAGTTGCCATCAGACATGCCTGCAAACCTGTCGATTTGGGCAAAGTCACTGCTCACGTTCCTCTCTCCTTGTGCTAGGACCAAAGTTGTTGTACCACGGGTATCTCAACAATCCTTTCTTCATCATTTACTCCAGAACCCAAATATTTCACATCAGAAACATGTCTAGAATATCTTGACCATTGGTTCCTCTCCCACATCCCAACACTTTGTGCTGGATAAGGAGGGCTGTCACCGCTTTGTTGTGGATAGAGTTGACTTCTGGGAGTGAAAGGAATGAAGGTTCTCATCCAGGCAGCCCCCTGCCCCATAGGTGCTTATTTTTTTTTTTAAGATTTTTTTTATATTATTTATCTATTTGACAACAGAGATCACAAGTAGGCAGAGAGAGAGGAGAAGCAGGCTCCCCGCTGACCAAATTTTATCTTAGGAAACATCATGAACTCTGTCAGTGGACACTTGGTGACTGTGGTATTTATTGCAGGGACAGCTGACCTTCAGGGATGTGGCCATAGAATTCTCTGAGGAGGAGTGGGGACACCTGACCCACACTCAGCGGCAACTGTACCAGGATGTGATGTTGGAGAACTACGAACACCTCCTCTTCTTGGGTGAGGAAGACTCCTTCCAGATTTCCCAAACCACACTCAGGGTTTTATTCCTTCCTGTGAAGACTGTATTTTGGGGGATTTCTCTTGTAATAACTAGAATTCAGATCCAGGCAGAAAGGGAAATAAGTAGATGGAGAGAAAAATCTTCATAATGTTTTTTTCTCAGCCTTAATTTCTCTTTCCTCAAGGAAACATCATTGCTTGTGTAGATGAGTGGCAGTTCTCAACCTTTAGTGACAGAATGGTGCTGCTCACATCTTTTTTTTTTAAGATTTCTTTTTTTTGACAGACAGATCACAAGTAGGCAGAAAGGCGGGCAGAGAGAGAGAGAGGAGGAGGAAGCAGGCCCCCTGCTGAGCAGAGAGCCTGATGTGAAGCTTGATCCCAGGACCCTGGGATCATGACCTGAGCCAAAGGCAGAGGCCCCAACCACTGAGCCACTCAGGCGCCCCTGCTGCTCACATCTTAAACTGAAGTTTCCCCTGCTGATTATCATGTCTACTACTTGGAAGTGTAGGTCAGGATGTGAACATTGCAAATTCCTCCTGTGAGTTCTTTTTTTTTTTTTTTTTTAAGACTTTGTTTACATATTTGACAGAGAAAGATGACAAGTAGGCAGAGAGTCAGGCAGAGAAAGGGGGGAAAGCAGGCTTCCTGCCAAGCAGAGAACCTGATGTGGGGCTCAATCCCAGGACCCTAAGATCATGACCTAAGGTGAGGGAAGAAGCTTACCCCTGAGCCACCCAGGTGCCCTGCCTCCTGTGTGTTCTGAAGGGACTGTTGGGGAACAGTTTTTAGGAAACCACTTTCTAGGATTGTACAAGATCATCTCTTCTCTCCTGAACACAAGACTGATGGAATGATAGAATTGGCAGCAATAGCCATTTTCCTTTTTCCTCATAAACAGGTCTCCTTCTGTCAAAGCCAGACCTGATTATATATTTGGAGCAAGAGAAGGAGCTCTGGGATGTGATGAGAAAGGAGAACATAGGCTTCCATCCAGGTAGGTGGGAATGAATGAGGCAGATGACATAGGGGAGGCCCAAGTCTGAAGGAGGAAGGTAGACCTTACGCAGTGGTTTGAGTAGCTCTCCTTGAATGAAGATTAGTTGGAGACATGCCCAGTTACTTTTTTTTCTCTCTCCCAGAGGAACATCTGCTCTCCAACATGATCAAGTTCTTAGATTTCTCTAGGGATTCTCCTTCAACTCCACTGATGGTCCATCACATCCATAGGGAGAGCCAGGAGACTCTCTTTCAAAAGAAATCTGAGAGCTTTTTATTGTTTTGAAGGCCTTGGGGAAGACATCCTATTTCTGATGACCTGTGCGCTATGGCCTTCGTACATTCTGCTTTTTATTATGGGACAAGTAGGTCAGGGTAGTTGTATGCACACTGGAGTTTGGTGGCGAAATTCCCGGAACACTGGAGACAGATTTTTAACATGTTCTGGCTTATACTTTCTAAGGTATGGAGGCTTTAATCTTAGTCTTACAAAATTCAGTTTCAATAACTTCATCAGATAACAAAACAATGCCCTAAAATGAGAAAATATACTGCTTTATTTCCCTTTGAATGGTCTTTTTTTCTTTTTCTTTCTTTCCCTTTTTTTTCTTTTTTTTTTTCCCCGTATAGAAATTTCTGCTCAATGAGTTCCATTCCTAAGTGGTAAAACACTCTAATGTCTCTAGAATTCCGACATAACAAATGATATTGGGGAACTAGCACATTAGAACTTGAACTTCTATCCTTTAAGAAATTATCATCTATTACCTTATTTTTTAAAAATTGCGTCATTGTATGATTCTTCCATGAACTTCTTGTAACTTTGTCCTGTGTGTTTTCACTTTCTATTTAGTTTTATATGAGATTTATCTTTGAATTTTTTACATCAAATGTCCTGATACGACATGGGCATGTGCTTTATAAGAAGTGAGTTAGACAATTAGTAATACTCCCATATAGTTTGTTTAAAAATTTTATTTCTTCGAGACAGAGAGAGAGAGAGAGAGAGAATGAGTATGGAGGGGAAGGGCAAAAGGAGAGGGAGATGCAAAGTCCCTGCTGAGCAGGGAGCCCAGTGTGGGGCTGGATCCCAGAACCCTGAGATCATGACTTGAACGGAAGGAAGATGCTTCACTGACTGAGCCCCCAGGTACCCAAAATCTCCATGTGTGGATTTCTTGTGTTCAGTAATGCAGTGTTGCTTCATGGGAAATTAATCATGAGGTTTTTCTTCTTCTTTCCTCAGAATGCATCAGTATTTAGCTCCAAATATTAATATAATATACAGTGTGTCTCAGCATATTTTCACCATCTATGATGTTTATTTATTCAGAAATGAAGATGCTGTTTGTTTCCTCTGTTGTAACAGAATGGACTATAGTGTTACATTCTGTGGAGGAGAACGAATATATTAATACCATAATGCACGTCTTTCAAGCTTTTTAAGTGTTCATAAAATTCTCATTTACACCTCTTTATGATTGACTTAAATGAGAATTCTTCACAATATTATAGTCCATGAAGACATGACACTCAATTGCTTGATTTTCATGGGTACGTGGACACGGTTCAAAATTATGGTAATATAGAAGTTTTCCTTCTCTGTCATACATCAGTGTTTTATTTAGAATTTCGTGGGTTGAGTTTTCTCTTACTCTGGTTTGGTAATTTCCTAAGAATGTGCTTCCTTGTCTGGCTCATTCACGACATTAGCTAGGTGTGGGTTGGGTTTTATCTGTGCAGGTTGTTAGAGGAAGAGAATTTTCAGCTCAGTATATTTCAGCATATTTCAAGACCATGTGAGTATAACTCAAAAAAGAATGAGCTTTATGCTTTTTGCTGGAAAATTCTGTGTGTTTTTGTCTTGTGTTTGTATGTCACACATATATACTGTGTCACCCCTACTTTCTGTCTCCTTGGTGAGTGGTCAGTGAATGTCGTTCCATGTCTAGGTGAGTTGTCATCCACATGGAATTGATTTCATCATGTATTTGTGGGTGAATTTTTATTCTCTGCATGAGAGAAATACTTTTATTGAATTCAGAGTAATTTTCAACATTTAATACTTATGTATATACTTCTGTTTTGGTATGAAATACAAAAGATATACTTTATCTAATTAATTGTAGGATTAATACCCATGATATGTATTGGTACCTTTGTCATTGAGTTATGCATCTTCTATGAGTACTTTCATTGTGGTAACCTTAGAGATTCATTAAAACAACTTAGCTGTAAAATGAACATTTTATAAACATTTTTATTTTAAAAATATTTTATTTATTTATTTGACAGAGAGATAGATCACAAGTAGGCAGAGAGGTAGGCAGGGAGAGAGAGGAAAGCAGGCTCCCCACTGAGCAGAGAGCCTGGGTGGGTCTTGATCCCAGGACCCTGAGATCCTGAACTGAACTGAAGGCAGATGCTCAACTGACTGAGCCACCCAGGCACCCCTAAAACAAACCTTTTAAAACTCAGTGTCAATTATATAGAAAATTCTTCTTCCTGTCTCCACACCTGCACACCCTCTTGACTTTGTTACCGACATCACAAATCCTTTTATGTTGGATCCTTTATTACCCACATTTGTGATTTTTATTCTTCTTTTTTTTTTCCCCCAAAAGCAAACTCTGTAGCAGAAATAAATGTGACTGGTATCTCATTTGAACACAGCACGTTTGTTTAATTGTCTACATATTTACGTTCAGTGGAGAGCTCTGTGTTCTCGTGTGGTTGCAGTTTCTGGGTAGAATCCTTTTATTTCATCTAGAAAGACTTTAATGTCCTGGTAAGATTAGAGGGGTTTTTACTTGGGAATGTCCTCATTTCTGCCTCTGTGGAAAATAATTTTGCTCGGTAAAGTATTGCTGGTGGCTATTTTTCAATCTTTGAGTACCTGAGTACGTTATGCCAGGCCCCATTGCTCTTCAGACTGCTGAGAATCCTCCTAGTGATACTCTAGGAGCTCTTGCACAAGATGAAGTGGATTTGCCATTGTGTTTGTTTTTAGATTTATTGATTTATTTGTTTATTTATTTATTTGACAGAGAGAGGTTATAAGTAGGCGAAGAGGCAGGTAGAGAGGGAGAGGCAGGCTCCCTGCTGAGCAGAGAGCTGGATGGGGGTGGGGGGGCTCAATCCCAGGACCCTGAGAACATGACCTGAGCCAAAGGCAGGGGCTTAACCCACTGAGCCACCCAGGTGCCCCTGTCATTGTGTTTCAAAAGTCTTTCTTCATCTGTGGTGTTGGGTGGGTTAATTACAACATGTCATGAGTTGTCCCATTCTTTGTATGTGGTCTGCTGTATATACCATAGTTTTATAAGGAAGTAATTTGAAGAAATAAAATATGAAGGCAATCATAGTGAAAATACATTTACTGTTGTGCACTGGATTTATCAAGCAAACTTCTCTGTGTCCTAGTGGACCACTGTTGATGAAAAGCACATTATTCAATGGTTAACTGTATTTGTTAGCAGACCTGAAAGGATTCAGGGGCAGATGAATCTTTAGAGAGGGAAAATTATTTTCAGTGTGATTCATTTTTCCTATTGACTCTATTTTGTACTTGTATATGGATGTTCAAAGAAAGCCAGAGTAGCAGAAATTTCATCAGATAAACTAGCCTTTTATCTTTTGTTTATACTGCTTTGATACCAGGGTACTGCTGATCTCACAGAATGGTTTTGACTGTATTTCTCTATTTCAAAGTTATAAGATTTCTTCTTATTGCTAAGATTTTGATAAGGATTGTTGGGGATGATTTTTGTAAATGTTAGTTTCTTTCTCTTGTCCTGAACCATGGCTCACCATCTAAGACCCACGGGGTCTCCCCAATGATCGCTAATTGAACAAAGGCACTACAAATATAATGATAGGCCATAGCTACACAATTCTCAAGGACTATCGATCAAATTTTACCCTGTATATTTCTCCTGTTGTTTTGTGAGGATAGAGAACACAAGCAGAGATTTAGGGTTTTGATCTGCACAGAATGCAATGTGTCATATTAAGCTAAAGGCAGATTTTGAAGTCCCAAAACTAAGTAGGAAGAAGCACATGTACATATATATGTGTGTGTACCTATATCTTCAGAAGGAAAAGGAATCTTGGCTCAAACCAGGTCATTTCCAAGTTTGAAAAGTGGTGATTTCCTAGCAAGCAAAGAGGTTCTAGATTTATAATAGAAATAGTTTTCTTTTCTGTATTGTATTGAATTTATGCTTGCTACATCTGGTGTATCTTAGTTTGAGAATCTCCCTATGCAAATTGTCTCTTACATAACTGGGTCTTATTCCTGTAGGATCTACTCTGTTTTCCTTATTCCTGTGTCGACCTGTTGCTTACCTACCTCAATAGAGATTTTAACAAGAGTTTCCAAGGAGTGACATGGTATTCTAAATTTAATTTAAATGTGAGAGTAATTCTCCAGGGAGCATTATAAATTCCATGTAGTTAAATTGATAGACTTCATTCCTGCCTTTGCAGTTGGACAAGTAAGAGTTCCTTAGTTACTCTTCTTTTCCCTTCTAGGAAGTGATGTCATCAGTGTTGGTCACTTCAGTGTCAGCATTTGATTAGGTAAAAATGTGGGCGCCTGGGTTGCTCAGTGGGTTAAGCCGCTGCCTTCGGCTCAGGTCATGATCTCAGGGTCCTGGGATCGAGGCCCACATCGGGCTCTCTGCTCAGAAGGGATCCTGCTTCCTCCTCTCTCTCTGCATGCCTCTCTGCCTGCTTGTGATCTCGCTCTGTCAAATAAATAAAATAAAATCTTTAAAAAAAATGTGGATATTTCACAAATCCTGTTTTGTTTTGTTTTGTTTTTTTAACACTTACTTGAAGGAAACAAAGATGGGACAGGGCTGGGTGCTGAGTAGATGTTCTAACTTAAACAGAAGACAGTGTTCTGTTAGGAGTGATGGAGCAGCCCAATGGAAGAGATGAAACAGATCTAGGCTGAAACATTGGTCTGCATTCTTCATCTGTGGAGAGGACCTCGTCCAAGACTACACTACTGACTCTGAGTCTAGAAAGAAAAATTGTACTTTCTTTTTTCCCAAAGCCTGTCCAGTTCTTCTGTCCCATCTCTATTTCAGTGATGGAGGCATCACAGCTGACTTTCCCTTCTGTGTTCTGGAAACCTCGTTGTCACTGTATTCCCCCTCCCACCTAAGCCAGGCAGGACCTTGCTTAGCCTTAGGGGTAGCTTGGAGTTTTCTAATGCCACTGTAAATGGTTGATAACAGGATCATGTGAGGCCTATGTATGTTTTAAATACAATTTTGCCACCACTGCACTAGAAGAGAAGCAAAAATCAATCACTGGGCCACAGAATTAGTTCAGGCACTTGGCACTGGAAGTTGTGAGGACAGATAAAACATGATGTTGTGACAGTTTGAGAGGAAGCTAAGTGCTGTGGAAATGAAATATGGCAAAGTCTTGAAATGTGAACAAAGATGTGGTAGAGAGGTCCCTTTGGTCACTGTAAGGCCTAAGGAAGCTAGTCAGGATGAGCAAATGGGACAGAGATGCCTTTCTGGGAATTGTAGCTGTCTAGGACATCCGATGCTTTTCTCATGATGTATTGTATTCCCTGCTGTCTCGAGGACCAGTTGCTATTGGATGACAGAGATAACTGTACTCTTTGAGGCCCAGATGCATGGAGTGTGTGGAGAGAGGATATTAATTGATTTAAACATGGTGGGCATATCTTTTTTTTTTTTTCTCCAATTTATTTATTTTCAGTAAAACAGTATTCATTATTTTTTCACCACACCCAGTGCTCCATGCAAGCTGTGCCCTCTATAATCCCCACCACCTGGTACCCCAACCTGCCACCCCCCTGCCACTTCAAACCCCTCAGATTGTTTTTCAGAGTCCATAGTCTCTCATGGTTCACCTCCCCTTCCAATTTACCCAAAAGCACATACCCTCCCCAATGTCCATAACCCTACCCCCCTTCTCCCAACCCCCCTCCCCCCAGCAACCCACAGTTTGTTTCGTGAGATTAAGAGTCACTTATGGTTTGTCTCCCTCCCTATCCCATCTTGTTTCATGGATTCTTCTCCTACCCACTTAAGCCCCCATGTTGCATCACCACTTCCTCATATCAGGGAGATCATATGATAGTTGTCTTTCTCCGCTTGACTTATTTCGCTAAGCATGATACGCTCTAGTTCCATCCATGTTGTCGCAAATGGCAAGATTTCATTTCTTTTGATGGCTGCATAGTATTCCATTGTGTATATATACCACTTCTTCTTTATCCATTCATCTGTTGATGGACACCTAGGTTCTTTCCATAGTTTGGCTATTGTGGACATTGCTGCTATAAACATTCGGGTGCATGTGCCCCCTTGGATCACTACGTTTGTATCTTTAGGGTAAATACTCAGTAGTGCAATTGCTGGGTCAGAGCAGTTCTATTTTCAACATTTTGAGGAACCTCCATGCTGTTTTCCAGAGTGGTTGCACCAACTTGCATTCCCACCGACAGTGTAGGAGGGTTCCCCTTTCTCCGCATCCTCGCCAGCATCTGTCATTTCCTGACTTGTTGATTTTAGCCATTCTGACTGGTGTGAGGTCATATCTCATTGTGGTTTTGATTTGTATTTCCCTGATGACAAGTGATATGGAGCACTTTTTCATGTGTCTGTTGGCCATCTGGATGTCTTCTTTGCAGAAACGTCTGTTCACATCCTCTGCCCATTTCTTGATTGGATTATTTGTTCTTTGGGTGTTGACTTTGTTAAGTTCTTTATAGATTTTGGACACTAGTCCTTTATCTGATATGTCGTTTGCAAATATCTTCTCTCATTCTGTCAGTTGTCTTTTGATTATGTTAACTGTTTCCTTTGCTGTGCAAAAGCTTTTGATTTTGATGAAATCCCAAAAGTTCATTTTTGCCTTTGCTTCCTTGCCTTTGGCGATGTTCCTAGGAAGATGCTGCAGCTGAGGTCGAAGAGGTTGCTGCCTGTGTTCTCCTCAAGGATTTTGATGGATTCCTTTCTTACATTGAGGTCCTTAATCCATTTTGAGTCTATTTTTGTGTGTGGTGTAAGGAAATGGTCCAATTTCATTTTTCTGCACGTGGCTGTCCAATTTTCCCAACACTATTTATTAAAGAGGCTGTCTTTTTTCCATTGGACATTCTTTTCCTGCTTTGTCAAAGATTAGTTGACCATAGAGTTGAGGGTCTATTTCTGGGCTCTCTATTCTGTTCCATTGGTCCATGTGTCTGTTTTTGTGCCAGTACCATGCTGTCTTGTTGATGACAGCTTTGTAATAGAGCTTGAAGTCCGGAATTGTGATGCCACCAACTTTGGCTTTCTTTTTCAATATCCCTTTGGCTATTCGAGGTCTTTTCTGGTTCCATATAAATATTAAAATTATTTGTTCCATTTCTTTGAAAAAGACGGATGGTTCTTTGATAGGAATTGCATTAAATGTGTAGATTGCCTTAGTTAGCATAGACATTTTCACAATATTTATTCTTCCAATCCAGGAGCATGGAACATTTTTCCATTTCTTTGTGTCTTCCTCAATTTCTTTCATGAGTACTTTATAGTTTTCTGAGTATAGATTCTTAGCCTCTTTGGTTAGGTTTATTCCTAGGTATCCTATGGTTTGGGGTGCAATTGTAAATGGGATTGACTCCTTAATTTCTCTTTCTTCTGTCTTGTTGTTGGTGTAGAGAAATGCAACTGATTTCTGTGCATTGATCTTATATCCTGACACTTTACTGAATTCCTGTACAAGTTCTAGCAGTTTTGGAGTGGAGTCTTTTGGGTTTTCCACATAGAGTATCATATCATCTGTGAAGAGTGATAATTTGACTTCTTCTTTGCCGATTTGGATGCCTTTAATTTCCTTTTGTTGTCTGATTGCTGAGGCTAGGACTTCTAGTACTATGTTGAATAGCGGTGGTGATAATGGACATCCCTGCCGTGTTCCTGACCTTAGCGGAAAAGCTTTCAGTTTTTCTCCATTGAGAATGATATTTGCAGTGGGTTTTTCATAGATGGCTTTGATGATATTGAGGTATGTGCTCTCTATCCCTACACTTTGAAGAGTTTTGATCAGGAAGGGATGCTGTACTTTGTCAAATGCTTTTTCAGCATCTATTGAGAGTATCATACGGTTCTTGTTCTTTCTTTTATTGATGTGTTGTATCACATTGACTGATTTGCGGATGTTGAACCAACCTTGTAGCCCTGGGATAAATCCCACTTGGTCGTGGCGAATAATCCTTTTAATGTACTGTTGAATCCTATTGGCTAGTATTTTGGTGAGAATTTTCGCATCTGTGTTCATCAAGGATATTGGTCTATAGCTCTCTTTTTTGATGGGATCCTTGTCTGGTTTTGGGATCAAGGTGATGCTGGCCTCATAAAATGAGTTTGGGAGTTTTCCTTCCATTTCTATTTTTTGGAACAGTTTCAGGAGAATAGGAATTAGTTCTTCTTTAAATGTTTGGTAGAATTCCCCCGGGAAGCCATCTGGCCCTGGGCTTTGTTTCTTTGGAGATTTTTAATGACTGTTTCAATCTCCTTACTGGTTATGGGTCTGTTCAGGCTTTCTATTTCTTCCTGGTTCAATTTTGGTAGTTTATATGTTTCTAGGAATGCATCCATTTCTTCCAGATTGTCAAATTTGTTGGCGTAGAGTTGCTCATAGTATGTTCTTATAATTGTTTGTATTTCTTTGGTGTTAGTTGTGATCTCTCCTCTTTCATTCATGATTTTATTTATTTGGGTCCTTTCTCTTTTCTTTTTGATAAGTCTGGCCAGGGGTTTATCAATTTTATTAATTCTTTCAAAGAACCAGCTCCTAGTTTCGTTGATTTGTTCTATTGTTTTTTGGTTTCTATTTCATTGATTTCTGCTCTGATCTTTATGATTTCTCTTCTCCTGCTGGGCCTAGGGTTTCTTTCTTGTTCTTTCTCCAGCTCCTTTAGGTGTAGGGTTAGGTTCTATACCTGAGACCTTTCTTGTTTCTTGAGAAAAGCTTGTACCGCTATATATTTTCCTCTCAGGACTGCCTTTGTTGTGTCCCACAGATTTTGAACCTTTGTATTTTCATTATCATTTGTTTCCATGATTTTTTTCAATTCTTCTTTAATTTCCTGGTTGAACCACTCATTCTTTAGAAGGATGCTGTTTAGTCTCCATGTATTTGGGTTCTTTCCAAACTTCCTCTTGTGGTTGAGTTCTAGCTTCAGAGCATTGTGGTCTGAAAATATGCAGGGAATGATCCCAATCTTTTGATACCGGTTGAGTCCTGATTTAGGACTGAAGATGTGATCTATTAGGACCGAGGATGTGATCTATTCTGGAGAATGTTCCATGTGAACTAGAGAAGAATGTCTATTCTGTTGCTTTGGGATGAAATGTTCTGAATATATCTGTGATGTCCATCTCATCCAGTGTATCATTTAAGGCCTTTATTTCCCTGTTGATCTTTTGCTTGGATGATCTGTCCATTTCAGTGAGGGGAGTGTTAAAGTCCCCTACTATTATTGTATTATTGTTGATGTGTTTCTTTGATTTTGTTATTAATTGGTTTATATAGTTGGCTGCTCCCACGTTGGGGGCATAGATTTTTAAAATTGTTAGTTCTTCTTGTTGGACAGACCCTTTGAGTATGATATAGTGTCCTTCCTCATCTCTTATTACAGTCTTTGGCTTAAAATCTAAGTGATCTGATATAAGGATTGCCACTCCTGCTTTTTTCTGATGTCCATTAGCATGGTAAATTATTTTCCACCCCATCACTTTAATTCTGGAGGTGTCTTCGGGTTTATAATGAGTTTCTTGGAGGCAACATATAGATGGGTTTTGTTTTTTTATCCATTCTGATACCCTGTGTCTTTTGATTGGGGCATTTAGCCCATTTACATTCAGGATAACTATTGAGAGATATGATTTTAGTGCCATTGTATTGCCTGTAAGGTGACTGTTACTGTATATTGTCTCTGTTCCTTTCTGATCTACCACTTGTAGGCTCTCTCTTTGCTTAGAGGACCCCTTTCAGTATTTCCTGTAGAGCTGGTTTGGTGTTTGCAAATTCTTTTAGTTTTTGTTTGTCCTGGAAGCTTTTAATCTCTCCTTCTATTTTCAATGATAGCCTAGCTGGATATAGTATTCTTGGCTGCATGTTTTTCTCGTTTAGTGCTCTGAAAATATCATGCCAGCTCTTTCTGGCCTGCCAGGTCTCTGTGGATAAGTCAGCTGCCAATCTAATACTTTTACCATTGTATGTTACAGACTTCTTTTCCTGGGCTGCTTTCAGGATTTTCTCTTTGTCACTGAGGCTTGTAAATTTTACTATTAGGTGATGGGGTGTGAGCCTATTCTTATTGATTTTGAGGGGCATTCTCTGAACCTCCTGAATTTTGATGCTCGTTCCCTTTACCATATTGGGGAAAATCTCCCCAATAATTCTCTCCAGTATACCTTCTGCTCCCCTCTCTCTTTCTTCTTCTTCTGGAATCCCA
Organism: Neogale vison; assembly: GCF_020171115.1. Classification (NCBI taxonomy): domain Eukaryota; kingdom Metazoa; phylum Chordata; class Mammalia; order Carnivora; family Mustelidae; genus Neogale; species Neogale vison. Next base: position 47,544,515 of record NC_058097.1, on the reverse strand, counting down.
ATTATTCTAATGTTGTTTCGTCTTATGGTGTCACTTATCTCTCGAATTCTCCCCTCATGGTCCAGTAGCTGTTTGTCTCTCCTTTGCTCAGCTTCTTTATTCTCTGTCTTTTGGTCTTCTATATCACTAATTCTTTCTTCTGCCTCATTTATCCTAGCAGTGAGAGCCTCCATTTTTGATTGAACCTCATTAATAGCTTTTTTTGATTTCAACTTGGTTAGATTTTAGTTCTTTTATTTCTCCAGAAAGGGCTTTTATATCTCTGGAGAGGGTTTCTCTAATATCTTCCATGCCTTTTCAAGCCCGGCTAGAACCTTGAGAATTGTCATTTTGAACTCTAGATCTGACATATTAGCAATGTCTGTATTGATTAGGTCCCTAGCCTTCGGTACTGCCTCTTGTTCTTTTTTTTTGTTGTGAATTTTTTCGCCTTGTCATTTTGTCCAGCTAAGATTATATGAAGGAGCAAGTAAAATACTAAAAGGGTGGCAACAATCCCAGGAACATATGCTTTAACCAAATCAGAAGAGATCCCAAATCGTGAGGGTGGATTTCTCCCCCCTCACAATTGGGTGAGGGATCTCCTGATTGGGATCTCTTCTGATTGGGATCTCCCAATCTCTTCTGATTGGGATCTCTTCTGATTTGGGGATAAAAAGAGGTTCAAAAAGAAAGAAAGAAAAAAAAGAATTAAAAAAAAGATTTTGAATTAAAAATTCAATCAAGAATTTAAAAAAAAGATTGACGAGATTGGGATCTCTTCTGATTTGGGGATAAAAAGAGGTTCAAAAATAAATAAAGAAAAAAAGGATTAAAAAAAAGAAAATGAAGAAAGAAAAGTAAAAAAAGAAAATATATATATATATTAGATAAACTAGTTAAAAAACGTTAAAAAGAAAAGGGTAAAAGTTAAAAAAATTTAGCAGAAGAAGAGAAAAAAATGAAAAAGAAAAAAATTAAATTAACTGCAAGACTATAAAATCACAGGGAGAAAGCCATGAGTTCAGTCGTTTGTTTTCTCCTCCTCTGCAATTCTGCTGCTCTCTCCTTGGTATTGAAACTGCACTCCTTGGTAGGTGAACTTGGCAACCTTTTTGATCTTCTGGGGGAGGGGCCTGTTGTAGTGATTCTCAAGTGTCTTTCCCCCAGGCGAATTGCACCGCCCTTACCAGGGGCCGGGCTGAGTGATCCGCTTGGCTTTGCTTTCAGGAGCTTTTGTTCCCTGAGCGCTTTCCGTAGAGTTCCGGAGGACGGGAATACAAATGCAGCCTCCTGGTCTCCGGCCCAGAGACCCCGGGGCCCCGCTCCCCAGTGCGCCCTCAGAGAACAGCTCCTAGTAACTTGCGTCTGCCTAACCTCCGGCCGCGCTCCGAGCTTACCATGCCTGCGACCGGTTCAAGGCAACACTGAGCTGCGAGCTTACTGTCGGCTCTGTCTCTACAGCCGGCTTTCCCATTCCAATATCTGCAAGTTCTGCAACACTCAGACACCTCCGATCCTTCTGTGACCCTGCGGGACCTGTGGTCATGCCGACCCCGCGTGGGCTTCGCCCCGGTTTAGCCTCCGGAGCGATGTCCCTCAGCGGAACAGACTTTTAAAAGTCCTGATTTTGTGCTCCGTTGCTACGCCGCTTGCCCCTCCCCCCGTTGTCTATCTTCCTGTCTCTTTGGATTCACTTCTCCACCAGTCCTACCTTTCAGAAAGTGGTTGTTTTTCTGTTTCTAGAATTGCTGTTCTTTTTCTCTTCGATCTGCCGATGGATTTGCAGTGTTTGCAATCTTTAGATAAGCTCTCTAGCTGATCTCCTGCTAGCTGAAGTAGTCTCAGCCTGCTACTTCTCCGCCATCTTGACTCCTCCCCCATGGTGGGCATATCTTAAAGATGTCACATGACAGAGTAGATGTTGAAGATGAAAAAGGTTGCCAAACAATACCAGTGAGAACCAGCGAGGTGTGTGTTCTGACTTAGTTCCTACAGAGGTTGTCAAATTTTGTCTGGTCAGAATCACTGGGAACACTTTAAATGTGGAGCCCTGTGCCCAGCCTTCTATTACCATGTCAGTTGTTCTGGGGTGCAACCCACCACATTTGCTTTCTTACACAGTCTCAGGTGACTATCTGGGGACTAGACCTTGTGACCCTATATCTGGGAAAACATTCATAGATGGTTTCTTCAGGAAAGGTAGTAGCCCTTGGGTAATGTAGTAAGATACACAGGTGATGCTGAACATGGGGCAGGACTGAAGGCCATTCTCTGTTGCAGGGCAGGACTGTAGACTGGGCTCTGAGGCTGGCCAGATTCACTGATGAGGCTTCCTGCTCATGCATAGCAAGAGGCTATGCTAAATGCTTGGTCAGTCCTGCTGGCTTGGTTTTCTCCCAAAAAGCCTGTAAGAGAGGCTCTGAGGTTGTCTAGGGTCTCTGTTCAGGTGTCTAATGGTGCAAGAATGGAGGATAGGGTCAGCCATGTGAAGTGACTTAGAACATGCATAGCTACCCAGACAAAGAACAGAGAATGCCCTAGTTCAGAGCATTGGCTGGACACCCAAGTCAGTCACAGGTGCTGACAATTCCCCTTAGCCAGGTAGGTTCATCTAAACGGGAATAGGCAATCCGTGGACATTGTCTGTAATGGACTCCCACCCACACTGACAGCTTATGGGTGAAAGATTTCTACGATGACATTGGATGAATGCTACTTTGTTAGGTTCACAGAGTTGTCAGGGATGTGTCTTTGGTGCTACAGTGTGCATCTTGGGTATCTTCCAGACATTCGCAGTTGGCCCTATGGCCGATGGTTGGAAGATTTAAAAAGTCAGACCTTCCAGGTATATTGACTTTGGGATTTACCCTGCATGTGACTGTACAGCAGCACCAAGTGAGCAGCAAATCATGAAGGAAAATGTTTCTGTACTGTTGGCTATCTGAGACAAATCACACATGTGCCTTATACAGTATTGTCACTCTTCCTTGAAGTCATGTGGTGACCTCGTGATCTGCGTGAGTGTTTCCTTGATTGACATTTTAGTTATAATGGTCATTCCATTCATATTTGCGAATGAGAAAGCTTGGTAGTATAGTGATAGCATCTTGATCTTGGGTCGAGGACAGGTGAGTTTATTGTACAGGAAAACAGATGGGCTATTTTCATGGCCAAGGATCGGGCATATATGCTAGATGTTCCCTGAAGATACTGGGGTTTCCTATGCTCAGAGTCTTTAACACAAACCCACTGCATGTACAGTGTGTCCCTGTATGAGTTGGGGGTGGGCGGTTGCCCAGTGGAATTAGTGTGATGAAGATGTTTATGATGTTTGCTGTGTCATGAGCCATAAGACACTTGAATTTCAACCTGGGAACCTCTTGTCTTCTGCCAGTATTGGAACACTGTTACAGACCAACGGGTTACAGTATAGAATGTGTGTCATCTTGGAATTTTTTTTTTTTTTTTGTAGATGGATTTATTTTTTTTTAAAGATTTTATTTATTTATTTGACAGACAGATCACAAGTAGGCAGAGAAACAGGCAGAGAGAGAAAGGAGGAAGCAGGCTCCCCGCAGAGCAGAGAGCCCGACAAGGGGTTCGATCCCAGGACCCTGGGATCATGACCTGAGCCGAAGGCAGAGGTTTTAACCACTGAGTCACCCAGGTGCCCCGTCATCTTGGAATTTTTATATTTATTAAGATTATCCATGTACTTTATTCAAAACAAAATAGACATTCATAGGTCTGTTTCTTGTTTGTTCATTTAAGTTGTTGTTTTGGTTGTACATATAAGTGAATACATACGGTATTTGTATGTCACTTAGTTCACATCACATAACACCTTCTGGGTCAAACCACATACCACAAATGACAAGATACAAAGAAAAAAGCTAAAAGAGACACAAATACAATGCATAGCCTGAATGTTACCATTGTGGAATGGAGAAGGATGATGGGCAACATGAGGAAGTGGGAATGGGAAGTACAGGTTTCCGTGGGCTGAAAAGAATACAGGGAACTCCTCCAATGGTTTTCCCATAGCATTTGATGGTGCCAGATATTAGTTAGCTACTATTGGTGAGTATAGTAGCACCTATAGAGTTGTTGAATCCCCATGTTGTACACCTAAGGTAATGGGATGTTTTAATGTTTATATTAATAGAAAGGAAATCAAGATGGATATCAAGAAGCATATACATGTGTAGATTACTGTATTGTCTTAAGAAGTTGCAGGTAAAGAAAACTAAACCTACTCTTCCAAAGAGGCTAATCCTAAGTACTCACAGTAGGGTAAAGTCCTAGGAAAGCAAACTGATCTGTATCACAGTGGAGATAAATGTTCCTTAATGTAGAAGAGAAGGGACAGGGAAAGAGAAGCATGTGCCCAGCAGAGCAAAGAAGGGAACTGGAAGACCAAGAAGAGCCTGTGGTCCTCACAGGCAGCTCAGGAAGAGCAGGTCAGACCGTCCATGGAAGAACAATCATTTCTGTGAGAGCTTTTTAACTCCATTTCCTTGAATTTGGTCACTCTCCTCTCACCACTGAGGAGCATCAGGAAGGCTTTTCTTTGAAAGTGGATTTTTTGCAGAAGACCAGAAAGTGCAACTAGGTTGTAAAGCTGCTTATTTTAGGCAAAGTCAGTTTTCAGAGGGGAGCCTAGGTTCAAAGAAGTGTTCCTGTATCCTGACCATGGGTATTAGTAAAAATGCAGGGGAAACTTGAAATTGATAAAGGCCATGGATGCAGTGAGGTCCAAGGTACAAAACCCAGTGTTGCACACAGAAGCAATTTGCACCTGCATTTCTTGTGAAATGCAGCGAAGCGAGCTATTTCCATAAGTATGGTGGTAGGGGAAATTGAAGAAAGAAAAATAAGAGGAGGTCCAGAGAAGTGTGATTGGGTTAAGTTTGTTATGCAGGATTGGGTTGGCTTGAATAAAGAGTGAAGGGAAGCGAAGGACTCCATACTCACCTGTATGCTCTGCCCCCTTTTTAGGAACCTTTGAAACTATCGGGATTCAGCCCTGGAATTTTGAGTGGAGCATGCATTGTTGATCAGTGGCACATGTGTAAAAAGTAGAAACTCACACACCACCCAAACATCCAAATCAGATTATAAATTATAACAGGATCTTGAGTTCATTGTCATTCACATTAACATTGGTGATGTCCAAATCTAGCTCAGCCAGACTCCTCCATTATTCTACTCTGGACGTCATGTCTATAGGACATTAGTTTGATATCTCTGCCTTGTATGCCATAAATCAGGATATATTCTCTTCACTTTACAGATTATTTTGGGTATGGGTTATCCCATGACATCCACGTAAATTTAGGATGGATTTTGATCTTTGTGCAAAAATGGCATTGGAGTTTTGGTAGAGATTGCATTTTGTGTAGATCACTTCAAGATTTATTGTGTTTCAATTATTCCAGTGAATAATTGCTGTTGCTTAGCATATGTAAAGTTGTCTATATTTATGAGACCATGGCTTAAAGATTATAAATTATGTAAATACATGAATAAATTCTATGTTTCACCCAACACTCCATTTAATCTCTCATCCTGTCCGCGGGGGGCTCTGCTGCACGTTTCTGTTGGGCGAGAGCACAGAGCACTTGGCTTACAGTCTTTAAAGAGGTCTCTGCCTCGTCTTGCACATGCTCCCATATCCCATCTGGAAATCATAATAAAGACATATGCCACTTTGACAAGCCTGACTAGCTCTTCCTAGCCTGGGGGTAAAAGATGAAGGTCCAAGTTCAAGTCATTTCACCTGGTCTTGGCATTGAGTTTCTTGTAGCATTTACAGAGACCCTGGACGAATGTTTCCACGAGCTCTCCTTGTTACTGATTCAGCTTATCTTTTCATTTCCTTTATTCCCCTGCCTCTGTTAGTGGTTAACACTCTTTCCCTCAGGGAGCCTAATGAGGTTTTTAATATAATCTAAAAATAAATCGCTGAAGTGAAGTTGGTGGAAAAAAAAAAAAAAAAAAAGCCTGTAACTAGGTAACTAGGCTTCCTGCAGAGTATATTGCACTTTTCATTGTTTCTGGTTTGACCTCTATCCTTATGTTAAATTGGAAGCATTTATTGGGGGGTTTGCCATAAATGTATGATGTCTCTGTTTTGGGAATTGTTCTTTGTTGTGTAGAAACAAAACTAATTTTTAATGTGTTGGTTTGTGTACCAGCTTTATAAAATCCATATGAGTTTTAACAGGATTAAAATAATTAATTCTCCTAATTTCTAGGAGAAGAAATGGCAGTGGCATAGGAGGGTCCTAGACTCATTTGTCCTGTGATGAGCACCACTAGTGAAAAGTCAAGTCTTCTAAGTTCCCCAGACATCAGGCTGAAGAGTGACAGGAGAAACTCCTCAAGTAATAATAGAAAAGAGGCCACATGGAAGATGGAGATAGTGTGGAGACATGGTTTAGGGAGGAAAGGAGTATAGCATTGTAGAGGGCAGGGAGCCCCCATTGTGTGGTCGGTGTCATGAGAGAGGAGCACTCAGGGGATGCCTAAGGAGGTTTCCCAAAGCCATTGGCTTGGAGATGGAGAAGGGCTGAATTTCATGAGTTCTTGGAACCAGCACATCTTAAAACCTGGAGGTTTAATGGTCAGCAGGTTTGGATGGGATAGAATCAAGAGGACACCTGGGTGATCCTGGAGAGAAGGGTGGCAAACAACCTGGGGGCACCAGGTGTGGAAACAGTCATCTGAAGAACACCTGGGGTGCAGAGTGGGGAGAGTATTCAGTAGTCTAGGAGCACATTCCTGAGAGGAAACATTCAGTGCCATGTGGCTTCCAAAAAATGGGAGCCCTCTCCTGTCCTGTAGTATGAAGACTGAGCCCCACTTGTGAGGACACTGGCTGTCTGTCTTGCTTGCACCAGGCCTCACCCCCTGTGATCTGAGGGGACTATGCTTCTCAATGAGGCTTGCCTCAGGCTAAGCAAGGTCATCCCCTGTCCATATCACGTCTCCTGAGCAGGGAATCTGCAGGGCTGCAGTCCTGGTGGAGTTGATGTCAGGTCTCCTTTCACAATTGGAGCAGAGCTCACCTAGTTCAAACTGTCCACATTCAGGCCAGGGACCAAACACTGCCCATATCAGGCAAGGAGAGACTCTGCAGACCACTGGTCTGAAGGATACAACAGGACACATCACTGACTTTTCTAATGGACAGAGGCAAGTAGAGACTTAGAGAAATGCCAAGATGAAAGAATTTATCCCAAGGAAAACCAGCAGATAAGAACAAGGTCAGAGATAAAATGGAAACAGTAAGTAAGGAGCTTGATGGAGAATTTAAGGTCGCAATCATAAGGATACTCAAGGAGTACAAAAACAACAGTGAGAATGTTACCACAGAGATAAGAGTTAAAAAATAATTGGGTGCTTGGTGCCTCACATGGGGAAGTACTGACTCTTGATTTCTGCTCAGATCTTGATCTCAGGGTCCTGGGATACAGGCTCAAGTCACACTGTGTATTCAGTGTGATGCCTGCATGTGATTCCCTCTCTCTCCAGCTCCCACCCAAAATCTTGTGATTCCCCCTTCAAATATTGTTGCCTCTTACAATTTTATTCCTACAGTCAGTTATACTTTGTCAGCTTTCACTTCTTCACTTGTCATTATAGTCATTCTTTTTTCTGTTATTCTTTATTTAATTCATGGGCTGTCAGTGTTGTTGATCTTTTCTGCCAAACAACTCTTCCTGTTCTTGATACATTCCTTTTTTACTGTACTCTTGTTTGATTCAGTTCAGTTTTCTGTTTCCATATCCTCCATTCATCTGCTAAGTTTGAGCTCATACCCTTTTTGTGATTGTTAGAGATACAGGAAAGAGATCTCTGCTACACTGAGACCATATCACAGAATTATCTCTTAGGATATATGGTCAATATGTTGTGTACCATGTTACATTTTTATGAGGAAATGAGGTCCTGATGACTCTTTGTCAGCCATCTTTCTGACGTTGTCTGAGTGACTTGATGCTTCTCTATTAGAAGCCTTCAGTATATTCTTCAGAATGTAGTAAGTGCAATAGTTTAACTTTTATTTGGTATCTTTCAGCTGTATCTTCACATGAGACCCAGAGTTTCCTGCTCAAGTGTAGCATAGAAGGTTCTTTCCAGAATGGGTCAACGCAGAGATACAAAGATAGTGCTGTTGAGATTTTATATTTATGCACAGACTGGGACAATGATGGGGAGAGGGAAGTGCCTCACAGAAATCCTGGACGATACACCCAAACCAAGGAAATGGCCCTTAATGAGAATGTCACTGCCCTAAATGGTGAAGGATATAAACCGCTGCAGAAAACCTCCCTTTTTAAGTCAACTGTTTCTGCAGAGCAGTGTGTTTCTGTCAGCACAAGCTCCAATCAGATAGGCAACCATAGCAATTTGTGGACAGACCACTTGGAACATCTGGAAAGTAACCTAGTCCATGCTGAGAGTAATGATTTGAGCCATTTGGAAAATAGGATTGGTCTGACTTTAAATCAGAAATTTGGAAATGAACAAAGTCCTCAGTGGGATTCATATGAGAGGGACTTCACTGAGGAGTCGACCCTACAGTATGACCAAAGGCTTTTCACTGAAGACAGAATTACTCAATGCACTGAATTTGAGAAAATACTGAAACAGGGCTCCTGTGTTCACAGATGTGTCATTGCTAGGTTTGCAGAGAACCATTATGAATGTGATAAATGTGGGAAAGGCTTTCATCCAAGCTCTAACTTCAGTATACATAATGGTCATCGTTTGGGAGACAGTCTTCATAAAGATAATGAATGTGGGAAAGCTCATAACCAGTCCTCCAGTGTTGCTGATCATCAGAGAATTCATGAGGGAAAAAGCCCATTCACATCTAATAAACCAGGGACCATGTTTAGTCAGTCCTCAAGCCTAAACATCAATGAGATAATTCCTCAGGGAGAGAAAACTTACATCTTTAAGGAATGTGGTAAATCCTTTGACTGCCACTCAACACTATGTCAACATCAGCAAATGCATACTGGAGAAAAAGTATACAAATGCGAAGAAGCTGGTCAGAGCATTAAGGACTGTTTATCAACAAATGAACATTTGCAGATCTATTCCGGAGAGAATCCCTGCAAATGTCAAGAATGTGGCAAAGCTTTTAACAATCACTCAAGTCTTAATAGACCGCACCAAATTCATATTGCAGGGGAAAATTACAACTGTAATGAATGTGCCAATGCCTTTACATCATTGTCAAAATTTATTCAACATCAGAGAATTCATAGTGGAGAAAAACCTTACCAGTGTCAACAGTGTAGCAAGAGGTTTAACCACAGCTCAAACCTTACTCAACATCACAGAATTCATACTGGAGTGGAACCTTACCAATGTCAAGAATGTGGTAATGCCTTTAACTGGAGGTCAGGTCTTGATAAGCATAAGAGAGTTCATTGTGGAGAAAAATCTTACCAATGTGAAGAACGTGGCAAGTCCTTTAAGGACAGCACAACTCCTATTGAACATCACAGAATTCATACTGGAGAGAAACCTTACCAATGTCAAAAATGTGGCAAGAGCTTTAACTGGAGGTCATCCCTTACTCAACATCACAGAATTCATACTGGAGAGAAACCTTACCAATGTCAAAAATGTGGCAAGAGCTTTAGCCGGAGGTCATCCCTTACTAAACATCACAGAATTCATACTGGAGAGAAACCTTACCAATGTCAAAAATGTGGCAAGAGCTTTACCCAGAGGTCATCCCTTACTCAACATCACAGAATTCATACTGGAGAGAAACCATACCAATGTCAAAAATGTGGCAAGAGATTTAACCAGAGGTCATCCCTTATTCCACATCACAAAACTCATACTGGAGAGAAATCTTATAAATGTCATGAATGTGGTAAGGCCTATGCCATCCGTCAGCAACTTACTAGACATCACAAAATTCATAATGGAAAGAAACCTTACCAATGTCAAGAATGTGGCAAGGCCTTTGCCCAGAACTCAAACCTTATACAACATCGCAAAATTCATACTGGAGAGAAACCTTACCACTGTCAGGAATGTGGCAGTGCCTTTACCAGGAAGGCAGATCTTCCTCGGCATCAGAAAACTCATAGTAAAGAGAAACCTTACCAATGTCAAGAATGTGGCGATGCCTTTAGGTGGAGGTCAGGTCTTGCTAAGCATAAGAGAGTTCATTTTGGAGAAAAATCTTACCAATGTGAAGAATGTGGCAAGTCCTTTAAGGACAGCACAACTCTTACTGTACATTACAGAATTCATACTGGAGAGAAACCTTACCAATGTCAAAAATGTGGCAAGAGCTTTAACTGGAGGTCATCCCTTATTCAACATCACAGAACTCATACTGGAGAGAAACCTTACCAATGTCACAAATGTGACAAGAGCTTTAACCGGAACTCAGACCTTATTCGACATCACAGAATTCATACTGGAGAGAAACCTTACAAATGTCATGAATGTGGTAAGGCCTATGCCGTCCGCTCGGTACTTACTACACATCAAAAAATTCATAACGGAGAGAAACCTTACCAATGTCAGGAATGTGGCAAGGCTTTTACCAGGAGCTCATATCTTTCTCATCATCAGAAAGTTCATACTGGACAGAAACCTTACCAATGTCAGGAATGTGGCAAGGCCTTTATGAGGAGGTCAGATCTTTCTCGGCATCAGAAAATTCATACTGGACAGAAACCTTAGCAATGTCAGGAATGTGGCAATGCCTTTACCAGGAGGGGAAATCTTTCTCGGCATCAGAAAACTCATAGTGCAGAGAAACCTTGCCAATGTCACTAATGTGGCAATGCCTTTAACTGGAGGTCAGGTCTTGCTAAGCATAAGAGAGTTCATTGTGGAGAAAAATCTTACCAATGTGAAGAATGTGACAAGCCCTTTAAGGACAGCACTACTCTTATTCAACATTACAGAAGTCATAATGGAGAGAAATCTTACCAGTTAAAGTGGCAGGAGCTTTAACTGGAGGTCATCCCTTATTCTTTTTTTTTTTAAAGATTTTATTTATTTATTTGAGAGAGACAGTGAGAGAGAGCATGAGCGAGGAGAAGGTCAGAGAGCGAAGCAGACTCCCCATGGAGCTGGGAGCCTGATGTGGGACTCGATCCCGGGACTCCAGGATCACGCCCTGAGCCGAAGGCAGTCGTCCAACCAACTGCGCCACCCAGGTGTCCCGGTCATCCCTTATTCAACATCATACTGGAGAGAAACCTTACCAATGTCAAAAATGTGGTAAGGCCTATGCCGTCCCTTCACAACTTACTAAAGATCACAGAATTCATAATGGAGAGAAACCTTACCAATGTCAAGAATGTGGCAAGGCCTTTATTCACAACTCAAACCTTATACAACATCACAGAATTTATACTGGAGAGAAACCTTACCAGTGTCAGGAATGTGGCAAGGCCTTTAAGGTGAACTCACACCTCAGTCAACATAGCAGAACTCATACTAGAGCGTAACCCTATAAATTCCAAAAATGTGGCAAGGTCTCTAACTGGTGCTCAAGGCTTAGTCAGCTTCAAAGACTTCGTAATGGGAAGACATCTTACCAATATCAAGACTGTGGCAAGGCCTTTAACAACAACTCAGGCCTTACTCAACATTACAGAATTCATATTGGAGAGAAAACTTACCAATGTCAAGTGTGTGGCAAAGCCTTTATAAACATCTCAACACTTACTAGACATCACAGGATTTATACTGGAGAGAAACCTTACCAAATTCAAGAATGTTGTTAGGCGGGGCTCCTGGGTGGTTCAGTTGGTTGAGCGACTGCCTTCAGCACAGATCATGATCGCGGAATTCCTGGATCGAGTACCACATCCAGCTCCCAGCTCCTTGGGAAGTCTGCTTCTCCCTCTGACCTTCTCTCTCATGCTCTCTCTCACTCATTCTCTCTCAAATAAATAAATTTTTAAAAAATCCTTAAAATTAAAAAAAAAATGTTGTTAGGCCTTTACACGCACTCAGTCCTCACTAAACATCATAATATTCATACTAGATAGAAGGTTTACCAGTGTATAGAATGTAAGAACAGGGGCACCTGGGTGGCTCAGGCGGTTATGAGGGTGCCTTCAGCTCAGGTCATGATCCCAGGGTCCTGGGGTTGAGCTCTGCATCGGGCTCCCTGCTCAGTGGCCAGCGTGCTTTTCTCTCTCCCTGTGACTGATCCTTCTCTCTACTTGTGTTCTCTCTCCATCTCTCTGTCAAATAAATAAATAAAATCTTAAAGAACAAAAGAAAAAGAGAATGTGAGCAAAATTGATTAAAGACCGGTCACTGATTCATGCCTATGAGAGAATTCATATTAGATAATAACCTCACAAATATAACCAGTGTAGCAAGGCCTTTGTCCAGCATGCATGCCTTCTAAACAGAGAATTCATACTGGAAAGACACCAGATGAATAATGTGGCCAAACCTCTAGTAGTACACAACTCTTAATGCACATCACAGAATTCGTCCTGCAGAGAATATTATGGATGTAATGAATGTGAGAGAGTGCCTAAGGACTGCTCCCTCCTCACTCCATATGAGAGATTTTAAATAGGAGAGTAAGTGTACAAATACTAAGAATATGTCTGACCTCTCAGTGGGACTCCCGAACTTTCTTCACATCGTTGTTTTCATACAGGAGTGAAAGTGTGAAATGTAAATAACATGGTCAAGCCTGTAACTGGAATTCAGTTCTTACTCAATATGTCATAATGCATACTAGACTCATACCCTTGGAACATCGTGAATGCGGAGAGGCCTTCATTTTAGTATACATTGGAGCACACACCAGAGAGTGCGTTAAGGAAAGTCAATTGAAAGTTAGCAATGTTTAGAAAACTATTGAACATCAGATGCCAAAGAATGTTACAGGAATCAAGTCAATGGAATACATTATTCACCCTACTCAGACATTACCCTGCATGAAAATAGTGATTATAAGGAGAAATCAGACTTGAACACTTAGAAAATGTATATGGTAGTCTGTTGAACAGATTTAGGGGATGGACTTTTTCATATATATAAGGGTTTCAGTCTTTTTAAATTTTTACATTAACCCTATTTGAGATTTGTGATTAACAATATTAATGTGTTTCCTCTGAAATCACTCTCGAAAATTTCTCTGTTCCTCATGGGTGTGTTGTTGCTACGTCAAAGGTATTAGATGTCCTGCTCCATTAAGTGGGACTCATTTGTACCTAATTTTCCATGGAAGAGGACCGTATGATATACAACATACGAAGTACAACTCAGTGGAGATGGTGCTTACGGTTATAACACTGATGTAAGATTCCGTGGGATAGGTGTTCAGAGCACACGCTTCTGCATGTATTGACACTAAAGATCTTCCTCAATATTAGAAATAAGACATTTTCCTTATTGTTTTTTAAGAAAAAAGAGGTAGCCATGCAGTGAACTCTGAATGTATCTTCCTAAGTACAATTGTTAGAGAGTATGACTTGATGTGGTTAAATGAGGAAATCCTGACAGATGACTGCAGGAGGGTAGCTAACTCTTCCCTACAATGCCATACCACTGCACATACACATTTTTGAGCAATGTACCTCAATCCTGAAATTTTGGAAATAGGTACTCCCACATCCTTATGACAACACTTGAATACTTTTGCACATGTGTGTTCTGTATTACAAATGGAGACAATAGAGTGGATTTGATATGTATTACTTCCTCAGTGTATGTATGAAATTAATGTATTTTCATTAATAAAACTTTTTTCTTTAAAAGATTTTAATTATTTTGTTGACAGAAAGAGATCACAAGTAGGCAGAGAGCCAGGCAGAGTGAGAGGAGGAAGCAGGCTCTGGTGGAGCAGAGAGCTCAGTGTGGGGCTGGATCCCAAAGACCCTGGAATCATGACCAGAGCCAAAGGCAGAGGCTTTAACCCACTTAGCCACCTACGTGATTCAATAAAACACTGGTGTTTAACATATGGATATGAGTATGTCATGAATGATGTGCTATTCTACGTCTAGAGTTCATCTGTTTCATTGCGGGTTGTAGGAGCTGATCAAATCAATCACCTGTTTGGTACTGGAGTAAAACAGTATACCTAGGACACCATTTTCCCAGTGCTCTGAAGGTTTAAGGGATATGTGATTATTTTTCCCCAGTCTATGCTATGATTTTCTCCTCTTTGTGAATAGGATGATATTACTGTGTATTATGTATTACCAAGCTTTGTGACATAGAGGTATTATTGGTGTTTTAGCTCATGTACTCCATGATACTGTATTTGGCATTGATTTTGTGTAGCCAGTAGTGTTGTCAGGGCCTTGTACTGACAGGAGCCCTTCTCACTATTGCATTTCCGAGTCAGCATGCTATAGGGTGACAAATTAGTGGAATGTCTCATATGACATCTGTACTCTATCCTAGTGAGCCACCATCACTCCTTTCTTCCAATGCCTTCCTTCCCATGTCCCATAGAGAAGACTCCCCCTCCACCAGAGCTTCCCTAAGTCTGTTTTAGTCAAAATGACATATTCTGGACATAGACTTGGGACTCTATAGTACTGTCCCTTGGCCCCAAATGAAAGCAGGTGCCCCACATCCTGCACTAAGGGTGGTTTTCATGTGTCTGTGAGGTACACATGCACGTATGACCATGCTATGTATGTCATAGATACCCCATAAGAAAGAGAAATATTTCCCAATTGGAGTGATGTGGTAGCCCAGGAAGAGACAAAAAAATATTTAAAAGAAGGAATTAGCATGTAAAGGAGGACAACTGTGTTGAGTTTCCCACGTGACTTCCTAGATGTAAAAAAATAACTACTACTTGTTTTATGACCTACCTATCTCCAGATCTCTAGTTGTGTTGACCCTCATTTTTCTTTCTAGCTACGTCAGAACCACAACTGTTCTCTTTTGCCTGTGTTGTGGAAAGCATGTCTTCAGAAGATGCTTAATTGAGATTAGACAGATGGAAAGCCAATGGGTATTAAGGCGTTAAGAACAGGGATGTGGGAATTCAATCTAAGTGAAATTTGAGGAAGGCACCATCCTTTGAGAGAAGGACAAGACTTATAAAAAGGAAATGTGAGTAACTTTTTCCCGTGTGGGTAGGGACCCAGAGGTGGCTCCCTTTAGTCACTGCAGAGGCACAGGCAGCTCTTGCTTGTGTCAGTTGATGAATACTTGTCATGGCGAGAAGAGATGGCTAATGTGGTTTTCTCAAGAGTGGGTAAGTTCTGCCTTATCCCGATGATTTGATGGACCTCCTGCGTCTTCCTGAGGACTAATGCTGTTGGATGTCAGTGATGATTGTACTTCCCTGCCTAGATCCATGACAAGTTATGGAGGAGGGTGTTTGATGATGCAATCATGTGGGCAGCTTTAAGATGTCACCTGGTAGAATATATGTTTGAGATGAAGAAGCCACCTGGACAGTGGAAAGGCTGGATCAGCTGGGCATGTGCTGTGGTTGCTCCCTCATTTCCCAGGTAGGTAACCCCAGTCAAGGTCAGATCCAGTGTGGTTGGGAGATCCTTCAGGAAAGCTATTTCCCTGCTGTGCCGAACCTTCCTCCCTTCTTCAGTGCGTTCATGAATGTAGTACTAGGGGTGTCTGGGTGGCTCAGTCATTAAGGATCTGCCTTAGGCTCAGGTCATGAGCCCTGCATCAGGCTCTCTGCTCAGTGGTGAGTTGGTTTCTGTCTCCTCTGCCCATCACCACCCAGCACCACAAGTGCCTCTCTCATTCTCTCAAATAAAATATATTTCTTAGAGATTTTATTTATTTATTTGACAGACAGAGGGAGTTCTCTAGTAGGCAGAGTGAGAAGGGAAAGCTTGTTCCCTGTTGAGCAGAGAGCCTGACATGGGGCTCCATCCTAGGACCCTGAGATCATGAGTCAATGGCAGAAGCCGAACCCTCTGAGTCTCCCAGGCACCCCAGCAGTTGATACAGATAGAGTTGCCTAGGGGCACCTGAGTGGCTCAGTGGGTTAAA
Organism: Neogale vison; assembly: GCF_020171115.1. Classification (NCBI taxonomy): domain Eukaryota; kingdom Metazoa; phylum Chordata; class Mammalia; order Carnivora; family Mustelidae; genus Neogale; species Neogale vison. The sequence goes on along the minus strand of NC_058097.1, from coordinate 47,528,525 downwards.
GCCTTTGCCTTTGACTCAGGTCATGATCCCAGGGTCCTGAGATTAAGCCCAGCATGGGGCTCTCTGCTCATCAGGGATCCTGCTCCCCCCCACTCCCCGCCTCTGCCTCTTGTGCGTACTGCTCTGCATACTTGTGATCTCTCTCTCTCTCTCTCTGTCATATAATTAAAATCTTAAAAAAAAAAAAAAAAGACTTACCTACCTAGAACAGACACATGAAAAATGTTCATCATCATTAACCATCAGGGAGATTCAAATCAAAACCACATTGGGATACCACCTTACACCAGTTAAAATGGCCAAAATTAACAAGACAGGAAACACCAAGTATTTCAGAGGATGTGGAGAAAGGGGAACCCTCTTACACTGTTTGTGGGAATGCAAGTTGGTGCAGCCACGTAGGAAAACAGTGTGGAGATTTCTTGAGAAATTAGAAATAGAGCTTTCCTGTGACCTTGCAATTGCACTCCTGGGTCTTTACCCCAAAGATACAGACGTAGGGAAAAGAAGGGCCATCTGTACCCCAATGTTCATGGCAGCCATGGCTACAGTCACCAAAGTGAGCAACAAGCCAAGATGACCTTCAACTCATGAATGGACAAAGAGGATGTGGTCCATATATACATATATATGTGTGTGTGTGTGTGTGTATACAGTGGTGTATATATGGTCCATATCTACAATGGTTCATATATACAATGGTGTATTATGCCTCCATCAGAAAGGACGAATACCCAACTTTTGTATCAACATGGTCAGGACTGGAGGAGATTATGCCGAGTGAACTAAGTCAAGCAGAGAGAGTCAATTATCATACGATTTCACTTATTTGTGGAGCATAAGGAATAACACGGAGGACATTGCATGATGCAGAGGAGAAGTTAGTCGGGGGGCATCAGAAGGGGAGATGAAGCAAAACTGAGGGTTTTGGAGGGGGTGGGTGGGAAGTTGGGTGAGCCTGGAGTTGGGTATTAAGGAGGGCATGTATTGCATGGAGCACTGGGTGTGGTGCATAAACAATCTTTGAAAAGTGAAAAAGGGAATTAAAAAAAAAAAAAAGTGGTCCACCTGGAGGGACAAACATTGTTTCATAAATATTTAGTCATTTCTTTCTCTGATTACAATCCCCTCCTTGGAAGTTCTAAGTCCCACTTCCTCCTCCTTAAGTCACGGTGACACAGAAGTCTCACCTTCTCTTTGAGCCTCATGTCTTTCTCGTGCCCATACTTAAGAACTTGTTTTTTCTAGTGAAGCTGTCTGATGTCATTGAGAACAGCGCAGGAAAAACAAATATTCCTCTCCTCACATTCAATCTGTTGTGTGACCTGACCTCCATGCTTCAGACCCGGAACAGAACGTGCAGACAGAGCTGGGGATCAAGGGCAGCGGGAGCTTCATTGCTTTGCCAACCAAGGAGGCCTCAGCAGGTCGGGGTGTGAAACCCGCAGCCCACCCAGAGGAAGGGGCTGGGGTTTGTAGGAAAATACTGGATTATGTCTGAATTCCAGAAGAATTTTATCTGTGTTGCCAGTGCTGTTACCCCAACAATCTTTTTAAACAATTGTATGTATTTGTAAGAAAAGAGTGAGAGCACAAGTAGGGCGAACAGTGGGCGGAGGGAGAAGGCTCCCTGCTGAGCAAGGAAACCCCCCACCAGTGTGCGAGACATTCTTGAGCCAAAGGCTGATGCCCAACTTACCGAACCACCCAGGCATTCCAATAAATAAAATCTTTAAAAAGAAGGTTATATAGGGGCGCCTGGGTGGCTCAGTGGGTTGAGCCTCTGCCTTGGGCTCAGGTCATGATCTTGGGGTCCTGAGATCAAGACCTACATCAGCTCTCTGCTTGGCATGGAGCCTGCTTCCTCCTCTCTTTCTGCTGCCTCTCTGCCTACTTGTGATCTCTGTCTGTCAAATAAATAAATAAAATCTTAAAAAGAAAAAAAAATACATAAATCTTCAGGATTTAAAATTTTAAAAAGACTAAACTGGCTATTTCTAGCACAGGGACACTGTGCTGGCTCAGTGTAGTGTCTCTGTCAGTTGCCTGGGGCCCCAAGACGAGGGTCCATGATTGGCTGGAAGCCCATCCCGCAGCACTGGCAGAATTCCCCCGAGGCAGGACAAAGGCTGGAGAAGTTAATTGAATACCTAAAAGACCAGCAGGCAGAAGGGCACAGGAGAGCTTGTCTGGAAGGAAAGTGAGTAGGGGTGTTTCTTAAAGGGGAGTTATGGGGAACATGTGGAACCTTCCCAGTTTTGGTCATCATACTTGGTTTCAGAAGCCAATTGGTTCATTACAGCCTTGGGAATGTTGAGGTGGGTCCCCCACTGGGCCTGTCTGGTCTCAGCCAAGTGGTCACTGGGGCCCTCCCTCCACTCCTTTGCTCAAGCCTGCTTACCTAAAAGCAGCCTCTACAGATCCTATAGTGATTGAATTGAGTATGTATATCCAGTGTATTTTCAAAATTAGGTTTATATTCTGAATTCCTGTTTCCAGTCTACAGAAAAGCACCAGCAGTGGTGTGTCCTTTGATGTGCATTAGGTGCTGAAAGCAGTTTGTTTCCATTCAGTTGATGTGAACTTCTTTTATTGGCTTGGTGCTGTCTGCCAGATCCTCCCCTGTAATGTTCCTATTTTCTCTCCTGTCATTTGTAAGGAACCTAGGATACTGAGGAATATGCAGGAACTATCCTATTTCCGGTATAAACTTCATTCATCTCAGTTTCTCTTACATGTAGGTTTCTCTCTGTCTCTCTCTGTCTCTCTCTCTCTCTCTTTTTTTTTTTGGATTAAACATTTTCTCAGTTGAGAGAGAGAGAGAGCACATGACTGAGGAAAGGGGAAGAGGGAGAAGCAGATTCCCCAGTGAGTGGGGAGCCCAACTCAGAGCTCCATTCCAGGAGTCTGGGATCATGACCTGAGCTGAAGACAGACCCTTAAACAACTGAACTATCCAGGGACCCTTGCTTAGGCTTTCTGATGAGAAGAACAAAGTCAAAAGATGTGTGGATAAAATTAAATTTCCATCAACTTCAAGTCTGGTTCTTTTTTTTTTAATCTTTTTTTTAAAAAATATTTATTTATTTATTTGACAGAGAGATCACAATTAGGAAGAGCAGCAGACAGAGAGGGGAAGCAGGCTCCCTGATGAGCAGAGAGTCTGATGTGGGTCTCCTGATCCCAGATCACAGGGATCATGTCTGAGCTGAAGGCAGAGGCTTAACCTACTGAGCCACCCAGGCACCCCTCCAGTCTGTTGATAAATACCTGAGAAAGGCAGAGTAGGACATTCCTCAGGGAACCCACAACTGCCTCAAGGTTAATATTTTGTTGGATGCAAAAAGCAGCCTTAAATTGACACTAGCCAGACCTCCAGGACGTTGTAATTCCTTTTTAACATATGAAAATTGCTTTGGAAACTTCTTGAACTCTATTTCCCAAATGTAGCTTGGTCATCATCCTTCAAGCTTGTGGTCCCTGATAGATACCTGGAGGGTCTCCTCACTAAATTGTTAACTAATCAGTGAATGGCCCCATCAAAACACCAGCTGGGAGGCCCTGAGGGTCCTGGAAACTTGCTTCCAAATTCCTTAGAGCCTCCTGCTATCCCTCACCCCCTCCCCACCTGAATGCATTGAACCAGTCACTGCTCCCGCTCCTCTCCCCTTGCGTTAGGACCACAATGTTTGTACCATGGGTATCTCAACAATTCCCTCATTATTCACTCCAGAAGCCCAGTATTTCACATCAGAAACTTGTCAGGAATTTCTTGACCATTGGCTCCTCTCCCACATCCCAATACTTTGCACTGGACAAGGAGGGTTGTCATCTCTGTGTAGTTGATAGAGTTGAATTCTGGGAGTGAAAGTTCTCAACCAGGCAGCCCCTTGCTTCATAGGTTTTTCTTTAACTCCACACCCATGTCAGAGAGAAGGAAAGGTCCAATCTGGTTCTAGGTGGTGACACTAACTTTCTGTTTCATCTTAGGGACCATTGTGAACTGTGTCACTGGCCACTTGGTGACTTTGTTTTTTATTACAGGGACAGCTGTCCTTCAGGGATGTGGCCATAGAATTCTCTGAGGAGGAGTGGGGATGCCTGGCCCACTCTCAGCAGGAACTGTACAGGGATATGAAGCTGGAGAAGTATGGACACCTCCTCTTCTTGAGTTAGGAAGACTCTTTCCAGATTTCCCAACCCTCATCGAGGGTTTTGCTCTTCTTGTGAAGACTGTCTCTTGGGAGATTTCACTTTGAATGAGGTGAATTCAGATCCAGGAAGAAAGGGAAATAAGTAGGGGCTTGTAGATGGAGAGAAAAATCTTCATGATGCTTCCTTTTCAGCCTTGGCTTCTCCTTCCTCAAGGTAACATCAACCCTGATGTAGTTGAGTGGCAATTCTAAACACTTGGTGGCATAGAATGGTGCTTCTCACATCTTAAACTGCAATTTCTCCTTCTTATTACCATGTCTACTACTTGGAAGTGGAGGTCAGGATGTGAACATTATAAATGCCTCCAATATGTTCTAAAGGGACTGTTGGGCCATAGCTTTTGGGAAACCATTTTCTAGAATTTTATAGTGTCCCCACTTTGCTGAACCCAAGCCTGATGGAAAGTTAGAATTGACAGCAATTGTCATTTTCCTTTTTCCTCATAAACAGGTCTCCTTCTGTCAAAGCCAGTCCTGATCATGTTTTTGGAGCAAGAGAAGCAGCTCTGGGATGTGAACAGAAAGGAGACTGTAGGCTTCCATCCAGGTATGTGGGAATGATTGAGGCAGATGACAGAGGGGAGATCCAAGTCTGAGGGAGGAAGGTAGACCTTAACCAGTGGTTTGATTAGTTCTCTTTGAAGGAATGTCAGTTGGAGACTTGCCCAGTTTTATGTCTCTCTCTTTCCCAGAGGAATGTCTGCTCTCCAATATTATCAAGTTTTTGCGTTCTCTAGGGATTCTCCTTCAGCTTCAGTGATGGTCCGTCACATCCACAGGGAGGGCCAATAGACTCTCCTTGGAGGGGGAGGGCCTCCATAATCCTCCTCCATTGCTGTGAGGGCCCTGGGGAAGTCATCCTATTTCTGAGGACCTGTATGCTACAGACTTTGTCAATTCTGGTTTTCATCATGGGATAAGTAGATCAGGGTAGTTGTATGCACACTGGGGTTTGGTGGGGAAATTCCTGGAACACTGGAGACAGATTTTTAATGTTTTCTGGCTTTTGCTTTCTAATATTATGGAGGGTTTAATCTTAGTCTTACAAAATTGAGTTTCAGTAACTTCAGATAACAAAGCACCGCCCTAAAATGAGAAAATGTACTGCTTTATTTCCCTTCAAAAGTCCTTTTCCTTTTTCTTTTTCTTTCTTTCTTTTTTTTTACATATAGAAATTTCTACTCTATGAGTTCCATTCCTCAGTGGTGAAGTAATGTAATGTCTCTATTTGTTTCCTGGAATTCCTACATAACAAATGCTACGGGGGAACTAGCACATTTAGAACTTGAACTTGTAGCCTTTAATAAAGTCTCATTTATTACTTTGTTTTTTTTTAATAATTGCATCATCATTTGATTCTCTCTTGTGTGAACTTCTTGTGACTTCATCATGTGTGTTTTCACTTTTTCATTAGTTCTACATGAGATATATCTCTGAATTTTTTACATCAAATATCCTGATACGACATGGGCATGTGTTTATAAGAAGTGAATTAGACAGTTAGTAATATTTCCATATAGTTTGTTTAAAAATTTTATTTATTGGGGCACTTGGGTGACTCAGTGAGTTAAATCCTCTGCCTTTTGCTCAGATAATGATCCCAAGGTTCTGGGATCGAGCCCCGCATCAGCTCTCTACTCTGCGGGGAGCCTGCTTCCTCTTCTCTCTCTGCCTGCCTCTGCCTACTTATGATCTCTTTATTTATTAAATAAATTTAAAAAAATATTTCTTTGAGACACACAGAGAGAGAGAATGAGTGGGGAAAAGGTAAAAGGAGAGGGTAAAGCAGACTCCCTGCTTAGCAGGGAGCTCAGTGTGGAGCTGGATCCCATAACCTTGAGCTCATGGCCTGAACTGAAGGAACCTGCTTGACTGATTGAGCCCCCATGTACCCCAGACCTGCATTTTGAAATATCCTTGTGTTCAGTAATGCAATGTTGCTTCATTGGAAACTAATCATGAGCTTTTTCTTCTACTTTCCTCAGAATGTATTAGAATTTAACCCCAAATATTAATTTATTTGTTAAAGGAAGAGAATTTTCAGCTCAGTATATTTCAGGACTATATGAGTATAACTCAAAATGAATGGGCTTTATGCTTTTTGCCAGTAAATTATGTGTGTCTTTGTCTTGTGTTTGTATGTCACACATATGTACCATGTGACCCCTACTTTTTCTCTCCTTGCTGAGTGGTCAGGGAATGTTGTACTATGCCTTGATGAGTTGTCATCAAGGTAGAGTTAATTTTGGAGTGCCTGGGTGGCTCAGTAAGTTGAGCATCTGCCTTGGCTTGGGTCATGATCTCAGGGTCCTTTGATCAAGCCCCATACCAGGCTCTCTGCTCAGCGGGGAGCCTGCTTCCCTCCCTCTGCCTGCCTCTCTGCCTACTTGTGATCTCTCTCTGCCTGTGTCAAATAAATAAATAAAAACTTCAAAAAAGAAAGATAGAATTAATTTCACCATGTATTTGTTGGTGAATTTTATTCTCTCCGCACAAGAGAAAGACTTTTTAGAATTCATAGTAATTCTGAAGCATTTTATACCTCTGTATCATGTTTCTGTATGAAATTCAAAACATACATTTTATCTTTAATTGTGGCATTAATACCCAAGATAGGCCCTGGTACTTTCTCATTGGCTTTTGTGTGTTCTGCGAGTATTTTCATTGTGGTTTCCTTAGAGATTCCTTAAAACAGCTTAGTTGTAAATTGAACCATTTAAAACTCATATTGTCAATTCCATAGAAATGGAATTCTTCCTGTCTCCACCCCTGCACCCACTTTGTTACTGATGTCACAGATTCTTTTTGTTGTGTACTATATGAACTACATTGATGATTTTTACACTTTTTTTTTTTTTTAAACAAAACTGTGGGGGCCTGGGTGGCTCAGTGGGTTAAGCCCCTGCATTCGGCTCAGGTCAGATCTCACGGTCCTGGGATTGAACCCTGCATTGGGCCCTCTGCTCAGCAGGGAGCCTGCTTTCTCTTCTCTCTCTCTCTCTGCCTGCCTCTCTGTCTACTTGTGATCTCTGTCTGTCAAATAAATAAATACAGAAATCTTAAAAAAATACTGTAGCAGAAATAAACTGATTGGTATCTCATTACAACACTGCATGTTTGTGTAATTCTCTACATATTTATGCTCAGTGGAGAGCTCTGTGTTCTCGTGTGGTTTCGGTTTCTCAGTAGAATCCTTTTATTTCATTGAGAGTGTTCCTTTAATGGTTATTCTAGGACACTTCTACTGGTATATGTAGAGGGGTCTTTACTTGGGAATGTCTTCATTTCTACATCTGTGGAAAAGTGTTCTGCCCAGTAAAGTATTCTTGGTAGTATTTTTTGATCTTTCAGTACCTGAATACATTATCCAGCACCATTCTTGTTGGGACTGCTGGGAATCCCACTATGTCCTTCTAGGAGCTCTTGCACAAGGTGAAGTGCATTTGCCATGGTGTTTCAAAAGTCTCTTTTCATCTGTGGTGTTTGATGGGTTAATTACAATCTGTCACTGGGTTCATGTGTTGCCCTTTATCCTATTACAATTTAGCAAGCTTGAATTGTCTCTTGTGTCCACAGAGGTCACACTCCTGTCCTTATGGGGGCCCCTTGTTGGAGGCCACGGCACGGTTGGGGTCGTGGATCAAACCAGGCCCTGACTTATGCCTCCTTTAAAGGCTGAAGAGCCAAACAAAAGGCTTAGGTCGATAAAGTTGAGTAGCACTGAGAAAGGGGTCTGTGCTATGTGTCATGCACTCACCTACGTGACTTCCCACATGTTCTCTCTACAGAAGGGAACAATGTGGTCACGGTCATAAATTCTTAGTTGGCCCTTGTTGTTCCTGTACTTCCATAACCCACTCCCTGGTTGATTGTAACTTCTTGTATCAATAGTATCTAATGGCATTAGCCGTGATTACCTGGCATCACAAGATTTGTTTGTAGTTAATGTAAGACTTGTTATAGGAACTTGTGGTTATCTGACTAGATACTGATGTATTACTCCTCCTATTGTGGTCTGCCTTATAAATGATTATAAGATGTGGAATAAAATCGGCACTGTTGGACATACTCCTCAATGCTCCTCCTGCCCCCATCTCTTTGTCCCTTAATTTCTTTTCACCATCTTCTTACCCTCATGTTCCTGGTCAGTTTGTCGTGCCGGCTGCAACAGCCCCTTAATGTGCATATTGGACCAATTGTCCCATGAGTCCCTCAGACTCTGTCCTTTTCCACCTATTTCTTTTGTCCCCTCAGTAGAGAATTTAGAAAAGGTGTATTTAAGAGTTCTGATTCATTCTTGTCTTTCAAGTCTGTTGCTGTTCCCTTAGTGTATTTTTCAATTCAGTAATTGTTCTCATTGGCTCCCAATTTCTGGTTCATGGATATTACACTTTCTGTCTTTTTGGGTTTATATTTTGGTTATGCTTCATTTTCCCAATTATGTTTCATCACCTGTATGTGTTCTCTTCTTCCTCCATGAGGATCTTTATGATGGTAATTTGAATTCTTCCCAGTGAATTTTTTTTTGGGGGGGGGCAATATATGAGTCTTTATTAACTTAGGGCTAGTTTTGGCGATTTATTTTGTTCCTCTAATTGGAGCATACTTTTCTGTTTCTTTTTATGCCTTGTGATCTTTGAGTGGTATTTTGGAATTTAAGAAAATAGCCTGTGGATCCAGAATGACAGACTTGCTTTCTTCAGGCAAACACTAATAATGCAGTTTTGGGTTCTGTCACACATGTCCCGGGCATTTTATCAAGTCTGCGTTACAGCAATTTCCCGATTTCAGGAAGGGGAGTTCCTACTTTAGAATGAGTGATCTCCTCCTCTCCCTTTGCCTTCGACTCTGTCGTCTCTTCCTTATTTGAGCAAAAGCTAGCCTTCTGCCGGAGTAGCCACCACACTGCCTCCAGAGGTGCTCTCATTCTTTGTGTCTTCCATGTCAGGCAGGTGAAAACCCAGATTATTGAACCTTCAGGTCACTCATTTGTCTCTGCACTGAGGAGAGGAAGGAGTTTTCTCATAGTGTTGCCATGGAAGTTAGGGTGAACAGCCTTGTGGGAAACTGTCCCATTCTTTCCTTGTCTCTTCAATGTCTCTACTTCATTTGTACTTGTGTGGGGGTGCTGTGTTCTCCTAACTGGTTTCTGGAGCATTCTAAAAGGTTATTTGGTCCATTTTTGTCTCTAGTGGGGTGCAGAATCCTGGTGGTTCTTATTTCTGTTTCTGTCCTCAGATGGGTATTATTTGGAAGAGAAGAGAGACTTGGAAGTGGAGGAAGCCAAGACAGACTCTGTTAGAGTCAGATTTAGTAATGAATAAAGGAAATGTGTGTTGTGTATGTTGTGTCTGTGTGTCCCAACACTAACATGACCACAAGCACAGAGGGTTTCTGAGAGTGACTTCTGTGGGAATAGCTCAGGGTTGACCTAGGACTTAGTTCCTGCAGAGGTTGTCCAAATTGCCCTGGGTCAGAATCACCGGGAGCACTTGTAAATCCTGGATCGCTGTGCCTAGCCTTACATTAACATGTCAGTAGCTCTGGGGTGCAGCCCCCCACCTTTCCTTTCTTACCCAGTCTCAGGTGGCTGTCTAGGGACTAGACCTTGAGAATCTATATCTGGGGACACATTCATAATTGTGTTCTTCAGGGAAGGTAGTAGCCCATGGGTAGGGTAGTGAGATACTCAGTAGTGTCGACTTGGTTCTCCAGGAGAGAATGTGAACTTCTCTGTGTTGGGCTTTTCCTGTATTGTACCTTGGATGTCTGATCTTTTGTGTCTAGTTCTGAGGATTCAACCAGAAAACCACTCAGTCTGTATATTTGTGGTGTGGGCAAGAATGTTCACTTTGAAGTGTCCTTTCATGGAAGCGGTTCTGTGTATGGATGGCTGGGTGAACCATTGAGTATCAAAGAGGGAAGAGAACCCAAACAGGGGCACCTTCTAGAACGGTATATGTTCTGCGTGCCTCCTGTTCCTGTGTAGGGCACCCAGATTCAAACCCTGACTCTACCAATAGTGAGAGGCTCCCTGTACCTTCCTTTATCTAAATCATTTCTTTCAGTGAAAGGACAGTAGTATTAGCCCTAATCCATGGAATCTTGAATATTGAACACATTAATAGTAGATAATTCATCAGTAACCTGTGGGACATACAGTGTATGCAGTATGCACAGGAACATGTCAGATACTAGTGAATATTTTGGATATTGTTTTTAATGGTAAAAAGTCACCCACAAGTCATGTTTCATGACGAATCCTCTCAGTTTGAATGAGAATAGTGCACCTTGTTAAAAATAATAGCCCATGTGCATTTGAAACGTGGAAGTATCTGATGCCAATTTTCATTGGAATACTGTGAAATTGCTCACTCTTGTATCTATGCCTTCTCCTTTAGTGAAATGTCAGGAAGGCAAATTTGAGTGGTTTTATTCACCATCATCTGAATGTAGCCAACTGTTTGACATTACTTCTAGAGGTATCCCATGGACCTCGGCAGCTTCTGGTGTAAAACATGTGCGATTGGGGCACCTGGGCAGCTCAGTGGGTTAAGCCTCTGCCTTCAGCTCAGGTCATGATCTCAGGGTCCTGGGATCGAGTCCCGCATCGGGCTCTCTGCTCAGCGGGGTGCCTGCTTCCCTTTCTCTCTCTCTGCCTGCCTCTCTGCCTACTTGTAATCTCTCTCTGTCAAATAAATAAAATCCAAAAAAAAAAAAAAAAAAAAGAAAGAAAAAAGAAAAAGAAAAAAGAAAAAACAAGAAAAAGCATGTGCGATCATTTTGGATATAAACTTATTCTCTATGAGCACAGAGGGCTAGACATCTGTCCATGGATACGTGTGGACTCCTGAGTGCCTTCCAAACCTGTGCTGGCAACTCCGTGATCAGCCGGGGCCAGAGGTGATGCTGAACATGTGGCAGGACCAAAGGCCATTCTCTGTTGCTCAGCAGGACCACAGGCTGCACTCTGAGGCTGCCCAGGTTCACTGAGGAGGCTCCCTGCTCATGCAGAGCCAGAGGTTATGATCAGTGCTTGGCCCATGCTGCTGGCTTGGTTTTCTCCCCAGAGGCCTGTTAGAAAGGCTCTGAGGTTGTCTAGGGTCTCTGTTCAGGCTTCAGTGGGGCAGTATTGGAGGCTAGGATCAGCCATGGGAAGTGACTTAGAACTTGCAAAGCTACCCAGATATCAGAGAATGTTCTAGTTCAAAGCGTTGGCTGGACACCTAAGTCAGTCATAGCTGCTGACAAATCTCCTTAGCCAGGTAGGTTCATCTCCTCTCTGCAAGTGGGCAGATTCCCGTGGATCTCTGATTCATTGCTACTACAAGTTGGAACACTGTCTGGTCCGGCAGCTCTACGATCTGAGCACTGGTTGCTGTAAGCCCTGCCCACCTTCTCCGTGTCTATAGGGTCCCCAGTGGTCCTGCACTACAGACGCCCCCAGGGAAGCTGAAGGCCGACGCAGAGAGGCAGAGAGGTGAGCTCTCACTGGGCCACCCAGGGAGTGGTTTGCCATTTGGGGAATACTGGACGTCCACTCTCGGTTGTCTTTTTTATCGTGAAGCCATTGTAGTTCCTTCTGGTCCCTGCTAGTGGCGCACTGTGTTGGCCCAGGGAACGCGCAATGGGATCCATGTGAAATTGCTCTTTTTACCCTTCTATGGTTGTCCTTCTTGGTCTCTGGGGTCCCGGGGTGCTTCAGCCTCACGCTTTTGTATTGAGAATCATGCACCGGTGTCTCATATGAACAGTTGCTCATTGAGCGAAGGTGGAACTACTTTGGCACTATCTGGATGAGGTCCTCCCTCTGTGAGGAACGGTTTTCTCTCCCCTGGGCTAAAAGGAGATGTTTCCCTGTATGCATGTGTTTGTGGGTATGTATTTGTATATATGTGTGTATAAATTTGCACATATGCATGTTTGACATCCAAGAGGTACAGTGTTTAAATCATGAATTTTTTTATATTGAACCATAACGTTAACAGAGACTAATGCCTTTCGTGTTAACAATTATTCTGTGATCGGGCTCTCTGCTCAGCAGGGAGCCTGCTTCCTCCTCTCTCTCTCTCTGCCTGCCTCTCTGCCTACTTGTGATCTCTGTCTGTCAAATAAATAAATAAAATATTTAAAAAAAAAATTAAAAAAAAAACAACAATTATTCTGTGAGAAGTTTATGTTGCCATGCTGCTTATTTGATTGCTTATCATTACCTGAGTTGTTTCTTTCTTTCTTTCTTTCTTTCTTTCTTTCTTTCTTTTTTTTTTAATTTGATAGTCCTTTCTTTTGAGTTATAGATACAGGAAAAATGCCAGTGAAATATATTGAAGCATCATTTAGTGTTACCTGGAATGTTTGTTTCATTCATGTTTAATATTACAATGGAGATGTTGGGATTTGGATTGACCATGTATTTTAATGTTTTACTTTATACCTTACCTATTGTTTTGTTTTACTATTTCTGTTTTGTGTTTTCTTGTGTTCATATTAAGAAAATATAAACTTTCTTTCAGTCCTTCTCTGTGACCATTATGCATTCAGTAACATTGCTTTAGCTAGAAATGAAGGCATACTTTTTTTTTCTTAAACATGCTTTTCGAATCTAGTCATGGTAGGACATTACATCATACCTGTGATTTCAGTCTGTCAGTACATGGACATGGTGATGCTTATGTATTTTTGTACATCTGGTTTTCATGAGTACGTTTTTGTTTTTAAAGTAAAGTCACATGTGCATAAGAGAAGTGAACCACTCAGTGGAATTTCGCAAACTGTTCACATCAGATCAGAACACAGAGTACTGTCCTGTAGCATTCCCTCTGAGCTCCTCAGTAACCCTCCCCCAGACTTGGCACTCTTTTCACCTGTAAGGCAAGAGGTTGCTGTGCTCATTTTGTACTTTACATAAATGGAGTCAGGCAGTGGGGACTCTTGTATTTGGGTTTGTTTCTGTCTATTTGCGAGTTGATGTGTATTCCCATATGTTACTGTGCATCATTCATTAGAATGGACAGGTCCCTGGAAGGCTGGTTGTCACAATCAGTGAAGCATCTGCCTTCAGCTCTGGTCATAATCCCAGGGTGCTGAGATCCAGTCCTGAATGGGTCTCCTTGCTCAGCAGGGAGTCTTCTTCTCCCTCTGCCTGCACACCCCTCACTGTGTGCTCTCTCTCTGACAAATAAACAAATAAAGTATTCATATACATATATAAAATATATATACATATATACACACACACACACTTAATTTAAATTAACATATAATGTATTATTTGTCCAGGTGTACAGGTCTGTAAATCATCAGGCTTATACATTTCACAGCACTCACCATGGCACATACCCTCCCCAGTGCCCATCACCTAGCTACCCTTGCCCTACCCTCCCACCCCCCCACAACGCTCAGTTTGTTTTGTGAGATTATGAGTCTCCTATGCTTTGTCTCCCTCTTCATCCCATCTTGTTTCAGTTTTTCTTTCCCAACCCCCATGACCCCCACCCTGCCTCTCATATTCCTCATATCAGAGAGATCATATGATAATTGTCCCTCTCTGGTTGACTGACTTAGCTGAGCACAATACCCTCTACTTCCATCCACATCATTGCAAATGGCAAGATTTCATTGCTTTGATGGCTGCATAGTATTCCGTTATATACATATACCATATCTTGTTTATCCATTCATCTGATCATGGGCATCTAGGTTCTTCCCATATTTTGGTTATTGTGGACATTGCTGCTAAAGCATTCAGGTGCATGTACACCTTCGGATCACCACACTTGTATCTTTAGGGTAAATACCCACTAGTGCAATTGTTCAGTAGTAGGGTAGCTCTATTTTCAACTTTTTGAGGAACCTCCATACTGTTTTCCAGAGTGGCTGAACCAGCTTGCATTCCCTGCAACAGTGTAGGAAGAGTCCCCTTTCCCTGCATCCTTGCCAGCATTAGTCATTTCCTGACTTATTAATTTTAGTCATTCTGATTGCTGTGAGGTGATATCTTATTGTGGTTTTGATTTGTATTTCCTTGATACCAAGTGATGTGTAGCACTTTCTCATGTAAACAAATAAAACCTTAAGAAGGAGAAGGAAAAGGAGAAGAAGAATGCATTGCTCCAATTCCATTGTATGAATACCAAGTGATTGCATCATTCTACTATTAATGGAGGGAAAGGGTTCTCAGTGCAGACTGTCATAAATGGTACTGGTATGTAAAATATGTAATTTGTTTTTTACTAGAACGTGCATGCATATCTCCTGGTTATTTATATGGGACTGGATTGTTGGTAAATAGGTTAGATATGTTCAGCTTTAATAGATGCTACCATGTTCTTTCTGTAACACTTGTGCCCATTTTCACATTCACCAGCAGTGCATGGGGATTCTGGCTTGTCCACATTTTGGTAGGTTATGTGATTTTGATGTTGGGTTCCTGGTTCATACATGATGATACTAAGTCTGGGTTTTATTTGCTTTTTTGCTGATGTTGTCTTTCTCTGTTATTATAGAGTTGGGCATGAACCATGGAATAATCTCTTCTACAAGGTGTCTAATGAGTTCCTGTAGTCATTTGTTTGTTACAATTTTTTTTTCAATCTTTGTAGGGCTGTATATTGTGAGAATGAGTCTTTTGTCCCCCTGTCTCAGTCTACCTCTGTTTCTATCTTTTGAGCTTGTAATGCAGAAAAGTTTTGAATTTTATTGTAATCTCATTCTTCATTTCACCCTTCATCTTAGAAATTTTTTCTTCTACCCTACCACAGAGACTGAATCCTTTGTGTTTCTCTATAAACACATCATTTTGTGTAAAATTTAAGTCAGAAATGGATTATAAATTACTGTCCTCTGTTGTTTCCTTAGTGTCTGAGGTTTTCTGTTTTTTCCCCCAACATGTCTAACAGACTGAAATGTATTCTGGAGAAGTTAAACTATGTTTGCTTCCCATTTCCTTACACAAATCATTTTTTTCTAAAGATTTTATTCTTTATTTGAGAGAGAGAATGAACACAAGTTCAGGGGAGGGCCAGAGACAGAGAGACAAGCAGACTCCCCACTGAGCAGGGAGCCCCAGGCAAGGCTCTATTCCAGGACCCTGCATCAGGATCCAGTTTTTAGGCAGAAGTTTAACTGACTGAGCCACCCAGGCTTCCCTACACAAGTCATGTGTTGATATAGATTCACACAGGCAAGATCTTAGATGCTGACTTCTCCGTTGACTTAATCTCTGTGTATTCTTCCTCTAGTGGTGTTAGCAGCCTCTCAGGACCAAACACCCAATTTCAGTTTGGTGTCATAGATCATGCATGGGCCTCTGTGCTCAGATGAATGATTATTCCTGTTTTCCCACAGCAGACATGCCTCCAGGAGCTGGGCACTTGCCATAAGCTTTCTGTTGCAGACTGTCCCTGCAACCATGGCAACCGGATAGATGTTGTACCACTGTTGCTCTTTACTTCACTGGAGGTAGGATAAGTTCTACAGCTTTTACTGCCAAACTGGGGAACATTGGACATCGTCTGTAATGGAGTCTGACCGACACTGACAGCTTTTGGGTGAAAGATTTCTGCCATGATGTTGGATGCACACTTCTTTGTTAGGTTGACAGAGTGGCCAGGGATGTGTCCCTGATGTCACAGTGTGCATCTTGGGGGTCTTCTAGACCCTCACAAGTGGCCCTATGGCTGATGGTCGGAAGCATCCTAAAGTCAAACCTTCCAGGTACATTGACTTTGTGATCTACACTGCATGTGACTGTAGATCTCTGCCAGGTGAGCAGCAAAAGATCATGAAGGAAAATATATTGGTTGCTGTTGTGGATATCTGCACCAAATCATACATTCATATATGTGCCTTCTACAGACTTGTCACTATTCCTTGAAGTCATGTGGTGATGTTGTGATCTGCGCAAGCATTTCCTTGATTCATATTTTAGTTGTACTTGTCATTCCCCTCATGTTTGTGTATAAAAAAGCTTGGGAATATAGTGAACGCATCTGGCTCTTGGGTAGATGACAAATAAGTTCATTGTACAGGAAAACAGATATCTCCTTCTATGGCCAAGGATCAGGAAGCTATGCTAGATGTTCCTTGAAGACACTGGGGTGTGCTATGCTCAGAGTGTCCAACACAAACCCACAGCATGTGCAGCATCTCCCTGTATCAGTTGGGGGTGGGTTGTTGAGAAGTGGAATTAGTGTGATGAAGAAGTTTATGGTGTTTGTTATGACATGAGGCATAAGACACTTGGACTTTCACCTGGGAAACTCTTTTCTTCTGCCTGTAATGGGAGATTGTTACAGACCAACAGATTAGAGTGTGGAATGTGTGTCATCTTGGAATTTTTATATTTCCTAGGATTATCCATGAACTTTATTCAAAATAAAATAGATATTTATAGATCTGTTTCTTGTTTTTGTTTTTTTTTTAAGAATTTATTTATTTATTTGACAGACAGAATTCACAAGTAGGCAGAGAGGCAGGCAGAGAGAGAGGAGGAAGCAGGCTCCCTGCTGAGCAGAGAGCCCGATGCAGGGCTCAATCCCAGGACCCTGAGACCATGACCTGAGCTGAAGGCAGAGGCTTTAACCCACTGAGCCACCCAGGCACCCTCTCAAATAAAATATATAAAAATAAGAAAAAAGTGTGGCTCTTTCTGAGCACAAGTCCCAACCATATGCCACTTCAATAAACTTACTAAGTTGCACCACAAATCATCACAGTTTTTCCTGATCACTGTGTTGAAGGATCCTATAATTTTGTTATCTAAAAACCCAAGCTGGGTGCCATTCCTTTGAAAAGCCAATGCATAGGGCATAAGTTTTGATTGGAATGGAATATCAGCATTATTCAGAAGGTGAGCTACTTGGAAAGAAGAAGGACTTATGTTCAAAAATCAATTCCAAGGATTTTGCCAGGCCTTCAGAGTTTTGTTTTTTTTCTTTTTTTTTCCAATTTATTTATTTTCAGAAAAACAGTGTTCATTATTTTTTCACCACACCCAGTGCTCCATGCAAGCTGTGCCCTCTATAATACCCACCACCTGGTACCCCAACCTCCCACCCCCCTGCCACTTCAAACCCCTCAGATTGTTTTTCAGAGTCCATAGTCTTCAGAGTTTTAAAAGAACTTGAGGACAGTGAATCATTAGGAGGGGACCAGGGCAGTCTGACACAGTTCTTGATGGCCTGTGCACTCACTGTGCTTCCTAAGGACCTCACAAAGGTGCCTGGATGTTGTGTATGTGTCCCCATGCATGGTTGTGCCAGAAGGTGGGATTACCAGTCCTTCTTGGAAGCAATTTGTGATGTACACATGTACAAAGAAGGGTTTCATCCATCCTTCATGGAAAGGTGCAGAAATTTAGACTATTAAGTTGGCCCAACAGGCCAAGGCAGGGTTTCAATTTAATTTAGAAACCTGTCTTCTAGGGGCACCTGGGTGGCTCAGTGGGTTAAGCCTTTGCTTTCGGCTCGGGTCATGATCTCCAGGTTCTGGGATCGAGCCCCACATCGGGCTCTCAGCTCAGCAGGGAGCCTGCTTCTCTCTCTCTGTCTGCCTCTCTGTCTACTTGTGATATCTCTCTCTGTCAAATAAATAAATATAATCTTTTTTTAAAATTTTTTAAAGGTTTTATTTATTTATTTGACAGAGATCACAAGTAGCGAGGATAAGGAGGCCTGTTGCTGGATTTCAGGGCATTTTCTCCTGATACAGCTGTGATTTCCCACAGATCCCTCATGAGGATGAAATCTAGAGGTGGAGGCGAAGGCAGAAATGGCCGGTTCTCAGGTGTGCCTGGTATCCCCGTGGAGCCGTGTCCTCTGTTTCTCTGCAGACCGTCGCGTTTAGAAGCTTCAGATGTGGATGCCTCAAATATGGGTGCTTCTCAATTCTGCGTTCACCTATTTATAAGATGTGGTCAGAAGTGATACTCATGGTTAGGTTTTTTGAATGCTTCTCTATGTCCCGGAGCCTACTGTCCTGTGTCCCCAACCTGGGCTTGGATAGTGCATCAGCCATTGTCACTTTGACTTAAAGCCACGCGAGGAGTGTCAGTATTCCGTTGGTGGCAGATTTGGAGGGGAAGGTGTTGAGTCCGAGATTCCTGTGGCTGATGAGGTCTGGTCCTGGGATGTCAGGGAGGGAAATAATTTCTCATTCGGGTTCCTCTGTATTCTCGATCAGCTGTGTGCAGCTGGGGAGTAAGGAAATGCAGACATAAACTCGATGAGTAGGAGTCCAGAAAAACTTGGAAACTTCTTGCTTTAAGAAAGGGGGTGTGAGTGTCTTCATCTTTAGAATGTGAAAGAGATATTCTTTTTTAATTTTTTAATTTAATTTTTTAAAAGATTTTGTTTATTTATTTGACATACAGAGATCACAAGTAGGTAAAGAGACTGGCAGAGAGAGAGCAGGAAGCAGGCTTCCCGCTGTGCAGAGAGCCCAATGCGGGGCTCAATCTTAGACCCTGGGATCATGACCCCAGCTGAAGACAGAGGCTTTAACCCACTGAGCCACCCAGATGCCCCTGAGAGAGATATTCTACTTAAAGTCCACTAGAAGAGGGTGCCTGGGGGCTCAGTCAACTGAGGTTGCAGCTCAGGTCAGGATCCCAGGGTCCTGAACTGGTATCCCCATTTCTGGCTTTGTGCCCAGAGGGGAGTCCGATTAAAGATTCTCTGCTTCTCCTGCCTTTCCCCATCTCCTCTAAAATATAAATCAATCTTGGGGATTGAGGGTGGTTAAGTTGGTTAAGAGTCTGCTTTCTGACTTCAGCTCAGGTCGTGATCTTGGGGACCTGAGATCCAGCCCCACATCAAGCTCCTAGGTGGGCAGGGATCCTGCTTCTTCACCCCCTCTGATTTTCTGCCTGTTTGTGGTCTCTCTCTCACTCTCTGAAATAAATACAATATTTTTTTCAAAATTTTATTTATTGTGGCACTTGGGTGGCTCAGTGGATTAAGCCTCTGCCTCCACCTTCGGTCATGATCTCAGGGTCCTGGGGTCCAGCCCCACATCGGGCTCCCAGGTGGGCAGGGATCCTGCTTCTTCCTCTCCTTCTCCAGTTCTGCCTGTTTGTGCTATCTCACTTGTTTTCTTTGAAATGAATACAGTCTTTGTAAAAAAAAAAACTTTCTTCATTTGTAAGAAAAAGAGCACAAGTAGGGTGTGTTACGGGCAGAGGCAGAAGGCTCCCCACTGAGCAAAGACATTCCCCCACCATCCCAATGTAGGAGGGATTCCCAGGACCTTGTGTCTTGGCCTGAGCAGAAGGCTGATGCCCACTGACTGAGCCACCCAGGTGCCCCTATAAATATAATCTTTTTTTTTTAATAAAGATTTTATTTATTTATTTGATAGATGGAGATTGCAAGTAGGCAGAGAAGCAAGCAGAGAGAGTGGAGGAAGAAGGCTCCTTGCTGAGCAGAGAGCCCCTTGCAGGACTGGATTCCAGGACTCTGGGATCATGACTTGAGCAGAAGGTAGAGGCTTTAATCCACTGAGCCACCCAGGTGCCCCTATAAATATAATCTTTAAAGAAGATGAAAATAAAAATAAATCTTAAAAATTCAAAGAAAAGAAAGGAGTAAACTAGGTATTTCTAGCACAGGGATGCTGTTTTGTCTCAGTGTAGTGTGTGTCTCAGTAACTTGGGGCCCCAGACAAGTGTCCATGATTAGCTGGAAGTCCATCTAGAAGCACTGCTGGAATTCCCCTGTGGTGGAAGTTTCCTGAAGACCTAAAAGATCAGCAGGCAGTGGGGCACAGGAGAGCTTGTCTGCAAGGGGCAGTGTGTGGGGGTTGCTTTTCAGGAGAAGGAAGTTGAAGAGTTCTGGGGAACCTGTGGGACTTGCTCCTTTCTGCTCACTGTACCTGGTTGTCAGAAGCCCATTGGTTCCTTAGGGTCTTGGTAGTTTTGAGGTGGGTCCCCTGCTGGGCCTGTCTGGACTCAGCCAAGGGGACACTGGGGCCCTTCCTCCACTCCTTTGCTCAAGCCTGCTTGCCTAAAAGCAGCCTCTACAGATCGTATAGTGATTCAATTGTTTAGGTATATCTACTGTATTTCCAAAATCAGATTTATATTCTGAAATCCTGTTTTCAGTCCATTGGAAACACCAGTGATGATGTGTCCTTTGATGTGCATTAGACGCTGATAACATTTGTTTCCATTGAGCTGATGTGAACTTCTTTTATTGGTTTGGTGCTGTCTGCCAGATCCTCCCCTAAAATATTCCCATTTTCCCTCCTGTCATTTGTAAGGAACATGGGATACTGAGGAATATGCAGGAACTGTTGCATTTCAGGGCAAACTATTTCTATTGTATTTTTCTTGTTGTAGGTTCATTCTTTTTTCTTCCTTCCTTTCTTCTTTTAAATGTTTTCTCAGCTGAGAGAGAGTGCTTGAGAGTGATGAAAGGGAAAGAGGGAGAAGCAGATTCCCACTGAGTGGGGAGTTCAACTCAGCGCTCTATCCCAGGAGTTTGAGATCATGACCTGAGCTGAAGGCAGACCCTTAACCAGCTGAACTATCTGTGTCCCCCTTGCTTGTAGTTTCTGAAGAGAACAAAATCAGAAGAGGTGTGGATAAAATGAATTGTCCTTCAACTTCCAGTCTGTTGATAAATATCTGAGAAAGGCAGAGTAGGACAGAACAGCAGAAGTTTCATCAGATAAACTAGCCTTTTATCTTTGTTTACACTGCTTTGATATCAGGGTACTGCTAACCTCACAGAATGGTTTTGAGTGTATTTCTCTGGTTCAGAATTAGAAGATTTTCTTTATTGCTATGATTTTGATAAGGACTGTCATGAATGGTTTTTGTAAATGTTAGTTTCTTTTTCTTGTCCTGAGCCATGGCTCACCATCTAACACCCAGGGGTTCTACCTACTGATTGCTAATTGAACAAAGTCACTACAAATATAATGAGAAGCCACAGCTACACAATTCTCAAGGACTATTGATCAAATTTTACACTGTATGTTTCTCCTGTTGTTTTGTGAGCATAGAGAACACAAGGAGAGTTTTAGGGTTTTGATCTGCACAGAATGCGATGTGTCATATTAAACTAAAGATAGATTTTGAAGTCCCAGAACTAAGTTGGAAGAAGCATGTGTACATACATACATGTGTGTACCTATATCTTCAGAAGGAAAAGGAACCTTGGTTCAAACCAGGTCATTTCCAAGTTTGAAAACTGATGATTTCCTAGTAAGTAAAGAGATTCTAGATTTATAATAGAAATAGTTTTCTCTGTATTGTATTGAATTTATGCTTCCTACATCTGGTGTATCTCAGTTTGAAACTATCTTCATGCGAATCGTCTCTTACATAACTGGGTTTTACTCCTATAGGATCTACTCTGTTTTCCTTATTCCTGTGTTGACCTGCTGCTTATCTACCTTGATAGAGATTTTAACAAGAGTTTCCATGGAATGACATGGTATTCAAAATTTAATTTAAATGTGAGAGTAGGGGCACCTGGGTGGCTCAGTGGGTTAAAGCCTCTGCCTTCAGCTCAGTCCATGATCCCAGGGTCCTGGGATCGAGCCCCACATCGGACTCTCTCCTCTGCAGGGAGCCTGCTTCCTTCTCTCGCTCTCTCTGCCTGCCTCTCTGCCTACTTGTGGTCTCTGTCTGTCAAATAAATAAATAAAATCTTTTAAAAAAAAAAGTGAGTGCAATTCTCCAGGGGGCATTATAAATTCCTTTAGTTAAATTGAGACATCACTCCTTCCTTTGCGATTGGAGAAGTAAGAATTCCTTAGTTGATATTCTTTTCCCTTCTAGGAAGTGATGTCATCCATGTTGGTCACTTCAGTGTCAGCACTTATTAGGGAAAAACGTGGAAACTTCATGATTTTTTTTTTTAACATTTATTTGAAGGAAACAAATATGGAACAGGGCTTGGTGCTGACTAGTTGTTCTAACTTAAACAGAACACAGTGTTCTGTAAGGAGTGATGGAGCAACAATGGTATCCCAGGAATATAACGCAATATAGGTCTCATCCAGGATGGATGGGTGACCTTGCAAGTATGATGACCTGTGGTTGGCAGTGCCCTCCCTCACTTCTACTCAGCCCTGGGGTGAATCTATCCTGTGCTCTGATCCATGTTCAAGGCACTGAATCATTGAGAAGTCCCCAATTACCAGCAGTGACAATTTCTGCTTCAAACAGCCTTCCCAACATTTGGGATAGCTGTCCCTATGTTGTTTCAGAGCCTATGCTATCCCTACACCCCTCTTGACCTGACTGAAAAGAGGATTTGTTTGAGTTGTAGAGACAGGTACCATTCAAGTTGGGTAGCATGGTACACTCATATTGAACATGGGATCAGTTGAAGGATAATACATTTTTCAGTAGCTGTTCTTCTGTGGTCAGCAATACCATGAAAGCCTGTTGTGTACATGCAGAAAAGAAGGTGGATATTTGGATATTTACATATCCAGTGAGTTGGTAGATGCTCAGGTCTTCTGAAATAGCCCAGACAACCTCAAGTATAATCTAATTTTTACATGCCGTCTTTCTGGGATTGTCTGCTCCCAGCCATGTGCTTATACTTGAATTATCCTGGCCCCAGGATAACTGCCCAGCACCCGAGAGCAATCCATGTTTCTTGCAGCAAAGGAGACAGTGTAAATCTCATGGGACATAGTGGATTTGATTTGAACTGTTTCTGTTCTCATTCAGGGAAAGCCTTCCTCCCCAAGGCAGCACTCTCTCTACGCCATTGACCAGAACTGTCACAGGGCCAGTCTATGCTGAAACACATTAACTGTAGCAGAGGTGGATGTGGAAGATGTTTTTGAATGTCTCTTCTTTGAATTTTTTCACAGTGTGTGGCACAAAGGCAATGACACTTTGCCCTGAAACTAACTAGCTGTTTCAAGGAAGCCCTAAAATTGAGAGTGTTCTTAAAGTTAGTGCATGCCGATTTTCTGCTGCCTGCATTGGTGTGCTGATGAAGAGCTGCTTAAGTCTGCAATTGTTTATGATCTTCCAATAAAAATAGTCAAATACAGATTTATCATTAGAGTACTATATTCAGTACTATATAATCCATAACATATATTAATGTTTTTCATGCATTTCTTAACTTAAAAAAGTATATATATAAGTTCCAGATTAGTTTAAAATAAAGAAAGCATACCTTCATTTATATTACAGAAAGCTCAGGTGAGAGACAGGGGAGGGGCAGAAGGTGAGGGAGAGAGAATCTCAAAGTGACTCCCTAGTGAGCTTGAGGCCTAACACAGCGCTCCATCTCAGGACCCTGAGACTGAGGTCATGACCTGATCTGAAATGAAAAGTTGGAAGTTTAACCCACTAAGCACCCAGGAGCCCCAGTTTGTTTGTTTGTTTGTTTGTTTAAATCATTTACTTTAGATCACACTAGTGAGTAGAGTGAAGACACAGAGAGAGAGAACCCTGAAGCAGACTCGCTGCTGAATGGAGAGCTGATGACGTGATCGAACCCAGGACCCTGACTTCATGAACTGAGCTGTAATGAAGAGTGGCTACTTAACCAACTGAGCCACCCCAGAACCCTTGTTCCCATTCACTTAAATTTGGATTGCTTTCATTCAGGAACGTGAACTAAGGTGTATCTGGGGTGATCTCAGCTCAGTGCTTGGTCAGTGCTGATGGCTTGGTTTTCTCCCTAGAAGCCTGTAAGAGAGGCTCTGAGGTTGTCTAGGGTCTCTGTTCAGGCTTCTAATAGCGCAGGAATGGAGGCTAGCATCAGCCATGGGAAATGACTTAGAACATGCATAGCTACCCAGACAGAGAACAGAGAATGTTCTAGTTCAAAGCATTGGCTGGACACCCAAGTCAGTCACAGATGCTGACAGGTCTCCTTAGCCAGGTAGGTTCATCTACACAGGAGAATAGGCAATCAGTGGACATTGTCTGTAATGGAGTCCCACCCACACTGACAGCTTTTGGGTAAAAGATTTCTACCATGACATTGGATGAATGCTACTTTGTTAGGTTCACAGAGTATCCAGGAATGTGTCTTTGGTGCTACAGTGTGCATCTTGGGTATCTTCCAGACCTTTGCATTTGGCCCTATGGCCGATGGTTGGCAGATCTTAAAGTCAAACCTTCCAGGTACATTGACTTTGGTATCTACCCTGCATGTGACTGTACAGCAGTGCCAGGTGAGCAGCAAGAGATCATGATGGAAAATGTTCCTGTACTGTGGTGGATATCTGAGCCAAATCACACATGTGCCTTATACAGTATGGTCACTCTTCCTTGAAGTCTTGTGGTGACCTTGTGATCTGTGTGAGCATTTCCTTGATTGATGTTTTAGTTATAATGGTCATTCCACTCATATTTGTGTATAAGAAGGCTTGGTAGTATAGTGATAGCATCTTGATCTTGGGTCAAGGACAGATGTACAGGAAAACAGATGGTCTGTTTTCATGGCCAAGGATCGGGCATATATGCTAGATGTTCCTTGAAGATACTGGGGTTTCCTATGCTCAGAGTCTCCAACACAAACCCACCTCATGTGCAGTGTGTCCCTGTATGATTTGGGGGTGGGTGGCTGACCAGTGGAATTAGTGTGATAAAGAGGTTTATGATGTTTGCTGTGTCATGAGCTATAAGGCATTTGGACTTTGACCTGGGCACCTCTTGTCTTCTGCCAGTATTGGAACACTGTTATAGACCAACAGGTTATAGTATAGGATGTGTGTCATCTTGGAATTTTTACATTTATTGAGATTATTGGTGGACTTCATTCAAAACAAAATAGACATTCATAGGTCTGTTTCTTGTTTGTTCATTTAAGTTGTTTTGATTGTACACATAAGTGAATACGTATAGTATTTGTATGTCACTTAGTTCACATCGCATAACACCTTCTGGGTCAAACTACATACCACAAATGGCAAGATACAAAGAAAAAAGCTGAAAGAGACACAAATACAATGTATAGCCTGAATGATACCAGTGTGGAATGGAGAAGGATGATGGGCAACCTGAGGAAGTGGGGATGGGAAGTACAGGCTTCCATGGGGCGAAAAGAATACAGGGAACTCCTCCAGTGCTTTCCCCATAGCATTTTATGGTGCCAGATATTAGCTACTATTGGTGAGTATAGTAGTACCTATAGAGTTTTTGAGTCCACATGTTGTACACCTAATGTCATGGGACATTGTAGATTATATATTAATAGAAATGAAATCAAAGTGGATACCAAGAAGTATATACATATGTAGATTAGTATCTTACGAAGTTGCAGGTAAAGAAAACTAACCCTACTCTTCGAAAGAAGCTAATCCTAAGTTCTCATAGTAGGATAAAGTCGTAGGAAAGTAAACTGATCTGTATCACAGTGGAGATAAACTTCCTTAATGTAGAAGGGAAGGGACAGGGAAAGAGAAGCACGTGCCCAGCAGAGCAAAGAAGGGAATTGGAAAACCAAGAAGATCCTCTGGTGCTCACAGGCAGCCCAGGAGGAGCAGCCCAGGCTGTCCATGGAAGAACAGTCATTTCTGTGAGAGCTTCTTAATTCCATTTCCTTTAACTTGGTCTCTCTTCTTTCAACACTGAGGGCTGTAAGGAAGGCATTTCTTTTGAAGTGGATTCTTCGGGGAAGACCAGAAAGTGCAACCATGTTGTATAACTGGCAAAGTCAGTTTTCATTTTAGGCAAAGTCAGTTTTCAGAACTAAACCTATGTTCTAAGAGGTGATCCTGTAGCCTGAATCCATGTGGGGTTGGCTTGAATGAAGAGTGAAGGGAAGAGAAGGACTCCATACTCACCTGGATGCTCTGCCCCCTTTTAAGGAACCTTTGAAACTATCGTGATTCAGTCTGAAACTTTGGTCCATGGTTAGGAAATCAGTCTTAATAACTTGTCCAATTTTAGGAATTCCCTGCTTTGTTTTGTTTTTGTTTGTTTGTTTTTTCATAAATTTCCTTATTTGGGGGCACTGGGTAACTCAGTGGGTTAAAGACTCTGCCTTTAGCTCAGGTCACGATGCTAGGGTCCTGGGTTCGAGCCCAGCATCGGGCTCTGTGCTCATTGGGGAGCCTGCTTCTCCCTTTCTCTCTGCCTACCTCTCTGCCTACTTGTGATCTCTGTCTGTCAAGTAAATAAATTAAATCTTAAAAAAAAAAACAAATTTCCCTAATTATTATTATGTAATGGTTTATGGAGTTAAGGCATTGCCAGTTTTGTTTTATTGATTGAAAGGGGCATTACTTTCTGTGTTCCATTAATGTTAACCTTTTACTTTATTTACTTAAGACTTTTCTTTATTTCATTCCTCTACTAAATTTCATCCTAGTGTCTTCCTTTTTTAGTTCCTTGGTGAAAATTAAGTTGTTTATTCCAAGATTTTTCTTAGCTTTGTATTGTATAACATGAACAACTTGGGAAATGGGAAGTCTAGTAGGGAAATACTGGCAGAAATAAACAATACAAACAATGACCGAAAACAGTAAAAAAATTAAAATGGTGACTTTAAGGCATTTCTGTAATGATGTCAGGTGTGAACAAGGAGTTTTACTGTTTCTTTTTCAGTTCAGATTCCTTTACTCTATTTTTGGTTGCATAATTGTTCTGACTAGAGTGTTTAGTACTCTACTCAAAGGCAGTGGTGGGGTCACTTCATTACCTGCTGATGATAGAGGAGAATGTTGCAGACAGTCCCTACTGAGTAGGTTTCATCTTTTCATACATCTTGGGCATTCATTAGGTTGGGGTTTCCTTCTCTCTCTACTTTGAGTGCTTTTAACATGACACGTTGTCCAGTATGCCCATATTTGCATTCTGTCTCCCTTAATGTGATCATGTCATTTTTGCCCTTCGTTCTGTTAATGTGGAGTCTCGAATTTATGGTTTTATGTATGTCAGAGAGCCCTTAATTCCAGGTCCATTTCCCACTTGATCATCTTGTAAAAAGGGAAAAATGTGTGTTTGATTCAGTTTACTCTCTTTTATTGGGCACTTTGAGTAAATTTGCTCACAGGTAGAGTTTTGCAAACTTCATTATTTGTAGTGTCTTTGGCTTGCATGAGCTGGGAATGCTGGTGCCCCAGAGAGAGTGTTCTGCTAGTTTCTCTGATATTCATGCCTTGGAAATGTTTGAGGAGATTTGCAGTCCTTTCCCTTCAGTGTCTGTTTGAATATCCAGTGAACTCATCTGGGACACAATTTTTGTTTCTTGGATTATTTTCATCTATTCCTCTTTCATTTGGCTTCCCAGTTGTAGATCCGTTGAGATGTTTTCTATTTTCCTGAGTGATCCAGTCTAAATTTGTTATACCTTTTCTGAAATTTGTACTTGTCTTTTAGTATGAATTTGTGGGCACTGATTATCCACTGTTGCCTCTTATAATTACTTTTATTCCTACAGTCAGTTATAGTGTGTCTGCTTTCACTTCTTCACTTATCATTGTAGTCAGTCTATTTTTCTGTTATTCTTCATTTAGTTAATCAGCTGCCAGTGTTGATCTTTTCTGCCAAACAACTCTTCCTGTGCTTGATATATTCCTATTTTTACTCCATTTGATTCAGTTCAGTTATCTGTTTTCATATCCTCCGTTCTTCTGCTAATTTTGAGTTCATATTATCCTTTTCCTAATTGTTAGAGATACATTAAAGTGATTTCTGCTACACCATGACCATATCACAGAATTATCTATTAAGATATATGGTCAATACGTTGTGTGCCATGTTATGTATCTATGGAGAAATGAGGTCCTGATGACTCCTTGTCAGCCATGTTTGAAACAGACATTGTCTGTTTGAAACAGATATTGTCTGTTTCACTTGATGTTTCTGCATTAGTAGTCTTCAATATATTCTTCTGATTGTAGTAAATGCAATGGTTTTACTTTTATTTGGTATCTTTCAGCTGTATCTTCACATGACACCCAGAGTTTCCTGTTAAAGCAGAGCATAGAAGGTTTTATCCAGAATGGATCAATGCCCAGATACAAACATAGTGCCGTTGAGATTTTATACTTACACAGAGACTGGGACAGTGATGGGGAGAGTGAAGGGCATCAGAGAAATCCTGGGTGATACACCCAAACCAAGGCAATTGCCCTTAATGAGAATGTCACTGCCCCAAATGGTAAAGTATATAAACTGCTGTGGAAAACCTCCCTTTTTAAGTCAACTGTTTCTGCAGAGCAGTGTGTTTCTGTCAGCAAAAGCTCCAGTCAGATATTCAAACATAGTTATTCGTGGATAGACCATTTGGCAGATCTGGAAGGTAACCTAGTCCATGCTGAAGATAATGATTTGAGCCATTTGGAAAATAGGACTGGCCTGACCTTAAATCAGAGATTTAGAAATGAAGAACAAAGTGC
This sequence comes from Neogale vison, assembly GCF_020171115.1. Lineage (NCBI taxonomy): Eukaryota > Metazoa > Chordata > Mammalia > Carnivora > Mustelidae > Neogale > Neogale vison. The sequence goes on along the minus strand of NC_058097.1, from coordinate 47,499,981 downwards.
TCAGTGGGATCCATATGAGAGGCGCTTCACTGAGGAGTCAACCTTCCAGAATGACCAGAGGCTTTTCACTGGAGACATAATTATTCAATGCACTGCATCTCAGAGAACATTGAACCAGGGCTCCAGTGTTCACCGATGTGTCAAGGCTTGGTTTACAGGAAACCATTATGAATGTGATAAATGTGGGGAAGGCTTTCATCCAAGCTGTAACCTCAGTGTCCATAATGGTCACCACTTGGGAGACAGTCCTCATAAATACAATGAATGTGGGAAAGCTTGTAACCAGTCCTCTAGCATTGGTGATCATCAGAGAATTCATGAGGGAAAAAATGCATTCAGTTCTAATAAACCGGGGACCATGTTTAGTCAGTCATCAAGCCTAAACATCAATGAGATAATCCCTTGGGGAAAGGAAACTTACATTTTTAAGGAATGTGGTAAATGCTTTGACTGCCACTCAACACAATCTCAACATCAGCTAATGCATACTGGACAAAAAATATACAAATGTGAAGAAGGTGGTCAAACTTTTAATGACTGTTTATCAAAAAATGAACATTCGCGGGGCGCCTGGGTGGCTCAGTGGGTTAAGCTGCTGCCTTTGGCTCAGGTCATGACCTCGGGGTCCTGGGGTCCCGCATCGGGCTCTCTGCTCAGCGGGGAGCCTGCTTCCCTCTCTCTCTCTGCCTGCCTCTCCATCTACTTGTGATTTCTCTTTGTCAAATAAATACATAAAATCTTTAAAAAAAAATGAACATTCACAGATGTATTCTGGAGAGAAACCCTACAAATGTCAAGAATGTGGCAAGACTTTTAACAATCACTCAGGTCTTAATAGACATCACAGAATTCATAATAGAGAGAAACCTTACCAATGTCATGAATGTGGCAAGAGCTTTAACAAGCACCCAGCCCTTATTCAGCATTGCAGAATTCACAGTGGAGAGAAACCTTACCAATGTCAAGAATGTGGAAAAGCCTTTTGTGACAGGTCAACCCTTACTCAACATCACAGAACTCATACTGGAGAGAAACCTTACCGATGTCAAGAATGTGGCAAGGCCTTTACCTGGAAGTCAAATCATTCTCGGCACCACAAAACTCATAGTGGAGAGAAACCTTACCAATGTCAAGAATGTGGCAAGGCCTTTTGTGACAGGTCAGCCCTTACTCAACATCACAGAACTCATACTGGAGAGAAACCTTACCAATGTCAGGAATGTGGCAAGGCCTTTAACCATAGCTCAGTCCTTGCTAAACATTACAAAATTCATACTGGAGAGAAACCTTACCAATGTCAAGAATGTGGCAAGGCCTTTTGTGACAGGTCATCCCTTACTCAACATCACAGAATTCCTACTGGAGAGAAACCTTACCAATGTCAGGAATGTGGCAAAGCCTTTAACCACCGCTCAGTCTTCGCTAAACATTACAGAATTCATACTGGAGAGAAACCTTACCCATGTCAAGAATGTAGCAAGGCCTTTATACACAGCTCAAACCTTACTCGGCATCACAGAATTCATACTGCAAAGAAACCTTACCAACGTCAAGAATGTTGTTAGGCGGGGCACGTGGGTGGCTCAGTTGGTTAAGCCTCTGCCTTCAGCTCGGGTCATGAACTCAGGGTCCTGGGATCAAACCCCACATCAGGCTCTCTGCTCAGCAGGGAGCCTGCTTCCTCCTCTCTATCTGCCTGCCTCTCCTCCTACTTGTGATCTATCTCTCTCTCTCTCTCTCTCTCCCCCTCTCTGTCAAATAAATAAATAAATAAAATCCTTAAAAAAAGATGTTAGGCCTTTACAGGCACTCGGTCCTCACTAAACATCATAATATCCATATGGGATAGATGGTTTACCAGTGTACAGGATGTTTTAATGGGGCACCTGGGTAGCTCAGGCAGTTTTGTGGCTCAGGTCATGATCCCAGGGTCCCAGGATTGAGCTCTGCACTGAGCTCCCTGCTCAGCAGGCAGCCTGCTTCTGCCTCTCCCCCTGCCTGAGCCTCCTCTCTACTTGTGCTCTCTCTCCATCTCTCTGTCAAATACATAAATAAAATCTTTAAGAAGGAAAGAAAAAAAAGAGTGTGAGAAAAATTGGTTAAGAGTGCTCACCGATTCATGCCTATGAGAGAATTCATATTAGACAGTAACCTCACAAATGCAACCAGTGTGGCAAGGCCTTTGTCCAGCACGCACGCCTTCTAAACTGAGAATTCGTACTGGAAAGACAACAGATGAAACAGATGGCCAAACTACTAGCAGGCACACAACCCTTCCTGCACATCACAGAATTCATACTGCAGAGAAAATTATGGATGTATTGAATGTGAGAGAGTGCCCAAGGACTGCTCCCTCCTCACTCCATTTGAGATATTTTAAATAGGAGAGTAAGTATACAAATACTAAGAATGTGTCTCATCTCTCAGTGGGACTCCCAACTTTCTTAAATTAATATCATTGTTTTCATATAGGAGTGGAAGTGTGAAATGTAAAGAATGTGGCCAAGCCTGTAACTGGAATTCAGTGCTTACTCAGTATGTCAAAATGCTCACTAGATTCAAACCCTTGGAACATCGTGAATGTGGAGAGGCCTTCATTTTAGTATACATTGGAGCACACACCAGAGAGTGCGTTAAGGAAAGTCAATTGAAAGTTAGCAATGTTTAGAAAACTATTGAATTGAACATCAGATGCCATGAATGTTACAGAAATCAAGCCAATGGAATACATTATTCACCCTACTCAGACATTACCCTGCATGAAAATAGTGATTATAAGGAGAAATCAGACTTGAACACTTAGAAAATGTATATGGTAGTCTGTTGAACAGATTTAGGGGATGGACTTTTTCATATATATAAGGATTTCAGTCTTTTTAAATGTTTACATTAACCTTATTTGAGATTTGTGACTAACAATATTAATTTGTTTCCTCTGAATTCACTCCAGAAAATTCCTCTGTTCCTCGTGGGTGTGTAAGAACACAGGGCTGATTGTTGCTACATCAAAGATATTAGATGTCCTGCTCCATTAAGTGGGACTCATTTGTATCTAATTTTCCATGGAAGAGGACTGTATGATATACAACATATGAAGTACAACTCAGTGGAGATGGTGCTTACGGTTATAACACTGATGTAAGATTCCATGGGATAGGTGTTCGGAGCACACACTTCTGCATGTATTGAAACTAAGGAACTTCTTCAATAGTAGATGTAAAAGGTTTTCCTTATTGCTCTTTAAGAAAAAAGAGGTAGCCATGCAGTGAACTCTGAATGTATCTTCCTAAGTGCAGTTGTTAGAGAGTATGACTTGATGTGGTTAAATGAGAAAATGCTGACAGATGACCGCAGGAGGGTAGCTAACTCTTCCCTACAATGCCATACAATTGAACATACACATTTCTGAGCAATGTACCTCAATCCTGAAAATTTTGGAAATAGGTACTCCCACATCCTAATGACAACACTTGAACACTTTTGCACATGTGTGTTCTGTATTTCAAATGGAGACAATAAAGTGGATTTGATATGCATTACTCAGTGTATGTATGATGTTAATGTATTTTAATTAATAAAACTGGTGTTTTTTCTTTAAAATATTTTATTTATTTTGTTGACAGAAAGTGATCACAAGTAGGCAGAGAGCTAGGCAGAGTGAAAGAGGAGGAAGCAGGCTCCTGGTGGAACAGAGAGCTCAATGGGGGGCTGGATCCCAAGACCCTGGGATCATGAGCCAAAGGCAGAGGCTTTAGCCCACTAAGCCACTGAGGCCCCCCAATAAAACACTGTTTTTTAACATTCGGATATGGGTATGTCATGAATGATGTGTTATTCTACGTGTAGTGTTCATCTATTTCATTGCGGGTTGTAGGAGCTGATGGAATCCATCACCTGTTTGGTACTGGAGTAAAACAATATACCTAGGACACCATTTTCCCAGTGCTCTGAAGGTTTAAGGGGTATGTGATTATATTTCCCCAGTCTATGCTATGATTTTCTCCTCTTTGTGAATAGGATGATATTACTGTATGTGTATTACCAAGCTTTGTGACATAGAGGTATTGTTGGAGTTTTAGCTCATGTACTCCATGATACTGCTATTTGGCATTGGTTTTGTCTAGCCAGTAGTGTTGTCGGGGCCTTGTACTGACAGGAGCTCTTCCACTAGTGCATTCCCCAGTCAGCACGCTATGACAAGTTAGTGGAACGTCTTATACAATATCTGTACTCTCTCCTAGTGAGCCGCCATCACTCCTTTCTTCCAATGCCTTCCTTCCCATGTCCCATAGAGAAGACTCCCCCTCCACCAGAGCTTCCCTAAATCTGATTTAGTCAGAATGGCATATTCTGGACATAGACTTGGGACTCTATAGTATTGTCCCATGGCCCCAAATGAAAGTGTGTGCCCCACATCCTGCATTGAGTGTGGTTTTCATGTGTCTGTGAGGTACACATGCACATATGACCATCCTATGTGTGTCATAGATACCCCATAAGAAAGAGAAATCTTTCCCAACTAGAGTGATGTAGTAGCCTAGGGAAGAGACAAAAAAAATATTTAAGATGAGGACTTAGCATGTAGGGTAGGACAACTGTGCTGAGCTTCCCAAGTGACTTCCTAGATGTAGAAAAGTTAACTTGTACTTGTTTTATGACCTACTTATCTCCAGATCTCCAGTTGTATTCACCCTCATTTTTTTTTTCTTCACTACATAAGAACCACAGCCATTCTCTTTTTTGCCTGTGTTGTGGAGAGAGTGTCTTCAGAAGATGCTTAATTGAGATTAGACAGATGGAAAGCCAATGGGTATTAAGACATATAGCATGGGGATGTGTTTATTGAATCTAATTAAAATATGAGGAAGGTACCATCCTTCAAGAGAAAGACAAGACCTATTAAAACTAATTGTGAGGAACTCTTTCCCGTGTGGGGAGGGACTTGGAGTTGGCTCCCTTTAGTCACTGCAAAGGCACAGGCAGCTCTTGCTAATATCTTCTGATGAATACATGTCATGGGGAGAAGAGATGGCTAATGTGGGTTTCTCAGGAGTAGGGAAGGCCTGCTTTTTCCTGATGATATGATTGGCCTGCTGTGTCTTCTTGAGGAATAATGCTGTTGGATGTCAGTGATGACTGTACTTCCCTGCCTAGATCTATGACAAGGGATGGAGGAGGGTGTTTGATGATGCAGTCATGTGGGCAGCTTTAAGATGTCACGTGGTAGAATAGATGTTTGAGATGAAGAAGCCTTCTGGACAGTGGAATAGGCTGGATCATCTGGGCATGTGCTGTGGTTGCTCCCTCATTTCCCAGGTAGGTAACCCCCTTCAAGGTCAGATCCAGTGTGGTTGGGAGATGCTTCAGGGAATCTGCTTCACTGCTGTGCCAGACCTTCCTCCCTTTCTTCAGTGCCATGATGAATGTAGTACTACGGATGTCTGGGTGGCTCAGTCATTAAGTGTCTGCCTTAGGCTCAGGTCATGAGCCCTGCATTGGGCTCCCTGCCCAGTGGTGAGTTGATTTATCTCTCTCCTCTGCCCATCACCACCCAGCACCACAAGTGTCTCTCTCGTTCTCTCAAGTGAAATATATTTCTTAGATGGGGTGCCTGGGTGGCTCAGTGGGTTAAAGCCTCTGCCTTCGGCTCAGGTCATGATCCCAGGGTCCTGGGATCAAGCACACTTTAGGCTCTGCTCAGCAGGGAGCTTGCTTTCCCCTCTCTCTCTTCCTGCCTCTCTGCCTTCTTGTGATCTCTGTCAAATAAATAAATAAAATCATATATATGTATATATATATATATTTCTTAGAGATTTTGTCTATATATTTGACAAAGAGAGAGATCACTAGTAGGCTGAATGAGAAGGGAAGGCAAGCTCCCTGTTGAGCAGAGAGCCTGACATGGGGCTTGATCCCAGGACCCTGAGATCATGAACCAAAAGCAGAAGCCCAACCCTCTGAGCCTCCCAGGCACCACAGCTGTTGGTATCAGAAAGATTGCCTAGGGGTGCCTGTGTGGCTCAGTGGGTTACAGCCTCTGCCTTTGGTCATTGAGAACAGCGCAGGATAAACAAATTTTCCTCTCCTCACATTCATTCTGTTGTGTGAACTGAACCTCCACACCTCAGCCCCAGAATAGAACATTCAGACAGAGCCGGGGATCAAGGGCAGAGGTAGCTTCATTGCTTTGCCAGCCCAGGAGGCTTCAGAAGGTCGGGGCCGTGAAACCTGCAGCCCACTGGGAGAAGGAACCAAGGGTTTGTTGGAAAATGCTGGATAATGGCCGATTTCCAGAGGAGTTGTGTCTGTGCTGCCTGTTCATCATGTTCTCAGGGTGGAACCAGGTTCCTGAAAGAAAGGGCTGAGAAGTGAGTTGAGGAGAAGTGAGTTTAGGAGGTTTGTGGAGAAGAGAAAGGTTACTTGTTGGAAATGGGAGTCTCACTGAAGCATTAATTACTTTTTTTCGTTGTTCAACTTGATGCCTTCCAAGTGGTTTTTATTTCAGTCACCAAGACAGCTATTGTAAGAGGATTTCATACTTTACACTGAGAAACCACTCAGTGTTTTCTGGAATGGCTAAAATAAAAAAAAAAAAATCACAAAAGGGTAACAACCAATTTTCCTGAGAATGCTGAGAATTAGAATTCTCATATATCCCCGATGGGAGGGTAAAAAGAATATGCAGTGTGGAAAATGGTGTGGCAGGTCAGAACGGTGTGGCAGAACAGAAACACTTACGGACTGAAGGGGAATATATGTCTCCCTTCTTACTGAAGGGAAAATGTCTCTTGGCCTGAGCATTATTTTTGAACGCTTATTTTGAATCAAAGGTAGATAAAGGAAAAGTTCTGAAAGTCTTTATTTTGCAAGAGACATTTGATTTATATGGGAAAGTTCGGTCTGTCAGGGGTCTTCTTCTGTGTAGCAGAAAGAGGGAGAAGGAGGCAGTCTTCTGAAACTCTGATGGTGGGAAGGCAGGGCTCGAACTCTGCTCCCAGCCCCAGCCTTGGTTCCCCTGCTTGGCCTGGTCACCATCCCAGTTCCTTCTCAGCAGGGTCACCTGTGGAGTTTCAGGAAGGAGCTCCTCTGCGGGCCTCCCCCTCAGATTCTGTCAGTTGGTTTGGGCAAAATCAACACTGTTGTGTTAATTAAGGGCTCCAGGAGATTCTCAGTGTGGCCAGAGGGGAGCCTGAGGGCTTTTGGTGGGTTTCTGAGAGTGGATTTGCTGCTTTGGTCCAGGAGAAGTGACAGGGTCTCTGCTCCGTGAGTCTGGGAAGGTCGGGTCCATGCAGCCCACAGTTCTGATGCTGTTGCTGAAGTTGTGAGTGGTGGTGGGAAGGGACCCCTCCCTCCCCACAAGGCAGGTGAGGAAAATGCAGGGATGGGTGTCATCACAGGAGCTCACAGTTTCTGAACTGCTCCAGACACAAAGGACTGGGAAGTTGGACCTTTTCTGCATCTCTGAGTCCTGCCTGTGGGTGAGCGGTGAGGAGAAGGAGCTCTGTTGCTGGATTTCAGGGCATTTCCTCCTGATGCAGCTGTGATTTCCCACAGATTCCTCATGAGGACAAAATCTAAAGGTGGAGGTGAAGGCAGAAGTGGCCGGTTCTCAGGTGAGCCTGGTGTCCCCGCAGAGCCGTGTCCTCTGTTTCTCTGCAGACCGTTGCGTTTAGAAGCTGCAGGTGTGGATGCCTCAAATCTCGGTGTTTCTCGGTGTTCACCTGTTTTTTTTAAGACCTGGTCAGAATCACGGTTAGGTCTTAGCATAGAGAATGCTTCTCTATGTCCCAGGTCCTTCTGTCCTCTGTCCCCAACCTGGCTTCGATAGGGCATCAGCTGTTGTCACTTTGACTTTAAGTCCCTCGAGGGGGTGCCTGGATTGCTCCGTGGGTTAAAGCCTCTGCCTTCAGCTCAGGTCCTGATCTCAGCGTCTTGGGGTTGAGCCCCACATCAGGCTCTCTGCTCAGCAAGGAGTCTGCTTCCTCCTCTCTCTCTGCCTGCCTCTCTGCCTGCTTGTAACTCTGTCTGTCAAATCAATAAACAATATCTTTTAAAAAAATAAAAAAAATAAAAAACAAACTCCCGCGAGGAGTGACAATATTGCATTGGTGGCGGATCTGGAGGGAAAGGTGTCGAGTCCAAGATTCATGTGGCGGATGAGGTGTGGTCCTGGGATATCTGGGAGGGAAATTGTTTCTGATTCAGGTTCATCTAGATTCTCAATCAGCTAGGTGCAGCTAGGGAGTATGAAATGCAGATACAAGCTCAGTGGGTATGAGTCCTGAAAAACTTGGAAACTTCTCATTCTAAGAAAGGGGGTGGGTGTGTCTTTATCTTTAGCACGTGAAGTAGATATTCTACTTAAAATCCACTAGAGGAGGGTGCCTGGGGGTCTTTGCTGACTAAGTTTGGACTGTTGGTTGAGCTCAGGTCAGGATCTCAATGTCCTGAACTAGTATCCCCGCTTCTGGCTCTGTGCCCAGAGGGGAGTCCGCTTGACATTCTCTTTCTCCCTCTCCTGCCGGTCTCCATCTCCTCTAAAATATAAATCAAGCTTGGGGACGGAGGGTGGTTCCATTAGTTAAGAGTCTGCTTTCTGCCTCCACCTCAGGTCGTGATCCCGGGGACCTGAGATCCAGCCCCGCATCTGGCTCCCAGGTGCGCAGGAATCCTGCTGCTTCCTCTCCTCTGCTTTTCTGCCCGTTTGTGGTCTCTCTCTCTCGCTCTCCCTGAAATAAATACAATATTTTTTTTCAAAATTGTATTTATTGTGGCACCTGGGTGGCTCAGTGGGTTAAGTCTCTGCCTCCAGCTTAGGTCATGATCTCAGGGTCCTAGGGTCCAGCCTCACATCGGGCTCCCAGGTGGGCAGGGATCCTGCTTCTCCCTCTTCCTCTCCTGTTCTGCCTACTTGTGCTCTCTCACTTGGCTCTTGTTGAAATAAATACAATCTTTGTAAAAAATTTTCTTTATTGGGGTGCCTGGGTGGCTCAGAGGGTTAAAGCCTCTGCCTTCAGCTCAGGTCAGGATCCTGGGGTCCTGGGATCGAGCCCCATATCGGGCTCTCCCCTTGGTGGGGAGCCTGCTTCCTCCTCTCTCTCTGCCTACCTCTCTGCCTTCTTGTGATGTCTCTCTGTCGAATAAATAAATAAAATCTTAAAAAAAAAGGATTTTCTTTATTTATAAGAAGAGTGAGAGCACAAGTACGGTGTGCTATGGTCAGAGAGAGAAGGCTACGGGCTGAGCAAAGACACAGCCCTACCCACCTCACCCCCACATCATACTCCTCCACCCCACCCCCGCCGCCATGTAGGAGGTGGTCCCAGACCTTGTGTCTTGGCCTGAGCAGAAGGCTGATGCCCACTGACTGAGCCACCCAGTTGCCCCTATAAATAGAATCTTAAAAGAAGATGAAAATAAAAATAAATCTTAAAAATTCAAAGAAAAGAAAGGTGTAAACTAGCTATTACTAGCACAGGGATGCTGTGCCGTCTCAGTGTAGTGTCTCTGTCAGTCACTTCGGGTCCCAGACATGGGTCCATAATTGGCTGGAAGCCCATCCAGCAGCGCTGCTGGAATTCCCTGAGGCAGGACAAAGGTGGTGGAAGTTTCCTGAATATGTAAGAGATCAGCAGGCAGGAGGACACAGGAGAGCTTATCTGCAATGTGCAGTGTGTGGGGGTTTCTTATTGGGGGAAGGAAGGTGAGGAGTTCTGGGGAAACTGGAACTTGCTCCTTTCTGCTCACTGTACCTTGTTGTCTTGGGAATTTTGTGGCGGGTCCCTTGCTGGGCCTGTCTGGACTCAGCCAAGGGGACAGTGGGGCTCTTCCTCCACTCTTTTGCTCAAGCCTCCTTGCCTAAAAGCAGCCTCTACAGATCATATAGTGATTGAATTGTTTATGTGTATCTACTGTATTTCAAAAATTAGATTTATATTCTGAAATCCTGTTTTCAGTCCATTGGAAATGCCAGTGATGATGTGTCCTTTTGTTATGCCCTAGTTTTTGTACCCGAGAGACCGCCAAGGAGCCAAGCATAGATGCAATCACACAAGGGTTTATTTGACAGGCTTAAGCTTGGGCCCAAGTATACCCGGCACAACGGAGTAGGGACTTGAACCCTGAACCAGATTACAGTCAAGAGTTTTTAAAGGCAGAGTAGGGGTGGACTCGGCGGTGGGTGAGGACAAAGATGATTATGGATGATGTAAGTCTCCAAGGATTTTTGGAAGTAAGGTCTCTAGGACCTTGAGGGGCTAGCTATTGTTGGTAGAAGATTATTTATTACCAATAATAAAAATATTCTTGTGAGACCCTTTAGATGTATATCAGTGGGCCATATACTTTGGAATGATTCTTGACCCTATCTTGGAGGTTTAGAGATAAAGGAATTGTTAAAGTAGACTTACAGGATCCTGGTGGGACCTGTTGGGGTAGGAGGTTGGTCAGGCTAGGATTGTCCTTAGCAAAATCTCAAGGTGAGGGCAGTTAAGTCCCCAGGGGAGAGCTACTTGGTCTGTTTCAAGGGCTTGTCAATAAGTAAGGAATTTTAATGATTTTCTTCTGCCCCTGTTTCCCACATCAGCTAAATTTGAGGTGGAATGGCCTTAATTTTCTCGACCTCCACACTTTGATTTGCATTAGGCATTTATAACATTTGTTTCCATTCAGCTGATGTGAACTTCTTTTATTGGCTTGGTGTTGTCTGCCAGATCCTCTCCTGTCATGTTTCTATTTTCCCTCCTATCACTTGTAAGGAACATAGCATACTGAGGAATAAGCAGGAACTACTGCATTTCAGGTGTCAATTTCTTTCTTCTGCCTTTCTCTTACTTGTCGTTTTTTCTTTCTTAGTTTCCTTCCTTCTTTCTTTCTTTCCTTTACATATTTTCTCAGCTAAGAGACAGAGGGAGCACATGAGTGAGGAAAGGGAAAGAGGGAGAAGCAGATTCCCCACTGAGTGGGGAGCCCAACTCAGGGCTCCATCCCAGGAGTCTGGGATTATGACCTGAGCTGAAGGCAGACTCTTAACCAACTGAACGGTCTGGGTCCCCCTTGCTTATAGTTTCTTTCATTCTTTCTTTCTTTCTTTTTTTTTTTTTTTTAAGATTTTATTTATTTATTTTACAGAGAGAGATCACAAGCAGGCAGAGAGGCAGGCAGAGAGAGAGGGGGAAGCAGGCTCCCTGCTGAGCAGAAAGCTCGATGCAGGACTCAATCCCAGGACCCTGAGATCATGACCTGAGCCTAAGGCAGCGGCTTAACCCACTGAGCCACCCAGGCGCCCCTCCTTGCTTGTAGTTTCTGAGGAGGAGAACAAAGTCAAAAGTCGTGTGGATAAAATTAAATTTCCTTCAACTTCCAGTCTGTTGATAAATACCTGAGAAAGGCATTCCTCAGGGAAATCACAACTGCCTCAAGATTAATATTTTGTTGGATGCAAAAAGCAGCCTTAGCTTGACACTAGCCACACCTCCAGGACCTTGTAATTCCTCTTTAACATATGAACATCGATTTGGAAACTTCCTTGAACTCTATTCCCCAAATGTAGCTTGGGAACCATCCTTCAAGCTTGTGGCCCACTGATAAACACCTGGAGGGTCTCCTGACTAAAGTGTTAACTAAACAGTGAGTGGCCTCATCAAAACACCAGCTGGGAGGCCCTGAGGGTCCTGGAAACTTGCTTCCAAATTCCTTAGAGCCTCCTGCTATCCCTCACCCCCCCCACCTGAAAGCATAGAACCAGTCACCGCTCACGTTCCTCTCCCCTTGCATTGGGACCACAGTGTTTGTACCACGGGTATCTCAACAATCCTTTCTTCATCATTCACTCCAGAACCCCAATATTTCACATCAAAACATGTCTAGAATTGCTTGACCATTGGCTTCTCTCCCACATCCCAACACTTTATACTGCACAAGGAGGGCTGTCACCTCTGTGTAGTTGATAGAGTTGACTTCTGGGAGTGAAAGGAGTGAAAGTTCTCAACCAGGCAGCCCCCTGCCCCATAGGTTTTTCTTTTTTCCCACACTCTTATCACGGAGATGAAAAGGTCCAATCTGGTTCTAGGTGGTGACACTAACTTCCTCTTCATTTTAGGGACCATCTTAGGGGTACACTTTGTCAGTGGCCACTTGGTGACTGTGGCATTTATCACAGGGACTGCTGACCTTCAGTTATGTGGCCATAGAATTCTCTGACGAGGAGTGGTGACACCTGACCCACACTCAGCGGCTACTGTACAGGGACATGATAGAGAATTTTAAACTCCTCCATTTCTTGGGTGAGGAATACTCCTTCTAGGTTTTCAACATGTCACACAGGGTTTTGTTGCTTCCTGTGAATACTGCCTCTTGGAAGATTTCTCTTGGAATGACTGGATTTCAGATGCAGGCAGAAAGGGAAAATAGTAGGGGTTTGTGGATGGAGAGACAAATCTTCATGATGTTTCCTTTTCAGCCTCAGCTTCTCCTTCCTCAAGGTAACATCATGGCTTGTGAAGATGAGTGGCAGTTCTCAACATTGAGTGACATAGAATGATGCTGCTCACATCTGAGACTGAAACTTCCCCTTCTAATTTTCATGTTTGGTACTTAAAAGTGGAAATCAGGATGTGAACATTGGAAATGCCTACGGTGTGTTAAGGGGACTGTTGGGCAACAGCTTTTGGAAAACTACTTTCTAGAATTGTCCAATATCTTCTCTACTGAACCCAAGACTCATGGAAAGTTAGAATCAGCAGCAATAGTCATTTTCCTTCTTCCTCATAAACAGGTCTCCTTCTGTCAACGCCACACGTGATCATGGTTTTGGAGCAAGAGAAACAGCTCTGGGATGTGAAGAGAAAGGAGACTGGAGGCTTCCATCCAGGTAGGTGGGAATGAATGAGGCAGATGACAGAGGGGAGGTTCAAGTGTGAAGGAGGAACGTCGACCTTAAGCTGTGGTTCCAGTAGCTCTCCTTGAATGAATGTCAGTTGGAAACATGCCCAGGTTATTGTCTCTCTCTTTCTCCCAGAGGGACATCTGCTCTCCAACATTATCAAGCTCTTGCATTCTCTAGGGATTCTCCTTCAACTCCAGTGATAATCCAGCATATAATCATTGTATAATTGGAGGCGGAGGCCTCCTTAATCTCCCTCCATTGCTATGGGGACCCTGGGGAAGTCATCGTATTTCTGAGGACCTCTACGCTAAAGTCTTTGTAAATTCTGGTTTTCATCATGGGACAAGTAGTCAGAGGATTTGGTGCAGAAATTCCAGAACACTGGAGACAGATTTCTCATGTTCTCTGGCTTATACTTTCTAATACTTAATATTTAATACATTCAATACTTTCTAAGACTCTACAGAGGCTTTAATCTTAGGCCTACAAAACTGAGATTCAGTAACTTCATCAGTTAACAAAGCACTGTCCTAAATTGAGAAAATGTACAGCTTTATTTCCCTTCAGATGTTATTTTGTCTTAGTCTTTCTTTTTTTTTTTTTTTTTTTTTTTTTAACATATTGATATTTCCACTCTTTGAGTTTGGTTCCTCAGTGTTGAAACAGTGTAATGTCTTTCTTTGTTTCCTAAAATTTCTACATAACAAATGCTGTTGGGGAACTAGCACATTTAGAATTTGAACTTGTAGCCTTTAATAAGGTCTCATTTATTGCCTCATTTAATAATTGCATCATGATTCTGTCTTCTGTGAACTTCTTATAACTTTGTCATGTGTGTTTTCACTTTCTTTTTTTCTTTTTTCTTTTTTTTTAACGATTTTATTTATTTATTTGTCAGAGAGGGAGAAAGAGCGAGCACAGGCAGACAGAATGGCAGGTAGAGGCAGAGGGAGAAGCAGGCTCCCTGCCGAGCAAGGAGCCCGATGTGGGACTGGATCCCAGGACACTGGGATCATGACCTGAGCCGAAGGCAGCTGCTTAACCAACTGAGCCACCCAGGCGTCCCTGTTTTCACTTTCTGATTATGTGATTTAGTTCTATATTTTGTACATCAAATGTCCTGGTATAACATGTGCATGTGCTTTTTATGTAGTGAGTTAGACAAGAAAAATTTTATTTGTTTTAGAGACAGAGAGAAAAAATGAGTAGGGAAATGGCAAAAGAAGAGGGAGAAACAAAGTCTCTGCTGAGCAGGGAGCCCTGGATCCAGGACCCTGAGCTCATGAGCTGAACTGAACCAAGCTGCTTAACTAATTGAGCCCCACAGGTACCCCGAATGCCCATATTTGGAAAATCTTCTTTTCAGTAATGCTATGTCATTTCTGGGAAATTAATCATGTGCTTTTTCTTCTACTTTCCTCAGAATGTATCAGAATTTAACCCCAAATATTGATTTCATATACAGTGTCTCTCAGCATATTTTTCAACTTCCACAGTGTTTATTTACTGAGAAATGAAGATATTTGTTTCTTCTGTCTCACAGCATTGAATTACAAGTTTACATTCAGTGCAGAAGGAAGAATATATTAATAACATAATACATTTCTTTCAACCTTAAGTTTTCAAAATTTTTCATTTATAGCTTTTTATGATTGATTTTAATGAGAATTTTTTACGATGTTGTAGTCTTTGAAGACATGCCAATCAAATGCTTGTTTTTCATGGGTATGTGGACACAGTTTTAAATCCTGGTTATATGGAAGTTTTCCTTTTCTGTCATACGTCAATGTTTTATTTAGAATTTTGTGTGTTGATTTTGTCTTATTCTGGTTTGGTAATATCCTAATAATGTGCTGCTTGTGTCTGGCTCATTCCACAACATTAGCTAGGTGTAAATTCGGTTTTATCTTTGTATGTTGTTATAGGAAGAGAATTTTCAGCTCAGTATATTTCAAGACCATCGAACTATGCCTCAAAAAAGAATGACCTTCATTCTTTTTTTTTTTTTTTCTGAAGATTTATTTATTTCTTTGACAGATCACAAGTAGGCAGAGAGAGAGGGAGAAGCAGGCTTCCCACTGAGCAGAGAGCCCCATGTGGGGCTCAATCCCAGGACCCTGAGATCATGACCTGAGCCGAAGGCAGAGGCTTAACCCACTGAGCCACCCAGGTGCCCCATGACCTTCATTCTTTTTGCTGGTAAATTTTGTGTGTCTTTGTCTTGTGTTTCTATATAACACATAAATGCTGTGCGACCCCTACTTTTTGTCTCCTTGATGAGTGGTCAGTGAATATTGTACCATGTCTAGGTGAGTTGTCATCAACATAGAATTCATTTCCCCATGTATTTGTGAGTGAATTTTTATTCTCTCTGCATGAGAGAAAGACTGTTTTGATTTCAAAGTAATTTTCAAACATTTTATACTTCTGTATCGTGTTTTGGTATGAAATATGAAAGGTAGATTTTATCTGTAATTGTAAGATGAATACCCATGATATAGTTTGGTACCTTTCTCATTGCCTTTTGTATCTTCTGGGAGTATTTTCCTTGTAGTTACCTTAGAGATTCCTTAAAACAGCATTGTTGTAAAACAAACCATTTCAACCTCTGTGTCAGGTACATAGAAGACTCTTTGTCCTGTCTCTACCCCAGCACCCACTTTGTTACCAGTATCACACATTCTTTTATGTTGCATACTTTATGACCTACATTAATAATTTTTATACTTTTTTTTAAAGACTTTATTTATTTATTTGAGAGACAGAGATCACAAGTAGGCAGAGTGGCAGGCAGAGAGAGAGGGAGGAAAACAGGCTCCCTACTGAGCAGAGAGCCCAATATGGCGCTCAATCCCAGCACCCTGAGATCATGACCTGAGCCAAAGGCAGAGGCTTACCTGAGCCACCCATGTGCCCCTGATTTTTATACTTTTTTGAAAACAAAGTTCTGTAGCAGAAATAAATGTGACTGGTATGTCATTACAACATCGCAGGTTGATGTAGTTGTCTACATATTTATGTTCAGCAGAGAGCTTTGTGTCCTCGTGTGGTTGCAATTCCTGGGTAGAATCCTTTTATTTCATCTAGAGAGCGCTCCTTTAATCGTTATTTTAGGACAGATCTACTGGTAAATGTAGAGGGGTCTTTACTTGGGAATGTCTTCATTTCTACATCTGTGGAAAAGAATTCTGCCTGATAAAGTACTCTTGGTGGTATTTTTCAGTCTTCTAGTAGCTGAGTACATTATGCCAGCCGCATTCTTGTTGGGACTACTGAGATCCCACTACTGCTCTTCTAGGAGCTCTTGCACAAGGTGAAGTGCATTTGCCATGCTGTTTCAGAAGTCCATTTTCATTTGTGGTGTTTGATGTGTTAATTACAACATGTCATCCATCCTCCCAATCTTTGTATGTGGTCTGCTGTATATACCATAGTTTTATAAGGAAGTAATTGGAGGAAATAAAACATTAAGGCAATCATAGGGAAAAGACATTCACTGTAGTGCACTGGGTTTATCAAGATAAACTTGTCTGGGGGTGCTTGTGTGGCTCAGTTGGTTGAGCGGCTGCCTTTGGCTCAGGTCATGATCCTGGAGTCCGACGATCAGTCCCATATTGGGCTCCCTGCTCAGCAGGGAGTCTGCTTCTCCCGCTGACCTCTCTCCTATCATGCTTGCTCTCTCTCTCTTTCTCTCTCTCAAATAAATAAATAAAATCTTAAAAAAAAAAGATGAACTTGTCTGTGTAAGTGGACCATTTCTGTTGAAAAGCTTGTTATTTAGTGGTTGACTGTTTATTAGTAGACCTGAAAGGATTAAGGGGCAGATGGATCTCTAGAGAGTAATCAGTATTTTCAGTGTGATTCTTTTTTTCCTTTTGACTCTATTTTTTACATGTAGATGGGTGTCCAAAGAAAGAGTAGCAGAAGTTTCATCAGATAAACTAGCCTTTTATCTTTTGTTTATACTGCTTTGATATCAGGGTACTGCTGACCTCACAGAATGGTTTTGAGTGTATTTCTCTATTTTAAAATTATATGATTTTTTTATTGCTAAGATTTTGATAAAGATTGTCATGAATGATTTTTGTAAATGTTAGTTTCTTTTTTTCTTTTTTAAAAGATTTTATTTATTTATTTGGCAGAGAGAGGGATCACAAGTAGGCAGAGAGGCCAGCAGAGGGAGAGGAAGGGAAGCAGGCTCTTTGCCAAGAAGAGAGCCCGATGTGGGGCTCAATCCCAGGACCCTGGGATCATGACCTGAGCCAAAGGCAGAGGCTTTATCCCACTGATCCACCCAGGTGCCCCTAAATTTTAGATTCTTTTTCTTGTCCTGAACCATGGCTCACCATCTAATGCCCAGGAGTTCTACCTGACAATTGTTAATTGAACAAAGTCACTACAAATATAATGATAAGACATAGCTACAATTCTCAAGGACTATTGATAAAATTTTACCCTGTATGTTTCTCCTGTTGTTTTGTGAGCATGGAGAACATAAGCAGAGTTTTAGGGTTTTGATCTGCATGGAATGCAATGTGTCATATTAAGCTAAAGACAGATTTTTGAAGTCCCAGAACTAAGTAGGAAGAAGCATGTGTACATACATATATGTATGTACCTATATCTTCAGAAGGAAAAGGAATCTTGGCTCAAACCAGGTCATTTCCAAGTTTGAAAAGTGATGATTTCCTAGCAAGCAAAGAGGTTCTAGATTTATAATAGAAATAGTTTTCTTCTCTGTATTGTATTGAATTTATGCTTCCTACATCTGGTGTATCTTAGTTTGAGAATCTCCCCATGCAAATTGTCTCTTACATAACTGGGTTTTATTCCTGTAGGATCTACTCTGTTTTCCTTATTCCTGTGTTGACCTGTTGCTTACCTACCTTGATAGAGATTTTAACAAGAGTTTCCATGGAATGACATGGTATTCCAAGTTTAATTTAAATGGGAGACTAATTCTTCAGGGAGCATTATAAATTCCATGTAGTTAAATAGAAAGACATCACTCCTTCCTTTGCGATTGGAGAAGTAAGAGTTCTTTAAGTTATTCTTCTTTTCCCTTCTGGGAAGTGACATCATCCAAGTTGGTCACTTTAACATAAACATTTGATTAGGTAAAAGTGTGGAGATTTCTTGAGTCACAGGTGTTTTGTTTTGACATTTATTTGAAGAAAAGAAAGACGGGACAGGGCTGGGAGCTGAGTAGATTTCTAACTTAAAAAGAACACGGTCTTCTGTTAAGAGTGAAGGAGCAGCCCAGCGAAGAGATGAAACTAGTCCAGGGTGAAACATTGGCCTGGATTCTTCATCTGGGAAGAGGACCCCTGTCCAAGGTATACTACTGACTCTGAATCTAGAAGGAAAAGTTGTACTTCCTTTCTTCCCAAATCCTGTCCAGTTCTTCTGTCTCATCTCCATTCCAATGATGGAGGCTTCACAGCTGACTTTCCCTCCGGTATTCTGGAAACCTCATTGACACTGTACTCCCCCTCCCACCTAAGCCAGGCAGGGCCTTGCCTAGCCTTAGGAGTAGCTTGGAGTTTTCTAATGCCACTGTAAATGGTTGATAACAGGATCACATGAGACCATATGTGCATTTTATTTTTTTTTATTATTTTTTTAAAGATTTTTTTTTTAATTTATTTGACAGAGAGAGATCACAAGTAGGCAGAGAGGCAAGCAGAGAGAGAGGAGGA
This sequence comes from Neogale vison, assembly GCF_020171115.1. Classification (NCBI taxonomy): domain Eukaryota; kingdom Metazoa; phylum Chordata; class Mammalia; order Carnivora; family Mustelidae; genus Neogale; species Neogale vison. The sequence continues at coordinate 47,481,396 of NC_058097.1, read as the reverse complement.
AGCAGGCTCCCTGCTGAGCAAAGAGCCCGATGCAGGACTTGATCCCAGGACCCTGAGATTATGACCTGAGCCGAAGGCAGCGGCTTAACCCACTGAGCCACCCAGGCGCCCCACATGTGCATTTTAAAATACAATGTTGTCACCACTGCACTGGAAGAAAAGCAAAAAGCCATCACTGGGTCACAGGATTAGTTTCGATCTTTGGCACTGGAAGTTGTGAGGACAGATAAAGCATGATGTTGCGACAGTTTGAGAGGAAGGTAAGTGCTATGGAAACAAAATATGGCAAACTCTTGAAATGCAAACAGAGATCTCTTAGAGAGGTCCCTTTGGTCCCTGCAAAGCCTTAGGGAGCTACTTATGATGAGAAAATGGGACAGAAATGCGTTCCTGGGAAATGTGGTTGTCTGGGACGTCCAATGCTTTTCTCATGACGTAATGTATTTCCTGCTGGCCCTGAGGACCAGTTGCTATCAGATGACAGAGATAATTGTACTCTCTGAGGCCCAGATGCATGGAGTGCATGGATAGGGGGTACTGGTTGATTTAAACATGGTGGGCATAGCTTAAAGATGTCACATGACAATAGATGTTGAAGATGAGGAAGGCTGCTGGATACTGCTAGTGAGAACCAGCCAGGTGTGTGCTGTGGTTGCACGAATCTTTGATATCCCAGGAATATAACCCAACATAGGTCTGATCCAGGATAGATGGGTGACCTTGTAAGCATAATGACCTGTGATTGGCAGGGTCCTCCCTCACTTCCACTCAGATCCATGATGAATCTACTCCTGTGCTATGATCTATGTGTCAGGCACTGATTCATTGAGAAGTAAATCACTAATTAACCAGCAGTGATCATTTCTGCTTCAAAAACCCTTCCCAATATTGGGAAAGCTGTACCTATGTTGTTTCAGAGCCCATGCTGTCCCTACACTCCTCCTGATCTGAGTGAACAGAGGATTTTTCAGGTTTTATAACTGTGCTCATTTTAGGCAAAGTCAGTTTTCACAAGGAAGCCTAAGTTGAAACAAGTAATTCCATAACCTTAAGCCATGGGTATTAGTAAAAATGTAGGGAAAACTTGAAATTTATGAACACCACAGATTCAGTAGTTTCTGGTACAAAGTCCAGCCTTACAGCCAGAAGCAGATTGAACATGCATGTCTTGTGAAAGAGGGAGACATTTCCATGAATATGGTGGTGCAGTGAATTGAAGAAGGAAAAATAAAAAGAGGTCCAGAGAAGAGTGACTGGTCAATATGGTTATGCAGGGATACAGTTGGCTTGAAGGAAGAGTGATGGGAAGGGAAGGACTCCATGCTCACCTTTGTAGGATTCTTTGAAACTCCTTTAAAAAGAGAGAGAGAGAGAGAATTTATTTATTTATTTGACACAGAGAGGGATCACAAGTACACAGAGAGACAGGCATTGAGAGGAGAAAGCAGGCTCCCTGCTGAGAAGAAAGCCCGATGCAGGGCTCAATCCCAGGACCCTAGGGTCATGACCTGAGCTGAAGGCAGAAGCTTTAATCCACTGAGCCACCCAGGCGCTCGCTCCCCCTTTGAAACGCTTCATCATAATTCAGTCCTTGAATTGTGAGCGAAGCATACATTGTCGATGTAGGACATCAGTGGTACATTTATGAAAAGTAGAAACTCAGACCCCATCCAAACATCCAAATCAGAATATGACTTTTAAGATCTTCAGTTCATTGTCATATCCATTAACACTGGAGAAGTACACATGTAGCTCACCTACACTCTTCCATTATTCTGCTGTTCTACTCTATTTGATAACTGTGTCTTGTATGCCTTAAATCAGGACACGTGCTCTTCATTTCCCAGATTATTTTGGGTATGGGTTATCCCATGACATCCACATAAAGTTAGGGCGGATTTTGATGTTTATGCAAAAATGGCATTGGAGTTTTGGTAGAGATTGCATTTTCAGTAGATAGCTTCAATATTTATTCTGTTTCAAGTATTCCAGTGAAGGAACATAGATGTGTTTCCAGTTTATTCATTCTTTGATTCCTACACAGTACATCACATTTTCTATAATTTCTGGTTTGGCCTCTACAATTATGTTAATTGGAAGCATTTTTATTGGGGGGGTGTCTTTGTTCTAAAAGTGTGATGTTTCAGTTTGAGGAATTTTTCTTTGTTGTGTAGAAATAAAACTAATTTTTATATGTTGATTTGTGTACCAGCTTTATAAAATCCATATGAGTTTTAATAGTATTAAAACAATAAGGCTTGGGATGCCTGAGTGGCTCAGTGGTTTAAGGCCTCTGACTATGGCTCAGGTCATGATCCCGGGGTCCTGGGATCGAACCCAGCATCGGACTCTCTGCTCAGTGGGGAGCCTGCTTCCTCCTCTCTCCCTGCCTGCCTCTCTGCCTACTTGTGATCTCTGTCTGTCAAATAAATAATCAAAATCTTTAAAGAAAAAACAAAACAAAACAAAAAACAATAAGACTTCCCAGGAGAAGAAATGGCAGTGGCATAGGAGGATCCTAGACTCATGTGTCCTGTCATGAGCACCACCAGGCAACTGTCATCCTAAGTGACATTGGGCTGAAGAGTGACTAGACAAATTCCTAAGTAAAAGGAGAGAAGAGGCCACATGGAAGATGGCAGATAGTGTGGAGACATGGTTTAGGGAGGAGAGGAGTATAGCATTGTGGAGGGCAGGAAGCCCCAGCTGTGCAGTAGGTGTCATGAGAGAGGAGCACTCAGAGGATGCCTAAGGAGGTTTCCCAAAGTCATTGGCTTGGAGAGGGAGAAGGGACTGAATTTCATGAGTTCTTGGAACCAGCACATCTTAAAGCCTGGAGTTTAATGGTCAGCAGATTTGGATGGAATAGAACCAGGACGGCACTGGGGTGCTCCTGGAGAGAAGGCTGGCAAACAACCTGGGGGCTTACAGCATGGAATAGTCACCTGAAGAACACCTGGGGCACACAGCGGGGAGAGTATTCAGTAGTCTAGGAGCACATTCCTGAGAGGAAACATTCAGTGACATGTGGCTCCAAGAACACAGGAGTTGGATGGTTCCATTTCCTCTCCCATCCTGTAGCACAAAGACAAGCCCCACTCAGTGAGGACACTGGCTGTCTGCCTTGCTTGCACCAGGCCCCATGCCCTGTGATCTGAGGGGACTGCCCTTCTCAGTGAGGCTTGTCTCAGGCTTAGCAAGGTAAGCCCCTGCCTACATCTTGTCTCCTGAGCAGAGATTTTGCAGGGCTGCAGTCCTGGGGGAGTTGATGTCAGGTCTCCTTTCATGAGCAGACCAGAGCTCACCTAGTTCAAACTGGCCACATTCAGGCCAGGGACTGAACAGGCAAGGAGAGCCCTGAAGACCCCTGGCCTGAAGGATACAGCAGGAAACATCATTGGCTTTTCTATCACACAGAGGAAGGTAAAGACTTAGACAAAATGCCAAGATGAAAGAATTTATCCAAACAAAACCAGTGGATGAGACAAGAGCCAGAGATGGAATGGAAGCAGATCGTAGTAAGCAGCTTGATGGACAACTGAGCACATCAATCACAAAGGGTACTGAAAGTGTTGATAAAAGAATAGTGTGAACTTTACCATAGAGATAAGAGTTAAAAAATAATTGTTTGCAGGGCACCTGGGTGGCTCATGGGTTAAGCATCTCCCTTCAGCTCAGATTATGATCTCAGGGTCCTGTGACTGAGTCCAGCATCGGGCTCTCTGCTCAGTAGGGGGCCTGCTTCTCCCTCTCCCTCTGTCTGCCTCTCTGCCTACTTGAGATCTCTGTAAAAGAAATAAATAAATTTTAAATAAATTAAATTAAAAAAAATATTTGGGTGCTTGGTGGATCACTCCGGGAAGCCACTGACTCCTGATTTCTGCTCAGACCTTGATCTCAAGGTCCTGGGATTCAGGCTCAAGTCAGCCTCTGTAGTTAGTGTGATGCCTGCATGTGATTCCCTCTCTCTGCAGTTCCCACCTGAATTCTTATGATCCCCCCCTCAAATATATGTCTTTCTAAAAATCAAACATAGGTGAACAATGCAATAAGTGAGATTAGAAACAGGTTTGACATTAATTAAGAGGAGGCTGGAAGAAGCAGAAGAATGACTTTGTCATATAGAAGGAAAAATAAAGGAAAATACTGAATCTGAACAAAGGGAGGGAGAAGAATCATGCAACACAGGATTTATTTAGCTAACTCATAGCCTCCATCAAAACTAGTATGATTCCCAGGTCTTGGGCTTTTCTGTGCTGGGAGAGTATTGCTTCCAAATTCAACCCTCATGCTTCTTACTGGTCTAAGGAGATTTCCCATTTTTCTGGTTCAAGGTTAGTAATTTTTTTTTTAAAGATTTTATTTATTAATTTGAAAGAGAGAGAGATCAGAAGCAGGCAGAGAAAGTTGGGGGAAGCAGACTCCCCACTGAGCAGAGAACCTGATGCAGGCTCAATCCCAGGACCCTGAGATCATGACCTGAGCCAAAGGCAGAGGCTTTAACCCACTGACACACCGAGGCACCCCTAGTAATTCATTCTTACTAACTTGTCTATTTTTAGACATTCTGTTGTTGTTTTCCTAAATTTCCCTTTTTGTTATTATATAATGGTTTATGGAGTTAAAGCATTGCCAGTTTTATTTTATTGATTGAAGCGGACACTACACTCAGTGTTCTGTTAGTGTTAATCTGCTCTCTATTTTATTTTGGATTTTTCTTTATTTTGTTCCTCTACTAAGTTTCATCAAAGTCTCTTCCTTTTTTAATTCTCCTGGTGGAAATTCAGTTGTTTATTCCAACATTTTCTGAATTCTGTATTGTAGAAGATGAAAAAATTGGGAAATAGAAAGCCTAGTAGGGAAAAACTGGCAGAAATGAACAATACAAACAAGGACCAAAACAGTAAAAAAATTAAAATGATGATATTAAGGGATTTCTATAATCGTGTAATGTGTGAACAGAGAGAGTTTCAGTGTTTCTTTCTCAGTTTAGATTCCTTTACTCTATTTTTGGTTGCATAATTCTTCTGACTAGAGTATCCAGAAGTATATTCAAGACAGTGATGGGGTCACTTCATTACCTGCTGATCATAGAGGAGATGCATGCAGACCATCCCTATTGAATAGTTTTCAGGTATTCATACATCTTGGCATTCATTAGTTGGAGTTTTCCTTCTCTCTCTACCTTGAGTGTTTTTTAACATGACATGTTGTCCAATACCCCATATTTGTATTCTGTATCCCTTAATATGATCATGTCATTTTTGACCTTCGTTCTGTTAATGTGGAGTCTTGAATTTATGGTTTTCTGTATGTTGGAGCACCCTTATTTCTTGGTCCATTTCCCACTTGATCATCTTGTAAAAAGGGAAAATGTGCTTTTGATTCAGTTTCCACTATTTTATTGTGGACTTTGAGTGAATATGCCTCACAGGCAGCAGTTTGTAAACTTCATTATTTGTAGTGTCTTTGTCTGTCTTGGATGAGCTGATAACACTGGTGCCACAGAGAGAGTGTTCTGCTAGTTTCCCTGATCGTCACTTCTTGGAAATATTTGAGGAGATTTGCACTCCTTTCTCTTTCAGTGTCTGTTTGAATATTCAGTGAACTCATCTGGCACACAATTATTGTTTGTTGGATTTTTTTTCTTTTATTCCTCTTTCATTCAGCTTCATATTTGTAGATCGGTTGAGATTTTTTCTACTTTCTGTGTGAGGGAGTCCAAATTGGTTATACCTTTTTTAAAATTTATACTTGTCTTTTAGTATCAATTTGTGTGCACTGATTATCCATTGTTGCCTCTTATAATTACTTTTATTTCTACAGTCAGTTATACTGTATCTGCTTTCACTTGGTCACCTCTCACTTTAGTTAGTCTTTTCCTATTAACCTTTTTTTAAAAAAAATATTTTATTTATTTATTTGACAGACAGAGATCACAAGTAGGCAGAGAGGCTGGCAGAGAGAGAGAGAGGGGGAAGCAGGCTCCCTGCTGGGCAGAGAGCCCCATGTGGGGCTCAATCCCAGGACCCTGGGATCATGACCTGAGTGGAAGGCAGAGGCTTAACCCACTGAGTCACCCAGGTGCCCCTTCCCTATTATTCTTAATTTAATTCATGGGCTGTCAATGTTGTTGATCTTTTCTAACAAACAACTCTTCCTGTGCTTGATATGTTCCTATTCTTACTGTACTTTAGTTGATTCATTTTGGTTTTCTGTTTCAGTATTGGTCATTCTGCTAATTTTGAGCTCATGTGACCCTTTTCCTGATTGTTAGAGATACAGGGAAGTGATTTTTGCTACACCATGACCATACTGCAGAATTCCCTATCAGACTCTGTGCTCAGTACGTTGTGTCAATGTTGTGTGACCATAGAGAAATGAAGTTGTGATGATTCCTTCTCAGCCATCTTTCTGACATTGTCTGATTCACTTGATGCTTCTATTTAAGAAGTTTTCAGTATATTCTTCTGAATATAGTAGGTATAGTGATTTTACTTTTATTTGGTATCTTTCAGCTGTATCTTCACATGACACCCAGAGTTTCCTGCTAAAGCAGAGCATAGAAGATTCTTTCCAGAAAGTATCAGTGCACAGATACAAACATAGTACTGTTGAGATTTTACACTTACGTACAGACTGGAACAGTGATGAGGATAGTGACGGGGATCAAAGAAATCCTGGACGATACACCCAAACTAAAGCCATGGTCCTAAATGAGAATCTCCATGCCCCAAATGGTGAAGGATATAAAACGCTATGGAAAACCTCCCTCTTTAAGTCAACTGTTTCTGCAGAGCAGTGTGTTTCTGTCAGCACAAGCTCCAATCAACTATTTAAACATACCTATTTGTGGACAGACCATTTGGAGTGTCTGGAAAGTAACCTAGTCCATGTTGAGAATAATGATTTGAGCCATTTGGAAAAAAGGATTGGCCTGAAGAACAAAGTGCTCAGTGGGATCCATATGAGAGGGGCTTCACTCAGGAGTCAACCCTCCAGAATGACCAGAGGCTTTTCACTGGAGACAGAATTGTTCAATGCACTGAATCATTGAAAACACTGAACCAGGGCTCCAGTGTTCACCGATGTGTCAGGGCTAGGTTTGCAGAGAACCATTATGAATGTGATAAATGTGGGGAAGGCTTTCATCCAAGCTCTAACCTCAGTATACATAATGGTCACCATTTGGGAGACAATCCTCATAAATATAATGAATGTGGGAAAGCTCGGAACCAGTCCACCAGTGTTGGTGGTCATCAGAGAATTCACGAGGGAAAAAACCTATTCAGATCTAATAAAGCAGGGACCATGTTTAGCCAGTCATCAAGCCTAAATATAAATAATATAATTCCTAGGGGAAAGGAAGCTTACACTTTGAAGGAATGTGGAAATCCTTAGACTGCCACTCAACACTATCTCAATATCACCGAATGCATACTGGAGAAAAAATAGCAAATGTGAAGAAGGTGGTAAAACCTTTAAGGACTGTCCATCACTAAATGGACATAGACAAACCTATACTGGAGAGGAATGTTACCAATGTCAAGAATGTGGCAAGACCTTTAACAGCACTTCATAGCTTATTCAACATCACAAAATTCATACTGGAGAGAAACCTTACCAATGTGAAGAATGTGGCAAGAATTTTATACAGAGCTCAGCCATTATTCGACATCACCGAATTCATACTGGAGAGAAACATTACCAATGTCAAGAATGTGGCAAGGCCTTTATTTACAGCTCAAGGCTTCCGCAACATAACAGCATTCATACCGGAAAGAAAACATAGGAATATCAAGACTGTGGCAAGGCCTTTTACCAGAGCTCACATCTTAACAAACATCACAGGATTCATACTGGAGAGAAACCTTACCAATGTCATGAACATGGCAAGGCCTTTAACAACATCTCAAGCCTTATTCAGCATCACGGAATTTATACTGGAGTGAAACCCTACAAATATCAAGAATATGGCAAGGCCTTTTCCCGGAGCTCAAGTCTTAGTGAACATCACAGAATTCATACTGGAGAGAAACCTTTCCAGTGTCAAGAATGTGGCAAGAGGTTTAACATGAGCTCAGTACTTACTCAACATCACAAAATTCATAATGGAGAGAAAATTATGGATGCATGTGAGAAAATGCCTAAGGACTGTTCCCTCCTCACTCCATATCAGAGATTATATATAGGAGAGTTAGTGTACAAATACAAGGAATGTGTCTGTGGGGCACCTGGGTGGCTCAGATGGTTGAGCGGCTGCCTTTGGCTCAGGTCATGATCCCGAAGTTCTGGGATTGAGTCCTGCATTTGGGCCCCCAGCTCCACGGGGAGTCTGCTTCTCCCTCTGACTTTTTCCCTGTCTCTATCTCCAATGATTAAATAAAATTAAAAAAAAAATGTGTCTGACCTCTCACTGGAACTCCGAACTTATTAAAATCATACTTATCATATAGGAGTAAAAGTGTAAAATGTAAAGGATGTGGCCAAGCACTTAATTGGAATTCAGTCCTTCCTCAGTATCTCAAAATGCATACTAAATCCAAACCCTTGCAACATAGTGAATGTGGGAAGACCTTCATTTCCGTATACATTGGAGCAAACACCAGAGAGAGCATTAAGGAAAGTTAATTGAAAGTTAGCATTGTTTAGAAAACGAATTATTTGAACATCAAATGCCAATATATGTAAGAGAAATCAAGCCAGTGGAATATTCACTCTACTCAAACATTACTCTGTATGAACATAGTGTATATAAGGAAAAATCAAACTTAAACACTTAGAAAATGTATGTGGTATTCTGTTAAACAGATTTAGAGGGTGGACATTTACATACGTATAAGGGATTTCAGTATTTTTTTTCATTCTTTGACCATTGATTGACCACATTTGAGATTTATGACTAACAATATTAATCTGTTTTCCTCTGAAATCACTCCGGAAAATTTCTCTGTTCTTCATGGGCGTGTAAGACCATGTGGTTGATTCTTGATACATCAAAGATATTAGATGTCCTGCTCCATTAAGTAGGATGCACGTGTACTTAATTTTCCATGGAAGAGGACCATATGATATACAACATATGAAGTACATCTCAGTGGAGATGGTGCTCACAGTTATAACACTGTTGTAAGATTCCATGGGATAGGTGTTCAAAGCACACACTTCTGCATGCATTGAAACTAAAGAACTTCCTCAATATTAGAAATACAAGGTTTCCCTGATTGTTTTTTAAGGAAAAAGAGGTTACTGTCCAGTAAATTATCAATGTATCTTTCTAAGTGCAATTGTTAGAGAGTATGACTCTAGAACATAATATATTTTCATTATAAGACACTTTATAAACATAAGGATATGGGTTTGTCATGAATTATGTGTTATCCTATGTCTAGTGTTCATTTATCTCATTGAGGGTTGTAGGGTGCTGATCGAGTGTCAGTTACCTGTTTGATACTGGAGTAAAACAATATACTTGGGAATCCATTTTCCCAGTGGTCTGAAGGTTTAAGGGGTATGTGATTATGTTTTCCCCTAGTCTATGCTGTGATTTTCTCCTCTTTGTGAATACAATGGTATTACCCTGGGTGTATTACTGAGGTAAGTAACATAGAGATGTTGTTGAAGTTTTAGCTCATGTACTCCATGATGCTGCTTCTGGGCATTGATTTTGTGTAGCCAGTAGTTTTGCAGGGGCCTTGCACTGACAGGAGCCCTTTTCACTAGTGTATTCCCCAGTCAGCACGCTGCAGGGTCACAAGTTAGTAGGACATGTGATATGACATCTGCTCTCCGACCTTAGGAGCCACCATCTCTCCTTTCTTCCAATGCTTTCCCTCCCATGTCTCATAGAGAAGATTCCCCCTCCTCCAAGCTTTTCCTAAATCTGTTTTAGTCAGAATGGCAAATTCTGGATTTAGACTTGGGACTCTATAGCACTGCAACATGGCCCCAAATGAAAGCATTTGCCCTGCACCCTACACTGAGTGTTGTTTTGATGTGTCTTTGAAGTACAAATGCACATATGGCCATGCTATGTGTGTCATAGATACCCCATAAGAGAGAAATCTATCCCAATAGGAGTCATGTGGTAGCCAGGAGAGACAGAAAATATTTAAGATGAGAAATTAGCATGTAGAGGAGGACAACTGTCCTGAGTTGCCCAAGTGACTCCCTAGTTGTGGAAAAAGAACTTCTGTTTGTTTTATGACCTACTTTTCTCCAGATCTTCAGTTGTATTCACCCTCATTTTTCTTCCTTCCTCTCCACATGGGAACCGCAACCGTTCCCTTTTGCCTGTGGAGAGAGTGTCTTCAGAAAATGCTTCACTGAGATTAGACAGATGGAAAGCTGGTGGGTATTAAGACATTTAGCACGGGTGGGGGGGGGCGCCTGGGAGGCTCAGTAAGTTGGGCCGCTGCCTTCGGCTCAGGTCATGATCTCAGGGTCCTGGGATTGAGTCCCGCATCGGGCTCTCTGCTCAGCAGGGAGCCTGCTTCCTCCTCTCTCTCTCTCTGCCTGCCTCTCTGCCTACTTGTGATCTCTCTCTGTCAAATAAATAAATAAAATCTTAAAAAAAAAAAAAAGACATTTAGCACGGGGATGTGGGATGTAAATCTGAGTAAAATTTGAGGAAGGCACAATCCTTAGAGAAAAAAGACAAGACCTATTAAAAGGAAATGTGAGGAACTCTTTCCCGCATGGGGAGGGACCAGGAGGTGGCTCCTTTTAGTCACTTCAAAGGCACATGAATACATGTAATGGGGACAAGAAATGGCAAATGTGGGTTTCTCGGGAGTAGGGAGGTCCTGGTTTATCTTGACGATTTGATCGATCTCCTGTGTCTCCCTGGGAATAATGCTGTTGGATGCCAGTGATTACTGTATGTCCCTGGCCTAGATCCCTGACAAGGGATGGAGGAGGGGTTGGATGATGCAATCATGAGGGCAACTTTAATGCATCACACAGTAGAATAGATAGATGTTTGAGATAAAGAAGACTTCTGGGCAGTGGAATAAGTTGGATCAGCAAGGCATGTGCTCTGGTTGCTCCCTCATTTCCCAGATTGGTAACCTCAGAAAGGTCAGATCCAGTGTGGTTGGGTGATCCTTCAAGGAAGCTGCTATGCAGGACCTGCCTCCCTTTCCTCAGAGTCATAATGGGTGTAGTTCTAGGGGCCCGTGGGTGGCTCAGTCATTAATTGTCTGCCTTAGGCTCAGGTCATTAGCACTGCATGGGGCTCTCTGCTCAGCTGGAAGCCTGCTTCTCCCTATCCCCCTCCCCCAGCTTGTGTCCCCCCTCTCACTGTGTCTGTCTCTGTCAGGTAAATAATTAAAAAATAATAATATTTTAAACAGTATAAAGAAACTGGTGGAAACATTTATACTCTATTACTGTCTGCAAGAGCCCACCCCCTTCAGTGCTAAGCATACAACCACCTCCTTCAAACATGAAAAGTGTAGCTTTTAGGGGGTCTGGGGGATCAGTCATTTAAGGGTCTCACTTTGGCTCAGGTCATGATGTCAGGTTCTCAGCACAGCCCTGCACTGGACTCCCTACCCAGTGGTGACTTGATTTCTCTCTCTTCCTCTGCCCATCACTACGCCCCACCACAAGTGCCCCCTCCTCAAATCAAATATTTAAAAAAGAAAAAAAAAAGTATAGCTCTTTCTGAGCAGATGTCCCAACCATGTGCTACATCAATAAAGTTACTATGTTGCACCATAAATCATCATAGAAGTTCTTCCTGATCACTGTGCTGAAAGATCCGGCAATTTTGTTATCCAGAAATCCAAGCTGGCTGCCATTCCTTTGAAAAGTCAATGCAGAGGGCAAGAGTTTTAATGGGAATGGAATATCTGCATTATTCAGGAGACGAGCCATTTGGAAAGAAGAAAGACTCATGTTCCAACATCAACTCCAAGGATTTTGCCAGGCCTTCAGAGTTTTAAAGGAGCTTGAGGACAGTGAATCAATAGGAGGGATGCAGGGCAGTCTGACACAGTTTATGATCTCCTGTGGACTTACTGTGCCTCCTACGGACATTACAGAGGTGCTTTGAGGTTGCATATGGGTACCCAGAAGTGTTCCTGCCAGAAGGTGGGATTTCCAGTTCTTCTTGGAAACAAGGTGTGATGTATAGAAGTACAAAGAAGGGTTTAGTCCGTCATTCATGGAAAGGTGCACACAGAAATTTAAAGACTATTAAGATGGCCCAAGAAGCCAAGACAAGGTTTCAATTTAAGTTAGAATACCGTCTTCCACGGGTGCCTGGGTGGCTCAGTGGGTTAAAGCCTCTGCCTTTGGCCCAGGTCATGATCCCAAGCCCCGCATCAGGCTCCCTCTTGTGCCTCTCTATTTACCTGTGATTTTTGTCTGTCAAATAAATAAAATCTAAAAAAAAAAAAAAGTGTGATTTCTCGCCTACTTTATCTATTGTCCTCTTTTCTCTTCTCTGTGCTGACTGTGATATCATTATGGATATATTACAGATTTTGTAGAGGTATTGTTGACATTTTAGGTCATGCACTCCATGACACTGCTACTTAGCATTCACTTTGTGTAGCCATAGTATGGTAGGGTCCATGAACAGACACCTGTCCTTCCACTGGCATGTTACTCAGACAACACTCTACAGAATCACAAGGTAATGTAACCTCTGATACAACAACCTCATTCCAGCCTTGTGAGCAACCATCTTCCTTTTTCCCAATGCTTTCCCTTCCTGTGTCCCTTAGAGAAGACTCCCACAGAGCTGATCTGGACCTGTTTTAGCTTCAGTGGCCTAATCTGGGGTTAATCCTTGGACTCTAAAGCACTGAATCATGGGCTCTAAAAAGTTGTGTTCCCCACTTCCTATGTGGGGGTGTTCCTTTGATGTGTCTGTGAAGTTCACATTCTCATATGATGGTGCTGGCTGTGGATTTAGAAAAATAATTTCTACTTGTTTTATTTCCTAGTTATCTCCTGATTTGCAGTTTTATTTTTCCTCATTTTACTTTCCAGCTGCATAGGCATCAGAACCATTCTTATTTTTTTCCTGAGTTGTGGTGAGAGTGTCCTCCGAAGAATTAATTGAGATTAGAGAGATGGACGGCCACTGGATATTAATTCAGATATTTAGTCCTAGGAATTGGGATGTGAATCTAAGTAAAATTTGGTGAGAAAGAGGTAAGACCTATTAAACATGAAAAACTCCTTCCCGTGTGAGGAGGGAACTGGAGTCGGCTCTCTTTAGTCACTGCAAAGGCAAAGGCAGCTGTTGTTTTTCTCATCTGATGAGCACATGTTATAGAAAAAGGAATTGCCAAATACGTTTCTAAGGAGTAGGGAAGTCCTACTTTATTCTCATGATTTCATTACATTCCTGTGTGTAACTGAGGACCAGGTGACCTTAGATGACAATGATGACTGTGATCACCCAGACCTGCCTCAAGGGCAATGAATAGAAAAGGAGGCATACTGGATGGTGCAATCAATTGGGCATAGCTTTACAATGTCAAAGGGTAGAGGTGGGGTTTCCTTCTGGACAGTGGGATAGGCAGGATCAGTAAGGCACGTCCTGTGGATGGACCCAAGCACTACTCTCTCAGGGATAAAACCCCAGTCAAGATTTGATCCATTGTACATCAGTGACCTTTCAGGGAAGGAGCTGCACTGCTGTGTGGGGCCTTCCTCCCTTGTCAGTACCATGATGAGTATGGGCTCAGGTTCTGGCTCTGTCCATGGTGCTGATTTGCTAGAGAAGTAGTTCAGTAGTGAGACACAAGGAGCATTTCTGCTTCAAACAGTCCAACCCAATTGGTCATTGACTACTGAATGAATAAATAACGTTTGGTATGTATGTACAATGGAATATTAGCATGAAATGAATGAAATCTTCCACTTGTAACAACATGAATGGAACTGGAGAGTATATTGCTATGTGAAATAAGCCAGAGAAAGAAAAATGCTGTATGATATCACTCATAGGTAGATTTCAGCCAACAAAAAATGGGTTCAGTGAGAAAGAAAAAAAGAAAAGGAGAGGCAGTAAAAGAAACAGACTCTTGTAGAGAGCAAACTGATGGAAGCCAAAGTCCAGGTGGGTAAGCAGATGCATTTAATTGTATACAGACATTAAGGAGTACAACTGTGATGATCACCAGGTTTTGTATGGAATTGCACTGTCGCTCTTGTACTGCTGGAATGCTTTCTTAGTATCTTGTGTAGTATATAGTCAATCCACAATTCAATACATCATCCAGAGCTCATCAGGACAGGTGCACTCCTTAACCCCTTCCCCACACCCACCTTCCCTCTGGCCACTCTCAAATAAATAAAATCTTCAAAATAAATAAAAATGAAAGTGTAGCTCATTCTCAGCATGAGTCCTATCCATGTGCTACTTCATTAAACTTACTAAGTTGCACCATAAAACATGGCAAGAATTCTTTCTTACCATTGTGAAGGATCCCACAATTTTGTTTAAAAAAAAAAAAAAACTATTTGATTGTTATTCCTTCGAAAAGCTAGTGCACAAGGCATGAGTTGTGTGTGTTTTTTAATTTTTTTTTAAGATTTTATTTTTTTATTTGACAGAGATCCGAAGTAGGCGGAGAGCCGGGGGGGGGAGGGGGACAGGCTCCCTGCTGAGCAGAGAGCCCAATGCAGGGCTCCATCCCAGGATCCCAAGATCATTTCCTGATCCAAAGGCAGAGGCTTAACCCACTGAACCACCCAGGCACCCCAAGGCACAAGTTTTGTTTCTTTGTTCTGGTTTTTTGTTTTGTTTTGTTTTGTTTTGTTTTAAGATTTTATTTATTTATTTGACAGACAGAGATCACAAGTAGGCAGATAGGCAGGCAGAGAGAAGAAGGGAAGCAGGTTCTTCACTGAGAAGAGAGCCCAATGCAGGACCCATCCCAGGACCCCAGGATTAAGACCCAAGCCAAAGGCAGAGGCCTTAACCCACTGAGCCACCCAGGTGCCCTAGCATGAGTTTTGATTGAAAAGGAACATTAGGGGTGCCTGAGTAGCCCAGTCACTGAATGTCTGCCTTTGGCTCAGGTCACAATTTCAGGGTCTTGGGGATGAACCCCACATTGGGCTCTCTGCTAGGCAGGAAGCCTGCTTCTCCCTCTCCCATCCCCCCTGCTTGTGTTCCCTCTCTCTCTGTCAAATAAATAAATAAAATTATAAAAGAAAAGAAAGGGAATATTAGCTTCATTCAGGAGGCCAGCCACTTGGAATAAGACAGACACATGCCCAAAAAGCAACTCCGCTGATGACCAGGAAAGAATTCTTGAGACATCTTTCATGCAAAATGGTGGTTTATTAAAGCACAGGGACAGGACCCATGGTCAGGAAGAGCTGCGGCTCTGGGTTGTGAGAGATGGCAGATTATGTACCCTGTGGTTGGGGGAAGGTGAGGGGAAGGAAGGTTTCAGTGGAGTTTTCAGATGCTAAAGAGGGCCTACAAGGTGCTGGGATACCAGAGGCCTTGCAGCTTGATCAATGTTGTCTTTTGGCAAGCCATTCACATTTCTGCTATCCAGCGTCTTTGTTAGTGAGATTTGGGTTTAGATGAAATTAAACTTTATTTTTGCTGAGTTATTTGCCTCTGCAAAATGTGCTATTGATAAGGTAATTTCTTTGTTTGTAGATCTCTAGGACTTTTGTAAACCAAGGGAGACTCCTGTCTTGCAGGATTGTCATCTCTGCAAGTTAACTATTTGTTTTTCACTTAAGGCAGTCAGGGGTGCCTGAGGAATGTCACACACATTACCGAGGGGAGCGGGTGGAGAGGGGGTGCACAGCTTTTGCTTTGTCTTCAGCCAGCCTCCTGCTCCCTCATCATACTCAGTTGGTCAGAGGGGTCAATGCTCAGTTTCTCTATAAGTTAAAGAAATGTCCTATAGGTTTATTCCATGGCTACAAATGGAAATTATTTCCTTCTATTGTGAGTAGGAAATTATTCCCTTCTGTTGATGAGCAGAAGGCAAACTGGGAGCAAAGCACGTGCTGACACCACCCCCTCCGCGTAACTCCTTTAAACCCCCAATCCCAGGTGGGATAGTGATATTCCTCAGGCCTCTTGACAGCCCTAAAGCTAAGGGAAGGAAAAAACAAATGGCTAATTGAACACAGATAGATTCCACAAGACCCCTGAGCTTCTTTCAGATTACAAATATCTTAGTGATATACTGTCGGGGACCGCCTCCCGCCGGGAAAGTCCCTGCCATTACACGATGGCGCTTGGCTCACTGCCAGCAAAATACACTGCAAGTGAACAACGAACTTTCTGGTGAAGCCCGCCTAAAGGAGGACATAGTCATTGGCTGTTTCAAATTTAATCAGCATAGTAACAGGACTCTCATTGGCTCTCCCCATTGTTTGGCCCCTTATTGGCCACCCTGACACATATAAGCTAAGGAAGTTGTCGAAATAATGAGACGAAGCATTAACACCATACCAGGCTGGTTGTCGTTCTTGCGGGCCAAGGGTGACAAATGGTGCCGAGACCCGGGAATCGTTAACGAGTAAGTAAATCTTGCAAGGAGGAAAACCGCAGGTAAGCGGGGAAGGGACCACGATTAAAGTGGTGGGAATCTTGTACAAGACCGCAACAAGAAGCGGGGCGGCCATAGAGCCGGGATTTTCTTCCGCGGTAAAGCAGGGAGTAAAGGTCGACTGAAGTATATGCGCGTAAAAAGGTAATGTGTTAGTTAGTGTTTTTAACGTCCGCGTCTGTTGTCTGTGTGTTCATAATAGGATTTGAAGTATCTAAAGCGCGGTTGGAAGGGTCTTTAAAAGACCTACTGAAAGCCAGTGGAACTCCACTAAAAGCAAAAACTGCTTGGGCCTTTTTGAATACAGAGGAAAAGGCGGCTCCATGGTTCCTAGATGAAGGCTTGCTAAACATACCTCAATGGGACCACTTAGGGGAGAATTTGAAGAGACAGGACAATAAAGCGCCTTTGCCACCTGGGACCCTGGCAATATGGACCTTAGTCCGGGGATGCCTGGTGGGGTCTAAACCCAAATGCGAATCAGCTCTACAAGAGGGAGCAGAGGCATTGGAGGAAGTGAAAGAGGAGTGGTCTTCCTGTGCCTCAGAGGGGGGTAGTTCTAGTGAAGAGGAAGAAGAAATGTCAGGGGAGGAGTTAGACCATAAAATGCACTCCAAGTTTGAACAGTTGAAACTGTCGACTCCAGCGACGCCTAGTGCCCCTCCGCCGTATAATCCTATGGCGTGCCAAGGAGCTTGTAGCTGCTGCACCACATGCGGTAGTGGCAGGGTTTCAAGCTGGAGAGATCATGACCTGGCCTTTGCCTTTCCGGTTTTAGAGGACCAAAACAACCAGCGGTATCATCAGCCTCTTGATTTTAAACTAGTTAAGCAATTAAAGGAAGCAGTCATGCAGTATGGCCCTCAGGGAGCCTTTACGGTATCTTTGTTGGAGACCATAGCTAGAATGAACTTAGTCCCTGAAGACTGGGGTAATCTAGCCCGCGCAACCTTGTCTAGCCCGGGCAATATCTAGTATGGAAAACAGCCTGGCAAGAATACTCACAGGACACTGCCCACCGTAACGCAGCGGCTGGAAATCCTCAGTGGGACCTAGAAATGTTAATGGGAATGGGACCGTACATGGGAAAGCAGACCCAAATACAATACAACCCTGCGGTGTATCTGCAAATAGCCACGGCGGCCACTAAAGCATGGAAAACAATTCAAGGCAGTGGGGATTTACAGGGTCAGCTGTCTAAGGTAATACAAGGGCCAAATGAAGCATATGCTGATTTTGTAGCGAGGCTGATGCAAACAGCTGGTCGAATATTTGGGGAGGTAGAGGCAGCCATGCCATTGATAAAACAGCTGGCTTATGAGCAAGCTAATAAGTGGTGTAGAGAAGCCATCAGACCTTGGAAAAGCAAAGACTTGAGTACATATATTAAAGTTTGCAGGGATATCAATGACAGTGTTATTCAAGGGCAGGTTATGGCTACAGCTATCACTCAAGGTTTACAAGGATTACAGGGAGCTCAACAATATAAACATAGGGGTACTCCTGGAGTTTGTTATTACTGCAAGAAGCCAGGACACCTTAAGCGTGAGTGCCCCGAGATAAAGGTGTCTTATCAAGAGCCTAAAAAACCAGGTATCTGCCCAAGATGTGGGAGAGGTGCCCACTGGGCAAATGAATGTCGCTCAATAAGGGATATACGAGAAAACTCTCTGCTTCCAAGAGGGTCAAAAAACGGGAAGGGGGGCCCCACACCCCAGGGCCCTCAAATGTATGGGGTGCTCCAACAGGTGGCTCGCTCGCTTTATCCGCCGACGAGCCAAGGCGAGCCACAACAGGGAGTGCAGGATTGGACATCCGTGCCACCACCAGACTCATATTGACTCCAGAGATGGGGACCCAGGTAGTCGAATCAGATTTTAAGGGTCCATTACCTGAGGACACCGTGGGCCTCTTGCTAGGACGGAGCTCCACGGCGTTATCAGGACTCATTGTTCACCCCAGAGTTATAGATGCTGATTATAAAGGAACGGTGAAAATCCTGGTATCATCCCCACGTGGAATTACAGCTATTAGTCCAGGTGATAAGATAGTTCAAATCCTGGTATTGCCTAGTTGTCATAAGATTTTTGGAAGCCATGAGGTTATGCGGGAACAAAAGGGGTTCGGTTCCTCTGGAGCTCCTCTAGCATGCGTCACGCTAGGCATGGAAAATAGACTCCTTTACTCTCTTTGGATAAGAGGCAAGAAATTCATGGGCTTATTGGACACTGGAGTAGATGGCAGTATCATCAATGAAGCTGATTGGCCTAAGGATTGGCCTGTGCAAAAGGCCGATCAAACACTTCGAGGATTAGGGATTGCTCATAGCCCCATGTGCAGTGCAGCTACACTGCCATGGAAGGATGATGAAGGCCACCATGGACTTGTGCAGCCGTATGTCCGTAAGATTCCCATTTCATTGTGGGGACGGGATGTCTTGGCCCAAATGAACCTGAAGTTGACTACAGAATTATTCTATAGTGAGGAAGCTCAAGCCTTAGTGACTAAGTCTGGTTATCCTGGAACGGGAGGCCTAAGGAGACAGCTGCAGGGCTCCCCCAAACCTATTCCCTTGACTAATTACTTCTCTCAAAGAATAGGTGGGCCGGGGCTGGGTTTTTCTTAGGGGCCACTGAACCTCTAAAAATTCAATGGAAAAACAGTAAACCCGTGTGGGTTTTTCAGTGGCCCCTGCCTAAAGAAAAATGTGAAGCTGCCCACACGTTGGTAAAAGAGCAACATGCCACCAGGCATATTTGGCCTTCCACATCACCATGGAATACGCCTATTTTTGTGATTAAGAAGAAGTCGGGGAAATGGCAATTGTTACATGACTTATGAGCGATTAATGAAAGGATGGTGGCCATGGGAGCAGTACAGCTGGGGCTGCCTTTAGTCTCAGCCCTGCCCTCCGGTTGGCCCTCTGTGGTAATCGATATTAAAGATTGTTTCTTTTCCATCCCATTGCACCCCGAGGACACCCAATGTTTCACTTTCACAGTACCTACCATTAATCATTCTAGTCCGGATCAATGCTATGAGTGGGTGGTATTGCCTCAGGGCATGGCCAACAGCCCTACAATGTGCCAATTATATGTGGACCAAGCCCTGAAGGAGGTTAGAACACAATTTCCCCCACTCATTGTGTATCATTATATGGATGATATTCTGCTGTGCCATAAAGAAGAACAATATATTGAGAAGGCCCTTTCCTTTCTTTTCAAACATTTTGAGAAATTCGGATTACACATAGCACCAGAAAAGGTCCAAATGACGCCCATTAAAGAGTATTTGGGAACTAGGTTAGAGAATACTAAAGTCAGACCTTTAAAGATAACCCTGCGGACGGATCACCTAAACACATTAAATTATTTTCAAAAATTGTTAGGAGATATCAATTGGATCAGGCCCTATCTAAAACTCACTGATCAGGAATTGTTACCCTTATTTGAGACACTTAAAGGAGACCCTAACCTCACCTCTCCTTGTCAGTTGACTGAGGGGGCAAAAGCAGCCATCAATCTGATCCAGAAAAGGCTAGAAACTGCTCAGATAGACAGAATTGACTATTGCAAACCTTTGCTATTTTGTGTCCTTGCCGAAAAATGAGCTCCCACTGCAGTTTTTTGGCAATCTGTCCCAATATCATGGGTTAGTTTGGCCCACTTTCCAGGGAAGGTCTTGCCTTGGTACCCAAGCGCCGTTGCACAAATTATACTTAAAGGGATTAAACTTAGTATAGCAGCGTTTGGTAAACAACCAGATACTATAATAACACCATATACGCAGGAACAAATAAAGTGCCTAGCAGCCTGTGATGATGACTGGGCCATTTTGATAACTATAACGTGCGCTCAATTTGATAACTAGTACCCATCACATCCATGGCTACAGTTCAGTTTATCCAATCCAATCATATACCCTAGGATCACTCACCATAAACCCCTCCGTAATGTAAGGCTTATATTCACTGATGGATCTAAGCAAGGAGTAGGAGCTATAGTTACCAAAGAAGAGAGTTGGACCTTCCTATTTCAAAGCTCCTCTCCCCAAGAAACCGAGCTGCTCACAGTGATAAAAGCATTTCAAATGTTTCATCAAGAACGCTTCAACCTTTTATCAGATAGTAGATATGTGGTGCAAGCTGTCTCTATCATTGAAAATGTGGGTTCTATTAATGCCAGGTCTACTATCTCTAAGGCATTACAAGAAATCCAAACATTAGTTTGGGACAGGAAGGCTCCATTTTATGTTGGCCACATACGAGCTCATACAACCTTACCAGGCCCCCTGACACAAGGTAATCTGTTAGCAGACTCCTTAACCAGAGGAGAATTTGTCTTTGCCATTGAGGACCCGGTGCAACAGGCGAGACATTATCATAAGCTGTTCCATGTGAATGCTTTAACTCTTCGCCTCAAATTTAACAAAACAAAAGCACAGGCAAGGGACATAGTAGTCTCCTGCAGAAATTGCGTGACTTGACTACCTGCACCGTCCTTGGGGGTTAATTCTAAGGGTCTGTTACCTAATCATATATGGCAAATGGATGTCACACATGTTTCAGAATTGGGAAAGTTAAGATATGTTCATGTCTCTGTAGATACCTGCTCTGGAATAATTTTCGCCTCAGTGCATACGGGGGAAAAATCCAGAGATGTTATCGCCCATTGCCTACAGGCTTTCGCGGCATGGGAAAAGCCACGCCAGTTAAAGACAGATAATGGTCCATCCTACACCTCACAACCCTTTAAAGCCTTCCTACAACAACTTGACATACACTTGATACACGGAATACCCTATAACCCACAAGGACAGAGTGTTGTGGAGCGCGCACATCTTACAATAAAAAATGCGTTTTATAAACAAAAAGGGGGAATAGGGGACACCTTCAGGTCCCCTAAAGATAAGCTCAACACCATTCTCTTCATTTTGAATTTTTTAACGTTGGACAAAACAGGTAAATCAGCTGCAGACAGACATGCAAGTGCTGCTGCTGCTCCCCCTAAGCTTTTAGTACTTTGGAAGGACATCCTCATAGGAAAGTGGAATGGACCAGATCCAGTGTTAGTATGGAGTAGGGGGTCTGTATGTGTTTTTCCACAGGAAAAAGAGGCTCCAATTTGGATCCCAGAGCGGCTGGTGCGTGCAGCCTTGCCTCTGAACACCAGTCATGATGCTGAAGATGCTGATGATAACTCTGAGGATGCTACACCTCCTGCGGCAGACTCAAGCCAGAGAGCTGTGAGCAGTGGTTAAAGCATGGCTATATCCTTTACCAGTGACTAACTCTTCTCTCATATTCCCTCCTCTCCCTTTGATGCATGGCAGGTCTGCAACTTGTTAGAAGCATGTACTGATATCTCAGCAGTGTCCCATGTTAAATGGTGGCAAATTCCTCAACTGTTCTTATAAACAAAATGACTCTAGTACCTTTGAGACAACAGTTAATGTGTCTTGTCCCAATAATATTATTTATCAGCCCATTCCCATATGGGTCTCGCCACCTTTCCTTTTCCTCGTAACAAATGTTAGTGAGCTGAATGATACGTTGAATTTCACTAAGAATTGCTATCTTTCCCAGTGCTGGAGTGTCACGGCCTTCAAGCTGGCTGTGATTATGCGTATCCCTACCCATGTTCCTATCCCAGTTTCCATTCCAGATGACAAGTTACCGGTGGTGCTATCCAGAAAGAAGAGAGATTTTGGTATCACAGCCGCCATTGTGACAGCATTGGCTATATCTACAGCAACTGCCACGGCAGCAGCAGTCTCGCTTGCTGCAACTATACCCACTGCGGAAGCTGTGAACACCCTTGCAGAAGGAACAGCGGCTGCCCTTCAAACACAGACTCAGATCAATGCACATCTGCAAGCAGGAATCCTGATAGTCAACCAGAGAGTGGATTTGATTCAAGAACAAGTGGACATATTGGGGGCCCTATTGGGACTGGGATGTATAGCACCCTTCCCGGCAATTTGTGTAACTCCCATAGCCTATACTAATATGAGTGACTTACAGAATGTTTCCCGACAGCTCTCCCAATATTTGCAGGGTGCTTGGTCTGACAATTTTCAAAATTTCACATGAGTACGCGTGTGCAACCAGCTTCCCTCCCAGAGCTATTTTAAACATTCAGCAATATGTTCCAGTTTACCAAACAATGGGCTGGCACAATTGGTCTTCTTGTCCTCCTTCTTATTGGTAATCTGCTTCCATTCAGAAAATTTCGCCAATGGAGAACATAGCAGCGAGAGCAGAGCCGAGCTACAGTACAAGCCCTTATGTCAATAGTGGCTGGGACATCTCCCCAGATATGGTTAAGCATGCTAGATCGGTAGTCAAAGATGGGTAAGATCAGTAGAGAAACATACCAACCTAAGACAGGACAGAGATCATCGATATCTTGTGTCTGATGACGGGTAAGGATGTTTTCTGCTACTGACGACCTAAGACAGGCACGATCTCTGCCATAAAACAAAAAAGGGGGAGATGTCGGGGACCGCCTCTGGCCAGGAAAGTCCCCATCATTACACAATGGTGCTTGGATCACTGCCAGCAAAATACGCTGCAAGTGAACAACGAACTTTCTGGTGAAGCCCGCCTAAAGGAGGACGTAGTCATTGGCTGTTTCAAATTTAATCAGCATAGTAACAGGACTCTCATTGGCTCTCCCCATTGTTTGGCCCCTTATTGGTCACCCTGACACATATAAGCTAAGGAAGTTGTCGAAATAAAGAGATGAAGCATTAACACCATACCAGGCTGGTTGTCATTGTTGCGGGCTGAGGGCGACAATATACAAGAAAAAGCATTCTTATCCATAACTTTCAGAGGGAAACTCCCAACTCTCTTAATGCTTTAGTAGAAGGAAAGACAACCTTAACTTGACAATGGCAGAGCCCAGAGTATTTTGTAGGTCTCCCTTAGCATATGAAAGTTCTTTTGAAAACCTACCTCCTTTTCCCTTATCTCAACTCCAAGTGCTTGGGCTCCTTTTGCCCATGGGTCTTGCCCCGCCCCCCCACCCCCCCCCCCCCGGGGTTTAATAAGACCATCATTTGTCACCAAAAACCTTTCAAGAATTCTTGCCCATAGGCACCAGTCCTCACCCCACCAATTCTCACCTACATTCCAAAACTCCATCAAAACTAGTCCTCGATTGAATTAAAGCCCAACCAGTGACTATTTCCTAGGAAAGTTGGCTGTAAAGACTACATGTGTGTGACTGTCTCTTAGATCATGGTGGATTTCAGTCTTTACTGTTTTCTGTTTATGTCCTCTACTAACTACTTAAATTTAAAAATGGGGTAATTTCCCATTGTAAAAATTTTCTAGTGTTTTCCATGGATTAAAAATCAGAGGGCAGGGCGCCTGGGTGGCTCAGTGGGTTAAGCCGCTGCCTTCGGCTCAGGTCATGATCTCAGGGTCCTGGGATCGAGTCCCGCATCGGGCTCTCTGCTCAGCAGGGAGCCTGCTTCCTCCTATGTCTCTCTGCCTGCCTCTCTGCCTACTTGTAATCTCTCTCTGTCAAATAAATAAATAAAATCTTAAAAAAAAAAATCAGAGGGCAATAATGCAGCCTTTGAGGCACGAGGGGAAAGGCATGGTATTTCCATCCATTCAGCAGGTGTCCATTCACCAGGCACCCATCTGTAGCCTAGGATGTGATGGCATAGGGCAGGGACACCTGTATCCCTCCTACCTAGACTTTTCTGGCTGGAATGACTCTGGGTAAGTCAGAATGGTAATCAATTGTGATTTTTTTTTTAAAGATTTTATTTATTTATTTGACAGACAGAGATCACAAGTAGGCAGAGAGAGAGGAGGAAGCAGGCTCCCTGCTGAGCAGAGAGCCCGATGCGGGGCTCTATCCCAGGACCCTGAGATCATGACCTGAGCCAAAGGCAGTGGCTTAACCCACTGAGCCACCCAGGCGCCCCATCAATTGTGATTTTTGAGGGATACCTTGCATTGCTTTTGACACATGGACGCTCTGACATATCCTGTGTGGGACACCACCTGGGAGTCAGGGGATTTTGTTAAGGGGCCTTCTCTACTTTTCTAGGAGCATGGTGCTAGTCCCTAAGGCCTCTCCCATGTGATACTTTTAAGCCACTGGAAACCATGTGGGTTGCAAAATTTAAGAAAGGTACACATGGCCTTAGTAGGATCTATCAGTTAGATCTCTTTGCAGGTAACTGGGAAAATAGATGTAAGTACCCAGGCCCATCCCAGGCTTTCAGGGCTCTAAATCAAGACATGAACCTAAAGGCCTCTTTCAGAACATGTTTGATCATAAGGAGACCAGTAAACCAACCCCTGACCTACTAGATGGTAATTATCTAAGTAGGCCTCTTCCAAATAAACCCAGGTGAAAGACCCTTCCCCCAGTTAACTAATTAACTGCTCTTTTGCCTTTCTGTAACCGCTTGGCTTTTAGGGGGTGATACTGGTCTCCTGTTTGAACAAGATACCTTCTGCTAATAGCCGAGGCATAGGCAGGAGGCAGGGGGCCACATAGTCACGTAGGCAGGATGCTTCTCTGCTGAGTAATAAGGTCCAACTCCCCCTCCTCATTCCCCCTTCCCGCCTTTTTCTTTGCACGCGGGTCCTCCAAAGCCAATCCGCAAACACCAAGTATGCCTTTTTCAAATGTTCAAGTTGTCAGCCAATCAGCTCTGCCCCATCCAAAACTTGTTTGTATCTGTCTATAAAAATCCTGCACCACCCCAGCCTGGTGTGCTCAGCTAGCAGGAGCTGCTGACCACCCGCAGGTGCCTGCGCTACAATAAAGAACCTCTTGCTGTTTGCATCCTGTGGAAGTGTTGAATTCTTGGGTAAGGGGATCCGCGGGTCTTACATTTGGAGGTCCCACCGAGATCATCGGACTCCTGCCCAAGGATCCAACCGAATCCCACCGGGAGGTAAGCTGGCCAGCATTAACTGTGTTCTTGTCTCCGGTCTCGTGTTTTCGTCTGTCCTGCCTATACACCCGTATAGGATTGTACAACAGGGTGCGTTGTTGCTTCGTATTTTGGGCAGCTTGAGAAGGAGTTGACGAACTCGGACTTCTCCCCTGCCACCCTGGGGGACGCCCCAGGGATTAGAGGGGCCCGCTTTTTCGGGGCCCCACAAGTATCCGAGGGATACATTTGTTTGTCCGCCACAGAGGAGCCTCGTGGTTCCCCTGGGCTGGTTGAATTTGTACTTTCGGTTTTGTACCGAAATCGCGCAGCGTCCTTCTTGTTAACTGTTTTGTGTGTCTTACTTATTGTCCTTGGTGTTTTCATTGACTCTAAAATGGGGCAAACACTTACCACCCCCTTAAGTCTCACTTTAGGTCACTGGAGAGATTCTGAGTTTCTCCTAATAGATGTGGGGGTTTCTCCCTCACTCACTTCCCGTGTTAATGGCTATAACTGGAGCCAACTGGGGTTGGTCTAACTCGAGACAGAGACGATAAGGAATATTCCCAAGCAGCTGCCGAAACTCTCTTTGTTTCGGGGAAGTTTCCCTGTGTTCTCTGGCCCGACTTGGACTGCTTAACCCCTCCCCCCTTGCTGGTGGGAAAGCATGGAGTCTGCTCCTCTGTTGGGGCTTATGAACTCCAAAACCGGGAATCCTTTCTCTGCCTCCTGGCAGCACTTTGTTTTCCTCTGTTTCCCCCTTATCGTGTTTCTGCACCAACGTGCGTGCAGCCTGCATGACTAGCCTCTAGATCATGCACCATGGCTCCTCTCTCCACTGCCAAGGAGCAAGAAGAGCACCCCCTGGACCTAACACCCCCACTCCAGATCTTCCCACGCATGTCTCAGGTAAACATTCAAAGTGGAGTGGGCCCAGGTGGAACATGAATCACTATTGGAACTAAGTTAAGTTTGTTGGTTTAATTAAGATAAGACCTGTCTTTTAAGTTAACAGTAGTAAATGTGAAACTTGGAAGTTTACTGAAGGTCAAATAAGCTTGTGTTACTTGTTAAAATTTGTTAGCAAAGAGATGACTAAACTGATGTTTAATTGTCTGTCTCAAAGTTTTAATGGGTAATTGCTGAAGTAGCTTTCAAAGTCTTTGGTAACCTGAAAGTTTTATTAAAGTTTTGCTTGGATGACAAATGGAATTAAATTGTGGACATCTAGGTCTTAAAGGATAAAATGCTAAGTCATTAATTACTGGATGTAGGTTTGTGCTTTTGACTTCTTAACTGCAAAGAAACTAAGAGTATTTAAATCTGTTGGTAAACATGTTTTGCGCTTAACTGATTCATAAATCTGTCATCTAAAGAATTCTGTTGTTCACAATTGGTTAATAACTAAAGATATTTCTAAGAATACAAAATTCTGCTTAGTGTAACTAAGACTGATTAAAATAAAGGAAACTCTGTAGGAAAGTAGATAATATGTAAAAAAGATTTGTGAAGGGAAATCTTCATAAAAGGAATTTTAGATATGGTCAGGACAGACTAAAAAGGAAGAAAAACAGCCTCCAAGGTGATTTAATACTCTCCTGACCTGCCTCCACATAGATTATACTTCCAAGTATAAGTGCCATTTGGCCTTGAGAGATTAAGGAAGCAGCCCAACCTTGAGAGACTGCGAAAACACCCTGTTGCCATCCTCCATTGCCTGTAACCATAGAAATTCACTCTAATCTGTAAAGAGTAAAAAGGGGAGATTGATCACCTCCCATTAGCCAGAGATACCCCAAAGGGAGGGTATCCAACCTGTTTGAATCTGAAGAGTGCCTGACTGTGTAAATCTGTCTGTACGGCTCCACTGCTTCGGCTGCGGAGTCTGAGTGGGCTGCACCCTGAGTCTCGCAGGGCGACATATGGCAGAACGGTCATCTACTCCATGGAGTAGCCAGGTCCGGGGTTTATTCAGACAGGCCTTAGCTAAAACGCTCCTAAGTTCCTGTGAGGGATGCGAGCAGGACAGCAGGGGAAAGATCCCCCTCCCTTGTCTGCGACATCATTCATGATGGGAGAAAAACCCAGAAAACTCCTATCTTAAGACTGCACACTTAGAAATAAAATTAAAAAGGGAAAGACACTGATATAAAAAAAAGCTGGTTTTCTTTGTTTAAAAGGACAAAGTTTTCTTAGATTAATTGATCAGATAAGAGAATGTAAATGGTTTTCTCTTTGGCAGCCCAGAAAACCCAGTTTCTATGTTTTGTTTTATCACGTGTTTAACATCCCTAATTATATTTAGGCATGTGCTTTAAAACTTTCTAAGATTTTAGCAATTGTTGACAAGATTTAAACCAATGATAAACCTTGGGTTACATTTGGGAAAATGCTATAATTACTCTAGAGATTCTATACATTTCCTAAAGTTTTAATGTTTTAAAAGATCATCGCTTGATATTGTAATTATGGAAATGTTATATGTCACAGAAGTAACCTGATTTCCTTGCCAGCTAAATTGTAAACTCTTGTCTCATCAGCTCTAACCATATCCATTCTGAGTTTTTGTCATTTATAATTGTTTTAATTCTCTGGTAAAATGAGTTTTATCTTCAAGGAGATTCATATAAAGGACTTTCAAGACAAATAGATATTTGATATACTTGAAAACCCTAAAACTAAAATGGGTAAAAATTTCCAGAACTAACTAAAGCTGCATTCACCAGATTTAGTAACATGGGACTAAATAAACTACAAAATTATAGTGTTATGTCTCTTAATGTTTTGTCTTGTTTTAGACATTGCAGCTTCTCTAATGTTTGCTCTTCCAGACTAGGGATACTTTTTCTTAAGTTATCTGTAACTTATAAAGATGTAAAAGTGCTCAAGGCATTCAACTTTTCTCTCTATCTGAACCCTCTGAAACCAAAAGGTCTCAGTAAGTATTCTTTCTTCCATGGCAATCAGTCATTTGCATAAGTTCAATAAGAATCTGTTCTCCTTGTAACAGGACAGCATTGGAAACCGGTTATTTTACAAAGGCTTTGACTGGGATGTCATATTTAAAAAGACTCAGATATGACCAGAGACAGCTTTAAGGAACTAAGGTTGACTTTATGAAACGTGGAGCCATAAAGCCCCTTGGGACTGTTGGCCTGATACCTTGCTTACAGAGTTCCCAGCAGCCTCACCAGGTGAGTAAAGAATGTCACTCCTTAGTAGGTGCAGAGTCTCATGAAGAGGCATATGCCCAAATCGACAGGTATTGCAGGCATGCCTGATGGCAAGTATGTGGCTTGGCTTCTGGCCTGGAGAGGCTACTAGAAGTTCAACCTAGAGATTCCTTATAAGAAGTTCCAGCAAAGCAGATTCTAAAAGATCTATTGATCACACTCACTATTCTTGCTGAGCTTATGTGAATAATTAGGCCAAGTTTGTTAAAACTGGACTTGTTTCACAAGTCAATTAGTCCTGATTTGGCTATCTCTGGAAATGAGGGTTATTTTAGAGAGAAAAATTATGTTTTAGTAACACACCTTTATGGATGTTAAATTCTAGATTTGATTGTCTTTAAATGTTTACCTAAGCTAAACAAATTTGAGGTAAACTTCAGAGAAGTTACACAATAGCTTCTTTAGTCAATCTTATTATTTTGTGGGTGTATTAGCAAGACCCCACGGCACATGATTAAACAACTGGAAAATGGGATTGATTCCCCTACAATTGTATAACTTAACTAACACCTTGTTTATGGCTGGGATAATGAAATTGCCTAAAAGCCAGCCTATTGCACTCCATAGGATTAACTATGGACTTATAGAGATAATGGATGACCCCACTTTCTTTATAAGTAGATTAAATGATGCATGGGGGGCTCCCCTTATCTCTTGACAAGTTTTCTCACTTGCCAGTGATCCTCCATAATCAGGATATTGTTAAGGCTGGACCACTCAAAGGTGGTCTTATTGGTTTCATCCCTTAGTCATATTTATCCTAGAAGCCACCTCTGTTGAGGTACAATTGCAAACAGATGCTTTAGCTAAGCATAGAACAGCCCTCATAAAAGAGCCTCAGAGCTCACTATGGAACAGCCCCTAACTAATGAGTTCACATCAGGTCCAGATTTGTCTTAGAAGCCAAAGGCCACCAATGGATGATGGAGGCCGACTAATTAAATATTGGGCTATACTTACAGATATACCAGAAATAATACTTAAAACCTGTCAAACTTTAAACCCAGCGTCTCTGATGCCTGTACCTGACCATCCTGCTTCCATAGAACATAACTGCTCAGAGATTGTAGATCTTGTCTATTCTAGTAGGCTGGATTTAAAGGACTCCCCTATTGAAAATGCGGATGATAACTGGTTTACTGATGGCAGCAGCTTTATGGATAAGGGAAAAAAAAAAAAAGCTAAATATGCTATAGTTAGTTTGGTAAAACAATCGAGGCAAAACCCCTTCCAGTAAATACTTCTGCCCAAAAAGCAGAAATAGTAGCACTTACTCGTGCCCTTCAATTGGCAGAAGGCCTAAGAATTAATATTTATACTGACTCCAAATATGCTTTCCTGGTACTACATGCCCATGGAGCTATTTGGAAGGAAAGGGGATTGCTATCAAGCCATAACTCCCCAATCAAATATGGGCCTGAGATCACAGCCCTTCTTGAGGCTGTACACTTGCCTAAGGAGGTAGCAGTGATTCACATCAAAGGACATCAAAAGGATATGACCTTAGAATCTAAAGGAAACAATTTAGCAGACCATGCAGCCAAAGGGGCAGCAAAGGGTAAACGGATATTAAGCCTTATACCAGTCTTGACTCCAATGGAGTCCATAACTCCAGTCTATTCAGACCAAGAAATTCATATTGCTCAGGAGCGAGGATATATTAAAAATGCACAAGACTGGCTTGTTAATGAAGAAGGAAAGCTCTTTATGCCTAAAATTAGTCAATGGAAAATAATACAGGGCTTGCACCAGGCTACTCATTGGAGCAAAGATGCTTTAAAACATTTAATCAAAAATATATTTGATGGAGTAAATTTAACAACCACAATAAAACAGGTGTGTCAATCCTGTAGTATCTGTGCCCAAGTAAATCCGGAGGGTGCAGCTCGCCCCCCCGCCTCTCTTAAAACTAGTCCAGAGGTGTAGATCCTATCCAGGAGAGGACTGGCAACTTGATTTCACACAAATGCCAACTTGCAACAATTCCTTGGGCACAGCATTTTGCTGAACTACAAAATGAGACAAATTTTTAAATATGTGGAATTTTGCCTACCTCAAGTACGTCTGGGTTACCCTGGTGGGTCTCCCCTTTACAGGGCACTGATTGGCATTCTCTGCAAAAGTATATTTTAAATATGGTAGATGGAGACAGTACGTACCGGGATAAATCTATTACTAACCAAAATGTTTCTTCCTGGCCCATGATCAGTAAAACATGGGATTCACCAGGACATAATCAAACTTTTTCATATTCTCAAACTATTAAAATCCTAACTGATCTAACAAGCCCTACAAGATCCTTCTCTCTCTCTCAGTGAATGGTTAAGTTCCTGATTTGAAGGAGGACTATGGCCAACAATTAGAAATCTCCTTTTCAGGCTTCTCATTCTTATCGCCTTATTAACCTTAATATGTTGCTTTGTTCGATGTTTCTCTACTTGGTGCCGAGACTCCATCGCTGCAATGACTTCACCACGACAGATGATCCTTACCACGCGCAAAGATACTTCTTCACTGTCAGCGCTGGATTCAGCTGCCTTCGCCTTTCGTAACTCCCCTATACATTCCTCCACTGATCAGTGTTGACCTGAGTAGGTAGGGACAGCTCTACGCCCCTATTCAGCAGGAAGAAGTTATAGAAGATGAGACCTTCCACCTTCAACCACCTTAAAGATTTAAGGGTCAAAATTGTTCAGGAGGCTGGCTGAGGAGGGAGCAGGGGCTGGCACCTTGCACCCCCTCTCCACCCACTGCCCTTGGTAATATGTATGACATTTCACAGGCACCCCTGACTGCCCTGAAAGAAGAACAAATGGTTATATTGCAGAGATCACAGTCTTGTAAGGCAGGAGTCTCCCTTTGTTTGCAAATGTCCTTGAGATTTACAACAAAGAAGTTACCTTATCAACAGCCCAATTTCCAAGGACACATAACTCAGTTCCTCAAGCCCTAATGCCACCCTCCCCCCCATAAGAAACCAAAGGAGGCGGAGATAAAAAGAAAAGTAAAGTTAAATTTCTTCTAAACCCAAATCTCACTAACAAGGACACTTGATAGGAGAAATGTGAAGCTTTGTCTCTAGATCTCCAAGATAGTGTCAAGAATCATTCCCAAGCATATGGCCCATTGATACACATCTAAAAGGTCTCACAAGAAGATTTTTATTACTAGTAATAAATAACCTTTCTCCCAACAATAGCTGGCCCCTCAAGGTCCTGCAGACCTTGCTTCCAAAAATTCCTTAGAGACTAACATCACCCC
Source organism: Neogale vison (assembly GCF_020171115.1). Classification (NCBI taxonomy): domain Eukaryota; kingdom Metazoa; phylum Chordata; class Mammalia; order Carnivora; family Mustelidae; genus Neogale; species Neogale vison. The sequence goes on along the minus strand of NC_058097.1, from coordinate 47,449,445 downwards.
CTTTGTCCTCTCTCAGACATGACCAGAGCGAATGGATATAGGATTAATCCATGATAAAGAAAAAGGGGGGAATGAAAGACCCTTCCCCCAGTTAACTAATTAACTGCTCTTTTGCCTTTCTGTAACCGCTTGGCTTTTAGGGGGTGATACTGGTCTCCTGTTTGAACAGGATACCTTCTGCTAATAGCCGAGGCATAGGCAGGAGGCAGGGGGCCGCATAGTCACGTAGGCAGGATGCTTCTCTGCTGAGTAATAAGGTCCAACTCCCCCTCCTCATTCCCCCTTCCCGCCTTTTTCTTTGCACGCGGGTCCTCCAAAGCCAATCCGCAAACACCAAGTATGCCTTTTTCAAATGTTCAAGTTGCCAGCCAATCAGCTCTGCCCCATCCAAAACTTGTTTGTATCTGTCTATAAAAATCCTGCACCACCCCAGCCTGGTGTGCTCAGCTAGCAGGAGCTGCTGACCACCCGCAGGTGCCTGCGCTACAATAAAGAACCTCTTGCTGTTTGCATCCTGTGGCAGTGTTGAATTCTTGGGTAAGGGGATCCGCGGGTCTTACACAGGTTATGGGGGGAAAGTGGCCATCATGGACGAAGGGGACTCTGACTCTCTTACTGTTCCTCCTCCTAATAGATATGGGGGTTTCTCCTTCACTCATTGCCCATTTTAATGGCTCTGACTGGAGCCAGCTCTGGTTGGTCTCCCTCAGGAATGGACATCTTAATGGTATTTCCAAGCAGCTGCTGAAATACCCTTTGTTTTGAGGAAATTCCCTCTCATCTCTGGCCTGTCATGTACTGCCTAATTCCCCTTGTTGGTGGGATACACACAGTGCTTAATCTGAAAAGGGTTTTCTCCCTCCCTTTCCCCCTCCTTCCCCCTTCTCTTTGCTTAGCCAACACCCCCTTCTCCCACTCCCTTAAACATTCCTCCCATGTTGTAAAAAGTGATAAGATACTACAAGGAATGTTGAAAGGTCAGTCTACATGCAAATAAGGGATTGTAGTCTGGCCAATGCCGATGGTCAGTCTACATGCTAATAAGGGATTGTAGTCTGGCCAATGCCGATGGTCAGTCTACATGCTAATGAAGGATTGAAATCTAGCCAATACTGTCTGTTTCCCTTTTGTTAACGACCAATGAAAGTAACTTCCCACTATGTAAATGAAGGATGCTGAGCGAACCAATCAGGGGTATTCCCGCGCGCCAAGTATGCCTTTACATTCAAACCAGCCAATGAAAACTTTGTAACCATGCTTCCACTTCTGTACGTATGCTTTCGCTTCCCCAAACCCCATAAAAAGGCCCTGAACTAAGGGCTGGCGCGCGAGTCCTCCTAAGACTTGACCGCCCGCAGGTACCTGTGTCTACTCAATAAACCTCGTGCTGTTTGCATCTGACCAGTGGACTTGGCTCGGTTTTTGGGTCCGGGGGTCTCCTCCTGAGAAGGGGTCCATTCCGGGGTGCTTGGAGCCCCGGGGGGATCTTTCAAATCCTCTGGCCAAGTGGTTGATCCTGAGAACTGGAAACCCTGTGTCTGCTTTCTGGGAGCACTTCCTCTCCTCCTTCTCCCATTTCTGCACCACCTTGGGTGGGGCCTGAATTACTGGCTCCTCTACTGGCCTCCCTGCCTCCAGCACCATTGGCTCCTCCTCCTCCTCCTCCTTGTGAGGAGCAAAGAAGACCACCCCGTGGACTTGGCACCGCCCGGTTCAGATTTCCCCACCAGTGTTCCAGCTAAAAATCAGCAGTGGAAAAGTACTTTGTTGGTTTAATTAAGGTAGACATGTCTTTAAGGTTATTGGCATTAAATGTAAACTTTTATCCTATTGGGTTTTGCTGAAGGTCAAATAAGCTCATGCTATACATACTTTGTTGCAGTTTGGTAGCAAAAGGATGACTCGAAATGATGGTTAACCTTGTCTGTCCCAAAGTTTTTATGGGCCATTGTTAAGAAAGCTTTCAAAGTCTTCAGTAACCTGAAACTTTAAAGTTTTGTTTGGATGATAAATGGGATTGAATTCATTGGATATCTAGTTTATTTCAAAGGTGATAAAATACTAAAGCATTGATTACTGAATGTAGGTCTGTGCTTTTGACTTTTTTTTTTTTCTTTTAAAGACTTACTTGAAACACACAGACACAGCAAGAGAGGGAACACAAGTGGGGTGGGGATTGGGAGAGCAGGAGACGGAGCAGCAGACATCCCAGCAAGCAGAGAGCCCAATTTGGAGTTCCATCCCAGGACCTTGGGATCACAACCAGAGCCAAAGGCAGACTCTTAATGACAGCCACCCAGGTGTCCCTGTACTTTTGACTTCTTACTGCAAAGGAACAAAGAATATTTGAATCTGTCGGTAAACATTCTTTGTGCTTAACTGATTCATAAGTTTGCCATCCAAATAGTTCTGGTGTAACAGTTCACAGTTGATTACTACTTAATCTTTGCTGGAGACTAAGGCTTTGAAGAATTAAATGCTGCTAAATATAATTAAGACTGATAGAAATTAGAAAAGCAACTCTATGTACAAGGAAGATCAAGGAATGGGAATACATTTTTCTTAAAGGTAAAAGAAAGTACTTTTGTCATTTTTAAAAACTACTTTATTTATTTGACAGAGAGATCACAAGTAGGCAGAGAAGCAGGCAGGGGGAGAAGGGGAAAGCAAGCTCCCTGAGCAGGGAGCCTGATGCAAGAGTCAATCCCAAGACTCTGAGACCATGACCTGAGCCAGAGGCAGAGGCTTAACCTACTGAGCCACCCAGGCACCCTGGTACTTTTGTCCTAAGTGAGACTGGTTCTTTGGAGAAAAGGGGCCTGGGAAAAATCTGAATGCAAAGGAAAATTGTAGAAGGTTTTTTTTTTTTTTTTTTTTTAAAGATTTTATTTATTTGTCAGAGAGAGAGAGGGAAAGAGCAAGCACAGGCAGACAGAGCGGCAGGCAGAGACAGAGGCTCCTGCCAAGCAAGGAGCCTGATGTGGGACTCGACCCCAGGATGCTGGGATCATGACCTGAGCCGAAGGCAGCTGCTTAACCAACTGAGCCACCCAGGCGTCCCTTGTAGAAGGTTTTGAAGGAAAATCTTTGGAAAGGAATTTTAGGTGTGTTCAGGACAGACTAACTGAAATGCATGGATTTTTTAAATGCATTAGTAAAAGATTAGAAGTGTGTTTTCCTTCTGTTAAAAAGTCAAAATTTTCTTGAATTGTTGGTCTGCTCATTTTTTTAAATGATTTTATCTATTTCTTTGACAGAGATCACAAGTAGGCAGAGAGGCAGGCAGAGAGAGAGGGGTAAGCACGCTCTCTGCTGAGCAGAGTGCCCAATGTGGGGCTCGATCCCAGGACTCCCAAATCATGACCTGAGCGTCATGAGACACCCAGGTGCCTTGTTGGTCTGCTCATCTCTAGAAAATGTGAACAGTTATTTTTCTCTTTCCCTGCCTGGAAAAAATATTTTCTCTGTTTTGCCTTTATTAGGCCTTTAAGGATGCCCAATCCTATTTAGGCCAGGGCTGGTTTTACAAACTCTAAGGTTTTACAAACTCTTCCAAGATTTAAATCCTAAACGAAGTCTTGTTGACTAACTAGTCTTGTTTGCTTGGTGTGTTACCTCTGTTACAATGTCATCATCACTTGATACTCTGATTATTGAAGTGTTCTGTGTCACAGAAGGGACATTTCCTTGTTAATTTTATCATAATGAACTCTTACCAAATCATTAACAGTGTCCATTTCTGAGTTCTTGTCCTTTCTAATTGTTGTTATTATCTTGCAAAATGTTTCATCTGCAAGGAGGTTCATATAAAGGACTTTTAGGAAAAATACAGGTATTCAGTATCTGTAAGGTCACAACTGAAATGGGTAAGAATTTCCAGAATTAACTAAAAAAACTGCATTTAAATTAAACAGGAATTAGTAACATGGGACTACATGAACTAAAAAGATGATGATAGTTTTGTGCCTCTTGAAACATCACTGGTTCTCTAATGTTTGCTCTTCCAGATTAAGGAACCTTTCTCTTAAGATATCTGTGACTTAAAAAGAATGCAATAAAGTATTGACTTGTGAACAAAAGGAAGCATTTAACTTTTCTCTCCACTGGAGCCCTCTGAGACTCAAAAAGTCTCAGTAAGTATTCTTTCTTCCATGGCAGTCACAGTCATTTGCTTAAGTTCAATAGAATGTGTTCTCCTAAGGGGAAACCAGTGGAAACACTGGTTATTTTACCAAGGCTTCAATTGGAGTGTCTTATTTGTGAGACATGTATAGACTCAGGTAGGACTGAATGGTTCTAAAGAACTGAGGTCAACTTACGAACCCTGGAGCCCTAAAGCCCCTTGGAAGTGTTGGCCTGATTCCTTGCTTTCAGATTTCCCAGCAGCCTCACCAGGATAGACATTGCCACTTCTTGTCACAGGATAGATTGTCACTTCCTGGCAGGTGCAGGAACCTCAGGGTATATTGGGGAGCTTGTGAAGAGGGATCTGTCCACATCTACAGGGCCTGTAGGCACGTCTGATGGCAAGTCCTTGACTTGACTTCTGGTCTGGAGAGGCTACTAAGAGTTCACCCTAGAGATTTTTTCTAAGAAGTTCCAGCAAAGCAGATTCTAGAAGATCTTTATGATGAGTCATTATTCTTGCTGAACTTATGTAGGCCAAGTTTGTGATAATTTAAGGGTAGAAACTGTTCTGGGGGGTGGGGAATAATGTCGGTAACAAAGGCAGAAGAAAATTTATTGAACCTCCTTAAAATCAACAGCCCACTGACAAGTCCTTTAAACAGGCAGAGCCACCTTCCTCCAGGGACTCAACTTCAAGCTTAATATTTTACCAAGGGCAATAGGCAATTTTAGCCCAATCCCAGGATCCTGCAAGTCTCCTTTAACATATAAAAACTCCTTTGGAAGCTTCTGTTATCTCTGCCCCACAAAATACATGTTTGCCATCATCCCCAAGCTTATGGCCCACGGATATGAATCTGTTGGGTCTCATGACTGAGATTTTACTAAACAGTAATAAAGAAGCTTTCCTAGACACAGCTACCTCCCTTAAGGTGTTGGAAACCTTGTTTCCAAAATACCTGGGAGGGTTAAGCTATCCGCAACCACCTTGCCACATGAAAGTTTATAATGAGCCACTTCTCATGACCCCAGGGCAGCTCTTTCTGCCCACAGGTCCTGTCTTCTGACTTTAGTAAAACCATATTCTTGCACCAGAGTTGGATTAAGAATTCTTTCTTGGCCATAGTTTTTGAGCTGTAATGTCTTTTCTACAGAGAGATGATACCAGAATTTAACTTTTAAGATGATGGAAATTTGCCCCAACGGATTGGCAAACCATTGTTGACATGCATTTCCTATTTCCTGCGAATATATGTCCCCTGTTTGAAATCCTACCTCCTCCCTCCTTGTCCTGTCACAGTGGCACGGAATCTCTAGTCACCTGTCTCTGGCCTCATGTCCTTCAGTTTTCCATAATTAAGATTTTTTTTTTAATCTCCTTAAACTGTCTTACATCATTTTCATTATTAACAGGCCAAAGAACTCAGAATGGAGCAAGAAAAACAAGTTTTCCTCTCCTAAATTCACTGCTGCTGAATGACCCAATTTCCATGCTTCAGACCCCAAATCTAATGTGAACACGGAGCTGGGGATCAAGAGAAACAGCAGCCAGCTTTGCCGGCAAAGGAGGACTCAGCAGGTCAGGCCTGCAAACCTGCAGCGCACCCGGAGGAAGGGGTCGGGGTTTGTAGGAAAATAGAGAATCTCACCAGTTTCCGCAGGAATTGTGTCTGGGCTCCCTGCCCTGTTCACCATGTTGTCAGGGTGGAACCAGGTTCCTGAAACAAAGAAGGGCTGAGAAGGAGAGAAAGGAGGTTTGCAGAGGGGAGGTTTGGAGGGGAGAGGCAAAGTGTCATTTAGTTTGAAATGGAGTCTCCCTGAAGCATTAATGCAGCCATTTTCATTTCTGTTCAACTTGATGCTTTGAAGTGGTTTCCATTTCAGTCACCAGGACAGCTGTAGGAAGACTGCTTCATATGTTCCAGTGAGAAACTTTAGAATGGGTAAAATAACAAAAAAGGCTAGAAGATGAGATTTCATGGAGAGTGTTGAGGAATCCGAATTCTCCTATATTGCTGATGGTATGGTAAAAGTACATTCAGTTTGGAATACTATTTTGGAGTTACGTATGAAAAGAAACATTTACCTAACAAAGGGGAGCATTGTGTCCCCCTAAAATACACCTCTGATCTAAGGATTGTATTAGGCTGGTATTTTAAAGGAAGGGTAAAGGAAGAGCTCTGAAACCCAGAATGTTTTTGTTGGGCTGGCAGGAAGGGCTACTAAAGATGGAAAAAGTTCCCACCACAAGACCTGAGCTCGGACAGGAGAACAAAGGCCCAAGCAGGAATCTGAGACCCCCCTCCCCGGGGCTCCTGTGGACCAATGGGATCCTGATGAGCAGGCGGGATATCCAAATAAGGGAAACTTGCCAAAAGACCCCTGAGCTTTCCCCAAGACCTTTAAAAGCCCCCTCCTCCCTGCCTTGGGCGCGAGTTCCCCCACTCTGCTTTCCAGAGTTGCGGAACCTCGCCCGAGGGTGCCCACCTCCTCCCGGTGCAACTTTCTCAGCTCCCCTTCACCTGGGCCCTGAAACTTCATCGGAGAGAACCTTTAATAAACCTTGCCTTACACCCACTTAGCCTGGTGTTGTGTTTATTTCGTCGGAAAACTTGACATTTAGTGCCGAAACCTGGGAAGGAGATTAAGCCCCCACTCCAGTGGGGAGACTCTCTCCTTTCCCTAGCCAGACCGGACCTGCCTTTCCGAACGCCACTTCTGAAGCCGTGGTGAGTTTCCCCGATTCTGCGCCCCCTTCCGGAAAGCCCTGCCCTAATCGTGGCCGCGTCAGCGCTGACCCTGCCGGTCACCAGGTGACCTCTGTGACTCTGAGAGGCTGGGAGACGTCCCAACCTCTACGGCAGTCGACACAATTTTTTCTCAACCCAGTGGTGGACGAGGGGACGCCTTCCTCCAGCCCTCGGGTTGCCTGGCAATGAATCATGGGGACCTCCCTATCCAAATTCGATTCTAAAACACCCCTAGGGGGCCTGCTGGCCAATCTTAAGGCTCTGGAACTGGACCAGGACTTGCGTAGGCGACGTCTCATACATTATCGTACCGTCGCTTGGCCGCAATACCAATCAGACAATCGGTCCCAGTGGCCTCCGGAAGGCACATTTGACTATCAGATTCTCACGGACCTAGGCAATTTCTGCAAACGCCAGGGCAAATGGGTCGAGGTCCCTTATGTCCAGGCTTTTTGGACTCTGCGCTCTCGCCCCTCCCTCTGCTCTCACTGCTCCACCTCTCAGGTCCTCTTGGCCCGCTCCCCTCCCCCTACCCTGCCACCCACTGCTCCCAAAGACCCGGACCTCTCCTCCCCGTCTCTCCTCTCTGAGTCTCCCCTCTCTGAACCTCCGGAGAGCTTCACCCACCCACCGACAAGAGGGGCCCCGGCTCCTCTTCCTCCTCCTCCTTACCGCGATCCCCACCCCAAGGCCCCTCTCTCCCTACGCCCCCTAACCCCCCGCTCCAACCACCCCCCTTTCGGTCCCTTCCACCCCTTCCACCCCTCCCACCCCGACTCCCGTCTCATCCCCTCAACCCCCAAAACCTGAGTCTGCTCTTGATGCGCCCCCCCCTCCCCCGAAACCTTCCCTTACCTCCCCTCCAGCCTCCCCTCCCATCTCCACCCGCACTAGGGCTAGGAAACCCTCCCCTGAGTTAGTCTGCCCCCTCAGGGAGGTTGCTGGAGCTGAGGGAGTTGTTCGAGTCCATGCGCCCTTCTCTCTACAGGACCTTTCCCAAATTGAGAAACGTTTGGGCTCCTTTTTGGCCAGTCCTGATAACTATATTAAAGAATTCCAATATCTGGCCCAAGCCTATGACCTCACCTGGCATGATTTACATGTGGTCCAGACCACCACCCTCACCACAGAGGAAAGGGAACGCATCCAAGCTGCTGCCCGGGAGCACGCAGATCAGGTCCATCTCACTGATGCTGCCATGCCAGTTGGAGCCCAGGCGGTCCCAGCTGTAGAACCAGGTTGGGATTATCAGGATGGCCAAGATGGCCGCCGGCGCCGCGACCGCATGGTCCAATGTCTCATAGCCGGCATGCGGGCAGCCTCTAATAAGGCCGTTAATTACGACAAGATTAGGGAGATTGTCCAGGCCCCTGACGAAAACCCCGCTATGTTTCTTAACCGATTGACCGAGGCCTTAACCCAGTACACTCGCTTGGACCCCGCTTCTCCTGCAGGGGCCACGGTACTGGCTACTCATTTTATCTCTCAATCAGCGCCGGATATATGGAGAAAGTTAAAGAAGGCTGAGGAGGGCCCTCAGACCCCCATTTCTGACTTGGTGAAAATGGCATTTAAGGTTTTTAATTCCCGTGAGGAGGCGGCTGAGCTTAAACGACAAGCCAGACTCCAGCAAAAGGTTCAGTTGCAGACCCAAGCCTTGTTAGCAGCCCTGCGGCCGGCCGGCTCCGGGAGCCAGCAGAGAGGGGCAACCAACTGCACCCCCCCGGGGGCCTGTTTCAAATGCGGGGCCGAGGGACATTGGGCTCGCCAGTGCCCCAATCCAAAGCCGCCAACTCGGCCTTGCCCTCAATGCCATTTGATGGGCCACTGGAAATCCGACTGCCCTAACCTCTGGGTATCTTCAGAGCCTCAACGTGGGGGACCCCCCGAGATAGTAAGTCCGGCCTTTCAACTGCTTGGATTGGAGGACGACTGATGAAGCCCAGACTCGGCCACCTCTCTCACCCAGGCCGAGCCCAGGGTTACACTCCAGGTAGCGGGTAAGTCCATCTCTTTTTTGCTGGACACGGGGGCTACCTACTCTGTTCTGCCTTCCTACTCGGGACTTACTTGAACCTCACCAATTACTGTTATGGGGATCGATGGGACCTCCTCCAACCCTAGGGTGACCCTTCCCCTTACCTGTAGCCTGGATGGGTTCCCCTTCTCCCACTCATTCCTAGTGATTCCTTCCTGCCCGGTCCCTCTACTGCGTAGGGACATTCTCCCGAAACTGAGGGCAACTATCTGTCTCTCTCCTTCTTCTCCTCCCTCCACCTCAACCCGTCTCATCCTACACCTCTCCACTCCCTCGACACCCGCTCCAGATGACCTACCTACTGTAGATCCTCAGGTGTGGGACATCTCAGAGTCCATCATCACTTCACACCTTACCCCGGTTAAAGTACAACTTAAGGATAACTCCAAGTTTCCCTCTCGAGCTCAGTTTCCTATTTCCTTAGCCCACCGCCGGGGCCTGAAACCTATCATAGAACAGCTTAAACGTCAGGGACTTCTGATCCCCATCAGTTCCCCCTGTAACACCCCTATCCTCCCAGTACGCAAGCCCTCAGGGGCTTATCGACTGGTACAAGACCTTAGGCTTATTAACGAGGCCGTGGTCCCCCTCCACCCCGTTGTTCCCAACCCCTACACCCTATTGTCTCGTGTTCCCCCAAACACCTCTCACTTTACTGTACTGGACCTAAAAGACGCCTTTTTCACTATCCTCCTGCACACTGATTCTTATTTTCTCTTTGCCTTCACCTGGGATGATCCTGACACACACGTTTCTGGACAACTAACTTGGACTGTCCTACCCCATGGGTTCAGAGACAGCCCCCACATTTTTGGCCAGGCCTTGACTACAGACTTACAGCAGCGTGCCCTTAAGGCCAGCACTCTACTACAATATGTGGATGACCTCCTCCTCTGTAGCCCCTCCCTCTCGGTCTCCCAAGACGACACTTCCACCCTGCTTAACTTCCTGGGGGCCAAGGGATATCGAGTCACCCCCTCTAAGGCCCAATTGTGTGCCCCTTCTGTTACCTATCTGGGCATACTTCTGACTCCCACTTCTAAGTCCCTTAATGGGGACCGCATAAGACTCCTACAAGAATTCCAACCTCCCCAAATGGCGGATGAAATACTATCTTTTCTTGGGTTGGTCGGGTTCTTTAGACATTGGATTCCAAATTTCTCTATCCTGGCCCGACCTCTGTACCAGGCAGCTAAAGAGACCCCCCCAGGGTCCCCTGACTGATCCCACTTCAATCCGCCAGTCATTCCTTAAGCTGAGAGACCGCCTTACCACCGGGCCAGTTTTAGCCCTACCTGATCTCTCTAAACTGTTCCATCTCTACACCGATGAGCGCTCCGGCTCGGCCTTCGGTCTCCTATCACAACAGGTGGGCCCTACGCATAGGGCTATAGCCTACCTGTCCAAGCGACTGGATGCCACCACCCAGGGATGGCAGCCTTGCCTCAGGGCCCTAGTGGCAGCCGCTTCTCTTACAAAGGAGGCCCTTAAACTTACCTTAGGGCAGCCCATCACGGTCTACTCTCCCCACCGACTCACAGACCTCCTCAGCCACCGATCTCTGGCTCATTTGACTCCTTCTCGTCTCCAGCTATTCCATCTGCTATTCCTAGAAAACTCGCATATCTCTCTCTCTACCTCCCCCCGCTTAAACCCCGCCACTTTACTGCCTATACCCTTACCCACCCCGGAACCTGTTCACTCCTGCCTACAACTTATAGAGGACCTCACTCCTCTCCATCCCGGTCTCTCTGATCAACCACTATCCAACCCTGACCGCGTGCTCTTCGTAGATGGCAGCTCCCTCCTGGCCTCAGATGGCCAGAGACACGCTGCTTATGAGGTGGTCACTATGGATGCGGTATTAGAGACAGCTCCCCTCCCAATCGGAACCACTTCCCAGAAGGCTGAACTCAAAGCTCTCACCAGGGCATTACACCTGTCGAAGGGACAACGAGTCACCATTTACACCGACTCTAAATATGCCTACCTCATAACTCACACACACTCTGCTCTTTGGCAAGAACGGGGTTCCTAACTACCAAGGGCACCCCTATAGCTAATGGGCCCCTCATTGCCAAGTTGCTCGAGGCCCTTAGTCTGCCCACTGAGGTAGCAATTGTCACTGTCGAGGCCACCAAACGACCAGGGATCTGGTCTCCCTAGGCAACAACAGGGCAGACTCAGTGGCCAGACAAATGGCCCTAAATACCCCTGCGTCTCCTATCCTCTTTCTTAACACCCCTCACCAGCCTTCCTACTCTAGAGAGGAAACACAAGCCCTCCAGGCACGGGGAGGAAAAATTGGAGATAAGGGGAGGATTTACATTCATGACAGTATTGCCTGGCCAGGCAATCTGGCTCACACCCTAATTACTGACATCCACCGATCCCTCCATATTGGCCCAAAGGCTCTCCACCAATTTCTTCAGCCATTGTTCTATCATCCTTCCTTATCTAAAGTAATTGAAGTTGTTCACAGGGCTTACAAAACCTATTCCGCTGTGAATTCACAAGGAGGAATGCGCAGACCAGGGCCTAACCATCAGCTCCGAGGGGGAAGACTGGCAACTGGACTTCACTCACATGCCTCGCCATAAAACCTTTCGCTACCTATTAACCTTGGTTGATACATTCACAGGTTGGATCGAGGCATACCACACGGCTCGGGAAATAGCGGATGTAGTGGCTACAATACTCATCGATCACATCATCCCGAGGTTTGGATCGCCCCGGACCCTCCAGTCAGACAACGGACCTGCCTTCATCTCCAGTGTAACCCAACAGGTAGCGGAGAGCCTCAACATAACCTGGAAACTTCACATCCCGTACCACCCACAGTCATTGGGTAAGGTAGAAAAAAACCAACGGGCTGCTCAAAGCCCAACTCACCAAACACCCTAGAGACCTGTCTTTCCTGGCCCACACTTCTGCCCCTGGCTCTCACCAGACTCTGGGCTACGCCCCGCGGGCCTTCAGGCTTAAGCCCATTCGAATTACTGTACGGCCGGCCCATTCTTATAAATCATAGCCTTCCGGCCGTTTCCCCACCTCTTTTATCCTATCTACCTTACCTTACTCTCCTCCGAGCTCTCTTAAGGGCTCACGCTGACACTGTCATCCCAGCCCCTAGCGACCATGCTTCTGAAGGGGGTATACGAGATCTATCCCCTGGGGACCAGGTCCTCCTCAAAAGCTTGCGGCCAGACTCCTTACAAACTCGGTGGACTGGGCCTCATACAGTCGTCCTTACCACCCCAACTGCTGCGAAACTGTTGGGGCACTCTGCATGGGTACATATCAACAATCTCAAACGGGCATCCACAGAGACTAATTGGACTTCCCAGATGGCAGGCCCCACCAAACTCTGCTTGGTTAGGGCCCCTTCTCATATTCCTTCTAATCCAGACAAGTCAGGCGGAATCATGTTTGTCTAGCTGCATGAGGGATTCAGGTACTTCTCGCTATTTTTCAGCCTTTACTTATATGCCTGCAACCTGCTACCGGGGAAAGGAACCAACAACCTGTACGTATGACCAGAAAACCTATTGGGTCTCTGACCTTGTGACAGCCAAACGAGGTATTGCCCCTTGCAACATCTACCCCAGGTCTGGAAAAGTTTGCTGGACCTATCTGGGTCATGTCGGCCTCTCCGATGGGGGTGGTCCAGGACCAGACTAGCTGCGAGCACATTAAAACAGCGGTCACGGACCTGACTAAACGACTCCAACCCCCCAACAACCTGGTCTATAAGGGCATTAATCTCGGTAGCATCCAAAAATCCCCTGCCACTGAACAACTGACAGTGGCCCTCCTGAACTCTAGTTACAACCTATGGCGAACTGTGTCGAAAAATGGTGACAGTGACTGCTGGATCTGTTTCCCTTTTTCAACACGTTCTAACATTTTAGGGATACCCCTCCCTATGGATTGGCCACTCCCCAACTCCATGACCGCAAATAGTACGGTTCATATTGGCCCCATTGGGGAAAATATACCTATTATTAATGTGTCTTCCCCCCCTTACCACCGCAGCTACCAATATCACTAACTCCTCCCTCCCGTATTGTACTCCCTTGGGAATATTTCTCTTGTGCCCTCAGGGAATCTATCGCTGCCTGACCACTAATGACTCCCTGGGCTGTATATTCATCCTATTATCTCCTTCTACCACCATTTACTCTGAATCCCAGCTGCTGTCCATTCTATTCCCCCAACACCGTGGAGAAAGGGCCGTCTTCCTCCCATTCATAATAGGGGCAGGAGTAGCCATAGGGGTGGCAACTGGAACAGCAGGGATAGGGACTTCCATCGACTTTTATTACAAACTCTCCCAGGCCCTGAATGATGATATGGAACGGGTTGCTGACTCCCTCACAGCCCTACAGACGCAAGTCACCAGCCTGGCAGCCTTAGCTCTACAGAACCGACGGGCCTTAGACCTTCTGACCGCCGAAAAAGGGGGGACCTGCCTATTCTTAAATGAAGAATGTTGTTACTTTGTTAACCAATCAGGTATAGTTACTTCCAAGATCAAAGAACTCAGGGATCGGATCCAAGCACGGCGGCGAGACACGTCCTCCTGGGGCCTGGACCCCTACAACTGGGTAACCTGGCTGCTCCCTCTGGCGGGACCTGTATGCATAATCCTCCTTCTAATCTCAGTTGCTCCCTGTCTTTTCCGGTACTTGCAGGGTCGCCTACAAGAACTTGCCGGAGTGTCTGTCAATCAACTCCTCCTCCAGCCCTACTCTCGCCCGCCCACTTCCGACTACCCCTATGACGACGCCCCCTGTCAGCAGGAAGTAGCCAGAACCGAGTGGACGCCCCTGACACCATTATATTAAGCAAAAGGTCGGAATGTTGGGCTGGCAGGAAGGGCTACTAAAGATGGCGAAAGTTCCCGCCACAAGACCTGAGCTCGGACAGGAGAACAAAGGCCCAAGCAGGAATCTGAGACCCCCGCCCCGGGCTCCTGTGGACCAATGGGATCCCGATGAGCAGGCGGGATATCCAAATAAGGGAAACTTGCCAAAAGACCCCTGAGCTTTCCCCAACACCCTTAAAAGCCCCCTCCTCCCTGCCTTGGGCGCGACTTCCCCCACTCTGCTTTCCAGAGTTGCGGAACCTCGCCCGAGGGTGCCCACCTCCTCCCGGTGCAACTTTCTCAGCTCCCCTTCACCTGGGCCCTGAAACTTCATCGGAGAGAACCTTTAATAAACCTTGCCTTACACCCACTTAGCCTGGTGTTGTGTTTATTTCGTCGGAAAACTTTACAGTTTTCCTTTGTGAGAGACTTTGCATTGATGAGGGAAAAATCATTTGTAAGGGTGCCTCCCTCTGTGTGACAGAAAGAGGGAGGTGTCAGTCTCCAGCCTGATCATTGGAGAAGCCAAGGAACTAAATGTGGTCACGACCACAGCCTTGGTTTACCTGCTTTGCGTGCTCTCCTTCCCAGCTGCTTCCCAATAGCATCATTGTGGAGGCCAAGAAAAACAAGGCTGTACCCACCTTGAGTCTAGCCCTGACGTAAGTACAGCCATCTTGACAAAGCAAAAGCTGGCACTTTGCACCCTCTCTCCACCCACTACCCTCCCTTCGATCGTATGTGTGAACAAATAGTTAACTTGCAGAGATCACCATCCTGCAAGACCTGAGTCTCCCTCAGTTTACAAATGTCCTAGAGATTTACAACAAACAAAGTTAACTTTCTTCTAAACCTAAATCTCACTGACAAGGATGCTTGAGAGGAGGAATGTGACATTCCACCATGAAACTCCCAGTTGTCTTCATGTTAGTGCCTCATTAGAGGGAAAAACAGCCTTGGCTTGATAATGACCAGACCTCCAATATTCTGACAGTTTTCTTTACCCTTATAGCCCTTCTGAACATCCCCTTTGTCCTCATCCGCCGCTGAGTCCACCCCTACTCTGCCTTTAAAAACTCTGACTGTGGGGAGCCTGGGTGGCTCAGTGGGTTAAAAAGCCTCTACTTTTAGCTCTGGTCATTATTTCAGGGTCCTGGGATCCAGCCCCGCATCAGGCTCTCTGCTCAGCAGGGAGCCTGCTTCCTCTTCTCTCTGCCTGCCTCTCTGACTACTTGTGATCTGTCTGTCAAATAAATAAATAAAACTTAAAAAAAAAAAAAAAACCAAAAAACTCTGACTGTAAACTGGTCAGGGTCCAAGTCCCTACTCGGCTGTGTGGGATACACTTGGGCCCAAGCTTAAGCATGTCAAATAAACCCTCATGCGATTGCATCGGTGTTCTTGGTGGTCTCACAGACGCGAAAACTCAATTGCCTGTGCAGTTTCAAGAAGGATCTTACCTGCTGCCCCTCCCCCTCACATTCTACCCATCCATTTGGTGGAAACAACAGTATAGTGTTACTTAAGGGCTGCAGGAGTCCTCAGTGAGGCCAGGATGTGGGGTTATTTCCTTATATTTTTATTATTTTTTTTTTTTCTGAGAGTGGAGAGCAGGCTTTGGTCCACGGGGAAGTAACCAGGTCTCTGCTGCGTGAGTCTGGGAAGGTCAGGCCCATGGAGCGCCCAGTTCCTTTGCTGAAGCTGAATTTGTGGGTATTTGGGGGGAGGCGAGGCCCCCTGAAAGCTGAGAAGGAAAAGCCAAAGATTAGTCTCGCGGTAGGAGCTCATTTGAATAGCTCCTGACACAAAGGACTAGGAATTTGGGTCATTTTTGCGTTTCAGTGTCCTGCCTTCAGGGAAGCAGTTTTGATAAGAGAAATCCGTGTTCTTAGGAGGCTGACCCTTCCAGTGGGGAATCCCAGTTCTGGCCTCAGGCCCATTCCGGGTTTTCCCCCTTGTCCTGCCAGCCATGACCACAAGAATGGCACAGATGCTGAAGTAAAAGTGCTTAAGCTCCCCTCTTTGTGCCCAGGACTCAGACCCTGGGAGAACGGTCACCCTCCTCTGTGCCCGCTGGTGTTAAGTTAACTCCAATCCGCAAGGTCTCCCAGGGCTGCACAGTTCCTCAGCCAGGATCTAGCCCGGTCCTAGAACAGTTTCCAGATGCACAAGCTCTGTTGATGGCCTTAAGGGCATTTTCTCCAGATGCTGCTGTGATTTCTCCGCAGATACCTTGTGGGAAAGAAATCCAGAGGACGAAAGGAAAGGAGAAATGGCCAGTTCTCAGGTAAGTCTGGTGTCCTAGGAGAGGTGGTGTCATGTTTTCCTCCTGAAATTCCTCGCTTTTAGAAATTGCAAATGTTAGTTCCTGTAGTTCTGATGTTTCTCCCTTCTGTTTTCACCTGATTTGAAGATCTTTCCAGAAATGATCCTCAAGGCCAGGTCTTCAGAACCCTTCTCCCCTGTATCCCGGAGCCTTCTCTCCCAAGTCTCCAGCCTGCCTTACAATAGGACAGCAGCAGCTGTCACTGGGAGTTAAAGTCCTGGAAGCACTGAAAATAGTTTCTGAGTGATAGACGCACGTGGCTGGGGGGCTTCAGTCTGAGATTCCTGCTGCTGCTGAGGTCTGGTCCAGGGCGGTCAGTGAGGGAAAACCTTTCTCCTTTAGGCCCCGTGTGCTTGCTTTTCTCAGTGCTGTGTAGCCCAGGGGTCAGGAAATCAAGAAATAACCTCAATGGATTTGTGTCCAGAATAACTCTAGATGTTCTCTGAGAGAAAGTGTGGGAAGAGGGAGTTCTTGAGACTTCCTCTTTAGAATGTGAAGTAGGTATTTTATGTAAAATATACTGGTTAAAATACACTAGAGGGGAACCTGGGGGTTCAGTCAGTTAAGCCTCAGGACTGTTGATTTCCCCCCTGGGCCACAATCTCTAGGTCCTGGTGATGAAGTTATTGAACCTAGGTGAGGTTTAGTGGGGTGAGGTTTGGAGCCGATGGCTAAGAAAGAATTCTTAAGACGTCTTTGGTGCAAAAAGGTGGTTTATTAGAGCACGGGGATAGGACCCGTGGGCAGACAGAGATGCCGCGCCGGGTTGTGAGGGATGGCAGGTTATGTACCCTGTGGTTGGGGAAGGTGAGGTAAAGGGGGTGATGTTAGTCTCTAAGGAATTTTGGAAGCAAAGTCTCCAGAACCTTGAGGGGCTAGCTATTGTAGGGAGAAGTGTTATTCATTACTAGTAGTAAAAATCTTCTTGTGAGACCCTTTAGATGTGTATCAGTGGGCCATATGCTTGGGAATGATTTCTTGACACTATCTTGGAGATTTAGAGATAAAGTTTCCCATTTCTCCTATCAAGTGTCCTTGTTGGTGAGATTTGGGTTTAGAAGAAATTTAACTTTATTTAAGGCTTGAGGAACTGAGTTATTTGCCTCTGGAAATTGTGCTATTGTTAGATAGCTTCTTTGTTGTAAATCTCTAGGACATTGGTAAACGAAGAGAGACTCCTGTCTTGCAGGACTGTGATCTCTGCAAGTTACTATATGTTTTTCTTTTAGGGCAGCCATGGGTGCCTGAGGAATGTCACACATATTACTGAGGGGAGTGGGTGGAGAGAGGGTGCAAAGTGCCAGCTTTTGTTTTGTCCTCAGCCAGCCTCCTGCTCCCTCATCACTGTGTTGAGCTCTTTCTTTGGCCGCAGGCTCAGCTGGGAACTGCCTTGAGGTTCTGTCCCTCTCCCTCTCCCTGGCCCTTGCACTAAAGTGTAAATAAATCTGTAATTAAGATTATGGTGCCTCATAGGGGACATGGAGACTCTGTTGTCTAAATGTGGTGTCTCTGCTGGTCAGGTGGGGGTCCCCAAACCTGGGTCCATGATTGGGCTGGAGGAAGTCACGTGGGCTTGAAGAGTTCACCTGAGGCAGAACCATGCTCTTTGCAGTTCACAGAATATCCTGCACGAGTGATGAAGTTCTAGAACCT
Organism: Neogale vison; assembly: GCF_020171115.1. Lineage (NCBI taxonomy): Eukaryota > Metazoa > Chordata > Mammalia > Carnivora > Mustelidae > Neogale > Neogale vison. Next base: position 47,431,683 of record NC_058097.1, on the reverse strand, counting down.
AGGTCAGGTTCGGTGGGGTGAGTTTCGGAGCCGACGGCTAAAGAAAGAATTCTTAAGACGTCTCTGGTGCAAAAAGGTGGTTTATTAGAGCATGGGGACAGGACCCGTGGGCAGGCGGAGATGCGGCTGCCCCGAGTTGTGAGGGTAGGCGTGTTATATACCTTGCGGTTGGGGGGAGGTGGTGAAGGGATGGGAGATTTCGACAGAGCTCTCACGTGCTAAGGTGGGCCTACAAGGTGCCGGGGGGGAGTCCTTGCCCTTATGGCTTGATCAATGTCGTTTTTAGGTCAGGCATTAACATCAAGATAGTTGGGAGATTCTTAGTGGGGTATTATGACCCTGCTATCATTTACATTCCCTTCTACCTCAGTCTCCTCCAGTTTATAGTGAGGAGGGGGACATTAGGGCTTCAGGAAATGAGAGTTATTTGCCTCTGGAAATTTGTGCTATTGATAAGGTAACCTCCCTGTTTAGATCTCTAGGATACCTGTAGAGCAAGAGACATTCCTGTTCTGCAGGATTGCGATCCCTGCAAGTTAACTATTTATCGTTTTATGGCAGTCAGGGGTGCCTGAGGAATGCTACACATATGGAGGGGAGCGGGTGAAGAGGGGGTGCAAGGCGCCAGCTTTTGCTTTGTCCTCAGCCAGCCTCCTGCTCCCTCATCAGGAGGCAGGAGGCAGGTGGCAGAGAGAGAGGCTCTGTGCAAGGAGCAGTGGGTGAGGTGGGGGCTCTTTTTAGTGCGGGAAGGTGAGGAGTTAGGGGGCTCATGGAAGTTTCCCTCTTCTGGGCACTGTCCCTGGTTGTCAGTAGTTCATTGGTTAGTTTGGGCCTGTGGCTCCTTTGAGGTGAGTCCCCAGTGGGCCTGTATGGGTTCAGTAAGGGGGTCACTGGGCCTGCTCTCCATGCCTTTCCTTAAGTCCCCTTGCCTCAAAGCAGCTACTACAGAAACTGTAGGTGATTAAACTGTATATATATCCTCTGTTTTCATAATGAGATTCCTATTTCGAATTCCTGTTTCCAGACCCCACACACACACACACACACAAATACCAGTGATGGTGTGTCCTTGGGTGTGCCTTGGCACCGAGATTATTTTCTTTCCTACGCTTGGTGTGAACTGGATTTATTGTGTCGCTGCTCTTTGCGAGATCACTCCCCTGCTATGTTCATATTTTCTCTCCCAGTCATTTGTAGGGAACGTGGATGTACTTAGCAGTACGCAGAGATCATCACAGTTCAACTGGAAATGCCTTTGTCTGAGTTTCTCTTGCTTGTAGCTTTTTTCTTTTTTTAAGAGTTATTATTTGAGAGAGAGGCTGAGAGCGCACATGAGCAGTGGTGGAGGGGGACAGGGAGGAGTAGACTCCCCGCAGAGTGGGGAGAACAATGTGGGGCTCCATCCCAGGTTCCTGGAAACGGGAACTGAGCTGAAGGTGGACGCTTTAACCAAGTTCCCTTGATCGTAGATTCTGAGAAAAACCAAGTCAAAAGAGGTGTGCATAACATTAAATTTCCTTCCACTTGGTGCTTTTGGTAAATACTGAGTAGGGAGAGTAGGACATTCTTCCTGGAATTCACAACTGCCTTCACATATGTTCATGTTTATTTAGAGGAGAAAAGCAACCTTAGCTTCTCAGTAACCAGAGTTCCAGGATTCTGAGAGTCCTCCTTAACATACGAAAATCCTTTTGGAATCTTCTTTATCTCTTTCCCCCAAATGCATGTTGGCCATCATCCTCCATGCATGTCCCCCACTGATACAGATCTACAGGGTCCTCCATCCAAGGTTTCACTCAGCAGTAGTCACTTACTACTTACTAGTAGTAAGTAGTCACTTACACCAGTCACTTACTACTACTCATCATTGTAATGCTGAGCGCTTTGTACGCCCACCTTAAAAGACCACCAGAGACACAAGTCAAAGCCAAACAGCAAGGGTCGTTTATTACGAGTTCGAACCCAGACCTCCGCGCACTCGTTGCTGGTGACGCTGAGGTGCCAGGAAGAATAAGTGCAGGGTTTTTATAAGTAGGTACAAACAAGTTTTGGGTGGGGTACAAACAAATATAAAAAATCATACCTGGTGTTGGTTGATTGGTGTTGGGAGCCCGCACGCGCCATCAAGCAAGCATTCAAACATAAGCTAAAGTAGCCAATTAGCCCGTGCGTTGAGGAAGCACTTTTACAGAAGCAGAAGTAGAGGGTTGATAACACTTTCGGGCGCAAACAACTTTTGGGTGGAGTAAACAACTTTCGGGTGGAGTAAAGTTTGTCCAGGCCTTTCAATCATCGCACCAGCTGGGCCCTCAAGGTTCTGGAACCTTGCTTTCCGCTTCCTTCGTGATGTCTGCCCTCCTGAGCCACTCACCATTTTAGTGCAGACTGAGTACCTGCTCACACTCCAGTGCAGTGCCTCTGACCCATGAGGCCTGTGCCTGTGAATCATCAGGAAGACCACAGCTTTGACACCAAAGACATCTCAGGAATTGTTTCTTCATCATTCACTCCCACACTCCAAGATTTCACATCAGAAATATCTAGTGATTCCTTCTGGAACATTGGTTCTTCTCCTGCATGCCAGCAGTGTGCACTGGACAAGGAGCGCGCTCACCTCTCTGTAGTTGGTAGGGTTGACTTCTTGGAGTGGAGGTTGTCAATCAGTCCTGCCCTCTGTCTCATGGGTTTTTCTTTTATTCCACACTCATGTCCTGGAGCAGGGAAAGTCAGGTCTTGGGTTTAGCTGGTGACATTAACTCCCACTTTCATGCTAGGGACCATCGTGAAGTGTGTCAATGGACACTTGGTGACTGTGGTATTTATTGCAGGGACAGCTGGCCTTCAGGGATGTGGCCGTAGAACTCTCTCAGGAGGAGTGGGGATGCCTGACCCACACTCAGCGGCAACTGTACAGGGATGTGATGTTGGAGAACTACGGACACCTCTGCTTCTTGGGTGAGGAAGACTCCTTCTAGATTCCCCAAACCACACTCTGGGTTTTCTGTTTCCTGTGAAGATTGTCTCTTGGACAATTCTTGTTTGAATAACTGGAATTCAGATCCAGACAGAAATGCCTCCTCTGTGTTCTAAAGGGACTGTTGGGCAACAGCTTTTGGAAATCATTTTCTAGAATTGTACAATATCCTCTCTTCTGTGCTGAACACAATCCTGATGGAAAGTTAGAATCTCTGGCGATACTCATTTTCCTTTTCTCTCGTAAACAGGTCTCACTGTGTCAAAGCCAGACCTGATCACTTTTTTGGAGCAAGAGAAGCAGCTCTGGGATGTGAAGAGAAAGGAGACTGTAGGCTTCCAACCAGGTAGGTGAGGATAAATGAGGCAGATGACAGAAGGGAGGCCCAAATCTGAAGGAGGAACATAGACCTTAAGCTATGGTTCCACTAGCTGTCCTTGAATGAAAATCAGTTGGAGACATGCCCGGTTTTATTTCTCTTGTGCTCCCAGAGGGGCATCTACTCTCCTACATTATCAAGTTTTTGCATCCTATAGGGATTCTCCTTCAGCTCCAGTGATGGTCTGCCACATCCACAGGAAGGGCCAGGAGACTCTCCTTGGAGGGGGAAGCCCCCCCACGCCCAAGTCTGAGAGCTTTTCCATTGCTTTGAGGGCCCTGGGGAAGGCATCCTGTTTCTGAGGACCTGTATGTAATGGCCTTTGTCAGTTCTGGCTTTCATCATGAGACAAGTAGGTCAGGGTAGTTGTATACACACTGGGTTTTGGTTCAGAAATTCCAAGAATACTGGAGACAGATTTCTAATGTTTTCTGGCTTATGCTTTCTAATGTTACGGAGGCTTTATTCTTATTCTTACAAAACTGACAGTTAGTAACTACATCAGATAACAAGCCACCTCCCTAAAATGAGACAATGTGCAGTTCTATTTCCCCTCTGTGTGTTCATTCCTCAGTGGTGAAATAATGCAATGTCTCTGTTTCCTAGACTTCTCACATAAAGAATGTTATTGGGGAACTAGCACATTTAGAACTCAGTACTTGGAACCTTTAAGAAAGTCTCACTTACTATGTAAGTCAAAAAAGGATAAACTTTATGCATTTTGCCAATAAAATTATGTATATTTGATTGTGTTTGTGTATCATTCATACATGCTCTGATTCCTACTGTTAATTTTTCTCCCTGGGGAGTGGTGAGTGAATGTTATACTATGTCTAGGTGAGTTGTCATCAACATAGAATTAATTTCATCATGTATTTGTGGGTGAATTGTTTTCTTTCAGCATGAGAGAAAAGAGTTTCTGGAATTAAAAGTAATTTTGAAACAGCTTATACCTGTGTATCATATCATGTTTTGGTGGAAATAAGAAAGATTTATTTTAGGGTGCCTGGGTGGCTCAGTGGGTTAAGCCGCTGCCTTTGGCTCAGGTCATGATCTCATGGTCCTGGGATCAAGTCCCACATCGGGCTTTCTGCTCAGCAGAGAGCCTGCTTCCCTCTCTCTCTGCCTGTCTCTCTGTCTATTTGTGATCTCTCTCTGTCAAATAAATAAATAAAATCTTAAAAAAAAAAGAAAAAGAAAGATTTATTTTATCTTTAATTATATTACACTATGATGTGCCTTGGTACCTTCCTCATTAACTTTTGTGTCTTCTGTGAGTATTTTCATTGTGCGCTTACCTTAGAGATTCCGTAAAACAACTTAGAGGTAAAACAACGCTTTTGAATCTCAATATTGTGAATTGCACACAAAACACTTCTTCTTGTCTCCACCGCGGCACCCGCTTTGTTAACCGATGTCACAAATTCTAATATTTATGTTGTGTAGTTTATGACGTACATGAACGATTTTTATACTTTTTTAAAGACAAAATTCTGTGGCAGAAATAAATGTGACCTAGGTAATTCCAACACTACAGGTTTGTATAACTGTCTAAATACTTATGTTTAGTGGAGAACTTTAGGATCCCATCTGGTTCAGTTTCTGGGTAGAATCCTTTTATTTCATTGAGAGAGCGTTCCTTTAATGGTTCTTGTAGGACAGGTCTATGGTAAATGTAGAGGGGTCTTTACTTGGGAATGTCTTCATTTCTACATCTGTGGAAAAGAGTTTTGCCTGGTAAAGTATTCTTGGTGGTATTTTTCAATCTTTCAGTAGCTGAGTACATTATGCCGGCCCCATTCTTGTTGGGACTGCTGGGAATCCCACACTGCTTTTCTAGGAGCTCTTCACAAAGTGAAGTGCATTTGCCATGCTGTTTCAAAAGTCTCTTTTCATCTTTTTTTTTATTTTTAATTTTTTTAAAAGATTTTATTTATTTATTTGACAGAGAGAGAGATCACAAGTAGGCAGTAGGCAGAGAGGCAGGCAGAGAGAGAGAGGAGGAAGCAGGCTCCTCACTGAGCAGGGAGCCTGATGCGGGGCTCCATCCTAGGACCCTGGGATCATGACCTGAGCTGAAGGCAGAGGCTTAACCCACTGAGCCACCCAGGAGCCCCTCTTTTCATCTTTTTTTTTTTCTTTTTAAAGATTTTATTTATTTATTTGACAGACAGAGATCACAAGTAGGCAGAGAGAGGCAGGCAGAGAGAGAGAGAGGAGGAAGCAGGCTCCCTGCCGAGCAGAGAGCCCGACGTGGGACTCGATCCCGGGACCCCGAGATCATGACCTGAGCCGAAGGCAGCGGCTTAACCCACTGAGCCACCCAGGCGCCCCCCCCTCTTTTCATCTTTGATATTTGATGGGTTAATTATAATCTGTCACTGGCTCATGTCTTGACATTTATGCTACTTAGAATTTAGCAAGCTTGAATTGTCTCTTGTTTCCACATAGGTCACCCTCATCTCCTTATGGGGTCCCCTTAATGTGCATATTGGACCACTCTTTGGTGTCCCACGAGTCCCTCAGACTCTCTCCTTTTCCACCTATTTCTTTGGTCCCCTCAGTAGTGAATTTAGAAAATGTGTTTTTAAGAGTTCTGATTCTTTCTTCTGCTTCATCAAGTCTGTTGGTGATCCCTTAGTGTATTTTTAAATTCAGTAATTGTACTCTGAGGCTCTCAGTTTCTGGTTCCTGGATGTTACACTTTTCGTCTCTCTGGGTTTACCTTTTGGTCATGATTCGTTTTCCTGATAACACTTAGTTACCTGTTGTCTTCTCTTTTTCCTCCATGTGGATTTTTATCATTATAATTTGAGGTGCTTGCAGTTTGTTGTTGTTGTTGTTTTGGTTTGGTCTGGTTTTGGTTTTTTTTTTTTTTTTTTGCAATGTATGGGTCTTTATTAACTTAGGGCCAGTTTTGGAGATTTATTTTGTTCCTCTGATTGGAACATAGTTTTCTTTTTCTTTGAATGTGTTGTGATCTTGGATTAGTATTTAGGAAATTAAAAAAAAAAAAGTCTAAGGGCCTAGGATTATAGACTTGTTTTCTTCAGGAGAACCCTAATAATAGCAATTCTGGGTTCTGTCACACATGTCCCAGGCTCTTGTCAAGTCTGCGTTCCTGTTATTTCCCTGTTTCAGGAAGAGGAGTTACTACTTTAGAATGAGTGATCCCCGACTCTCTCTTTGCCTTCAGCTCTGTTGTCTCTTCCTTGTTTGAGCAGGAGTTCACCTGTCTGAGTAACCCCCACACTTGCCTCCACAGGTGCCCTGATTCCCCCTCTGTTTCCTGTGTCAGGCACGTGAAAAGAAGCCAGATCATAGAATCTGCAAGTCACTCACTTGTCTCTGTTAGTGTCAGATTTAGTAATGAATAAAGGAAATGTGTGTTGTGTATGTTGTGCATGTTGTGTATGTGTGTCCAGACATGACCACAAGTACAGAGGGTTTCTGAGAGTGACTTCTGTGGGGATAACTCAGGATTGACCTGTGACTTGGTTCCTGCAGAGGTTGTGCAAATTGTTCTGGGTCAGAATCACCGGGAGCACTTGTAAATCTTGGATCACTGTGCCCAGGCTTACATTACTGTGTCAGTAGCTCTGGGAGCAGCCACCCACCTTTCCTTTCTTACTCCATCTCAGGTGGCTGCGTAGGGACTAGACCTTGAGAACCTATATCTTGGGACACATTCATAGTAGTGTTCTTCAGGAAAAGTAGTAGCCCATGTGTAATGTAGTGAGATACACAGGTGTGTAGTCTTGGTTCTCCAGACATGAAAGTGGACTGGTGTATGTTGGGCCTTTCCTGTGTTGTACCTTGGATGCCTGACCATTGTGTCTACTTCTGAGTATTCAACCAGGAAACCACTCCGGCTACCTATGTGTGGTGTGGGCTGGAATGTTCACTTTGAAGTGTCCGTTCATGGAAGCTGTTCTGTGTGAGGACGGCTGGGTGAACCATTGAGTGTCAAAGAGAAAAGGAACAATCCAATCATGGGTCACCTTCTAGAAGGGCATATGTACTGTGTGCTTCCTGTTCCTGTGTAGGGCACCCAGATTCAAACCCTGACTTGATCAATAGTGAGAGGTTCCCTATATCTTCCTTTATCTATGTGATTTCTTTGTGTTAGAAGACAATAGTATTACCACTAACCCATAAACTCTAGAACATTGAATACATTAATAGCAGATACAACATCAGTAACCATGAGACAGACATTGTATGCACTGTGCAGAGGAATGTGTCAGATAATAGTGAATTTTTTTTTTTAATTTATCTTGATCTTAGGAAAAAATTTTTTAAACCATACCACAGAGATAGAATCCCTTGTGTTTCTCTGAACACATCATTATATTTAAAATTTTAGCCAGAAATGTATTAGAAATTAACATATTCTATGGTTTCTTTCATGATTGAGGTTTTCTATTTTTATTTCCTCTCTTGGCTAATAAAATGAAATGTATTCTGAAAATTTGTATTATGCTTTTCATTTCCCTACACAAATCATTTTAAGATTTTGTTTCTTTATTTGAGAGAGGGAAATAATAAATACAAGTTAGGGGAGGGCCAGAGGCAGAGAGACAAACAGCCTCCCCACTGAGCAGGGACTCCAGGCAGGGCTCTTTCCCAAGACCCTGTACCAGGACCCAGTTTTTAGTCAGAAGCTTAACTGAATGAGCCACCCAGGCTTCCCTACACAAGTCATGTCTTGATATAGATTCTCGTGGTCATGATCTTGTATCAGACTTCTCTGTTTTATTTTTATGTCTTCCTCCTCTAGTGGTGTTAGCAGTCTCCCAGGACCACACACCCAATGTCAGTTGTGATATCAAAGATCTTCCATGGGCCTCTGTGCTCAGATCAATGATTATTCCTCTTTTCCCATAGAAGGAAAAGAGAGAAGATAGAAGAAGAATGAGATAAAAGATAGAAGAAGATAAAAGATAGAAGACATGCCTCCAGGAGCTGGGCAGTTGTCATAATCTTTGTGGTGCAGGCTGTCCCTGCAATCATGGCAACCTGATAGATGTTGTACCACTGTCACTCTTTACTTCGCTGGAGATAGGATAAGTTCTACAGCTTTTATTGCCAGACAGGGGAGCATAGGCAACTCACTGGAGATTGCCTGTAATGTAGTCTGACCCACACTGACAGCCTCTGGGTGAAAGATTTCTGACATGACGTTGGATGTACACTTCTTTGTTAGGTTGACAGAGTGGCCAGCGATGTGTCCCTGGTGGCACAGTGTGCATCTTGGGGGTCTTCCAGACCTTCACAAGTGGCCCTATGGCTAAATATTGGAAGCATCTTAAAGTCAAACCTTCCAGGTATATTGACTTTGTGATCTACACTGCATGTGACTGTATATCACGGCCAGGTGAGCAGCAAAAGATCATGAAGGAAAATATATTGGTTGCTGTTGTGGATACCTGCCCCGAATCATACATTCATATATGTGCCTTCTACAGTCTTGTCACTATTCCTTGAAGTCATGTAGTGATGTCATGATCTGCGTGAGCATTTCCTTGGTTGATGTTTTAGTAATACTTGTCATTCCACACGTTTGTGTATAAAAAAGCTTGGGAATATAGTGAACGCATCTAGCTCTTGGGTAGAGGACAGATGAGTTTATTGTACAGGAAAACAGATGTTTCTTTCTGTGACAAAGGACTAGGTAGATACATTGGATGTTCCTTGATGATACTAGGGTTTCCTATGCTCAGAGTCTCACAGAAGTGACTCAAACCCACCTCATGTGCAGCGTCTCCCGGTATCAGTTGCGGGTGTGCAAATGACCAGTGGAATTAGTGTGATGAAGATGTTTATGATGTTTGCTGAGTCACAAGTCATAAGATGCTTAGACTTTGACCTGGGAACCTCTTGTCATCTGCCAGGATTGGGAAATGGTTACAGGCCACCTGGTCACAGTTTAGTATGTGTGTCATCTTGGGCTTTTCATATTCTTGGGATTATCCATGGACTTTATTCAAAACAAAATAGATATTCATGAGTGTGTTTCTTGTTTGTTCATTTAGGTTGTTGTTTTGATTGTACACTTAAGTGAATATATATGGTATTTGTCTTTGTCTGAGTTACTTGACAGTGCATAATACTTTGTGGTTTAAACCATGTTGTCACAAAGGACAAGACTCATGAAAGAAGCAGAAACAGACCCATAAATAGAAGAAGTAACCTGACTGTTACTGGTGTGGAATGGAGAAGAATGATGGGCAGCATGAGGGAATGGGAACGGGAAGCACATGCTTCCAGTTGTGGAATAATGAGTCATGGGGATAACAGAATATAGGGAACTCATTCAGTGGTATACTGACAACATTTTATGGTGCCAGATGGTAGCTACTTGGTAGTGAGCAGAATAGAACCTATGGAGTGGTCTAGTCCCCATGTTTTACACCTGAACTAATGGAACATTTAAAAGAAAGCAAGATAGATACCAAGAAGCGTATGCCTTTATAGGTTAAAAGTAGTGTCTTAAGAAGGTGCAGGCAAACAAAGTAAGCCAACTGTGCAAAATAAGCTAATCCTAAGTATTAGTAGTAGGATAAAGTCCTAGGAAAGCAAACTGACCTGTATCACAGTGGAGATAAAGGTGCATAGTGGTAGAAGGGAGAGAGCAGGGGAAAGACAAGCGTCTGCCCAGCAGTGTGAAGAAGGAAATTGGTAGATGAAGAAGAGCCTGTGGTCCTCATAGGCTGAGCATCCCAGGGGGTACATGGAAGAACAGTCATTTCTGTGAGAGCTTCTTAAGTCTATTTCCCTACAGTGTGTTCTCTCTCATGTCTCACCATTACAGAGTGTGTAATAATGGCCACACATGTCAGGAAGGCTTTTCTGTGTAAGTGGATTCTTTTGGGAAGACTAGAAAGTGCAACCAACTTCAATAACTGAACTCATTTTACACAAAGTCAATTTTCAGGTGGAAGCCCAGGTTGAAACAACTGATCCTATAGCCTGAAGACATGGGTACTAGTACAGATGCAGGGGAAACTTGAAATTGATAAAGGCCACGGATGCAGTGGGATCCAAGCTACAAAATCCAACGTTGCAGCCAGAAGCAGATTGCACCTGCATTTGTTGTCAAGGAGGGAGTTGTTTCCATGAATACAGTGGCCGTGGTGAATTTGGGTTGGGTGGTTTGTTGCTCTTAATGTATGATCCTGTTTTGGGAATTGCTCTTTGTTGTGTAGAAACAAAACTAATTTTTATGTGTTGGCTTGTGTACCAGCTTTATAAAATCCGTATGAGTTTTAACAGGATTAACACAATAAGGATTCCCAGGAGAAGCAACGGCAGTGGAGTAGGAGGATCCTAGACTCATGTGTCCTGTCATGAGCACCACTAGGCAACTGTCAGGTCATCCTAAATGCCCAGACATTGGGCTGAGGAGTGACAGGACAGACTCCCAAGTGAAGGGAGAAAATAGGCCACATGGAAGGTGGAGACAGTGTGGAGACATGGTTTAGGGAGCAGAGGAGTATAGCATTGTGGAGGGCAGGAAGCCCCGGCTGTGCAGTAGGTGTCATGAGAGATGAGCACTCAGGGGATGCCTAAGGAGGTTCCCCAAAGTCATTGGCTTGGAAAGGGAAAGGGCTGAATTTCATGAGTTCTTAGAACCAGCACATCTTAAAGCCTGGAGTTTAATGGTCCGCAGATTTGGATGGGATAGAACCAGGATGGCACTGGGGTGCTCCTGGAGAGAAGGCTGGCAAACAACCTGGGGGCACACAGCATGGAAACAGCCATCTGAAGAACACCTGGGGTGCACAGTGGGGAAAGTATTCAGTAGTCTAGGAGCACATTCCTGAGAGGAAACGTTCAGTGACATGTGGCTCCAAGAACACAGGATTTGCCTGAAACCATTTCCCTCTCCCGTCCTGTAGCATAAAGACTGAGCCCCACTCAGTGAGGACACTGGCTGTCTGCCTTGCTTGCACCAGGCCCTATTCCTGTGTTCTGAGTAGGCTTCCCTTCTCAGTGAGGCTTGCCTCAGGCTCAACAAGGTCAGCCCCTGCCCACACCATGTCTCCTGAGCAGGGATTCTGCAGGGCCACAATCCTGGTGGAGTTCATTTCAGGTCTCCTTTCACAAGTGGAGCAGAGCTCACCTAGTTCATACTGACTACATTCAGGCCAGGGACCAAACACTGCCCGTAGCAGGCAAGGAGAGCCCCTGCAGACCCCTGGCCTGAAGGATAGAGGAGACATTGTTGAGTTTTCTAATGGATAGAGGAAGTTAGAGAGTTAGACAAAAGCCAAGGTGAAAGAATTTATCCCAAAGAAACCCAACAGGTAAGGCCAGGGCCAGAGAAGCAATGGAAACAGTAGTAAGGAGTTTGATGGAGAATTTAAGGCAGCAATCATAATGATACCTAAGGAGTTGAGAAAAGAATAGTGACAACTTTACCACAGGGTAAGAGTGAACAACAACAACAACAAAAAGTTGGGTGTCTGGGTGTCCATTAAGCCCCAGACTCTTGGTTTCTGCTCAGATCTTGATCTCAGGGTCCTGGAATCCAGGCTCAAGTCAACCTCTGTACTCAGTGTGATGCATGCATGTGATTCCACCTCTCTCTAGCTCCCACCCGAACTCTTAGGACCCCCATCTCCCAATATATGTCTTTTTAAAAATCAAACGTAGATGAACAATGCAATAAGCTAGATTAGAAACAGGCTTGATGTTAAGAGAAGGCTGAAAGGAGCAGAAGAATGACTTTGTCACATAAAAGGCAAAATAAAGGGAAATACTGAATCAGAACCAAGGAAGGGAAAAGAATCATGCAACATGGGATATATTTTTTTTTAAGATTTATTAATTTATTTGACAGACATTGATCACAAGGAAGCAGAGAGGCAGGTAGAGAGAGAGGTGGAGAAGCAGGCTCCCCGCTGAGCAGAGAGCACTATGCAGGGCTCAATCCCAGGACCTTGGAATCATGACCTGAGCTGAAGTCAGATGCTTAACCCACTGAGCCACCCAGGTTCCCCTAACACAGGATTTATTTAGGTAGCTCATTGCCACCATCAAAAGTAGTAAGATCCCCAGTTTTTTTTTTTTTTTGTTTGTTTGTTTGTTTTGTTTTGTTTTGCTTTCTTGCTTTTTTCTGTGCTTTTCTGTGCTGGGAGAATATTTCTTTCAAATTCAACCCTCATGCTGTTTATTGGTCTAAGGTGAATTCCAAATTCTTTGGGTCAAGGTTAGTAATTTTTTTTTTTAGGATTTTATTTATTTATTTATTTGACAGACAGATATCACAGGTAGGCAGAGAGGCAGGCAGAGAGAGAGGAAGGGAAGCAGGCTCCCTGCTGAGCAGAGAGCCTGATGTGGGCTTGATCCCAGAACCCTGGGATCATGACCCTAGTAATTCATTCTTAATAACTTGTCTGTTTTTAGGAATTATCTTTCTTTTGTTCTAAATTACTCTATTTGTTTTTTGGTTTTGTTTTTTAAGATTTTGTTTATTTTGGGTGCCTGGGTGGCTCTTTAAGTTAAAGCCTCTGCCTTCAGCTCAGGTCATGATCTCAGGGTTCTGGGATCAAGCCCACATCAGGCTCTCTGCTCAGCAGGGAGCCTGCTTCCCTTCCTCTCTCTCTGCCTGCCTCACTGCCTACTTGTTGTCTCTGTCTGTTAAATAAATAAATAAAATCTTTTTAAAATAAACAAAAAAATTGTTTATTTGACAGAGACACAGCAGAAGAGGGAACATAAGTATGGGGAATGGGAGAGGCAGAAACAGGTTTCCTACTGATTTTGGAGGCTGAGCAGGTCTGGATCCCCTTGTGGGGACTCCATCCCATGACTATGGGATCCTTGACCTGAGCTGAAGGCAGAGGCACCTCTGTATTTGTTATTATATAGCAGTTTGTGGGATTTATAGTTTTGCCACTTTTATTTTTGATCAAAATGGGCATTACTTTCGGTATTCTGTTAGTATTAATGTGTTATTTATTTCAGATATTTCTTCGTTATTTTCATTCCTCTACTAAGTTTCTTTTAAAAAAAATGTTTTTTTATTTATCTGACAGAGAGATCACAAGTAGGCAGAGAGGCAGGCTGAGAGGGGGAAGCAGGCTCCCTGTGGGGCTTGATCCCAGGACCCTGAGATCATGACCTGAGCTGAAGGCAGAGTCTTGACCCACTGAGCTACCCAGGCATTCGTCTCTACTAACTTTCATCTAATTGTCTTCCTTTTTTAGTTCTTCTGGTGGAAATTTTTTGTTACCTGTATTGTATAACATAAAAAAATAAAAAACAAAGTGTACTCAGGAAACTGGCAGAAATAAACAAACAAGGGGCACCTGGGTGGCTCAGTGGGTTAAAGCCTCTGCCTTGGGCTCAGGTCATGATCCCAGGGTTCTGGGATTGAGCCCCGCATTGGGCTCTCTGCTCAGCAGGAAACCTGCTTCCTCCTCTTTCTCTGCCTGCCTCTTTGACTCCATGTGACCTCTTTCTCTCTCTCTGTCAGATAAATAAAAAAATCTTTAAAAAATTAAAAAAAAAACAGAAATAAACAAATAATGACTGAAAATACTAAAAAAATTAAGATGATTTTTAGGGATTTCTGTAATCATGTCATGTGTGAACAGAGATAGTTTTACTGTTTCTTGTTTAGTTTAGATTCCTTTACCATATTTATGGTTGCATAATTATTCTGTATAGAGAATCCTGTACTCTACTCAAAGGCAGTGGTGGGGTCAATTCATTACCTGCTGATCATAGAGGAGAAGCTTGCAGACTGTCCCTACTGAATAGGTTTCAGCTTTTCATACATCTGTGGCATTCATTAGGTTGGAGTTTCCTTCATTCTCTATCTTGAGTGTTTTTAGCATGACATGTTGTCCAATACTTCCATATTTGTATTCTGTCTCCCTTAATATGATCATGTCATTTTTGCCCTTCGTTCTGTTAATGTGGAGTCTTGAATTTATGGTTTTCTGTATGTTGGAGCACTCTTAATTCCAGGTCCAATTCCCACTTGAGGATCTTGTAAAAAGGGAAAATGTGCTGTTGATTCAGATTGCTATTTCTTGTGGGCTTTGAGTGAATATTCGTCACAGGCAGTAGTCTGTAAACTTTGTTGTTTGTAGTGTCTTTGTCTGGCTTTCATGAGCTGATAATGCTGGTTTCACAGAGAGAGTGTTCTGTTAGTTCTCCTGATTGACACTCCTTGGAAATGTTTGAGGAGATTTGCAGTCCTTTCTCCTTCAGTGTCTTTGAATATCCAGTGAATTCATTTGGCACACAATTTTTGTTTGTTGGATTTTTTCTTTTATTCCTCTTTTATTCTGGTTTGTGGTTATAGATCAGGTTTTGGGTTTTTGTTTTGGTTTTCTGAATGCTGAAGTCTAAATTGTTTATACTTTTTTTTTTTTTTTTGACATTTATACTCCTCTTTTGGTGTGAGTTTGTGGTCCCTGATTATCCACTGTTGCCACTTATTTGATTCCTATAGTCAGTTATGTTCTCCTTTTGCCTTTTCGCCTCTCATTTTAGTTGCACTTTTCTTTATTCTATATTTAGTTCACGGGCTGTCAATGTTGTTAATCGTTTCTGGCAAACAACTCTTCCTGTGGTTGATACATTCCTATTTTTACTGTACTAGAGTTGGTTCATTTCAGCTTTCTGTTTCAATATCCACCGTTCTGCTAATTTTGAGCTCATGTGACCCTTTTCCTGAATGTTAGAGATACAGGAAATTGATTGGTGCTACACCATGACCATACCGCAGAATTATATATTAGACTCTGCTTAGTACGTTGTGTGCCATGTTGTGTGTCCATGGAAAAACGAAGTCCTGATGACTCCTTCTCAGCCATAAAGGCCTTTATGTGGCCTTCTGAGCTTACTCAACATCACCGAGTTCATACTGGAGAGAAACCTTACCAATGTCAAGAGTGTGGCAAGGTCTTTATGTGCCCTGCAGACCTTATTCAACATCACAGACTTCATATGGGACAGAAACCTTACCAATGTCATGAATGTGGCAAGACCTTTAACCAGAGCTCAGTGCTTACCCAACATTACAGAATTCATACTGGAGAGAAACCTTACCAATGTCAAGAATGTGACAAGGCCTTTAAGCAGAGGGCTTCAGGGCTTCTTCAGCATCACCGAGTTCATTCTGGGGAGAATCCTTACAAATGTAAACAGTGTGGCAAGGCCTTTAAGATGCCTTCAGATATTATTAAACATCACCGAATTCACACTGGAGAAAAACCTTACAAATGTAATGACTGTGGAAAGACCTTTATGTGGGTCACATCCCTTACTAAACATCACCGAATTCACCCTGGAGAGAAGCCTTACCAATGTAACAAATGTGGCAAGGCCTTTCATGACAGCTCAAGACTTACTGCACATCACCGAATTCATACTGGAGAGAAACCTTATGAATGTGAAGAATGTGGCAAGAACTTTATGTAGCCCTCAAACCTTACTCGACATTGCCAAATTCATAAGTGGAGAGTAATCTACAGCCATAATGTATGTGTGAAAACATCTATGGCCTTTTCTTCATTGACTTCATGTCAGAGATTTTATATAGGAGAGTAACTGTACACAGAATGTGCCTGACCTCTCACTGGAACTCCCAACTTATTTCAAGTCATAGTTACCATGTAGCAGAAGAACTCTAAAATGTAAAGAAAGTGGACAAGACATGCCTTTTCTGGAATTCAGTATTTACTCAATATCACAAAATGCTTACTAGATTCAAACCCTTGGAACTAAAGAATGTGGAAAGACCTTCATTTTAATACACACTGGAGCAAACACCGGAGAGTGCATTAAATAAAGTAAATTTAAAGACATAAATATTTAGATGACTTTCTAATTTAACTCAGGTGCCAATAAATGTAATGAATGAAGGAACTCAATTCAGACATTACTCTGAAAATAGTTATTACAGCGGCACCTGGGTGGCTCAGTGAATTAAAGTCTCTGTCTTTGGCTTAGGTCATGATCCCAGGGTTCTGGGATCGAGCCCCACATGGGGCTCTCTGCTCAGCAGGGAGCCTGCTTCCTCCTCTCTCTCTGCCTGCCTCTCTGCCTTCTTGTGATCTGTCTGTCAAATAAATCAAATCTTAAAAAAAAAAAAGAAAATAGTTATTACAAGGAAAAATCAAACACTCAGAAAAGGTATATACTATTCTGTTTCAACAGATTTAATAGATAGGCTTTTACATGTGTTTAATTTCAATATATTTTTTAACATTTTTTACATTGACCTTATTTGAGATTTGTGACAAACAATTTTATTTTACTCTGAAATCTCTACCGAAAATCCCTTTATCCCTACTGAGTCAGGAAGACCATGTGGCTGATTGTTGCTCCATTAAAGATACTAGATGCCCTGCAACATTAAGTGGGACGCACACATGCCCAATTTTCCACAGAAGATGTAAGACCATATAATATAAAACATATGAGGAAAATCACAGTGGAGATGCTTATGGTTACAACATTGATGTATGTTACTATGAAGTAGGTGTTCAGAACACATACTGCTCCATGTTTTAAAGTAAAGAACTTCCTCAATATTAGAAATAAGTTTTACTAATTGTTCTTTAAGAAAAAGGAAGTGGCAGGCAGTATGCTACCGATGCGTCTTTGTAAGCAAAATCATTAGAGTATGACTTGATGTGGTTAAATGAGGAAATCCTGACAGATGACTGAAGTAGGGTAGCTAACTCTTCCCTACAGTGCCATACCACTAAACATACCCATTTCTTAGGAATGTACCTCAGTCCTGAAATTTTGGGAAATAGGTACTCCACATCCTTCCAACAACACTTGAACGGTTTTGCACACGTGTATTCTGTATTTTGAACAGTGACGATAGACTGGATTTGAAATGCATAACTTAGTGTCTGTGTGAACTTAATATATTTTCATTAATAAAACCTAGTGGTTTTTCATGTGTTGATATGGGTGTGTCATGAATAAGGTGTTATCCTACCTATAGTGTTAATCTATCTCATTCAAGGTTGCAGGTGAATGATGGAATCAATCACCTGTTTGGTACTGGAGTAAAACAATTTACTTAGAAATCCGTTTTCCCAGTGCTCTGAAGGTTTAAGGGATATGTGATTGTTTTTCCCCTACTCTATCCTATGATTTTCTCTCTGTGAATACGATGATAGTACTGTGGGTGTATTACTGAAGCACGTGACATATGGGTATTTTTGGTGTTTTAGCTCATGTACTCCATGATGCTGTTACTTGGCATTGATTTTTTGTAGCCAGCAATTTTGCAGGGACCTTGCTCTGACAGGAACCCTTCTCATGAGTGCATTCCCCAGTCAGCATGCTTCAGAGTGACAAATTAGTGGAACATCTCATATGACATCTGCACTCCATGCTTGTGAGCCACTATCTCTATTTCTTTTCTTTTTCTTTTTTTAAGATTTAAAAAAAATATTTTATTTATTTATTTGACAGAGATCACAAGTAGGCAGAGAGGGAGGCAGTGAGAAGGAGGAAGGGAAGCAGGCTCCCTGCTGAGCAGAAAGCCTGATGCAAGGCTCCATTCCAGGACCCTGGGATCATGACTTGAGCTAAAGGGAGAGGCTTTAACCCACTGAATAACCCAGGCAACCCCATCTCTATTTCTTGCAATGCCTTCCCTCCCATGACCCACAGAGAAGACTCCCCCTCCCCCAGGCCTTCCCGAAATCTGTTTTAGTCGGAATGGTATATTCTGGACTTAGACTTGGGACTCTCTAGCACTGCACCATGGCCCCAAATGAAAGCATGTGCCCCATGTGCTACACTGAGTGGTATTTTGATGTGTCTATGAGGTACACATGTGCATATGACCATGCTGTGTGTGTCATAGATACCCCATAAGAAAGAGAAATCTATCCCAATAGGAGAGAGATGGTAGCCCAGGGAAGAGAGAGAAAATATTCAAGATGAATAATTAGCATGTAGAGGAGGAGAAGAGTCCAGAAGTTCCCTAGGGACTCCCTAGATGTAGTAGAAGTTATCTCCAGATCTCCAGTTGTATTTGCCCTCATTTTTCTTTCCAGCTACATAGGCACCACAACCATTCCTTTTTGCCTGTCAAATGGAGAGAGTGTCCTCAGAAAAGGCTTCATTGAGATTAGACAGATGGAAAGCCGATCAGTATTAATTCCAACATGAATGATGTAGGATGTGAATCTAAGTAAAATTTGAGGAAGGCACCATCCTTTGAGAGAAAGACAAGACCTATTGAAAGGAAATGTGAGGAAATCTTTCCCACGTGGGGACAGACCCGGAGGTGGCTCCCTTTAGTCATTGCAAAGGCACAGGCAGCTCTTGCTGAATGTCATATGATGAATATATGTAATTGGAAAAGGAAATGGCAAATGTGTGTTTTTCAGGAGTGGGGAGGTCCTGCTTTATCCTTATGATTTGATCAACCTCCTGTGTCTTCCTGAGGACTAATCCTGTTGGATGTCAGTGATTACTGTACTATCCCTGCCTAGATCCATGACAAGGGATGGAGGAGGTTGTTGGAGAATGCAATCATGTGGGCAGCTTTAAGATGTCACACGGTAGAAGGGCACTTGTGTGGCTCAGTGGGTTAAAGCCTCTGCCTTTGGCCCAGGTCATGGTCTCAGGGTTCTGGGATCAAGCACCGCATTGGGCTCTATGCTTGGCAGGGAGCCCGCAAAAAGAAGCAGAACCACATGCCCTCTCAGAATCTGTGACTTATAACCAGAAGAGGACTAGTCCTCACCAAAATGAATTTCAATACAATTCAAGTAACAAATTTCTTTGGTTTCATCACATGCCATGTTATTTTCCATGAGATCTTCCCAGTCAGATGCCTTATTTCTCTACGCTGCAAACTGAAATCACCATATTCAAGAAGAATTTTGCTTTTTTTCTCCCCTTCTCTCTCTGCCTGCCTACCTGCCTACTTGTGATGTCTCTCTGTCAGATAAATAAATAAAATCTTAAAAAGATTTTATTTGTCAGGAAACGCAAGCAGGGGGAGAGGGAGCAGTATGCTTTCCACTTAGCAAGGATCCCAATGTTGGTCTTGATCCTAGGACCCTGGGATCATGACCTGAGCTGAGGGCAGATGCTCAATGACTGAGCCACACAGGTGCCCTTACAGAACAGACTCTTTTAACTGTCAAGAACAACCTAAGGGTAGTTGGATAAGAAGTGGGTTAGAGGGTTGGGTGCAGTGGGTGATGGGTTAAGTAGCACACCATGATGACCGCTGGGTGTTGTATATAAGTGGAGAATAGAAATTCTCCAGCTGAAACTTATACTATGTGCAAATGAAGTGGAATCCAAAGAAAACTTGGAGCTACAGAAAAGTAACTTAAGGACAGAAAATTGTTTCTTGGTGAAAAGATGAGACATAGAAACAAAACACTCACTTTTAGCCCAGAAGACTGACTTACAGCCTGCATAGTTAGGATAAGGATTTAGCAAGTGCCGATAAGTGCTGGTTGCTACATTCTTAAAGGCTTTCATGACTCTGTCCATTCACCAATAAGCAATATGGAACTTGATAGGGTTTTGGAATATAGGTGAGGTTCAGTGGGGTGGAATCTGGAACTGATGACCAAGAAAGAATTCTTGAGATGTCTTTGTTTAAAATTGGTGGTTTCTTAAAGCACCGGGACAGGACCCCTAAGCAGAAAGAGCTGCTCATTTTCCTGACTTGTCACTGATTATATAATTGGGAGCTGGGGAGTTGAGGACAAACGGGGGTCCAGAAGGACTGTCATATGTGAAAGAAGACTCTCAAGAGAATGGGGACCTGGTTATTGTCAAGCAAAGGCTGTTTTTCCCTCCAGTGAGCTACGGATATGAAGACAGTCACCAACTTCCTGGAGGACTGTTGTATTCTATCACACATCCTTTTGATTTGGTTTCAGGTTTAGAAGAAATTTAATTTTATGTACCTTTCCTTCTGCCTCAGCCTCCCTCAATTTTGTGGAGGGGAGGGTGATGTTAGGGCCTCAGGAAACTGAGTTAATGGGTCTTTGGAAGTTAGGCTATAGATATGATAAGAAAGCTTCTTCCTTGTAAATCACTAGGACGTGTGTCAACTGAGGAAGAAAACTGTCCTGTAGTGATAAGGAAAACCTGTGTTCCAAGATGGCTGACCCAGGGAGCTAAGCAGGCTCAACTTCTGCCCCTGGGCTCTTCTGGGTTCTCCTCTCTGCCCTGCTTCTCGAAGGGGCCAAAAGTACCAAGTATGCAGAAATAGGAGGTACAAATTGCCTTCTTTGTCTGTGATACATACCAAGAATCGATTAGATGGAGGACCTTGATCAGAAAGACTGTTGACACCAAAGATTAACTTTTTACATCCTCAAGAGTTGTCTAGGGGAGGAGGGGCAAAGCATTATTCGGTGTAGATTTCATCTTTCCATTCTCCTGTTAGTTTATGACTCCTGTTTGCAATTCTAAATCCCTCCCTCCTTTTTTAAGTCACGGTGGCATGCAAGCTTCCATTGCCTGTCTTTGAGCCTCATGTCTTTTAGGCACTAATAATTAGGAATTTTTTTTTTTTTCTCATGAATCTGTCTTACCTCATTTTAAGTATTCAACAAACCAAGGAATGGAGAATGGAGTGAGGAGAACAAATTTTCCTCTCCTCACCTTCATTCTGTTGTGTGAACTGACCTCCACACTTCAAACCCAAATCAGAACGTGCAGACAGAACTGGGGATCAAGGGCAGTTGTAGCTTCATTGCTTTGCCATCCAAGGAGGCTTCAGCAGGTCAGGGCCTTCAAACCTGCAGCTCACTCACAGAAAGGGTCTGGGGGTTTGTAGGGAAACATGGGATAATGGCCGATTTCCAGAGGAATTGTGTCTGTGCTGCCAGCCATGATCATCATGCTGTCAGGGTTAAGCATGCATTTTTTTAAAGCATGCTTTTAAAATCTAGTCACAGTGTGAAATTCCTTCCTATTTTAATTTCAGTTTGTTAGTATATGTATGTTGCTAATACTTATATCTAGGTTTTTGATGATGAGGCTTTTGTTTCTTCTTTTTTATTAACAATTTTATTTCCTTATTTGACAGAGAGATAAAAAGTAGGCAGAGGGGGGGCAAGGGGAGGGAAGCAGGCTCCCACTTAACAGAGAGCCCGACGTCGGGCTTGATCCCAGGACCCTGAGATTATGACCTGAGCTGAAGGCAGAGGCTTAACCCACTGAGCCACCCAGGTGCCCCTGTGTCTATTTTTTAATTTAAGTTTTTTTTTTAATTATTTATTTGGGCACCTGGGTGGCTCAGTGGGTTAAGCCTCTGCCTTTAGCCCAGGTCATGGTTTTGGGGTCCTGGGATCAAGCCCCACACTGGGTTCTCTGCTTGATGGGGAGCCTGCTTCCCCCCTCTCTCTTCCTGCATCCCTGCCTCCTTGTGATCTCGGTCTGTCAAATAAATAAAATCTTTTAAAAAAAGGAAAGTAGAGTCATATGTGCAGATCATAAGTGAAGAGCTTCATGGATGGAATTTCACAAACTTTTCTCATCTGTATAAGCCATCGAGGTAATGAAACACAATATTGTCCTCTTAAATCTTTTAGAGGTCTCAGAAACTTTTCCCCTAAGCTCAGCACTGTTTCAGCATCTAAGGCAAGGGATTGCTGTGCTCCCTTTTTAACTTTGTAGAAATATCATCAGGCAATGGGGACTCTTATATTTGGCTTTTTTTTTTTTTTCTTTCTCTGTCTTTGTGAATTGGTTGGTTTTCCTGCATGTTACTGTGCATCATTCATTAGAATAGACCTATCCTGTTCCATTGTGTGGATGCCAGTCACATCATTCTACTGTTAGCAGGAGGGGAGATGGTTCTCCGTGCAGGACTGTCATGATTGGTACTGACGTGTAAAATCTATGATTTATTTTTCAGTGGAACATGTACACAAGTAGTTTCTTGTGATGGATTCCCATTGCCATGATTTTAGACCTAACTACTCCTTTGATTTATCTCCATCCTTCGTGTATCTCTAGAGAGGCACAAAGCCTGCTGTGGGGCTCAGTCCCAAAACCCTGAGATCATGACCTGAGCCAAAATAGATGCTTTCCCAACTGAGCAACTGATGCAGCCCCATCCATGATTTTTATTTTATTTTTAATTTTTATTTTATTCATTCATTCATTTGTTCATTCATCCATCCATCATTTATTCATTTATGGAATTTAGAACCTTGGAATTGAAAATGTGGGCATCAGTTGCACACCTGTGAGAAATATAGAAACTTAGACCCAACCCAGAAATCAAAATCAGAATATGAATTTTAACAAGGTCTCAGTTGATTGTCATACACAGTTAACATTGGAGAAAATATATGTCTAGATCACCTATACTCTTCCCTTATTCTATGCTTATCTTTATGTCTGTAGTATATTATTTTGGTAACTGTGACTTTGCAGTATGCCTTAAATCACGATGTGTGCTGTTCATTTTCCAGATTATTCTGGGTATGTGTTATCCTGTGACATCCATGTAAAATTAGGGTACATTTTGTTCTTTCTGCAAAAAGAGCATTGGGAATTTGATAGAGAGTACATTAAATCTGTAGGTCAATTATTTTAAAAAGATTTTATTTATTTATTTATTTATTTGTCAGAGAGAGTGAGCACAGGCAGACAGAGAGGCAGGCAGAGACAGGGGGAGAAGCAGGCTCCCTGCTGAGCAAGAAGCCTGATGTGGGACTTGAGCCCAGGATGCTGGGATCATGACCTGAGCCAAAGGCAGCCGCCTAACCAGCTGAGCCACCCAGGCGTCCCAGTCAGTTGAAGTTTTATTGATAGGTCAATAGTCTTAAGTATTTGAGTGAAAGAACATTGATGTGTTCCCACTTATTTCTTCTTTAAATTCCTGCACACTATTCATAGTTTTCATTGTTCCAGATTTGATATCATTATGTTGAATTATAAGCATTTTATTTGGGGGAAGACCCTCTAAATGTATTATGTCTTAACTTTTGGAATTCTTTTTTATGTAGAAACAACAAATTTTTTATGTGTTGAGTTTGTATTCTCTAGTGTTGTAATTTTTTTTAGTTTTCACAGGGAATATTTATTTTTTCAAATATCTTATTTATTTATTTTGCAGACAGAGATCACAAGTAGGCAGAGAGGCAGGCAGAGAGAGGGGGGAGCTGGCTCCCTACTGAGCAGAAAGCCTGAGGCAGTGCTCAATCCCAGGATCCTGGGATCATGACCTGAGCCAAAGGCAGAGGCTTTACCCCACTAACCTACCCAGGCACCCCTTTTCACAGGTTTCTAACAACAAGGATTTCCAGGAGAGGAAAATGGCCTTGGAATTGGAGGACGCTAGACTCATCACATCTCAGGAGCACAATTAGATAAGTACCAAATCACCCTCAGTACTCCAGAAATGGCCATGAAGACTGACAGATCATACTCCCCAAGTTAAAAGAGTAAAGAGGCCACATCATAGATGGCAGAAAGTTTGGAGACATGGTTGGGGAAAAGAGAAGGGGGAAGAATTATAGTGCTATGGAAGGCAGGGTTCCCTGGTTGTGGAGAAAGTGACATGACAGAGGGAACGCGCAAGGAGAATGTTTCTCCAAAGCCTCTGGTGTGCAAAACAAGAGGGGTTGAATTTCATGAATTCTTGGAACTAGCAGGTGTTAAAGCCTAGAGTTTTAAAGGTCAGCAGGCTTGGCTGGGATAGAGCCAAGAAGGTGCTGTGCTACTCCCGGAGAGAAGGAAGGCAAGCAACCTGGGTACAGACAACCTGCAGACAGTGATCAGAATGACTGGGGGACACAGTGGGAAGAGTATTCACTAGTCTAGGAGTGTTTCCCTGTGAGGACACATTCAGTGGGATATGTGTCTAAAAACACAGGAGTTAGATGGCACCATTTCCCTCTCCTGCCCTGTAGCATAAATGTAGAGCAGTGTCCCAGTGTCCCAGTGTCCTCGTCAGTGAGGACATTGGCTGTTGGGCTTGCTTCCTAAGCCCCAGGCCCCTGTGCTCTGGTTGGACTGACCTTCTCAGTCTAGCTTACCTCAGGCCCAGAAAGGTGGGCCCCTGCCCACACCATATCTCCTGAGCAGAGAGTTCTGCACAACCTCCATTCTGGTGAAAGTGATTTCAGGTCTCATTTCACAAGCAGACCAGAGCTCACCTAGTTAAAACTGACCACATTCAGACCCGGGACCAAATACTGTCTAAAGAAGGCAACAAGAGCATCTGTGGACCACTGACTAGAAGGATGTAGCAGGACAAATCACTGGCTTTTCTAACACAGAGAGGAAGGCAGACTTAGACAAAATGCCACGATGGAAGAATTTATCCTAATAGAAACAAAAAAATACAGCCATGGTAAGAGATCTAAGGGAATCAGTTATCAGTAACATACCTAATGTAGAATTAAAGGCAACAATCACAGAGATACGCACAGGTTTGAGAAAAAAGTGCTGAGAAATTTACCACAGAGACAAGAGTTAAAAGGGGAAAAAAAAGGAGTACAGGGGTATCGCAATTATGTCAGATTCTTGGTTTAAGCTTAAGTAGGGATTTCAGGATCCTAGCATCCAGCCCCAGGTCAGGGTTGACATTCAGTGTGCTGTCTACTTGATATTCTCCCTCTCCCTCCGTAGCTCCCACTCATGCTCTTTCTCTCTGTTTTTCTCTCAAATAAATAAATTTTTTAAAGATTTTATTTATTCATTTGACAGACAGAGATCACAAGTAGCCGAGAGGCAGGAAGAGAGAGAGGAGGAAGCCGACTCCCCTCTGAGCAGAGAGCCCAATGTGGGGCTTGATCCCAAGACTCTGGGAACATGACCTGAGCCAAAGGCAGAGCTTTTAATGCACTGAGCCACCCAGGCACCCCTCAAATAAATAAATTTTTAAAAATCAATGAGATTAACAATGCAATAAATGAGATTGAAAAGAGGATTGATGCAATAAACAGCCAGCTGGAGGAAACAGAGGAAGGACTTTCTGACCTCAAGGACACAAAAAAGGAAAATAATGAATCTGAGCAAAAGAGAGAAGAATCCTCTAGCACAAGACTTGATTTAGGGAACTCAGTGACTTTTTCAAATGTTGTAACATTCCTAAGACTTGGGCTTTTCTGTGCTGGGAGAGTTTTGTTTCCAAATATAACTCAAATTCCTGTTTCTGGTGTAGAAGAGTTCCCATTTATTTGGTAGAGGGTAGATAATTCAGTGTTAGTGACGTGTGCAATTTTAGGAATTATCTATTTTTGTTGTTATTGTTTTTATTCCTAAGTTATCTGATTTGGTAGTTTATAAATGCTGACCCAGTTAAAGCACAGCCAGTTTTAGTATTTCGGGTAAACTGGATAGTCCATTTAGTGTTCTGTTAAAATTCTGGTCTCCATTTTACTTACTTGAGATTTATCTTCGTTACTTCTTGTACTACGACATTTCATTTAAATTTTTTCCTTTCCTAGTTTCTCGTGGAAAGTTAGGTTTTTTATTCCAGCTCTCTCTCTATTTTAAAAGCCTTTATTTATTTATTTATTTGATAGACAGAGATGACAAGTAGGCAGAGAGGTAGACAGAGAGAGGAGAGGAGGAAACAGGCTCTGCCAAGCAGAGAGCCAAATGTGTGACTCGATCCCAGGACCCTGAGATCATGACCTGAGCTGGAGGCAGAGGCTTAATCCACCGAGCCACCCAGGTGCCCTTCCGGCTTTTTTTTTTTTTAAAACTCAGCCATGTATTGCATAAAAAAAGTTTGAATATGTAGTGTTTTAGATAATATTTAGCAGAAATAAACAATACAAATAATAGAAAAAAAATTGAAATATTAAATTAGGATTCTTTAGGGTCTTTTATAGATTATGTCATCTGTAAACACAGATAATTTTACTTTTTCTTTTTTTAGTTTGGATTACTTTTATGTGTTTTTTCTTCCCCAGCTGTTCTGACTAGAATGTCTAGTACCATGTTGAAGGCAGTGGTGGGGTTACTTCATTACCTCGTTTCTGATCATAGAGGAGAAGTTTACAATTTTTACCTATTGAGTATGTTGGATTTTTTTTTTCTTTCTATTTGGTTCACTTCAGTTTTATGTTTAAATAGCCATCCTTCTAATTTTATGCTCATGTGGCACTTTTCCAGATTATTTGAGATTCAGGAAGGGATTTGTGCTACAACATGACAATATCACAGAATTATCTATTAGGGTATGTGGTCAGTATGTGTTCAAAGTTAAGGTGTCCATGGAGGAAGGAAACTCTGATGATTCCTTCCCTGCCATCTTTTTGACACTCTCTGACTGACTTGAAGCTTGTTTGTTACAAATCATCAGTATATTCATCTAAAAGTAGTAAGTGCAGTGAGTTTACTTTTCCCTTATTTGATATCTTTCAGCCATATCTTCACACGACACTCAGAACTTCCTGCAAAAGCCGAATGTAGAAGCTTCTTTCCAAAAAATGACAATGGGTAGATACAAAAATAGTGCTCTTGAAAATGTATACTTAATGACAGTCTGGGACGGTGATAGGGAGAGGCAAGGGCATCAGAGATACCATGAAGGACAGATCCCATCTGAGGCAACAGCATCTAATAAGACTCAAAATGACCCGAATAGTGAAGGGTATAAAACATCGTGGAAAACCTCCCTTTTTAAGTCAGCTGCTTCCACAAAGCAGTGTGTTTCTGTCAGCAAAAGCTCCCATCAAGTATTCAAACATAGCTCTTTGTGGAAAGACAGTTTGGACAATCTGGAAAGTTATCTAGTCCATGCTGAAAATAATGATTGGAACCATTTTCAAAACGGGATTGGATTGACCCCATCAGATACTTCTGAAAATCAGAGATTGAATAATGAAGAACAAAGTGCTAAGCGGGATCCATACGAGAGAAGCTTCACTGAGGAGTCAACCCTCCAGAATGACCAGAGCCCTTCCAATGGATTCAGCATTTCTCAGTGCCCTGAATCTGAGAAAACACTTAACCAGGGCCGTAGTGTTCAGAGACGTGTGAGGACTCAGTTTTCAGAGAACCAGTATGAATGTTATAAATGTAGGGAAGTCTTTCATCAGAGGTCTAGCCTTATTACACATGAGAGTATCCATTTGGGAGAAAATCCTGATGAATCCAGTCAGTGTGAGAATGGTCCTCAGCAGTCCTCCAGTATTGGTGATGAGCAGAGAATTCATGAGGCCAAAAACCCATTCAGATATGCTAAACGTGGTCCCACATTTAGTCAGTCATCAAGACTAAGTAGAAACAAGATAATCTCTAGTGGAGAGAAAACACGCATTTTTAAGGGACGTGGTAAAGTCTTTGACTCACACTCAACCCGATCTCAGCATCAGCAAATGAATACTGAATTAAAATCATACAAATGTGAAGAATGTGGTAAAACCTTTAAGTACTGCTCATCCCTAAGGAAACATAGGCAAATCCATACTGGAAAGAAACTCTACAAATGTAAAGAATGTGGCAAAGTTTTTAAAATTCACTCAACACTTATTCAACATGACAGAATTCATACTGGAGAGAAACCTTACAAATGTAAGGAATGTGGTAGGTCCTTTAACCGGCAGGCATACCTTACTCGACATCACAGAATTCATACCGGAGAGAAGCCTTACAAATGTAAGGAATGTGGTAGGTCCTTTAACCAGAAGGCACACCTTACTCGACATCACAAAATTCATACTGGAGAGAAGCCTTACAAATGTCAAGAATGTGGCAAGGCCTTTAACGAGCGCTCATACCTTGATCAACATCACAGAATTCATACTGGAGAGAAGCCCTACAAATGTAAGGAATGTGGTAGGTCCTTTAACCAGCAGGCATACCTTGCTCGACATCACAGAATTCATACTGGAGAGAAACCTTACAAATGTAAGGAATGTGGTAGGTCCTTTAACCAGCATGCACACCTTACTCAACATCAGAGAATTCATACCGGAGAGAAGCCTTACAAATGTCAAGAATGTGGCAAGTCCTTTAAGGAGCGCTCACACCTTGATCAACATCACAGAATTCATACTGGAGAGAAGCCCTACAAATGTATGGAATGTGGTAGGTCCTTTAACCAGCAGGCACACCTCATTCGACATCACAGAATTCATACTGGAGAGGAACCCTACAAATGTAAGAAATGTGGCAAGGCCTTTAACAAGCGCTCACGACTTACTCGACATCACAGAGTTCATACTGGAGAGAAACTTTACAAATGTCAAGAATGTGACAAGGCCTTTAAGTGTCACTCAACCCTTAGTAATCATCTCAGATTTCATACTGGAGAGAAACCTTACAAATGTCAAGAATGTGGCAAGGCCTTTCACTGGAGGTCATTGCTTACTGTGCATCACAGAATTCATACTGGAGAGAAACCTTACAAATGTAAGGAATGTGGTAAGACCTTTAGCCGAACTTCAGCTCTTACTCAACATCACCGAATTCATACTGGAGAGAAGCCTTACCAATGTCAAGAATGCAGCAAGGCCTTTAACCGGCCTTCACACCTTACCCAACATCACTGAATTCATACTGGAGAGAGACCTTACCAATGTCAACAGTGTGGCAAGGCCTTTAGCTGATCTTTTGACCTTACTTGGCATCACCAAATTCATACTGGAGGTCAATCTTACCAATGCCAAGAATGTGGCAAAGCCTTTAACAAGCGCTCACACCTTGATCAGCTATCACTGTCCAGCAGCGATAATAACGACCCTCCATCCGGTTGGGTTTCAAAAAAAGCCCTTTATTTCCTCTGGCCATCGCTTATATAGGGGAGCTAAGCCAATCAGCATAGACAGCGATATGCATCTACCAATCTTAAGCTTGTTAACAAGTACCCACAGCATAGCAGTAGTTCAACAGCCAATAGGTAGTACTTCTTGTTTACGATCAGTCACTCTAGACACACCTTCTGGCAAATCGCCAGGTGCCTTTTTGCAAAGCTCTGCAGTTGACGGATCTCCGGGCCCCTGGAGCATCTGCCCTCGACAATCAGCATCACAGAATTCATACTGGAGAGAAACCTTATAAATGTAAGGAATGTGGCAAGGCCTTTTCATTGCACTCAAACCTTCTTAAGCATCACAGAATTCATACTGGAGAGAAACCTTACAAATGTGAAGAATGTGGCAAGGCCTTTTACCGGCGCTTACACCTTAGTAACCATCATAGAAGTCATACTGGCAAGAAACTTTGAAAATGTAAAGACTAGGAGTAAGGACTGTAAAACCCTTACATCACAGACCCTGCATCTGATATAACTGGAGAATAACTATACACATCTAAAGAAGTCCACCCTCTCTCTCCCTGAAACTCACAACAACGTAGTTACCATATGGGAGCAACATGGTAAAATTTGATGAATGTGGTGAAACCTTTAACTGGAATTCAGTCTATACTCAATGTCCCAAAATGCACACTAGATTCAAATCCTAGAAACATGATGATTGTGGAAAGACCGTCATTTTAATTTACAATTTCGCAAACACAAAGTGCTAAATTAGGTAAATTGAATCCTACAAATAATTAGAAAACTCTCTGATTGAACATCTAATGTCAATAAATGTCACAGATATCACGTAAAAGGAGTGTATCTGTCCCTCTTTTCAGACAGTACTCGTTAGTCCAAGGAAAAAGATCAAGTTAAACACTTGGAAAATGCATATGCTGATACGTTGGAAAGATTCAGTGGCGGAGTTTTTACAAGGGTACAATTAGTTTTGATGTGCTTTTTGTTATATTGAGTCTTTTTGAGGTTTGTGACCAGCAAATATTAATGTATTTTATTCTCAAATCACTTCTGGAGATTGACTTACTTGTACTGGGTGTATGAATCCGTGAGCCTGATTTTTGCTCAGTCAACTGCATTCGATGGCCTGCTGCACTCGGGGGGACTCATGCATCCCAGATTTTTCTTGGAAGATGAGAACTGTTAATACACAACATGAATGAAGAAAATCTAAATAGAGATACTGCTTAGGGTTATAGCATTGATGTAAGTTGCCATGAAATAGGTGTTCAGAACAATATTTTTCTCCATTTACTAAAACTAAAGAGGGGTATTGGTGATGCATTCATGTGGGTATAGCTTTCAAAAGTCACGTGGTAGAGCAGCTGTTGGCAGTGAAGAAGCCTTCTGGACACTGGGGTAGGCAGGATCAGCAAGGTGTGTGCTGTGGTTGAACTCAAGCACTGTTCTCCCAGGGATAAAAGCCCAATCAAGATTTGTGCCACTGTAGATAGGGGACCATTCAGGGAAGCTGCTGCAGTGCATTGTGGGAACTTTCTGTCTGTACTCCGTGTCATGTTCAATACCCTCCCCCACTCTGGCTCCGCCTGCCGTAGTTTTGGAATATAGGTGAGCTTCAGTGGGGTGGGGTCTGGAGCTGATGATCCAAAAAAAAAAAAATAAAATGCTTGAGGCATCTTTGGTGCAAAATGTTGGCTTATTAAAGCATGGGGACAGGAGGAGGGCAGAGAGAGTTGCTCCCACCAGGGTCGTGAGGGGTGGCTGGTTTTACACTATGGGGTTGGGGAGAGGTGAGGAATAAGGGAGCTTTCAAAATGATTTTTAAAAATATTTTATTTACTTATTTGACACACACAAAGAGATCACAAGTAGACAGAGAGGCAGTGAGAGAGAGGAAGGGAAGCAGGCTCCCTGCTGAGCAGAGAGCCTGATACGAGGCTCCATTCCAGGAACCTGGGATCATGACTTGAGCTGAAGGCAGAGGCTTTAACCCACTGAATCACCCAGGTGCCCCCATCTCTATTTCTTGCAATGCCTTCCCTCCCATGACCCACAGCGAAGACTCCCTCTCCCCCAGGCCTTCCCGAAATCTGTTTTAGTCGGAATGGCATATCCTGGACTTAGACTTGGGACTCTCTAGCACTGCACCATGGCCCCAAATGAAAGCATGTGCCCCATGTGCTACACTGAGTGGTATTTTGATGTGTCTATGAGGTACACATGCGCATATGACCATGCTGTGTGTGTCATAGATACCCCATAAGAAAGAGAAATTATCCCAATTGGAGTCATGTAGTAGCCCAGGGAAGAGACAGAAAATATTCAAGATGAAGAATTAACATGTAGAGGAGGAGAAGTGTCCTGAGTTCTCCTAGTGACTCCCTAGATGTAGAAGTTATCTCCAGATCTCCAGTTGTATTCATCCTCATTTTTCTTTCCAGCTACGTAGGCACCACAACCATTCTTTCTTTGCCTGTCAAATGGAGAGAGGAGAGAGTGTCCTCAGAAAATGCTTTATTGAGATTAGACAGATGGAAAGCTGATGGGTATTAATTCCAACATGAATGATGTGGGATGTGAATCTAAGTAAAATTTGAGGAAGGCACCATCCTTCAAAAGAAATGCAAGACCTACTGAAAGGAAAT
Organism: Neogale vison; assembly: GCF_020171115.1. Lineage (NCBI taxonomy): Eukaryota > Metazoa > Chordata > Mammalia > Carnivora > Mustelidae > Neogale > Neogale vison. Next base: position 47,399,965 of record NC_058097.1, on the reverse strand, counting down.
GTAAGGAACTCTTTCCCATGTGGGGAGGGATTTGGAGGTGGCTCCCTTTAGTCACTGCAAAGGCACAGGCAGCTCTTGCTGAATGTCATCTGATGAATATATGTAATGGGGAAAAGAAATGGAAAACGTGGGTTTCTCAGGAGTAGGGAAGTCCTCTTTTATCTTGTTGATTTAATCGACCTCCTCGTCTTCCTGAGGACTAGTACTGTTGGAGTCAGTGATTACTGTACTATCCCTGCCCAGATCCGTGACAAGTCATGGAGGAGGTTGTTGAAGGATGCAATCATGTGGGCAGCTTTAAGATGTCACTCAGTAGAATAGATGTTTGAGATGAAGAAGCCTTCTGGACAGTGGATTAGGCCAGATCAGCAAGGCATGTGCTGTGATTGCTCCCTTATTTCTTATGTGGATCACGCCAGTCAAGGTTAGATCCAGTGTGGCTGGGTGATCCTTCAGGGAAGCTGCTTCACTGCTGTGTGGTACCTTCCTTCTTTCTTCAGCATGGTAGTAAGTGTAGTTCTAGGCTCTGCCTCTTTCCATGGCATGGATTTGTTGGAGTAGCAGTTCAGCAGTGAGAGGTAGAATTTCTGCCTGTAAAAGTCCAGCCCAAGTGTTGCAAGATGGGATGCAGATCAGAAGCACTGATATCCATTGCTGTCCACAAAACAACTTCAGGTACACAAACAGAAGTAGGATCACACACCCTCTCAGAGTCCATGACTTATAAGCAGAAGAGGACTAGTCCTCACCAAAATGAGGTTACGATACAATTCAAGTAACAAATTTCTTTGGTTTCATCACATGCCATATTATTTACAGTGAGATCTTCCCAGTCAGATGCCTTATTTCTCTACAATGCAAACTGAAAGCACCATATTCAAGAAGGATTTCGCTTTTTCCTTACCCTTCTCTCTCTGCCTGCCTCCCTGCCTACCTGCGGTCTCTCCCTGTCAAATCAATCAATCAATCAATCAATCAATCAAATCTTTTTTTAAAAAGCTGATTTTATTTGACAGGGAACATAAGCAGGGGGAGAGGGAGCAGTAGCCTTGCCACCGAGCAGGAAGCCCAATGTGGTGCTTGATCCCAGGGCCCTGGGATAATGACCTGAGCTGAGGGCAGATGCTCAGTGACTGAGCCACACAGGGACCGCCATAGAACAGACTCCTAACTGTCGAGAACAACCTAAGGGTAGTTGGATAAGAAGTGGGTTAGAGGGTTGGGTGCAATGGGAGATGGGTTAAGTAGCACACCGTGATGACCTCTGGGTGTTGTATATAAGTGGAGAATAGAAATTCTCCAGCTGAAACTTATACTATGTGCAAATGAAGTGGAATCCAAAGAAAACTTGGAGCTACAGAAAAGTAACTTAAGGACAGAAAATTGTTTCTTGGTGAAAAGATGAGACATAGAAACAAAACACTCACTTTTAGCCCAGAAGACTGACTTACAGCCTGCATAGTTAGGATAAGGATTTAGCAAGTGCCGATAAGTGCTGGTTGCTACATTCTTAAAGGCTTTCATGACTCTGTCCATTCACCAATAAGCAATATGGAACTTGATAGGGTTTTGGAATATAGGTGAGGTTCAGTGGGGTGGAATCTGGAACTGATGACCAAGAAAGAATTCTTGAGATGTCTTTGTTTAAAATTGGTGGTTTCTTAAAGCACCGGGACAGGACCCCTAAGCAGAAAGAGCTGCTCATTTTCCTGACTTGTCACTGATTATATAATTGGGAGCTGGGGAGTTGAGGACAAACGGGGGTCCAGAAGGACTGTCATATGTGAAAGAAGACTCTCAAGAGAATGGGGACCTGGTTATTGTCAAGCAAAGGCTGTTTTTCCCTCCAGTGAGCTACGGATATGAAGACAGTCACCAACTTCCTGGAGGACTGTTGTATTCTATCACACATCCTTTTGATTTGGTTTCAGGTTTAGAAGAAATTTAATTTTACGTACCTTTCCTTCTGCCTCAGCCTCCCTCAATTTTGTGGAGGGGAGGGTGATGTTAGGGCCTCAGGAAACTGAGTTAATGGGTCTTTGGAAGTTAGGCTATAGATATGATAAGAAAGCTTCTTCCTTGTAAATCACTAGGACGTGTGTCAACTGAGGAAGAAAACTGTCCTGTAGTGATAAGGAAAACCTGTGTTCCAAGATGGCTGACCCAGGGAGCTAAGCAGGCTCAACTTCTGCCCCCGGGCTCTTCTGGGTTCTCCTCTCTGCCCTGCTTCTCGAAGGGGCCAAAAGTACCAAGTATGCAGAAATAGGAGGTACAAATTGCCTTCTTTGTCTGTGATACATACCAAGAATCGATTAGATGGAGGACCTTGATCAGAAAGACTGTTGACACCAAAGATTAACTTTTTACATCCTCAAGAGTTGTCTAGGGGAGGAGGGGCAAAGCATTATTCGGTGTAGATTTCATCTTTCCATTCTTCTGTTAGTTTATGACTCCTGTTTGCAATTCTAAATCGCTCCCTCCTTTTTTTTTTTAAAGATTTTATTTATTTATTTGACAGAGAGAGATCACAAGTAGGCAGAGAGGCAGGCAGAGAGAGAGAGAGAGAGAGAGAGAGAAGCAGGCCCCCCGCTGAGCAGAGGGCCTGATGTGGGACTCGATCCCAGGACCCTGAGATCATGACCTGAGCCAAAGGCAGACTCCCTCCTTTTTTTAAGTCACGGTGGCATGCGAGCTTCCATTGCCTGTCTTTGAGCCTCATGTCTTTCAGGCTCTCATAATTAGGATTTTTTTTTTTTTTTCTCATGAATCTGTCTTATCTCATTTCAAGTATTTGACAAACCAAGGAATGGAGAATGGAGTGAGGAGAATAAATTTTCCTCTCCTCACATTCATTCTGTTGTGTGAACTGACCTCCTCACTTCAGCCTGTAAGGGCCTACTTAGCAAGAGGCTTCCATTAAGGTTAAACAATAACCTTGTTGTTTAACCCTTAAACTGTCCCTGCTCCCTTTCCCCCAGGGGACTTACTTAAAAACAAGTCCCAGAAACCAGCCCCAGGTAACAAAGCTCAAATACCAGGGTGGGTCAGGCCAGTTGGAGACATCTGATCAGTGGGGTGATTCATACTATCTTCCTAATTACCAAGGAGTATGGGCCCTGCCCTTTGAGCACCTTTTGGGCATGAATTCTGACCAAGGTGATAGGCTGGTTCAAATGTCCACTATGGTAAATTGTCATTCAATTCGTCACCTTGAATGTCTGTGCAGCTTTCTCTATGTGCTACAGTCTCACTGGCCACCTGTGTATGGACTGGCCCAACTGCATGGCCTTTGCCCTTAAAAGCTAGTCTGTGAAACAGAGAAAGGTTGCCTTCTCTTGTAAGGGGTGTGTCCCCGAATATTTGGCCTGATTCTTGATGTTTGTTATGGAACAAAGCTTTGCTTGACCTTTGCTTTATATCAATCTCGCTCGTTTAATCAGAGACCCATTTTTGGGGGGACCTAACAAGCCCCAGAACAGGATGTGCAGACAGAGCTTGGGATCAAGGGCAGCCATAGCTTTGGATCAAGGGCAGCCATAGCTTTGCCAGCCAAGTAGGCCTCAGCAGGTTGGGGCCATGAAAACTGCAGCCCACCCAGAGGAAGGGGCCAAGGTTTTGTAGGGAGATGCTGGATAATGGCCGATTTCCAGAGGAATTGTGTCTGTGCTGCCAGCCCCGTTGACCATGCTGTCAGGGTGGAATCTGGTTCCTGAAATGAGGGGATGAGATGAGAAGAGGGGAGGTTTACAGAAGAGAAGGAAAGAAAGTTGCTTAGCTTGTACTGGAGTTTCGCTGAAACTTTAAGTCAGCCATTTGGATTTTTTTTTTTTTTTTAAGATTTTATTTATTTATTTGGAAGACAGAGATCACAAGTAGGCAGAGAGGCAAGCAGAGAGAGAGAGGAGGAAGCAGGCTCCCTGCTGAGCAGAGAGCCCGATGCAGGACTTGATCCCAAGACCCTGAGATCATGACCTGAGCCAAAGGGAGAGGCTTTAACCCACTGAGTCACCCAGGCGCCCCAGCCATTTGGATTTTTGTTTAACTTGATACTTTTAAGTGGTTTCCTTTTTAGGCACCAGAACAAGTGTAGTAAGACCTTTTCCTATTTCATGTTGGGTCCATGGTAGAAGGAGCAAGACTGATACAAAGCGAAGGTCAAGCAAAGCTTTATTTTGTGCCAAGCATCGAGAATCAAACTGACTGGCCAGGGCCATATCTTGTAAAGAGGTGACCCCTCCTAGACGCACTAACTTTTATAGAGCAAAAGCCATGTGGTCGAGCCTGGCCACACACAGGTGGCCAATTGAATTAGAATTTACCCTATACTAGTTATTTGAACTAGCCTATCACTCTGGTCAGAATTGGCACCCAAAAGTCAGGGCCCACATTCTTGGGTGGTTAGGGAGGTGCTTTCCTGATTGGATGTCTCCACCAGGCTTGGCTCATCCTTGTATTCTGGGCTCTGTTTTCAGGGGCTGGTCAGTCATATTTTTCTGGTTTCCCAGACTTGTTTCTAAGTAAGTTCCTCTGCGGAGGGGGCAGGGTCAATCTAAGTTTACTGCATAAACAAGAAAATGGCTCGCTCTGGCTAAGCAGGCCCTTACATTCCCCCCTTTTCTTTGGAGATTAGTCAAACCCTTGACTTTTTACCCAGTTTTATGTTCTTCTGTTGTAAGTGGTTATATTGAACATGTACAACTAACATTTTTATTGCTCTAATTTTCTTTTGTACAAATGACATTAGGGCGTTTATAATGCAGGGACCAAGAAGTAACATTAGTAATTATAAAACCAGGGGCCTGCAATTTGTGATTTTAGTGAAGTCGTCCATGGAGACCAGTTGAACAAACTTTTATAGTATCCCTATTGTGCACAATAGTACTCTGGTGGGCCCCCAGGTCCTTTCCCCCCACTGCATTGGGAAGGCCCAGTGTTAGGCCACATGTAGAACTGTAAGGCATCTAAACAGGGGTTAATGGGTGCCAACTGGCATAAGGTTACATTAAATTGCACAGTCAGCTGATGAGTTAGCCATTCACCGCTTTGTATAACCTTTTCCACTTCTCCTACTTCCATTTGTTTAATTTCCCACCTATACTTTTCTGTCTTATGAGGTGACTTAGAAGCTCTTACAAAAACAGGTAACAATTGGAGCAACAATGAACTCATAGTTTTTTGAGTCTTAGCTTTACTCCATGATCAGCGGGGTCCATCAGCAGCAGCTTCTATCTCTGGTTGGCGTCCTCATCTCGTTTGACATGACCCGCATGAATCCAGGCCCGGATGGCTTTTACTTTCACTGCTGTGGGGGTGGTCAGGATGACAGTAAAGGTCCCTTCCAGCGAGGCACAAGTTTTCCACTTGGCGGTGGTGCATACAAACCAAGTCCCCGGGTTGGTAAAGATGTGGTTCCACCTCCAACTCTGTCTCAGTGTGGGCAGTTCATATCCCTGCATGGGTTCTTTTTAAGACAAACTGTAATGCTTGCTGTGACTGGAGTACAGAGTGATCAGTCATTTTTGTTAGGGCAACCTCTTGTAGCTGAGGGCAGAGCGGGTGGGGGTGTTTCCCAAACATTATTTCAAATGGGATCACTTGTTTAAATAGGGTGTACATCATCCCATGAGGAGGTTGAAAGAGGAGAACCACCCATCCACCACCAGCCTCCAGAATTAGCTTTGTCAAAGACTGTTTAAGAGTCTAGTTCATTCTCTCTACTTGCCCGGAACTCTGGGGCTGGTAGGCACAGTGTAGTTTTCAATTATTGCCCACAGCCTTTTCCAATGCCTGTGAGACTGAACTCACAAATGCAGGGCCATTGTCTGACCCAATCGCAAGAGGTAATTCAAACCTCTAGTAGCTTTTGGCTACCACTCCTGCCATCTCATATTTGGCAGAAAAAGCCTCTACTAGCCTGAAAAGGTATCCACAAAAACTAACACTTACTTGTGTCCATATTTTCCCAGTTTCATCTCTGTAAAATCCATTTCCCAATAAATTCCTGGTTCCTTACCTCTTTCTCTTTTCCCTCTTCCCATTCTAGTTCTTACCGCATTTACCGCCTGATATTGAGAACATCTATCAACCACATCCTGAATCATACGCCATGATTTAGAAACCTGAAACTGCTTGCCCATAAGCTCCTTAAGCTTGCGTGTCCTGAAATGAGTGCCCTGATGTGTTTGGCTTACTAATTTCTTCCTAGTCTTAGCCCAGACCCCTTCATAGTCTAGTTTAACCCATTTTGTAAATATTTTAAATCTTCCTCTGAAGTTTACCTCAAGTTGTCTAGCTTAGGCAAATAAACATTTAAAGACAACCAAATCTAGAATTTAACATCCATAAAGGCGTGTTATTAAAACATAATTTTTCTCTCTAAAATAACTCTCATTTCCAGAGATAGCCAAATCAGGACTAATTAATTTGAAAAACAAGTCCAATAATTGTTTTAGGACTTTAGGCCAAACTTGGCCTAATTATTTACATAATCTCAGCAAGAACAGTGAGTGTGATCATATAGACCTTTAATTTAATTTATTTTATTTTTTTAAAGATTTTATTTATTTATTTGACAGAGAGAGATCACAAGTAGGCAGAGAGGCAGGCAGAGAGAGGAGGAAGCAGGCTCCCCACTGAGCAGAGAGCCCGATACGGGACTCAATCCCAGGACCCTGAGATCATGACCTGAGCCGAAGGCAGCGGCTTAACCCACTGAGCCACCCAGGTGCCCCCATATAGACCTTTTAGAATCTGCTTTGCTGGAATTTCTTATAAGGAATCTCTAGGTTGAACTTTTCGTAGCCTCTCCAGGCCAGAAGCCAAGCCATGTACTTGGCATCAGACATGCCTGCAATACCTGTCGATTTGGGCGAATTCCTCTTCCTGAGGTTCCTGTGCCTGCCAGGAAGTAACATTCTTTACTCACCTGGTGAAGCTGCTGGGAATTCTGTAAGCAAAGTATCAGGCCAACAGTTCCAAAGGACTTTACGGCTCCAGGTTTCATAAAGTCAGCCTTAGTTCCTTTAAACTGTTTGGTCATATCTGAGTCTTTTCAAATATGACATTCCAGTCAAAGCCTTGGTAAAATGACCAGTTTCCAATGCTGTCCTGTTACATGGAGAATAGATTCTTATTGAATTTATGCAAATGACTGATTGCCATGGAGGAATAATACTTACTGAGACCTTTTGGTTTCAGAGGGTTCAGATAGACAGAAAAATCAAATTCCCTGATTCGTTTGCAAATAAATATTTTTCCATTTCTGTACATCACAGATATCTTAAGAAAAAAGTTTTCTTGATCTGAAAGAACAAACATTAGAGAACCAGCAATGTCTAAAATAACTGATATGACACTATAATATTTTAGCTCATTTAGTCCCATATTGCTAATTCTGGTTTAGTCCAAATGCAGCTTTTACTTCTGGAAGTTCTTACCCATTTCAGTTCCCAGGTTTTTAACATATCAAAGACCTGTATTTGTCCTGAAATTCTTCCCATATGAATTTCCTTTAAGGCAGAATTTATCTTACAAGATAATTAAAACAATTACAAATGACAAAAACTCAGAATAGATATGGTAAAGAGCTGATGAGATGAGAATTTACAATTTAACTGGCAAGAAAATCAGGTTACTTCTGTGACACGTAACATTTCCATAATCACAATATCAAGTGATGATCTATCAACATATTAGAACTTTAGGAAATGCATAGAATCTTTAGATTAGTTATAGCATTTTCCCAAATGTAACCCAAAGTTTATCGTTGGTTTAAATCTTGTCAACAATTGCTAAAACCTTAGAAAGTTTTAAAACACATGCCTAAATATAATTAGGGATGTTAAACACTTAATAAAACAAAACATAGGAACTGAATTTTCTGGGCAGGCAAAGAGAAAACCATTTACACTTTTTAACAGATCAATTAACTAAGAAAACTTTGCCCTTTTAAACAGAGAGAAAACCAGCTTTTCTATACCAGTGTCTTTTACTTTTTTTTTTTTTTTTTTTTAAGTGTGCAGTCTTAAGGTACGAGTTTTCTGGGTTTCCCTCCCATCGTGAATGATGTCGGGGGAGGGGGATCTTTCAGATGCTGTCCTGCTCGCATCCCTCATGGGAATTTAGGAGCGTCTTAGCTAAGGTCTGTCCGTATAAACCCCGGACCAGGCTACTCCGTGGAGTAGATGACCGTTATGCCATATGAAGTCCCGTGAGACTCAGGGTCCAGCCCACTCAGACTCCATAGCCGAAGTGATGGAGCCATATGGACACATTCACACAGTCAGGCATTCTTCAGATTCAAACAGGTTGGATTCCCTCCCATTTTGGGTATCCCTGGCTACTGGGAGGTGATCAGTCTCCCCTTTCACTCTTTACAAATAAGAGTGAGTTTCTATGGTTACAGGCAATGGGGGATGGTAATAGGGTGTTTTTGCAGTCCCTCAAGGTTGGGCTGCTTTCTTAATCTCTCAAGGCCAAATGGCCCTTTCTCTTGGAAGTATAATTTATGTGGAGGCATGTCTAAGAGTGCTAAATCACCTTGGAGGCTGTTTTTCTTTCTTTTTTATTTAAATGGGATCAGGCATCTGGTCTTTTTTCCCTTTTTTTTTTTTTCCTTAGTCTGTCCTGACCATACCTAAAATTCCTTTTCTGAAGATTTTCCTTCACAACCCTTCTACAACTTTCCTTTGCATTCAGGTTTTGTCCCAAGCCATTTTTTTTTAAAGATTTTATTTATTTATTTCACAGAGAGAGATCACAAGCAGATAGAGAGGCAGGCAGAGAGAGAGAGAGAGAGAGAGAGAGAGAAGCAGGCTCCCCGCTGAGCAGAGAACCCGATGCGGGACTCGATCCCAGGACCCTGAGATCATGACCCGAGCCGAAGGCAGTGGCCCAACCCACTGAGCCACCGAGGCACCCCCAAGCCATTTTTTTTAAACAACCATTTCACTTAGGACAAAATTACCTTTTTTTTTTGCTTTCAACAAAATGTACTCCCATTTCTTAAATCTTTCTTACATATCTTTTACTTTCCTACATACAGAGTTGTTTCCCTTATTTCCATCAGTCTTAGTTACACTAAGCAGAACTTTGTACTCTTAGAAACACCTTAATCTCTAGTGAAGACTAAGTATTAACCAATTGTGAGTTGTTACAACAGAATTCTTCAGATGGCAAATTTATTAATCAGTTAAGCGCAAAACATGTTTACCAACAGATTTCAAAAGCTCAAACCTAGTTCCAGCAACCAGCGTCTAGCATTTTATCCCATTTGGTTTAACGTTTCAGGTTAGCAAAGACTTTGAAAGCTATCGCAGCAACTACCCATTAAAACTTTGAGACAGACAATTAACCATCAGTTTAGTCATTTCTTTGCTAACAAATTTTAAGAAATAACACGAGCTTACTTGACATTAAGTAAACTCTGAAGTTTCACATTTACTGCTGATAACTTAAAAGACATGTATATCTTAATTAAAACAACAAACTTAACTTAGTTAAAATACTGATTTACGTTCCACCTGGGCCCACTCCACTTTGAATGTTTACCTGAGACATGGGTGGGAGGATCTGGAGTGGGGGGGTGTTAGGTCCAGGGGCTGCTCTTCTTGCTCCTTGACAGTGAAGAGAGAAGGAGCCGTGGTGCATGATCTAGAGGCTAGTCATGCAGGCTGCACGCATGTTTGTGCAGAAACATGAGAAGGAGGAGAGAGAAGAAACAAAATGCTGCCAGAAGGCAGAGAAAGGATTCCCGGTTTTAGAGCTTATCAACTCCAACAGAGGAGCAGACACCATGATTTCCCGCCAGCAAGGGGGAGGGGGCTAGGCAGTCCACATCGGGCCAGAGAGGGCAAGGAACTTCCCCAAAACAAAGGAAGTTTCGACAGCTGATTGGGAATATTCCTTAAAGTCTCTGTCTCAAGTTAGACTAACCCCAGTTGGCTCCAGTTATAGCCAGCCATTAACACAAGAAATGAGTAAGGGAGAAACCCCACATCTATTAGGAGGAACGGAGAGATGAAAGAGTCCCCTCACTCTCTGCTTGCCCCATTTCTTTAAACACAACAAACAACACAACAGACAACGAAAAGACAAGACAAAGACAGCCACAGACCCAGCAGCCCTTCTTAGATCAGATGCCAAACCCAAAGATGTGCAAGATATAATCCCAGCTTAAAAACGTAAACTGCCACTGTAGGAAATTTTCTCGGTTCCCTATGAGCATCCATAGACCCAGTGGGGAATTTTCTTGGTTCCTTATGAGCATCCGTAGACCCAGCGGTTGCTGGGGATTTTCTTGGTCCCCTAGACACGCTCACTGGTGGGGATTTTCTCAGTTCTCTAGATGCACTCGCTGGTGGGGATTTTCTCAGTCACCTGATTGCCCGGGAAGGCTCATACCCGCTGGAAATCCCCCCTGCCGAGGGATGGGGCATCCCCGCATCCACTCCAGCCCTGGGGAGCAATGCTGAGTCCAGCTTCTCCCCGGTGGGCTTTACCCTGCATCTCTGCAATCAGACAGACAGACAGACAGGATCTTAAGGGGTCTTGAGATCTTACCTCTGGAGGCTTTTCGCAGAAATTCTCATGCTGACTCAGTTCTCGTCATTGATCACGGGTGAGCCCCCAATGTTGGGTCCATGGTCAAAGGAGCGAGACTAATACAAAGCGAAGGTCAAGCAAAGCTTTATTTCATGCCAAGCACTGAGAATCAGATTGACCAGTAGGGCCATCTCTTGCAAAGAGGCGACCCTTCCCAGCCTCACAAACTAACTTTTATAGAGCAAAAGCCATGTGGTCGAGCCTGGCCACACACAGGTGGCCAATTGAATTAGAATTTACCCTATACTAGTTATTTGAACTAGCCTATCACTCTGGTCAGAATTGGCACCCAAAAGTCAGGGCCCACATTCTTGGGTGGTTAGGGAGGTGCTTTCCTGATTGGATGCCTCCATCTGGCTTGGCTCATCCTTGTATTCTGGGCTCTGTTTTCAGGGGCTGGTCAGTCATATTTTTCTGGTTTCCCAGACTTGTTTCTAAGTAAGTTCCTCTGTGGAGGGGGCAGGGTCAATCTAAGTTTACTGCATAAGCAACAAAATGGCTCGCTCAGGCTAAGCAGGCCCTTACATTTTACAGTTGAGAAAGCACTCAATATTTTCTAGAATGCATAAAATAAAAAGTGTAGCCTCAAATTTCAGTGAGAATGCTGAGAATTAGAGTTCTCATATTGGGGCGCCTGGGTGGCTCAGTAGGTGAAGCTTCTGCCTGCAGCTCAGGTCATGATCCCAGGGTCCTGGGATGGAGCCCTGCATCAGGCTCTATGCTCAGCGGGGAGCCTGCTTCCTCCTCTCTCTCTGCCTGCTGCTCTGCCTACTTGGAATCCGACATATTAAAAAAAAAAAAAAAAGAATTCTCATATTGCTGATTGAAGGGTAAAAACATACATTCACTTTGGAAAATTGTGTGGCAGGTAGTTATGGAAATAAACATTTACCTATGGAAGGGGAGCAATTTGTCACCCTCAAATGTGTCTTCTTGGTCTCAAGATTATTTTAGAATGGTATTTTATTTTATTTTTTTTAAAAGATTTTATTTATTTACTTGACAGAGAGAGATCACAAGTAGGCAGAGAGGCAGGCAGACAGAGAGAGGAGGAAGCAGGCTCCTTGCTGAGCAGACAGCCTGATGCGGGACTCGATCCCAGGACCCTGAGATCAGGACCTGAGCTGAAGGCAGCGGCTTAACCCACTGAGCCACCCAGGCGCCCCAGGTATTTTAAAGAAACAGCAAATAAAGGAAAAGCTCTGAAACGCTGTGTTTACTTTGAAAGAGACATTTGCATTTATATGGGAATGTTTGGTCTGTCAAGTGTCTCCCTCTGGTTGCGGAAAAAGGGAGAAGGAGGCAGTCTCTGGAAACTCCTGTTGTGGAGAAGGCAGGGCTCAAACTGTGCTCTCCGCCCCAGCCTTGGTTCCCCTGCTCTGCGTGGTGTCCTCCCAGATGCTTCCCTATAGGATCAGGTTGGAAGATTCAAAAGGATCCGATCTGTTGGCCTCCCCCTCTGAGTCTGTGTTTCAGTTTGGGTGGAGACAAAATTGTTGTGTTAATTATAGGCTCCAGGTGATCCTCAGTGAGGCCGGCGTGAGCACGAGGGCTTCGGCTTATTTTATGAGTGGAGAGAGGGCTTTGGCTCCTGGAGGGGTAAGAGGGGCTCTGGTCTGTGAGTCTGCACGGTCAGGTCCGTGGAGAACAGGGTTCCTACACTGAAGCCGAATTTGTTGGCGTCTGTGGGAGGGGCGACCCCCCTGAAAGCAGAGAAGGAAAAGGCAGGGATTGCTCTCCCATCAGGAGCCTCACTGTTTCTGAATAGCTCCTGACACAAAGGCTAGGAATTTGGGCCTTTTCTGCATTTTAGGATCCTGCCGGTAGCTGAGCCATTTTCAGGTGAAGAGTCTCCATTGGCGATGTTAAAAGCAGTTCTGGGGGCACCTGGGTGGTCAGTGGGTTAAGCCGCTGCCTTCGCTGCCTTCGGCTCAGGTCATGATCTCAGGGTCCTGGGATCGAGCCCCGCATCGGGCTCTCCACTCAGCGGGGAGCCTGCTTCCTCCTCTTTCTGTCTGCCTCTCTGCCTACTTGTGATCTCTATCAAATAAATAAATAAAATCTAAAAAAAAAAAAAAAAAGAAAAGAAATTGTTTCTTAAAGTAGTCGTCATGACAAGTTTCTATTCTGTCACTTTTCCTTTGGGTGTAACCACTTTCTAAATGTCTGGATGTGTCCTTGAATGTACAATGGCAGATCAGTGCTGGGTGAATCAGTTCTTGTTTCCCTCATTCTTCTCAGGTTTGACCCCTGCTATGAACACTGCTTTAGGGTCTCTCTGCATAATGACCTCTGTGTCATTTTAGAGTGACTCTAGGTCAGAACACCTTGGTGAAAACTTGATCCCTTGTATGTCAAGGATGCTTGACAAAATATTCCTATAAAAATAGAATAATGTATTTGTTCTCTGAGATGGTTATTACACATTTTCCCTTAATTTATGAACAACTGTTAGGAGCTCTCTAGAAACTAGGAAATTGTGAGAAAGGATTGTTGTTGTCTTTCTTGCTTTGCCAGTAGAATCTATAATTGGTATAAAACCCACACAGGCATGCTTGGGTGGCTCAGTCGGTGAACTGCCCGACTTTGGCTTGGGTCATGGTGCCATGAGTCCTGGGATGGAGCCCTGTGTTGGGTTCCCTGCTCAGGTGGGAGTCTGCTTATCCCTCTCCCTTTGCTACCAGCCCTCTATTCTCCCCCCAGCCTTGTTATTTCTTGTGTGAGTGCGCTCTCTCTCTCTCTGTCTCTGTCAAATAAAAAAAAAAAAAAAAGAAAAGAAAACCAGTTTAAACAAACAAACAAACAAACACACATTTCTATTCCTTGTCCTCCAAGAATTCCTCCTTGGAGTTCTACCTCTTTGTTATTCCAAAATGTATCCCTTGGCAGTTGGGCTATTGCTCTCTTAGAAATGCAGACTCGCATCCCAACCCAGTTCTCCAGAACAGAATTTGCATGTATATAAGATCTCCCCTGCCCACTTAGAATTTAATAAGCACATTTGTAACCTACTAAAACATCCTACCTAAGAAGCAGACACTACTTACACTGTATGATGTTAACATGATATAAAAAAAGATGTATGCCTGTGTTGATGCCTCTGTTTAACAAGTTATTTTGGATGAACACAGTATTTATACTGATTTTGTGGATCCTGTGTTGTTCTCTTACCTCAAAGCCAGAGAATACATTAGCACCTATTATTGGGTTAATAATTATCTTCCTGTACAAAGGAGGATAGTCTATGAAGGCAGAACAAGTTGTCCTAATAAAATGGGACTAACATGGGTTCACCGCTTGGTGAATCACAGAAAGTACACAGGGATGAGGCAATGGTAGTCACACAGTGGAAATTTGATTTGCCAAAAAAAAAAAAAAAAAAAGTGGGGGGCCTCACAGGGAATAAGTTCCAAATAAGACACTGACAGAGCAAGGGGGAAGGATTTCCTGTTACTTGGGGTTAGGGTGGATGTTCAGAAAGTGGTCTGATCTTGTGCAGAGTTGGGCAAAAGGTGACACAAGAGTCTCAAGAAAAAACTTCTCAGGCCTCTGGGGGGCTCAGTCATTAAGCATCTGCCTTCATCTTGGGTCATGATCCCAGAGTCCTGGGATTGATCCCCACATCGGGCTCCCTGTTCCATGGGGAGCCTACTTCTCCCTCTCCCACTCTCCCTGCCTGTGTTCCCTCTCTTGCTGTCTCTCTCTGTCAAATAAATAAAATCTTAAAGAAAAAAAAATAGAAACCACTTCTGTACATACTCTGTATGTTATGTACATAATCTTTGAGTTCCTTTTTGAGTAGAGATTTTAATACTAAAATAAAGGGAACTGTATAGATCACTCCATGGGTTACTCCTTGGTGCATCTGCTTAGGTGTGAGTCTAGGGTTAAGCTCAAATTGGGCCAGCCTAAGCTCTTCCTCAGGACAGCTCTTACTTTTGTTGGATAATTTCCATTTGTTTTGCAGGAGTTGGGGGGTTTTTGAATGAGGTAAAAGATAAGGTGGAAACACGAGGGTAAGTAAAATATGGGACAGAGATTAGAGGGTACAAACAGGTAACTGGAGAAAGTCAGGTCTTGGGTCTAGCTGGTGACATTAACTCCTATCATCTTGGGGACCATCATGAACTCTGCCAGTGGCCACTTGGTGACTGTGGTATTTATTGCAGGGACAGCTGACCTTCAGGGATGTGGCCATAGAATTCTCTGAGGAGGAGTGGGGATGCCTGACCCACACTCAGTGGCAACTGTACAGGGATGTGATGTTAGAGAATTACGGACACCTTGTCTTCTTGGGTGAAAATAAGTCCTTCCAGATTTCCAAACCCCACTCTGGGTTTTGTTCCTTCCTGTGAAGACTGTGTCTTGGAAGACTCCTGTGTGAGTGACTGGAATTCAGATCCAGGCAAAAAGGGAAATAAGTTGGGGTTTGTAAATGGAGAGAGAAATTTTCCTGATGTGTCCTTTTCAGCTCTCGCTTTCCCTTCTTCATCACTTCTGTAGATTCCTGGTCATTCTAAACACTGAGTGGCATAAAATGGTGCTGCCCACTTCTTCTACTCCAGTTTCCACCCACTGTTGTATAGGTGGTACCTGGAAGTGGAGGTAAGGACATGAACGTTGGAAGTACCTCCTGTGTGTTCTTTTTTTTTTTTTTTAAGATTTTATTTATTTATTTGACAGAGAGATCACAAGCAGATGGAGAGGCAGGCAGAGAGGGAGATAGAGGGAAGCAGGCTCCCTGCTGAGCAGAGAGCCTGATGTGGGACTCGATCCCAGGATCCCGAGATCATGACCTGAGCCGACGGCAGTGGCTTAACCCACTGAGCCACCCAGGCGCCCACCTCCTGTGTGTTCTAAAGGGTCTGTTGAGCAACAGGATGTGGGAAATGTTTTTCTAGAATTCTGCAATTCCCTCTCTTCTCTACCGAGCACAACTGTGATTGAAAGAATCTCTAGTGATACTCAATTTCTTTTTAAATAAAAAACAGGCCTCATTATATCCAAGCCAGACTTTGTCTCCTTTTTAGAACAAAAGCAGCAGCTCTGGGATGTGATAAGAAAGGAGATAGTAGTCATCCATCCAGGTAGGTGGGAATGAATGAAGTGGGTGACAGAGGTTACGTCCAAACGTGAAGGAGGATGATGGACCTTAAAGTGTGGTTTGAGTCAATTTCCTTGAATGAAGATTAGTTTGGGAAGCCTGGTGGTGTTGGTCTCCCTGTCACTGAGGGACATCTGCTATCCAAGATTATCAGGCTGTTACATTCTCTAGGGATTCTCCTTCAGCTCAAGTGCTTGTCCACTGCATCCACAGTGAGGGCCAGACAACTGCCCTGTGAGTGGGAGGGCCTCCGTGACCTGAGAGCTTCTCCACTGCTATGAGGGACCCAGGGAAGTCAACTTATTTCTAAAAACCTTAGTGTTGAGCCCTTTGTGAGTTCTGTTGTGCCTCGTGTGAGATGCATGTGAGGGTAGTGGTGGGCATAATGAGATTTGGTTCAGAAATGCTGGGAACACTGGAGACAGACATCCCATGTTTTTGGATGTCTGTGTGCTTTCCAATGTGATGGAGGCTTTCATCTGAATTATACAAAATTGAGACTCAGTAGCATTATCAGATCAGAAAGTACCTCCCTGAAATGACAAGGTCTAATCCTTTACTCCCATTCAAAAGTTGGTTTTACTTCATATGAACTTGATCCTGGTATCTCCCCTGCCAGGTAAGTTTTGTATGAACTAATAGTAGAAATTATTCCAATCTGTATTCCATTTTTCAGTGGTGAAGTAATGTAATGTATCTGTTTGTTTCCCATACCTAAATAATGGCCCGGGGTGGGGGGGCTAGGACATTTGGAACTCAACATTTGTAGCCTATAATACAGTCTCAGTTGTTGCCTTATTTATTAATAATTGCATAATTTCATTTTATATAAAGTTATTGTGACTTTGCCATGTTTGTTTTTATTTTTTAATTATTTGTGGTTGAGATTCATTTCTTTTTTTTTTTTTTAAGACTTTATTTATTTACTTGGCAGACAGAGATCAGAGAGGCAGAGAAAGAGAGGAGGATGCAGGCTCCCCATTGAACAGAGAGCCCGATGCGGGACTTGATCCCACGACCCTGGGATTATGACCTGAGCCGAAGGCAGAGGCTTAACCCACTGAGCCACCCAGGTGCCCCAAGATTCATTTCTGATGTTTCTTTAGATCCCAAAACCTGATAGGACATGGGCATGTGCTTTATAAGAAGTGAGGTAGATAATTAGTACAGTCCCCATGTTTAAGAAAAACTTGTGTTTATAACTGTAGTTTTACTTCAGGGAAGATCAATCATTAGATTTTTGTTCTGCTCTCCTCAAAATATACATGAATTTATCCAAATACTTATGTAAACTCTTTGTCAGTATATTTTAGAGTGTTGGTGGTATTGTTCATCTGGAAATGAAAGGATTTTGCTTGCTCTTCTACAGAATGAATTATACATTCTGCATCAAAAGAGGACTCTATTAATAACATGATACATTTTTAATGTCTTCTAAGTCCTTATTGGTAAAAATTTTCATTAGATGTTTTTCTGGTTGATATTAATGACTATTCATTGCAATTAAGACATGTCATAATTCCAGTGCTTGTTTTTTATGGGGTCACAGTCACAGTTTAAAAACACAGTTACACGGTGGTTTTCCTTTTAAATAACTCATCCATTTTTATGTAAAATGCTTTGGATTAAATTTGGACTTACTCTGGTTTTGCAATTCCATGATCGTGTGCTTCTTTTTGTCTTGGACTTCCCATATCACAAAGTCGTTTGGGTTTCGTCTTTACCTGTGTGTTTTATTATAGGGTGACAACTTTTAACTCAATAGATTTTAAGACAATGTGAGTTTACCTCAAACCTAAATCACTTTTAGGCCCTTTGCCAATAAAATTATATATGCATTGGTCTGTATCAATATTACACATACATACTGTGTTACTCCTCTTGTGTAGTTCGTTGGTAAGTGGTCAGTGTATGTTGTATCATGCCTATGGAGTTGTCATAATAATAGAATTCATTTCATCATCTATTGGTGAATTTATATTTTCCTTGCATGAGAGAAACACTTTTTTGAACTGAAAGTAATTTTTTTAGAGATTTTATTTATGGGGCGCCTGGGTGGCTTAGTGGGTTAAGCCTCTGCCTTTGGCTCAGGTCATGATCTCAGGGTCCTGGGATCGAGTCCCACATCGGGCTCTCTGCTCAGCAGGGAGCCTGCTTCTTCCTCTCTCTTTCTCTGCCTGCCTCTCTGCCTACTTGTGATCTCTGTGTGTCAGATAAATAAATAAAATCTTTTAAAAATATATTTATTTATTTGACCGTGAGAGAGAGATCACAAGTAGGGAGAGAGGCAGGCAGAGAGAGAGAGGGAAGAAGTCTCCCCGCTGAACAGAGCCTGATGCAGGGCTGGATCCCAAGACCCTGAGATCACCACCCTAGTTGAAAGCAGAGGGTTAACCAACTGAGCCACCCAGGCTCCCTAAAGATAGATTTTCGAGTAACAGCACCAACTAGGAGGAAGCACATGTATGTGTGTATTGCTACTGTGTCTTCAGAAGGAAAAGAATATTGGTTTCAAGGAGCATATTTCCAGGTTTCAAAATTGATGATTTCCTAGCAAGCAAAAGTATTACATATTCATGTTAGGAATAGTACGGAACTTATAGTTCCTAAATCTCAAGTATCTTGGTTTGAGACTCTCCGCATGTAAATCCTATCTTGTGTACCTCGGTGTTAACTTGTGCAGGATCCACTCTTCTTCTCTTCTTCCAATCTGCATAATCTTAAAATCTCAAGGATTTTAAGAACAGTTTGCATGAAATGACTTGGTGTTCAAAATTTAATGTGCACATGGGAGTAATTCTCCAGGGAGCACATTACATTCCATGTAGTTTAATTGATAACATTCACTTTTTCTTTTGTGATTGGAGAACTAAGATTTCTTGAGTTGCTATTCTTTCCTTTCTTGGAATTGACCTCATCCAGGTTGCTCACTTCACTGTAACAGTTTGATTAGGTGAAAACGTAGAGACTTCAGGGCACCTGGGTGGCTTAGTGGGTTAAGCCTCTGCCTTCCGCTCAGATCATGATCCCAGGGTCCTGAGATCAAGTCGCGTATCGGGCTCCTTGCTCAGCAAGGAGCCTGCTTCTCCCTCTACCTGTCACTCCCTCTGCTTGTGCTCTCACCCTCTCCATCTCTCTCTGTTAAATAAATGAATAAAGTATTTAAAAAATGGGGAAAAAAGGAGTGATGATGTAGCTCAGGGTAAGAGATGAAACACGTCTAGGCTAGAGCTTTGGCTTAAATTCTTCATGTGGGAGAGGACACTTGAAGAAGGCTGTGCTACTGACTGAATTTAGAAATGTAAATTTTTCTTGTTTCCTTTCCAAATCATCTCCAGTTCTTCTGTCTCCTTATCTCCATTCCGGTCATGTGTAGGTATCAGAGCTGACCTTCCTTTTTATGCTATGGAGGCCCCATCGTCACTGCTCCTTCCTCCCCCAAGTCACACAGGCTCTTGTAGCTACTTAGAAGTACCATGGAATTTTTTAGTTTATTAGTAAATCATTGGTAACAAGGTAATTTGAGGCCATATCTGAGATTTAAGTACATTGTCATTACCACTTCATTGGAAGCTTTGGAAAACACCATCAGTGGGCCACAGGATTGATTTAGACACTTGGCACTGAGAGAGTTGTGAGGACAGATAAAACATGATGATGACCTAGTTTGAGAGGAAGAGAAGTCCTACAAAACACCAAATATGGAAAATTCTTGATGTGGGCAAGTTCTGTAGGGAGCTCCCTTTGGTCACTGCAAGGCCTTAGGAAGCTACTTGTGATGAGCAAATGTGACAGAGATGGGGACTTTGAGAATGGTGGGGATTTTCGAGGATTCAGAGACATAAGATGCTTTCTTCATGGATTCATGAATTCCTTGGTGATAAGGGAATCATCAGCAGCGACCATTTCTGCTTCAGACAGCCTACCCAATTTTGGGGCTCACTGTCCCTATGTTGTTTCACAGCCCATGCTGTCCCTACAGTCCTCCTAACCTGAGCGGAAAGAGGACTTGCATCAGTTGTAGAAACTAATCAGATTAAGTACATGTTATCCTCACATTTAACATTAGACCAATTGAGGGATAATAATGCATTTTTCTTTTTTTTTTTTGAAGATTTTATTTATTTATTTGACAGAGATCACAAGTAGTCAGAGAGGCAGGCAGAGAGAGAGAGAAGGAAGCAGGCTCCCTGCTGAGCAGAGAGCCTGATGTGGGACTTGATCCCAGGACCCTGAGATGATGACCAGAGCTGAAGGCAGAGGCTTTACCCACTGAGCCACCCAGGTGCCCCAATAATGCATTTTTCAATACTGTTACTTTGTGGTCAGGTCTACCATGAAAAGACAATGTGTGGGGCACCTGGGTGGCTCAGTGGGTGAAGCCTCTGCCTTCAGTTCGGGTCATGATCTCAGGGTCCTGGGATGGAGCCCCACATTGGGCTCTCAGTCAAATAAATAAATAAAATCTTTTTTAAAAAGTTGAAAAAAATTAAAAAAAAAAAGAGAAGACTGATGTGTATGCATAGAAAAGGAGATGTATATTTTATGTTATGTATACAGTGAGTAGATAGTTGCTCAGGCCTGATAGAATGGCTGACGCACTAGAGTGCACTCACATCTTTTATTTCTTCTCTGTGATATGGTCCTCCCTAGGCATTCTGTTCATACTAGCTCTCTCATGGCCCCAAGATACCTGCCCCCCCCCCACCACACACACACACCAGGCATCAGTCCATGTTGAAGGAAGCAAAGGAGACAGTGTAAGTCTGGTTCCACTTAAAAAATTTGAATTGATGCCTCTTCGTGTTCATTCAGGGAAGGTCATCCTCCCCAAGGCCTACTCCCACCATGCCGTGGACCAGAACTCTGTCATAGGAGCCAGTCTAAGTAGAAATGTGGAAGTGTAGCACAGGTGGACATAGAGATGTTTGCAAATGGCTCTTGTTCTGTGAACTGGTTCACAGCATCTGAGAGAAAGATAGTCACACTTTGCACTGAACCTGTTTTTTAAAAAAATGCTAACATTTCATGGATTCTTCTCCTACCCACTTAAGCCCCCATGTTGTATCACCACTCCCTCATATCAGGGAGATCATATGATAGTTGTCTTTCTCCGCTTGACTTATTTCGCTAAGCATGATACGCTCTAGTTCCATGAAACAAGATGGGATAGGGAGGGAGACAAACCATAAGTGACTCTTAATCTCACGAAACAAACTGTGGGTTGCTGGGGCGAGGGGGGTTGGGAGAAGGGGGGAAGGTTATGGACATTGGGGAGGGTATGTGCTTTTGGGTAAATTGGAAGGGGAGGTGAACCATGAGAGACTATGGACTCTGAAAAACAGTCTGAGGGGTTTGAAGTGGCGGGGGGGTGGGAGGTTGGGGTACCAGGTGGTGGGTATTATAGAGGGCACAGCTTGCATGGAGCACTGGGTGTGGTGAAAAAATAATGAATACTGTTTTTCTGAAAATAAATAAATTGGAAAAATAAATAAATAAATAAATAAATAAATGAAAGCTTAAAAAAAAAAAATGCTAACATTTAGGGCACCTGGTTGGCTCAGTGGGTTAAAGCCTCTGCTTTCAGCTCAGGTCATGATCCCAGGGTCCTGGGATCGAGCCCCGCATTGGGGGCTCTCTACTCAGCAGGGAGCCTGCTTCCTCCTCTCTCTCTGCCTGCCTCTCTGCCTACTTGTGATCTCTGTCAAATAAATAAATAAAATATTTTTAAAAAATAAAAAATAAAAAAATAAAAAGATGTTAACATTTAGAGTATACTTAATCTTAATGCTCAGGGATTTTATGCTGCATACAAATTGAATGCTGATGAGCTCCTTAAGTCTGCAATTATTTATGGTCTAACGGTAAAAATCATCATCGACAGATTTACAGTGAAAATGCTGGATGCCATCCCAATATAATACATGACATGTATCGATGTCTCGTGTGCATTTCATAACTTAGTTGATAAAATATTTACGTAAGTGTCCCTTCATTTTAATTATATTGCCTTTATACAAGAATGGGACCAGAGGTGTGTTTGGGGTGATCCCAGAAAGCTCAAGGAAAGTATTGAGAGAAAGCAGAGATGGAAAAGAAGGAAGACAAGATAGACTTCGTTAGAGTCAGATTAATTTATGAAAAAAGAAAATGTGTGTTGTTTATGTTGTGTGTGAGTTGCCTAAGTGTATGTCACAACAGTAGCATGATCACAAGCATAGAGGGATTCTGAGAGTGACTTATCTGTGGATAACTCTGGGATGACCCATGACATTTCCTTCAGAGGTAATTAGATTTTGCCTACATCAGAATCACCAGGACAGTTGGAAATCTTGGATTGCTTTGCCTATCCCTATATTACCATACCAATAAGTCTCTGGGGTGTAACTCCTGAATTTCTTTTCTTAGGCATTCTCAGGTCCCTGTCTAGGGAACGGATGCTGAGAACCAGTTTCTGGGGACACATTTAGAGCTCAATGCCTCAGGAAGGGTATTAGCCTATGCAGAATGTAGTCAGGGGACAGGTCCATAATCCTGGTTCTCCAGGTGTGAAAGTGGACTCCTATGTGTGCTGGGTCTTCCCTGTGTTTTGACCTTGGACACCTGACCTCTGTGTCTGGTCCTTAAGTAGTCAACTGGAAAGCCACTCAGGGTACATGTGTGTGGTTTGAGCTGGAATTTTCATTTTGAAGTCCCAGTTCACAGAACCTGCTCCATGTGAGGGCTTCTGGTTAAGCCACTGAGTGTGAAAGATGAAGAAGAATGTAAGCACGGGTCACTTCTGGAAGAGCATTTGACTGGGGTGCCTCGTGTTGATATGCAGGGTATCCAGGGTCAAACCCTAAGTCTACCAATATTGAGATATTCACTCAACCTTCTTTTATCTAAACCATTTCTGCCAGTAAAAGGACAATAACATTAGCACTAACACACAGAATTAAGGATATTAAATATATTAAAATAGATAAAGCATCTGGCACCTGGGTGGCTCAGTGGGGTAAGCCTGAGCCTTCAGCTCAGGTCATGATGTCAGGGTCCTGGGATCAAGTCTCGCATCGGCCTCTCTGCTCAGCAGGGGGCCTGGTTCCCCCCCCCCCCGTTCATCCTGAAGAAAGAGGTTATGCTCCATACTTGGGCCATGCTACTGGCTCGCTGCTTTCCTCAGTAGCCATATGACATAGGCTCTGTGCTCGCCCAAGGCCTTTCTTCAGGCATCCTGGTATGGTAGCAGCAGAAGCTATGGTCAGCAGTGGAAAGTGACTGCCTGCTTGCAGGCCTGCCCAGACAGAGGGATAGAATGTCCTTAATGCTCTAGTGCAGTCTGTTGGCGGTGACCAAACACAAGCCTAGTTGGTGACAAACCTTGACCAGGTAGTTCCATCTAGCCCTGCACATGAACAGAGTCCCTGGGGTCTCTCAGTGTGACTGCAGTACAGGACACAGTCTAGTCTGGCAGTCTTCCAAGATCGGATCACCTTTTTATTTTTTTAAGGTTTAATTTATTTATTTGCCAGAAAGAGCACAGGTGGGAGGAACTAGGCAGAGGGAAAAGGAGAAGCAGGTTTCCTGCTGAGCAGGGAGGCTGACGCAGGGCTCCATCCCAGTATCATGACCTGAGCCAACTGAAGGCAGACACTTAACTGACTGAGCCTGAGGTGCCCTTGATCACTGGTTGTTGTAGCCCTGCCCACCTTGCCCATGTCTGTGGGGTCCTCTGGTCCAGCACCAGATTCCTCCCAGGGTTCCCCATGAGGTGAGATCTCAGCGGGCCATCCAGAAAGGGGCCTGCCATTTGGGGAATGCTGGGTGCCCATGGGGTTTTTTTTCTTGGAACAATTGTAGTTCGTTTTGGTCCTTCATGGTAGGGCTGTGCTGGCCCTAGGGAGTTGCCTTGTGATCAAAGTGAAATCGCTCCTCTTACTTTTCTAAGGACCCTCTTGGTCTCTGGGATTCAGGGGCTGCTTTGGCCTCACCCCTGAGTACTGAGAGCTGCCATGGAGGTCTGATGCAGACAGGTGCTAGTTTGATGACGTCATCCCTCTGCGATGGATGGTTTTGTGTTTCAAGCTAAACATATTTCTCTATATGCCTGTGTTTATGTGTGTATATTTTTACGTTTGTGTGTATAAATATGCACACAAATGTTTGTCATCCATGAAGTAGAATATTTACATAGTGTAACATTTGATATTGAAAGATTGAACTAATAGTAACAGGATATACTCCTTTCATGCTAAAGATTACTCTATACAATATTCATATTGTGATGCTGGTTATTTGATTGGTTGTCACCACGTGGAATATTTTTTTTTTTTGTTCTGTTTTGTTTTGTGTTTTTTTTTATTTTCTCTTCCGGTTCTAGTTACAGCTCAGGAAAACTCCAGTGAAATATATTCAAGCAGAGTTTATTATTACCATTAACATTTCTTCTATTTATTCCAATGGAATATATATATATATATTTTTTTCCAATGGGATATTTATTCCAATGGAGGTTGGGTTTGCATTTACTGAGTTCTTTTATGTTTCTCCTTAGACTTTATCTATTTTTTGTTTTAAAGACTTTATTTATTTAACAGATAGAGATCACTGGTTGGCAGAGAGGCAGGCAGAGAGAGAGAGAGAGAGGAGGGAGCAGGCTTCCTGCTGAGCAGAGAGTCCGATTTGGGACTCGATCCCAGGACCCTGGGATCATGGCCTGAGCCAAAGGCGGAGGCTTTAACTCACTGAGCCACCCAGGCGCCCCGACTTTATCAATTTTTTAACTCTTTGTTTCTTGTGTTTCCCTGTGTCCATATTTCAAAAAAATAATTCTACAGTTCATTCTTTCTCTGTGACCATTCTGTTTCCAGTAACATACTGCTTTAGCTGAAAATTAAAGCATGCATTTTTTTTAAAGATTTTATTTATTTATTTGACAGAGATCACAAGTAGGCAGAGAGGCAGGCAGAGAGAGAGTGAGAGAGGGAAGCAGGCTCCCTGCTGAGCAGAGAGCCCGATGTGGGACTCGATCCCAGGACCCTGAGATCATCACCTGAGCCGAAGGCAGTGGCTTAACCCACTGAGCCACCCAGGCACCCAGCATGCATTTTTTTTAAAGCATGCATTTGAAATCTAGTCACAGTGTGAAATTTCTTCCTACTTTAATTTCAGTTTGTCAGTATATGTATATTGTTCATACTTACATCTGTGTTTTTGATTATGTGCCTTTTGTTTCTATTTTTAATTTAGTTTTTTAAAAATTATTTATTGGGGCACCTGGTTGGCTCAGTTGGTTAAGCCTCTGCCTTCAGCTCAGGTCATGGTCTCGGGGTCCTGGGATCAAGCCCCGCATTGGGTTCTCTGCTTGATTGGGAGCCTGCTTCCCCCATCTCTCTGCCCGCCTCTCTGCTTATTTGTGATCTCTGTCAAATAAATAAATAAAATCTTTAAAAAAAAAGATGTCACATGTACAGATCACAAATGAACAGCTTCATGGAATTTCACAGACTGATCTCATCTGTATAAGCCTTTGAGGTCATGAAACACAATATTGTCCTCTGAATCCCCGTTGAGGACTCAGTAACTTTTCCCCTAAGCTCAGCACCATTTCAGCATCTAAGGCAAGGGATTGCTGTGCTCCCTTTTTTACTTTGTGGAAATAGCATCAGGCAATGGGGACTCTTGTATTTGGCTTTTTTTTTTTCTTTCTCAGTATTTGTGAATTGGTTGGTTTTCCTGCATGTTACTGTGCATGATTCATTAGAGTGGAGTGATCCCGTTCCATTATGTGGATACCAGCCACCTCATTCTATTGTTAACAGGAGGGGGCATGGTTCTCTGTGCAGGATTGTCATGACTAGTACCGATGTGTAAAATCTATGATTTGTCTTTCAGTGGAACATGTACACATATCTGCTGGCTGTTTGATGTGGGACTGGAATCCAGGTACTTACGGTTAGATATGTTCAGCTTTAATAGATACTACCAAACCCTTTCCCCCAAAACTTGTACCATTGTTCACACACACCAGCAGTGATTCCTAGGATGTCTGGCTTATTTGTGTGCCTTCTAAAACCTGGTAGCTTATGTGATTTTGGTGTCGGGCTTCTGGTTAGCAAGTGATGTTATCAAGTTGTGGTTTTATTTGCTTTTTTGTTGTGTTGTTACTCTCTACTAGTATGAAGTTGGGTATTAACCTATGGATAATCTCTTTGTCAAAGTGTCTTATTTACTGTGCCCCTTTTTTTTTCTGTTATGGTATCTTTTTCTTTAGTCTTTGTAGTTCTGCATATATTATGAGTCCTTTGTCTCCTCTATCACTCTACTTCTATTTCTATCTCTTAAGATTGTGATGCATAGAAATTCTTAATATTTTTGGAATCTAATTTATCATTTCATCCTTCATGGTTAGTTTTCTTTTATTGGTTTTAGATTTTTTTTTCTTATACGAAGACTAGAGAGATACAATGATTTGTGTTTCTCTAAACACCTCATTATTTTTATAATTTAAATTGGAATTGTATTAAAAATCAATGTGTTATATGGTTTCTGTGGTTACTGAAGTTTTCTATTCTTCCCCCCACACAACATCACTAACGTATTGAAATGTATTCTGAAAATGTTGTACTGTACTTTCTTTGCATTTGCTTACACAAGTCGTTTCTTGTGACAGATTTCCATTGCCATGATCTTAAAGGTAACTACTCCTTTGATTTCTCTCCATTCTTCGTGTATCTCTAGAGATGCACAAAGACTGCTGTGGGGCTCAGTCCGGAAACCCTGAGATCATGACCTGAGCCAAAATAGACGCTTACCCAACTGAACCACTGATGCAGTTCCACCCATGATTTTTATTTTATTTTATTTATTTTATTTTATTCATTCATTCATTCATTCATTCATTCATCAATCCATCATTTAATCATTCATTCATTTATGGAATTTAGAACTGTGGAATTGAAAATGTGGGCATCAGTTGCACACCTGTGAGAAATATAGAAACTTAGACCCAACCCAGAAATTGAAATCAGAATAGGAATTTTAACAAGGCCTCAGCTGATTGTCATACACAGTAACATTGGGGAAATATATGTCTAGATCATCTACACTCTTCCCTTATTCTATGCTTATCTTTATGTCTGTAGTATATTATTTTGATAACTGTGACTTTACAGTATGCCTTAAATCACGACGTGCGCTGTTCATTTTCCAGATTATTCTGGGTATGTGTTATCCTGTGACATCCATGTAAAGTTAGGGTGCATTTTGTTCTTTCTGCAAAAATAGCATTGGGAATTTGATAGAGAGTACATTTAATCTGCAGGTCAATTGAAGTTTTATTGATAGGTCAATAATCTTAAGTATTTGAGTGAAAGAACATTGATGTGTCCACTTATTTCTTCTTTCAATTCCTGCACACTATTTTATAGTTTTCATTGTCCAGATTTGATATCATTATGTTGAATTATAAGCATTTTATTTGGGAAGATGTTCCTCTAAATGTATTATGTTCTTAACTTTTGGAATTCTTTTTTATGTAGAAACAACAAATTTTTTATGTGTTGGGTTTGTATTCTCCAGTGTTGTAATTTTTTTTAGTTTTCACAGGTTTCTTTTTATTTTTTTAAACATCTTATTTATTTATTTGACAGACAGAGATCACAAGTAGGCAGAGAGGCAGGCTCGGGGGAGGGGGGAAGCAGGCTCCCTACTGAGCAGAGAGCCTGATGCAGTGTTCAATCCCAGGACCCTGGGATCAAGATGTGAGCCAAAGGCAGAGGCTTTAACCCACTGAGCCACCCAGGCATCCCTTTTTGCAGGTTTCTAACAACAAGGATTCCCAGGAGAGGAAAATGGCCTTGGAATAGGGGGACACTGGACTCATCACATCTCAGGAACACAATTAGATAAATACCAAATCACCCTCAGTACTCCAGAAATGGCCATGAAGACTGACAGATCATACTCCCCAAGTTACAGGAGAAAAGAGGCCATATCATAGATGGCAGAAAGTTTGGAGACATGGTTAAGGGAGGGAAGAATTACAGTGCTATGGAAGGCAGGGATCTCTGGTTGTGGGGAAAGTGGCATGACAGAGGGAACGCAAAAGGAGAATGTTTCCCCAAAGCCCCTGGTGTGCAAAACAAGAGTGGATGAATTTCATGAGTTCTTGGAAGTAGCAGGTGTTAAAGCCTAGAGTTTTAAAGTTCAGCAGCCTTGGCTGGGATAGAGCCAAGAAGGTGCTGTGCTACTCCTGAAGAGAAGGAAGGCAAGCAACCTGGGTACAGACAACCAGCAGACAGTGATCAGAAGAATGACTGGGGGACACAGTGGGAAGAGTATTCACTAGTCTAGGAGTGTTTCCCTGTGAGGAAACATTCAGTGGAATATGTGTCTAAGAACACAGGAGTTAGATGGCACCATTTCCCTCTCCTGCCTTGTAGCATAATCTCAGAACAGTGTCCCAGTGTCCCAGTGTCCTCGTCAGTGAGGACATTGGCTGTCTGGCTTGCTTCCTAAGCCCCAGGCGCCTGTGCTCTGGTTGGACTGACCTTCTCAGTCTAGCTTACCTCAGGCCCAGAAAGGTGGGCCCCTGCCCATACCACATCTCCTGAACAGAGAGTTCTGCACAACCTCCGTTCTGGTGGAGGTGATTTCAGGTCTCATTTCACAAGCAGACCAGAGTTTACCTCGTTAAAACTGACCACATTCAGACCCAGGAGCAAATACTGTCTACATAAGGTAAGGAGAGCCTCTGCAGACCACTGACTAGAAGGATGTAGCAGGACACATCACTGGCTTTTCTAACACAGAGAGGAAGGCAGACTTAGACAAAATGTCAAGATGGAAGAATTTATCCCAAAAGAAACAAAAAAATA
Source organism: Neogale vison (assembly GCF_020171115.1). NCBI lineage: Eukaryota > Metazoa > Chordata > Mammalia > Carnivora > Mustelidae > Neogale > Neogale vison. Next base: position 47,371,399 of record NC_058097.1, on the reverse strand, counting down.
CGGCCATGGCCAGAGATCAAAGGGATTCAGTTATCAGTAACATACCTAATGGAGAATTAAAGGCAACAATCATAGGGTTTGAGAAAAGAGTGCTCAGAACTTTACAGAGACAAGAGGTAAAAGGGAAAAAAATGGAGCACATGGGTGTCGCAATTATATCTGATTCTTTGTTTAAGCTTAGGCAGTGATTTCAGGATCATAGGATCCAGCCCCAGGTCAGGGTAGACATTCAGTGTGCTGTCTACTTGATATTCTCCCTCTCCCTCCATAGCTCCTACTCATGCTCTTTCTCTCTCTCTCTGTTTCTCTCTCAAATAAATATTTTTTTAAAGAAATCAGTTAGATTAACAGTGATTAACAATCAGTGAGAAAAGAGGATTGATGCAATAAATAGCCAGCTGGAAGAAACAGAGGAAGGACTTTCTGACCTCAAGGACACAAAAAAGGAAAATAATCTGAGCAAAAGAGAGAAGATTTGATTTAGGGAACTCAGTAACTACGTCAAATGTTGTAACTGCCTAGGTCTTGGGCTTTTCTGTGTTGGGAGAGTTTTGTTTCCAAATATATCTTAAATTCCTGTTTTTGGTGTAAGAAGAGTTCCCATTTATTTGGTAGAGGGTTGATAATTCAGTCTTAGTGACTTGTGCAATTTTAGGAATTATCTATTGTTGTTATTGTTTTTATTCCTAAGTTATCTGATTTGGTAGTATATAAATTCTGACCAAATTAAAGCAGAGCCAGTTTTAGTATTTCGGGTAAATTGGGCATTACATTATTGTTCTGTTACTATTCTGGTCTCTATTTTATTTATTTCAGATTTATCTTTGTTACTTCCTTGTACTACTAAATTTCATCTAAGTTTTTTCCTTTCCTTGTTTCTCATAGAAAGTTAAGTTTTTTTTTTTTTTATTCCAGCTCTCTCTCTCTTTTTTCTTTTTAAAGATTTATTTATTTGACAGACAGAGATCACAAGTAGGTAAAGAGGCAGGCAGAGAGAGGAGAGGAGGAAGCAGGCTCCCTGCCAAGCAGAGAGCCCAATGTGTGACTCGATCCCAGGACCCTGAGATCATGACCTGAGCTGGAGGCAGAGGTTTAACCCACCAAGCCACCCAAGCACCCTTCCAACTCTTTTTTTTTTTTTTTTTAAACTCAGCCATGTATTGCATTAAAAAGAAAAAAAAAATTGAAAATGGAAAGTGTTGTAGACAATGTTTAGCAAAATAAACAATAGGAAAAAAGCACAGAAAAATTAAATTAGGATTCTTTAGGGTTGTTTATAGATCATGTCATCTGTGAATACAGATAGTGGTTTGTTTTTGTTTTTGTTTTTGTTTTTTCAGTTTGGAGTCTTTTTGTTTTTTTCTTCCCTAGTTGTTCTGACTAGAATGTCCAGTACCATGTTGAAGGCAGTGGTGGTGTTACTTCATTACTTCATTTCTGATCATAGAGAAGCTTACAGTCTTTACCTGTAAATACTGGAGTATGTTGGATTTTTTTCTATTTGGTTCATTTCAGTTTTATGTTTAAATAACCATCCTTCTAATTTTACGCTCATGTGGCACTTTTCCAGATTATTTGAGATACAGGAAAGGATTTGTGCTACAACATGACAGTATCACAGAATCATCTATTAGGATATGTGGTCAGTATGTTGTGTTCAAAGGTAAGGTATCCATGGAGGAAGGAAACTCTGATGATTCCTTCCCAGCCATCTTTCTGACACTCTTTGATTGACTGGAAGCTTGTATGTTACAAATCATCAGTATATTCATCTGAAAGTAGTAAGTGCAATGACTTTATTTTTCTCTTATTTGATGTCTTTCAGCCATATATTCACATGACACTCAGAACTTCCTGGAAAAGCTGAGCATAGAAGCTTCTTTACAAAAAGTGACGATGAGTAGATACAAAAATAGTGCTCTTGAAAATGTATACTTAATGACAGACTGGGACAGTGATAGGGAGAGGCAAGGGCATCAGAGATACCATGAAGGACAGAGCCCATCTGAAGCAACGGCATCTAATAAGACTCAAAATGACCCGAATAGTGAAGGATATAAAACATCATGGAAAACCTCCCTTTTTAAGTCAGCTGCTTCCACAAAGCAGTGTGTTTCTGTCAGCAAAAGCTCCCATCAAGTATTCCAACATAGCTCTTTGTGGAAAGACAGTTTGGACAATCTGGAAAGTTATCTAGTCCATGCTGAAAATAATGATTGGAACCATTTTCAAAATGGGATTGGATTGACCTTTCCATCAGATACTTCTGAAAATCAGAGATTGAATAATGAAGAACAAAGTGCTAAGTGGGATCCATACGAGAGGGGCTTCACTGAGGAGTCAACCCTCCAGAATGACCAGAGCCCTTCCAATGGAGACAGCATTACTCAGTGCCCTGAATCTGAGAAAACACTTAACCAGGGCTGCAGTGTTCAGAGACGTGTGAGGACTCAGTTTTCAGAGAACCAGTATGAATGTTATAAATGTAGGGAAGTCTTTCATCAGAGGTCTAGCCTTATTACACATGAGAGTATCCATTTGGGAAAAAATCCTGATGAATCCAGTCAGTGTGAGAGTGGTCCTCAGCAGTCCTCCAGTATTGGTGATGAGCAGAGAATTCATGAGGCCAAAAACCCATTCAGATATGCTAAACGTGGTCCCACATTTAGTCAGTCATCAAGACTAAGTAGAAACAAGATAATCTCTAGTGGAGAGAAAACACGCATTTTTAAGGGACGTGGTAAAGTCTTTGACTCACACTCAACCCGATCTCAGCATCAGCAAATGAATACTGAAGTAAAATCATACAAATGTGAAGAATGTGGTAAAACCTTTAAGTACTACTCATCCCTAAGGAAACATAGGCAAATCCATACTGGAAAGAAACTCTACAAATGTAAAAAATGTGACAAAGTTTTTTAAAATTCACTCAACACTTATTCAGCATTACAGAATTCATATTGGAGAGAAGCCTTACATATGTCAAGAATGTGACAAGGCCTTTTCACAGAGGTCATTGCTTAGTAAACATCACCGAATTCATACTGGAGAGAAACCTTACAAATGTAAGGAATGTGGCAAGGCCTTTACACAGCACTCAGTTCTTACTCGACATCACAGAGTTCATACTGGAGAGAGACCTTACAAATGCCAAGAATGTGGCAAGGCCTTTCACCAGAGCTCATCACTTACTGTACATCACAGAATTCATACTAGAGAGAAACCTTACAAATGCGAAGAATGTGGCAAGGCCTTTTACCCGCGCTCACACCTTAGCAAACATCATAGAAGTCATACTGGCAAGAAACTTTAAAAATGTAAAGACTAGGAGTAAGGACTGTAAAACCCTTACATCAAAGACCTTGCATCCGATATAACTGGAGAATAACTATACACATCTAAAGAAGTCCACCCTCTCCCTGAAACTCACAACTTCATAGTAATCATATGGGAGCAACATGGTAAAATGTGATGAATGTAGTGACACCTTTAACTGGAAATCAGTCTATACTCAGTGTCCAAATTGCACACTAGATTCAAACCCTAGAAAGATGATGATTGTGGAAAGACCCTCATTTTAATATACACGTTCACAAACACAGAAAGTGCTAAAGAAGGTAAATTGAATCCTACAAATAATTAGAAAACTCTCTGATTGAACATCTAATGTCAATAAATGTCACAGATATCACGTAAAAGGCGTGTACCCGTCCCTCTATTCAGACAGTACTAGTTAGTCCAAGGAAAAAGATCAAGTTAAACACTTGGAAAATGCATATGCTGTTACATTGGGGGGGGGGGCTTACAAGGGTACAATTAGTTTTGATGTGCTTTTTGTTATCTTGAGCCTTTTTGAGGTTTGTGACCAGCAAATATTAATGTACTTTATTCTCAAATCACTTCTGGAGATTGACTTACTTGTACTGGGTGTATGAATCCGTGAGCCTGATTTTTGCTCCATCAACGGCATTCGATGCCCTGCTGCACTTGGGGAGACTCACGCATCCCAGATTTCCTTGGAAAGTAAGAACTATGTAATACACAACATGAACAAAGAAAATCTAAACGGAGACACTGCTTAGGGTTATAACATTGATATAAGTTGCCATGAAATAGGTGTTCAGAACACTATTTTTCTCCATTTACTAAAACTAAAGAACTCTCTGAATATTAGACATACAAGGTTTTACTGATTGCTCTTTAAGGAAAAAAAGGTGGCGCACCAGTTAATTCCTGATGTATCTTCATAATAGCGATCTTTAGCGAGTAGTAGTGGATGCGGCTGAAAGGAAGAAATCCTGCCTGATAACAGAAGGAGGTTATCTAACTCTTCTCTACCATGCCACGTAGCTGGACATACACATCTGTCATTAGCACTGGAACTTAAGGAAGTCAGTTCTACATCACGATATCAGCTATGGGGGTTAACGCTTGTATTCCGTATTTTGAACAAGTGTAACAGTGGATTTGAAATGCATAACATAGTCTATGTGTGAACTGAATGTACTTCAATTAATCAAACATAATGGTTTTTAATATGTTAACATGAATTTGTGATGAGTTTTGTGTTATCCTACCACCAAGGTGAACCTATCTCATTTTTTTTTTTTTTTTAAGATTTTATTTGACAGGGAACACAAGCAGGGCGGGAGAGAGAGGGAGAAGGAGATTCCTCACTGAGCAGGGAGCCTGATGCAGGGCTAGATCTCAGGACTGGGGCCATGACCTGAGCTGAAGGCAGAGGCTTAACGACTGAGCCACCCAGGCGGCCCCTATATCATTTACTGAAAGTTGTACGCAGCTGGTGTTGTCTGTCACCTATTTGGTAATGGAAGGGAATAATATTCTTATGAATCCATTCTTTCAGTAACCTTAAGGTTGAAATGATGGGTGATTTCCCCACCTAGTTTATTTACTGTAAACCGCCTAGTTTATTTACTGTATCATTTTATCCTCCTTGTGCTAACTGTGATATTATGGATATATTACAGGTTTTGTGGGGGGTATTGTTGACATTTTAGCTCACCTGATCCATCGTCCTGCTACTTGTCATCCACTTTGTGTACTCATCCACTTTGTGTACTCACTTTTGCAGGGACCTTGAGTGGACACCTGCCCTGCTCACTAGTGTGTTCCCTAAGATGTGGTTTTGGAATATAGGGGAGGTTCCGTGGGGTGGAGTCTGGAGCCTATGACCAAGAAAGAATTTTTGAGATGTCTTTGGTGTAAAATGGTGGTTTATTAAAGTACAGGGACAGGACTCATGGGCAGAAAGCATTGCTGCCCTGGGGTTGTGAGGCATGGCTGATAACTATTTATACTATGGGCTTGGAGGAGGTAAGGAAAAAGGGACGTTTTGAGAAAGAACATTCATATATTAAAGAAGATTCAGGCAATACTGAAGGCCTTGTTCTTGTCAAGGTTGTTTACCCGTCTCATAAGGCATTAACGGTAAGGTAGTTGGGATATTCCAGAAGCAGTATTACATTCCTTCTATTCAACCTCGTCCTTTTTAATAGGCTGCAGGTTTAAAAGAAATTCAATTTTATTTACATTTCCTTCTGCCTCAACCTCCCTCAATTTTAAGAAGGAGAAGGTGATGGTAAAGCTTCAGGATTCTGAGTTATGGGTCGCTGGAAGTTCGGCTATAGATAAAAGAAAGCTTCTTCCTTGTAAATCACTAGGACATTTGTAAACCGAGGGATACTCAGGTCTTGCAGGATTGTGATCTCTACCAGGTAACTATTTGTTTCTCCTTTAGGGCAGCCAGGAGTGCCTGAGGAATGTCCTATATATCCCATGGGGAGTGGGGGTTCATGGGGTGTCAGCTTCTGCTTCGCCCTCAGCTTGCCTTCTGTTCTCTCATTACCTAGACAGCACTCTGTAGAGTCACAAAGTAATGTAAGTTGAGACATGACAATCAAATCCAACTCGGTGGGCAATCCTCGGTCCCTTTTCCCAAGCATTCCCATCCTGTGTTCTAGAGAAGATGCCCACAGAGCTTCCCAAGCTGTCATTAGTTTGAATGGCCAGATGTGGACTTGAACTGGGACTCTCAAGCACTCCACCATGACCCATAATAAAGGTATGTTCTCCATTTATTGGTGGGGGTGTTGGTTTGAATCATGTGCCCATGTGACCATGCCGCATAGGTCATCGATAACCCGGAAGTAGTAGAAACCTCCCAAAAGGAGTGACACTGTAGCCCAGGTCACAGATCGAAAATACATAAAATGAAAAAATGAGCATGTAGACTGCAATTGTCTCAATTTGCACAATGGACTCCATGGATTTAGAAAAAGAATTTCTATTTATTTCCTAGTTATCTCCAGATTTATAGTTATATTTTTGCTCATTTTTCCCCCCAGCTAATAGGCATCACAAACATCTTTTTTGCCTGGGTTGTGCAGGAGTGTCTTCACTAAACACTTGAGATTAGAGAGCTGGAAGGCCAATGGGTATTAATTCAGACATTAAACCCTGGGATGTGGCATGTGAATCTATGTAGAACTTGATGAAATCACCATCCCTAGAAGCATAAGTCCTATTAAAAGAAAATGTAAAAATTGCATCTACTGTGGGTAGGGGCCCGGAGGTGGCTTTCTTCAGTCACTGCAAAGGCACAGGCAGCTCTTGGTGGTGTCGTCTGATGAATACATGTAATGGGAGAAAGGAATTGGCAAATGTGGTGGGTTTCTGAGGAGTAGGGAAGTCCTACTTTATCTTCATGATTTAACTGAATTCCTATTTGTTACTGATGATAGGATGCTGTCGGATCATATTTACCAAAATCGCCCAAACCTAATTCGGTAGCACTGGATAAAGAGGGGTATTGGTGATGCGCTCATGTGGGCATAGCTTTCAAAAGTCAGGTGGTAGAGTAGCTGTTGGTGATGAAGGAGCCTTCTGGACAGTGAGATAGGCAGGATCAGCAAGGTGTGTGCTGTGGTTGAACACAAGCACTGCTCTCCCAGGGATAAAAGCCCAATCAAGATTTGAGCCACTGTAGATGGGGGACCTTTCAGGGAAGCTGCTGCAGTGCATTGTGGGAACTTCCTGTCTGTACTCAGTGCCGTGTTCAATACCCTCCCCATCTCTGGCTCTGTCAGCTGTAGTTTTGGAATATAGGTGAGCTTCAGTGGGGTGGAGTATGGAGCCGATGACCAAGAAAAAGTTCTTGAGGCATCTTTGGTGCAAAATGTTGTTTTATTAAAGCATGGGGACAGGAGGAGGGCAGAAAGAGTTGCTGCCACCAGGGTCATGAGGGGTGGCTGATTTTATACTATGGGGTTGGGGAAAGGTGAGGAATAAGGGAATTTTCAAAATGATTTTCATATGTTGAAGACTCACAGGATACTGGAAGCCTTGCCATTGTCAAGTTAATGTTGTTTTTCCCTCTTAGGAAGGCATTACTGTGAAGATAGTTGGGAGTTTTCTGGAGGAACATTACATTTTGACCTCTTCAAGCATCTGTCAATTGGCTGCAGACTCTAAAGTCACTTAAATGTTTGTACATTCAGTTCTGGAAGCTTGTTAATTGATAGAAGTGCTTTGTTTTTGTAAATTTCTAGGACATTTGTAGAACAGAAGGATACCCATGTCTTGCAGGATTGTAATCTCCATAAGTTAACTATTTGCTTTTTCCTTCAGCCAGGAGCCCCTGAGGAAAGTCACATGCATCCCATGGAGGGGGGAGTTGAGGGTGTCAGCTTCTGCTTTGTCCTCAGCTTGCCTTCTGGTCCCTCATCATGTCCATGACACGGATTTGTTGGAGGAACAGTTCAACATGGGATATTAATCCACCTACAAAGGAATGTAACCCTGCCATTTGCCACAACATGGGTAAACTAGAGAGTATTATGCTAAGTGAAATAAATCAGAGAAAGACAAATACTGGATGATTTCACTCCTGCGTAGATTCCAACAAACAAAACAAGTGAGAAACGAGAAAGAGAACAAGAAAGGGAGAGATCAAGTAAGAAACAGACTCTTAACTATAGCAAGCAGGCTGGTGGTTGCCAGAACAGAGGTAGGAAGATGGATGCGTTACATGAGTGATGGGATAAGGAGTGCACCTGCAAGGCGCACTGGGTGTCGTATGGAATTGTACATTCTTGTAGTCCTGAAAGGAATATTGCCTTGTATGTTAACTAGCAGGAATATAAAGAAAAACCTTTAAAAAATGCTTTTTAAGATGGGAGAAACTTTGTGTCTTGGATCACCAAAATGTACTTTTGGAAATAAATTGAAACATTTATCCTTTCTCCCTTGCTGATGCTATCAAATTTGGAGACTCCTTTTGACTATTCTTATTTATATATATTTTTTAAAGATTTAATTTATTTATTTGACTGACAGAGATCACAAGTAGGCAGAGAGGCAGGCAGAGAGAGAGGAGGAAGCAGGCCTTCTACAGAGCAGAGAGCCTGATGTAGGGCTCCATCCCAGGAACCTGAGATCATGACCTGAGCGGAAGGCAGAGGCCCTAACCCACTGAGCCACACAGGCGCTTTGACTATTCTTATATTTTTCCGCCAACATGTATATATTTGCATAATTTCCATAAGCAGTTGTTCTGCTTATGACAAGACACACTGACCAACGCTGCTTTTAGGAGTTCCTAGTGGCCCAGTGGGTTAGGCATCTGCCTTCGGTTCAGGTCATGATTGCAGCATCCCGTGATTCAGCCCAGTGTCCATCTCCCTACTTACTGGGGAGTTGCCCCTTCCCCTGCTGATGCTCACTCTTTCTCTCTTTCCCAAACAAATAAAATACTACAACAAACAATTTAAGAAACCCTGGTTATATTACCAAAGCTTTCCATAGGTTGTCCAGCTTGAAAGAGCTGCATAGACTCAGACTTGACTCAAGAACTATAAGGGATTAAGAGTCACTTTATGAAACAAATGAAGCCCCCTTGGAAAGAGCATCCTGAGACCTTCTTGACAGAGTTCCCAGCAGGCTTACTGTGTGAGTCAAGAAGGTCATTTCCTAAAACCTGCAGGAACCTAGAGCTATTTGAGGGACTCTAAGAAGAGAGGAGTTCACCCAAATTCATAGGTGTTCCATGCAATGTCTGGTGGCAAGGATTTGGCTTGTCTTCTGGCCTGGAGAAGCTGTTAAGAGTTTGTCGACGGGTGCCTGGGTGGCTCAGTCAGTTAAGCATCTGCCTTCAGCTCAGGTCCCAGGGCCCTGGGATTGAGACCCACAGAGGACTCCTTGCTTGGCAGAGAGCATGCTTCTCCCTTGTTCTCTGCCTGCTGCTTCCCCTGCTTGTGCTCTCTGTGTGTGTGTCAAATAAATCTTAAAAAAAAAAAAAAAAAAAAAAGAGTTCCATCTAGAGATTCAATATGAAACATTCAGCAAAGCTGCTTTTGAAATCTGTAAGTCAAACCTCTGCTCTTGGGGCACTTATGTAAATAACCAGGCCAAGTTTTCTCTTGAACTAGCCTTATTTTCCAATAAAATTTGTGTTCATTTGGTTGTGTTTTTTGGTAACAATGAGAGTGATCATAGAGAAAAATATGTCTCAGTAATACATGTGTGTAGATAAAAGATTCTATTACTATTGATTATAAAGTGGAATAGATCCTGATTCTTTTTTTTTTTTCTAGTGTCATCCAATGCCAAGGTCCTAATCCCCAAGTTTTTTGATCTTTCTGTCAAGTTTCTAACTTTAATTATTTGAGGATGAAAACTGCCTTTTTTCCTGAAGCTCTGTAGACTTAGTACAAAGAACTCGATGTAACAAAATGGTCCTAATAGCTCATGTAGAAACAGCCTTAGGGCTGTGGCTCCATGGGCCACTAAACACATTACCAGATGCATTTGAACTGTAAACCAGGAAGATCCGTCTGGTGGTCACTACCTGCCCTCAGTCTATCAGAAGATAGTCCAAGTCTAACATCCAGATGTCTGCTCAACGGGCTACCCTTAGAAGTCAGAATCCAGCCTCACCTTTTTTTTATTTTTAAAGTTTATTTATTTATTTGACACAGAGAGCACAAGCAGAGGGAGAAGCAGGCTCCCCACTGAGCAAGGAGCCCAACTTGGGGCTGGATCCCAGGACCCTGGGATTATAACATGAGCCAAAGGTAGGTGCTTAATTGACTGAGCCATCCAGGCACTCCTTAACATTTGATCCAGTCATCAATCACAGTTCTTTTGTTTTCACATAAAAGCCTCCTTTAATTACATTACTTGTACCATAGGGTACATTTGAAAATACACCTGTGTCCTTGCCTCCTGAAATGACTTTGACTCAACTGACCTATTGTCAGGCCTAAGATGCTGGCTCATTGATATGAAACAATCTACATGTTCAACTTTTAATATGTGAAACTCCCAAGGAAGTTTCAGATGGGAGAACTGAAGGGAGTCAGGACAGCCTCTCTGTCCTCCCAACTCCCAAATGTGCCACCTTGGTCTATGGATTATTTGATTTCAAAACTTGAAGTCAATCACAAGAGAAAACTTGGAAGGAACACAAAGACATGGAGGTTAAAGAGCATCCTACTAAAGAATGAATAGGTTAACCAGGAAATTAAAGAAATACTTTTTTAAAAATCATGACACAAATGAAAATTAAAAAAAAAAAAAAAGAAAAGAAAAAAAAAAAAAAAACAATTCAGAACCTTCAGGTTGTAGCAAAGGTAATGTTAAGAGGGAAATAGTAATGCAAGACTTTCCCAGGAAACAAGACAAGTCTCAAACAGTCTAATCGTACACCTAAGGAGCTGGAGAAAGAACATCAAATAAACCTCAAATCCAGCAGGAGAAGAGAAATAATAAAGATTAGAACAGAAATCAAAGAAATAAAAAGCAAAAGAAGAATAGAACAGATTAGTGAAAATAGGAGTTGGGTCTTTGTAAGATTTACTAAGGTCTGTAAACTCAAGGCCAGACTTTTCAAAAAAAGAAAATTGAAGAACAAAAAGAAAAGATAAAGGACTCAAACAAAACCATAAATGAAAGAGGAGACATCACAACCGAAACTGAACAAATATAAGAACATATTATGAGCAATATATGTCAACAAATTAGGCAATCTGGAAGAAATGCGTACATCCTGGAATCACATAACCTATCAAAACTGAACAGGAAGGGTACCTGGGTGGCTTAGTGGGTTAAAGCCTTTGCCTTCGGCTCAGGTCATGATCCCAGGCTCCCCAGGTCTGGATCTCCGCTAAGTGGGGACCCTGCTTCCTCCACTTTCTCTGCCTGTCTCTGCCTACTTGTGATCTGTGAAACAAATAAATATTAAAAAAAAAAAAAAAAAAACTGAACAGGAAGAAGAACACCATAACTGGCAAAGAAATTGAAGCAGTAATCTAAAATCTCCCAACAAACAGGAATCCAGGACTAGAGGACCTCCCAGTGGAATTTTACCAAACATTTCAAGAAGAATTAGTTTGTTTTTTTTCTGAACCTGTTTCAAAAACTAGCAATGAAAGGAAAACTTAGAAACTCATTCTATGAAGCCAGCAATATTACCTTAATCCCCAAGTCAGACAAAGAACCCACTAAAAATGAGAATTACAGATCAATATCCTGATGAACATGGATGCAAAAATTCTCACCAATACACTACCCACTACAATCCAACAATACATTAAAAGTTTTATTTACCATCCCCAAGTGGGATTAATTCCTGGGCTGCAAAGATGGTTCAATATCCCATCAGTGTAATATACCACATTAATGAAAGAAGGGATAAGAACCATATGATCCTCTTAATTGATGCAGAAAAAGCATTTGACAGAATATAGGATCCTTTCTTGTTAAACTCTTTGCAGTGTGGGGATAGAGGGAAAGTACCTCAATGTCATAAAAACCACATATGAAAATCCCACAGCAAATATCATGCTCAATGATGAAAAACAGAGCTTTCCTCCCAAGGTCAGGAACACAGTAGGGATGTCCATTATCACCACTGCTATTCAACATAGTATTAGAAGTCGCAGCCTCAGCAATCAGACCACAAAAAGAAAAGAAAGAAAAGGCATCTAAATTGGCAAAGAAGATATCAAACTCTCACTCTGCAGATGACATAATATTCTATGGAGAAAGCCCAAAAGAGGGGCACCTGGGTGACTCAGTCGTTAAGTGTTTACCTTCAGCTTGGGTCATGATCTTGGGGTCCTGGGATCGAGCTTTGCATGGGGCTCTCTGCTAAGTGGGAAGCCTTGTTCTTCCTCTCCCACTTCCTCTGCTTGTGTTCCTGCTCTCTCTGTCTTTGTCAAATAAATAAATTAAATCTTTAAAGAAAAGAAAACCCAAAGACTCCACCCAAATATTGCTAGAATTGAATCAGGAAGTAAAGAAAGGGGCAGGATATAAAATCATTGCAGAAATTAGTTGTATTTCTATACACTAACAATGAGACAGAGAAAGAGAAATTAAGGATTCTATGCCATTTACAATAGCACCAAAAACCTTAGGATACCTAGAAATAAACCTAACCAAAAAGATGAAGGGCCTGTACTGAGAAAACTATAGAAACTATAGAAAGCAGAAAAAAATTGAGAAAGCCACGAAGAAATGTAAAAATTGTCCATGCCTATGGATTGGAAGAACAAATATTGTTACAATGTCTATGCTACATAGAGCAATCTACATATTCAATCTAATTCCTATGAAAATGCCAGCAACTTTTTCCTCAGAGCTGGAACAAATAATGCCAAAATTTGTATGGAATCAGAAAAGACCCCAAATAGCCAAAGGAATGCTGAAAAAGAAAGCCAAACTTGTTGGCATCACAATTCCGGCCTTCAAGCTCTATTACAAAGCTGTAATCACCAAGACAGCATTGTACTGGCACAAAAACAGATACACAGATCCATGAAACAGAATAGAGAACACAGAAATGAACCCTCAACTCTATGGTCAACTAATCTTCGATAAAGCAGAAAAGAATATCCAATGGAAGACAGTCTCTACAGAAATGGTGTTGGAAAATTGGATAGCCACATGCAGAAGAATAAAACTAGACCATTTTCTTAGACCATACACAGAAATAAACTCAAGATGAATGAAAGACCTAAATGTGAGAGAGGAATCCATCAAAATCCTAGAGGAGAACACAGGCAATAACATCTGTGACGTCAGCCAGAGCAACTTCTGTCTAGACACAACTCCAAGGCAAGGGAAACAAAGGTAAAAATGAACTATGGGGACTTCATCAAGGTAAAAAGCTTTACAGTCAAAAAAACCAAAAGACAGCTGAGGGACTGGGAGAAGATATTTGCAAAATGTCTTATCAGATAAAGGACTAGTATGCAAAATCTCTACTTATCACAGTCAACACCCAAAGAACAAATAATCCAATCAAGAAAAGGACAAAAAACACAAAGAGCTCTTTCTCCAAAGAAGACATACAAATGACCCACAGAAAAATGAAAAAATGCTCAACATCATCCAGCATCAGGGAAGTACAAATCAAAAGCACAGTGAGATACCACCTCACAACAGTCAGAATGTGTAAATCTAACAAGTCAGGATACAACAGATGTTGGAAGGATGAGGAGATACAGGACCCCCTTAATCTGGTTGGTGGGAATGCAAACTGGTGCAGCAGCCGCTCTAGAAAACCATATGGAGGATACTCAAAAAATAAAAATAGAGCTACCCAATGCCCCAGCAATTGCACTACCCTGTATTTATCCAAAGAATACAATCATAGTAAACCAAAGGTGCTCCTGCACCCCAGTGTTTCCGGGATTAATGTCCCCAATAGCCAAAATATGGAAAGAGTCCAGATGTCCAGTAACAGATGGATGGAGAAAGAAGACATGGTGTATATATATAAAATGGAATATTACTCAGCCATCAAAAATGAAATCTTGCCATTTGCGATGATGTGGCTGGAACTACAGGGTATTATGCTAAGCAAAATAAGTCCTTCAGAGAAAGATAATTATATGATTTCACTCAAGTGTGGAATTTTAGTATAGGTGCTGCCGAAGTGAGCACTCAAGTGTGGAATTTTAGAAACAAAACAGGATCATAGGGAAGGGGAAGGAGAAATAAGAGAAAATCAGGTAAAACAAACCATAAGAGACTCATAACTCTAAGAAACAAATTGAGGGTTGCTGGAAGGGAGGTGGGTGGAAGATGGGGTAATTGGATGATGGGCAATAAGAAGGGCACATGATGTACCCAGCACTTGGTGTTCTATGTAACTGATGAATCACTAAACTCTACCACTGAAGCTAGTAATACACTATATGTTCATTTACTGGATGAAAAAAAAAAAAAAAAAAAAAAAAAAACAACTGACCTCTGTGCATCAGACCCAAAATACAACATGAACACAGAGTTGTGGATAAAGAGAAACAGTAGCTTCATTGCTTTGCCAGCCAAGGAGGCCTCAGCAGGTTAGGGCCTTCAAACCTGCACCCCACCCAGAGGAAGGGGCTGGGGGTTTGTAGGGAAATATGGGATTATGGCTGATTTCCAGAAAAAATTGTGTGTCTGTGCTGTCAGCCCTGTTCATCATTGTCGCCCTCGACCCGCAAAGACGACAAGAAGCCCCGGTTCAGATGTATCTTCTCTCTCTTTATTTCCACAAGTCTACACACTTATATACGTTTACATGACCAATCAGCAAGCAGGGTGACCAATAAGGGGCCAGGCAATGGGGAGAGCCAATGAGAGTCCTGTTACTATGCTGATTAAATTTGAAACAGCCAATTACTATGTCCTCCTTTAGGCGAGCTTCATCAGAACGTTTGCTGTTTACTTGCAGCGTATTTTGCTGGCAGTGAGCCAAGCGCCATCTTGTAATGGCGGGGACTTTCCCGGCCAGAGGTGGTCCCCGACATCTCCCCCTTTTTTGTTTTATGGCAGAGATCGTGCCTGTCTTAGGTCGTCAGTAGCAGAAAACATCCTTACCCGTCATCAGACACAAGATATCGATGATCTCTGTACTAGGTTGGTATGTTTCTCTACTGATCTTACCCTTCTTTGACTACCGATCTAGCATGCTTAACCATATCTGGGGAGATGTCCCAGCCTCTATTGACATAATGGCTTGTACTATATCTCGGCTCTGCTCTTGCTGTTATGTTCTCCATTGGTGAACTTTTCTGAATAGAAGCAGAATGCCAATAAGAAGGAGGACAAGAAGACCCATTGTGCCAGCCCATTGTTTGGTGAACTGGAACATATTGCTGAATGTTTGAAATAGCTCTGGGAGGGAAGCTGGTTGCACACGCGTACTATTTACTTGAGTTATCTCAGCCAGAAGGATTCGTGCTAAATTTTTAAAATCGTCAGACCAAGCACCCTGCAAATACTGGGAGAGCTGTCGGGAGACATTCTGTAAGTCACTCATATTAGTATAGGCTATGGGAGTTACACAAATTGCCAGGAAGGGTGCTATACATCCCAGTCCCAGTAGGGCCCCCAATATGTCCACTTGTTCTTGAACCAAATCCACTCTCTGGTTGACTATCAGGATTCCTGCTTGCAGATGTGCATTGATCTGAGTCTGTGTTTGAAGGGCAGCTGCCGTTCCTTCTGCAAGGGTGTTCACAGCTTCCACAGTGGGTATAGTTGTAGCAAGCGAGACTGCTGCTGCCGTGGCAGCTGCTGTAGATATAGCCAATGCTGTCACAATGGCAGCTGTGATACCAAAATCTCTCTTCTTTCTGGATAGCACCACCAGTAAATTGTCCTCTGGAATGGAAACTGGGATAGGAACATGGGTAGGGATACGCATAATCAGAGCCAGCTTGAAGGCCGTGACATTCCAGCACTGGGAAAGATAGCAATTCTTAGTGCAATTTAACGTATCATTCAGCTCGCTAGCATTTGTTACGAGGAAAAGGAATGGTGGCGAAACCCATATGGGAGTGGGCTGATAATATTATTGGGACAAGACACATTAACTGTTGTCTCAAAGGTACTAGAGTCATTTTGTTTATAAGAACAGCTGAGGAATTTGCCACCATTTAACATGGACACTGCTGAGATATCAGTACATGTTCCTAGCAAGTTACAAACCTGCCATGCATCAAAGGGAGAGGAGGGATTGCCTTGCTTAGGATTTTGAAAGGAATAATTGTACCCTGTAAAAGTATTATTTTTATAAGTAGGAAAGCGTGGAGTGAATGTAAAGCTATGCATTTCATTGATGTAAACTGAGCGCAAGGTACTCTGACATCCAGACCACTCCGGTGGTCATACCCTGTTATTGGTGCACCTGGGCAACTTAAAAGGTTGATATGGCCCCGAGGCATTAATAGGTTTCACAGGGGCCAAACCCTGGATCACAGGTGGTCCCACTGAGGTATGTTTAGCAAGCCTTCATCTAGGAACCATGGAGCCGCCTTTTCCACTGTATTCAAAAAGGCCCAAGCAGTTTTTGCTTTTAGTGGAGTTCCAATGGCTTTCAGCAGGTCTTTTAAAGACCCTTCCAACCGCACTTTAGATACTTCAGATCCCATTATGAACACAGACAACAGACGCGTAAAGACACTTACTAGCACATTAACTTTTTACACGCATATACTTCAGTCAAACTTTACTCCCGCTTTACCGCGGAATTACCATTTTTTTTTTTTTTAGATTTTATTTATTTATTAGACAGAGAGAAATCACAAGTAGATGGAGAGGCAGGCAGAGAGAGAGAGAGGGAAGCAGGCTCCCTGCTGAGCAGAGAGCCCGATGCGGGACTCGATCCCAGGACCCTGAGATCATGACCTGAGCCGAAGACAGCAGCTTAACCACTGAGCCACCCAGGCGCCCCGGAATTCCCACTTTTGAATGTGGCCTTTACTCCCCGCTTTACCATGGAATTCCCACTTTTGAACGTGGCTAATGTCCCCGCTTACCTGCAGACCTTTACTCCCCGCTTCTTGTTGCGGTCTTGTACAAGATTCCCACCACTTTAATCGTGGTCCCTTCCCCGCTTACCTGTGGTTTTTCTCCTTGCAAGGTTTACTTACTCATTAACAATTCCCGGGTCTCGGCACCATTTATCGCCCTCGACCCGCAAGGACGACAAGAAGCCCCGGTTCAGATGTATCTTCTCTCTATTTCCACAAGTCTACACACTTATATACGTTTACATGACCAATCAGCGAGCAGGGTGACCAATAAGGGGCCAAGCAATGGGGAGAGCCAATGAGAGTCCTGTTAATATGCTGATTAAATTTGAAACAGCCAATGACTATGTCCTCCTTTAGGCAAGCTTCACCAGAACGTTCTCTGTTTACTTGCAGCATATTTTGCTGGGAGTGAACCAAGCGCCATCTTGTAATGGCGGGGACTTTCCCAGCCGGAGGTGGTCCCCAACACATCATGTTGTCAGGGTGGAATCAGATTCCTGAAACAATAGGCTCAGAAGGTAGGAAGGGAGGTTTATAGAAGAGAGGAAAAAGCTTACTTAGTTTGAAATGGAGTCTTGCTGAAGCAGGAATGCAGCCATTTTTGGTTTTGTTTTTTAAATTGAGAATGGCAAATCCAAGTCATTCAGGTCTTTAAGATTTTATTTATTTATTTGAGAGAGAGAGACAGCATGAGAGGGGAGAAGTTCAGAGAGAGAAGAAGACTACCCATGGAGCTGGGAGCCCGATGTGGGGCTCAATCCCAGGACTCTGGGATCATGACCTGAGCCGAAGGCAGGGGCTTTAACTAACTGAGCCACCCAGGCACCCCACCATTTTGGTTTTTGTTCAACTTGATGATTTGAAGTTGTTCTGGTTCAGTCACCAGGACAAGCCTAGGAAGACAACTTCATATTTTACAGTGAGAAGCCAGTCCACATTTTCTAGAATGGGTAAAATAAAGAAAAAAGATAAAACACCAAATTTCAGTGAGAATGTGGATGAATTAGAATTCTCATATTGCTGATGAGAGGGTAAAAAGTAGATTCACTTTGCAAACCTGTGTGCTACTTACGAAAATAGGTATTTATCAACCAAAGAGGAGCATTTTGTCACCCTAAAATATCTGATCAGTGGGGAAGGCATGGATCTAAATGTGCTCACAATCATTGACTTGGTTCCCGTTCTGTGCCTGGTCACCTCTCCAAACTCTTTCCCATAGGCTCAGGTGTGGAGTTTGAAAGATGGTTATCACCTGAGCCCTCCCTCTCTGGTTCTATCAATTGGTTTAGGCAAAATCAACAGTGTTGTGTTAATTGCAGGCTCCAGGTGATACTCAATGAGGCCAGGGGATTCTGAGTTAAGCACAAGGGCTTCCTGTTATTTTTTGAGAGTTGAGAGCAGGCTTTGGCTCAAGGAGAGGTCAGAGGGAGTCTCCTACAAGAGTCGGGGCGGGTCATGTCCATGCAGCACACAGTTAGTTCCTATGCTGTAGCTGAATTTGTGGGCATCTGTGGAAGGGGAGGCTCCCTGAGAACAGGGAAGGAAAAGTCAGGGATTGGTCTTCAAGTAGGAGCTGCTGACAAAATGGACGAGGAAGCTAGGACTTCTCTGCATTTCATGGTCCGGTCTTCAGGTGAGCAGTTTATACATGAAGAGGCTCTGTTGGTAGCTTTAAGGGCATTTTTTTTTTTTCCATGATATTCCTGTGATTTCTCCACAAATACCTTGTGAGAAAATTTAGAGGACGAGGGGAAAGAAGAAATGGCCAGTTCTTGGGTAAGTCTTGCGTCCCAAGTCAGAGAACATGTCATGTTTTTCTCCTGAAATTCCTTGCATTAGAAATTGCAGATGTGGGTGCCTGGGTGGCTCAGTGGGTTAAGCCTCTGTCTTAGGCTCAGGTCATGATCTCAGGGTCCTGGGATCGGGTCCCACATTGGGCTCTCTGCTCAGTGGGGAGCTTGCTTTCTCCTCTCTCTCAGTCTGCCTACTTGTGATTTCTGTCAAATAAATAAATAAAACCTTAAAAAAAAAAAAAGGACTTAAAAGAAAAAAGAAATGGCAAATATTGGGCGCCTGGGTGGCTAGGTTGTTAGGCAGCTGCCTTCGGCTCAGGTCCTGATCCTAGGGTCTTCGGATAGAGCCACGTGTTGGGCTCCCTCCTCAGTGGGAAGCCTGCTTCTCCCTCTCTCACTCTCCCAGCTTGTGTTCCCTCTTTCACTGTCTCTCTCTCTCTGTCAAATAAATGAATGAATCTTTAAAAAATAAAAGAAGAAGAAGAAGTTGCAAATGTTGATTCCTCTAGTTTTTAAGTTTCTGCATCATGTTTTCACCTATTTATAAAACCTTTCCAGAAATGACACTCAGGGCTTGGTCTTTAGAACACTTCTCGCCTATATCCCAGATCCTTCTCTCCCATGTCTCCAACCAGGCTTCCAGTAGGGCCATCAGTGTTTGTCACTGAATTAAAGTCCTGCGAGTGTTGAAAATACTCCTCGATGACAGATCCGCAGAAGAAAGTGGTGAGTCCAGGTTTCCTATTGCTGCCAAGGTCTGTTCCTTGGATCTTGGTGAAGGAAAACGTCATCTAGGTCCCACCTGGATACTTTACCAGCTCTCTCTAGTCCAGAAGTAAAAAACAAAACAAAACACACAAATACCCATGATGAATATGAGGTCCAGAAAAACTGGCAACGTTTTCGGACTGCAAATAGGTGTAAGTGTGAGTCTTAGTCTTGAGAATGTGAAAAAGATGCTCTACTTAGAATATGATGGGGGGGGCACCTGGGTGGCTCAGTGGGTTAAAGCCTCTGCCTTCAGCTCAGGTCAAGATCCCAGGGTCCTGGGATTGAACCCCACATTGGACTCTCTCCTTGGAAGGGAGCCTGATTCCTCCACCTCTCTCTCTCTGCCTGCTGCTCTGCCTACTTGTGATCTCTGTCAAATAAATAAATAAAATCTTAAAAAATATATATGATAGGGGACACTGGCATGGCTCAGTCATTAAGCATCTGCCTTCAGCTCAGGCCATGATCCTAGGGTCCTGGGATGGAGCCCCGTGTTGGGCTCCCTGCTGAGTGGGAGGCCTGCTTCTCCCTCTCCCACTCTCCCAGCTTCTGTTCCTCTCTCGCTGTCTCTATCAAATAAATAAATAAAATATTATAAAAAAATGATAGAGAGGCATCTGGGTGGCTCAGTTGGTTAAGTTTTGGACTCTTGATTTCTGATCTGGTTGTCATCTCAGGGTCCTAGAATGGAGCCCCATTTCTGGCTCTGCAGTCAGAGGTGAAACTGAGATTCTTTCCCCCTTTCCCCTGCCCCTCCCCTCCTCTCTCTAAAATATAAATAAGTCCCTAAATAAAAATAAAAATTAAAATAAAAAAATAAATTCCCCAGTAGCCTTTCTGAAAGAGTTCCACTCCCAATATATTTCAGGAAAACCAATGGATGCCTCTTTCCATGGCAGTGGATTAGGTAGATACGCTGGATATACCTTTAAGCTCTTGGGGTTTCCTATGCTTATGGTCTACAGATGTGACAGAAAACCACTGCATGTGCATCATCTCCCTGTATCAGTTGTAGGTGGGGGAGCTGACAAGTGAAATTAGTGTGATGAAGAAGTTAATGGTTTTTGCTGTGTCATGAGCCATAACATACTTTGTACTTTGCTAGAAGCTTCCTGTCTTTTATTAAAAAAACCTATGTATTTATAAAAGATTTTATTTCTTTATTTGACAAACAGAGATCACAAGTAAGCAGAGAGGCAGACAGAGAGAGAGGGGGAAGCAGGCTCCTTGCTGAGCAGAGAGCCTGATGCGGGGCTTGATCCCAGGACCCTGGGATCATGACCTGATCCGAAGGCAGAGGCTTTAACCCATGGAGCCACAGAGGCGCCCCTATTTATTTATTTATTTTCAGTGTTCCAAGATTCATTGTTTATGCACCACACCCAGTGCTCCATGCAATATGTGCCTTCCTTAATACCCACCACCAGGCTCACCCATCTTTCCTCCCCAATCCCCCGCCAAAACCCTCTGTTTGTTTCTGAGTCCACAGTCTCTCATGGTTCATCTCCCCCTCGTATTTCCCCCAAATCCCTTCTCCTCTCCATCTCCCAATGTCCTCCATGTTATTCCTTATGCTCCACAAGTAAGTGAAACCATATGATAATGGACTCTCTCTGCTGGACTTATTTCACTCAGCATAATCTCTTCCAGTCCCATCCATGTTGATACAAAAGTTGGGTATTCATCCTTTCTGATGAAAGCATAAGACTCCATAGTGTATATGGACCACATCTTCCTTATCCATCCATCTGTTGAAGGGCATCTTGGTTGTCTCCACAGTTTGGCGACTGTGGCCATTGCTGCTATGAACATTTGGGCACAGATGGCCCTTATTTTCATTACATCTGCATCTCTGGGGTAAATACCCAGTAGTGCAATTGCAGGGTCATAGGGTAGTTATATTTTTAATGAGGAGCTTTTTTAATATGGAGCTTCCTGTCTTCTGCTGGGTTTGGAAAATTGTGAGAGGCCAGCTTGTTACATTATAGAATGTGTGTAATCTTGGAATTTTTATAGTCCTCAAGATTGTCCATAGACTTTATTCAAAACAAAATACATATTTATGGGTCTGCTTCTACTCTTATTCACGTATTTTTAGATTTGATTATATATATATGTGAATTCATATGGTATTTGTCTTTTTTTTTTTTTTTTTTTGCTTATTTCAAATAGGATAATACCTTCTGGGTCTATTCACACTGTCATAAATGTTAAGAAACAATGAAAAATGCAGAAAGAGACCCATAAAGACCATGAATAACCTCCTGGTTACTAGAGTGGAATGGAGAAAGATGATGGGCAAAATGAGGAAAGGGGAATGGGAAATACAGGCTTCCAGTTATGGAATTAATAAGTCCTGGGGTGCGAAGAGCGGCACCTGGGTGGCTCAGTGGGTTAAAGCCTCTGCCTTCTACTTGGGTGGTGATAACAGGGTCCTGGGTTCAAGTCCCACATCGGGCTCTCTGCTCAGCAGGGAGCTTGCTTCCCCCTCTCTCTCTGCCTGCCTCTCTGCCTACTTGTGATCTCTGTCTGTCAAATAAATAAATAAAATCTTTTAAAAAATCACATTTTAAAGATTTTTTAAAAAGACCTCAGTCCTGAAATTTATGGAAATTACTACTCCCACATCATTCTAACAGCCCTTGAATGCTTTTAACCACTTCTATTCTGTATTTTGATGACAATAGAGTGGATTTGAAATGTATAACATAATCTATGTGTGAACTTAATGTAATTTAATTAGTAAAACATAATGGTTTTTAAAGTGTTAACATGGATGTGTAATGAATGACATATTATCCCAGCACCAAGGCAAACACATCTCATTTTACTGAAGGTTGTAGGGAACTGATGGTATCTATCCCCTATTTGGTAATGGAGTGGGATAATATTCCCAAGAACCCATTTTTTCAGTGCTCTGAAAGTTTAAATGACGTGTGATTATTTTGTCCCCCTAGTATTGTATCCTCTTCTTTGTGAACGCTGCAGTATTATGACGGATATGTTTTCATTCTGCAGGGACCCTGAACAGGCTCCTGTCCCTGTCACTAGTGTGTTCTCTAAACAACATGATGCAGAGTCACAAGTTAAGGTAACTGCTGATATGACAACCCTGGCGAACCCTTTTGAGCCACCATCTCTCCTTTTTCCCAATTCTTTCCTCTCCAAGGGTCCTTGGAGAAGACTCCCACAGAGCTTACCTAGGCCTATTTTGGTCTGTGAAGAACTTTTTCCCATGTGGGGAGGTCCTTGGAGGGGCTCCCTTTAGTCACTGCAAAGGCACAGGCAGCTCTGCTCAGCAGGGAGCCTTCTTCCCCCTCTGTCTGTCTGCCTCTCTGCATACTTGTGATCTCTCTCTCCATCAAATAAATAAATAAAATCTTTTAAAATTAAAAAAAAAAAAAAAGACCGTTTCCTAACAGGTACAGGAACCTAGGGATATTTGGGCGACCTCAAGAAGAGAGGAGTTCACCCACCTCTGTAGGAATCACAGGCAATGTCTGATGGCAAGTATTGGCCTCCCTCTGGCCTAGAGAGGCTATTAAAAGTTCAGTCTAGCAATTCATTATGAAACAGTCAGCAAAGCTGTTTTTAAAGAGTCTGTAAATCAAATCTCTGTTCTTGGTGGAATTATGTAAATAATCAGGCCGAGTTTTCTTTCTTGAACTAGAGTTATTTTGTGATGAAATTGGTGTTTTTTCCTATGTCTGGTAAAAATGCAGGTGATTATAGAGAAAAATGTGTGGGTTTTTTTTTTAAGATTTAATTTATTTGACAAACAGAGATCATAAGTAGGCAGAGAGGCAGGCACAGAGAGAGAGAGAGGGGGAAGCAGGCTCCCTGCTGAGCAGAGAGCCCAATGTGGGGCTTGATCCCAGGACCCTGAGACCAGGGCCTGAGCCAGAGGCAGAGGCTTTAACCCCCTGAGCCAACCAGGCACCCAGAGAAAAATGTGTTTTAATAACACATCTTAGTTGATAAAATATTTTTTTAAGATTTTATTTATTTATTTGTCGGAGATCACAAGTAGGCAGAGAGAGAAGGGAAGCAGGCTCGCTGCTGAGCAGAGAGCCTGATGCGAGACTCAATCCTAGGACCCTGGATCATGACTTGAGCAGAAGGCAGAGGCTTTAACCCACTGAGCCACCCAGGTGCCCCTGTCGATAAAATGTTTTAATAGTTTTCATATACAATGGACTAGATCTTGGTTTCTTCTAGGGTTCTCTAATGTCTGGCTACAAATCACTAGACTAATATTTTTATTTTTTCTCCCACCATTCTGATATGGAATTATGTGAGAACTAAAACTGTCCTTTTCCCTGATGCTCTGGAAACTTAATATAAATGACTTGATGGAACAAAATCACCCTTATATTCATGGAGAGACAATCTTAGGGCTGTGGCTCCATGGGCCACTGCAAACATTGCCAGATGTATTTGAACTATAAACCAGGAAGATCTATTCGGTGGTCACTACCTGTCCTCTATCTCAGGATACTTCAAGTCTGACATCTGACCAGATGTCTGGTCAACTGCTACCCTTAGAAGACAGAAACTGGCTTAACATTTGCTCTAACAGAAACTGGCTTAACATTTGCTCTAATCATTAAGTGTAAATACTTCATTAATTACATTGCTTGTGCCACAGGGCTAACTTTGAAAATACACCTGCATCACTGCCTCCTGAAATGACTTTGACTCTACTGACCTATTTATTGTCAGGCCTAAAATGCTGGATCAGTGACAGGAAACAATTTATCAGGTGAAATTTTAATGTATGAAACTCATAAGGAAGTTTCAGGTAGGGAACTGAAGGGCTTCTAGACAGCCGGTCCATCCCCCCAGTGCCTGAATGTGCCACTTTGTCCTGGAGGTAACTTGAGTTCAAGGTACTTGAGAACCTGCAGCCTCAAGAAAGCCTTTCCCTGCTCCCTTAACCACACAACAGGATCTAAATTGGGGCTCTTTCTCAGAACAAGGGTTAGTCACAGAGACCAAGTTTATCTCCATGACCCAACTGTAAGGTAGGACAAATATCCAGTTACCAAATATGTGCCCTTCTTATCACCCTGTGAGGGGTTTTCCTTTCCTCAGAAGCTCCAGGCCCTGACCCGTTTGTCTTAGTTCAGGATGACATTTATACCTCATCTTGCTTGACAGTCTTTGGAATTTCCATGTCTCTGCAGACTCCCTATATGTACACTGATTTAATATGATTTTTTTCTTGTTAATCTGCTCATGTCATTGTGATTCTTAGTCTAGCTAGAAGAATCTTTAAGGTGACAAGAATTCCTATTCTCTGACAGAGGATTTGATTTTAATGCCTCATTTCCTGACATCCTATTTAAGGTATATAAAGAGGGATGCCTGGGTGGCTCAGTAGGTTAAGCCTCTGCCTTCAGCTCAGGTCATGATCTTAGGGTCCTGGGATCGAGTACCGCATCTGGCTGTCTGCTCAGTGGAGAACCTGCTTCCCTCTCTCCCTCTGCCTGCTGCTCTGCTTCCTTGTGCTCTCTCTTTCTCTCTCTCTGTCAAATAAATAAATAAAATCTTAAAAAAAAATTATGTGAAGAAGGTGGAGGAGTAGGAAATACTTCTGCAGGAGTTGAGATTTTTGACCTCTGCTGTTGTCACTATCTCAGAAGGTTCCTTTGTTGTTTCCCGCGTGGTTGCTGTCTTGTCAGTGGTTCCTTAATGCTTCTCAATCCCAGTCAAAATATGTGTCCTACTTAGTTTGTTTAGGTTAATAATTGTCTCTCTCATGGTAGGTGCCTAATTATACAAATTATGTATTTCCAATGTTTCTCATTTAGGCCACTTGAACATTAAAATCATCCTTAGTATCATTTTCATTTCATGTAGACACTTGGAAACAGGTCACCAATGTGTACTGAACATGAGTCTACCAGAACATGAGTCGTACCAGATTGTTGGAAGGTGGTTCTCTATCACTTCTTTCATGGTGTGATGGTTACTTTCCATCCTCGTGGGTTAAAATGGTCAGCACTACCTCAGGGGAGTTAGCTGTGACTGAATGTGCTGATTAGAGTCCTCTTGCTCCTTCTGGTGTCACTGGAGATGTTTGTTTATATTTTGTGCTGGTTTTCTCCAGAGTCATAAATTTAGAGCACTCAGTGTGCTAAGTGGCTGAGTTTTCTATGCTTCCCCGGATGGAGCAGCTAAATTATTTGTATTGTGAATGTCATCCCTGTGCCATGGCTGCTGGGTGCTGAAGGTGACTCTGCCAGGTTCTACTGAGAAGAGCTAAGGTCCTTTGTCTTTGGCTTTATTCATAATCTCCTCTACAGAATGCATCAAGCCTTTAATTGGGCTGCATTGTGAAGAATTTTAAATTTCTAAGAGGCAGATGCATCTGGGCCTGCAATCTGTGCTTCTCCTGACCATAAAGCATATTGTGGCTTTGCGGTATTACAAGACGAAGTCATCGTCCTTTAGTCAAGTCATAACTGAACTGCAGCTAATTTTGTAACGTGCAGCCTATTGGGCTATAAGTGGGGAGCTAGATCAGAAACAGTTTCTCATGGCTAGCTAAACAACAATTTAAACAGGGACACTTGGGTGGCTTATTGTTTTCTCAGGGTCCTGTGACTGACTCCTGGTGGAGTTCATGCTGGGCATGGAGCCTGCTTAAGTTTATCTCTCCCTTTTCCCCTACCCAACCCCCCCCATCTGTCTCTCTGTCTCTCTCTGTTAAACACACACACACACACACACACACGTTCATCAACAACAAAAACCATCGAGCCTCTCAGATTCCATAGCTTACTA
This sequence comes from Neogale vison, assembly GCF_020171115.1. Classification (NCBI taxonomy): domain Eukaryota; kingdom Metazoa; phylum Chordata; class Mammalia; order Carnivora; family Mustelidae; genus Neogale; species Neogale vison. Next base: position 47,345,214 of record NC_058097.1, on the reverse strand, counting down.
TAACTAGTAGAGGACCAGTCCTCACCAAAATGAGTTTATGATCAAACTCCGACCACACAGAAAGAAATTTCTCTGCTGTTATCATATACTAAGTTATTTACCAAGAGAGATCTTCCCAGCCAGAAGCCATACTTCTCCCACTGCAAAATGAAAGCACCATACTCAGGAGTCATTTCACATTTTTCTTCACAGTTTTCTTAAAGCTAAGTTTTTGATATGCACAGTCCTTTTAAACCTTTCTGTTGTTGTTCATTACAGTTAAATTCTATTTTTTTATACCTTTAAAACATAACAAATGCTTTTAATGCTATTTTTGCTTACATATATATTTGTAGGTTGAGACCAACTGGGCAAAGTCTCAGGCAGGTGATATTTGTGATATGTCTGTACTGTCGCAGAAAATAATCAGATTGGCGAGAGACCAAGAGACACTCAGAGTAGTAGGAGAACTTGAATTTATTTAATGCTGGTGGACACAGATGAGCTAGTGCTCAAAGCTCTGGGCCCTAGAGACCTGTATTGAGTTCCCAATAGTTGCAATTTAATTGATTCCAACTGAGAGCTGATGAATAGGGTGATAGGATTACAGAGTTTTTATAGGGGGGGTATAGGGAGTCAGGTTCCAAGGGCTATGCTAGCTGCTGGGAGGTACATTTAAACTGGGGGAGTGGGAGATTGCTGTAGGCTCTTATGGCAGTGGAGGGAGCTTGTGGTGGGAAGTCTGTTTACAGAAGCAGAAAGAGCTGGTTATCTCTTGCTCCTTAGTGGGACTTCTAGTTATCTCTTGCTCTATCTATCCTGGTCTGCTGGCCTGGGGCTACCCTGGGTGAACCTGCTTTGACTGATTTTCCTCTTCATCCCCCCCCCTTCAATGACTTTTTTTTTTTTTTTTAAGATTTTATTTGTTTATTTGACAGACAGAGATCACAAGTAGACAGAGAGGCAGGCAGAGAGAGAGAGAGAGAGGGAAGCAGGCTCCCTGCTGAGCAGAGAGCCCGATGCGGGACTCGATCCCAGGAACCTGAGATCATGACCTGAGCCGAAGGCAGCGGCTTAACCCACTGAGCCACTCAGGCGCCCTCAATGACTTTTTAAGCTTAGAATGGGCATCAGTAATTTCCATTGGATTTTTGTTGATCTAGAGACCTGTACTGAGTTCCCAATAGTTGCAATTTAATTGATTCCAACTGAGAGCTGATGAATAGGGTGATAAGATTAATAATACGTGGACTGAACAGGAGTACCAACAGGAGCATGCGGAGAGGGCTGGCTAAGGGAAGGAGACACACAGCCCAGCCCCAGACATCATACCAATTGCCCCTTGTCTCCTGTGTGCAATCTGATCTTGTAGTCATTGGATCATGTCTCTGACTAACCCTGACTGGTTCATGTAGAAACAACATTCCTCATTTAGGAAGAGGCAGAGTTCCCCCTTTTTTGGCAGTGAACAGGTCTAAGCCCCTTTGATTCTGTAGTACCCTTGCTTCTAAGGAGAAAATCTGATCTTATACGGTCATCATAGACTTAGCCACCTGCTCCATATCTTCTGCAAGATTTTCTGACAGCTTCTTGTAGTAGTAGGATGAGGCCATTCTTCCTATCCTTATGCCCACAGCTATCATTATGCCTAATCCAACCAAAAGTGGGATGATTTTAATGGCCCTCTTGGACCATGCGTATGCCAACAAGGGAATGGAGAGGGATTGATTTTTGGGGACTATATCTACCTGTGGAGTAGGAAGCATCCATGGACATGGCCCTCTCTGGTTAACTGATAAACATTGATGAATATATCTTCCACATTTGAAAAGGGTGCCAGGTTATGGAGTGCACCATGATGTGGTGGACATGTGCCCATCAAGTGAAGGGCAGCTGTGGGTTTGGAGACTTTGGGTAGCAGATAGAACTCCTACTGAGGTTTGGTTGTGTTGAGTAAATGGTGGACCTCTTCTATCACATCACATGCTTGAGGGTCTAAAGTGAGAGGTCCTCCATTGGGAGGAAACCTTAGTAGAGGTTGATAGGGTCAGGTTCCCAGCAGGTTGAACCCTTTTTCTCAGGGCATCTTGGATCCCTATAGCCCCGATGTAGCTAACCTGGACTAAATGTTTCCTGTTGTGAGTTTCTTTGCTTTATTGTGACAAAGAGTGACCTCCCTCAGGTTACAACATTGTCTTGGCATGCTAGACAAGAACAGGGGGACCATGGGCTTGGTGTTACCTGTTTTGGGTTGGGAATGGTTGTAGGTAGAGCAAGAGTAGGAGCTCAGGTAGGGACTTCCTGGATAGGAGTGGGGAGAGACCATGGAGGAGACAGGGTAGGTCTACACTATACTCATGGGGTATAGGGCTGCATAGCAGTTGGGTCATCAATCCATTGGGATACCAGACACGTAGAATAGACCCTCATGTTGACAGAGTTTGGGGTGTGCTATAGCACATGCATCAAGGCCATTGGACCAAGAGGGCTGCTGGTAATTCTAGCATGTACATGGTGGGTGGTGAGTGCCCCCAGCATCCTTACAGCCTGCAGCTGGTGGCATTGACTGTCGTCAGTGATGTCATCATCTAGGTAGCCTGAGCTTAGCTCTATAATTGACAGCCACAGCACCAGCATTAGGGGACTCATTTTAAAGTGGGACTGGGGAGGCAGTTATTAAAAAGCATTAGATTCTACTGAATAGTCTCAGTATACTTATATAGAGTATGGATAGAGTGATATTTTGTGTCCAATTCCAGTCACCTGGGGTTGACTCAGCTAGACCCACAGAGAACACTAGGGTTACAAGTACCACTATTATGGCACTAAGTGACACCAGGATTTTAATGTCCAAATATTTCCCATTGAGTTCCTCAAGCTTCCGCCATGCACTGACCAGTTGGCTTCCAGGTTGGTGACTGGAGAAAGGTTGTGGATTCCTGAAGTGGGGAATCTGCAAATTTCCGTGGGGCATCAAGTCAGGCTGGAGGCACCTTTGGTGGCTGTGGACTGCTGTATCTTCTTACAGATCTTCAACTTGAGGGGGTCAGTTAGGTCCCAGGCTGTCTGCCAATCATCTGGGTCTGTGGGGGTCACTGCCTTCTTTACTCAGGAATGATGGATCCAGGGAGTGATACCTGCAACTTTAATAGCAGTGAAAGTTGTCAGTATTACTAGATGGGGACCCATCTGAGTGGGGTGCAGCAGCTCCTTCTTCCTGATCTTTTACCTATATCATGTCCCCCTGTTGGTAGGGATGAGCCCAGTTACTCATGAAGATGGTAGTCCTTTCTAAAGCTTCTCAGGAGATGTGGTATAGAGTTTTTCCCAAGGCCTAGAGGTGTAGGGATATTTCTAAGTCTTCAATTTGTCTGAGATCTCTAAGCCAGCTTGTTATAGGGGGTGGCCTATCATAGAGAATCTCAAAGGGTAAGTAGCCAAAGGATCTTGGGGTATAGTGTACCCTGAACAGGGCCCATGGTAACATTTCTACCCAGAGGATTTCCTGACAGACTTTGGTTAAAGTTGTCTTAAGGGTCAGGTTCACGTGCTCTACTTTCCCTGAGCTCTGAGGTCTGTATGCTGTATGGAGCTTCCATTTTATTTTCAAGATACTGAGTAGGTCTTGGGCTATCTCTGCCATAAAACTCAGTCCATTGTATGAGCTGATGGAAAGGGGAAGCCCATACCCGGGGATGACATCTCTCAGGAGGCTTGTACTACTTCTCGTGCTTTCTCTGTGCATGTGGGTTAAGCCCCAACCCACCCTGAGTAAATGCAAAGTAGGACCAGCGAGTATCAGTATCCTCAGTATGGCTTGACCTCTGTGAAGTCTATCTCCAAGTCCTCGAAAGGCATGGTGCCCATTGTTTGAATCCTAGGGCATGGTCTAGGTCCTTGATTTGCCTTGTTCTGTGTGCATGTACTGCACCTAGTGCTTGTTTGGGTACACAGGGTGGGGAGTTTGGGGGTGAAATAGCAGTTTCTCCAGGGCTGCTTTTCCCAAGTGAGTTAGTTCATGATGTTGCTTTATTAGGGGGGTTGTTACAGTACTGGGGACAAAAAGTCTCTGGTCAGGCAGTTTCCACCAGCCCGCTTCTCCTTTTAATCCCTCCTCATTTTTTGCCCATGGTTAAGGGTCAGGCCAGGAGGTCGTTTTTCAGCCCAGACATCAGGGAAGCCATCCAGCAGACTGGTTAGCTTCGTGGGGTCTCCTTTTTCTTGGCAGTAAAATTGCCATTCATTTTCTGTGGGTACAGTTACTGCCATCATGAGGGAATTAGGCCTTCCCAAGGTGAGGCTTGTAGGCCCCCTTTGGATAAAGGTGATCTGGGCCTCAAGTTTTGCCAGTAAGTCTCTACCTTGGAAGGAAACGGTACTTTCTGGTAGGTATAGGAATTCCTGAGTAACTGTGTATGCCCCCAGCTGGCATGTTCAGAGTCCACAAAACTGGCAGGCAGTTTGGGAACCATCTGCCCTGACAATTGTGGCCTTATGCCCTGTGAGTGGAGCCATGGGTCTGGTAACCACTTAATGCTCAGTACCTGTATTCACCATGAAAGTCAACGGTTGGGCCCCCACTTTCATTTTGACCATAGGCTCTCAGGTACCTAATGAAAGGGAGCCTGGTCTTCCCTAGTTTGACTCAATCCCAGCCAGACTGATAAGGTCTTGCTTTTCAGGCTCAGGCTGCCATTTTGTTTTCCTTTTTTCTGAAGTAATTTTGTCAGGCCTTTCAGTTGGTTCCTCATGGCGGGGTCATTCATTTTTGCAGTGGGCAGTCTCCTTATAATAGGCACATTGATCTCATCAGAGTGGGGCCTTCCTATTGGGTACCCCTTTTGCAGTGAGGCTGACTGTCCAGTTGGGTCTAGTTTTCCTAGTGCTGAAGCCATCAACAATGCCTTTGTTTGCATTATTTTGTCTGCTTCTCATTTGGCCTCATGGTCTCAACTTGCAAAAACCTTATCTGTCAGCTGGGTAGCATTCATGCCAGCGAAGCCCTCAAGTTTCTGGAGTTTCTAGCAAATATTGGTGTATGATTGCATCACAAACACTGAGTTGACCATTTGCTGGTTCTCTGGGGCCTCTGGATCAAATGGGATGTACACTCAGAAGGCTTCATATAGTCTCTCCCAGAAGTCAGTTGGTGATTCTTCTGATTTCTGGATAACTGCCACAGTTTTTGACATGTTGGTTGGCGTCTTTACCCCTGCTCTGAGTCCATGCAGAAGGGCTATAAAGTATCGACTTCAGTCAGCTAGTCCCTCAACCGTATGGAAATCCTAGCTGGGCTGTCGGGTGCTGCTGCTAACACCCATGATTCTGCTTTTAGGGTTCCAGGTGGGAGCTGGCATCAGAGCCAGTGACGTGTCTTGGTGAGGATTGTTGGTATTCTTCTGCTGAAGAGTGTCAGGAGAATTGAGTGGCAATCATCCCAAGTGGGTTGGTGGGTCTGGAACAGGGACTCCAGGAGGTCAATCATGGCCTGAGGCTTCTCTGAATATGGCGGTGTATGATTTTTCCAATTTAGAAGGTCAATGGTGCCAAAGGGCTGGTAGATGTGAATAGACTTTGGGGCTGGATGGTGTTCTCAGTCTATCTGTTACCCTTTCATCTTATGGAGCAGCATCTGGAGAGCTGTGATGGGGGAACTGGAGCCTGAGATGAGCACAGATGTCTGCTTGCAAGCTGGGAGCTGGTGCTCCAGGATTGGGGCAGGGTTGGAATTCCTTCTGGGCTTGGTGGTTGTGGAGGAGGCTGAGGAGGGCTATCCAAAAGGTGGGGCATCAGCTGCCCCCTGGTGGTGCACTCGGGACATATGGCTGGTGCCTGAACAGATTGTCCTGTCTGTCCGTCTCCCTGATAAACAGGCTTTGCTTTCTTACAGCCCTTGAGCTCTTTTACTTGGGTAACAAATATCCTACTCTGGCTCTTCCTATTATCACAGAATTGGACCCACGGGGGCAGAGTTTGGGCTATCTGAAGCCAAGAATCAAATATATGGGTATGGGTCAAGGTGTCCAGCTGTACTGACCACAACTCTGTAAATGGCCTGGACAGTGGGTGGGTCTAGGGTACCCTCAGAGCACCAGCCAACCCCAAAAGTGGGCCATTCCAATTCACATAATGTGTGTAATTTTCCAGGAGATATTTTGTTCTCATAGTTTCCTGAGAATGCCTTCTTACAATTTTTAAGCATATAGTCTAGGAATAGGTTGTTTTTTTGTTTTTTTAAAGATTTTATTTATTTATTTGACAGGGAGAGATCACAAGTAGACAGAGAGGCAGGCAGAGAGAGAGAGGGAAGCAGGCTCTCTGCTGAGCAGAGAGCCCGATGCAGGACTCAATCCCAGGACCCTGGGATCATGACCTGAGCCGAAGACAGCGGCTTAACCCACTGAGCCACCTAGGCGCCCTAGGAATAGGTTTTGAAGAGTTTCTGCCCCTGATGAACAGAGGCTCTCTTACCCACCCTGTGTGTTCCCTCCCTATGTTGGTGGTTCAAAGACAAAGGGTAGGTACTCCTCCAAAGGAGAGACCAATCAGATGCCCACCTGTCTGCTCTCCTGGAGGAGACATGGATGCCTCTTAGCCATAGTGAGTCCATATCAGCCCCAGACTGGTGCCCGAAATTACTGGCCCTAGGTTCTGTGAGTTCACCCTGGAAACAGTTTGGGGCCCGCTCAGAATCCATAGTCTCAAGAGTGGGGAGCCACAAACACAAACAGGCCGTTCACTCACTTCTGCATTCACACCAAAGTTACTATAGTTCCTCCCCTCTGGAGGTTCCTGTCTTGTAGGACCTGCCCTGCTGGGAGGTCCCTGACCTGTGGAATTCCTTTGGGAAATTTCTGGAAGGTGATCAAGCTTCCCTTCCATTCAGTTTGAGCAGGATCTGACTACAGATCATATTCCCAGGTGGCTTACCAAAGCCAGATGAGTTGCCAGGTGAGTTGGTCCTCTTCTCCTTGGAGTCCAGCCGGGACAAGACTGCCCAGAAGGTTGGAACTCCAGGGTGAAGGAGGACCTGGAATCCTGTGGGATGGCATGCTGCCTCGTTCAGTCCTTGAGTTCCTTCCTGCTCCAGCGTAGTCAAAGCCACTGGCCAGAGGCTCAAGGGGCCAGAATGGTTGGAATCTCGCTTGGCCTCCAGAGATGTTGCAGAAAATAATCAGACTCGGGAGAGACCAAGTGACCCTCGGAGAAGTAGGAGAACTGAGATTGATTTTATGCCGGTGGACCCAGATGAGCTCGTGCTCAGAGCTCTGGGCTCCACATAGTGGGGTTACAGGGATTTTATAGAGGGGTGTATGGGGTCAGGTTGCAAGGGCTATGCTGGCTGCTGGGAGATGGGTTTAAACTGGGGAGAGGAGGGCTGGTTTAGGCTGTTAGGGCGGTGCAGGGAGCTTGTGTTGGGAAGTCTGTTTACAGAAGCAGAAACACACGGTTTTCTTTCACGCCTTAGTGGGCTTCTGGTTATCTCTTGATCTATCTACTGGCATCTGCTGGCCTGGGGCTACTCTGGGTGAACTTGCTCTGAGTGATTTTCCTCTTCAGTGTCAGAACAAATGTAGAAGTATCAGAATCCTAAAAAGTTCCTTGCTTTAAATGTATTACTTCTGGTGCTCTCTATAATGGAATATATTAAACTAACAATTTGTATATATAGTATGTCTGCATTTCCTAGCAACTTCCCTTGAATCCATTTTTCATAATAAACATTGTACAGGTTGGGCACTTATACTCTTCAGGCCAATGCAGTCCAGATCTCTAATCTTAAAAAAAAAAATTAAACTCATTATTCTATATTCAAGACCAAAGCACATCAATACTATGCAGAGGAAAATCTATATCTCTACTGCATATTTGAGAAAATGTGAATTCCTTTCAAGAAAATCTAAGAAACAAAATAATCCTGGACTACTGGTCCTGAGGGAAAAATGCCTCATCCCCTCCTTCAGGTCGTGACTTTCTGATCCAAATCGGATCACTGTAGTAACTTTTCTTTTACAGTATCTCTGAAAGTAAGCCCTGGGATCCATATTTGTTTCATGTTCCTAAATCAGCAAGAATAATAAATTTGATAGTGCATAACTGGAAGTGTCAAGGGCTTTTTCTTATTTTTAAGATTCTATTTATTTGAGGGGGGCCTGGGTGGCTCAGTGCGTTAAAGCCTCTGCCTTCAGCTCACGTCATGATCCCAGGTTCCTGGGATCGAGCCCTCATATCTGCCCTCTGCTCAGCAGGGAGCCTTCTTCTCTGTCTCTCTCTCTCTCTCTCTCTGCCTACTTATGATCTCTGTCTGTCAAATAAGTAAATAAAATATTAAAAAATGATTTTATTTATTTGAGAAAGTAAGCGAGAAAGAGAGAGAGAGAGAAAGCTTGAGCAGTGGGGAGGGGCAGAGGAAGAGGAAGAAACAGGCTCCCTATTCCAGGTGGGGCTCAATCCCAGGACCCTGGCATCATGACCTGCACCAAAGGCAGACACTTAACCCAAAAAAGCCACCCCAGGTGCCTCAAGGGCTTTCTTTAGTGACTGAGTAAAATGATGTCTCCACTTCAGTTTATGGGGACCCGTTTTCACAATACGTGCATGTAATATTTACTTGTACATGTAATATTTCTTGCACTATAGATTAGATTATTGTTCTTTCATTTGTATTGTTATATATCTATATTTGATGTGAAAATCAAATTGTGTCGTAAAAACCCCTCTGGATTTAAGCAGATTTGAAAATGTTATGTTACAAAACAAACACAAACAAACAAAAAAACACCATTTCTGGGTTGAAGTCAGCCTTCTGTTGCTCTTCATTGCCTTATTGGGCTAAGAATCAAACTGAAATGAGATTAACAAAAGCTCAAATCTAGTAAGTATGCAGACCCCTCACAGACATGGAAATCCCAAAGATATTCCGGCTAAACGAGATGTGTGGATGTCACCTGCAGGAAGGAGGAGGGTCTGGGGCTCTCGGGTGGGGAAAGGTAGTTCCCAGGACAAGAAGAGCAGGTGTTTGGTCACCAGATGTTTGCCCTTGGGGACCACAGGGCAGCCACAGATGGGCCACAGATGCCACTCATGTAAAATTTGTCTCTGGTAACAGCCTTGTGCTGGGAAAGACCCCCAACTTAGATTCTTCTACATAGTTAAGGAGGGAAAAAAGTTCCTCTTGGGCCTACAGCATATGAATTACCTTGAGCCCAAAAGAATGTTCATGTCAAAGTGTCTCATCTTGGGGCAGCCCACCCTTGACCCCGAGGGAATGTTGCTTTAAGGCAGTCGCTGATAAAACCTTTTTTAAAAAAGTGGTGGAGGGGTGCAGCACCTGGGTGGCTCAGTGGTTTGGGTCATGGTCTTAGGATCCTGGGATCGAGCCCTGCATCAGGCTCTCTGCTCTCTCTCTCTCTGCCTGTCTCTCCGTTTTCTTGTGATCTCTATCAGTTAAATAAAATCTTAAAAAAAAAAAAAAAAGGCAGTCTCTGAATGTAGACCTGTTTGTCATGTTATGTAAACTGTTGGTCTGTTGACCTTGCTTAAAACCCAGTTTCTTGGGGCACCTGGGTGGCTCAGTGGGTTAGGCCTCTGCCTTCAGCTCAGGTCATGATCTCAGGGTCGTGGGATCAAGCCCTGCATGGGGGGTCCCTGCTCAGCTGGAAGCCTGCTTCTCCCTCTCTCTGTCTGCATCTCTGCCTACTTGTGATCTCTCTAGCTCTGTCAAATAAATAAAATCTTAAAAAAAAAAAAAAACTAGTTTTTCTGCATTTACTGGATGTTTAGCAAAGTGCTCTCTTAAAAGGAAAAATTATGTTTGGTCTCATAAGTTATTTCAGTGTATGTTTTTGTTTGTATTAACTTATACAGATTGTTATAATGCTCTCTAGTGACTAGTAAGTGTTTAAAAAGGATTGTTGTTGGGCGCCTGGGTGGCTCAGTGGGTTGGGCCGCTGCCTTCAGCTCAGGTCCTGATCTCAGGGTCCTGAGATCAAGCCCTGCATCAGGCTCTCTGCTCAGCGGGGAGCCTGCTTCCCCCCACTCTCTCTGTCTGCCTCTCTGCCCACTTGTGATATCTCTCTCTCTCTCTGTGTCAAATATAATAAATAAAAATCTATAAAAAAGAAAATTAATCCAACAAAATGCATATTCCAATTTTTAAAATAGATGAGTCTCACTCTATCTAAACCAGATCCTGGAGTCAAGGAGCCCTGGGATCTGGAGAGAAAGCATCTTACACTCCAGTGGGTGGGAATGAGTAAAGCAGGTGACACAGGTGAGGTGTGAAGGTCAAGCAGGAGACCACACCTTAAAATGGGATTTGGGAAGTTCTACTTGAAATATTGTTCTCAAAATGTATCTGAATTGCAGTATAATTAATGCCCAAATGTGTATTTTACATAGTAGTGATATTCAGGATATTTTACAACAATCAGTCTTTCTTTATTCAGAAATGTTTTTTGTTGTTGCTTCTGAAGGATGAATACGACCTTGGCATTCTGTGTGAAAGTGGGACTCTTTTTAAAAGATGTACTTATTTATTTTAGAGTGAGAACAGGGGTGGGTAGGGTGGAAGGGCAGAGGGAGGGGAAGAGAGAGTCTTAAGTGGACAGTGCACTGAGTGCAGAGCTGGACATGGGGCCCAGTCTCAGGACCCTGAGATCCCAACCTGAACTGAAACCAAAAGTCAGGCACTTAACTGACTGGATGCCCCTGAGACTCTTTTAAAAAAATTCTCTAATGTGGGGCACCTGGGTGGCTCACTTGTTGATCATCTGCCTTTGGCTCAGGTCATGAACTCAGGGTCCTGGAATTGAGCCCCACATTAGGCTCTCTGCTCAGCCGGGAGCCTGCTCCTTCTTCTCCCCCCCACCCCCGGCTTGCGTTCCCTCTCTCTCACTGTGTCTCTCTGTCAAATAAATAAATAAAATCTTTTTTAAACCCTCTAATGATATTTAAATGCTTATCCATAAAATTTCTATTAGAGCATTTTAATAACTGACCATAAATAATTTTCTGAGCAATTTGTGTCATATAACACATGCTAGTGCTTTAAATGTGTGCTTTTCCTCAGTGTAAAGTCTGTTTAAAATGATAACTATATGGAAGGATCCTTTTATGATGGAATTTTTGTTTCAGAATTTTTTCAGTGAAAATTTCCTTTTTTATTTTATTTATTTGACACTGAGATAGAGATCCCAAGTAGGCAGAGAGAAAGGGGGAAGCAGACTCCCTGCTGAGTGGAGAGCCCGATGCGGGGCTCGATCCCAGGATCCTGAAATCATGACCTGAGCTGAAGGCAGAGACTTAAGCCACTGAGCCACCCAGGTGACCCTCTTATTCCTGTTTTACAACTCAATAAAAAAACTTCATTTTTAATGATAGTTCCCACTGCATTAATGAATTGTGTTTTGTTTTTTATCTGTGTTTTATAGTTTTTTTTTTTAAGATTTTATTTATTTATTTTTTAGAGAGAGAGAGAGAATGCACAACCACAGGCAGACAGAGAGGCAGGCAGAGGCAGAGGGAGAAGCAGGATCCCTGCTGAGCAAGGAGCCCGATGTGGGACTCAATCCCAGGACACTGGAATCATGACCTGAAGCCGAGGGCAGTTGCTTAACCAACTGAGCCACCCAGGCGTCCCTGTGTTTTATAGTTTTAGACAACCGTTTTCAGCTCAGGACTTAGAAGACAGTGTAGGGTTTAGTTCAAATATGAATCAGCCATATGTCCATTGCCAATAAAATTATGTGCCTATTTGTATAAATATTACCCATACACTGTTGGTTCATGACTTAAGACTTCCTTATCTTGGTTAGTTGTCAGTGGTTGTTTTATACTGTTGATCCTGGGTGGGCTGTGATATGGAATTAATGTCATCCTCTATTTGTGGACGAATTCATATTCTCTTTGAGAGAGAAATACCTTTTCAACTGAAGGTAATATTTTAAATCTCCTATCTCTGTATCAGTTTTAGGGGTCCTAATTTATTCTTAAGTGTCATCAAAATTATATGCCATGAGGGACGCTTGGATGGCTTAGTCGGTTAAGTGTCTGACTCTTGGTTTGGGCTCAGGTCATAATCTCAGGCTTGTGGGATTGAGCCCCACGTCCCACTGAGTGCCCAGCATGGAATCTGTCTGTGCCTCTCCCTCTGCTCTTCTCCCATTCACACTCCCTTTCTTTCTAAAAAATAAATAAATAACATCTTAAAAAATATATATGCCATGAAATTTACCATTTTAACCATTTTTTTTCCATTTTAGCCATTTCTAACTAAAGTGTTGAATGTATTTACATGATTGGAAAACCAATCTCTGGAGTTTTCTCATCCTGCAAAACTGAAACTTAATACTTGTTAAGTGGCCACTTTCACATTTTTCTCTATTCTAAGCCCCTGGCATTCTCTGTTTCTCCTTCCTTGTTTCCTTCCTTCCTTCCTTCCTCATGCTGTTCGTGACATCAGTCTTTCACTTAAGTGAAATCATAGTGTATCTGTTTCTGTGACTCCTTTATTTCACTTAACAAAACACCATCCCGTTTTAACCACATTGTACAAGGCAACAAGATGTGTCTTTCTTTTCAAGGCTGAATTATTCTAGTAAATATATATGTTATGTTTTCTTTATGTATTCAGGAATTTTTCTGTTGCTGTCACTTATTGGCTTTTTGAGTAACGCTGCTGTGAATCTGCTTGTGCAAATATCTCTTGTAGATCCTACTTTGAATTCTTTTGGCTATATACTGTCAATTGGGATGGCTGAGTCATATGATAATATGATTTAAAAAGTATTGAGGAAACTCCTTTCCATTTTCCATAGTGATTGTTCCATTTGCATTTCCTCTAGCAGTGCATAATGGTTCCAGTGTCTCATCCTTCCAACACATGTAGGCTTTTTGCTCTTGTTTCATAGTGGGATCTGAACAGGTGTGAGGTGATGACTCACTGTTTGATTTGTGTTTCTCTAATGAATAGTGATTTTGAGCATATTTCGTATGCTTGTCCATTTGTAGATCTTCCTTGTATTGTGCCCACTAAAAACTTTGTCCAGTTCTTAATAATGCTGGTTGCTGTTTGGTTGTCACTGCAAAAGTTCTTTCTATATCCTAGATGTTAAATACTTAATGTCTAGAGACTGCAAAAAATTTCCATGCATTTTTCAGGTTGCCTTTTCACTCCACTGACTGTTAGAACTACTTTCTCTGGGGACACCTGGGTGGCTCAGGGTGTGTGACTGCAGCTCAGGACATGATCTCAGGGTCCTGGGATCAAGCCCCATATCTGGCTCCCTCTGCGGTGGGAAGTCGGCTTCTCCCTCTGCCTCTCCCCCTGGCTTGTGCTCTCTTTTTCTCTCTCTCTCTCTCTGTCTCTCAAATAAATAAAATCTTGAAAACAAAAACCAACAAACATGAGAGTCTTTTCTGGTTTGTCTCCCTCTCTATTTTCATTTATTTTTTTCCTTCTATTCCCCTCTGTTCATCTGTTTTGTTTCTTAAAGTCCACATATGTGTGAAATCATATGGTATTTGTCTTAATGACTTATTTTCCCTAGCATAATACCCTCTAGTTCCATCCACATCGTTGCAAATGCAAAGATTTCATTCTTTTTGATGGCCAAGTAATATGTATGTATACATAGTTATACATATACCACATATTCTTTATCCATTCATCTACTGATGGGACACCTGTGTTCTTTCCATAGTTTGGCTCTTATAAACATTGCTGCTAAACACATTGGGGTGCGTGTGCCCCTTCGAATCACTGCTTGTATCCTTTAGATAAATACCTAACAGTACAATTACTGGGTCATAGGGTAGCTCTATTTTCAACTTTTTGAGGAACCTCCATACTGTTTTCCAGAGTGGCTGCACAAACTTGCATTCCTGCCAACAGTGTAGGAGTCTTACCCTTTCTCTGCATCCTCGCCAACATCTGTGGCTTCCTGACTTGTTAATTTTAGCCATTCTGACTGGTGTGAGATGGTATCTCATTGCAGTTTTGACCTGTATTTTCCTGATGCTGAGCGATGTTATGCATTTTTTCATGTGTGTGATGGTCATTTGTATGTCTTCTTTGGAGAGATGTCTGTTCATGTCTTCTGCCCATTTCTTGACTGGAATATTTTTTTTGGGGTGTCGAGTTTGAGAAGTTCTTTACAGATTTTTGGATACTAGCCCTTCAACTGATAAGACATTTGTAAATATCTTCTCCTATTCTGTAGGTGGCCTTTTAGTTTTGTTGACTATTTCCTTTGCTCTGCAAAAGCTTTTCATCTTGATGAAGTCCCAATAGTTCACTTTTGCTTTTGTTTCTCTTTCCTTTGGAGATATGTCTAGTAAGAAGTTGTGGTGGCTGAGGTCAAAGAGGTTACTGACCATGATCTCCTCTAGGATTTTGATGGATTTCTGCCTTATGTTTAGGTCTTTCATCCATTTTGAGTTTAGTTTTGTGTATAAAAGTATAAGAAAGTGGTCCACTTTCATTCTTCTACATGTAGCCCTTCAATATATCCAATGCTATTGGTTGAAGAGACATCTTTTTTCCATTTTATATTCTTTCCTGCTCTGATGAAGATCAGTTGCTATAGAGTTGAGAGTCCATTTCTGAGTTCTCTATCCTGCTGTTTTGATCCATGTGTCTGTTTTGTGCTAGTACCATATTGTCTCGATGATTGTAGCTTTGCAAGAGAGCTTGAAGTCTGGAATTGTGATGTCTCCAGCTTTGGTTTTCTTTTTCAACATTACTTTGTCTATTCAGGGTTTTTTCTGCCCCCATACAAATTTTAGGATTGTTTTTTCCTGTTTTCAAACACTGAAATAAAGATCTCAGACACCAATCTGAGTCACCATGCAGGGCTGCCTTTGCAAAGGAGAGTATCAGGTCTGAATTCTGCATATAGCTTTTATTTATTATTATTAGTTTTTTAAAAAGATTTATTTATTTATTTATTTATTTATTTTACAGAGATCACAAGTAGGCAGAGAGGCAGGCAGTGAGAGAGGGAGGAGGAAGCAGATTCTTTGCTGAGCAGAGAGCCACATGCGGGGCTCCATCCCAGGACTCTGGGATCATGACCTGAGCCAAACGAAGGCAGTGGCTTTAACCCACTGAGCCACCCAGGCACTGCTATTATTAATTTTTTTCTATCAGAAAAGCAAGGCAAGAGGTATCAAAGTACAAGAAAGGAGTACAAAGATGTCAAACAGGCCTGCACCCTCCCCTTTATGCAAGTGGGCAGGGAGGAAGTTATGAGATAAGGGAGGAGCAGGATGTTTGTGTTAGGAATCACCAGGTGCAAGAAGGGGGGTTGAGGGTTATTTTCTTCCATAGCTCTTAATCTTTGTCCTGCCCAAGGGATGATGGGATCTTGTTCCTACTGGGCCACTGTGTTCAATAGCCCAATAACAGGAATGCCATTGATGTTTTAGTTGCTTCCACGGTCACCCCTTAGGGCTTACAATACATTCTCTAAGAATAACTCCATATGTTTCAGCTCTATGAAAAATGCTAATGGTATTTTGACATGGGTACTGAATGTGTATATTGCTTTGGGTAGCATACACATTTTAACAATATTTGTACTTCCAATCCACAAGCACGGAATGTTTTTCCATTTCTTTGTGCTTCTCAATTTCTTCCATCCGTGATCTGTAGTTTTCAGAGTGTAATTTTTTTACCTCTATGGTCAAGTTTATTCCCAGGTATCTTGTTTTTTGGTGCAATTGTAAATGGAATTGACTCCTTGATTTCTCTCCTGCCTCATTGTTAGTGTATAGAAATGCAGCTGACTTAGGTGCATTGACTTTATATCCTGCAACTCTGCTGAATTCCTGTATCAGTCCTGCCTGCCCTGGAGTCTTTGTGTTTTTTACATAAAGTATGATGTCATCATAGAAGAGTGAGAGTTTCCCTTCTTTTTTGCCTATATAAAATATGCTTTTTCTTTTTTGTTGTCTGATTATTGAGTCTAGGACTTCCAGTACTATATAGAACAATATAGTGGTAAGAATGGACATTCCTGTAGTGTTTCTGACCTTGGGGGAAAAGCTCTCAGTTTTTCCCCATTGAAGATGATATCTGCTGTGGGTTTTTTATATATGACTTTTATGATATTGAAGGATGTTCCTTTTATCCCTACACTGCAGAGAGTTTTTCTCAGGAAAGGTTCTGTATTTTGTCCATAGCTTTTTCTACATCTATTGAGAGGATCATGTGGTTCTTGTCCTTTCTTTTATTAATGTAGTTTATCATGATTGATTTGCTGATGTTGAACCATCATTGTAGTCCAGGAATAATTTCCACTTGGTTGTGGTTGATAATCCTTTTAATATACTGTTGGAGTCTATATACTAGTATTTTGGTGAGAATTTTTGCATCCATTTTCATCAGGGATATTGGCCTGTAATTATCCTTTTTAGAAGGGTCTTTACCTGATTTGGGGATCAAGGTAGTGCTGGCCTCATAGAATGGGTTTGAAAGTTTTCCTTCCATTTCTATTTTTGTTTAATTATTTAATTTATTTGACACACACACAGAGAGAGATATTACAAGTAGGCAGAGAGGCAGGCAGAGAGAGGGGGAAGAAGGCTCCCTGCTTTGCAGAGATCCTGATGCAGGGCTTGATCCCAGGACCCTGAAATCATGACCTGCACCAAAGGCAGGGCCTTAACCCATGGAGCCACCCAGGCACCCCCCCATTTCTATTTTTTGAAACAACTTGAGAAGAATAGACACTATTTCTTCTTGAAATGTTTAGTAGAATTCCACCATGAGGCCATCCAGCCCTGGATTCTTGTTTGTTGGGAGATTGTTGCTTACTGCTTCAATTCATTTGCTGTTTTGTGTCTGTTCAGGTTTTCTGTTTCTTCTTATTTCAGTTTTGGTAGTTTATATGTTTCTAGGAATGCATCCATTTTTTCCAGATTACCGGATTGGTTGGCATATAGTTGCTCATAATATTCTCTTTCAGTTGTTTGTATTTCTTCAGTGCTGGTTGTGATCTCTCTCTTTTCATTTATGATTTTATTTATTTGAGTCCTTTCTCTTTTCTTTTCAATAAGTCGGGCTAGGGGTTTTTTGAACTTACTAATTCTTTCAAAGAACCAGCTCCTTGTTTTGTTGATCTGTACTACTGTTATTTTGATTTCTATTTCATTGATTTCTGCTCTAATCTTTATTATTTCTCTCCTCCTGCTGCATTTAGGCTTTATTTGCTATTCTGTTTTTTCAGCTCATTTAGGTGTAAGGTTACTTTGTGCATTTGAGAATCTTCTTATTTCTTGAGAAAGGCTTGTAGTGCTATATACTTCCCTTTTAGGACTGCCTTTGCTGCATCCCAAGGTTCTGAACTGTTGTGTTCTCATTTTCATTTGCTTCCATATATATTTTTTAATTCTTCTTGAACTTTCCAGTTGACCCATTTTTTTTTTTTTTTTTTTTTTTTTTTTTTAGATTTTATTTATTTGAGGGCAGCCTGGGTGGCTAAGTGGGTTAAGCCTCTGCCTTCAGCTCGGGTCATGATCTCAGGGTGCTGAGATCAAGCACTGCATCGGGCTCTCTTCCCAGCAGGGAGCCTGCTTTCCTCTCTCTCTCTGCCTGCCTTTCTGCCTACTTGTGATCTCTCTCTCTGTCAAATAAATAAATAAAATATTTTAAAAAATGATTTATTTAAAGAATTTTTTAAAAGATCTAAAAATAAATAAAATATATTTTTAAAAGATTTTATTTATTTGAGAAGGAGAGAATGAGAGAGTGAGAGAGCTTGGGAGGGGGAAGGACAGAGGGAGAAGCAGACTCCTCGCTGAGCAAGGAGCCTGATGTGGGACTCAATCCCAGGATCATGACCTGAGCCAAAGCAAGTCACCTACCTGACTGAGTCATCCAGGCACCCCAACCCATTCATTCTTTAGCAAGATGCTCTTTAACTTCAATTATTTGTGTTCCTTCCTAATTTTCTCTTTTTTTGAAGATTTTATTTTTTGACAGGCAGAGAGAGAGAAAGGTGGGAGAAGGCTCCCTGCTGAGCAGAGAGCCCGATGTGGGGCTCAATCCCAGGACCCTGAGATTGTGACCTGAGCCAAAGGCAGAGGCTTTAACCCACTGAGCCACCCAGGAGTCCCCCCTAATTTCCTCTTGTGATTGTGTTCAGATTTTAAAGCATTTGGGTCTGAAAATATGAATGGAATAATCTCAAGTCTTTTTGTACCAGTTGAGAACTCATTTGATGAATGGAATAATCTCAAGTCTTTTTGTACCAGTTGAGAACTCATTTGTGACCCAGCATGTGATCTATTCTGGACAATGCTCCATGTGCCCCCAAGAAGAATGTGTATTCTCTTTTAGGATGGAATGCTCTAAATATATCTGTGAAGTCCATCTCATTCAGTGTGTCATTCAAAGCCCTTGTTTCCTTGTTGATCTGCTTAGATGATCTGCCCTTTGCTGTGAGTGCGGTATTAATGTTCCCTACAATTATTGTTATCAATGTTTCTTTAATTTTGTTATTAATTGTTTTGTACAATTGTCTGTTCCCAAGTTAGGGGAGTAAATATTTATAATTGTTAGATTTTCTTGCTGGATAGACCCTTTTAATATGACATAGTGTCCTCATTTCCTATTACAGTTTTTGGTTTAAAATCTAGTTTGTCTGATAAAAGGATTGTTACTCCAACTTTCTTGATATCTATTGACATGATAACTATTTTCTCACCCCTCCACTTTCATTCTGGAGGTGTCTCAGGCTCTAACATGAGTCTTTTTTTTCCTTTTTTAAGATGTATTTATTTATTTATTTAACAGAGAGATAGAGATTACAAGTAGGCAGAGAGGCAGGCAGAGAGAGAGAGGAAAGCAGGCTCCCTGCCAAGCAAAGAGTCCAATGTGGGGCTCAATCCCAGGGCCCCAAGATCATGACCTGAGCCGAAGGCACAGGCTCAACCCACTTAGCCACCCAGGTGCCCCGACATGAGTCTTTTCTAAGCAGCATATCAATGGGTCTTGTTTTTTTTTTTAAAGATTTTATTTCATTTATTTGACAGAGAGAGATCACAAGCAGGCAGAGAGGCAGGCAGAGAGAGAGGAGGAAGCAGGCTCCCCGCTGAGCAGAGAGCCCGATGCGGGACTCGATCCCAGGACCCTGAGATCATGACCTGAGCCGAACGCAGCGGCTTAACCCACTGAGCCACCCAGGCACCCGGGTCTTGTTTTTTTATTTAATCTGATATCCTGTGCCTTTTGATTGGATCATTTGGCCATTCACCTTCAGAGTAATTATTGAGAGATATGAATTTAGTGTCATTGTATTACCTATAAAGTTAATGTTTCTGTAAATTATCTTTGTTCCTGGGACGCCTGGGTGGCTCAGTTGGTTGGACGACTGCCTTCGGCTCAGGGCGTGATCCTGGAGTCCCAGGATCGAGTCCCACATCAGGCTCCCAGCTCCATGGGGAGTCTGCTTCGCTCTCTGACCTTCTCCTCGCTCATGCTCTCTCTCACTGTCTCTCTCTCTCAAATAAATAAATAAAATCTTAAAAAAAAAAAAAATCTTTGTTCCTTTCTGGTCTTTATTACTTCTGGACTCTGTCTTCACTCAAAGGATCCCCTTTGATATTTCTTGCAGAGCTGGTTTAGTATTCAGACACACACACACACACACACACACACACATTCATAAATACATACATAAACATATATTTATTCTGGAAACTATATTTCCTTCTATTCTGAATGACCACCCTGCTAGATAAAGTATTCTTGGCTGTATATTTTTCCCATTTAGCACATTGACTATATCATGCCAGTCCTCTCCAGTCTGCCTGGTCTCTGTGGGCCTGTCTGCTGCCAGCCTTATGTTCCTACCCTTGGTTAAAGACCTCTTGTTCTGAGCTGCTTTCAGGATTTTCTCTTTATCTCTGAAATTTGCAAGCCTCACTATTATATATCGAGGTGTTGGCCTATTTTTATTGATTTTGAAGGGGCTTCTCTGTGCCTCCTAGATTTGAATGCCTGCTTCCTTCCCCAGATTAGGGAGATTCTCAGCTATAATTGGTTCAAGTAAACGTTCTACCTACTCTTCATCTTCTGGGACTGCCATTATCTGGATTTTATTTTACTTTATTGAATTGCTGATTTCTCAGTCTTACTTTGTGATATAGTAGTTATCTTTCTTATTTCCACCTTCTTCATTTTCTGTAATTTTGTCTTCTATATCACTGACTCTCTCTTCTGCGTCATTTATCTTCACTGTTAGAAACTTCATTTTTTACTGCATCTCACTAATAGCCCTTTAAGTTTCCACCTGATTGGATTTTAGTTCTTTTATTTCTATAGTAGGAGATTCTCTAGTGTTGCCTACGTTCTTCTCAGGCCCAGCAAGTATCTTTATAATCATTGTTATAATTTCTAGTTCAGACATCTTCTATCCATATTGATTAAATCTGTGGCAGTGAGTACTAACTCCTATTCTTACTTTTGTGGTGGATTTCTCCATCTCCAACAACAGAAAAAAATAACAAAACAAATCAGAAGAAAACAAAAAATAAAGAAAATTAAAAAATCGTTCCAGAAACTAAACAGAACAGAACAAATTTCTAGATTGTGGGTGTATTTTGTTCTGCTTGTTAAAAGAAACTAGATCCCAAAATAGGAAAGAAAGAAAAGCTTTATAATATATATATATATATACATATAATTATATATACACACACACGTATATAAAACTTTATATGATATATACAAACTATATATTATATACATAATATAGATTTTATATATTATATATGTATATATAATGTAATATAAATATATATCTGTAATGTATCTATATATCTATATATTATAAATATATATTTATAATATAAAAATATATAAATATGTGTATCTATATATCACATCATATATATATAAGATACAATGAATGGAAACTAAAAATAAAAAACACAAAAAATACATATATATATAACCTATATATAAAATAAAAATAAAAAGAGAATTAAAAAAACAATTAAAAAATAAAACTGAAAGACTATAGAAGAATAAAAAAAACTGGAAATGCTATACTGTTTTCCCAACAGCTGAAGTTTTACAGTTGCCTGTGACTGGTAAACTTGGTGCTAGCTGTTTGTTCCCACTGATCTTCTCAGGGAGGGTCCTGTTGCACCCTGATTCTCAGAGGCCTTTTTCCTAGTGGAATCATACCTCCCTTTCAGGAGTACATGCTCAGTGTAAGTCATTCCAGATTCCACTATGTGGCACTGTTTTGCTCCCTGAAGGCTTTCAGCAGTGCTTGGAGGGGTTGAAAATGGTGGCACCCTGCTCTCTAACCCCAAGGCTGAAACGTTGCACACACACACAACCCCCCCTTCCCCAATTTTCAGCAATCCCTCACAGAAAAGCACTTTTGTCTCCCTGGTTTCCATCTGAACTCTGTGTTCATGCAGCCCGTGACCCAGAGTTTTCATCTCAGGCATGCGACTGAGTTGCAAGTTGCCAAATAGTACAGACTCCTGTGATGTGGACCTGTGCTCTTCCTCCTGGAGGAGGGGGGAAGGTCTCACTACCCTTTGGCCTTTTGCTGGGCCCCAGAGGGGAGAGCAGGAGTGCAACAGTGCAGCAGGTCCCAGTTAATGGCAACACCAAGAATAAAAAGCAGTGCTGTTTTCAGCCAGCTTCCCTGCTCTGATGCCTGTGAACTCTGCCTCACTCAGGCATCCCCATTCTTCTTGTGACCCCAGGGATCCTGAGACCCCACTGTCCCACCAGCGATTCCACCCTGCTCTGTCATCTGAGCACCTTTAAGCCAAGGGTATCCCCACCAGAGGAGACTTTTAAAAGTTCTGATACCACACTCCACTGCTTCAAATACTTACCAGTAGTCTCCTTAAGCTGACTCCCTCCCCTCACCCTATTCCTCCTGTATATGGCCCCTGACTCAAGTCTCTGTACTTCCTACCTTCCAAGAAGCGGTTGCTTTTCTATTTGTAGAATTGTAGCATTTCTGTTCTCAGATCTCCAGTTGATTTTGCAGGAATTCAGAATGATAACTAGCTGAATGCCAGGGACCTACAAACTTACTATCCCCTACTCCTCTGCCATTTAACTTGTCCCTCTCTTTCCTTCATTTTTGATACTTGATATCATCCAAGTTGTTCACATTTCTGTGACAATTTAATAAAGTGAAAACATGGAGATTTTATGAGTCATGGGTTGTTTTGATATTTCTTTGAAGTGAAAAACACAAGACAGTGGAGAGTCTCTAATAGCTTTTCTATACATAGGAAGATAACAGTATTCCTTTAGAAGTAATGTTATTGCCCCAGATAAGAGATGAAAAACATCCAGACTGATGTATTGGTATAACTTCTCCTTGTGGAGACAGGATACCTATCCTGGGCTGCACTATTGACTCTGAACATAGGAAGGTAAATTCTATTTGTTTTCTTTTCAAATCATCTTCAGTTCTTCTATGCCTCCTCATTGGCATTGCCAGCAACATATGCATCAAAGCTACCCCATTTCCACATCAGTCACTCTTAAAGGTTCTCATGAGTAATTTAGAATTTTTTTGAGCAATGAGAAATTATCTTTAAGCAGATCACTGGAAGCCATATTCAAGACTTAAATATAACATTGGCATCACTTCATTGAGGTAGGAGGAAAGAGGTGCCCGTGGGCCACAGGTTTAATTTAGGCACTTGCCACTGAGAGTTATGAAGGCAGATAAAACATGTGGATGGTGTCCTTACAGAGAAAGATAAGACCTACTGAAAGCAAATACAGAAAACTTTTAAAGTGTGGGGAAAGAAATGGCAGAGAGTGTCTTTTAGTTAATGCAAGGGCTTAGGAAGTTACTTGTGATGAACAAATATGACAGAGATGGAGGCTTGAGAAATGTGGTGGGTTTCGGAGAAGTCAGATCTTGTCTTCATGATTTCACAAATTCCTGTGTAGTACTGAGGACAGATGCTATGGGATGACCAAGATTACTGTACTTTTCAGTCCAAAATCCATGGCAGGGGAGGGAGAGGGGTTGCTGGAGACTCAAACATTGTGGACACACTGCTTTCAAATGTCACATGGCATAGTAGACATCCAGCCTTCTGGACATTGGCACAATCAGAAAGATGTATGCTGAGTGTCCACAAGCACTAGAATCTTAGGTATCTAATCCCAATGTTGGATGACAATCCAGTGAAGCCAATGCACAGCCGACAGGCAGCTCGTTCTGTTTGAGCCCCGTGAGGAGTGTTATTCCTTGCAATTTTTGTAAGGGGCACTGATTTGTTGGGGGGGCAGCTCACCAGTCAGAGGTAGTGAGCATTTATGCCTTAAACAGTCCACCTGCTTTTTAAGGTAGATGTTCATTCACAGCCCATGCTGCATTTCTCCCCATCGTGTGGGAAACAGGGAAGAGGACTCCTGTCAGTTGTGGGAACTGATACCATGAAGTTGGGTGGCAGGTCATGATCACATATAACCCTGATCCAAGTGAAGTATAAAGCTGCATTTGGGGTGGTTGTTACTTTGTCATCTGCCGTACCCTGAAAAGGCAGATGTGAGCTTCTAGAAAAGAAGATGTATGTTGTGTATTCCGTGGGTAGGCATTGAGTAGGTATATTGAGTAGGTAATGCTCATGTCTGCTAAAAGGGCTTGTACACACTATGGTAGTCTGGTTGGTTCATTTCTTCCTTCTGCTGTTGTCTATGTCACAATGTCTATTGTGCTAACACTTCTCTCATGGCCAGACATGCTTGCCCCACCCTCAGTCATCAAACCACGTTCCTGGCATCACAGAGGCAGTGTAAGTCTGATAGGACTCAGGGAATTTATTTTAGAATCACTCCTTTTTCATTCAGGGAAGACCAACCTCTTTCAGGCGCTTCTCTCTTCCTCTCACTGACCAGAACACTGTCATGAGGCTACTGTAAGTAACATATCTGTAACACAGGTGAACAGGTGAGCTCTTGGGAATGGCCATTCATAACTCCATTTGCAGCTGTTCTCCCTTATCTGGAGTAAGGGGGGTGGGGAGATGAAGCTGAATGTTCCAACCTTCTGGTTATGGTTTGGTCTTTCTGGTGGCCAACTCCCAATCAGGAGCCCACCCAGAGCCACATCCCTGAGTATGGATTACTCCTACTGCTGTTATCACTTAGGAATTTACAAGTGTTAGGAGCCTTGTACCATAACTGGGGTCAGAGACAAACATATATGTATGTTCATTATAACATCAGTAAAAATGGAATAATACTAGTCAAAAGCATAAATTCATGAACCTTAAAAGCATTAGTAACAGTTGACCATACATTGTAAACACTATATAATTACTTTAGACTTTGGTGAATATTGTAGATTAAATTTTTCATGGAAAAGGAGTACCACAATTCACGTTTCCATGCTGATTTCTCTAGTTTTGAATGTAAATATTGAACCCTGGAAAATGACAGTTAGGAATGAACTTCCTGGTCCAGATTTTCCCTGGAAGCCTGTTGTTTTAGCTCTTATGTCATCATTTTCCTTAACTGCACTGCAACCATGACAAGTTGGAGAGGTATTTCTTAGTGATTTGAATGCAGGAAAGTGTTGGTCATCCTTCTGGTGGAATCCCAGACACCTTGGCAGCTTTTGCTTTAAAATATCTTCTCCATCATTTTCTAGTTTCACAATCTCCAGAGATTGCCCACTGGCAACTCTGACCTCTTGAATATCCTCCAGGCCATCATCATCAGTCCAGGTAGGCAAAGCATTAAGGAAAGGTTCCACATTCCATTGGCTGCTCCAGTATTCTCTGATGAATTGTACCTTAGCTGGTCAATATCATAGTTCCTTTGTATGTATAGGACAAGAAGATCAAGTACATCACAAACATTATTAGGCTTTGGATCCTGTTCTACTCTACCTTGTGAGGAACACATAGGGTTACTCGATGCAGCATTCAGATGGATCTCAACTGTTTTGTGTGTAGGACTCATTATGGTTTTCATTCTGTTCATGCACAAGCTGAAGGGCCAACACCTTCATAGGAAATATCACACCTGGATTCTCCCCTGAGATAACAGCTGTGACCCCATTCTTATCCTGGGGAGCACCTTTGTAAATTTTTATATTCTGCCATCATTGTAATTTCTCTTTTTTTATCAAACCACATGGAGGGAAATGAACAACTGGGTCTTAATCAATGCATGTTTCCAACCTGCCAGAACTTTACTCTGTTGAGTGATGACCACTGTGTATCCAGGTCCTTCTCTGTATCCTGGAGAAATCATAAAACTTCCTCATCTCATGAGCAAAATGTAGTCTGTTTTCCTCCATGTGAGTCATTTACATATTCATGTCTCAAAGAGTGTCATATACAATGACAAGACATCACATTGTAGGTACATTTGTGAATGGGATAATCTATCATAGTAAGAAATAATAAATTATAGCCATAGAAAGAATCCTTTTATAATTATTATCTAGTTATCCATACAATTATGTTATATTGAGGGTCCCAGGAGATAAGGTCAGAGTCCAATCAATGATGAAGTAATTTCTCTTGAAAGAATGCAGAGATACTCAAAATGTCTTTGAATGCATGACTTTCAATATGAGATGTTATATTTTCCTACCACTTACCTGGGGGTTGGGTTATGAAGAAAGAGTCACAGAGGTGGCTAACAAGTTTGATGGTCCTTCAAGAAACTGGTGCATCTGATGGTCAAAGCAGAATGTCTGCATGGCAACAAGCATAGGCATTAAAACCTGCCATGTTAGGTCCTGCCTCAGTGCAACCTCAGGAGAAGGGGTAGATTCTTTAACAGTGCAAAGTTAAGACCCACAACAGTTCTAAAATCATGACCACAACTACAGCTACCTGTAACCCATGTTAACTGAAGTACAGGCTACTTACTGCAGAGAGCCCTGCTCAGACATGGGAAATATTACACCTGCATCAGAGGACACTGCTCCACCAGGACAGGTCTCTGCTCTACCTGATGGCCCAGACTCAGCCCAAGGTTTCTGCTCCCTGGATCCCTATGGGGGCAGTCTCACTGGGGACAACACTCTTCAGGACCAGGGACTCTTTGGAATACATAGGGATGGCCTCTATAGACTGGGGTTAGGTTGGCATCAGAATCTGAAGCTGCTTTCATCTCCAAGAAAGAGGAATGAATTATTCAGGGTCCTCTTCTCCCTCCATAGAAGGAATCTTCTTCATGGTACCCAGGTGGGAGTCCCTCTGGGTTCCTCACACTATGGTAAAGAACACTGAGCAAGTGTAGAGATGAAAACAGAAACTGTTTATTTCCATAGCATCCCATCATTAGAAAAACAGATAAAGAGTCATGACCCACATCATCCAGGAATTTTTAGGTTAGGGTAATTGGGTACATTGTTGAATTCGGGATTGTGGAGTTAGTGTGAGGATGAAGAGTAGTCTACATGGAACTTTGTTTCAGTTGGGCCAGTTCCTTGTCTGTGTTGTTGTGTGTGTTCTGGTGTTACCCCTGATGGGTCATCCATGGACCGGAGAGTTTTTATTAGCAGTAACAGTAGCATTGATTTGACATTCTTCTTAAGAAAAGCTTTCTAATATAATTGTCCCAGAAAAGTCTGTTCATGTTAAGTTGCTTTTTCTTTTATAACATAGAAAGTAAAGAGACCAAATAGATTTAAATAATATGAATTCTGTGTGTTAATCTTCTTTAGATAGGCTTAGGAATGACAGAGCTGGAAATATCCCTGAGGCAGGGAGATAAGGGCCTACAGCCCATTCCCTCCCCTTTTCTGGGTCTGGGTCCCTGTCTCTCTGGCTCTGGGAGCTCCTCACTTCCCAAGACAGATTAGAGAACAGATTCTGAGTGGCTGTTCCTTTCATCTCTCCAGGGCTGGTGCTCACAATTCCCCAAACCGGGAATCAGAAAAATGGGAGCAAAGGACTATGTATCTTAGTGCCTTTATTTCTGTTTTTATCATTAAATCCCACGCTTCACAAGTCTTTCACTCAGAATCCTGTTTTCCGTTCCTGAAGATTGAGTAGTTACTCACGTGACAAAATAGAAATGTATGTATACATTATGACATGGTTAAAATAACCTAGCTAATGAACATGTCCATCACCTCAAAGTGTTAGAAATTTTTCATTTTTGATGTTTTAATTTTTGTAAGAACATCTAAGATATACTCCCTTAGCAAATTTCAAATATTAAAAGACACAGAATTGTCTGTAGTTACCATGCTGTAGCTCAGATCCCAGAACTTACTCATCTTGCGTAAGTGAAATTTTGTACTATTTGACCAACTCCTCCCACTTTGCCATCAGCTACCTCTTGGCATCACATTTCTACTCTGCTTTTAGGAGTTCAGTTTCATTAGATTTCAGATATAATTGAGATAATACAGTATTTGCCATTTTGTGTGGCTTATTCCACTTAGCATAATATCCTCCATGCTCACCCCCATTGTCCAAATGGAAAGATGTCCTTCTTCTAAGTTGAGTTTTATATAGATAGATATAGAGATCAATATTATATATTATTTTTATATATCTTTAATGTATATATTTGATATGTATATGTCTACATTTTTATACATTTGATATGTATATTTGATATGTATTTTGATATATATCATAAATAATATAGTTATATGATATTTATATTTATATACATATACAATTTTGTTTAGTTACTACTCCTAGAAGCCACGGAGAAAACTCTTCCTATTTGTTAGAATAACTAAAATTGAGAAAAAAAAAAAGAAATTTGTAGCACCAGGGATGCCAAGGTGGCTCAGTTGGTTGTCTGCCTTCAGCTCAGGTTATGATCCCAAGTCCCACACTGGGTTCCCTGCTCAGCAGAGAGCCTGTTTCTCCTTCTGCCCACCATTCCCCCTGCTTGAGCTCTTTTTTTCTGACAAATGAGTAAAAATAAAATCTTTATAAAAAAAGAAATTTACACTATTGTGGAGGAATTAAAATAATCATATATTGATGGAGAGTATACATGGTACACGAAAACTCATTTATGTATAAAATATTTTCTTTCCTCTTAAAAACATGTAAATGCAACAATGAAAACTCCCTGAACGTTTCTTCCTTTCTGTATTTTTACATTCATCCATATTTCACTCATACAGAATACAAACATTTCTTGTAATCGACAGGAAAAAACACAAGGCGGATAGGTGGGGGCCAGTATCTACATCTTCATGGTTATTACAAGACACATAGTGCCCAGCTTGCAGGATTATATGGGGGTGAAATCACATCATATATGGCAGTTGCCAATATGTCGCACCATAACCCTTGTGAACACAAAATCAGTGCTCAGTCAACATTGCAGTAATCAATGTGTGCACATTGTTTTCCAAATAGAGACTTACTCAGACATTAGTGCATTCATTTGTCTTCTTTCTGTAAATTTTAAAGTGCTGTGAAAGCACGTGGTCCTTCAGGGTGGTGATGGTGCTCTTTGCTGGGATCAAAAGTAAACTCACAACAGTGAAAGTAAATAGTAAATTCTTTCCTGGGAACTTACCAGGAAATGTTTGTGTTGACATAAGATGGTGGGTGTGGGGGGCTCAGGTGTGCTGTCCCTGCATTCTCCAGTGTAGCCACTAAATGTGGGGCCCCAGGGAAAGCACCAGCACTAACGAGGAACTTGTGAAAGGTGCCAGTTCTGGGATCCCATTCCAAATCTGCAGAATCACCATCTTTTTCTGTGGAAACTGGAACACCAGGTGATTTCTATGCCCATTGAAACATGAAAGCACATCATTGCTTATCAGCCTAGGTTTACGGTAAAGATCCCATGGTGTGTTTTAAGAACCACCATCACCTGTGTGCTCTGCCAGAGTCTGTCTATGGGTCAAGGGGAGAGCATCAGTGCCACATTAACTACGTGCTCCAGGTGATTCTCAGGGAGACCAGGGGGAAGCACGAGGATTTGAAGGTATATCTGTGAGAGCTGAGCTGGCTTTCTGGTGAAGAGAAGGTAACAGTCTGTTCTGTCTGCACTTGGAAGGGGCAGATCAGGGCAGCCCAGGCTCCCCATGCTGTGGCAGGATTTGTGGTTGTCTATGGGAGGCGAGGACATCTGAAACCGGGAAGGAGAAACACATTTGTAAGTGTCCTCTTAGCAGCTCCTTTTTTCAGAATCCTTTCAGACAAAGGAGAGGTGGCCTTTTGTGCAGTTTGAGATCCTTCTGCCTCTGAGATGATGACAGCGGGTGAAGAGACTGTGCCAAGGACTTAAAAGGCTTAAAGGTGAGATTTCTGTATATAATCTCACCCAAGAAAGAAATCTGCAACAGAAGAGAGAGGAAGAAATGGCTGCTTCTCAGGTAAATCTTGTTTTGACTTAGCTCAGGGCGGTGTTCTAATTTTTTACTGAAATGTCATGTATTTAGAACTTATACACATTTACTTCTCTAGCTCTGGTGGAACGGTCTGCCAAATGTATTTTCCACTACTGTTTATTGTTTTAATGACAGTTAAAGTCAGCCCTTTGGGATATTTTTCTCTTTCATCCTTGGGCTATCTCTCCATTCACTCCCACAAGGTTTTCTATGCAGCATGAATTCCTACCATGAACTCATGATCTGGAACTATTGAAAATATTCACTTTGTGACAAACTAATATGAGAATGAGTTAAAATCCAAGATTCTTACTGGAGGTGGTTCAGATTTCAGGACCCCAGTGAAAGAGAATACATACCATTGAGGTCCTGTCTGGGTGTGACCC
Organism: Neogale vison; assembly: GCF_020171115.1. Taxonomy (NCBI): domain Eukaryota; kingdom Metazoa; phylum Chordata; class Mammalia; order Carnivora; family Mustelidae; genus Neogale; species Neogale vison. The sequence goes on along the minus strand of NC_058097.1, from coordinate 47,315,510 downwards.
GAGTCTATGAAAGCTAGATGAACACAAACAAGCCCCATGGTTATTAGGCCCAGAATAAGCCAAAGGTCAGGGACAGCCTTGCTGTCTAGCTTGCTTCAAAGAAAGACTTACTGGGGCACCTGGGTGGCTCAGTGGGTTAAGCCTCTGCCTTTGGCTCAGGTCATGATCCCAGGGTTCTGGGATCAAGCCCCACATCAGGCTCTCTGCTCAGCAGGGAGCCTGCTTCCCGCTCTCTCTCTGCCTGCCTCTCTGCCTACTTGTGATCTTTCTCTGTGTCAAATAAATAAACAAAGCCTTAAAAAAAAAAAACTTACTTTTTGAAATACATTCAAGATTATAGGACACGAGTGCAATCTGTCTTAATTTTATAAAAATACTTTATTACACAATTGGAATCATTATGATTTGTTGGGGTTTTTTTGTAAACAGTATCATGGCAGTGGTAATTCTTTCTACATGCTTCATGCCATCGATACCAGTTTGTCTTGTTATAGCTGATGTTAAATTTGTTGACTTGATTCAGTGTTTCTCTGCTGGATGCTCCCAGACAATGAAAGCTCTAACCTTTGTTTACTGGAGATCCTGGCCTTTGCAAATAAAAGTTCTAAATGAGTCATGGACCTGTAAGTTTCCATTTTATTCTGTACAATGTCACAAGTATTCTCTCCTTTATTGCTTTTCTTTTTAATTTTCAGCAAAAGGAAACAAGTATAATTACTCTATGTTTACATGTTAAAAACCTTTAGTGTGACTCACCACAAATGACAAATGATCTGATTTTTTTTTTATTAACATGTAATGTATTATTTGCTTCAGGGGTACAGGTCTGTGAGTCATCAGTCCTACACACAGAGCACTCACCATAGCACATACCTCCCAATATCCACCACCCAGCCACCCTATTCCTCCCCCAACCCTGGTCCCCAGCAACCCTTAGTTTTTTTCCTGAGATTGAGTCTCTAATGGTTTGTCTTCCTCCCCAGTCCCATCTTTCCCTCCCTACCCCTCACAACACGCCCCCCCCAATTCCTCATATCAGAGAGATCATATGATAATTGTCTTTCTCTGATTGACTTATTTCAGTTAGAATATTGAAATATGCTCGGTCCATACAACATTGCAAATGGCACGATTTCTGGGTTTTTAATGGCTGCATAGTATTCCATTCTACACCAACCCACCCAACACACTCCCCACATCTTCTTTATCCATTCATATGTCAATGGACAGCTCAGCTCCTTCCACATTTGTGGACATTGCTGTCATAAACATTTGGGTACACATGCCCCTTCAGATCACTACATTTGATTCTTTAGGGTAAATACCTAGTAGTGCGATTGCTGGGTGAGCCATTGAGTGTCAAAGAGGAAAGAGAATCCAACCACAGGTTACATTCTGGAATCTGGTTGTAGGGTAGCTCTATTTTCAACTTTTTGAGGAACCTCTGTACTGTTTTCTAGAGTGGCAGCACCAGCTTGCATTCCCACCAACAGTGGAGGAGGGTTCCCCTTTCTCCACATCCTCACTAAATACCCACCTTATTTCAGACAAAATTACCTTTTTAACCTTCAAAAATATGTATTCCCATTCCTTTTATCTTTCTTACATATCTCCTACTTTTCTACATACAGAGTGTCTTCCCTTATTTCCATCAGTTTTAGTTATACTTAGCAACTTTTGCACTCCTAGAAACCTTAGTCTCCAGTGACAGCTAAGTAGTAACCAACTGTCAACTGTCACACCAGAATTCTTTAGAGAGCAAATCTGTGAATCGGTTAAGCATGAAGCATGTTTACCCACAGACTCAAATATCCCCCAGTTTTTCCAGTAAGTAAACAAAAGCACAAACCTATGTCTAGTCCTCAAGGCTTTAGCACTTTATCCTATTTGAAAAGACCAAGATGTCCAATGAATTCAATCCCATTTATCATTCAAGCAAAAGTTTGAAGTTTCAGGTTACCAAAAACTTTGATAAAAGCAGTCTTAACAATTTTGTATGAAAACTTTGAGAAAAGACAAGATTAACCATTACATGTGTTTATTGCTAACAAACTGCAACAGAGATAACATGGGTTATCTGACCTTAAGTAAACCTCCATAGAATAAAAGTTTCATGTTTCCTGCTTATAACTTAGAAGACAGGTCTATCTTAATTAAACCAACAAACTTAGTTTAGTTTTGGGTTTTTTGTTTGTTTGTTTGTTTTTTAAACTTAAGTACTGAACTGTGTTCTACCTGGGCCCATCCCATTTTCAATTTTTATCTGAGACCAGTGGGGAAATCTGGAGTGAGAAGTATTAAATCCAGAGGTGCTCTTTTGGCTCCTTGACAAGGAGGGTAGGAGAAGCCAATGATGCAGAAGGCACTGAGGATGGTTATTCAGAAGTTCTTCAGGTCTCACCCCAGCTGGTACAGAAAAAGGAAGAGGGGCAGGGGGAGACAGAAGAGGCAAAGTGCTGCCAGAAGACAGAGAAAGGGTCCCCAGTTCTAGAGGTCATCAAATCCAACAGAGGAGACGTCACCATGTTTTCGCACAAACCAGGGGTAATAGGCAGTCTGTCTCAGGCCAGAGAAGACAGGGAATTTCCCCCAAAACAAAGGGAGAGCCAAGCCAGCACTGTTTTCTTAGTGTTTAGTAGAACATTTGACTCTGCCTGACCTGAATAGTGAATCTAGGCAGTCTCAGAGGCTAGCTGATGCTACGGCCCACAACAGAGAATGTCCATTAGTCCTGACAAATCTCAATATTACCTCTGGCCCCACCTAAACCACAGAGCTAGCAGCATAGTTTTGGAAAACACATGGGGGACCACAGTGTCAATGGACATATATGTGGCAGTCTGTAATCTTAGAATATGAAATTACACCCAAGATGATTGTGGGGGACCTGGGCATCTCAGTGGTTAGTATCTGCCTTTGGGTCAGATCATGATCCTATGGTCCTGGGATCCAGCCCCACATTGGGCTCTCTGCTCAGCAGGGAGTCTGTTTCTCCATCTCCCTTTGTCCCTACCCCACACTTTGCTGGTGCTTGCTCTAATAAATGAAACAAAATCTTAAAAAAAAAAAAAAAAAAGATGACAAATGTTTTAAACCAGAAGTTGCCATGTCCCTGGGAGATCTCTAGAAGAAATGATGAAATAGTTGGCTACCTTCAGATGACGGAGAATAAAACCTCTCAGACTTGCCTTCATTCCATTTCAGTAAAGGAAGAGGTACACATACAAGAGAAATTCTGCAGAAGTCAGATGAAAAACTGGACCAGACAGATCATTCCACTAATCAAATGCACACAGGTATTTGTTTTCCAAAGTTCAATATTCACATTCAAATAGAGAGGACTCAGCATGAAACATGACTTGTGGAATATCTTTTCATGAAAAATAAAATCCAAAATAGTCACTGGTATCTGGCACATTCCTCTACATAAAATGTACAATGTATGTCCCACAATTACTAATGCTTTATCTACTGTAATGTATTTAATGTTCTTTTAATGTTATGTGTTAATACTAATACTATTGTCCTTTTATGGACAGAAAGGATTTAGATGAAGGTTTAATGAGCCTCTCGATATTGGTAGAGTCAGGGTTTAAATATGGATACCCTAAAAATCAACATGGGGAACCCAGGTCAAACGCCCTTCCAGAATGTGACCTCTGTTTGGATTCTCTTTCTTCTTTGACACTCAATGGCTCACCCAGAAGTCTTCACACAGAACTTCCATGAACTGAGACTTCAAACTGAAAATTCCAGGCTACATGACACACATGTAGCCCGAGTGGCTTTCTGGCTGACTACTGAGAACCAGAGACAGAAGTCAGGTGTCCGAGGTAAACACACAGGAAATTCCCAGGAATTAGTTCACTTTCACACCTGGAGAAGCAAGACCAAACACCTGTGTATCTGACATCATTTTGTATAGCTACTACCTTGCCTGAAGAACACAACTATAAATATGTCCCCAGACATTGGTTCTCAACATCTTCCCTAGACAGGCACTAGAGATTATGTAAGAAAGGCAAGTTGGGGGAGAGGGGTTGTACCCCAGGACTACTGACATGGGAATGTAGAGATAGGCACAACAATCCAAGATTTACAGATCCTCCAAGTGATTCTGACTCAGGCTAAATTTGACAACATTTGCAGGAACTAAGTCACAGGTCAATCCTGAGTTATCCACACAGAAGTCCCTCTTAGAAGCCTCTATGCTGTGGCCATTTTACTGTTATGACACACAAATACGATATATACAGCACACATTTTCTTTATTCATAAGTGCATCTGACTCTAACAAAGTCTGTCTTGGCTTCCCCCTCTTCCATCTCTCTCTTCTCTCTACTCTCCTTGAGCTTGCTGAGATCACCCCAAATACACATTAGTTCACATTCCTGAATGAAAACAATCCAAATTTATGTTAATTAGAACAGAGGTGCCTGGGTGGCTCTATTGGTTAAGCAGCCACTGGGTTTCAGCTAAGGTCATCATGTCAGGGTTCTGGGGTCAAGCCCCTCTTAGCTCAGCCAGTAGTATGCTTCAGGATTCTCTTTGTACCTACTCACTTGCTCTGCTCTAAAATATATAAACCTTTGGGGTACCTGGGTGGCTCAGTGGGTTAATGCCTCTGCTTTTGTCTCAGATCATGATCCCAGGGTCGTGGGATCAAGTCCCGCATCGGGCTCTCTGCTTCAGCGGGGAGCCTGCTTTCCCCTTTCTCTCTCTGCCTGCCTTTCTGCCTACTTGTGATCTCTGTCAAATAAATAAAAATAAATAAATAAATCTTTATAAAAAACAAAATAAAGTGGGGCTCCTGTGTGCTCTGTTAGTTCACCATCCAACTCTAAGTTTCAACTGAAGTCAGGATTCAAGGGTTGTGAATATAATCACAATGCCTGGGGGTGGACAATACCAGAGAGTAGAAATGGAAAAATCAGGATACCTGAGGGTATCTAGCATATTTTATAAGACCTGAGTGTCTACCTACTCACTGTATACATAACATAAAACATACATTATCTTTTCTATATGTACATATCAATCTTTTCATTATATAGCTGACCACAAAACAAAGGTACTAAAAATGAATTATCTTCAATTGATTCAACGTTAAATATGACTGTAACATGCTAACCAAGTCCTCTTTTCTCCCAGGTCAGGAGGAGTAGAGGGACAGCATGAGCTGTGAAACAACCTAGGGACAGCTAGCCCAAAAACTGGGTAGGCTGTTTAAAGCAGAAATGGTCCCTATGGTGTCAGGTGACCTGCTTCTCAATCAATGCCTTGCACATAGCTCAGAGCACTGGACTAGACTCATCATGGGGCTGAGTGGAAGTTCCTGCCAACCTCAGGTCAGCTTCCTTGGAAGGTCACCCATCTATACTAGAAGAGATCTGTGTTGGGGTTATATTCCTGGGATACCAATGCTCTGTGGAACTACAACACACACCGTGCTCGTTCTAACTAGTTGCACCCAGAAGCCTTTCTTCATCTTCTGCATCTACTCAGTCATGTAATATCTTCAAACTAGGCACACAATACTTAAATCCTCCAATATCGCCCTCCCCCCACATCACTCCATGAATCTGAGCCTGGAAAAGCACAGTTATCTCTGTCATCCAACAGCAACTGGTCCTCAGGAGCACCAGGAAATTCTCAATCATGAGAAAAACACCTGACTTCCCAGAAAAACACCACAATTCCCAAGAACACATCTCTGTCACATGTGCTCATCATGAGTAGCTTCCTAAGGCCCTGCAGTGACCAAAGAACTTCCTCACATTTCAAGAGTTCTCCATATTTGATTTTCATAGGATTTAACTTCCTCTCAAGCTGTGTCATCATGTTTTATCACTCCTCCCAACTCTCAAAGTGCTAGTACCTAAATTAATCCTGTTCCCATTGATGGCATTTTCCTATGCTTCCAGTGAAGTGGTGACAACACTGTATTTAAATCTCAGTTATGGCCTCAAATGATCCTGTTACCAACCTTTTTACCCTTGAAGTGGAAAAGTCCAAGCTACTCCTAAGGACCTGCATGGGTCTGCAAGGTTTAGATGGGAGGGGGAGAGCAGTGACAGTGGGCTTTCCAGAACACCAGAATGAAGATCAGTTTTGATACCTACATCATTGGAATGGAGAAGAAGAGACAAAAGACGTGAGAGGATTCAGAAGGAAAACAAGTAAAATTTGGCCACCTGGGTGGTTCAGTGGGTTAAGCCTCTGCCTTTGACTCAGGTCATGATCTCAGGTTCCTGGGATTGAGCCCTGCATCGGGCTCTCTGCTCAGTGGGGAGCCTCTCTCTCTGTGCCAGCCTCTCTGCCTACTTGTGATCTCACTCTCTGTCAAATAAATAAATAAAATCTTAAAAAAAAAAAAAAAAGAAAACAAGTAAAACTTATCTTTCTAGATTCAGAGTCAATAGTATAGCCTTGGACAGGCCACTCTCCAATGAATACTTCATGCCAGTGATTCGGCTTAGACATGTTTCATCTCTTACCTTGAGAGGCATCATCACTACTAATAGAGGACTGATTCTTTCCTGAAGTATAATATCTACTCAGCAACAGAATACACATTCTTCTTGTATACCCATGGAACATTCTCCAGAATAGTTCACATACTCGGTCAAAAATGGGTCTTGAATGGTACAGAAAAAATGGGATTATTCCCTGCATTTTTCAGGCCACATTGCTTTATTTTTTTTTTTTTTTTTTAGATTTTATTTATTTGACAGAGATCACAAGTAGGCAGAGAGGCAAGTGGGGGAGGGGGGAGCAGTCTCCCCACTGAGCAGAGAGCCCCATGAGGGGCTCAATCCCAGGACCCTGAGATCATGACCTGAGCTGAAGGCAGAGGCTTTAACCCACTGAGCCACCCAGGTGCTCCAGGCCACACTGCTTTAAAATTGAACTCAATGACGAGAAAATTTGCAAGGAAAACAAATAAATGAGGTTAAATAAAATCCTACTAAAGAATGAACAGGTTAACCAGGAAATTAAAGAAGAATTTTTAAAAATACATGGAAAAAAATAAAAATGAAAGCATGACTGTTTAGGACATGTGGGATGCACCAAGGGCAGCCCTAAGAGGGAAGTATAGAGCAATACAGGCCTTTCTCAAGAAAAAGACAAATCTCAAATACATAATCTAACCTTCCATCTAAAGGAAATGGAAAAACAACAACGACCAGCAAATAAAGCCTAAATCCAGCAGAAGAAGAGAAATAATAAAGATATGAGCACAAATCAATGAAATAGAAATAAAAAACAAACCCACAGTAGAACTGATCAACAAATCTAAGAACTGTATCTTTGAAGGAGTGATTGTCTGATAAACTTGATAACCCCCTAGGAGACTTACGAGAAAGAGCAGAGAACCCAAATAAAATCATGAGTGAAAAATGAAAGATCATAACCTACTCTGAAGAAATAGCAACAATTATAAAATAATATTGTGAGTAATAATACACCAACAAATTAAGAAATCTAGAAGAAAAATGGATATATTCCTCGAAAACTCTACCTACCAAAACTGAAGCAGGAAGAAATAGAAACCTGGATAGAACCATAACCAGCAAAGAAGTTGAAGCAGTAGTCAACAATCTCCCCAACAAAAAAGAGTCCAGGGCTGAATGGCTTCACAGTGGAATTCTATCAAACAATTCAAGGAGAAGTAATACCCATTCTTCTGAAAATGTTTTAAAAAGGAGTAGGGAATTTGGGTAAATTGGAAGGGGAGGTGAACCATGAGAGACTATGGACTCTGAAAAACAATCTGAGGGGTTTGAAGTGGCGGGGGGGTGGGAGGTTGGGGTACCAGGTGGTGGGTATTATAGAGGGCACGGCTTGCATGGAGCACTGGATGTGGTGAAAAAATAATGAATAATGTTTTTCTGAAAATAAATAAATTGAAAAAAAAAAAAGTAGATGTGGAAGGAAAACTTATGAACTCATTCTATGACATTACCCTGATTCCAAAACCAGAAAAAGACCCCACTGAAAAGGAGAATTACAAATCAACATCCCTGAGGAACATGAATGCAAAAACTCTCACCAAGGGTGCCTGGGTGGCTGAGTGGGTTAAGCCTCTGCCTTTGGCCCAGATCATGATCTCAGGGTCCTGGGATCGAGTTCCACATCGGGATCTCTGCTCAGCAGGGAGCCTGCTTCCTCCTCTCTCTCTCTGTCTGACTCTCTGCCTACTAGTGATCTCTGTCAAATAAATAAATAATCTTAAAAAAAAAAACTCCCATCAAAGTACTAACAATATGATCCAAAAATTATTCACGGTGCCCCTGGGTGGCTCAGTGGGTTAAGACTCTGACTTTGGCTCAGGTCATGATATCAGAGTCCTGGGATAGAGCCCCACGTCAGGCTCTCTGCTTAGTGGGGACCCTGCTTCCCCCCTCCATCTGCCTGCCTCTCTGCCTACTTGTGATCTCTTTCTAGCTGTCAAATAAATAAATAATATCTTTTAAAAAATAAATTATCCATTAGGACCAAGTAGAATTTATTCTGGGTTGTAAGGGTCGTTCAACATCCACAAGTCAATCAATGTGATTCATCACATTAATAAAGGACAAGAACCATATGATCCTCTCAATTGGTAAAGAAAAAGTATGTGACAAAAACAGCATCTTTTCTTGACAGAATGCTCTCTGCAGTGCAGGGATCAAAGGAACATACCTTGACATCATAAAGGACATATATGAAAAACCCACAGCTAATATCATTCTCAATGTGGGAAAAATTGGGAGCCTTTCCCCTAGGGTCAGGAAAATGGCTGGGATGTCCACTCTTGTCACTGATGTTCAGCATAGTCCTAGAAGTCCTAAGCTCTGCAATTGGACAATAAAAAATAAAATATCAGGGCACCTGGGTGGCTCAGTGGGTTAAAGCCTCTGCCTTTGGCTCAGGTCATGATCCCAGGGTCCTGGGATCGAGCCCCAAATCAGGCTCTTGGCTCAGCAGGGAGCCTGCTTCCCTATCTCTTTCTTTCTGCCTGCCTCTCTGCCTACTTGTGATCTCTGTCTGTCAAATAAGTAAATAAAATCTTTAAAAATAAATAAATAAATAAAAATTAAAAAATAAATGTATCCCAATCAGTAAAGAAGTAGTTAAACTCTCACTCTTCACAGACAACATGATATTCTATGCAAAATCCCCAAAAGACTCCACTCATAACTTGATAGAAGTGGGACACCTGGGTGGCTCAGTCATTAAACATCTGCCTTTGGGTCAGATCATGATACCGGGGTCCTGGGATAGAGCCCCATCTCAGGCTCCCAGGTCAGCAAGAAGGCTGCTTCTCCCTTTCGCATTCCCCCTGCTTGTGTTCCCTGTCTTGCTGTGTCTCTCTGTCAAATTAATAAAATCTTTATTTAAAAATTGCTAGAAATGATACAGTATTCAGCAAAGTTGCTAGATATAAAATCAATGCACATAAATCGGTTGTACTGCTATACACTAACAATAAGGCAAAAGAAAGAGAAATCAAGGAATCCATATCATTTATAATTGCACCAAAAACTCTAAGATGCCTGGGAATAAACCTAAAAGAGGGAAAAATAAACCTAATAGAGGGAAAGGATCTGTAGTCTGAAAAACTAAAGAACACTTAGCAAAGAAATTGAGGACACACACACTAAAATATCTATGCTACCCAAAGCAGTCTGCATATTCAATGCAATCCCTATCAAAATATCATCAGCATTTCTCACCAAACTGGAACAAACAATCCTAACACTTGTATGGAAATAAAAAGACCCCAAATATCCTAAGTAATAATGAAAAGGAAACATAATTCTGGAAGCATCAAAATTCCTGACTTCAAATTGTATCACAAATTGTAACATCAAGACAGTATGGTACTGGCACAAAAACAGACACATAGATCAAACAGAATAGAGAGTCCAGAAGTGGACCCTGAACTCTATGGTCAATGTATCTTCAACAAAGCAGTAAACAGTATCTAGTGGAAATTGGACAATCTCCTAAAAAAACTGGTGTTGGGAAAGTTGTACAGCCACATCTAGAATAATGAAACAGGGCCATTTTCTTACACTATACACAAAGATAAACTCAAAATGGATCAAAGATCTAAACATGAGACAAAAGTCCATCCAAAATCCTGGAGAAAAACACAGACAGCAACCTCTGTGACCTTGGCCACAACAACGTCTTGCTAGACATGTCTCCTAAAGCAAAGGAAACCAAAGCAAAAATGAACTATTAGGATTTCAGCAAGATAAAAAAACTTTTTGCACAGTAAAGGAAACAGTCAAAAAAACCAAAAAACCAGATGTCCATCAACAGATAAATGGATAAAGACATGGTGTTTGTGTGTACACACACACACAAGTCTGCATGTATACATATGTATATATACACATATATATGTATATATTTGTATATGTGCATATTTACTGAACTATATTATATATATATACATATATTATATACATATGCATATATGTGTTTATACATATACACATATCAGGGAGACAAAGTTTGTGACACTTGCCCACGATGGTGACTCACCCTCCCAGACACCCCATGGCAACACTGTGAGAACACTCTCACCTCTCCTCAGGAGAGAAACAAATGAGTGACCTGTGTGTTCAGTGCTCTCACTACTTTGCTCCTGCCTGTGGACATGTTTCAGTCATGCCTGACATGGTAGGAGCAAGGAATGACAGCACCTTCTAGATGCACTGTGGTGGCTGCCCGGCCAAAAGGTGAGCATTTGTTCAACCAATGGAGAGACTATAGAGATGAAGCAAGAGAGGAAGGTATCACAGACTCTGAAAAGGTAACTACATTTTGAAAACTGGGAAATCATACATTTTCAGACATGACAAATGCCTAGAACATGTAAAAGAAGTCTCCAAACTGCTATTATTTGTGTTCATCTGTACAAAGCAAGTCCATAATCCTGGGCCCAGAGGCTGCTTTTTTAAAATTCCGAAATGTCAACAGAAGATAATAAGGCATTCAAAGAACCAGAAAAATGTGTTCTAACCATATGAATGAAACAAATGTCCAATACTGGCTCTTAATTAATAAATAACTGCTTCTCTTCCTTTCCCTCTGCTTGTGTTCCCTTTCTCACTATCTCTGTCAAATAAATAAAATCTTAAAAAAGAGGGGTGCTCCTGGGTGACTCAGTCATTAAGCATCTGCCTTCAGCTCAGGTCATGATTCCAGGGTCCTGGGATCAAGTCATGCCTAGGGTTCCCTGCTCAGCAGAAAGCCTGCTTCTCCCTCTCCCACTTCCGGTTTGTGTTCCCTCTCTCAATGTGTCTATCAAATAAATACAATCTTTTAAACAATAATAAATTAATTAATAACTATTTCTTGCCTGAGAGAGAATTCAAATAACCATGGTAAATCTGCTCATGGAGAAAGAAGAAAAATAGATGGGTAAGTAAATCTTATCAGGAAAACAATGCAGGACCAAAATGTAAATCCAAAGACACAGAAACTATAACAACCAACCAACCAGAAACTGGGATTTGAAGAGTACAATTCCTGAAGTGAAAAACACACCAGCGGCTCACCCACAGACTTGAGCAAGTGGAAGAAAGATTTAACTTCAAGATCCATTTTTTTGTTCTGTTTTTTTGTTTTGTAAAGACCCCTTGTTTTAAATTACCTGCTGAGAGGACCAAAGAAAAATGTGGAATAGGATAGTCTAGGCACTCATGGGACACCAGAAAGTGGTCCCATGGCTACATTAAGGGGCCCCAAAAAGGAAAGGAGAGTGAAAGGGGGCAGAGGGCTTACATGAAGTTCTAAGGGCTTGTGCTTCTCATGTATGTGGAAAGAACAAATTCAGCAAGCTCAGGAAATTCAAAGTGGGATAAATGTCAAGACAACAAAACAGTGATGCCTTGTAATCTATGAAAAAAATCAAAGGTGAAAAAAGAATTTTGAAACAATATGAAAAAAGCAATTCTTCTTATACAAGAGAGCTCCTATAAATAGTGGGATTCTCAGTAGACCTGGTAGGAAGAACTGTATGGGACAGTGTATTCTAGCACTGAAAGATCAAAATATCCACCAAGAATACTGTATTGGGGAAAATTATTTTCCATGAAGGTAAAAATGAAGACTTTCCCACATAGAAACCCCTGTATGTTTACCAGTAGTCCTGTCCTACAAGAAATATTAAAGGAAGTACTTCTAGTTGTAATAAAGGGATTATAAACAAACTAAAACCACAAGACAATATCAAGCTCTCAACTAAATATAAATATTTCCAAGATTATAGAAATAGATTTCTATAGATTGTAATAAGGTAGCACAGGTTGCTTTTATTTCTACCTCAAAATATTTTAAAAATCAAAGCATAAGACATAAATATAGGTAATAAAGCACATAACATAAAAGATAGGATTTGTGATATCAGAAACAAGGTGTGTGCAGGAATGGAGATAAGCAGAATAATTTTGGATGCAGTTGAGATTATCAGTTTATTTTTTTAAGATTTTATTTATTTATTTGACAGATCACAAGTAGGCAGAGAGGCAGGCAGAGAGAGAGGAAGGGAAGCAGGCTCACAGCTGAGCAGAGAGCCCAATGTGGGGATCGATCCCAGGACCCTGGGATCATGACCTGAGCCTGAAGGCAGAGGCTTTAACCCACTGAGCCACCCAGGTGCCCCAGGAAGTGTTTCAAAATTACTTTTCAAAAGTGTCTCTCATGAAAGGAGAATAAAAATCCACCAGTAAATAGATGATGAAATTATTTCTATTATGACAACTCATGTAGGCATGATACAGTATACACTGATCACTAACCTGTGAAAGAAATAAATAAGATGAGTCACAAAGTATGCATGGGTGATATTGATACAGACAAATACAAAATGTTCTTGGGAAAGGGCAAAAAGTGGATTTATATTTGAGTAAACACACATTGTCTTCAAATCTAGACTTAAAAATTGTTATCCTATATCAAGATACACAGTTAATAAGGAAACAAGAAGTAACTAATGTTGTGGAGAGTCCCAGACAAAAGGAAGTGCATGATATGGAATTGCAAAGCCAGAGTAAGCCCAAATCGAACCCAAATTTCTACATTAAAAAACATGAATTATTTAGTAAGAAAACTACTAAATAAATATAATTTTAAACTGTGTATGCAAGAAAAACAAGCATTTGAATTATAGACAGGCCTTCACCAACAAATTTTAAATTCATTAAAATTCACACACACACACACAAAGTCTAATGATTTTACAAATAAGTGCTTAAAAGACTTGAAAAAAAATGTATTATGTTATTCCTCCTTTCATCTGAATGTAAGATATAACTCATTCCTTGGAACCAGGTAAATTAAAATCCTTTTATTGCTGTTTTTTAAAATACTTTACTTTTTTGACAGAGCCTACAAGCGGGGGTGGGAGGGGTGCAGAGGGAGTGGGAGAAGCAGGTTCCCCACTAAGCAGGAATCAGACATGGGTCTCAATCCCAGAAACCTTAGATCATGACTGGAGGTGAAGGCAGATGCTCAATTAACTGAGTCACCCAGACACCTTCATCTGTTCATTTCTAAATAAACACCACCAATGTGTAAAATATCCTGACAACTTCATAAAACATAAATATTTGGGATGAAATTCAAATACATTCTGAAGAAAGTAGATGAAAAGTACATGTTTAATTTTTAGTGAAGTAAAAAAATTATGAACAAAAGTTTTTCCTTAAATATGGGGATTTTACTCATTGCCTCGCTTCTTATAAAGCACATACCTACATCCTATTAGAAATTTTGATGGAAAAAAAATGAGGATGCTTCTATATAACTATTTAGAAAATGAAAACACATAGGAAAAAGCCACAGGAGCTTCATACAAGACAGAATTATGAACTGATGCAATTTTTAATAAGGTAACAACTGAGACTTTATTAAAGGCTACAAATTCTGAGATCCAAATGTTCTGACTCCCCTGTGGCATTCATTTACGTAGGGATTCTATGTTATTTCAACATTGAGGAATGGAACACAGAGTGGAAATTTCTATATTAGTTAATATAAAAAAATAACTTTTTAAAAAAGACCTTATTTATTTATTTGACAGAGAGATAGTGAGAAAGGGAACACAAGCAGGGGTAGTGGGAGAGGGAGAAGCAAGTCTCCCATGGAGGAGCAGGGAGTCTGATGCGGGGCTTGATTCCAGTACTCTGGGATCATGACCTGAGCCAAAGGCAGATGCCCAATAACTGAGCCATTCAGGTGCCCCCAAAAAATACTTCTGAAGGGAAAGGAAGCCTTAGATTTTCTCATTTCAGGGAGGTGCTTTGTTATTTGACAAAGTTACTGAGTCTCAGTTTTGTAGAGTTCAGATTATAGCCTCCATAACATTGGAAAGCATAAACCAGAAAACATGTGGTATCTGTCTCCACTGTTCTTGGCTTTCTGCACTAAACTCCAATATGTCAACCATGACCTGACACATTTCTCAGAGGAGGAAAAACACAACTTGCAAAGGGCTAAACATAGAATTCCTCAGAAACAGGGAGATTTCTGCAGGCCCTCAAAGCAATGGAAAAACTCTCAGATTATGGAGGCCCTCCCTGTGAATGTGATGGACCATGACTGGCACTGAAGGAGAATCCCTAGAGAATGAGAGACCAAGAATGTTGGATGGCTTCTGCCCCTCCGTAAGAAAGAGAGAAATAACACTACACTTCTAAACTAATTTCTATTCAGACAGCTACTCGAACCACAGTTTAAGGTCTATCATCTTCCTTTGCATTTGGACCTCCCCTCTGTCACCTGCCTCATTCATTCCCACCTACCTGGATGGAGGGATTCAGTATCCTTTCTCATCACATCCCTAGGCTCCCTCTTTGGTTCCAAAAAGGAGACCAAGTTTGGCTCTGACACAATAAGACCTATTTATTAGGGGAAAACAAAACAACAAAAAAAGGCAAGGTGGGGCACCTGTGTGGCTCAGTTGGTTAAGCCACTGCCTTCGGCTCAGGTCATGATCCTGGAGTCCCAGATCGAGTCCCGCATTAGTAATCCCTGCTCAGTGGGGATTCTGCCTCTCCCTTTGACCCTCCCCATCCCCTTGTGCTTTCTCACTTTCTTTAAGAAGGAAAGAAATGAAATGAAAGGAATGAAGCACTGCTGGAGATTCTAACTTTCAATTATGACTGTGCTCAGGAGAGAAGAGGACACTGCAAAATCAAGAACATGTTTTCCCAAATGCTGCTGAAAAACAGCCCCTTTACAATATGAAGGAGGGATTTCCAAAGTTCACATCCTGACCTCGACTTCCAAGTATGAGATACAATAATAAAGAGTGGAAATTGAAGTAGAAGATGTGAGAAGTACCCATTTTATGCCCCTCAGTATTTAGAACTGACACATCTACAGAAGTGATGATGTTCCCTTAAGGAAAAGAAGGTAAATCTGAAAAGGACACATCATGAAGTTTCTTCTCTACATGTACAAACCCTGACTTATTTCCCTTTCTGCCTGGATCTGAATTCCAGTTTTTCAAAGAGGACTCCCCAAAGAGACAGTCTTCACAGGAAGGAACAAAACCCTGAATGGGGTTTGGGAAATCTGGAAGGAGTCTTCCTCACCCAAGAAGAGGAGGTGTCTGTAGTTCTCCAACATCACATCCGGTACAGTTGCCACTGAGTGTGGGTCAGGCATCCCCACTCCTCCTCAGAGAATTCTATGGCCACATCCCTGAAGGTCAGCTGTCCCTGCAAGAAATACCACAGTCACCAAGTGGCCACTGACACAGTTCACGATGTTTCCTAAGATGAAAGAGGGAGTTAGTTAGTTCCCTTTATCTCATTATAGTTTAAAATCTCCACCCAAGGAGGAGCACAAACTCATTTAGGTAAAATGCAAAGCATGTAGAGAAGTGTTTTCTTGAGGCACTTGTGCTTCCTTATGCCCAGCTCTATGGAAGATGACAAGGATCCACTTTCTAAATATCTACCCTAACCCCAAATAAAAAGAAATCATTCTCCCTTGCTCTGTAAATCTCTACTTTGGAAGTTATTTACTGTTACCTCCTTATTGGCTGCAAATTGCGGGGTTTTTTTTTGGTGTGACAACCCCTACCGAGTATACTTACTGTGACTCACCAATCAGCTAACACATGTTAGTTCAATTATACCAGGACAACTAGTTCTGGCTTAGGTGATTTTTCTACTTTATATAGGAAGATAATTTTTAACACAGTAATATATTCTAAAGGATTCTCTAACTTTGAGATAAGAAGATGGCATAGGATCCACAAAACCATTATTAATACTCTGTATTTCTTCAAGATAACTTGTCAAATGAAGGCATCAACACAGGCATACACATTTTTTACCACTGTGTTTACATCATACAGAAAGTTGTGTCTGTTTCTTAGGTGGAATCTCTTAGTGAGTTAAACTTCAAAACCATGCATTGGAGACGTTGTGAAAATGCATATTCTGTTCAGGAGTACTGGGGTGGAATCAGAGTCTGCATTTCTTTCTTTCTTTTTTTTTAAAGATTTTATTTATTTATTTGAGAGAGAAAGAGTGAGAGAGTATGAGAGGGGAGAAGGTCAGTGGGATAGGAAGCCATGAGCCATGAGCTCAATGTGGACTTGATACTGGGCCTCCAGGATAATGACTTGACCCTAAGTTCAACTGACTGAGCCACCCAGGTGCCTAGAGTTTACCTAACAGTGCAGTACCCTATGGGCAAAGGGATAAACTTTTGAAGAAGAAAGAGGTAGAACTCTAAGGCAAGAACTCTTGGAGGATTTAGAATAGGCAAAAAATGCTCTTATTTTTTAAATCTTTTTTTTTTTTTTTTTGAGAGAGAGAAAACACAAGAGACAATTTGAGGAAGACAGGGGTTACAGAGGGAGAAAGATAAGCAGACTCCCCCCTGAGCAGGGAGCCCAGTGCAGGATCCTGGGACCATGACCCAAGCTAGAGGCAGATGTTTACCCAACTGTAAAAGTGGTTTTACAAGTACAAATTCAAAGAAACACTTATGATCTTATACATCCCATACAGCCCCTTCCTCAAGAACACTTAGCATAGAACCACGAACTTCATGCAACCAAACTGCAGCTCTTTCTGCCCATGGATCCTGTGCTACTCAAATGAACTTCCTAAGTTTTACCATACAAGCTTTCAAGAATTATTTCTTGTTCATTTTATTTGTTTGCTTATTTATTTATTAAAAAGAATTTATTTGACAGACAGAGATCACAAATAGGCAGAGAGGCAGGCAGAGAAAGAGGTGGGGGGGAAGCAGGCTCCCTGCCATGGATAGAGCCCAGATGTGGGGCTCAATCCCAGGACCCTGGGACCATTACCTGAGCTGAAGGCAGAGGCTTTAACTCACCGAACCACCCAGGTACCCCTTTCTTGGCCATTTTAATTCATGATTCCTCAACATGGTATTTCATTGAAAAGTTTTGCTTCAATGATCATTTGTGCTCTATTATATTTCAGGATTTTAAGACCCTCACAATGTTAATTATGGGAGCACATGGGACTCAGTGGGTTGAGCCTCTGTTTTTGGCTCAGGTCTTGATCTCAAGGTCCTAGGATGGAGCCCCGCATCCAGCTCTCTGCTCAGCAGGGATCCTGCTTCCCTCCCTCTCTGCCTGCCTCTCTGCCTACTTGTGATCTCTGTCAAATAAATAAATAAATAATCTTTTTAAAATGTTAATTATGTGATTTTACTCTTTTTCTGAAAACACAAAGAACTAAATAGAACTATATGTCCAGGGGTGCCTGCGTGGCTCAGTGGGTTAAGCTTCTAGCTTAACCCAGTCAAGTCATTATCTCAGCGTCCTGGGATCCAGCACCACATCAGGCTCTCTGCTCAGCAGGGAGCCTGCTTCTCTCTCTTTCTGCCTGCCTCTATGCCTACTTGTGATATCTCTCTCTCTCTCTCTCTGTCAAATAAATCTTAAAAAAACAACAACAACTTGTTATTTAAAAAGAAGGAGGAGAAGAAGAAGAAGAAGAAGAAGAAGAAGAAGAAGAAGAAGAAGAAGCAGTAGTAGTAGTAGTAGTAGTAGTAGTAGTAGTAGTGTATGTCCATGACATTAGTGTGGAGAATAGAAAAACCAATGGGAGAGAGGGCTGACTGCCTAAGAACCTCCACCCCCAGAAGTCAAATATATCAACTACACAAAGGTGAGAGCTTTCCCTGTTCAGTGCAAACAGGGATGTGGGTCAAGAAAGAATTCTTGAGATTTTTTTTTTTATGTGAAATGTTGGGGATCAGGAGTGAATGATGAAGAAATAGTTGAGATGTCTTTGGTGCAAAAAAGAGGTATTATTAAATATGGCGACAGGACCTGTGGGTAGAAAGAGCTATACTAGGTTTGTGAGCAGTGACTGATGATGTATGTTCAGTGGGGGAGGGGGTTGAGGGAACAACATAAGTCTCTAATGAATTTGGAAGCAAGATGTCCAGGGCCTTGAAGGTGCTGTCATGATGAGGTCACATATGACTATCTTATAAAACCTTAGTCATGGACCCTTCAGATATCTATCATTGGGCTCATGCTTGGGGGATGACTGCCAACATATATTTAGGGGGTAGAGATAAAGACAGTTTTCAAAAGGATTATCCTATGTTAAAGAGGACTTACAGGATCCTAGAGGTCTGGCTAATGTCAAGCTAATGTGACTTTTTACCTCTAACGAACAACATTGCCACCATTGTGAACTCCTTGAGGAATGTCACACTGTGCCTGTCTCAAGAGTTTAGCAATGGGCTGCAAGTAAAAGAAAATTTAATTTTATCGCACTTCTTTGATTTTGTTCTTTTCCTCAGAGAATATAAGAAAGGTGCAGCTGGGTGGCTCAGTTAACTGTCCGCCTTCAGGTCAAATTGTGATCCCAGGGTTCTGGGATTGAGCCCTGGATCTGACTCTGTGGTCACCCTCCATCACTGCTCATTTGCTATCTTTATCAAATAATAAATGTCATCTTTTTAAAGTTATGTTATTATTATTGACAGAGGGAGAGACAGCAAGAGAAGGAACACAAGCAGGGGGAGAGGGAGAGGGAGAGGCAGAACACTCCCTCCTGTCCAGAGCCAGATGCAGGGCTCCATCCCAGGACTGTGGGATCCTGACCTGAGCCAATGGCAGATGCTTAACCCAGAGAGCTACCAAGGTGCCCCAGCAAATATAATCTTTAAAAAAGAAAGAAAGAAAAAAAAATAAATCCTGCCTGTCCCCAACGCTGCAATGGCCTCCCTCTCACCCCTGCCCTGGGCTGGGGCAAGAATGGGGGCAGGTTGCTCCGGCTGCAGGCAGCTTTGTGCTGCTGGAGGCAGGTAAGGCTGCCTCTTACTCAGAGGAGCTCCTGGCCCAAGGCTGAGGAGGGGGCTCCCGAGGGCACTGTCAGACCTCCTCTCAATGGCACCCCAGCTGGCTCCATTTTGTGCAGTGCGCTGGGTGGGAGACCCTGGCCTGGACCCCATTCCCGACCCTGGACCCTTAGCAAGGCTGGTGCACAGAGTCAGGGTGGGGTGTGGGGGCTCCCGACAGCTAGCAGGGGCATGGCAAGGCCGGACATCTTTGCCCCAGTGCCCTGGGTGGTTAGATGCCTAGCAGGTGTTGGGCGCTGGCCTGGGGCCTGGGTCAAGGAGTAGGGTGATGTGTGCCATGGTGGGCCTGACAGCCCACGGGGATGGTGGGGCTAGGGCCAGCTTGCAAACCTGCCTGGGTATGAATGGAGGTGCCCGGGAGGGAGGTGTGGATTTGGTCTCCCCGCAGTCTGGCTTACATGTAAAAAATGTAGCCTTCTGGCGGCTTGTGGTCCCTGGACTTGCCTCAAAGGTTGAACTTGGGCAAAGATCAGACCCCTTTTTAGGAAGGTGTTTCTGAACACCACTGACAACATGGTTCTCACTGTATTTCATGACAACCAGTGGCGACAGCGCTACGATAGATGCTTCTCTACTAGGCACAGCTGCACACTACACGGGAGGAAGCCACTATGTGATTCAGCCTCATGATGACACTGAGCACAGCGTGAATGATCATGAAGACACAAATGGTTCAAAAGACAGTTTCAGAGAACGCGATATCTATCTTCCAACCGCAAATGTAGCAAGGATAATGACAAATGTCATACCTCAAATGGGAAAGATTGTAAAATGCCAAGGACGGTGTTCAAGAATGAGTAAGTGAGCTCATCAGCTTTGTAACATCTGAAGTAAATTGAAGATGCCATCAAGAGAAACGGAGGACAATCAAGGGAGAAGAAATTCTCTTTGCCATGCTGACCTCAGGCTGTGATGGTTCTGTTGAACTTCTAAAATTATCCTTTCAGAAATTCAGAGAGGCTATGAAAGGAGAGAAAGGAGTTGGTGCAAGAGTCATAGCTACAGAAGGACTAAGTGCAGAACTTACAGAGGGTCAACAACAAAATGTTACATTTATACAATGTCATATTTCTGGTGTTCAACAAATTCAGTTTTCAGGGTCTGAAGAAATGGTGGCATGGGGTGGAGAGAAGCTTAAGTCTGTATGATTCTGGAAACAGACATTAGATGAAATGGCTGGGGAAAGAGGGCTCTTTGTACATTAAATAGCTTTAATATACCTTCCTAATGCTTGACTGAGGGCTTAATTCTGACTTGAGATACTTTTTCATGAATGATTTAAGAAAAATTTGGATTTTAAAGGTATTAAAATATTGTTTCACATGAGTTTGTTGCTCTGTAGGACTCCTATATACATTATACATTGGAATTTACTACAGTCAGAGATTTGTAGGAAGTTTCTTATTTCATGTTGAATCATGTTATCTTTGTAATTCAAGTCAATAGCTGGGTTAATTCATGTTTTGCTGTTTTGATAAAATATAAGGATGGAGTTAAAATAAAGAAAGACTCCAAGCAAAAGAAACTCAGGAGAAAGAAGTTTCCATCTGAAATGTGATGGTTTCTGCATATCACTCGGTACACCTAAGGTCTGTACAAATGTAAGATGGGGAATATGAACACTATAGGGGAGGAATCTGGAAAAGAGCAGGAAGTCAATAAAAGCAGTTAACATTAGGTATATGCCAACAAATTGATCTCAGTGCCCAAGGCACACCAAAAGCTATCATTGGTGTTTTCTTGTGGTCTGAGAACAGTAATTTAGAATAGAAATCTAATTATGAAAATACAGTGGATATAAACGACGTTAAATCACCTATAGTTTCTATTGAGGCTGCTTTTAGGTGAGCAGACTTGATCAAAGGAATGGAGAAAGGGCCCCAGCACCCCTATGGCTGAACACAGACAGGCCCATTAGGGACCCACCTCAAAGTAACCATGGGCCCTGTGCAACCACCGGGCCACTGAAATCCGGGTACAGTGACCAGAAAGGGGAAAATTGGATAAGCTCCCATAACCCTCACCTTCCCCCTTTAAACACAGCCCCCACCACAGTCTCCTTACAGACAGCCTCTCCTCTGCTGTCCTGCCTGCTGCTCTCTTGCAGTGTATTCAGTAAACTTCTAATACCTTTGTTCTGCCTCAGGTGAATTCTTCTCAGTGCCCACTTGACTGACTTCCACCCATTCATGGACCCACATTTGGGGTCCTCATCTGACTCTCAGAGATACCACATTTAGACACCACAGTTTCCATGTGCTGTAATACCTACTGTATTTTTTTATTTAAATGTCTTTTTATTTAATGATTTATATTTTGGAAGGAGGAGTGAAGGGCCAGATGTAGAGGGAAAGAATCTCAAAGAGACTCCCCAGTGAGCAGGGAACCAGAAGTGGGTCTCATTCTAGGATCTGGAGATCATGACCTGAACTGAAATCAACAGTCCAGTGCAAAACTGACTGAGCCACCCAGACAAACCTCTAGTGTATTCTACATAGAGCATCTTTTTCACATTCTTTTTTTTAAAAAATATTTTATTTATTTTTTGGTCAGAGAGAGAGAGAGCACACACACAAGCAGGCAGAGTGGCAGGCAGAGGCGGAGAGAGAAGCAGACTCCTGCTTAGCTAGGAGCCCAATGGGGGACTCAATCCCAAGACCCTGGGATCATGATCTGAACTGAAGGCAGCAGCATAACTGACTGAACCACCCAGGCTTCCCATTTCTTTCACATTCTAAAGGGGAAGAAACAACAATCCCCTCCCCCCAACTTCTTTAATCTGAGAAACTTCCACGTTATTCTGGACCTTATATCCATCATTTTACTTGTGCATTTTCTTACTCCTGGGCTACACAGACCTGGTAAAGCATCCAGACAGGCCCTAAATGAGAAACGTTTTCCTTCCCTGATAAACCAGGACCAGACCTCATCAGCAACAGGAATCTTAGACGCCACATACCTTCCCCACTGGATATGCCACCAAGGGAATATTTTCAATACTTGCAGGACTTTAATTCAAAGTGACAACTGCTGATGGCCTACTGGAGCCAGGTTGGAAAAAAGACAGAGAAAGGAGGTAGGGGAGAGAGGGGATATCTGGGATATAGGGGAGTAGTGTTCTAAAGACCTAGCCTATGGTATCACTTCAGAAAATAAATACTTCATTCAAGAACACATGCACCAGAAACTTCAGAACTAGAGCAATCAATATTTGCAATTTCTAAATGCAAGGAATTGCAGGAGAAAAACATGACAAGACTTCTACTTGGGATGTCAGGCTTACCTGAGAACTGGCCATTTCTTCTTTCACTTCATCCTGTAGATTTTTTTCTCATAAGGTATGTGTAGAAAAGTGACAGCTCCATCAGGAAAAAATACCCCTCAACCCACCAATACAAACTCTTCATCTGTAAACTGCTCGCCTGAAGATAAGACCCTGAAATTGCAGATAAACCCAACATCCTAGTGCTTTGTGTCAGGAGCTGTTCAGAAACTTGAAGTTCCTACTTGAACTTTCCTTCTTTTATTCCATGGGGGGCTCCCCTCCCAAAATGCCCAGAGAGACAGAGAGCGCATAGGCACCATGTGCTGCATGGACCTGACCCTCCCAGACTCACGTAGCAGAGACCGTTTTGCCTCTCCGTGAGACAAAGCCTGCTCTCTGCTCTCATAAAATAACCTGAAGCCCTCATGCTTACCCCTGGCCTCACTGAGAATCACCTGGAGCCCTTAATTAATGCAACAGGATTGTTTCCACCCAAACTGACCAACAGAATCTGAGGGAGAGGCCAACAGAGAAGATCCTTTTTGAAACTCCACATGTGATCCTATTGGGAAGTAAAGGGGAGGTGACCAGGCCAAGCACATTAACCAAGGCTGTGGTGGTGACAGATGAAGATCTATGCCTTCACTGATCAGAGTTTCTGGAGACACATTCTCCCTCTTTCTGCTACACAGAGACACCTTACAGGTGGAGATTTTCCTTACAAATGCAAAAGTCTTCCAAAAGTAAACACAGGATTTCAGAGCCTTTCCTTAATCTGCCTTTTATTTAAAATAAGCAGCCTAAAATAATGCTTATGCCACACACATTTTAGGGTGACAAATTGTTCCCCTTCAGTCGGTAAATGTTTCTTTTCATAAGTAACTGCCACACATTCTGAAGTGAATGTCCTTTTTACATTCCCATCAGCGATATGAGAATTCTAATTCCTCAACATTCTCATTGAAAATTGGTGTTATTCTTTTTCTTTTAGCCATTCCAGGAAATACTGCAGGTGTCTCACTGTAAAAGATGAAGTGGTCAGGGCACCTGGGTGGCTCAGTGGGTTAAAGTCTCTGCCTTCAGGGCGCCTGGGTGGCTCAGTTGGTTGAGCGACTGCCTTCGGCTCAGGTCATGATCCTGGAGTCCCAGGATCGAGTCCCACATTGGGCTCCCTGCTTGGCGGGGAGTCTGCTTCTCCCTCTGACCCTCCCCCTTCTCATACTCTCTCTCTCTCAAATAAATAAATAAAATCTTAAAAAAAAAAAAAGTCTCTGCCTTTAGCTCAGGTCCTGGGATCTAGTCCCGCATCGGGCTCTCTGCTCAGCAGGGAGCCTGCTTCCTCCTCTCTCTCTGCCTGCCTCTCTGCCTACTTGTGATCTCTGTCAAATAAATAAATAAAATCTTAAAAAAAAAAAAAAAAGATGAAGTGGTCTTTCTAGAGTGGTCCTGGTGACTGAAATGGGAAACCACATAAAAGAATCAAGTGAAACAAAAATCACAGGGCTGCATTCATGCTTCAGTGACACTCCATTTCAAAGGTTAAGGGGTACATGCACCTTGTGAGTACTGGGGGAGGTACAGAACTGTGGAATCACTAAATTCGACACCTGAAACCGAAAACATGTTATGTTAACTAATTGGAATCAAAATAAATTATTTAAAAAGATGGAAAACCTGAGTGGCTAAGTTGGATAGGCAGCTGACTCTTGATGGCACTGAGGTCAAGATCTCAGGGTTAGATGGAACCCTGGGATTGGCTCTGTCCCCAGGGTGGAGGGTACTTAAAATTCTCTCCCTTTGCCACTCCCCTCCCCCGACACCACCAGTAACAAGTGTACTCTCTCTCTCGTAAGAATTATTTTCTAAAGATTTTATTTATTTATTTGACAGAGAGAGGGAAAACGAGAGATGTAACACAAGCAGAGGGAGTGGGAGAGGAAGAAGCAGTCTTTCCGCAGAGCAGGGAGCCCGATGCAAGGCTTGATCCCAGGACCCTGGGATCATGACCTGAGCTGAAGGCAGACAATTAACGACTGAGCCATCCAGGCACCCCATCTCATAAGAATTTTTATAAAGCAATTGTTCTATGTTAAGAGTACAAAATAAACCCTAGAATTAAGTTGTCATAAACCAAAAAGAATTAAAAAATAAAAAGTTACTGTACAAGGACTGTGTATATCAAAAAGTTAGCATTAAAAACACTAGGGGGCGCCTGGGTGGCTCGGTGGGATGAAGCCTCTGCCTTTGGTTCAGGTCATGATTCCAGGGTTCTATGATTGAACCCCACAGGGGGCTCTCTGTTCAATGGGGAGCCTGCTTCCTCCCCTCTTTCTCTGTCTGCCTCTCTGCCTACTTGTGATCTCTGTCTGTGAAATAAATACATAAATACAATCTTAAAAAAAAGAACACTAGGAAGAAAAAAGTGAACTGACTCTTGAGTACGGTGCTTTCAGTTTGCAGTGGGAGAAATAAGGCACCTGACTGGGAAGACCTCTCTTGTTAATAACGTGATAAGTGACGACACCAGGGAAATGTATTGTTACTTGGTTTGAGTTTCACCATAAACTCAATTTGGTAGGGACTAGTCATCTTCTGGTTATAATAGGTCACACAATCTGAGAGGCTTTGCTGATCTACTTCTGTGCTTGGGTAGCAGCAGTTGTTGTTTGGCTAGCAATGGGAACAGGTGTTTCTGACCTATCTCCCAACTTGCAGCCCAATAGATTCCCTGTTTAAAAAAAAAAATCCCTTGGAGTACAGTTATGAATCTACTAAAAGGAAGATACTTTTCTTTTGTAATACTGCATGGCCACAACACACTTTAGAGTCAGGAGAAGCACAAATTGCAAGTCTGTGGCACAGATGAAACTGCCTTTTGAAGTTTAATTTTTTTTTAAGATTTTATTCATTTATTTGACAGAGAGAAGCTCACAAGTAGGCAGAGAGGCAGGCAGGGTTGGGGGGGAAAGCGGGCTCCCCACTGAGCAGAGAGCCTGACGCGGGGGCTCAATTACAGGACCCTGAGATCATGACCTGAGCCGAAGGCAAAGGCCTAAACCACTGAGCCACCCAGGCACCCCTAAAATTTTAAATCCTTTACAATGTAACCCAATTGAAATGATGAATTCTTGCAGTAAGATTCTGAATGAATCCAAATACAAAAACGACATTAGTTCCTCTCAGTAGACAGAGGCAGAGTCAGCTTCAGCATCCAGCAGGTAAGTCACAGGGATTCCCATTCAGGACACCAATAATTTAGGTGTTCTATCAGGGTAAGTGTAGAAGAATCAGCCAAATAAAATACCAAGCACTTTGAATTTAGGCAGACTAACTACAGAGAAAACCATGACATGAAATATAGTAAGATCACTCCAATTAGCATATTCATTCAGAGCTAAAACATATAATGGCATAAAAATTAAGAACAGTCACCAAAACTTTCTGAATTTGGGAATAATGAGGAAGGGAGAACAATAAGTATTTCTATTTGTGGGCAAAGGTATATTTTGGGCAACAGCTACAAGTCAGGCAATATAAAACAAAAAAAATTCTTAAATATTCAAACCATAAGATACTTTTAAGATTCTTCCTTATATTCCGCTTAGTTAACATATGAAGTAATATTTGATTTAGGTGTACAACAGTGATTATACAATTCCATATAACATTCTATGCCTGATAGGGGCAGTCCTTAATCCCCATCATTTACTTAATGCATCCACTAATCCACCTGCACTCTGGCAATCATCACGTAGTTTTCTCAAGTTAAGAGTCTGTTTCTTGGGACGCCTGGGTGGCTCAGTTGGTTAAGCAGCTGCCATCGGCTCAGGTCATGATCCCAGCGTCCTGGGATCGAGTCCCACATTGGGCTCCTTGCTCGGCAGGGCGCCTGCTTCTCCCTCTGCCTCTGCCTGCCTCTCTGTCTGCCTGTGCTCGCTCTCTCACCCTCTCTCTCTGACAAATAAATAAATAAAATCTTTAAAAAAAAAAAAAAAAAAGAGTCTGTTTCTTGGTGTGCCTGGGCCGCTCAGGCATTGAGCATCTATCTTCATCTCATGTCCTGATCTTAGGGTTCCAGGATCAAGCCCCAGATTCTGCTCCATGGTCAGCAGAGAGCCTACTTCTCCCTCTCCCACTCCCACTCATTTTGTTGCCTCTCTGTCTCTCTGTAAAAACAATAAAATCAGTTTTCTAAAAAAAAGTTTAGTTCTTGTATTGCCTCTCTCTTTCTCTTTTCTTTCCCATTGCTCACTTGTTTTGTTTTCTGAATTCCAAACATGAGTTAAATGATACAATACTTGTCTTTCTCTGAATTATTTCACTTGGAAGAATACACTCTAGCTCTATCCATCTTGTGGCAAATGGCAAGATCTCATCCCTTTTAGGGTTATAAATATGACTTTTGATTTATATCTTTCTTCTTTATTCATTGAGGGGTCAATGAACACTTGGGCTGGACTGTTTCAAACAGATATACTCACTGCTTCTCACTGTTGAACTGCTTCACCAACAAATCCATGCCATGCAAAGACCCAAAATACAGAACTACACTCATTATGGTGCTGAGAAAAGGGAGGAAAGTCCCGCACAGCAGTGAAGCAGCTTCCCTGAAGATCACCCAACCACAATGGATCTGACCTTGACTGGGGTAATCTCCCTGGGAAACGAGGGCTTGGGAGCAACCACAGCATGTGTCTTGCAGATCCTGCCTATTCCACTGTCCAGAAGGCTTCTTCATCTCAAACATCTATTCTACCCTGTGACATCTTTTTTTTTTCTTTTTAAAGATTTTATTTATTTATTTGACAGACAGAGGTCACAAGTAGGCAGAGAGGCAGGCAGAGAGAGAGAGAGAGGGAAGCAGGCTCCCCGCCGAGCAGAGAGCCCGATGTGGGACTCGATCCCAGGACCCTGAGATCATGACCTGAGCCAAAGGCAGTGGCTTAACCCACTGAGCCACCCAGGTGCCCCTACCCTGTGACATCTTAAAGCTGCCCACATGATTGCATCATGTAATACCCTCCTCTATCCCTTGTCATGGATCTAGGCAGGGAACGTAGTGTAATCACTGACATCCAGCAGCATTAGTCCTCAGGAGATTAATCAAATCATCATGATAAAGCAGGAATTCCCTACTCCTGAGAAACTCACAAGGCCAATTCTTTCCCCCATTACATGTATTCATCAGATGACACCAGCAAGAGCTCCTTGTGCCTTTGCCGTGACTAAAGGGAGTCACCTCCAGGTCCTCCACACATGTGAAAAAGTTCCTCACATTTCATTTTCATAGGTCTTGTCTTTCTCTTGAAGGATGGTGCCTTCCTCAAATTTTACTTAGATTCACATCCCATATCCCCGTGCTAAATGTCTTAATACCCATCAGCTTTCCATCTGTCTAATCTCAATGAAGCATTTTCTGAGGACACGCTCTCTGTAGCACAGGCAAAAAAGAATGGTTGTGGTGCCTACATAGCTGGAAAGAAAAATGAGGGCAAATACAACTGGAGATCTGGAGATAACTAGGTCATAAACAAGTAGAAGTTATTTTTCTACATCTAGGGAGTCCCTTGGGAAATTTGGGACACTTCTCCTCCTCTACATTCTAACTCTTCATCTTGAATATTTTCTGTCTCTTCCCTGGGCTACCACATGACTCCTATTGGGATAGATTTCTCTTTCTTATGGGGTATCTATGACACACAGAACATGGTCATATGCGCATGTGTACCTCATAGACACATCAAAATACCACTCAGTGTAGGACATGGGGCACAGGCTTTCATTTGTGTCCATGGTGCAGTGCTAGAGAGTCCCAAGTCTAAGTCCAGAATATGCCATTCTAACTAAAACAGATTTAGGGAAGCTCTGGTGGAGGGGGAGTCTTCTCTAAGGGACATGGGAGGGAAAGCATTGGGAGAAAGAGAGATGGTGGCTCACAAGAATGGAGTGCAGATGTCATACGAGATGTTCCACTAAATTGTCACCCTACAGCGTGCTGACTGGGGAATGCACTAGTGAGAAGGGCTCCTGTCAGTACAAGACCCCGACAATACTACTGGTTACACAAAATCAATGCCAAGTAGCAGTATCATGGAGTATATGAGTTAAAACACCAACAATACCTCTATGTTACAAAGTTTGGTAATACACATAATACACAGTAATATCATCCTATTCACAAAGAGGAGAAAATCATAGCAGATACTGGGGGAAAATAATCACATATCCCTTAAACCTTCAGAGCAATGGGAAACTGGATTCCTAGGTATATTGTTTTACTCCAGTACCAAACAGGTGATGGATTTCATCAGCTCCTACAACCCGCAATGAAATAGATGAACACTAGACGTAGAATAACACATCATTCATGACACATTCATATCCATATGTTAAAAGCCAGTGTTTTATTGAAGCATGTGGGTGGCTAAGTGGGTTAAAGCCTCTGCCTTCGGCTGTGGTCATGATCCCAGCGTCTTGGGATCCAGCCCCACATTGATCTCTCTGCTCCTGGGAGCCTGCTTCCTCTTCTCTCTCTCTGCCTGCCTCTCTGCCTACTTGTGATCACTTTCTGTCAACAAAATAAATAAAATCTTTTAAGTAAAAAACACCACTGTTTTATTAATGAAAATATATTAATTTCATACATACACAGAGTAAGTAATGCATATCAAATCCACTCTATTGTCTCCATTCGAAATACAGAACACACATGTGTAAAAGCATTCAAGTGTTGTCAGAAGGATGTGGGAGTACCTATTTCTAAAAATTTCATGACTGAGGTACATTGCTCAGAAATGTGTATGTGCAATGGTATGGCATTGTAGGGAAGAGTTAGCTACCCTCCTGCAGTCATCTGTCAGGATTTTCTCATTTAACCACATCAAGTCATACTCTCTAACGATTGCACTTAGGAAGATACATTCATAGTTTACTGCACAGCTACCACTTTTTCCTTAAAGAACAATTAGGAAAACCTCCTATTTATAATATTGAGGAAGTTCTTTAGTTTCAATACACCCAGAAGTGTGTGCTCCAAACACCTATGCCATGGAATCTTAACATCAGTGTTATAACCGTAAGCACCATCTCCAAAGAGATGTACTTTCTATGTTGTGTATCACACGGTCCTCTTCCATGGAAAATTAGGTATGCATGAGTCCCACTTAATGGAGCAGGACATCTAATATCTTGGATGAAGCAACAATCAGCCCCATGTTCTTACACACCCATGAGGAACAGAGGAATTTTCCAGAGGGATTTCAGAGGAAATAAATTGTTAGTCACAAATCACATATAGGGTTAATGTAAAAATTTAAAAATACTGAAATTTTTGGGGCAGCTGGGTGGCTCAGTGGGTTGAGCCTCTGCCTTCAGCTCAGGTCATGATCTCAGGGTTCTGGGATTAAGCCCCACATTGGGCTCTCTGCTCAGCGGGGAGCCTGCTTCCTCCTCTCTCTCTCTTCCTGCCTCTCTGCCTGCCTCTCTGTCAGATCTCTATCTGTCAAATAAATCAATGGAATCTTTAAAAAAAAAAATAAAAATACTGAAATCCTTATATATATATGAAAAAGTCCATCCACTAAATCTGTTCAACAGACTACCATATACATTTTCTAAGTGCTGAAGTCTGATTTGTCCTTATAATCATTATTTTCATACAGGGTAATGTCTGAGTAGGGTGAATAATGTATTCCATTGGCTTGATTTCTGTAACATTGTTTGGCATCTGATGTTCAATTCAATAGTTTTCTAAACATTGCTAACTTTCAATTGACTTTCCTTAATGCACTCTCTGGTGTGCGCTTCAATGTATACTAAAATGAAGGCCTCTCCACATTCACGATGTTCCAAGGGTATGAATCTAGTATGCATTATGACATATTGAGTAAGAACTGAATTCTGGTTACAGGTTTGACCATGTTATTTACATTTCACACTTTCACTCCTGTATGAAAACAATGATGTGAAGAAAGTTGGGAGTCCCACTGAGAGGTCAGACACATTCTTAGTATTTTTACACTTACTCTCCTATTTAAAATCTCTCATATGGAGTGAGGAGGGAGCAGTTCTTAGGCTCTCTCTCATATTCATTACATCTGTAATTTTCTCTGCAGGGTGAATTCTGTGATGTGCAGTAAGGGTTGTGTGACTGCTAGAGGTTTCACCACATTATTCATCCGGTGTCTTTCCAGTATGAATTCTCTGTTTAGAAGGCATGCATGCTGGACAAAGGCCTTGCCACACTGGTTATATTTGTGAGGTTATTGTCTAATATGAATTCTCTCGTAGGCATAAATTGGTGAGCACTCTTTAACCAATCTTGCTCACATTCTCTTTTTCTTTTATTCTTCAAGATTTTATTTATTTATTTGACAGAGAAATGGGGAGAGAGCACAAGTAGAGAGGAGGGTCAGGCAGGGGGAGAAGGAGAAGCATGCTGGCTGCTGAGCAGGGAGCCCGATGCAGAGCTCAACCCTGGGACCCTGGGATCATGACCTGAGCTGAAGGCAGCCCCATAACTGCCTGAGCCAGCCAGATGCCCCATTCTTACATTCTATACACTGGTAAGCCTTCTGTCTAGTATGAATATTATGATGTTTAGTGAGGACTGAGTGCATGTAAAGGCCTAACAACATTCTTTTTTTTTTTTTTTTTTTTTTTAAGGATTTTATTTATTTATTTAAGAGAGAATGAGTGAGAGCAAGCATGAGAGAGGAGAAGGTCAGAGGGAGAAGCAGACTCCCCAAGGACTCAACCCTGGAAGTCCGGGATTATGACCTGAGCCAAAGGCAGTCACTCAACCAACTGACCCAACCAGGAGCCCCGCCTAACAACATTCTTAATGTTGGTAAGGTTTCTCTCCAGGCAGGATGAATTCTCTGATGCTCAGTAACATTTGACTTCCAGTTAAAGGCCTTGCCACATTCATGACATTTGTCAGGTTTCTCTCTAGTATGAATCCTGTAATGTCGAGTAAGTGTTGAGCTGTGTATAAAGGCCTTGCCACACACTTGACTTTGGTAAGGTTTCTCTCCAGTATGAACTCTGTAATGTTGAGTAAGGCCTGAACTGTGATTAAAGGCCTTGCCACAGCCTTGATATGGTAAAATGTCTTTCCTTTATAAATTCTCTGATGCTGACTAAGCCTTGAGCGCCAGTTAGAGGCCTTGCCACATTTTTGGAATTTATAGGGTTAACGCTCTAGTATGAGTTCTGCTATGTTGACTGAGGTGTGAGTTCACCTTAAAGGCCTAGCCACATTCCTGACACTGGTAAGGTTTCTCTCCAGTATGAATTCTGTGACGTTGTATAAGGTTTGAGTTGTGAATAAAGGCCTTGCCACATTCTTGACATTGGTAAGGTTTCTCTCCATTATGAATTCTGTGATGTTTAGTAAGTTGTGAAAGGACGGCATAGGCCTTACCACATTTTTGACATTAGTAAGGTTTCTCTCCAGTTGAGCTCTGTAATGTTCAATAAGAGTTGTGCTATCCTTAAAGGGCTTGCCACATTCCTGACATTGGTAAGGTTTCTGTCCAGTATGAATTCTGTGATGTTCAGTAAGTGTTGACCTGTCACTAAAGGCCTTGCCACATTCTTGACATTGGTAAGGTTTTTCTCCAGTATGAATTATGTGATGCTTAGTAAGTTGGAAAGGGACAGCATAGTCCTTACCACATTCTTGACACTGGTAAGGTTTATTTCCAGTATGAATTCTATTTTGTTCAGAAAGGTGTGAAAGGCAGTTAAAGGCCTTGCCACATTTTTGACATTGGTAAGGTTTCTCTCCAGTATGAATTCTGTGATGTTCAGAAAGGTATGAAAGGCAGTTAAAGGCCTTGCCACATTTTTGACATTGCTAAGGTTTCTCTCCAGTATGAATTCTGTGATGTTGAATAAGGGATGACCTCCAGTTAAAGGTCTTACCACATTCTTGACATTGGTAAGGTTTCTCTCCAGTATGAATTCTGTGATGTCAAGTAAGGGTTGAGCTGTGATTAAAGCCCTTGCCACATTGTTGATACTGTTAAGGTTTATCTCCACTATGAATTCTGTGATGTTGAATAAGTTTTGAGCATGATGTAAAGGCTTCAGCACATTCATTACAGTTGTAATTTTTTTCCCGCAATATGAATTTGGTGCTGTCTATTAAGACTTGAGTGATTGTTAAAAGCCTTGCCACATTCTTGAAATTTGCAGGGTTTCTCTCCAGAATAGATCGGTGAATGTCCATTTGATGAATGGTCCTTAAAGCTTTGACCACCTTCTTCACATTTGTATACTTTTTCTCCAGTATGCACTCCCCAACGTTGAGATAGTGTTGAGTGGCAGTCAAAGGATTTACCACATTCCTTAAAGATGTAAGTTTCCTCTCCCTGAGGGATTATCTCATTGATGTTTAGGCTTGATGACTGACTAAACATGGTCCCTGGTTGATTACATGTGAATGGGCTTTTTTCCCTCATGAATTCTCTGATGATCACCAACACTGAAGGACTGGTTATGAGCTTTCCCACATTCATTATATTTATGAGGACTGTCTCCCAAATGGTGACCATTATGTAAACTGAGGTTAGAGCTTGGATTAAAGCCTTTTCCACATTTATCACATTCATAATGGTTCTCTGCAAACTGAGCCCTGACATCGATGAACACTGGATCCCTGGTTCAGTATTTTCTCAGATTCAGTGCATTGAGAAATTCTGTCTCCAGTGAAAAGCCTCTGGTCACACTGTAGGGTCAACTTCTCAGTGAAGTCCCTCTCATATGGATCCCACTGAGCCCTTTGTTCTTCATTTCTAAATCTCTGATTTAAAGTCAGACCAATCCATATTTTCCAAATGGTTCAAATCATTACTCTCAGCATGTTACTTTCCAGATGTTCCAAGTGGTCTGTCCACAAATCACTATGTTTGACTATCTGATTGGAGCTTGTGCTGACAGAAACACACTGCTCTGCAGAAACAGTTGACTTAAAAGGGAGATTTTCGCAGCGGTTTATATCCTTCACCATTTAGGGCAGTGACATTCTCATTAAGGGCAATTGCCTTGGTTTGGGTGTATCGTCCAGAATTTCTTTGAGGCCCTTCACTGTCCCCATCATTGGCCCAGTCTGTGCAGAAGTATAAAATCTCAACAGCACTATCATTGTGTCTGTGTGTTGACCCATTCTGGAAAGAACCTTCTATGCTCCACTGTAGCAGGAAACTCTGGGTCTCATGTGAAGATACAGTTGAAATATACCAAATAAAGGTAAAAGCACTGCACTTAATACATTCAAAAGAATGTACTGAAGACTTCTAATACAGAAGCATCAATGACAATGTCAGAAAGATGGCTGACAAGGAGTCATCAGGACCTCATTTCCCCATGAAAACATAACATGGTACAAAACATATTGACCATATATCCTAATAGACAATTCTGTGATATGGTCACAGTGTAGCAGAAATCCCTTTCCTGTATCTCTAACAATCAGAAAAATGATCATATGAGCTCAAACTTAGCAGAACAGAGGATATGGAAACAGAAAACTGAACTGAATCAAACAAGAGTACAGTAAAAATAGGAATATATCAAGCACAGGAAGAGTTGTTTGGCAGAAGATCAACAACACTGACAGCCCATGAACTAAATAAAGAATAACAGAAAAAAGACTGATTATAATGACAAGTGAAGAAGTGAAAGCCGACAAAGTATAACTGACTGTAGGAATAAAATTATAAGAGGCAACAATATTTGAGGGGGGAATCACAAGATTTGGGGTGGGAGCTACAGAGAGAGGGAATCACATGCAGGCATCACACTGAATACACAGTGTGACTTGAGCCTGTATCCCAAGACCCTGAGATCAATATCTGAGCAGAAATCAAGAGTCAGTACTTCCCCAAGTGAGGCACCAAGCACCCAATTATTTTTTAACTCTTATCTCTGTGGTAAAGTTCTCACTGTTGTTTTCTCACTCCTTGAGTATCCTTATGATTGCAACCTTAAATTCTCCATCAAGCTCCTTACTACTGTTTCCATCTTATCTCTGACCTTGGTATTATCTGCTGGTTTTCTTTGGGATAAAATATTTCATCTTGGCATTTCTCTAAGTCTCTACTTTCCTCTGTGCATTAAGAAAGTCAATGATGTGAACTGTTGTATCATTCAGACCAGTGGTCTACAGGGGCTCCCCTTGCCTGCTACGGGCAGTGTTTGGTACCTGGCCTGAATGTGGCCAGTTTGAACTAGGTGAGCTCTGCTCTGATTGTGAAAGGAGACCTGACCCCTTAGGCAGCATTGGACTGGACTAGAGTCAAGAGACCAAACCAGGCCCCAACTTGTGCCTCCTGGAAGCCCAAGGGCTAATAACCCCATGAGTGGAAAGTTGAGCAGCTCTTTAGAAAGGGCCTGAGCTATGGATCCTAAGACTGGCCAACGTGGTTGCCTGCATGTGCTTATTTGGAATGGGTAAAACAGGCTTGCTCATTAAACCATTGTGGGGTTGTGCTGTCCTTGCACAGGCCATAAACTACACCATTGTAAGATTGTGCTGTGCTTACATAAAGTATGTCTTGAGTAGTCTTAAAGTTAGTACGTCTGGCGCCAGAGGGTCTGCTATTGGTGCTTGGAAAATAGATAATGAGAAAGCTTGAAGGGTTTTCTATGCATGTTGCAAAATCTTTCATAATCAGTTTAAAATGGATACTTTTTTGGTAGTTGTTTCTCTTAGCTATATAATGCCTTGCTGCCTTGAATAAAATTGGCACTGCTTGGACATCATCCACTGTGTCCCTCCTGTCCCCATCTCTTTACGTCTCGTCTTCATCTCACCATCCTATTACCCTCTCGACCCTGGTCGTGTTGTTGCACTGGTCATGACACCTGACATCAACTCCACCAGAACTGCAGCCGTGCAGAATCCCTGCTCAGGAGACATGATGTGGGCAGGGGCTGACCTTGCTTAGCCTGAGGCATGCCTCACTGAGAAGGGCAGTCCCCTCAGGTCACAGGGGGTGAAGCCTGGTGCAAGCAAGGCAGACAGCCAGTGTCCTCACTGAGTGGGGCTCAGTCTCTATGCTATAGGACAGGAGAGGGCTCCCATGTTTTGGAAGCCACATGTCACTGAATGTTTCCTCCCAGGAATGTGCTCTTAGACTACTGAATACTCTCCCCACTGTGCACCCCAGGTGTTCTTCAGATGACTGTTTCCATGTTTGGTGCCCCCAGGTTGTTTGCCAGCCTTCTCTTGAGGAGCACCCAGGTGCCCTCCTGATTCTATCCCATCCAAACCTGCTGACCATTAAACCTCCAGGCTTTAAGATGTCCTGGTTCCAAGAACTCAGAAAATTCAGCCCTTCTCCCTCTCCAAGCCAATGGCTTTGGGAAACCTCCTTAGGCATTCCCCTGAGTGCTCCTCTGTCACTAAACCTACCGTACAACCAGGGCTCCCTGCCCTCCACAATGCTATACTCCTTTCCTCCCTAAACCATGTCTCCACACTATCTGCCATCTTCCATGTGGCCTCTTCTCTCCTCTTACTTGGGGAGTTTCTCCTGTCACTCTTCAGCCCAATGTCTGGGGCATTTAGGATGACCTGACAGTTGCCTAGTGCTGCTCATGACAGGACCGTGAGTCTAGGACCCTCCTACGCCACTGCCATTTCTTCTCCTGAGAATCCTTATTGTTTTAATCCTGATAAAACTCATATGGATTTTTTAAAGCTGGTACACAAACCAGCACATTAAAAATTAGTTTTGTTTCTACACAACAAAGAACAATTCCCAAAACAGGGACATCATGCATTTACAGCAAACCCCATCCCCCTCCAATAAATGCTTGCAATTTAACATAATGGTAGAGGTCAAACCAGAAACCATGAAAAATACAATATACTGTGAAGGAATCCCAGTAACCTAACCTATAGTTAGGATTCTTAAGCAGGAAACCTAACTATTCCTTCACTGGAATAATTGAAACACAATAAATCTTGAAGGGATCTACAGAAAATGCTATCTCTACCAAAACTCCAATGCCATTTGTGCACAAAGATCAAAATCCATCCTATTGTTATGTGGATGTCAAGGGATAACCCATACCCAAAATAATCTGGGGAATGAAGAGCATATATCCTGATTTAAGGCATACAACAAGGCACAGTTATCAAACTAATATCCTACAGACATGACGTCAGGAGCAGAATAATGGAAGAGTCTGGCTGAGCTAGATGGGCACATCTACAATGTTAATGTGAATGACAATGAACTGAAGATCCTGTTAAAATTCATACTCTGATTTGGATATTTGGGTGGCATCTGAGTCTCTACTTTTCACACATGTGCCACTGATCAACAATGCATGCTCTGCTCAAAATTTCAGGACTGAATCACGATAGTTTCAAAGGTTCCTAAAAATGGGGCAGAGCATACAGGTGAGTATGGAGTCCTTCGCTTCCCTTCACTCTTCATTCAAGCCAATTCTACTCCTGCATAACAAACTTAACCCAATCACTCTTCTCTGGAACTCCACTTATTTTTCTTTCTTCAATTTCCCATACCACCATACTCACGGAAACAATTCCCTCCTTCACAAGAAATGCAGGTGCAATTTGCTTCTGGCTGCAACACTGGGTTTTGTACCTTGGACCCCACTGCATCCATGGCCTTTGTAAATTTCAAGTTTCCCCTGCATTTTTACTACTACCCATGGCTTCAGGCTACATGATCACTTCTTTGAACTTAGGCTTCTTTCTGAAAACTGACTTTGCCTAAAATAAGCAGTTCTACAACCTGGTTGCACTTTCTGGTCTTCCCCGAAGAATCCACTTCCAAAAAAAAAAAAAAGCCTTTCTGATGCTCCTCAGTGGTGAGAGGAGAGAGACCACACTCAAGGAAATGGAGTTAATAAGCTCTCACAGAAATGACTGCTCTTCTTCCATGAATGGCCTGGACTGCTCTTCCTGGGCTGCCTGTGAGGACCACACACTCCTCTTGGTCTTCCAGTTCCCTTCTTTGCTCTTTTGGGCACATGCTTCTCTTTCCCTGTTCCTTCGCTTCTACATTAAGCAATGTTTATCTCCACTGTGATACAGATCAGTTTGCTTTCCTAGGACTTTATCCTACTGTGAGTACTTAGGATTGGCTTCTTTGGAAGAGTAGGGTTAGTTTTCTTTACCTGCAACTTCTTAAGACACTAGATTAATATACATATGTATATGCTTCTTGGAATCATCTTGATTTTCTTTCTATTAATATATACTTTAAAATGTCCCATTACATTAGGTGTACAACATGGGGATTCAACAACTCTATTGGTGCTACTATACTCATCTATAGTCGCTAATATCTGGCACCATAAAATGCTATGGAAAAACCATTGGAGGAGTTCCCTGTATTCTTTTCACTCCATGGAAACCTGTACTTCCCATGCCTATTTCCTCATGTTGCTCATCATCCTTCTCCATTCCACATTGGTTACATTCAGGCTATTCATTGTATTTGTGTCTCTTTCAGCTTTTTTCATTCTGTCTTGTCATTTCTGATAATGTGGTTTGACCTAGAAGGTGTTAACTAAGTGACATACAAATACTATACATATTCACTTATGTGTGCAACCAAAACAACAACTTAAATGAACAAACAAGAAACAGACCTATGAATGTCTATTTTGTTTTGAATAAAGTTCACGGATAATCCTAATAAATATAAAAATTCCAAGATGACACACATTCTATACTGTAACCCGTTGGTCTGTAACAGTGTTCCAATACTGGCAGAAGACAAGAGGTTCCCAGGTTGAAATTCAAGTGTCTTATGGCTCATGACACAGCAAACATCATAAACATCTTCATCACACTAATTCCACTGGCCAGCCGCCCACCCCCAACTCATACAGGGACACACTGAAAATGCGGTGGATTTGTGTTAAGGACTCTGAGCATAGGAAACCCCAGTATCTTCAAGGAACATCTAGCATATATGCCCGATCCTTGGCCCTGACAACAGACCATCTCTTTTCCTGAACAATAGACTCATCTGTCCTCGACCCAAGATCAAGATGCTATCACTATACTACCAAGCTTTCTTATACGTAAATGTGAGTGGAATGACCATTATAACTAAAACAGCAATCAAGGAAATGCTCACACAGATCACGAGGTCGCCACATGACTTCAAGGAAGAGTGACAATACTGTATAAGGCACATGTGTGATTTGGCTCAGATATCCACCACAGTACAGATATAATTTCCTTCATGATCTTTTGCTGCTCACCTGGCACTGCTATGCAGTCACATGCAGGGTAGATCCCAAAGTCAATGTACCTGGAAGGTTTGACTTTAAGATCTTCCAACCATCGGCCATGAGGTCAACTGCAAAGGTCTGGAAGATACCCAAGATGCACACTGTAGCACCAAAGACACATCCCTGGCCACTCTGTGAACCTAACAAAGTAGCATTCATCCAACGTCATGGTAGAAGGCATGAATGTAGAAGGTAGAAGAATGCTCTGAACTAGGGCATTCTCTGTTCTTTGTCTGAGTAGCTATGCATGTTCTAAGTCACTTCCCGTGGCTGATCCTAGTCTCCATTCCTATGCCACTAGAAGCCTGAACTGAGACCCTAGACAATGTCAGAGCCTCTCTTACAGGCTTCTGGGGAGAAAACCAAGCCAGCAGCACGGAGCAAGCATTGAGCATAACCTCTTGCTCTGCATGAGCAGGAAACCTCATCAGTGATTCTGAGCAGCCTCAGAGCCCAGTCTGCAGTCCTTCCCTGCAACAGAGAATGGCCTTTGGTCCTGCCACACGTTCAGCATCACCTGTGTATCTCACTACATTACACACGGGCTTCTACCTTTCCTGAAGAAAACAACTATGAATGTTTCCCCAGATATAGGGTCACAAGGTCTAGTCCCTAGAGAGTCACCTGAGACTGGGTAAGAAGGGAAAGGAGAGGGGCTGCATCCCTGAGCTACTGACATGGTAATGTAAGGCTGGGCACAGGGCTCGCTCCACATTTAAGGTGTTCCCGGTGATTCTGACCAGACAAAATTTGACAACCTCTGCAAGAACTAAGTCACAACACACACCTGGC
The DNA here is from genome assembly GCF_020171115.1 of Neogale vison. Classification (NCBI taxonomy): domain Eukaryota; kingdom Metazoa; phylum Chordata; class Mammalia; order Carnivora; family Mustelidae; genus Neogale; species Neogale vison. Next base: position 47,275,792 of record NC_058097.1, on the reverse strand, counting down.
TGGTTCTCACTGTAATGTCCAGCAGCCTTCTTCATCTTCAACATCTACTCTCTCATGTGACATCTTTAAACTATGCCCACCATATTTAATCAACCAATACCCCCTCTCCATACAGTCCATGCATCTGGGCCTCAGAGAATAAAATTATCTCTGTCACCCAATAGTAACTGGTCCTCAGGACCAGCAGGGAATAAGTTACATTATGAGAAAAGCATCGGATGTCCCAGACAGCCACATTTCCCAGGAACGCATCTCTATCCCATTTGCTGATCATGAGTAGCTTCCTAAGGCCTTGCAGTGACCTCTCTACCACATCTTTGTTCACGTTTCAAGAGTTTGCCATATTTCATTTCCATAGCACTTACCTTCCTCTCAAACTGTCGCAACATCATGTTTTATCTGTCCTCACAACTCCAGTGCCAAATGCCTAAACTAATCCTGTGGCCCAGTGATGGATTTTTGCTTCTCTTCCAGTGCAATGGTGACATTGTATTTAAAACATACATAGGCCTCACGTGATCCTGTTACCAACCATTTACAGTGGCATTAGAAAACTCCAAGCTACCCCTAAGGGTAGGCAAGGGCCTGCCTGGCTTAGGTGGGAGGGGGAGTGCTGTGACAATGAGGTTTCCAGAACACAGGAGGAAAAGTCAACTGTGATGTCTCCATCACCAAAATAGAGAACTGGACAGGATTTGGAAGAAAGGAAGTGCAAATTTTCTTTCTAGACTCAGAGTCAGTAGTGTAGTCTTGGACAGGGGTCCTCTCCCCAGATGAAGAATTCAGGCAAATATTTCAGCCTGTATCTGTTTCATCTCTTCCATTGGGCTGCTCCATCACTCCCAACAGAACACTGTGTTCTGTTTAAGTTAGAACATCTACTCAGCACCGAGACCTGTCCCATCTTTGTTCCCTTCAAGTAAGTGTTAAAAAAAAAATGAAATTGATTCTCCAACAATTGTATAACTTAAGTATCACCTTGTGTGTGGCTGGAATAATGAAATTGCCTAAAAGCCAGCATACTGCCTCAATAGCATTGACTATGGACTTGTGGAGGTAATGGACGATCCCACTTTATGATTGGATTGGATGATGCTTGGGGGACTCTCCTTATCTCTTAATAAGTTTTCTCCCACTTGCCAATGATCCTCTGTAATCAGGATATAATTAAGGCTGGACCACTCAAAGGGCTTCTTAGTGGTTTCATCCTTTAGTCATATTTATCCTAGAAGCCACCTCTGAGGTGCAATTGCAAACAGATGCTTTAGCTAAGCATAGAACTGCCCTCCTCATAAAAAGAGCCTCAAAGCTCACTATGGGACAGTCCCTGACTGTAATGACTTCACATCAGGTCCAGATTTGTCTAAGAAGCCAAAGGCCACCAATGGATGATGGGGGCTGACTCATTAAATACTGGGCTACACTTACAGATATGCCAGAAATAATACTTAAAACTTGTCAAACTTTAAACCTAGTTACCCATATGCCTGAACCTGACCATTGTGTTTCTTTCTCTATAGAGCAAAAACTGTTCAGAAGTTATTGATCTTGCTTACTCTGTTTGGCCAGATTTAAGATGTCCCTGTTAAAAATACAAATGATAGTGGGTTTACTGATGACAATACTTTTCATAAAAAGAATAAGAAAAGCTAAGTATGCCATAGTGCTCACTAGCACTTTGCAATTGCCAAAGCTTTACAAATAAATATTAATACTGACTCTAAATATGCCTTCCTGGTACTACATGCCCATGGAGCTATTTGGAAGGAAAGGGGATTGCTGTCAAGCCATAACTCCCTAATCAAATATTGGACTAAGTTACAAAACCCTCCTTATCGCTATACTGAGGCTGGCATATATCAAATCTGGGATACATATTTGTGGCTCACACCTACTATTGGACAGCTCATTCAAAAGGCAGTTTAATGCCAGGAACAAAGAAATTATACATATGATACTTGGGCAAATAACACACAACATCTGGGATGGCTATCATTAGAAATGTTTTCCCAATGGGAAGCCTGGGTGGCTTAATTGGTTAAGCGGCTGCCTTTGGCTCAGGTCATAAGCCCAGCATCCTGGAATTGAGTCCCATGTCAGGCTCCTTGATGGGCAGGGAGCCTGCTTCTCCCTCTGCCTCTGCCTGCCACTCTGTCTGCTTGTGCTTGATCTCTCCCTCTCTCTCTCTGACAAATAAATAAATAAAATCTTAAAAAAAAAAAAGAAAGAAAGAAAGAAAAGAAATGTGTTCCCAAATAATAGTACTCCAAGCTACTGATTGTTTTGCTACTGATTGGGTAAGGCGACCTGGCATTAGATGGTCAGCTCCAAACAGAACCCACTGGATCTGTGGAACTAACTTGTGGCCTTGCCTTCCTCCAGAATGGATAGGTCGCTGTACCTTGGGATTGGCTGGATTCATGGGCACATTACTAAAACCATAACCATTTCAGCTAATCTCCCCCATTTAAAGCAAAGATGGACACAATCTGTTTTTAAATGGTATGGTCACTTAACATCCATTTTTGCTCCATCTGTGGGACTAGAGGGTGTCATTTGGCATGTAGAAGCCCTTAATAAATATACTACAAAGGCACTCAATGATTCACTAAATAGCATCTCTTTACTTAATATCGAAGTCTCACAGATACGCAAGGCAGTCCTCAAAATAGAATGGCCTTAGATATCCTGACAGCAGCACAGGGTGGCACATGAGGAGTTATCAAAGCAGAAGTACACCCCAGACTATCACAAAAATGTCACAGGACTAGTAAAAGATATGAATACCCAGATTAAGGCTCTACAAGATCCTTCTCTTCCTCTCAGTGATTGGTTGTTAAGTTCCTGGTTTAAAGGAGGACTGTGGCCAACAATTAAAAATCTCCTTTTTGGGCTTCTCATTCTTATGGCTTTATTAATCTTAATGTGTTGCCTTGTTCAATGTTTCTCTACTTGGTGCTGAGAATCCATTGCTGCAATGACTTCACGACGATCCGTACCACACACAGAAACACTTCTTCACTCTCAATGCTGGATTCAGCTGCCTCCATCTTCTGCAATTCCCCTACACATTCCTCAACTGATCAATGTTGACCTGAGTAGGTAGGGACAACTCCATACCCCTATTCAGCAGGAAGAAGTTACAGAAGATGAGACCTCGCACCTTCAACTACCTTAAAGATTTAAGGATCAAAATTGTTCAGGGGGGAATGTGAAAGAGCAGGAGGCTGGCTGAGGACAAAGCAGAAGCTGGCATCTTGCACCCCCTCTCCACCCGTTCCCCTCTGTAGTATGTGTAACATTCCTCAGGCACCCCTGGCTTCCCTAAAAGGAAAACAAAGAGTTAACTTGCAGAGATCACAATCCTGCAAGACAGGAGTCTCCCTCCATCTACAAATGTCCTAGTGATTTACAACAAAGAAGCTATTTTATCAATAGCCCAATTTCCAGAGGCAAATAACTCAGTTCCTCAAGCCCTAATGTCGCCCCTCCCCCCCCATAAAAACTGAAGGAGGCTGAGGTAGAAGGAAATGTAAATAAAGCTAAATTTCTTCTAAACCTAAATCTCACACAAGGACATTTGATATGAGGAATGTGACATTCCCCAAGAAACTCCCAATTGTCTTCATCTTAGTGCTTCATGATGGGAAAAATGGCCTTGGCTTGACATTAACCAGGCCTTCAATATCCTGACAGTCTTCCTTAGCCGGATAGCCCTTCTGAACACCCCCTTTGTCTTCACTTACCCAACTCTTGTGTTTATAATCAGCCACTCCTCAGAATAGCGGCTAGCAGCTCTTCTTGCCCATGGGTCTTGTCCCCATGCTTTAATAAACCATCATTTTGCACCAAAGATGTCTCAAGAATTCTTGGTCATTGGCTCCAGACCTCACCCCACCGAACCTCACCTATGTTCTAGAACTTTATCACCTGGGCACCTGGGAGCCCAGTGTGGGGCTGGATCTCAGGTCTGCAGTATCACAACCTGAGCTGAAGGCAGAAAGCAGACTCTTAGCCAATGGAACCACCCTTGGCCCCCAAGATTGATTTATATTTTAGAGGCGATAGGGAAGGGCAGGAGAAGGAGAGAATCTTAAGCAGACTCCCCTCTGGGCACAGAGCCAGAAGTGGGGATACCAGTCCAGGACCCTGGGATCCCGACCTGAGCTGCAATCAACAGTCCAACCTTAGTTGACTGAGCCCCCCAGGCTCCATCCTCTAGTGGACTTTAAGTAGAATATCTCTTTGACATGCTAAAGATGAAGACAGACACACTCCCTTTCTTAGAATGAGAAGCTTTCAAGTTTTTCTGGACTCATACTCATTGAGTTTATGTCTGCATTTCCTGACTCCCTGGCTGCACACAGCTGATCGAAAATCCAGATGAGCTCAAAAGAGAAATTATTTCCCTCCCTGACATCCCAGGACCAGAACTTATCAGCCACAGGAATCTTGGACTCCACACCTTCCCATGCGGATCTGCCACCATCGGAATATTGTCACTCCTTGCGGAACTTTAATTCAAAGTGACAATGGCTCATACACTATCGAAGCCAAGTTGGGGACAGGACAGAAGGCTCTGGGACATAGAGAAGCATTCTAAAGACCTAATGGTGAGTATCAATTCTGACCAGATCTTAAAAACAGGTGAACGCAGAAGCCAGAAGCACCCGAACTCGAGGCATCCACATCTGCAGCTTCTAAACGCGAGGGTCTGTGGAGAAACAGAGGACACAGCTCCGCAGGGACACCAGGCTAACCTAATAACTGGACATTTCTGCCTTCACCTCCACCTCTAGATTTCGTCCTCATGAGGAATCTGTGGAGAAATCACAGCTGCATCAGGAGAAAATGCCCTGAAATCCAGCAACAGAGCTCCTTCTCCTCACACCCCTCGCCCTTGGGCAAGGACTCAGAGATGCAGAAAAGGCCCAACTTCCCAGTCCTTTGTGTCCGGAACAGCTCAGAAACTGTGAGCTCCTGTGAGGACACCCATCCCTGCATTTTCCTCACCTGCTTTGTGGAGAGGGAGGGGTTCCCTGCCACTGCCACCCGCAACTTCAGCGTCAGCATTGAAACCTAAGGCTGCAGGGACCCGACCCTCCCAGACTCATGGAGCAGGACCCCATCACCTCTCCAGGACCAAAGCTGCAAACCCACTCTCAGAAAACCACCAAAAGCCCTCAACCTCCCCCTGACCTCGCTGAGAATCTCTTGGAGCCTTTAATTAACACAACAGTGTTGTTTTTGCCCAAACCAACTGACAGAATCTGAGGGGGAGGCCCGCAGAGAAGATCCTTCCTGAAACTCCACAGGTGACCCTGCTGGGAAGGAACTGGGGAGGTGACCAGGCCAAGCAGGGGGAACCAAGGCTGGGGCTGGGAGCAGACTTCAAGCCCTGCCTTCTCCACCATCAGAGTTTCAGGAGACTTACACCTTCTCCTTCTTTCTGCTACACAGAGAGAGACCCCTGACAGACTGAACTTTCCTGTACAAATGCAAATGTGTCTTTCAAAGTAAACACAGGAATTCAGAGCTCTTCCTTTATCTGCCTTTGATTCAGAATAACCGGCCAAAAATAATGCTCAGGCCAAAGATACATATTTTAGGGTGACAAAATATTCCCCTTCAGTGTTTCTGTTCATAAGGATCTGCCACACAGTTTTCCACACTGCATGTTCTTTTTACCCTCCCATCAGCGATGTATGAGAATTCTAATTCTCAGTATTCTTAGGAAAATTGGATGTTATCCTTTTTCTTTATTTTTGCCATTTTAGAAAACACTGAGTGGTTTCTCAGTGTAAAGTATGAAGTCCTCTTACATTAACTGTCTTGGTGACTGAAATGAAAACCACTTGAAAGGCATCAAGTTGAACAAAGGAAAAAGCAATTAATGCTTCAGTGGGACCCCATTTCCAAATAAGTAACCTTTCTCTTCCCCACAGACCTCTTCTCACTTCTCAGCCCTTTGTTTCAGGAGCCTGGTTCCACCCTGACAACATGATGAACAAGGCTGGCAGCACAGACACAATTCCTCTGGAAATCGGTCATTATCCAGCATCTCCCCACAAACCCTTAGCCCCTTTCCGCAGGTGGGCTGCAGGTTTGAAGGCCCAACCTGCTGAGGCCTCCTTGGCTGACAAAGCAATGAAGATCCAGCTGCCCTTGATTCCCAGCTCTGTCTGCATGTTCTGTTCCGGATCTGAAGCCTGGAGGTCAGTTCACACAATGTGAGGAGAGAAAAGTTTATTTTTCCTGCACTGTTCTCAATTCTTCGGCTGGTCTAAGACTTAAAATGATGTAAGACATTTTCAGTAGAGAAAACAATGAAGTTCTTAATTATGGGAATAAGAAAGACATGAGGCTCAAAGAGAGGTGTGTTATGCCCCCAATAATGGGTCCATGATTAAAGGAGTGAGACTGATATAAAGCAAAGGTCAAGCAAAGATTTATTTTGCTCCAAGCATCAAGAATCTAACCTAACGTTCGGGGATGCACCTCTTACAATAGAGGGCGAACCTTCTCTCTTTCGCAGACTAGCTTTCAAGGGCAAAGGCTATGCAGTTGGTCTTGTCCACGCACAGGTGGCCAATGAGATTGTCACACACACAGGAAACTCCACAGTGATGTTAGGTGACCAATTGAATTACAATTTACCCTAGTAGACATTTGAACCAGCCTATCACCTTGGTCAGAATTTGGGCCCCAAAAGGTGCCCAAAGGGTGGGTTCAGACTTGGTAGCTAGGGAAACAGTGTGCAACCCCCCTCTGATCCGATGTCTCCACCTGGCCTGACCTACCCTTGTATCTGGGCTTTGTTACCTAGAGCTGGTTTTAGGGACTGGTTTTAGGGATTTATAAGTAAATCCCCGGGAGAAGGGGAGCAGTGACAGGTTAACTTTAATGAAAGCCTCTTGCTTAATAGGTCCTTACAAGGTGATTGAAATTTCTGTGTCACAGTGACTTAAGAAGGAGGAGGTAGGATTTTGAATTTCCGAAGAGGGGATTATATTCAGAAGAGAAAGGAAAGATGAAATATTTATTAAACAATGGTTTGTCCTCTAGGTGGGCAACTCTCCTTCTTCACCTCCTCCTCTCCTTCCTCCTCCTCCTCCTCCTCCTCCTCCTTCTTCTCCTTCTTTTTGCAGTTTTATCTTTTTCCAATGTTCCAACATTGTTTATGCACCACACCCAGTGCTCCATGCAATACATGCTTTCCTTAATACCCACTACCAAGCTCGCCCAACCCCCGACCCCATTCCCTCCATAACCCTCAGTTTCTTTCTCAAAGTCAACAGTCTCTCATGCTTTATCTCCCCCTCTTATTTCCCCCAACTCACTTCTCCTCTTCTTCTCCTCCATGCTATTGTCCTCCATGCTATTCCTTATGCTCCACAAGTAAGTGAAACCATATGATAATTGACTCTCTCTGCTTGATTTATTTCACTCAGCATAATCTCCTCTAGTCCCATCCATGTTGATACAAAAGTTGGGTATTCATCCTTTCTGATGAAGGCATAAAATTCCATTGTGTATATAGATCAGAACTTCTTTATCCATTCGGGTGTTGAAGGTCATCTTGGCTCTTTGCACACTTTGGTGACTGTGGTCATTACTGCTATGAACATTGGTGTACCAATGGCCCTTCTTTTCACTACATCTGTATCTTTGGGGTAAATACCCAGGAATGCAATTGCAGGATCATAGGGAAGCTCTATTTTTAATTTCTCAAGGAATCTCCACACTGTTTTCCAATGTGACTGCACCAACTTGCATTCCCACCAACAGTGTAAGAGGGTCCCCTTTTCTCCACATCCTCTCCAACACTTGCTTCCTGTCTTGTAATTTTGGCCATTCTAACTGGTGTAAGGTGGTATCTCAATGTGGTTTTGATTTGAATCTCCCTGATGGCTAATGATGTTGAACATTTTTTCATGTATCTGTTATAGGTAGACAACTGTTTGTGATATAAACTGTGAATCTCTGGTAACCATGTAGGAAAGAATGTTATGGTTTGATAACCATGGCAAGGAACGAATTCCCAAGATGTCTATGGTGCAAAAGGTGATTTTATGAAAGCATGGGGACAGGACCCAGGGGGAAGAAAGATCACACTCTGACATGTGGCATGGCCCATTATATATTTTCAAGTTGGAGGGGGGTTTGATACAGTACAAGTATCTAAGGAAATTTGGAAGCAAGGTATCCAGGACCTTGAGGGGGCTATCGGTTCTTGGGAAAAGGTCATTTATTACCAACCAAAAATCCTTAGTCATGCGACCCTTCTCATGTTTATCTGTCGGCCATCTGCTTGGAGGATGTTTACCAATAGGCAGCTAGGGGGGTTGAGAGAAAAGGAAAGTTTCCAAAGGAAATGTTTTAGGTTAAAGTAGACTTACAGGATCCTGCTGGGGGTTGGAGAGTTCAGGTGAGGATTGTCTTTTCCCATTAGCAACCTATTAACATCATGGCAGTTGAGTCCTTGGAGGAATGTCACTCTGCCTGTTTCAAGGATATGTCAATGACCTGTAGGTATAAGGATATTAGTATGTTTTCTTCTGCCTTTGTTTCCCACATCATGGCCAACTCCCTTCCTAATAAAGGTCCTCCATGTAATTGATTCTTTTTTTTTTTTAAAGATTTATTTATTTATTTGAAAGAGAGAGAAGGGAAGGGGCAGAGGGAGAGAGTATTTTTTTTAAGATTTTATTTATTTATTTGACAGAGATCACAAGTAGGCAGAGGCAGACAGAGAGAGAGAGGGGGAAGCAGGCTCTTCACGGAGCAGAGAGCCCAATGTGGGGCTCAATCCTAGGACTCTGGGATCATGACCTGAGTGGAAGGCAGAGGCTTTAACCCACTGAGCCACCCAGGCACCCCCATTTAATTGATTCTTGAATACACACACACACACACACACACACACACACACACAAATCAGCAGTGTAGCAGAAGGCAATAATGCCATTTGTATCACAGGACAAACCTTGAAGACAGGTTTCTAACTTTTTTTTTAAGATTTTATTTATTTATTTGACAGACAGAGATCACAAATAGGCAGAGAGAGGAAGGGAAGTAGGCTCCCCCCTGGGCAGAGAGCCTGACGCGGAGCTTGATCCCAGGACCCTGAGATCATGACCTGAGCCAAAGGCAGTGGTTTTAACCCACTGAGCCACCCAGGCGCCCCAAGACAGGTTTTTAACTTAAGTTGAAACCCTCCCTTGGCCCCTTGGGCCAACTTAAAAGTCTTTAAATTTCTGCGTGCACCTTTCCATGAATGATAGAGTAAACCCTTCTCTGTACATCTATATATCACACATTGTCTCCAAGAAGGACTGGTAATCCCACCCCGTGGCACAACCACGCCTGGTGACACATACACATACTGCAAGCACCTCTGTAATGTCCATAGGAGGCACAGTGAGCGTGCAGGCCATCAAGAACTGTGTCAGACTGTCCTGCTTCCCTTCTCCTGATTCACTGTCCTCAAGTTCCTTCAAAACTCTGAAGGCCTGGTAAATTCCTTGGAGTTGATTTTTTGATCATGAATCTTCTTTCCAAGTGGCTCGCCTCCTGAATAATGCTGATATTCCATTCCAATCAAAACTCATGCCCTAGGGACGCCTGGGTGGCTCAGTTGGTTAAGCAGCTGCCTTTGGCTCAGGTCATGATCCCAGCGTCCTGGGATTGAGTCCCGCATCGGGCTCCTTGCTCGGCAGGGAGCCTGTGTCTCTCTCTGCCTCTGCCTGCCTCTCTGTCTACTTGTGCTCACTCTCGCTCTTCTCTCTCTCTGACAAATAAATAAATAAAATCTTAAAAAAAAAAAGATTTAAAAAAATAAATAATAAAAAAAAACAAAACTCATGCCCTATGCATTGGCTTTTCAGTGGAATGGTAGCCAGCTTGGGTTTCTGGATAATAAAATTATCAGATCCTTCATCACAGTGGTCAGGAAGAACTTCTGTGATGCTTTATGATACAACTTAGTAAGTTTATTGAGGTAGCATGTGGGTGGGACTTGTGCTCAGAAAGAGCTACATTTTTTTTTTTTTTTTCTTTGAGAGAGATGCTCTGCTGGTGATGGATGGTGATGGGCAGAGGAAGAGAGACAAACCAACTGACCACTGGGCAGGGAGCCCACTGCAGGGCTATGTGCTGGGAACCTCACATCATGACCTGAGCCAAAGTGAGACCCTTAACTGACTCACTCCCAGAGCCCCTAAGACCTACACTTTTAATGTCTGAAGGAGGTGGTTGCATGCTTAGCGCTTAAGGGGGTGGGATCTTGCAGACAGAAGTAGATTATAAATGATTCCACCAGTTTCTTTATATTTTTAAAAATATTTTTTTCTCCCTTTTTAAAAAATTTTAGTTCTTTAAATTTTTTTTATTAACAGATAATGTATTATTAGCCCCAGGGGTACAAGTCTGTGAATCACCAGGTTTACACACTTCATAGCACATACCTTCCCCAATGTCCATAACCCCACCAACCTCTCCCTACCCTCATTCCCCCGGCAACCCTCAGTTTGTTTTGTGAGATTAAGAATCTCTTATGGTTTGTCGCCCTCCTGATCCCATCTTGTTTCATTTATTCTTTTCCTACCCCCAATAAAAAATTATACTTTTTAAGATTTTATTTATTTGACAGAGACAGACACAGTGAGAGAGGGTACACAAGCAGCAGCAGGAGGATAGGGAGGAGTAGACTTCCCTCTGAACAGGAAGCCAGATACAGGGCTCATGACCTGAGCCCAAGGCAGACACTTAATAACTGAGCCACCCAGGTGCCATAGAATTATGGCATTGAGGAAAGGGTAGAAGGTCCCGCACAGTAGGAAGGAGCTTCCCTCAAGGATCACCCAACCACAGTGGATCTTATTACCTTGACTGGGGTTATGTACCTGGGAAACAGGCCTTGGGAGCAACCATAGCATATGCCTTGCTGATCTCGCCTATTCCACTGCCCAGAAGGCTTCTTCATCTCAAACATCTATTCTACCATGTGACATCTTAAAGCTGCCCACATGATTGCATCCTCCAACACCTCCTCCATCCCTTGTCATGGATCTAGCCAGGGGAAATACAGTAATCACCGATATCCAACAGCATTAGTCCTCAGGAAGACACAGGAGGTCAATCAAATCATCAACATAAAACAAAACTTCCCTAGCCAGAGAAACCTACATTTGGCAAAAATGGCTTTTGTTTCCCCATTACATGTATTCATCAGATGACACCAACAAAAGCTGCCTGTGCCTTTATAGTGACTAAAGGGAGCCACCTCCTATTCTCTCCCCACACTGTAAAGAGTTCCTCACATTTCCTATTAATAGGTCTTGTCATTCTTTATAAGGGTGGTGCCTTCCTCAAATTTTACTGAGATTCACATCCCACATGGTTGTGCTAAATGTCTGAATTAATACCCACTGGCTTTCCATCTATGTAATCTCAATGAAGCATTATCTGAGGACACTGTCTCTGTAGCACAGGCAAAAAAGAATGGCTGTGGTGCCTACATAGATGGAAAGAAAAATGAGGGGAAATACAACCAGAGATCTAGAGATAAGTAGGACCTAAAACAAGTAGAAATTATTTTTCTACATCTAAGGAGTCACTTGGGTGCACTTGGGACACTTCTCCTCCTCTACATGCTAATTTGTCATCTTAAATACATTCTGTCTCTTCCCTGGGCTACAACATCACTTCTATCAGGATAGATTTCTCTTTCTTATGGGGTATCTATGACACACATAGCATGATCAGAGGCGCATGTGTACTTCATAGACACATCAAAACAACACTCAATGTAGAACATGGGGCACATGATTTCATTTGGGGCCATGGTGCAGAACTGTAAAGTCCCAAGTCTAAGTGCAGAATATGCCATTCTGACTAAAACAGACTTAGGGAAGACCTGGGGGATGGGGAGGGTTCTCTGAGGGACATGGGGGGGAAAGCATTATAAGAAAGGAGAGATGGTGGGTCCTAAGGACAGGGGGTACAAATGTCCTATCAGATCTTCCACTAAATTGTGTCCTGCAGCATGAATGCTCTACTGAGAAGGGCTCCTGTCAGTGTAAGGCCCCGACAAAACTACTAGCTACACAAAATCAATGCCAAGTAGCAGCATCATGGAGTATGTGAGCTAAAACACCAACAATATCTCTATGCTATATACCTTGGTAATACACCCATAGTAATATCATCGTATTCACAAAGAGGAGAGAATCATAGCATAGACTAGGGGTAAAACAGTCACATACCTCTGAAACCTTCAGACCACTGGGAAACTGGATTACTAGGTATATTGTTTTACTCCAGTACCAAACAGGTGTTTGATTCCATCATTAACCTGCAACCTTCAATGAGAGAGATTAATAGTGGAGGTAGGATAGCACATCATTCACAACACACCCATATCCATATGTTAAAACACACTAGGTTTTATTAATGAAAATATATGAAGTTCACACATACACTAAGTTATGCATTTCAAATCCAGTCTATCATCACCATTCGAAATACAGAATACACATGTGCAGAAACATTCGCATATTGTTGGAAGGATGTGGGTGTCCCTATTTCCAAAATTTCAGGACTGAGGTACAGTCCTAAGAAATGTGCATGCTCAATGGTATGGCATTGTAGGGAAGGCTTAGCTACCCTGCTTCTCATCTGTCTCTTCTCATCCTCATTTAACCACATCAAGTCATACTACAAATTGATGGTGCTTATAAGGATGTCTCAATAGTGTACTGCCTGCCAACTCCTTTTCTTAAAGAACAATTAGTAAAACCTTCTATTTCTAATATTGAGGAAGTTCTTTAGTTTAAAACATGGAGTAGTAGGTGTTCTGAACACCTACTTCATGGTAGCTTACATCAATATTTTAACCATAGGCATCTCCATAGAGATTTTCCTCGTATGTTGTATATTATATGGTCCTACATCTTCCATAGAAAATTAAGCATGCATACATCCACTTAATGTAGCAGGGCATCTGGTATCTTTGATGGAGCAACAATCAGCCACATGCTCTTCCATATTCAGCAGGAGTAAAGGGATTCTCAGGAGAGATTTCAGAATAAAATACATGAATATTGTTAGTCACAAAAGTCACATAGGGGGACGCTTGGGTGGCGCAGTTGGTTGGACGACTGCCTCCGGCTCAGGGCGTGATCCTGGAGTCCCGGGATCGAGTCCCACATCAGGCTCCCAGCTCCATGGGGAGTCTGCTTCGCTCTCTGACCTTCTCCTCGCTCATTCTCTCTCTCACTGTCTCTCTCTCTCAAATAAATAAAATAAAATCTTAAAAAAAAAAAAAAGCCACATAGGGTCAACGTAAAAAATAAAAATATTGAAATCCTTTATACATATGTAAAAGTCCATTCACTAAATCTGTTGAAGCAGAATACCATATACACGTTCTAAATGTTTGAATTTTCCTTATAATCACTATTTCCATACAGAGTAATGTCTGAATAGAGTGAATAAAGTATTCCATTTACTTGATTTCTGTTACATTTATTGGAATTTAATGTGCAATTAAATAGTCTTCTAAATATTTATATCATTCGAGTTACTTTCCTGAATGTACTCTCTAGTGCATAATATCCAGTGTCTATTAAAATGAACATCTACCCACATTATGTTACAAGGGTTTGAAACTCATATGCACTTTCTGAGACTGAGTAAGGATTGAATTCCAAAAAAGGCTTGTCCATTTTCTTTACATCTTACACTTTTGCTCCTATATGGTAACTAGGATGTTAAGTAAGTTGGGAGTTTCTCTGAGAGGTCAGACACGTGCTCTCTCTGTGTACAGTTATTCTCCTATATAAAATCAGATATGAAGTAAGGGAGGAGCAGTCCTTGGGTGTTTTCTCATATATATTACATTTGTAGGCTTCTCTCCAGTATGAATTTTCTCACATCCAGTGAGGTTGTTTGCGTGTTAAAAGCTCTGCCACATTAAATTCATTTGTCAGGTTTCTTTCCAGTATGAGCTCTATGTTTAGTAAGGTGTGCCTGCTGGACAAAGGCCTTGGCACATTCTTGATATTTGTAAGTTTTCTCTCCAGTGTGAATTCGGTGATGTTTAGTAAGTGATGAGAGCCATGTAAAGGCCTTCCCACAGTCTTTACATTGGTAAGGTTTCTCTCCAATATGAATTATTTGATGTTTAATAGGTTCTGAGGGTGACTTAAAGGCCTTGGCACATTCTTGCCATTTGTAAGGTTTTTCTCCAGTATGAATTACGTGATGTTGGGTAAGCGCTGAGCTCTGTTTAAAGGACTTGCTACATTCTTGACATTGGTAAGGTTTCTCTCCACTATGAGTTTGGTGATGTTGAGTAAGGTCTGAAGATCAGTTAAAGGTCTTGCCACATTCTGGACATTTGTAAGGTTGTTCTCCAGGATGAATTAGATGTCAAGTAAGGTTTGAGGGCCACCTAAAGGCCTTGCCACATTCTTGACATTTGTAAGGTTTCTCTCCAGTATGAATTCTGTGATGATGAGTAAACCTTGAGCTAATGTTAAAGGCCTTGCTACATTCTTGACATGTGTAAGGTTTCTCTCCAGTATGAATTATCTGATGTTGGGTCATCCCTGAGCTCTGTTTAAAGACCTTCCCACATTCTTCACATTGGTAAGGTTTCTCTCCAGTATGAATTCTACAATGTTTCATAAGCTTTGAGCTGTGGTTAAGTGACTTTCCAAATTCTTCACATTGGTAAAGTTTCCCTCCAGTACAGATTTGTTTATGTCCATTTATTGATGAACAGTCCTTAAAGGTTTAACCACCTTCTTCATATTTCATTTTTTCTCCAATATGCATTTGCTAATATTGAGATAGTGTTGAGTGGCAGTCCAAAGATTTACCACATTCCTTAAAAATGTAAGTGTCATTTACTCTATGGATTATCTTATTGATATTAGGCTTGATAACTGACCAATCATGGTCCCTGGTTTATTACATCTGAATGTGTTTTTTCCCTCGTGAATTCTCAATGATCACCAACACTGGAGGAGTGGTTATGAGCTTTCCCGCATTCATTATAGTTATGAGGCATGTCTCGAACAGTGACCATTATGTAAACTGAGGTTAGAGCTTGGATGAAAGCCTTCTCCACATTTATCACATTCATAATGGTTCTCTGCAAACCTAGCCCTGACACATCTGTGAACACTGGAGCTCTGGTTTGATGTTTTCTCAGACTCAGTGCACTGAGCAAGTCTGTCTCCAGTGAGAAGCCTCTGGTCATCCAGGAGGGTCAACTCCTCAATGAAGCCCCTCTTGAATGGATCCCACTGAACACTTTGTTCTTCATTTCTAAATCTCTGATGATCAGAAACATCTGGCTGAGGCCAGGCCAATCCTATCTTCCAAATGGCTCAAATCATTATTCTCAGCATGGACTAGGTTACTTTTCAGATGTTCCAAATGGTCTGTCCACAAATAGCTATGTTTAACTCTCTGATTGGAGCTTGTGCTGACAGAGACCCACTGCTCTGCAGAACAGTTGACTTAAAAAGGGAGGTTTTCCACAGCAGTTTATATCCTTCACCATTTGGGTCAGTGAGATTCTCATTAAGGGCAATTGCCTTGGTTTGGGTGTATCGTCCAGGATTTCTTTGATGCCCTTCACTGTCCCCATCATTGCCCCAGTCTGTGCATTAGTGTAAAATCTCAACAGCACTATGTTTGTGTCTGTGCTTTGGTCTGTTCTAGAAAGAACCTTCTATGCTGCACTTTAGGGTGAAACTCTTCATGTCAGATGAAGATATAACTGAAAGATTTCATATAAGATAAAATCATTACACTTACTACATTCAAAAGAATATACCCTTGAATGCTAATATAGAAGCATCAAGTCAATCAGACAATGTCAGAAAGAGGGCTGAGAAGGACTCATTAGGACTTCATTTCTCCATGGAAATGTAACATGACACACAACATACTGACCATATATCCTAATATATAATTCTGCGGTATGGTCACTCATATTTGCTGTCTCAAAAATCAATTTCCTTTATCTCTAACCATCAGGAAAAGTGTTGCATGAGTGTAAAATTAGCAGAATGATGGAAAACAGAAAACTCGAATGAACCAAACAGAGTACAAAAAAATAGGAATATATCAACCATAGGAAGAGTCATTTGTCAGAAAAGATCAACATCATTGACAACCCATGAACTAAATGAAGAACAATAGAGAAAAAAACGACTAAATGAGAGGTGAAGAAGTAAATGTAGATACAGTATAAATTACCGTAGGAATAAAAGTACTTATAAAGGCAACAATGGATAATCAGTGCCCACAAGTTCATACCAAAAGATGAGTATGAATTTCAAAAAAAAAGTATAACCAATTTAGACTCCATCATTCAAAAAAAAAATAATAACTGATGTATAAGCACAAAACAGAATGAAGGATGAATAAAAGAAAAAAAAAAAACTCCCAATAAACAAAAATTTTGTGCTGGATGAATTTGGTTTATACACAGAAAGACACTAAAGATGAAAGGACTGCAAATCTCCTCAAATATTTCCAAAGAGTGATGATCAGGGAAACTAGTAGAACACTCTGTTTGTGGCACCAGCATTACCCTTGGCACCAGTCATGCAAGCTAGACAAAGACACTACAAATGATGAAGTTTGCAAAACTTTACCTGTGAGGAATAGTCACTCAAAGTCCACAATAAATAGCAATCTGAATGAACAGCACATTTTCCCTTTTTACAAGATCATCAAGTAGGAAACAGTCCAGAAGTTAAGGGCGCTCCAACATATAGAAAACCATAACTTGAAGACTCCACATTAGCAGAATGAAGATCAAAATTGACATGATCATATTAAGGGAGACAGAATACAAATATGGGCACATGTTACATTTAAACATGTAACATGTAATATGTTACATTAAAAACACTCAACGGAGAGAGAGAAGGAAAATCCTCAACCTAATGAATGCCATAGATTTGTGAAAAGCTGAAATCTAACCTATTCCATAGGGAAAGACTACAAGCTTCTCCTCTATGATTCTCAGTGGGTACCACAGGACTGGGGCTGGCATCGAGTACTCAGGTACTGCAAGATAAAAAATGGCCACTAGGCATACTTTATCAGGCAAAACTCTTTTCCACAGTGGTAGAAATGAAGACATTCCCAAGTAAAAATGCTCTAAGTTTACCAGTAGACCTGTCCTCTGAGACACGTAAAAGGAACATGCTCTCAATGAAATGAAAAGGATTCTACACAGAAACTGGAAACTGCAACCACACGAGGACACAAAGCTGTCTTCTAAACATAAATATTTAAAAAATTACACAAACCTGTAGTGTTGTAAGTGTTGTAATTAGGTATTCCAGACGTTTATTTCTGCTACAGAATTTCATTTTTAAGAGAGTATAAAAATCTTTGATGTAGGTAGTAAGGCACACGACCTAAAGACAGAATCTGTGATATCGGTAACAAAGTGCGTGCAGGGGTGGAGACAGGATGAAGAGTTTTCTGTGCAATTGACGGTATGAGATTTAAAATCTTTTTTTTTTTTTTTTTTTTTTTTTTTTTTTACCTCTAAGTTGTTTTAAGCAATCTGTAAGGTAACCACAATGAAAATACTCACAGAAGACACAAAAGTTAATGAGGAAGGTACCAAGGCATATCATAGTATAATACTAAAATTAAAGATAAAATGGGGTGCCTGGGTGACTCAGTGCGTTAAAGCCTCTGCCTTCGACTCAGGTCATGATCCCAGGGTCCTGGGATTGAGCCCCACATTGAGCTCTCTGCTCTGTAGGGAGCCTGCTTCCTCCTCTCTCTCTGCCTGCCTCTTTGCCTTCTTGTGATCTCTGTCTGTCAAATAAATAAATAAAATATTTTTTAAAAGGTTAAATATATCTTTCTTATTTAATACCAAAACACGGTACAGAGCTATAAAATGTTTCAAGATTGCTTTCAATTCCAGAAAGTCTTTTCTCTCATGCAGAGAGAATCAAAATTCGCCCACAAATCCTGATGAAATTAATTCTGTGTTGATGACAACTCATCTAGACAGAGTTCAACATTCACTGACCACTCACCAAGGAAAGAAAATTAAGCAGTAGGAATCACAGAGTATGTATGTATGATATCCAAATACATACAAATTTACACATAACTTTATTGACAAAAAGCATAAAGCTCATTCATTTTTTGAGTTAGGTAATGACTGGGGCTTTATTAAAGGCTACAAGATACGAGTTCCAAATACTCTAGTTGCCCAATAGCATTATTTATGTGGGAAGGCTAGGAAACAAATACAGACATTACATTGTTCCACCACTGAGGAATACAACACAGAGAGTGGAAGTTTCTGTATTAGTTAATATTTTATTTTGTTTAAAGATTTTATTTATCTATTTGTCAGAGATAGAGAATGCACAAGCAGGCAGAGTGGCAGGGAGAGGCAGACAGAGAAGCAGGCTCCCTGCTGAGCGAGGAGCCTGATGCAGGACTCAATCCCAGGACCCTGGAATCATGACCTGAGCCAAAGGCAGTGGCTTAACCCACTGAGCCACCCAGGCACCCTTCTATTAGTTAATATTTTTTAAAAAAGAACTTTTGAAGGGAAATAAAACTACACACTGTCCATTTTTGGAAGGTGCTTTGTTATCTGATGAAGTTCCTGAGTCTCTGGGTTTGTTTGTTTGTTTGTTTGTTTTTTAATTTATTAGCATAACAGAGAGAGACACAGCAAGAGAGGGAACACAAACAGGGGGAGTGGGAGAGGGAGAATCACCAAGCAGGGACCCCAATGCGGGGCCCGATCCCAGTACCCTGGATCATGACCAATGCCAAAGGCAAATGTCCAACCATCTGACCCACCAGGAGAAGCTCTCAGTTTAGGGGGCACTCTCCCTCCAAGCAGTCTCCTGACCCTCCTGGTAGACATGACAGATCATCACTGGAGCTGAAAAAGAATCCCTAGAGAAATCTAAGAGCTTGATAATGTCGGAGAGCAGATGTCTCTCTGGGAGAGAGAGAAAAAAGAAGCTGGGCATGTCTCCAACTAATCTTCATTCAAGGAGAGAGAGTCAAACCACAGCTTAAGGTCTACCTTCCTCCATCAGACTTGGACCTCCGCTCTCTGTCATCTGCCTATTCATTCCCACCCACCTGGATGTAAGAAAGGATGGTTTCCTTTCTCTTCACATCCCAGAGCTGCTTCTCTTGCTCCAAAAACATAGTCTGGTCTGGCTTTGACACAGTGAGACCCATTTATGAGGAAAAAGGAAAAGTGAGTATTGCTGCGGATTCTAACTTCCCATCAGACTTGTGTTCAGCAGAGAAGAAGGAACACTGCAAAATTCTAGAAAATGGTTTCCCAAAAGCTGTTGTCCAACAGTCCCTTTAGAACACACTGGAGGCATTTCCAGTGTTCACATCCTTACCTCCACTTCCAAGTAGTAGACATGGTAATAAGCAGGGGAAATTTCAGTTTAAGATGTGAGCAGCACCAATCTGTGTCACTAGATGTTAAGAACTGCCACTCATCTACAACAGGGATGTTACCATGAAGAAGGAGAAGCCAAGGCTGAAAAGAAATGTCATGAAGATTTTTCTCTCCATCTACAAGCCCCTACTTATTTCCCTTTATGCTTGGATCTGAATTCCAGTCATTCAGAGAGAAGTCTCCCAAGAGGCAGTCTTCACAGGAAGGAACAAAACCCTCAGTCGGGTTTGGGAAATCTGGAAGGAGACTTCCTCACCCAAGAAGAGGAGGTGTCCATAGTTCTCCAGCATCACATCCCTGTACAGTTCCCTCTGAGTGTGGGTCAGGTGTCCCCACTCCTCCTGAGAGAATTCCATGAATGTCAGCAGTTGCTGAAATAAATACCACAGTCATCAAGTCGCCATTGACAGAGTTCACGATGGTCCTTAAGAAGGAAGAGGAAGTTAGTGTCACCACGTAGAACCAGACCTTACCTTTCCTTCTCCATGACATGGGTGTGGAGTAAAAGAAAAGCCTATCAGGCAGAGGGCTGCTAGTTGAGAATTTTCACTCCTTTTATTCCCAGAAGTCAACTCTATCAACTACACAGAAGTCATGGCTCTGTTTGTCCACTGCAAACTGTTGGCATGCAGGAGAGGAGCTAATGGTTAATAAAGAATTCTTGACATGTTTCTGATGTGAAATCTTGGGGCATTGGAGAGGATGATGAAGAAACAATTACTGAGATGTCTTTGGTGAAGAAGCTGTGATCTTCCTGATGATGCACAGGCCCTATGGATCAGAGTTGCTGCCTGTGGTGTGAGCAGGAACTCAGTCTGCACTAAAATTGTGAGGGTCCAGGAGTGCAGCCATCATGAAGGAAGCTGAAAGCAAGGTTTCCAGGACCTTGAGGGCCCAGCTGGTGTAATGATGAGATCACTTACTACTGTTGAGTGAAACCTTGAACAGAAGACCCTGCAGATCTGTATCAGTGGGAGACATGCATGGAGGATGATGGCCAACATGCATTTGGGAAGAGGAGATAAAGAAAAGTGATCTCAGTGCCAAGGCACACCGAAGGACACACCATCACTGTTTCTTTCTTTTCTTTTTTTTTTTTTTTTTTTGTCTGAAAACAGGAATTCAGAATACGAATCTCATGAAAACAGAAGATTTATATATACAGTTTAATCACCTACAGTCTCTGTAGGGGCTGCTTTGAGGCAAGCAGGCTTGAACAAAGGCATGGAGAATGGCCCCCAGTGACCCCCATGCTGAACCCAGACAGACCCATCAGGGGTCTCACCTCAAAGGAGTCACAGGCCCGAACTAACCAATGAACTACTGACAACCAGGGACAGTACCCAGAAGTGGGAAACTTCCCTGAGCCCCCTAACTCCTCACCTTCCTGCACTAAAAAGAACCCCCACCACACCCACTGCTCCTTGCATAGAGCCTCTCTCTCCTCTGCCACCTGCCTCCTGCCTCCCACAGGATATTCCATGAACTGCAAAGAGCATGTTTTTGTCTCTAGTGAACTCTTCAATCCCACGTGACTTCCTCCACCCAATCATGGACCCAGGTTCGGGGCCCCCACCTGACTGGCAGAGACACCACATTTAGACAAGAGTCTCCATGTCCCCTACAAGGCAGTATAATCTTAATTACAGATTTATTTACACTTTAGTGCAAGGGCCAGGGAAAGGGAGAGGGACAGAATCTCAAGCTGCTTCCCAGCAGAGCCTGCAGCCAAAGGAAGAGCTCATCCTAGGATCCTGAGATCAAGGTCCGAGGGGAAATCTACAGTCTTGAGGCTTAACTGACTGAGCCCCCAGGTTCCCCTCTAGTGTATTTTAACTAGTGTATTTTATATAAAATACCTACTGTAAGGGCCTATTTAGCCAGAGTGATGCCATCTCGGTTAAACAGTGATTTTGTTGTTTATGCAGTAAAACTTAAACTGACCCTGCTCCCCCCTCCCAGGGAAGCTTACTTAAAAGCCAGTCTGGGAAACCAGTAAAATATGGTTGACCAGTCCCTGATAACACAGCCCAAATACAAGGGTCAGGTCAGGTGGAGATTACAGAGCCCAAATTCTAGGATTAGTCGGGCCAGATGGAGACAACCAATTAGTCGGGGTGCATACTGTCCCTAGCTACCAAGGAGTGTGGGACCTGCCTTTTGGATGACTTTTTGGGCACCAATTCTGACCAAGGTGATAGGCTAGTTCAAATGTTTATTATAGGGTAAATTGTAATTCAATTGACCAACTGTGTGTAACCTAGCATGACTAGGCAACTTTCTCTGTGTTACAATCTAATTGGCCACATCTGTGTGTCCAGGTTCAAACACATGGCCTTTGCTGTATAAAATTTTGTCTGTGAGGGAAGAAAAAAAAAAAAAAACAAAGTTAGTCTGTGGGGCTGGGAGGGGTTGCTCTCTCTGTAACAGGCAGCCCCAAACAGTTGTTTTGATTTTTGATGCTTGGCACAAAATAAAGCTTTGTTTTGTATCAGTCTCGCTTCTCTGATCACGGACCTATCATTAGGGGACCTATCACCTACTTCACGTTCTAAAGAGCAAGTCTCAAGAACCCCTGTTACCACACTTTTCTCTCAAAGAACATCTAGAGTTATTCAGGACCAAATCCATCGTGTTCATTTCTTGATTTTCTGAGCCCTGGGCTACACAATGCTGAGAAAAGCAAGCACATGGGACCTAAAGGAGAAAGGTTTTCTCTCACTGACAGCCCTGGACCAGACCTCAGCAGCAGCAGAATCACAGACTCAAGGCTTCCCGCTGTGCGTCTGTCACTCAGAAGCTATTTTCAATGCTTGCAGGACTTGAACTCCCATGTAAGGACCTATTTAGCAAGAGGCTTTCATTAAAGTTAAACTGTCCCTCCTCCCCTTCCTCCAGGGGATTTACTTGGAGACAAGTCCCAGAAACCAGCTTCAGGTAACAAAGCCCAGATACAAGTGTGGGTCAAGCCAGGTAGAGACATCTGATCAGTGCATACTTTCTCTCTAGCTACCAAGGAGTAGGGGCCCCCACCCTTTGGGAACCCGTTGGGTGCCAATCCCAACCAAGGTGATAGGCTGGGTTGAAATGTCTACTAGGGTAAATTGTAATTCAATTGGTCACCTAGCATCACTGTGGAGTTTCCTGTGTGTATTACAATCTCATTGGTCACCTGTGTGTGGCCAGGCCCGATCGCATGGCCTTTGCCCTTAAAGTCTAGACTGTGAGGGGCACCTGGGTGGCTCAGTGAGTTAAAGCCTCTGCCTTCAGCTCAGGTCATGATCCCAGGGTCCTGGGATTGAGCCCCGCATTGGGCTCTCTGCTCAATGGGGAACCTGCTTCCTCCTCTCTCTCTGCCTGCCTCTGTGCCTACTTGTGATCTCTGTCTGTCAAATAAATAAATAAAATCTTAAAAAAAAAAAAAAGCTAGACTATGAAACAGAGAAGGGTTGTCCACTCTTGTAAGAGGTGTGTCCCTGAACGTTCAGTTAGATTCTTGATGCTTGGCGCGAAATAAAGCTTTGCTTGACCGTCCCTTTATATCAGTCTCGCTCCTTTAATCACAGACCCATTATCAGGGCATAACATATTGGGGCTCTGTCCAGGATTAAACAACGAGAACTGAGCCAGCAACAGAATTTCTGGGAAAAGCCTCGAGGTAAGATCTCACAGATTTTACTCTGTGAGATCCTCCGATCTCCAGGTACTCTCTATGAGATCGGCCTGTCTGTCTGGGTGGAGCTCCAGGTATAGCCCACCGGGGTGAAGCCAGATGTGGCCATGCTCCCCAGGGCTGGAGGGGATGCGGGGACGCCCCTTCCCTCCACTGGTAGATCACCAGGGGGTTTGAGTCCCCTTAAACAGCCAGGGAGTTCGAGTCCCCATGGACGGCCAGAAGATCAAAAAGTCCCCACCGGTGGCAGGTTCTGGATAAGAACTGTTGGGCCTGCAGTTGTCTTTGTCTTGTCTTTTTGTTGTCTGCTGTGCTGTTTGTTGTGTTTGAAGGAATGGGGCAAATAGCAGTAAGGGAACTCTGACTCTTAATGGATATAACTGGAGCCAACTGGGGTTAATCTAACTCGAGACAGAGACTTTAAGAAATATTTCCAAGCAGCTGCTGAAACTACTTTGTTTCGGGAACTTTCCTTGCCTTCTCTGGCCCAACGTGGACTGCCGAGCCCCTCCCCCTTGCTGGTGGGAAAGCATGGCATGTGCTCTTCTCTTGGAGCTGATGAGCCTTAGAACTGGGAACCCTTTCTCTGCATTCTGGTGGCACTTTGTTCTGTTCTTCACTGTTGGGAAACAAGAAGAGCGCCCCCTGCACCTAACACCCACCACTCCGGATCTTCCCACCTGGGTCTCAGGTAAACATTCGAAGTGGAGTGGGCCCAGGTGGAACGTAAATCAGTATTTGAACTAAGTTAAGTTTGTTGGGTTAATTAGGAAAAACATATCTTTTGAGTTAACAGTAGTAAATGTGAAACTTCAGGGTTTTTACTTAAAGTCAAGTACGCTCATGTTATTTGCTAAAATCTGTTGAAATGTATTAGCAAAGAGATGACTAAACTGATGGTTAATTGTCTGCCTCCGAAATTCTTAAGGTAGCTTTCAAAGTCTTTGGTATCCTGAAACTTTAGCCAAATGGGATAAAATGCTAGAGCGCTGGTTGCTGGAACTAGGTTTGTGCTTTTGAAATCTGTTGGTAAACATGTTTTGTGCTTAACTGATTGATAAATTTGTCATCTAAAGAATTCTGTTGTAACAGTTCACAATTGGTTTATATTTAATCTTCAGTAGAGGTTAAGGTACTTCTAAGAGTACAAAATTCTGTTAAGTGTAATTAAGACTGATGGAAATAAGGGAAACAGCTCTGTATGTAAAAGAGGAGATATGTAAAAGAGGAAAAGACCAGATGTCTGAATAAGAAAGAAAGAAAAACAAACCTGGGACCACTGTCTGAGCTAGATCCATTCTTAAAGAATGGAAGGGGAGACCCAGTGGGGAGATATGACCAACCTGTTTGAAACTAAACAGTACCTGACTCTGTGAATGTCTCTGTATGGCTCCACCGCTTTGGCTACGGAGTCTGAGTGGGCTGCACCCTGAGTCTCATGGGGCGTCATATGGCATAACGGTCATCTACTCCAAGGAGTAGCCTGGTCCGGGGTTTATACAGACAGACCTTAGCTAAGATGCTCCTAAGTTCCTGTGAGGGACGCGAGCAGGACAGCATCTGAAAGATCCCCCTCCCTTTGTCTGCGACATCATTCACGATGGGATGGAAACCCAGAAAACTCATATCTTAAGACTGCACACTTTTTTTTTCCAATTTATTTATTTTCAGAAAAACAGTATCCATTATTTTTTCACCACACCCAGTGTTAAGACTGCACACTTAAAAATAAAAAGGAAAGACACTGGTATAGAAAAGCTGGTTTTCTATCTTTTTAAAAGGGCAAAGTTTTCTTCACTTAATTGAAATGTAAATGGTTTTCTCTTTGCCTGCCCAGAGTTGTAAATGAGATCTCTTTATCTCATAAGGTTTTTCCTTGATATATTAAGTTACTCAGGGAGTACTGCTAAACCAATCACAAATGTTGGGTTAGATTTGGGTAAATGCTGTAGCTGCTCTAGAGGTTCTATACATTTCCTAGAGTTTAATGTTTTGATAAGGGTCATTACTTGATATTTAACCGTATCTATTCTGAGTTTTTGTCATTTGTAATTGTTTTAATTCTCCGGTAAGATGAATTCCGCCTTAAAGGAAATTCATATGGGAAGGACAAATACAGGTCGTTGATATGTTAAAATCCTGGGAACCGAAATGGGTAAGACTTTACAGAAGGGCTACATTAGGACTAAACCAGAATAAGTAACATGGGACTAGATGAACTGAAAGGTTGTAATGTGTATCTTAATGTTTTGTCTTATTTTAAACATGACTGGTTCTGTAATGTTTGCTCCTCCAGACTAGGGAAACTTTTTCTTAAGTTACCTGTAACTTATAGAGATGTAAAGGTGTTCATTTGTAAATTAATCAAGGCATTCAACTTTTCTCTCTATCTGAACCTTCTGAAACCAAAAAGTGTCAGTAAGTATTCTTTCTTCCTTGGCAATCAATCATTTGCATAAGTTCAATAAGAATCTATTCTCCTTGTTACAGGACACCATTGGAAACTGGTTATTTTACCAAGGCTTTGACTGGAATGTCATATTTGAAAAGACTCAGAAATGACCAAACAGTTTAAAGGAACTAAACTTGACTTTATGAAACCTAGAGCTGTAAAGCCTTTTGGAACTGTTGCCCTTATAGCTTGCTTACAGAGTTCCCAGCAGCCTGACCAGGTGAGTAAAGAATGTCTCTCCCTGGTAAGAGAAGGAGCTTTACTTTGGGCCCCTCAGGAGTTTGCCCAAGTCAACAGGTATTGCAGGCATATCTGATGGCAAGTATGTGGCTTGGCTTCTTGCCTGGAGAGGCTCCTAAAAGTTCAACCTAGAGATTCCTTATAAGTTCCAGCAAAGCAGATTCTAAAAGGTCTATATGATCACACTCACTGTTCTTGCTGAGCTTCTGTAAATAATTAGGCCAAGTTAGTTAAAACTGGACTTGTTTTGCAAATGAATAGGTCCTGATTTGGATATCTCTGGAAATGGTTATTTTAGAGAGAAAAATTATTTTAATAACATGCCTTTATGGGTGTCAAATTCTAGATTAGATTGCTATTAAATGTTTGTTTACCTAAGCTAGACAGCTTAAGGTAAACTTCAGAGAAGTTGCACGATAACTCGTGTAGATGATCTAGCTTTTGCGAGTCAGCCCCAGCTATAAGGAAACTTCAGAAAATTGAAGGATTTGAAAGGAAGAATCTGACTGAGTTGGTGGGAATAATAGATGTGGGAGGCCGCAATAAGGCTTGAGATGAGAACTAAACCAGGCCCTGACTTGTGCCTCCTTTAAAGTCTGAATAACCTAACAAAAGGTTTAGGATGGAAAAGTCGAGTAGCACTGAGAAAGGGTCTGTGCTATGTGTTGTGCGCTCGCCTACGGGACTTCCCACATGCTTGCTAAACAAATGAGAACAATTCGGTTAGGGTCAAAAGTTTATTGCTGGTCCTTGCTGCCCTAGTACAGCCCATAGATTACTTTCAGGTTTGCTGTATCAATACAGAACAATTGTACTAGCATCAGTCATTTGGCGTCATGAGGAACTCATGGCTGTTTAATTAGACACAGGTGTATTGCTTCTCCTATTATCACTATATATGGCCTTAGTGCTTTGAATAAGCTTAGCATTGTTGGACATCCTCCTCAGTGCTCCTCCTGCCCCCATCTCTTTGTCTCTTAATTTCTTTTCACCATCCTCTAACCCTCACGTTCCTGGTCAATTTGTCACGCCGGCCGCGACAAACAGAAATAGCCGCTGAGGACTATGGACCTTGCTTGCGGGAGACAAGAGCTCTCTTACAGACTCTGCAGGGAAAAGGGTATCAGGTGTCAGCAATGAAAACACAGCTTTGTAAATAAATTGGAAAAAAAAAACAAAAAAACCCACAGCTTTGTAAGAGCCACGCCACTTATTTAGACTTTGGTGTCCATGAAGGAATTCCTTTGGACGGTGGGCTACTGCAGGCTCTGGATACCGCAGTTTGCAGAGATGGCATGACCTCTCAACCAACTGGCTAAGGGAGGACTCACTATAGTAGAGTGGACTGCTGAGGCAGAAGGAGCATTTCGGGAATTACAAACAGCCTTACTGAGTGCCCCAGCATTGGCCATCCCAGATGTTACCAAACCCTTCCACTTGTATGTGGATGGAAAGGCAGGGGTGACTGAGAGAGTTTTGATTCAGACTCTGGGGCCTTGGTAAAGGCCAATAGCTTATCTTAGCAAGAAACTAGATCCAGCAGCTGCTGGGCTCCCCCTTGCCTCCGCATAATTGCTGCCACAGCCCTCCTGGTCAAGGATGCAAATATATTACAGAAGTGGACTAAATTAGACTACAAAGGGGATTGGGCTAAGACTAGGAAAAAAATTAGTAATCCAAATACATCAGGGCACTCATCTGGGGACACGCAAGTTTAAAGAGCTTATGGGCAAGCAGTTCTAGGTTTCTAAGGGCGTATGGCTCAAGGTGTGGTTGATAAATGTGCTCAATATCAGGCGGTAAATGCGGGAAGAACTAGAATGTGAAGAGGGAAAAGAGAAAGAGGTAAGAAACCAGGAATTTATTGGGAAATAGATTTTACAGAGATGAAACCGGGAAAATATGGGCACAAGTACATGTTAGTTTTTTAGATACCTTTTCAGGCTGGGTAAAGGCTTTTTCTGCCAAACATGAGATGGCAGGAATGGTAACTAAAAAGCTATTAGAGGTTTGGGTCACCTCTTGTGATTGGGTCAGACAATGGCCCTGCATTTGTGAATTTAGTCTCACAGGTATTGGCCAAAGCCGTAGGCACTAATTGGAGACTATGTATGCCTACTGGCCCCAGAGCTTGGGGCAAGTAAAAAGAATGAATCGGACTCTTCAAGAGACCTTGACAAAGTTAATTCTGGAGGCTGGCGGTGGGTGGGTGCATCTCCTTCTCTGTACCCTCCTCTGGGCACAATGTACACCCTACTTAAATAAGGTGACCCCATTTGAAATAATGCTCAGGAGACCCCCTCTCCTGCCCTCGATTACAAGAAGTTGCTATAGCAGAAATGACTGATCAGTCTGTACTCCAGTCACTGTAGGCATTACAGTCTGTCTTAAAAGAGCCCATGCAGGTATCTGGACTACCCACACTGGGACAGAGATGGAGGTGGAGCCACACCCTTCCCAATCTGGGGACTTGGTTTGGATACGCTGCCGCCCCTGGAAAGGGTACCTAGAGTGGGAAACCTGGAGCCTCTCTGGAAGGGACCATTTACTGTCATCCTGACCACCCCACAGCAATAAAAGTAGAAGGCATCAGGGTCTGGATTCACGCGGGTCACGTCAAATGAGCTGAGGACGAGAATGCCCCCCAGAGGTGGAAGCCGCTGCAGATCATGGACTAAAACTAAGACTCAAAAAAACAATGAGTTCATTAAATTCATTGTTGCCCCTGTTATTAAGATATAGGCGGGAGGTATAAGCAATTACAAAATAAAAAATAAAAATAAAAATAAAAAAAAAGGAGGGGGCTCTGCATAACCCTAGGAGAGAAATATTATTTCTGGGTAAATCACACTGGAGTCATTAACACAGTCTAGCAGCCATTAAAAGTAGGGTATAGGACGGGCTAAAAAGTCAAAGATTTGACTAGTCTCCAAAGAAAAGGGGGTAATGTAAGGACCTATTTAGCAAGAGGCTTTCATTAAAGTTAAACTGTCCCTCCTCCCCTTCCTCCAGGGGATTTACTTGGAGACAAGTCCCAGAAACCAGCTTCAGGTAACAAAGCCCAGATACAAGGGTGGGTCAGGCCAGGTGGAGACATCCGATCAGTAGGGGGTTGCATACTGTCTCCTTAGCTACCAAGGAGTAGGGGCCCCCACCCTTTGGGAACCCGTTGGGCGCCAATCCCAACCAAGGTGATAGGCTGGGTCGAAATATCTACTAGGGTAAATTGTAATTCAATTGGTCACCTAGCATCACTGTGGAGTTTCCTGTATGTGTTACAATCTCATTGGTCACCTGTGTGTGGCCAGGCCTGACTGCATGACCTTTGCCCTTAAAAGCTAGACTGTGAAACAGAGAACGGTCGCCCTCTCTTGTAAGAGGTGCGTCCCCAAACGTTCGGTTAGATTCTTGATGCTTGTTGGGAAATAAAGCTTTGCTTGACTGTCGCTTTATATCAGTCTCGCTCCTTTAATCACGGACCCGTTATTGGGGCATAACACCCAGTGAGAGCTTCTGCTGTCCTATTGAAAGGCAGATTGGAGACATGGGAGAGAAGGATCTGGGATACAGAGAAGGGTTCTGAAGACCTGGCCTTGAGTATAATTTCTGGAAAGATCTTCAAAACAGGTGAAAACAGAAGGGAGAAACATCAGAACTACAGGAACTAACATTTGCAATTTCTAAAAGAGAGGAATTTCAGGAGGAAAACATGACACGGCCTCTCCTGGGACACCAGGCTTATCTGAGAACTGGCCATTTTTTCTTTCACCTCCTCCTCTAGATTTCTTTCTCACAATATATCTGAGGAGAAATCACAGCAGAATCAGGAGAAAACGCCCTTCAGGCTACCAACTGACCCTGTGCACCTGGAAACTGTTCTAGGACCGGGCTGGATCCTGCAGAAGAACCGAGCGGCCCTGGGAGACTGTGGGTATTGGAGTTTATTTAACCCCAGCGGGCTCAGAGGAGGGTGACTATTCTCCCAGGGTCTGAGTCCTGGGCACAAACAAAGGGGAGAGTTTATACACTTTTACTTCCGTATCTGTGCCCCTCTTGTGGCCATGTACAGCGAGAAAGGGGGGAAAATCCAGAATGGGCCTGGGGCCGAGACAGGGATTCCCTGCTGGATGGGTCAGCCACCTGACAACACAGATTTCTCTTATCAAAACTGCTTCCCTGGAGGCAGGACACTGAAGCACAAAAAAGGCCCAAATTCCTACTCCATTGTGTCAGGAGTTATTCAAATAAGCTCCTACTGCCAGACTAATCTTTGAATTTTCCTTCTCAGCTTTCAGGGGGCTCCCCTCCCACCGAATGCCCACAAATTGAGCTTCAGCATAGGGTCCATGCGCTGCATGGACCTGACCCTCCCAGACTCACGCAGCAGAGACCACCTTCCCTCTCCGTGAGCCAAACTCTGCTCTCCACTCCCATAAAACCACCAGAAGCCCTTGTGATTACCTCTGGCCCACTGAGAATCTCCTGACACCCTTAGTAACACAACAATGTTGTTTCCACCAAATGGATGGGTAGAATCTGAGGGGGAGGGACAGCAGATAAGATTCTTCTTGAAACTGCACAGGTGATGCTATTGGAAAGCATCTGGGGAGGAGAGCCTGAGAAGAAGGGAAACCAAGGCTGTGGTTGTGACCACATTTAGATCCACATCTTCTCCACTGATCACAGCTTTTGGAGACTGAAACCTTCTCCCTCTTTCTGCTACAGAGGGGGAGACACCCTTAAAATGAAGTTTTCCCTTATCAATGCAAAGTCTCTCACAAAGGGAAACCTGGGTTTCAGAGCTTTTCTTTTACCCTTTCTTTAAAATACCAGCCTCATGTAATCCTTAGGCCAGAGACGTATCTTAGGCGGCCAAAATGCTCCCCTTCATTAGGTAAATGTTTCTTTTCATATGTAACTCCAAAATAGTATTCCAAACTGAATGTACTTTTACCATACCATCAGGAATATAGGAGAATTCGGATTCCTTAACATTCTCCACGAAATATGGTGTTGTAGCATTTTTCATTATTTTACCCATTCTAGAAAATACTGAATAGTTTCTCACTGGAACATGTGAATTGGTCTTCCTACAGTTATCCTAGTGACTGAAATGGAAACCACTTCAGAGCATCAAGCTGAACAGAAATGAAAATGGATGCATTAATGCTTCAGGGAGACCCGATTTCAAACTAAATGACACTTTCCCTCTCCCCTCCAAATCTCCCCTCTCCCCTTCTCAGCCCTTCTTTGTTTCAGGAACCTGGTTCCACCCTGACAATACAGTGAACAGGGCAGGGAGCACAGACACAATTCCTGCAGAAACTGGTGAGATTCTCTATTGCCCTACAAACCTCAGACCCTTCCTCTGGGTGCACTGCAGATTTGCTGGCCCTACCTGCTGAGGCCTTCTTTGTCAGTGAAGCAATGAGGCTGCTGTTCCTCTTGATCCCCAGCTCTGTGTTCACATTAGATTTGGGGTCTGAAGCATGGAGATGGGGTCATACAGCAGGAGTGAATTTAGGAGAAGAAAACTTGGTTTTCTTGCTCCATTTTCATTTTGGCCTGTTAAGAATTTTAAAAAGATGTAAGACAGTTTACGGAGACTTAAAAAAAATCTTAATTATGGGAAACTGAAGAACATGAGGCTCAAAGACGGGGGCTTCTGTGCCACTGTGACAGGATGAGGAGGGAGGATTTAGAATTTCAAACAGGGGACATATATTCGCAGAAAATAGGAAATGCATGTCCAACAACGGTTTGCCATTCTTTTGGGGCAACTCTTCATGATCTAAAAAGTTAATGTCTGCCGTCATCTCTCTCTCCAATAGATGAGGCAGAAAAGGCATTAGGGTTCCAATACTGATGACCAATAAAGAATTCTTGAGAGGCCTTTGGTGTAAAAATTTGGTTTTATTAAAGCTGGAGGACAAGACCTGTGGGCAGAAAGAGTTGCCCTGGGATCATGAGAAGTGACCTATTATATATTTTCATGTTCTGAGGAGGGTAGGGATAGCTTAAGCCTCCCAGGTGTTTTGGAAACAAGGTTTCCAACACCTTGAGGGAGCTAGCTGTTGTTAGGAAAGGTCATTTATTACTGTTTAGTAAAATATCTGGCATGAGACCCTTCAGATGTAGATGGGTGGGTCATAAGTTTGGAGGATGATTGCCAACATGTATTTTGTAGGGTCGAGAGAAAGGACGGTACCAAGGAAGTTTTTATATGTTAAAGGAGATATACAGGATCCTGGGGGTTGGGCTAAGGTTGCCTATTGCCCTTCGCAAAATGTTAAACTGGGAGGCAGTTGGATCCCTTGAGGGAGGGCAAATCTGCCTATATCAAGGAATTGTCAGTGGGCTGTAATTGTGAGGAAATATAATAATCTTTCTTCACCTTTATTTCTCATATCATCCCCCCCACTGAACCGTTCCTACCCTTAAATCTTGAAGGTTGTTCAGAGTGCAAGTTCTCATCTTTTGTAACTTCTACCTGATGAATAGATACATAGTGATGTCCCTACATATGGGTCAACATTGGTCACTTGGGGCTTATACAGACATGACTTATGAAGCAGAAGCAGCTGAATCCAAGGGAGACTGCATGTGTGGACATCTTGGGTGGAAAGGATCATCTGTGGGCTTGAAGTCATGGCAGGTAAGGCATCTCAGCACCAAGTGGGGAGACTTGGGACAAAAGGACAACACAAAAAGAACCCTAAATTAGGGTCTTCTTATAGTTGACAAAATCTCCTGGACTCTAGGAGTTTCCCTAAGCATTGGAGGAAGAAGAGCGATTGTTACCTGCCAATCTGAGTGTCCATGTCTGTTAGAAACCCAGAAATACTTTTGTGGTTATCTAGAATGTGTCCACAGCATTTTGTTTTCAGGATAGCACACGTTCTATCTTGTGCAGCTGTTACAACATCTAACGCCTTTCTAGTCAGAAAAACTGCTTCATGCGTTTGTGTTACTTAAGTATTTAGTAGAGATATGCTATTCTGAGAGTCATTTAGGGCTTTGATCATGTACTTAAGAGCTTTCCTGTGTCAAACAACCACCTCTAGTCCCAAAGAGGTATAAATAAATAAATAAATAAATTTAAGTGGTCTTACCAATGAGACACAGAATGCATCCACCAGTTTTAACTTTGTAAGGTTAGGGACACCTAGGTGGCTCTGTTGTTAAGCATCTGCCTTCGGCTTGAGTCATGATCTCAGGGTGCTAAGATAGAGCCCCATGTCAGAGAGAGCCCCCTCTCCCACTCCATCTGCTTGTGTGCTCTTTCAAATAAATTAATTAATTAAGGAAAGAAAAATAAAAATACACTTAGAAGGTTGGCTGGTTGGTCATGGTGTTAATAATGCATCTGTGCATCCAGGCAAAACCCAGAGCACAGTGGCCCCTCCAGCCTGAGGGAAGTCATGGACACAAATTAGAGCCACATAGCCACTGGGTCCCCCTAGCAGACAGCCATCTAATTTGGGGCCTCATTTTGATGATGGAGAAGGCTGGCTGAGGACAAAGCAAAAGCTGGCACCTTACACCCACCCATCCCCACCTCAGTGACACATATGACATCCCTCAGGCACTCCTGGCTGCCCTAAAAAAAAAAAAAAAATAGTTAACTTGCAGAAATCACAATCCTGCAAGACAGGATTCTCCCTCCATCTACAAATGTCCTAGTGATTGACAACAAAGAAGCTTATCAACAGCGTAACTTCCAGAGACAAGTAACTCAGCTCCTAAAGCCCTAACATCACCCTCCCCTCAATAAAACTGAAAGAGGCTGAAGTGGAAGGAAATGTAAATAAAGTTAAATTTCTTCTAAAGCTAAAGCTCATTGACAAGGATGTGTGAGAGGAGGGATGTAACATTCCACCAGGAAACGCCCAACTGTCTTCTTGTTAGTGCCTCATTAGAGGGAAAAACAGTCTTGGCTTGACAATAACCATGCCTTCAATATCCTTACAGTCTTCTTTACTGTGACGGCCCTTCTGAAACCCCCTTTGTCCTCACCTACCCAACTCCTGTGTATATAATCGGCCACTCCTC
This sequence comes from Neogale vison, assembly GCF_020171115.1. Classification (NCBI taxonomy): domain Eukaryota; kingdom Metazoa; phylum Chordata; class Mammalia; order Carnivora; family Mustelidae; genus Neogale; species Neogale vison. The sequence goes on along the minus strand of NC_058097.1, from coordinate 47,241,874 downwards.
AGGATATCAGGGCAGCAGCTCTTCCTGCCCAAGTGTCCTGTCCCCATGCTTTAATAAACCAGCATTTTCTACCAAAGATGTCTCAAGAATTCTTTCTTGGTCATCAGCTCTGGACCTCACCACACAGAACCTCACCTATGTTCTAAAACTTCATCACTTTCAGACACATGAAAAAATGTTCATCATTATTAGCCCTCAGGGAGATTCAAATTAAAACCACATTGAGATATCACCTTACACCAGTTAGAATGGCCAAAATTAACAAAACAGGAAACAACATGTGTTGGAGAGGATGTGGAGAAAAGGGAACCCTCTTACACTGTTGGTGGGAATGCAAGCTGGCATAGTCACTTTGGGAAGCAGTGTAAAAATTCCTTAAGAAATGAAAATACTGGGAATCTGGGTGGCTCAGTGGGTTTGGGCCTCTGCCTTCGGCTCAGGTCATGATCCAGGGTCCTGGGATCGAGTCCCAAGTTGGGCTCTCTGCTCAGTGGGGAGCCTGCTTCTCCATCTCTCTCTGCCTGCCTCTCTGTGTGCTTGTGATCTCTTGTCTGTCAAATAAATAAATAAAATCTTTTAAAAAAGAAATTAAAACATTGAAAAAATAAAATTAAATTGAGATGTTAAAAAAAGTTTCCATTTATAGATATAGCTTTATCCCATAGTCAATGTCAACAATGAATAAAGATCTAGAAATCTTAATAAACACAGAGGTAAGGTAGACTCTGCCCTTCTAGTTGAAACAGAAGCCACTTCCCACTATAAGGACTGTGGGCAGATGTGAAGGTCCTAACAGCCAGGACAGGTAAGGAGAAGAGGCAGTCAGACCCTAAGATATGAGTTCAGAAACCTGTAACCTCACCAACCCCCTGAGCACACTTATCATTTCTCCCACAGTGGCAATCAAAGTGCAGGCTGGGAGGGAGAAAGTTTCCAGAAACCTTTTTCTAGTCGCTAATCAAAAAAAAAAAAAAAAAATCAACCAAACAAAACAATTACACGTTTCCTTTCATTGTCTCCCAAGGGAGCTTTGGAACGTTTGTTCCAAACGTTCTCCACGATACCTACAGGCAGATGCTGGCAAGCATTGGCATATCTGAAGACCACTACTGCAACACTGCAATGAAGTGGGCAGGAAACTCAGGGGTCTGACAGGTGAGAAAGCACATGGGTCTCCTTGCACTCACAGAGCCTGAAGAAGTCATTCTGCCAGGAAAACATGTTCTTTCCTTCTCTTTGGACTGTCATGTGCACCAATACATCAGTTATGAGCAGAGACAAAATGAGCCAGGCATCCGCTGAGGATTACCAGATAGATGCAAGTGAAAGGTATCCATGACACCGATATTTCATGTTAGAAATCAGTGGACTTAATCTGCATGACTCCGTCCCCATGTTGAGTCCTCGGCATAATTCAATGCAAATTAATATGAATGTCTTACAGGAAGGTGAACAGTGACACTGACCCCCACTCATGACAGGAACAATGGAAGAGTGTCCATGGAAGAAAGAGGGAAGTCTCAGAAGAGCCCCTCACAAATAAAAGCATTGGGGTCAGACTTTAAGAGGCAGATTGTACTACATTTTTTAAATGATTTTATTTATTTATTTGACAGAGAAAGAGATCACAAGTAGGCAGAGAGGCAGGCAGAGAGAGGGGGCATCAGCCTCACTGCTGAGCAGAAAGCCAGATACAGGGCTCAATCCCAGCACCCTGAGATCATGACCCAACCAAAAGCAGAGGCCCAACCCGCTGAGCCATCCAGGCACCCCATATTGCACTACTTTTAAAGATCACTTAACCCAATGGAACTTACTGAAATCTAGAGTAGTGAAGGATTACTATAGTTCTTACCACTTGATTATTTCCCCAGAATTTTTAACAATAAGCACTGGTTGAAATCCCACTGAGCAGGATCCAAGCACTAGCACAGCTCCTGCGAGAAATCTTCAGCCACATTCCTGAATGTCAACCACCTCTGAGATAAATAATACATTTATTATGTGGCCGTTGTGCAGAGTTTCTCATTTTACCTAAGAGAGCTCAGAGAACTGACTTAGGTGAGTGGCATGAATTACACACTGAGATGATTAGACACAAAAACGCTCCCTGGCGTTTTCCCTAATTCAGAGGAAAGAGGACAGCATAAGGTTAACAAAACCCTGATAAATACTGCTTCCAGGGATGGTAAAATGTATTAGGGCATCAACACAGGCATACATGGTTATGTTTGGTCTCTCTATTTACATCGTAAGTTGTGTATTTTTCTCAATGGGAGTCATGGTGAGTCAGAAGTGCACTTCTGAAAAATTTAATGTATACAGCCACAGGCTGGAGACCTTATTCAAATACAGGCTCTGATTCCATTCTGGGGTGGGACCTGAGTTTCTGCATTTTTTTTAAAGATTTTATTTTATTTATTTGACAGACAGTAATCACAAGTAGGCAGAAAGGCAGGCAGAGAGAGAGAGAGGAGGAAGCAGGCTCCCTGCTGAGCAGAGAGCCCGATGTGGGGCTCGAACCCAGGACCCTGGGATCATGACCTGAGGTGAAGGCAGAGGCCTTAACCCACTGAGCCACCCAGGTGCCCTGAGTTACTGCATTTTGAACAAGTTCACCACGTGTTGCCTCTGGTCTAAGAGACACACTTTTTTTTTTTTTTTAAGATTTTTTTTTTTTTCTTGAAAATGTATTTATTTTAGAGAGAGTGTGTAAGAGGGGAAAGGGTCAGAGGAAGAAGCAGACTCCCTGCTGCACAGGGAGGCCTACATGGAGCTCAATCCGAGACTCTAGGATAATGACCTAAGCCAAAGGCAGATGCTTAACTGACTGAGCCACCCAGGTGCCCCTAAGGGCTTCACTTCTGAATAGCAAAGAAGTAAAATCTTGAGGGAAATAGTCATGTGTGATTTAGAACAGTTTTATGTTCATTATAGATCCTTTTTTTAAAAAAATATTTTATTTATTTGACAAAGAGACAGATTACAAGTAGGCAGAGAGAGAAGGGGAAACAAGTTCCCAGCTGAGCAAAGAAATTATAAATTCTAATATATGACCACAATCTTTTTTAATATTTCCCTGGATATTATTCAAAGAGCTTTCATCATTAACACATAAAACCACAAAAATAATCTAAGAGAATATTATTCTTCAACTTTTATGAGACTATTCTGTCAAACATCCAGTCAACAGAAGGGCCTGGGTATTAACCTCATTTGTGAGATGTAGAATTTATCCAAAAGGACCACATTGGTCAACATACAGAAAGGTGCTAAAAGACTATTCATGCCAGGTTTTCTAAGTGAGAGGAGTAATCTAAAGAAGGTAATGAAAGATCCCCCCGGGGCTCCAAGCACCCCGGAATGGACCCCTTCTCAGGAGGAGACACCCGGACCCAAAAACCGAGCCGAGTCCACTGGTCAGATGCAAACAGCACAAGGTTTATTGAGTAGACACAGGTACCTGCGGGCGGTCAAGTCTTAGGAGGACTCGCGCGCCAGCCCTTAGTTCAGGGCCTTTTTATGGGGTTTGGGGAAGCAAAAGCATACGTACAGAAGCGGAAGCATGGTTACAAAGTTTTCATTGGCTGGTTTGAATGTAAAGGCATACTTGGCGCGCGGGAATACCCCTGATTGGTTCGCTCATCATCCTTCATTTACATAGTGGGAAGTTACTTTCATTGGTCGTTAACAAAGGGGAAACAGACAGTATTGGCTAGATTTCAATCCTGCATTAGCATGTAGACTGACCATCGGCATTGGCCAGACTACAATCCCTTATTAGCATGTAGACTGACCTTTCAACATTCCTTGTAGTATCTTATCACTTTTTACAACATGGGAGGATTGTTTAAGGGAGTGGGAGAAGGGGGTGTTGGCTAAGCAAAGAGAAGGGGGAAGGAGGGGGAAAGGGAGGGAGAAAACCCTTTTCAGTAACATCACAGAACTATCTAGCAATTTTTACATTTTATGCACATAATGATACATTGACAAGATAATTATATACACTTTAAAAGAAGTAATGTAGAGCTACCTGTGTGTCTCAGTGAGTTAAAGCCTCTGCCTTTGGCTCAGGCCAAGATCCCAGGGTCCTGAGATTGAGCCCTGCATGGAGCTCTCTGCTCAGCAGGGAGCCTGCTTCCCTTCCTCTCTCTGCCTGCCTCTCTGCCAATTATGATCTCTGTCTGTCAAATAAATAAATAAAATCTTAAAAAAAAAAAAAGGAGGTAGTGTAGAAAATTTCTCATCGTGACTGCAATTTTAAAATATCTTCAGTAGTATAAAACATACACATCTATTTGTGGATGACCCTTTTGGGTCGTTTCAAGACACCATGGAGACAAATACACAGACTAAAATAAGAGTTACTGTTTCTGATTCTTGTTTTCATTTAAAATTTATTTTGTTGATCAATTGGGAGTTATCTTTTAGAATTCTGGGACCCTTGAACATATGTTAATATGATATGATTGTTTCCCAGCAATAAGAAGAATATGTCTGTGTGACATGAGTGTGCAATGGATGGAAATTTGCAGGACCAATGCCCTAACGATTTAGAATCTCTACCTGCAAAGTTAAGAATCTCCAAATAAACAAAGGTGAGAGCCTTCATTTCCCAAGCAAACTGTAAGCAAAGAGAAAGAAGAGAGGGGGATTTCCAGATTAAACACCATGTTTTGGGGCACCTGGGTGGCTCAGTGGGTTAAAGCCTCTGTCTTCAGCTCAGGTCATAGTCCTGGGGTCCTGGGATCAAGCCTCGCATCAGACTCTCTGCTCAGCGGGGAGCCGGCTTCCTCCTCTCTTTCTCTCTGCCTGCCTCTCTCACTACTTGTGATCTCTGTCTCTCAAAAAAATAAATAAAATCTTAAAAAAAATAAATAAACACCATTTTTTATGCACATCTCAAAGCAATTCACCCAGGACCCATATTAATGGCAAAGAACAAACTTTCTTAATTTTTTTAAAAAGATTTTATTTATTTATTTGACAGAGAGAGATCACAAGTAGGCAGAGAGGAAGGGAGAGAGAGAGAAGAGGAAGCAGGGTCCCCGCGGAGCAGAGAGCCCAATGCAGGGCTCGATCCAATGACCTGGGGACCATGACCCAAGCTGAAGGCAGAGGCTTTAACCAACTGAGCCACCCAGGTGCCCCTTATTAATTTTTTTTAAAGATTTTATTTATTTATTTGATAGAGAGAGAGAGAATACAAGCAGGGGGAGGGGCAGAGGAAGAAGGAGAAGCAGGTTCCCCACTGAGCAGGGAACCCAACATGGGTCTCAATCCCAGGACCCTAGGATCATGACCTGAGCCGAAGGCAGACATTTAATAAACTGAGCCACCCAGACACCCCCTTTACTAACTTTAAAACAGTATCATCTCAGCAAGTGCACTATTTACCCCAAAGGTATAAATGTAGTGAAAAGAAGGGGCACCTGCACCCCAATGTTCATAGCAGCAATGGCCACAACAGCCAAACTGAAAAAGCCAAGAAGTCCTTCATCAGACAAATGGATAAAGAGGACGTGGTCCATATACACAATGGAGTAGTACTCAGCCATCTGAAAAGGAAGAATACCCACCATTTGCATCAACATGGATGGAACTGGAGGGGATTATGCTGAATGAAGTCAGTCCATCAGAGAAAGACAATTATCATATGGTTTCACTCATATGTACCATAGGAATAGTGTAGAAGACCATAGGTGAAGGCAACAAAATCAGAGAGGGAGATGAATCACGAGAGATTCTTAACTCTAGGAAATGAACTGAGGGTTGCTGGAGGGCGAATGGTGTAACTGGGGAATGGGCATGAGTGTGTTGTGATGAGCACTGGCTGTTGTATGCAACTGATGAATCACTAAACACTCCATTGGAAACTAATGATACACTCTATGTGGGCTAATTGAATTTAAATAAGAATGAAACGCTGTATTAGCTATAGAACGGGGTGATCTGGCAGAGAACACCTGAGCCAAGGAATGAAGGTAACATCGGCCATAACAGAGCACATCACAGCGCTGTCAGGTGCCTGATGTACCCAGGACACATCACCACTTTTTGTGTGCTTGGAAAAACAAAATTTAATTAGACCCCATGCCTCCTGCCTGCACCAGTGCCTCCCTGTCACTTGCTTTGGACCCCTATCCTCAGCTGGACTCCAACTAGATCCCAGGAGCTCACATTCCACTGGCAGCCCAGGCACCTGCACCAGCTCCTGCCTGCACCACACTGTGAGCCTGGCCTTGTGCCCTCGGCTGTGTCCGCCGGGAGGCATTGGACAAGTGTGGCTGCTGGCCCCCATGTGGGAGAGAGCCTGTTCCAACATGCACAGAGCTATAGATTAAAAACATTTTTTTTTTTTTTGGTATTACCCTGACCTTCTAGCTACAATCCTGTTTCCACAATATATAATATATGTGAATTACAATAAAAGTTGACTTTTAAAGAAAGAAAATTATAATCAGGATCAAATCATGAGAAAACATTGGATTTATGCAAATATTAAGGCACATTTAGCTTCCAAGTCCTGTAATCTGCAGGGTATGTAAGTAGTTTTTCTTTAGCAAACTACACAGCAAAGTTCTCTTTTGCAGAAAATTCTGAATTATTTTAGACCACCAATGCCTTCCTGTTTATTTGCACATCTTTTTTTCTTTTTTCTTTTTTAAGTGGGCTTATGGAGCCTGACTCAGGTCTCAAACTCATGACCATGAGATGAATATCTCAGCCCGTTTCAAGAGGCAGATGCTTAACCAACTTAGTCACCCAGGTGACTTTAAAAAAAAAAAGATTTATTTATTTTTTAAAAGATGTCTTAAAAAATATGTATTTTTTTAAAGAAAAGATTTATCTACCCATTTTAGAGAGAAAGAGAGAGAAAGGAGCAGGGAGGGGAAGAGGGAGAGAGAGAAACTCAAGCAGAGTCCTTGCCACGTGCAGAAGCCAACACAGGGCTCGATCATACAACCCTAAGATCAGACCTGAGCCAAAATCAATAGTCCAACACTTCACTGACTGCCAAACAGGTGCCCCAGATACCACTCTTTCTAAGAGGTGGAGACTGATTGATCTGCTAAACTTACTGACTCCCTTCCAGTCAGTATGAATGGGGATGGGCAGATAGCAATTTTACAGTGGAGAGACTGGATAACACTACCAAGTCTTGATAACCACGTGATTGAGATTAACATGGCCAATGATAAGTAGTGGTTAATTGCATGAATTCCCTGATGTGATATGATGTGATTAGATGAGATGTGAGATGTTTTTATAAAAATCTATATACATGTCTGGAATCCATCAAAATCCTTGAGGAGAACACAGGCAACAACCTCTTTGACCTCAGCTGCAGCAACTTCTTCCTAGCAAGGCAAGCAAGGGCAAAAATGATCTACTGGGACTTCATCAAAATAAAAATCTTTTACATAAAAAAGGAAACAGTCACCAAAACCAAAAGACAATGGACAAAATGGGAGAAGATACCTACAAATGACCTATCAGATAAAGGGCTAGTATTCAAAATCTATTAAGAACTTATCAAACATAACACCCAAAGGACAAAAAATCCAATCAATAAATGGGCAGAAAACATAAACAGACACTTCTGCAAAGAAGACATCCAGGCCACCTGGGTGGCTCAGTGGGTTGGGCCTCTGCCTTTGACTCAGGTCATGATCTCAGGGTCCTGAGATTGAGGCCCATGTGGGGCTCTCTGCTCAGCGGGGAGCCTGCTTCCCCCCCCTCTGTGTGCCTGCCACTCTGCCTACTTGTAATCTCTCTTTGTCAAATGAATAAATAAAATCTTAAAAAAAAAAAAAAAAAAAAAGAAGAAGAAGAAGATAGCCAAACAGCCAACAGACACATAAAAAAGTGCTCAACCACTTGGCATCAGGGAAATACTAATCAAAACCACAGTGAGATCCCACCTTGCATTGGTCAGAATGGCTAAAATTTACAAATCAGGAAACAACAGGTGTTGGTGGAGGATGCGGAGAAAGGGGAACCCTCCTTCACTGTTGGTGGGAATGCAAGGTGGTGCAGCCACTCTGGAAAACTGTGTGGAGGCGCCTCAAAAAGTTGAAAATAGATCTACCTTACCACCCAGCAATCACACTACTGGGTATTTACCACAAAGATACAAACATAGTGATCTGAAGGGGAGGTCCAAAAATGAGAGCTGTGAGTTGTGTAAGACTGAGAAATCACAGACCCGTACCCCTGAAACAAATAACACATTATATGTTAATTTTTAAAAGGGAGAAAAAACATCTATAAACACTATCTAATCTGACAAACCGAATTTCAGAGGTATTCTAGAAAGTACTTGGCCAGTCCTCCGCACACCTATCATGTTCATAAAACCTGAGGAGACAGAGAATCTGACAGAATCTGACAGAGAGAAGAGGAGGTGGGAGACACATGTGGGCTACATATAATGTGGTATTTTGGATTGGATCCTGGAAGGGGGGGGGAGACATTTGTGTTAAAATTGATGAAATAAGAATATAGTCTACAATTCAATTTCTAATGTGGTGTCAGTTTTGGTTTCTTAGTTTTCCAGAATGTACTATGGTAACCTAAGATGTTAACAATAGGGAAAACAGACCCAGTGGAAGATGGGAATTCTCTGTATGTTCTTTGCTAAACTGACTCCAAAGTAAATAAAAAATTACATTAAAGTTGCAACCATCTGACATCTGGGTTGTTCAGTCGGTTAAGTATCTGCCTTCTACTGAGGTCATGATCCCACGGTCCTGGGATCAAGTCCCTGGTTGTGCTCTCTGCTCAGCAGGGAGTCTGCTCCCTCTCCCTCCACTTGTGCTCTCTCTCCCTCGGTCAAACAAATTTAAAATATCTTTTAAGAATAATAATAAAGTTGCAACCCCTATAATTTAATTTATTTACAGATATCTACATTAAATTATGTGTGAGTTGATATCTACTGTTTCTTTCAAATGTGTCCATTTGCTCTGGTGCGTGATTTCAAAAGCAGGAAAATTCATTAAACAAAACAGACTCAATAGATTCATGTTTCTGGTCTCCAAATTGCTGCTCCTTTACTAATCCAAGCTTGATGAAGACTTTCTTTATAAGCTTTTCTCCTCAAATTGGATGCAGACACACACCCTAAAATCTGCTTCTTAGCAACCAGCCAGTTGGCCCCAATACCTAACCCAGAACAATCTAAAAATTGTTTCAGACCCTAAAAATTGATTCATTTTTTATCACAGACATAAAACATTTATTTAATATTTGCTTTCCACCTCTACCCTTTTAAAACATTAGCTAACATATCCTCCTGCAAGATTCTCCTTCATCCCCTGGAGTTCACAATTCCAATGTTCAACTGAAAACATTTTTAATATGTTCATCTTTCTCCACACACATGTTTTCTTATTTCAAACACCTACCATTCTCTAAGGATGGAAGACACAATTTGCACAACCTGGATGTCATTGTCCTTCACAACTAAAACCTAATTTTCCCCCAGCTTTACCTCAGGCCACTTGCATCCCAATACAGAACCCAGAACCCTCTTAGAACCCTGAATTCTCTGATCATCCCACAAGTTATTCCCTTGAAAGGCACTGGCCTATCTAGGAAGAAGTAGAGAACCCCTCCCCCTCCAAAAAAAGGCACTGGCCTTACTATCACATGGCCAGTAAATCTTGAGAAAATTTGGTATCTCACATTAAGAATTACATATGCGAGCCTCGGGGTTCCACTTAAGGCCCCTCCCTCGCTCAGCTCCCTGTCCGAGCGGCTGCTGCCAAGTCTAGATCCAGTCTCGCGCGCACTGATGACACTCGTCCTCCCGACGTGCACTCCCGATTCCTTTTGGTTCTAAGCCCAAAATGGCAACTCTGAAAGATCAGCTGATTCAGAATCTTCTTAAGGAAGAACATGTCCCCCCAAATAAGACTACAGTTGTTGGAGTTGTGCCATTAGTATCTTAATTAAGGATTTGGCAGATGAACTTCCTCTTGTTGATGTCATGGAAGACTAACTGAAGGGAGAGATGATGGATCTCCAGCATGGAAGCCTTTTCCTTAGAACACCAAATTTTGTCTCCGGCAAAGACTATAATGCGACTGCAAACTCCAAGCAGGTTAGTATCACAGCTGGGGCACGTCAGCAAGAGGGAGAAAGCCATCTTAATTTGGTTCAGCATAAGGTGAACATCTTTAAGTTCATTATTCCTAGTGTTGTAAAATACAGCCCAAACTGGAAGTTTCTTGTTGTTTCCAATCCAGTGGATATCTTGACCTATGTGACTTGGAAGATCAGTGGCTTTCCCAAAAAACGTGTTATTGGAAGTGATTGCAATCTGGATTCAGCTTGGTTCCGTCACCTAATGAGGGAAAGGCTGGGCGTTCACCCATTAAGCTGTCACAAGTGGATCCTCGGGGAGCATGGAGACTCCGGTGTCCCTGTATGGAGTGGAGTAAACATTGCTGGTGTGCCTCTGAAGAATCTGCACCCTGACTTAGGCACTGATGCAGATAAAGAACAGTGAAAAGAGGTTCACAAATAGGTGGTTGACAGTGCCTGTGAAGTGATCAAACTGAAAGGCTACACTTCCCAGGCCACTGGACTGTCTGTGGCAGATTTGGCAGAAAGTATAATGAAGAATCTTAGGCGGATGCATCCAATCTCCACCATGATTAAGGGACTCTATGGAATAAAAGATGGTGTCTTCCTTAGTGTTCCTTGTGTCTCGGGGCAGAATGGAATTTCGGATGTTGTGAAGGTGACTCTAGCTCCTGAGGAGGAAGCACATTTGAAGAAGAGTGCAGATACACTCTTGGGGATCCAAAAGGAGCTGCAGTTTTAAAGTTTTCTAATGTACCACTTCACTGTCTAGACTAGGACAGGGTTTTAGTTGGAGATTGTGTACATTGTCCTTATTATCTGATCTGTTACTTAAGTAATATCAAAATGGCATAAGGAAAAGGCATCAGTTTCCTAAAGTTCTAAATAGGAATGACTCACCAAGCCCTGCAGCTATACCCTAATGCTGGATGATACTTGCCTTTGTAGTCCTAAATGGGTTCATCTCAGAGGCATCACTGCCAATGTTGCATATGCTGCAGTTGCTCTGCAAACCAGATGCATATTTCCTCTGTGTTCTGTAACTTCTGGTTCCTTCACCCGACACCCAACATGCCTAGTCCATCTTTTCCAGTCAGTCACATCCTGGGCTCCAATGTATAAATTAATTATTGCATGTATTGTGCATAACTGTTCCAAAGGCTCTTACTTTGTGTACCATGTATGTCAGAATATAGTGTACATTGCCGTATAATGTAAAAAGACCATGCAACCAACTAAGTGTCATACCAACTAAAATACCAAATAAAATTTGAACAGTGACTTTTTTTGGAAAAAAAAAATTATATATCCAAAGACATTTCCAGTATCTCCACAGTATTTCAAGAATGTTTTGTTTATTGGACTCTGAATTTCTCCACTACAGCCATTAATAAAATGCAATTACATGAGTACTTCCATAATAATTACACAGAATTTCATTTGTAAGTGGCCATTAGTCACTATTGTTGTAGCAGAAATTTCTATCTTATTCAAAACTCGATGTAAAATGAGACGGACTGTAATTTTGCTGAAGATTCCTTGGAGAATGAGTGTATAAGCAGCTGAACACAGTGGAAACCAGATAGTTTAAATTTTTCTGATGAGATGAGGGAATTGTGTATTTCTTCTCCGGCACACAGAAAAGAGTCTGGATACACAGTGGTCGTGACTCAAAGAACAAAGGGGCAGACAGTTGGAAAACATGCATTGATTAGGGCAGAAGTATTCATCAGCCACCAATTGGCCTTGTGAAGAATAGAAAAATACATGTAATTGATGGAAGAGAGGGTATAAAAAGATACAAAGGTGCTCCCCAGCAGAAGGATGCTTTGGGTGGCTCTAATCTCAGGGGAGGATCTGGGGGACACTTTGGTCCTATAAATGTATTGGACCTCCTGCTTATGCCATACAGGGTAGAAACCATGAACCCACTGGCCCAAGTTATGAGTCCCAAGCACAAAACATCATGGAAGGCTATCGATACCATATATAGTAAGTCTGTGTCTTTGTCGTGAAGTGTAGAAGCCCAGTATCCAAACTCCATATTTTCTGAAGTGTTTTTGTTGTTCCATTTGTCAGTAACGTACACAGAAACCATAATATTTATGTTTATATTCAGGATCCAGCAAAGGATATTTGAGGGGCCAAAGTACTGGGGTGCTTTCCCTTTAAGCGCTGCCCACCAGGAGTTCCAGGGGCTGATGGTGATGGCATGGAAGACATTCAGGAGGCACATGGTGCCCATAGACAAGCCCCTGGACACTCTGTGGACTAAGAAAACAACTTTGCATCCGAGGTCACTGGGAAAATAACTCAAATCAAAAGCCTCCACTGGGATTCCTATGGAGAGAATGACCAAGGAGTTAGTTCAAGTCAAGTGCCTAAAAAAAACAAAAGCAAATCTGTGGACTTTGACCTGTATCCCCTTAAGCCAAGAGATGATGAACTATGACAGAAAAGCAAGAAGTTCCCAGGGTTTCAAGGACCATCTGCAATAGGAAGATTACAGCAAATTTCACATCCATTAAGGCCATTCTGTCACTATCCGGAGCTCAGTGTTCGCATCCACAAAGAGAGGAGGCTGCATGAACACATGAGCCGTGGGCTGTTTGTGGAAAATAAATTCAAAATTCTCCCCTTGCTAGAACTTTCCCCTGAGACTTTCTTTCCAATACACATCTTCGTTAATTAATGATTTCTCAAGTTTGATGTCTTTCTTTGTATAGTGCTCATTGAGTCACTCTTACTCATGCTTTACCTGTTGTAAATTATTTAGTATTTACAAGTATATGCATTTTACAGCCAAGAATTTAGTTATAATGAGATTATATGACTCATTTAAATATTGCAATGGCCAGGTTGCAATAAAGTTGGGTGTTTACCAGCAGGCTATACTCTCATATCTTTTTTTTTTTGTTTTTCTTAAGACTTCATTTGTGGGGTACATGAATGGCTCAGTCGTTAAGCGTCTGCCTTCACCTCAGGTCATGATCCCAAGGTCCTGGGATCGAGCCTTGCACTGGACTCCCTACTCAGCAGGAAGCCTGCTTCTCCCTCTCCCATTCCTACTCCCCCTGCTTGTGTTCCCTCTCTCACTGTGTCTCTCTCTGTCAAATAAATACATATATTTTTTAAAGAATTTATTTGTAACTAATGTCTATACCCAACATGGGGCTCAAACTCACAGCTGAGTTATTATCAAGAGCTGCACACTCCACCAATGGAGTCAGCCAGGTGCCCCTACCTGGTTGTATCCTTAAATAACCCACTGTTATGCATGCATACATTATCATCTTTGAAATTCATTTCAATTTAGGTTTGGTTGTGCTAATTTCTTATTATTGTTAAACAAATTGTTCCATTAATCATCATCACTTGTGAGTGAAGATGAAAACTTAGTAAGAACCTGAATATTGTCCATGAATAAAATGGATTTACCAAATATGGACCAGTGTTAATACAGCAACAGAAGTAATCCTGTGATTTTTTTTGGCCAATGGAACCCACCATCGAAATTATTGTGTAATATTTCACTTTTACCCTAAACTATGGGATTTGTAATTTAAATAAAACATGTAGAGATTGAGAAAACATTTAGAGTAGGATCTAAATTATTCCTCATTGGGGCGCCTGGGTGGCTCAGTGGGTTAAAGCCTCTGCCTTCCGCTCAGCTCATGATCCCAGGGTTCTGGGATCAAGCCCCGCATTGACCTCTCTGCTCAGCGGGGAGCCTGCTTCCTTCTCTCTCTCTGCCTGCCTCTCTGTCTACTTGTGATCTCTGTCTGTCCAATAAATAAATAAAATCTTTAAAAATAAATAAATAAATAAATAAATAATTCCTCATTAGAGAGCATACAAATAGCTGTGATTTAAAAAAAAAAAAAAAACCTGAGGGAGGAGTCAAGATGGTGGAGAAGTAGCAGGCTGAGACTACCTCAGCTAGCAGGAGATCAGCTAGAGAGCTTATCTAAAGATTGCAAACACCTGCAAATCCATCGGCAGATCGAAGAGAAGAAGAACAGCAATTCTAGAAACAGAAAAACAACCACTTTCTGAAAGGTAGGACTGGCGGAGAAGTGAATCCAAAGCGACGGGAAGATAGACCCCGGGGGGAGGGGCCGGCTCCCGGCAAGCGGCGGAGCAACGGAGCACAAAATCGGGACTTTTAAAAGTCGTTCCGCTGAGGGACATCGCTCCGGAGGCTAAACCGGGGCGAAGCCCACACTGGGTCGGCGTGACCTCAGGTCCCGCGGGGTCACAGAAGGATCGGGGGTGTCTGAGTGTCGCAGAGCTTGCGGATATTGGAGCGGGAAAGCCGGCTGCAGAGACAGAGCCGACAGTGAGCTCGCAGCTCGGAGTTGCCTTGAACCGGTCGCAGGCTCGGTGAGCTCGGAGCGCGGCCGGAGGTTAGGCAGACGCGAGTTACTAGGAGCTGTTCGCTGAGGGCGCACAGGGGAGCGGGGTCCCGGGCTCTCGGCTCCTCCGGGCCAGAGACCAGGAGGCCGCCATTTATATTCCCGTCCTCCGGAACTCTACGGAAAGCTCTCAGGGAACAAAAGCTCCTGAAAGCAAAGCCGAGCAGATCACTCAGCCCGGCCCCTGGTAAGGGCGGTGTAATTCCGCCTGCGGCAAAGACACTTGAGAATCACTACAACAGGCCCCTCCCCCAGAAGATCAACAAGAAATCCAGGCAAGACCAAGTTCACCTACCAAGGATTGCAGTTTCAATACCAAGGAGAGAGCAGCAGAATTCCAGAGGGGGAGAAAACAAACCACGGAACTCATGGCTTTCTGCCTGTGATTTTTTAGTCTTGCAGTTAATTTAATTTTTTTCTTTTTCATTTTTTTTCTCTTCTTCTGCTAAAATTTTTTATAACTTTTACCCTTTTCTTTTTTAAAGTTTTTTTAACTAGATTATCTAATATATATATATTTTTTCTTTTTTATACTTTTCTTTATTCATTTTCTCTTTTTTTAATTCTTTTTTTTTCTTTCTTTCTTTTTGAACCTCTTTTTATCCCCAAATCAGAAGAGATCCTAATCTCTTCAATCTTTTTTTTCTTAATTCTTTTTTAAATTCTTGATTGAATTTTTAATTAAATCTCTTTTTTTTTAATTCTTTTTTTCTTTTTTTTCTTTCTTTATTTTTGAACCTCTTTTTATCCCCAAATCAGAAGAGATCCCAATCAGAAGAGATTGGGAGATCCCAATAAAAGGAGATCCCAATCAGAGGAGATCCCTCACCCAATCGTGAGGGGGGAGAAATTCCCCCTCATGATTTGGGATCTCTCCTGGTTTGGATAAAGCATATTTTCCTGGGATTGTTGCCACCCTTTTAGTATTTTACTTGCTCCTTCATATACTCTTAGCTGGACAAAATGACAAGGCGGAAAAATTCACAACAAAAAAAGAACAAGAGGCAGTACCGAAGGCTAGGGACCTAATCAATACAGACATTGGTAATATGTCAGATCTAGAGTTCAAAATGACAATTCTCAACGTTATAGCCGGGCTTGAAAAAGGCATGGAAGATATTAGAGAAACCCTCTCCAGAGATATAAAAGCCCTTTCTGGAGAAATAAAAGAACTAAAATCTAACCAAGTTGAAATCAAAAAAGCTATTAATGAAGTTCAATCAAAAATGGAGGCTCTCACTGCTAGGATAAATGAGGCAGAAGAAAGAATTAGCGATATAGAAGACCAAATGACAGAGAATAAAGAAGCTGAGCAAAAGAGAGACAAACAGCTACTGGACTATGAGGGGAGAATTCGAGAGATAAGTGACACCATAAGACGAAACAACATTAGGATAATTGGGATTCCAGAAGAAGAAGAAAGAGAGAGGGGAGCAGAAGGTATACTGGAGAGAATTATTGGGGAGAATTTCCCCAATATGGCAAAGGGAATGAGCATCAAAATTCAGGAGGTTCAGAGAACACCCCTCAAAATCAATAAGAATAGGCCCACACCCCATCACCTAATAGTAAAATTTACAAGCCTTAGTGACAAAGAGAAAATCCTGAAAGCAGCCTGGGAAAAGAAGTCTGTAACATACAATGGTAAAAGTATTAGATTGGCAGCTGACTCATCCACAGAGACCTGGCAGGCCAGAAAGAGCTGGCATGGTATTTTCAGAGCACTAAACGAGAAAAACATGCAGCCAAGAATACTATATCCAGCAACACTATCATTGAAAATAGAAGGAGAGATTAAAAGCTTCCAGGACAAACAAAAACTGAAAGAATTTGCAAACACCAAACCAGCTCTACAGGAAATACTGAAAGGGGTCCTCTAAGCAAAGAGAGAGCCTACAAGTGGTAGATCAGAAAGGAACAGAGACAATATACAGTAACAGTCACCTTACAGGCAATACAATGGCACTAAAATCATATCTCTCAATAGTTACCCTGAATGTTAATGGGCTAAATGCCACAATCAAAAGACACAGGGTATCAGAATGGATAAAAAAACAAAACCCATCTATATGTTACCTCCAAGAAACTCATTTTAAACCCGAAGACACCTCCAGACTTAAAGTGAGGGGGTGGAAAAGAATTTACCATGCTAATGGACATCAGAAAAAAGCAGGAGTGACAATCCTTATATCAGATCAATTAGATTTTAAGCCAAAGACTATAATAAGAGATGAGGAAGGACACTATATCATACTCAAAGGGTCTGTCCAACAAGAAGATCTAACAATTTTAAATATCTATGCCCCCAACGTGGGCGCAGCCAACTATATAAACCAATTAATAACAAAATCAAAGAAACACATCAACAATAATACAATAATAGTAGGGGACTTTAACACTCCCCTCACTGAAATGGACAGATCATCCAAGCAAAAGATCAACAGGGAAATAAAGGCCTTAAATGATACACTGGATGAGATGGACATCACAGATATATTCAGAACATTTCATCCCAAAGCAACAGAATAGACATTCTTCTCTAGTGCACATGGAACATTCTCCAGAATAGATCACATCCTTGGTCCTAAATCAGAACTCAACCGGGATCAAAAGATTGGGATCATTCCCATCATATTTTCAGACCACAATGCTCTGAAGCTAGAACTCAACCACAAGAGGAAGTTTGGAAAGAACACAAATACATGGAGACTAAACAGCATCCTTCTAAAGAATGAATGGGTCAACCGGGAAATTAAAGAAGAATTGAAAAAAATCATGGAAACAAATGATAATGAAAATACAACGGTTCAAAATCTGTGGGACACAACAAAGGCAGTCCTGAGAGGAAAATATATAGCGGTACAAGCTTTTCTCAAGAAACAAGAAAGGTCTCAGGTACACAACCTAACCCTACACCTAAAGGAGCTGGAGAAAGAACAAGAAAGAAACCCTAAGCCCAACAGGAGAAGAGAAATCATAAAGATCAGAGCAGAAATCAATGAAATAGAAACCAAAAAAACAATAGAACAAATCAACCAAACTAGGAGCTGGTTCTTTGAAAGAATTAATAAAATTGATAAACCCTTGGCCAGACTTATCAAAAGGAAAAGAGAAAGGACCCAAATAAATAAAATCATGAATGAAAGAGGAGAGATCACAACTAACACCAAAGAAATACAAACAATTATAAGCACATACTATGAGCAACTCTACGCCAACAAATTTGACAATCTGGAAGAAATGGATGCATTCCTAGAAACATATAAACTACCAAAATTGAACCAGGAAGAAATAGAAAGCCTGAACAGACCCATAACCAGTAAGGAGATCGAAACAGTCATTAAAAATCTCCAAACAAACAAAAGCCCAGGGCCAGACGGCTTCCCGGGGGAATTCTACCAAACATTTAAAGAAGAACTAATTCCTATTCTCCTGAAACTGTTCCAAAAAATAGAAATGGAAGGAAAACTCCCAAACTCATTTTATGAGGCCAGCATCACCTTGATCCCAAAACCAGACAAGGATCCCATCAAAAAAGAGAGCTATAGACCAATATCCTTGATGAACACAGATGCAAAAATTCTCACCAAAATACTAGCCAATAGGATTCAACAGTACATTAAAAGGATTATTCACCACGACCAAGTGGGATTTATCCCAGGGCTGCAAGGTTGGTTCAACATCCGCAAATCAGTCAATGTGATACAACACATCAATAAAAGAAAGAACAAGAACCATATGATACTCCCAATAGATGCTGAAAAAGCATTTGACAAAGTACAGCATCCCTTCCTGATCAAAACCCTTCAAAGTGTAGGGATAGAGGGCACATACCTCAATATTATCAAAGCCATCTATGAAAAACCCACTGCAAATATCATTCTCAATGGAGAAAAACTGAAAGCTTTTCCACTAAGGTCAGGAACACGGCAGGGATGTCCATTATCACCACTGCTATTCAACATAGTACTAGAAGTCCTAGCCTCAGCAATCAGACAACAAAAGGAAATTAAAGGCATCCAAATCGGCAAAGAAGAAGTCAAATTATCACTCTTCGCAGATGATATGATACTCTATGTGGAAAACCCAAAAGACTCCACTCCAAAACTGCTAGAACTTATACAGGAATTCAGTAAAGTGTCAGGATATAAGATCAATGCACAGAAATCAGTTGCATTTCTCTACACCAACAACAAGACAGAAGAAAGAGAAATTAAGGAGTCAATCCCATTTACAATTGCACCCCAAACCATAGGATACCTAGGAATAAACCTAACCAAAGAGGCTAAGAATCTATACTCAGAAAACTATAAAGTACTCATGAAAGAAATTGAGGAAGACACAAAGAAATGGAAAAATGTTCCATGCTCCTGGATTGGAAGAATAAATATTGTGAAAATGTCGATGCTACCTAAAGCAATCTACACATTTAATGCAATTCCTATCAAAGTACCATCCATCTTTTTCAAAGAAATGGAACAAATAATTTTAAAATTTATATGGAACCAGAAAAGACCTCGAATAGCCAAAGGGATATTGAAAAACAAAGCCAAAGTTGGTGGCATCACAATTCCGGACTTCAAGCTCTATTACAAAGCAGTCATCATCAAGACAGCATGGTACTGGCACAAAAACAGACACATAGACCAATGGAACAGAATAGAGAGCCCAGAAATAGACCCTCAACTCTATGGTCAACTAATCTTCGACAAAGCAGGAAAGAATGTCCAATGGAAAAAAGACAGCCTCTTTAATAAATGGTGTTGGGAAAATTGGACAACCACGTGCAGAAAAATGAAATTGGACCATTTCCTTACACCACACACAAAAATAGATTCAAAATGGATTAAGGACCTCAATGTAAGAAAGGAATCCATCAAAATCCTTGAGGAGAACACAGGCAGCAACCTCTTCGACCTCAGCCGCAGCAACATCTTCCTAGGAACATCGCCAAAGGCAAGGGAAGCAAAGGCAAAAATGAACTTTTGGGATTTCATCAAAATCAAAAGCTTTTGCACAGCAAAGGAAACAGTCAACAAAACCAAAAGACAACTGACAGAATGGGAGAAGATATTTGCAAACGACATATCAGATAAAGGACTAGTGTCCAAAATCTATAAAGAACTTAACAAACTCAACACCCAAAGAACAAATAATCCAATCAAGAAATGGGCAGAGGACATGAACAGACATTTCTGCAAAGAAGACATCCAGTTGGCCAACAGACACATGAAAAAGTGCTCCATATCACTCGGCATCAGGGAAATACAAATCAAAACCACAATGAGATATCACCTCACACCAGTCAGAATGGCTAAAATCAACAAGTCAGGAAATGACAGAAGCTGGCGAGGATGCGGAGAAAGGGGAACCCTCCTACACTGTTGGTGGGAATGCAAGCTGGTGCAACCACTCTGGAAAACAGCATGGAGGTTCCTCAAAATGTTGAAAATAGAACTACCCTATGACCCAGCAATTGCACTACTGGGAATTTACCCTAAAGATACAAACGTAGTGATCCAAAGGGGCACATGCACCCGAATGTTTATAGCAGCAATGTCCACAATAGTCAAACTATGGAAAGAACCTAGATGTCCATCAACAGATGAATGGATCAAGAAGAAGTGGTATATATACACAATGGAATACTATGCAGCCATCAAAAAAAATGAAATCTTGCCATTTGCGACAACATGGATGGAACTAGAGCGTATCATGCTTAGCGAAATAAGTCAAGCGGAGAAAGACAACTATCATATGATCTCCCTGATATGAGGAAGTGGTGATGCAACATGGGGGCTTAAGTGGGTAGGAGAAGAATCCATGAAACAAGATGGGATAGGGAGGGAGACAAACCATAAGTGACTCTTAATCTCACGAAACAAACTGTGGGTTGCTGGGGGGAGGGGGGTTGGGAGAAGGGGGGTAAGATTATGGACATTGGGGAGGGTATGTGCTTTTGGGTAAATTGGAAGGGGAGATGAACCATGAGAGACTATGGACTCTGAAAAACAATCTGAGGGGTTTGAAGTGGCGGGGGGGTGGGAGGTTGGGGTACCAGGTGGTGGGTATTATAGAGGGCACAGCTTGCATGGAGCACTGGGTGTGGTGAAAAAATAATGAATACTGCTTTTCTGAAAATAAATAAATTGGAAAAAAAAACTGGCAATGCTTTAACTCTATAAACCATTATATAATAACAAAAAGGGAAATTTAGGAAAACAACAACAACAACAACAGAATGTCTAAAAATAGACAAGTTATTAAGAATGAATTACTAGGGGTGCCTGGGTGTGTCAGTGGGTTAAAGCCTCTGCCTTTGGCTCAGGTCATGATCTCAGAGTCCGTTGATGGAGCCTGCATCAGGTTCTCTGCTCAGTGGGGAGTCTGCTTCCCCCAACGTTCTCTGCCTGCTTCTGATCTCTCTCTCTTTCAAATTAATAAATAAAATCTTTTAAAAAAATATGAATTACTAACCTTGAACCAGAAAAATGGGAAATCTCCTTAGACCAGTAAGAAGCATGAGGATTGAATTTGGAAGCAATACTCTCCCAGCACAGAAAAGCCCAAGACCTGGGAATCTTACTAGTTTTGATGGAGGCTATGAGTTAGCTAAATAAATCCTGTGTTGCATGATTCTTCTCCCTTCCTTTGTTCAGATTCAGTATTTTCCTTTATTTTTCCTTCTATATGACAAAGTCATTCTTCTGCTTCTTCCAGCTTCCTCTTAATTAATGTCAAACCTGTTTCTAATCTCACTTATTGCATTGTTCACCTATGTTTGATTTTTAGAAAGACATATATTTGACGGGGGGATCATAAGAATTCGGGTGGGAACTGCAGAGAGAGGGAATCACATGCAGGCATCACACTAACTACAGAGGCTGACTTGAGCCTGAATCCCAGGACCTTGAGATCAAGGTCTGAGCAGAAATCAGGAGTCAGTGGCTTCCCCGAGTGATCCACCAAGCACCCCAATTTTTTTTTAATTTAATTTTTTAAAAATTTATTTATTTATTTTACAGAGATCTCAAGTAGGCAGAGAGGCAGGCAGAGGGAGAGGGAGAAGCAGGCCCCCTACTGAGCAGAGAGCCCGATGCTGGACTCAGTCCCAGGACCCTGAGATCATAATCTGAGCTGAAGGGAGACGCTTAACCCATGAACCACCCAGGTGCCCTGCAAACAATTATTTTTTAACTCTTATCTCTGTGGTAAAGTTCACACTATTCTTTTATCAACACTTTCAGTACCCTTTGTGATTGATGTGTTCAGTTGTCCATCAAGCTGCTTACTATGATCTGCTTCCATTCCATCTCTGGCTCTTGTCTCATCCACTGGTTTTGTTTGAATAAATTCTTTCATCTTGGCATTTTGTCTAAGTCTTTACCTTCCTCTGTGTGATAGAAAAGCCAATGATGTTTCCTGCTGTATCCTTCAGGCCAGGGGTCTTCAGGGCTCTCCTTGCCTGTTCAGTCCCTGGCCTGAATGTGGCCAGTTTGAACTAGGTGAGCTCTGGTCTGTTCATGAAAGGAGACCTGACATCAACTCCACCAGGACTGCAGCCCTGCAAAATCTCTGCTCAGGAGACAAGATATAGGCAGGGGCTTACCTTGCTAAGCCTGAGACAAGCCTCACTGAGAAAGGCAGTCCCCTCAGACAGGGGGTGGGGCCTGGCGCAAGCAAGCCAGATAGCCAGTGTCCTCACTGAGTGGGGCTTGTCTTTGTGCTACAGGATGGGAGAGGGAAATGGAACCATCCAACTCCTGTGTTCTTGGAGCCACATGTCACTGAATGTTTCCTCTCAGGAATGTGCTCCTAGACTACTGAATACTCTCCCCACTGTGTGCCCCAGGTGTTCTTCAGGTGACTATTCCATGCTGTAAGCCCCCAGGTTGTTTGCCAGCCTTCTCTCCAGGAGCACCCCAGTGCCATCCTGGTTCTATTCCATCCAAATCTGCTGACCATTAAACTTCAGGCTTTAAGATGTGCTGGTTCCAAGAACTCATGAAATTCAGTCCTTCGCCCTCTCCAACCCAATGACTTTGGGAAACCTCCTTAGGCATCCCCTGCGTTCTCCTCTCTCATGACACCTACTGCACAGCTGGGGCTTCCTGCCCTCCACAATGCTATACTCCTCTCCTCCCTAAACCATGTCTCCACACTATCTGCCATCTTCCATGTGGCCTCTTCTCTCCTTTTACTTAGGAATTTGTCTAGTCACTCTTCAGCCCAATGTCACTTAGGATGACAGTTGCCTGGTGGTGCTCATGACAGGACACATGAGTCTAGGATCCTCCTATGCCACTGCCATTTCTTCTCCTGGTAAGCCTTATTGTTTTTTATTTTGTTTTGTTTTTTTCTTTAAAGATTTTGATTATTTATTTGACAGACAGAGATCACAAGTAGGCAGAGAGGCAGGCAGGGAGAGAGGAGGAAGCAGGCTCCCCACTGAGCAGAGAGTCCGATGCCGGGTTCGATCCCAGGACCCCGGGATCATGACCTGAGCCATAGTCAGAGGCCTTAAACCACTGAGCCACTCAGGCGCCCCAAGCCTTATTGTTTTAATACTATTAAAACTCATATGGATTTTATAAAGCTGGTACACAAATCAACATATAAAAATTAGTTTTGTTTCTACACAACAAAGAAAAATTCCTCAAACTGAAACATCACACTTTTAGAACAAAGACCCCCACCAATAAAAATGCTTCCAATTAACATAATTGTAGAGGTCAAACCAGAAATTATAGAAAATGTGATGTACTGTGTAGGAATCAAAGAATGAATAAACTGGAAACACATCTATGTTCCTTCACTGGAATACTTGAAACAGAATAAATCTTGAAGCAATCTACTGAAAATGCAATCTCTACCAAAACTCCAATGCCATTTTTGCATAAACATCAAAATCCGCCCTAACTTTATGTAGATGTCATGGGATAACCCATACCCAAAATAATCTGGGAAATGAAGAGCATGTGTCCTGATTTAAGGCATACAAGACACAGTTATCAAATAGAGTAGAACAGCAGAATAATGGAAGAGTGTAGGTGAGCTACATGTGTACTTCTCCAGTGTTAATGGATATGACAATGAACTGAAGATCTTAAAAGTCATATTCTGATTTGGATGTTTGGATGGGGTCTGAGTTTCTACTTTTCATAAATGTACCACTGATGTCCTACATCGACAATGTATGCTTCGCTCACAATTCAAGGACTGAATTATGATGAAGCGTTTCAAAGGGGGAGCGAGCGCCTGGGTGGCTCAGTGGATTAAAGCTTCTGCCTTCAGCTCAGGTCATGACCCTAGGGTCCTGGGATTGAGCCCTGCATCGGGCTTTCTTCTCAGCAGGGAGCCTGCTTTCTCCTCTCAATGCCTGTCTCTCTGTGTACTTGTGATCCCTCTCTGTGTCAAATAAATAAATAAATTCTCTCTCTCTCTCTCTTTTTAAAGGAGTTTCAAAGAATCCTACAAAGGTGAGCATGGAGTCCTTCCCTTCCCATCACTCTTCCTTCAAGCCAACTGTATCCCTGCATAACCATATTGACCAGTCACTCTTCTCTGGACCTCTTTTTATTTTTCCTTCTTCAATTCACTGCACCACCATATTCATGGAAATGTCTCCCTCTTTCACAAGACATGCATGTTCAATCTGCTTCTGGCTGTAAGGCTGGACTTTGTACCAGAAACCGCTAAATCTGTGGTGTTCATAAATTTCAAGTTTTCCCTACATTTTTACTAATACCTGTGGCTTCAGGTTATGGAATGACTTGTTTCAACTTAGGCTTCCTTCTGAAAACTGACTTTGCCTAAAATGAGCACAGTTATAAAACCTGAAAAATCCTCTGTTCACTCAGATCAGGAGGAGTGTAGGGACAGCATGGGCTCTGAAACAACATAGGTACAGCTTTCCCAATATTGGGAAGGGGTTTTGAAGCAGAAATGATCACTGCTGGTTAATTAGTGATTTACTTCTCAATGAATCAGTGCCTGACACATAGATCATAGCACAGGAGTAGATTCATCATGGGGCTGAGTGGAAGTGAGGGAGGACCCTGCCAATCACAGGTCATTATGCTTACAAGGTCACCCATCTATCCTGGATCAGACCTATGTTGGGTTATATTCCTGGGATATCAAAGATTTGTGCAACCACAGCACACACCTGGCTGGTTCCCACTAGCAGTATCCAGCAGCCTCCCTCATCTTCAACATCTATTGTCATGTGACGTCTTTAAGCTATGCCGACCATGTTTAAATCAACCAGTACCCCCTCTCCATGCACTCCACGCATCTGGGCCTCAGAGAGTACAATTATCTCTGTCATCTGATAGCAACTGGTTCTCAGGGCCAGCAGGAAATACATTACGTCATGAGAAAAGCATTGGACGTCCCAGACAACATTTCCCAGGAATGCATTTCTGTCCCATTTGCTCATCATAAGTAGCTCCCTAAGGCTTTGCAGTGACCAAAGGGACCTCTCTAACAGATCTCTGTTTGCATTTCAAGAGTTCACCATATTTCATTTCCATAGCACTTACCTTCCTCTCAAACTGTCGCAACATCATGCTTTATCTGTCCTCACAACTTCCAGTGCCAAAGATCTAAACTAATCCTGTGACCCGGTGATGGCTTTTTGCTTTTCTTCCAGTGCAGTGGTGACAACATTGTATTTTAAAATGCACATATGGGGCGCCTGGGTGGCTCAGTGGGTTAAGCCGCTGCCTTCGGCTCAGGTCATGATCTCAGGGTCCTGGGATCGAATCCCGCATCGGGCTCTCTGCTCAGCAGGGAGCCTGCTTCCTCCTCTCTCTCTCTGCATGCCTCTCTGCCTACTTGTGATCTCTCTCTGTCAAATAAATTTAAAAAAAAAATCTTTTAAAAAAAATAATAAAAAAAATAACATGCACATATGGTCTCACGTGATCCTGTTATCAACCACTTACAGTGGCATTAGAAAACTCCAAGCTACTCCTAAGGCTAGGCAAGGCCCTGCCTGGCTTAGGTGGGAGGGGGAGTACAGTGTCAATGAGGTTTCCAGAATACCGGAGGTAAGTCAGCTGTGATGCCTCCATCACTGGAATGGAGATGAGACAGAAGAACTGGACAGGATTTGGGAAGAAAGGAAGTACAATTTTTCCTTCTAGATTCAGAGTCAGTAGTATACCTTGGACAGGGGTCCTCTCCCCAGATGAAGAATCCAGGCCAATGTTTCCCCCTGGACTGGTTTCATCTCTTCGCTGGGCTGCTCCTTCACTCTTAACAGAAGACCGTGTTCTTTTTAAGTTAGAAATCTACTCAGCTCCCAGCCCTGTCCTGTCTTTTCTTCAAATAAATGTCAAAACAAAACACCTGTGACTCAAGAAATCTCCACACTTTTACCTAATCAAATGTTTACATTAAAGTGACCAACTTGGATGATGTCTCTTCCCAGAAGGGAAAAGAAGAATAACTTAAAGAACTCTTACTTCTCCAATCGCAAAGGAAGGAGTGATGTCTTTATATTTAACTACATGGAATTTATAATGCTCCCTGAAGAATTAGTCTCCCATTTAAATTAAACTTGGAATACCATGTCATTCCATGGAAACTCTTGTTAAAATCTCTATCAAGGTAGGTAAGCAACAGGTCGACACAGGAATAAGGAAAACAGAGTAGATCCTACAGGAGTAAAACCCAGTTATGTAAGAGAAGATTCACACGGGGAGAGTCTCAAATGAAGATACACAAGATATAGGAAGAATAAATTCAATAAAATACAGAGAAAACTGTTTTTATTATGAATCTAGAATCTATTTGCTTGCTAGGAAATCATCACTTTTCAAACTTGGAAATGACCTGGTTTGAGCCAAGATTCCTTTTCCTTCTGAAGATATAGGTACACACATATATGTATGTACACATGCTTCTTCCTACTTAGTTCTGGGACTTCAAAAATCTGTCTTTAGCTTAATATGACACATTGAATTAGGTGCAGATCAAAACCCTAAAACTCTGCTTATGTTCTCCATGCTCACAAAACAACAGGAGAAACATACAGGGTAAAATTTTATCAATAGTCCTTGAGAATTGCAGCTATGTCTTATCATTATATTTGTAGTGACTTTGTTCAATTAACAATTGTCAGGTAGAGCTCCTGGGCATTAGATGGTGAGCCATGGTTCAGGACAAGAAAAAGAATCTAAAATTTAGGGGCACCTGGGTGGATCAGTGGGATAAAGCCTCTGCCTTTGGCTCAGGTCATGATCCCAGGGTCCTGGGATTGAGCCCCACATCGGGCTCTCTTCTTGGCAAAGAGCCTGCTTCCCTTCCTCTCCCTCTGCTGGCCTCTCTGCCTACTTGTGATCCCTCTCTCTGCCAAATAAATAAATAAATAAAATCTTTTAAAAAAGAAAAAAAGAAACTAACATTTACAAAAATCATTCATGACAATCTTTATCAAAATCTTAGCAATAAAAAATCATATAATTTTAAAATAGAGAAATACACTCAAAACCATTCTGTGAGGTCAGCAGTACCCTGATATCAAAGCAGTATAAACAAAAGATAAAAGGCTAGTTTATCTGATGAAACTTCTGCTACTCTGACTTTCCTTGGACACCCATCTACATGTACAAAATAGAGTCAAAAGGAAAAAAAGAATCACACTGAAAATACTGATTACTCTCTAGAGATCCATCTGCCCCTTAATCCTTTCAGGTCTACTAATAAACAGTCAACCACTAAATAACAAGCTTTGCATCAGAAATGGTCCACTTACACAGACAAGTTTATCTTTTTTTTTTTTAAGATTTTATTTATTTATTTGAGAGAGAGAGAGATAGAGAGCAAGCATGATAGGAGAAAGGTCAGCGGGAGAAGCAGACTCCCTGCTGAGCAGGGAGCCCAATATGGGACTGATCGCCGGACTCCAGGATCATGACCTGAGCCAAAGGCAGTCGCTCAACCAACTGAGCCACACAAGCACCCCCAGACAAGTTTATCTTGATAAACCCAGTGCACTACAGTGAATGTCTTTTCCCTATGATTGCCTTAATGTTTTATTTCCTCAAATTACTTCCTTATAAAACTATGGTATACACAGCAGACCACATACAAAGATTGGGAGGATGGATGACATGTTGTAATTAACACATCAAACACCACAAATGAAAATGGACTTCTGAAACAGCATGGCAAATGCACTTCACCTTGTGCAAGAGCTCCTAGAAGAGCAGTAATGGGATCTCAGTAGTCCCAACAAGAATGCGGCCGGCATAATGTA
Organism: Neogale vison; assembly: GCF_020171115.1. Taxonomy (NCBI): domain Eukaryota; kingdom Metazoa; phylum Chordata; class Mammalia; order Carnivora; family Mustelidae; genus Neogale; species Neogale vison. Next base: position 47,214,100 of record NC_058097.1, on the reverse strand, counting down.
CTCAGCTACTAGAAGACTGAAAAATACCACCAAGAGTACTTTATCAGGCAGAATTCTTTTCCACAGATGTAGAAATGAAGACATTCCCAAGTAAAGACCCCTCTACATTTACCAGTAGATCTGTCCTAAAATAACGATTAAAGGAGCGCTCTCTAGATGAAATAAAAGGATTCTACCCAGGAATTGCAACCACACGAGGACACAAAGCTCTCTGCTGAACATAAATATGTAGACAACTACATCAACCTGCGATGTTGTAATGACATACCAGTCACATTTATTTCTGCTACAGAACTTTGTTTTCAAAAAAGTATAAAAATCAGGGGCACATGGGTGGCTCAGGTAAGCCTCTGCCTTTGGCTCAGGTCATGATCTCAGGGTGCTGGGATTGAGCGCCATATTGGGCTCTCTGCTCAGTAGGGAGCCTGTTTTCCTCCCTCTCTCTCTGCCTGCCACTCTGCCTACTTGTGATCTCTGTCTCTCAAATAAATAAATAAAGTCTTTAAAAAAAAGTATAAAAATTATTAATGTAGGTCATAAAGTATGCAACATAAAAGAATGTGTGATACTGGTAACAAAGTGGGTGCTGAGGTAGAGACAGGACAAAGAGTCTTCTATGTACCTGACACAGAGGTTGAAATGGTTTGTTTTACAACAATGCTGTTTTAAGGAATCTCTAAGGTAACTACAAGGAAAATACTCCCAGAAGATACAAAAGGCAATGAGAAAGGTACCAAACTATATCATGGGTATTCATCTTACAATTACAGATAAAATCTACCTTTCATATTTCATACCAAAACATGATACAGAAGTATAAAATGTTTGAAAATTACTTTGAATTCAAAACAGTCTTTCTCTCATGCAGAGAGAATAAAAATTCACTCACAAATACATGGGGAAATGAATTCTATGTTGATGACAACTCACCTAGACATGGTACAATATTCACTGACCACTCATCAAGGAGACAAAAAGTAGGGGTCGCACAGTATTTATGTGTGATATAGAAACACAAGACAAAGACACACAAAATTTACCAGCAAAAAGAATGAAGGTCATGGGGCACCTGGGTGGCTCAGTGGGTTAAGCCTCTGCCTTCGGCTCAGGTCATGATCTCAGGGTCCTGGGATTGAGCCCCACATGGGGCTCTCTGCTCAGTGGGAAGCCTGCTTCTCCCTCTCTCTCTGCCTACTTGTGATCTGTCAAAGAAATAAATAAATCTTCAGAAAAAAAAAAAAAAGAATGAAGGTCATTCTTTTTTGAGGCATAGTTCGATGGTCTTGAAATATACTGAGCTGAAAATTCTCTTCCTATAACAACATACAAAGATAAAACCGAATTTACACCTAGCTAATGTTGTGGAATGAGCCAGACACAAGCAGCACATTATTAGGATATTACCAAACCAGAATAAGACAAAATCAACACACAAAATTCTAAATAAAACATTGACGTATGACAGAAAAGGAAAACTTCCATATAACCAGGATTTAAAACTGTGTCCACATACCCATGAAAAACAAGCATTTGATTGGCATGTCTTCAAAGACTACAACATCGTAAAAAATTCTCATTAAAATCAATCATAAAAAGCTATAAATGAAAAATTTTGAAAACTTAAGGTTGAAAGAAATGTATTATGTTATTAATATATTCTTCCTTCTGCACTGAATGTAAACTTGTAATTCAATGCTGTGAGACAGAAGAAACAAATATCTTCATTTCTCAGTAAATAAACACTGTGGAAGTTGAAAAATATGCTGAGAGACACTGTATATGAAATCAATATTTGGGGTTAAATTCTGATACATTCTGAGGAAAGTAGAAGAAAAAGCACATGATTAATTTCCCAGAAATGACATAGCATTACTGAAAAGAAGATTTTCCAAATATGGGCATTCGGGGTACCTGTGGGGCTCAATTAGTTAAGCAGCTTGGTTCAGTTCAGCTCATGAGCTCAGGGTCCTGGATCCAGGGCTCCCTGCTCAGCAGAGACTTTGTTTCTCCCTCTTCTTTTGCCATTTCCCTACTCATTTTTTCTCTCTGTCTCTAAAACAAATAAAATTTTTCTTGTCTAACTCACTACATAAAAAGCACATGCACATGTTATACCAGGACATTTGATGTACAAAATATAGAACTAAATCACATAATCAGAAAGTGAAAACAGGGACGCCTGGGTGGCTCAGTTGGTTAAGCAGCTGCCTTCGGCTCAGGTCATGATCCCAGTGTCCTGGGATCCAGTCCCACATCGGGCTCCTTGCTCGGCAGGGAGCCTGCTTCTCCCTCTGCCTCTACCTGCCATTCTGTCTGCCTGTGCTCGCTCTTTCTCCCTCTCTGACAAATAAATAAATAAAATCGTTAAAAAAAAGAAAAAAGAAAAAAAGAAAGTGAAAACACACATGACAAAGTTATAAGAAGTTCACAGAAGACAGAATCATGATGCAATTATTAAATGAGGCAATAAATGAGACCTTATTAAAGGCTACAAGTTCAAATTCTAAATGTGCTAGTTCCCCAACAGCATTTGTTATGTAGAAATTTTAGGAAACAAAGAAAGACATTACACTGTTTCAACACTGAGGAACCAAACTCAAAGAGTGGAAATATCAATATGTTAAAAAAAAAAAAAAAAAAAAAAAAAAAAGAAAGAGTAAGACAAAATAACATCTGAAGGGAAATAAAGCTGTACATTTTCTCAATTTAGGACAGTGCTTTGTTAACTGATGAAGTTACTGAATCTCAGTTTTGTAGGCCTAAGATTAAAGCCTCTGTAGAGTCTTAGAAAGTATTGAATGTATTAAATATTAAGTATTAGAAAGTATAAGCCAGAGAACATGAGAAATCTGTCTCCAGTGTTCTGGAATTTCTGCACCAAATCCTCTGACTACTTGTCCCATGATGAAAACCAGAATTTACAAAGACTTTAGCGTAGAGGTCCTCAGAAATACGATGACTTCCCCAGGGTCCCCATAGCAATGGAGGGAGATTAAGGAGGCCTCCGCCTCCAATTATACAATGATTATATGCTGGATTATCACTGGAGTTGAAGGAGAATCCCTAGAGAATGCAAGAGCTTGATAATGTTGGAGAGCAGATGTCCCTCTGGGAGAAAGAGAGAGACAATAACCTGGGCATGTTTCCAACTGACATTCATTCAAGGAGAGCTACTGGAACCACAGCTTAAGGTCGACGTTCCTCCTTCACACTTGAACCTCCCCTCTGTCATCTGCCTCATTCATTCCCACCTACCTGGATGGAAGCCTCCAGTCTCCTTTCTCTTCACATCCCAGAGCTGTTTCTCTTGCTCCAAAACCATGATCACGTGTGGCGTTGACAGAAGGAGACCTGTTTATGAGGAAGAAGGAAAATGACTATTGCTGCTGATTCTAACTTTCCATGAGTCTTGGGTTCAGTAGAGAAGATATTGGACAATTCTAGAAAGTAGTTTTCCAAAAGCTGTTGCCCAACAGTCCCCTTAACACACCGTAGGCATTTCCAATGTTCACATCCTGATTTCCACTTTTAAGTACCAAACATGAAAATTAGAAGGGGAAGTTTCAGTCTCAGATGTGAGCAGCATCATTCTATGTCACTCAATGTTGAGAACTGCCACTCATCTTCACAAGCCATGATGTTACCTTGAGGAAGGAGAAGCTGAGGCTGAAAAGGAAACATCATGAAGATTTGTCTCTCCATCCACAAACCCCTACTATTTTCCCTTTCTGCCTGCATCTGAAATCCAGTCATTCCAAGAGAAATCTTCCAAGAGGCAGTATTCACAGGAAGCAACAAAACCCTGTGTGACATGTTGAAAACCTAGAAGGAGTATTCCTCACCCAAGAAATGGAGGAGTTTAAAATTCTCTATCATGTCCCTGTACAGTAGCCGCTGAGTGTGGGTCAGGTGTCACCACTCCTCGTCAGAGAATTCTATGGCCACATAACTGAAGGTCAGCAGTCCCTGTGATAAATGCCACAGTCACCAAGTGGCCACTGACAAAGTGTACCCCTAAGATGGTCCCTAAAATGAAGAGGAAGTTAGTGTCACCACCTAGAACCAGATTGGACCTTTTCATCTCCGTGATAAGAGTGTGGGAAAAAAGAAAAACCTATGGGGCAGGGGGCTGCCTGGTTGAGAACTTTCACTCCTTTCACTCCCAGAAGTCAACTCTATCAACTACACAGAGGTGACAGCCCTCCTTGTGCAGTATAAAGTGTTGGGATGTGGGAGAGAAGCCAATGGTCAAGCAATTCTAGACATGTTTTGATGTGAAATATTGGGGTTCTGGAGTGAATGATGAAGAAAGGATTGTTGAGATACCCGTGGTACAAACACTGTGGTCCCAATGCAAGGGGAGAGGAACGTGAGCGGTGACTGGTTCTATGCTTTCAGGTGGGGGGGGGTGAGGGATAGCAGGAGGCTCTAAGGAATTTGGAAGCAAGTTTCCAGGACCCTCAGGGCCTCCCAGCTGGTGTTTTGATGAGGCCACTCACTGTTTAGTTAACACTTTAGTCAGGAGACCCTCCAGGTGTTTATCAGTGGGCCACAAGCTTGAAGGATGGTTCCCAAGCTACATTTGGGGAATAGAGTTCAAGGAAGTTTCCAAATCGATGTTCATATGTTAAAGAGGAATTACAAGGTCCTGGAGGTGTGGCTAGTGTCAAGCTAAGGCTGCTTTTTGCATCCAACAAAATATTAATCTTGAGGCAGTTGTGATTTCCCTGAGGAATGCCTTTCTCAGGTATTTATCAACAGACTGGAAGTTGAAGGAAATTTAATTTTATCCACACGACTTTTGACTTTGTTCTCCTCCTCAGAAACTACAAGCAAGGAGGGGCACCTGGGTGGCTCAGTGGGTTAAGCCGCTGCCTTAGGCTCAGGTCATGATCTCAGGGTCCTGGGATTGAGTCCTGCATCGAGCTTTCTGCTCAGCAGGGAGCCTGCTTCCCCCTCTCTCTCTGCCTGCATCTCTGCCTGCTTGTGATCTCTCTCTGTAAAATAAATAAATAAAATCTTAAAAAAAAAAAAAAAAAGAAAGAAAGAAAGAATGAAAGAAACTATAAGCAAGGGGGCCCAGACCGTTCAGTTGGTTAAGAGTCTGCCTTCAGCTCAGGTCATAATCCCAGACTCCTGGGATGGAGCCCTGAGTTGGGCTCCCCACTCAGTGGGGAATCTGCTTCTCCCTCTTTCCCTTTCCTCACTCATGTGCTCCCTCTGTCTCTTAGCTGAGAAAATATGTAAAGGAAAGAAAGAAAGAAGGAAGGAAACTAAGAAAGAAAAAACGACAAGTAAGAGAAAGGCAGAAGAAAGAAATTGACACCTGAAATGCAGTAGTTCCTGCTTATTCCTCAGTATGCTATGTTCCTTACAAGTGATAGGAGGGAAAATAGAAACATGACAGGAGAGGATCTGGCAGACAACACCAAGCCAATAAAAGAAGTTCACATCAGCTGAATGGAAACAAATGTTATAAATGCCTAATGCAAATCAAAGTGTGGAGGTCGAGAAAATTAAGGCCATTCCACCTCAAATTTAGCTGATGTGGGAAACAGGGGCAGAAGAAAATCATTAAAATTCCTTACTTATTGACAAGCCCTTGAAACAGACCAAGTAGCTCTCCCCTGGGGACTTAACTGCCCTCACCTTGAGATTTTGCTAAGGACAATCCTAGCCTGACCAACCTCCTACCCCAACAGGTCCCACCAGGATCCTGTAAGTCTACTTTAACAATTCCTTTATCTCTAAACCTCCAAGATAGGGTCAAGAATCATTCCAAAGTATATGGCCCACTGATATACATCTAAAGGGTCTCACAAGAATATTTTTATTATTGGTAATAAATAATCTTCTACCAACAATAGCTAGCCCCTCAAGGTCCTAGAGACCTTACTTCCAAAAATCCTTGGAGACTTACATCATCCATAATCATCTTTGTCCTCACCCACCGCCGAGTCCACCCCTACTCTGCCTTTAAAAACTCTTGACTGTAATCTGGTTCAGGGTTCAAGTCCCTACTCCGTTGTGCCGGGTATACTTGGGCCCAAGCTTAAGCCTGTCAAATAAACCCTTGTGTGATTGCATCTATGCTTGGCTCCTTGGCGGTCTCTCGGGTACAAAAACTAGGGCATAACAAAAGGACACATCATCACTGGCATTTCCAATGGACTGAAAACAGGATTTCAGAATATAAATCTAATTTTTGAAATACAGTAGATACACATAAACAATTCAATCACTATATGATCTGTAGAGGCTGCTTTTAGGCAAGGAGGCTTGAGCAAAAGAGTGGAGGAAGAGCCCCACTGTCCCCTTGGCTGAGTCCAGACAGGCCCAGCAAGGGACCCGCCACAAAATTCCCAAGACAACAAGGTACAGTGAGCAGAAAGGAGCAAGTTCCAGTTTCCCCAGAACTCCTCACCTTCCTTCCCCCAATAAGAAACCCCCACACACTGCACATTGCAGACAAGCTCTCCTGTGTCCTCCTGCCTGCTGATCTCTTACATATTCAGGAAACTTCCACCACCTTTGTCCTGCCTCAGGGAATTCCAGCAGCGCTGCTGGATGGGCTTCCAGCCAATTATGGACCCATGTCTGGGACCCGAAGTGACTGACAGAGACACTACACTGAGACGGCACAGCATCCCTGTGCTAGTAATAGCTAGTTTACACCTTTCTTTTCTTTGAATTTTTAAGATTCATTTTTATTTTCATCTTCTTTTAAGATTCTATTTATAGGGGCAACTGGGTGGCTCAGTCAGTGGGCATCAGCCTTCTGCTCAGGCCAAGACACAAGGTCTGGGACCACCTCCTACATGGCGGCGGGGGTGGGGTGGAGGAGTATGATGTGGGGGTGAGGTGGGTAGGGCTGTGTCTTTGCTCAGCCCGTAGCCTTCTCTCTCTGACCATAGCACACCGTACTTGTGCTCTCACTCTTCTTATAAATAAAGAAAATCCTTTTTTTTTAAGATTTTATTTATTTATTCGACAGAGAGACATCACAAGAAGGCAGAGAGGTAGGCAGAGAGAGAGGAGGAAGCAGGCTCCCCACCAAGGGGAGAGCCCGATATGGGGCTCGATCCCAGGACCCCAGGATCCTGACCTGAGCTGAAGGCAGAGGCTTTAACCCTCTGAGCCACCCAGGCACCCCAATAAAGAAAATTTTTTACAAAGATTGTATTTATTTCAACAAGAGCCAAGTGAGAGAGCACAAGTAGGCAGAACAGGAGAGGAAGAGGGAGAAGCAGGATCCCTGCCCACCTGGGAGCCCGATGTGAGGCTGGACCCTAGGACCCTGAGATCATGACCTAAGCTGGAGGCAGAGACTTAACCCACTGAGCCACCCAGGTGCCACAATAAATACAATTTTGAAAAAAAATATTGTATTTATTTCAGGGAGAGCGAGAGAGAGAGACCACAAACAGGCAGAAAAGCAGAGGAGAGGAAGCAGCAGGATTCCTGCGCACCTGGGAGCCAGATGCGGGGCTGGATCTCAGGTCCCCGGGATCACGACCTGAGGTGGAGGCAGAAAGCAGACTCTTAACTAATGGAACCACCCTCCGTCCCCAAGCTTGATTTATATTTTAGAGGAGATGGAGACCGGCAGGAGAGGGAGAAAGAGAATGTCAAGCGGACTCCCCTCTGGGCACAGAGCCAGAAGCAGGGATACTAGTTCAGGACATTGAGATCCTGACCTGAGCTCAACCAACAGTCCAAACTTAGTCAGCAAAGACCCCCAGGCACCCTCCTCTAGTGGATTTTAAGTAGAATATCTACTTCACGTGCTAAAGATAAAGACACACCCACCCCCTTTCTTAGAATGAGAAGTTTCCAAGTTTTTCAGGACTCATACCCACTGAGCTTGTATCTGCATTTCATACTCCCTAGCTGCACCTAGCTGATTGAGAATCTAGATGAACCTGAATCAGAAACAATTTCCCTCCCAGATATCCCAGGACCACACCTCATCCGCCACATGAATCTTGGACTCGACACCTTTCCCTCCAGATCCGCCACCAATGCAATATTGTCACTCCTCGCGGGAGTTTGTTTTTTATTTTTTTTATTTTTTTAAAAGATATTGTTTATTGATTTGACAGACAGAGTTACAAGCAGGCAGAGAGGCAGGCAGAGAGAGAGGAGGAAGCAGACTCCTTGCTGAGCAGAGAGCCTGATGTGGGGCTCAACCCCAAGACGCTGAGATCAGGACCTGAGCTGAAGGCAGAGGCTTTAACCCACGGAGCAATCCAGGCACCCCCTCGAGGGACTTAAAGTCAAAGTGACAACAGCTGATGCCCTATCGAAGCCAGGTTGGGGACAGAGGACAGAAGGACCTGGGACATAGAGAAGCATTCTCTATGCTAAGACCTAACCGTGATTCTGACCAGGTCTTAAAAAAAACAGGTGAACACCGAGAAACACCGAGATTTGAGGCATCCACACCTGCAGCTTCTAAACGCAACGGTCTGCAGAGAAACAGAGGACACGGCTCTGCGGGGACACCAGGCTCACCTGAGAACCGGCCACTTCTGCCTTCACCTCCACCTTTAGATTTTGTCCTCATGAGGAATCTGTGGGAAATCACAGCTGCATCAGGAGGAAATGCCCTGAAATCCAGCAACAGAGCTCCTTCTCCTCACCGCTCACCCACAGGCAGGACTCAGAGATGCAGAAAAGGTCCAACTTCCCAGTCCTTTGTATCTGGAGCAGTTCAGAAACTGTGAGTTCCTGTGATGACACCCATCCCTGCATTTTCCTCACCTGCTTTGTGGGGAGGGAGGGGTCCCTTCCCGCCACCACTCACAACTTCAGCAACAGCATCAGAACTGTGGGCTGCATGGACCCGACCTTCCCAGACTCACGGAGCAGAGACCCTGTCACTTCTCCTGGACCAAAGCAGCAAATTCACTCTCAGAAACCCACCAAAAGCCCTCAGGCTCCCCTCTGGCCACACTGAGAATCTCCTGGAGCCCTTAATTAACACAACAGTGTTGATTTTGCCCAAACCAACTGACAGAATCTGAGGGGGAGGCCCGCAGAGGAGCTCCTTCCTGAAACTCCACAGGTGACCCTGCTGAGAAGGAACTGGGATGGTGACCAGGCCAAGCAGGGGAACCAAGGCTGGGGCTGGGAGCAGAGTTCGAGCCCTGCCTTCCCACCATCAGAGTTTCGGAAGACTGCCTCCTTCTCCCTCTTTCTGCTACACAGAAGAAGACCCCTGACAGACCGAACTTTCCCATATAAATCAAATGTCTCTTGCAAAATAAAGACTTTCAGAACTTTTCCTTTATCTACCTTTGATTCAAAATAAGCGTTCAAAAATAATGCTCAGGCCAAGAGACATTTTCCCTTCAGTAAGAAGGGAGACATATATTCCCCTTCAGTCCGTAAGTGTTTCTGTTCTGCCACACCGTTCTGACCTGCCACACCATTTTCCACACTGCATATTCTTTTTACCCTCCCATCGGGGATATATGAGAATTCTAATTCTCAGCATTCTCAGGAAAATTGGTTGTTACCCTTTTGTGATTTTTTTTTTTTTTATTTTAGCCATTCCAGAAAACACTGAGTGGTTTCTCAGTGTAAAGTATGAAATCCTCTTACAATAGCTGTCTTGGTGACTGAAATAAAAACCACTTGGAAGGCATCAAGTTGAACAACGAAAAAAAGTAATTAATGCTTCAGTGAGACTCCCATTTCCAACAAGTAACCTTTCTCTTCTCCACAAACCTCCTAAACTCACTTCTCCTCAACTCACTTCTCAGCCCTTTCTTTCAGGAACCTGGTTCCACCCTGAGAACATGATGAACAGGCAGCACAGACACAACTCCTCTGGAAATCGGCCATTATCCAGCATTTTCCAACAAACCCTTGGTTCCTTCTCCCAGTGGGCTGCAGGTTGCACGGCCCCGACCTTCTGAAGCCTCCTGGGCTGGCAAAGCAATGAAGCTACCTCTGCCCTTGATCCCCGGCTCTGTCTGAATGTTCTATTCTGGGGCTGAGGTGTGGAGGTTCAGTTCACACAACAGAATGAATGTGAGGAGAGGAAAATTTGTTTATCCTGCGCTGTTCTCAATGACCAAAGGCAGAGGCTGTAACCCACTGAGCCACACAGGCACCCCTAGGCAATCTTTCTGATACCAACAGCTGTGGTGCCTGGGAGGCTCAGAGGGTTGGGCTTCTGCTTTTGGTTCATGATCTCAGGGTCCTGGGATCAAGCCCCATGTCAGGCTCTCTGCTCAACAGGGAGCTTGCCTTCCCTTCTCATTCAGCCTACTAGTGATCTCTCTCTTTGTCAAATATATAGACAAAATCTCTAAGAAATATATATATATACATATATATGATTTTATTTATTTATTTGACAGAGATCACAAGAAGGCAGAGAGGCAGGAAGAGAGAGAGGGGAAAGCAAGCTCCCTGCTGAGCAGAGCCTAAAGTGTGCTTGATCCCAGGACCCTGGGATCATGACCTGAGCCGAAGGCAGAGGCTTTAACCCACTGAGCCACCCAGGCACCCCATCTAAGAAATATATTTCACTTGAGAGAATGAGAGAGACACTTGTGGTGCTGGGTGGTGATGGGCAGAGGAGAGAGAGAAATCAACTCACCACTGGGCAGGGAGCCCAATGCAGGGCTCATGACCTGAGCCTAAGGCAGACACTTAATGACTGAGCCACCCAGACATCCGTAGTACTACATTCATCATGGCACTGAAGAAAGGGAGGAAGGTCTGGCACAGCAGTGAAGCAGATTCCCTGAAGCATCTCCCAACCACACTGGATCTGACCTTGAAGGGGGTTACCTACCTGGGAAATGAGGGAGCAACCACAGCACATGCCCAGATGATCCAGCCTATTCCACTGTCCAGAAGGCTTCTTCATCTCAAACATCTATTCTACCACGTGACATCTTAAAGCTGCCCGCATGACTGCATCATCAAACACCCTCCTCCATCCCTTGTCATAGATCTAGGCAGGGAAGTACAGTCATCACTGACATCCAACAGCATTATTCCTCAAGAAGACACAGCAGGCCAATCATATCATCAGGAAAAAGCAGGCCTTCCCTACTCCTGAGAAACCCACATTAGCCATCTCTTCTCCCCATGACATGTATTCATCAGAAGATATTAGCAAGAGCTGCCTGTGCCTTTGCAGTGACTAAAGGGAGCCAACTCCAAGTCCCTCCCCACACGGGAAAGAGTTCCTCACAATTAGTTTTAATAGGTCTTGTCTTTCTCTTGAAGGATGGTACCTTCCTCATATTTTAATTAGATTCAATAAACACATCCCCATGCTATATGTCTTAATACCCATTGGCTTTCCATCTGTCTAATCTCAATTAAGCATCTTCTGAAGACACTCTCTCCACAACACAGGCAAAAAAGAGAATGGCTGTGGTTCTTATGTAGTGAAGAAAAAAAAAATGAGGGTGAATACAACTGGAGATCTGGAGATAAGTAGGTCATAAAACAAGTACAAGTTAACTTTTCTACATCTAGGAAGTCACTTGGGAAGCTCAGCACAGTTGTCCTACCCTACATGCTAAGTCCTCATCTTAAATATTTTTTTGGTCTCTTCCCTAGGCTACTACATCACTCTAGTTGGGAAAGATTTCTCTTTCTTATGGGGTATCTATGACACACATAGGATGGTCATATGTGCATGTGTACCTCACAGACACATGAAAACCACACTCAATGCAGGACGTGGGGCACACACTTTCATTTGGGGCCATGGGACAATACTATAGAGTCCCAAGTCTATGTCCAGAGTATGCCATTCTGACTAAAACAGATTTAGGGAAGCTCTGGTGGAGGGGGAGTCTTCTCTATGGGACATGGGAAGGAAGGCATTGGAAGAAAGGAGTGATGGCGGCTCACTAGGAGAGAGTACAGATATTGTATAAGACGTTCCACTAACTTGTCATAGCGTGCTGACTGGGGAATGCACTAGTGGAAGAGCTCCTGTCAGTACAAGGCCCCGACAACACTACTGGCTAGACAAAACCAATGCCAAATAGCAGTATCATGGAGTACATGAGCTAAAACTCCAACAATACCTCTATGTCACAAAGCTTGGTAATACACATACAGTAATATCATCCTATTCACAAAGAGGAGAAAATCATAGCATAGACTGGGGAAATATAATCACATACCCCTTAAACCTTCAGAGCACTGGGAAAATGGTGTCCTAGGTATATTGTTTTACTCCAGTACCAAACAGGTGATGGATTCCATCAGCTCCTACAACCCGCAATGAAATAGATGAACACTACACGTAGAATAACACATCATTCATGACATACCCATATCCGAATGTTAAAAAACAGTGTTTTATTGGGGGGCCTCAGTGGCTTAGTGGGCTAAAGCCTCTGCCTTTGGCTCATGATCCCAGGGTCTTGGGATCCAGCCCCCCATTGAGCTCTCTGTTCCACCGGGAGCCTGCTTCCTCCTCTTTCACTCTGCCTAGCTCTCTGCCTACTTGTGATCACTTTCTGTCAACAAAATAAATAAAATATTTTAAAGAAAAAACACCAGTTTTATTAATGAAAATACATTAACATCATACATACACTGAGTAATGCATATCAAATCCACTTTATTGTCTCCATTTGAAATACAGAACACACATGTGCAAAAGTGTTCAAGTGCTGTCATTAGGATGTGGGAGTACCTATTTCCAAAATTTTCAGGATTGAGGTACATTGCTCAGAAATGTGTATGTTCAATTGTATGGCATTGTAGGGAAGAGTTAGCTACCCTCCTGCGGTCATCTGTCAGCATTTTCTCATTTAACCACATCAAGTCATACTCTCTAACAACTGCACTTAGGAAGATACATTCAGAGTTCACTGCATGGCTACCTCTTTTTTCTTAAAGAGCAATAAGGAAAACCTTTTACATCTACTATTGAAGAAGTTCCTTAGTTTCAATACATGCAGAAGTGTGTGCTCCGAACACCTATCCCATGGAATCTTACATCAGTGTTATAACCGTAAGCACCATCTCCACTGAGTTGTACTTCATATGTTGTATATCATACAGTCCTCTTCCATGGAAAATTAGATACAAATGAGTCCCACTTAATGGAGCAGGACATCTAATATCTTTGATGTAGCAACAATCAGCCCTGTGTTCTTACACACCCACGAGGAACAGAGGAATTTTCTGGAGTGAATTCAGAGGAAACACATTAATATTGTTAGTCACAAATCTCAAATAAGGTTAATGTAAACATTTAAAAAGACTGAAATCCTTATATATATGAAAAAGTCCATCCCCTAAATCTGTTCAACAGACTACCATATACATTTTCTAAGTGTTCAAGTCTGATTTCTCCTTATAATCACTATTTTCATGCAGGGTAATGTCTGAGTAGGGTGAATAATGTATTCCATTGGCTTGATTTCTGTAACATTCATGGCATCTGATGTTCAATTCAATAGTTTTCTAAGCATTGCTAACTTTCAATTGACTTTCCTTAATGCACTCTCTGGTGTGTGCTCCAATGTATACTAAAATGAAGGCCTCTCCACATTCACGATGTTCCAAGGGTTTGAATCTAGTGAGCATTTTGACATACTGAGTAAGCACTGAATTCCAGTTACAGGCTTGGCCACATTCTTTACATTTCACACTTCCACTCCTATATGAAAACAATGTTATTAATTTAAGAAAGTTGGGAGTCCCACTGAGAGGTCAGACACATTCTTAGTATTTGTATACTCTCCTATTTAAAATTTCTCAAATGGAGTGAGGAGGGAGCAGTCCTTGGGCTCTCTCTCACATTCAATACATCCGTAATTTTCTCTGCAGTATGAATTCTGTGATGTGCAGGAAGCGTTGTGTGCCTGCTAGTAGTTTGGCCATCTGTTTCATCTGTTGTCTTTCCAGTACGAATTCTCAGTTTAGAAGGCGTGCGTGCTGGACAAAGGCCTTGCCACACTGGTTGCATTTGTGAGGTTACTGTCTAATATGAATTCTCTCATAGGCATGAATCGGTGAGCACTCTTAACCAATTTTTCTCACACTCTTTTTTTTCTTTCCTTCTTAAAGATTTTATTTATGTATTTGACAGAGAGATGGAGAGAGAGCACAAGTAGAAAGGAGGCTCAGGCAGGGGGAGAGGCAGAAGCAGGCTGCCTGCTGAGCAGGGAGCTCAGTGCAGAGCTCAATCCTGGGACCCTGGGATCATGACCTGAGCCACAAAACCACCTGAGCCGCCCAGGTGCCCCATTAAAACATCCTGTACACTGGTAAACCATCTATCCCATATGGATATTATGATGTTTAGTGAGGACCGAGTGCCTGTAAAGGCCTAACATCTTTTTTTAAGGATTTTATTTATTTATTTATTTGACAGAGAGGGGGAGAGAGAGAGAGAGAGAGAGAGAGAGATAGATCACAAGTAGGAGGAGAGGCAGGCAGAGAGAGAGGAGGAAGCAGGCTCCCTGCTGAGCAGAGAGCCTGATGTGGGGTTTGATCCCAGGACCCTGAGTTCATGACCCGAGCTGAAGGCAGAGGCTTAACCAACTGAGCCACCCACGTGCCCCGACTAACAACATTCTTGACGTTGGTAAGGTTTCTTTGCAGTATGAATTCTGTGATGCCGAGTAAGGTTTGAGCTGTGTATAAAGGCCTTGCTACATTCTTGACATGGGTAAGGTTTCTCTCCAGTATGAATTCTGTAATGTTTAGCGAAGACTGAGTGGTGGTTAAAGGCTTTGCCACATTCCTGACATTGGTAAGGTTTCTCTCCAGTAGGAATTCTGTGATGTTGAGTAAGGGATGACCTGTCACAAAAGGCCTTGCCACATTCTTGACATTGGTAAGGTTTCTCTCCAGTATGAATTTTGTAATGTTTAGCAAGGACTGAGCTATGGTTAAAGGCCTTGCCACATTCCTGACATTGGTAAGGTTTCTCTCCAGTATGAGTTCTGTGATGTTGAGTAAGGGCTGACCTGTCACAAAAGGCCTTGCCACATTCTTGACATTGGTAAGGTTTCTCTCCACTATGAGTTTTGTGGTGCCGAGAATGATTTGACTTCCAGGTAAAGGCCTTGCCACATTCTTGACATCGGTAAGGTTTCTCTCCAGTATGAGTTCTGTGATGTTGAGTAAGGGTTGACCTGTCACAAAAGGCTTTTCCACATTCTTGACATTGGTAAGGTTTCTCTCCACTGTGAATTCTGCAATGCTGAATAAGGGCTGGGTGCTTGTTAAAGCTCTTGCCACATTCATGACATTGGTAAGGTTTCTCTCTATTATGAATTCTGTGATGTCTATTAAGACCTGAGTGATTGTTAAAAGTCTTGCCACATTCTTGACATTTGTAGGGTTTCTCTCCAGAATACATCTGTGAATGTTCATTTTTTTTTAAAGATTTTATGTATTTATTTGACAAAGAGAAATCACAAGTAGATGGAGAGGCAGGCAGAGAGAGAGAGGGAAGCAGGCTCCCCGCTGAGCAGAGAGCCCGATGCGGGACTCGATCCCAGGACCCCGAGGTCATGACCTGAGCCAAAGGCAGCAGCTTAACCCACTGAGCCACCCAGGCGCCCCGCGAATGTTCATTTTTTGATAAACAGTCATTAAAAGTTTGACCACCTTCTTCACATTTGTATATTTTTTGTCCAGTATGCATTAGCTGATGTTGAGATTGTGTTGAGTGGCAGTCAAAGCATTTACCACATTCCTTAAAAATGTAAGTTTCCTTTCCCCAAGGGATTATCTCATTGATGTTTAGGCTTGATGACTGACTAAACATGGTCCCCGGTTTATTAGAACTGAATGCATTTTTTCCCTCATGAATTCTCTGATGATCACCAATGCTAGAGGACTGGTTACAAGCTTTCCCACATTCATTGTATTTATGAGGACTGTCTCCCAAGTGGTGACCATTATGGACACTGAGGTTACAGCTTGGATGAAAGCCTTCCCCACATTTATCACATTCATAATGGTTTCCTGTAAACCAAGCCTTGACACATCGGTGAACACTGGAGCCCTGGTTCAATGTTCTCTGAGATGCAGTGCATTGAATAATTATGTCTCCAGTGAAAAGCCTCTGGTCATTCTGGAAGGTTGACTCCTCAGTGAAGCACCTCTCATATGGATCCCACTGAGCACTTTGTTCTTCATTTCTAAATCTCTGATTTAAGGTCAGGCCAGTCCTATTTTCCAAATGGCTCAAATCATTATCTTCAGCATGGACTAGGTTACCTTCCAGATCTGCCAAATGGTCTATCCACGAATAACTATGTTTGAATATCTGACTGGAGCTTTTGCTGACAGAAACACACTGCTCTGCAGAAACAGTTGACTTAAAAAGGGAGGTTTTCCACAGCAGTTTATATACTTTACCATTTGGGGCAGTGACATTCTCATTAAGGGCAATTGCCTTGGTTTGGGTGTATCACCCAGGATTTCTCTGATGCCCTTCACTCTCCCCATCACTGTCCCAGTCTCTGTGTAAGTATAAAATCTCAACAGCACTATGTTTGTATCTGGGCATTGATCCATTCTGGATAAAACCTTCTATGCTCTGCTTTAACAGGAAACTCTGGGTGTCATGTGAAGATACAGCTGAAAGATACCAAATAAAAGTAAAACCATTGCATTTACTACAATCAGAAGAATATATTGAAGACTACTAATGCAGAAACATCAAGTGAAACAGACAATATCTGTTTCAAACAGACAATGTCTGTTTCAAACATGGCTGACAAGGAGTCATCAGGACCTCATTTCTCCATAGATACATAACATGGCACACAACGTATTGACCATATATCTTAATAGATAATTCTGTGATATGGTCATGGTGTAGCAGAAATCACTTTAATGTATCTCTAACAATTAGGAAAAGGATAATATGAACTCAAAATTAGCAGAAGAACGGAGGATATGAAAACAGATAACTGAACTGAATCAAATGGAGTAAAAATAGGAATATATCAAGCACAGGAAGAGTTGTTTGGCAGAAAAGATCAACACTGGCAGCTGATTAACTAAATGAAGAATAACAGAAAAATAGACTGACTACAATGATAAGTGAAGAAGTGAAAGCAGACACACTATAACTGACTGTAGGAATAAAAGTAATTATAAGAGGCAACAGTGGATAATCAGTGCCCACAAATTCATACTAAAAGACAAGTACAAATTTCAGAAAAGGTATAACAAATTTAGACTGGATCACTCAGGAAAATAGAAAACATCTCAACGGATCTACAACTGGGAAGCCAAATGAAAGAGGAATAGATGAAAATAATCCAAGAAACAAAAATTGTGTCCCAGATGAGTTCACTGGATATTCAAACAGACACTGAAGGGAAAGGACTGCAAATCTCCTCAAACATTTCCAAGGCATGAATATCAGAGAAACTAGCAGAACACTCTCTCTGGGGCACCAGCATTCCCAGCTCATGCAAGCCAAAGACACTACAAATAATGAAGTTTGCAAAACTCTACCTGTGAGCAAATTTACTCAAAGTGCCCAATAAAAGAGAGTAAACTGAATCAAACACACATTTTTCCCTTTTTACAAGATGATCAAGTGGGAAATGGACCTGGAATTAAGGGCTCTCTGACATACATAAAACCATAAATTCGAGACTCCACATTAACAGAACGAAGGGCAAAAATGACATGATCACATTAAGGGAGACAGAATGCAAATATGGGCATACTGGACAACGTGTCATGTTAAAAGCACTCAAAGTAGAGACAGAAGGAAACCCCAACCTAATGAATGCCCAAGATGTATGAAAAGATGAAACCTACTCAGTAGGGACTGTCTGCAACATTCTCCTCTATCATCAGCAGGTAATGAAGTGACCCCACCACTGCCTTTGAGTAGAGTACTAAACACTCTAGTCAGAACAATTATGCAACCAAAAATAGAGTAAAGGAATCTGAACTGAAAAAGAAACAGTAAAACTCCTTGTTCACACCTGACATCATTACAGAAATGCCTTAAAGTCACCATTTTAATTTTTTTACTGTTTTCGGTCATTGTTTGTATTGTTTATTTCTGCCAGTATTTCCCTACTAGACTTCCCATTTCCCAAGTTGTTCATGTTATACAATACAAAGCTAAGAAAAATCTTGGAATAAACAACTTAATTTTCACCAAGGAACTAAAAAAGGAAGACACTAGGATGAAATTTAGTAGAGGAATGAAATAAAGAAAAGTCTTAAGTAAATAAAGTAAAAGGTTAACATTAATGGAACACAGAAAGTAATGCCCCTTTCAATCAATAAAACAAAACTGGCAATGCCTTAACTCCATAAACCATTACATAATAATAATTAGGGAAATTTGTTTTTTTTTTTAAGATTTAATTTATTTACTTGACAGACAGAGATCACAAGTAGGCAGAGAGGTAGGCAGAGAGAAAGGGAGAAGCAGGCTCCCCAATGAGCACAGAGCCCGATGCTGGGCTCGAACCCAGGACCCTAGCATCGTGACCTGAGCTAAAGGCAGAGTCTTTAACCCACTGAGTTACCCAGTGCCCCCAAATAAGGAAATTTATGAAAAAACAAACAAACAAAAACAAAACAAAGCAGGGAATTCCTAAAATTGGACAAGTTATTAAGACTGATTTCCTAACCATGGACCAAAGTTTCAGACTGAATCACGATAGTTTCAAAGGTTCCTTAAAAGGGGGCAGAGCATCCAGGTGAGTATGGAGTCCTTCTCTTCCCTTCACTCTTCATTCAAGCCAACCCCACATGGATTCAGGCTACAGGATCACCTCTTAGAACATAGGTTTAGTTCTGAAAACTGACTTTGCCTAAAATGAAAACTGACTTTGCCAGTTATACAACATGGTTGCACTTTCTGGTCTTCCCCGAAGAATCCACTTCAAAAGAAATGCCTTCCTTACAGCCCTCAGTGTTGAAAGAAGAGAGACCAAGTTAAAGGAAATGGAATTAAGAAGCTCTCACAGAAATGACTGTTCTTCCATGGACAGCCTGGGCTGCTCCTCCTGGGCTGCCTGTGAGCACCAGAGGATCTTCTTGGTCTTCCAATTCCCTTCTTTGCTCTGCTGGGCACGTGCTTCTCTTTCCCTGTCCCTTCCCTTCTACATTAAGGAAGTTTATCTCCACTGTGATACAGATCAGTTTACTTTCCTACGACTTTATCCTACTATGAGAACTTAGGATTAGCTTCTTTCGAAGAGTAGGGTTAGTTTTCTTTACCTGCAACTTCGTAAGATACTAATCTACATATGTATATACTTCTTGGTATCCACTTTGATTTCATTTCTATTAATATATAATCTACAATGTCCCATGACATTAGGTGTACAACATGTGGACTCAAAAACTCTATAGGTACTACTATACTCACCAATAGTAGCTAATATCTGGCACCATAAAATGCTATGGGGAAACCACTGGAGGAGTTCCCTGTATTCTTTTCGCCCCATGGAAGCCTGTACTTCCCATTCCCACTTCCTCAGGTTGCCCATCATCCTTCTCCATTCCACACTGGTATCATTCAGGCTATACATTGTATTTGTGTCTCTTTCAGCTTTTTTCTTTGTATCTTGCCATTTGTGGTATGTAGTTTGACCCAGAAGGTGTTATGCGATGTGAACTAAGTGACATACAAATACTATACGTATTCACTTATGTGTACAATCAAAACAACAACTTAAATGAACAAACAAGAAACAGACCTATGAATGTCTATTTTGTTTTGAATGAAGTCCACCAATAATATCAATAAATGTAAAAATTCCAAGATGACACACATCCTATACTATAACCTGTTGGTCTATAACAGTGTTCCAATACTGGCAGAAGACAAGAGGTGCCCAGGTCAAAGTCCAAGTGTCTTATAGCTCATGACACAGCAAACATCATAAACCTCTTTATCACACTAATTCCACTGGTCAGCCACCCACCCCCAAATCATACAGGGACACACTGCACATGGGGTGGGTTTGTGTTGGAGACTCTGAGCATAGGAAACCCCAGTATCTTCAAGGAACATCTAGCATATATGCCCGATCCTTGGCCATGAAAACAGACCATCTGTTTTCCTGTACATCTGTCCTTGACCCAAGATCAAGATGCTATCACTATACTACCAAGCCTTCTTATACACAAATATGAGTGGAATGACCATTATAACTAAAACATCAATCAAGGAAATGCTCACACAGATCACAAGGTCACCACAAGACTTCAAGGAAGAGTGACAATACTGTATAAGGCACATGTGTGATTTGGCTCAGATATCCACCACAGTACAGGAACATTTTCCATCATGATCTCTTGCTGCTCACCTGGCACTGCTGTACAGTCACATGCAAGGTAGATACCAAAGTCAATGTACCTGGAAGGTTTGACTTTAAGATCTGCCAACCATCGGCCATAGGGCCAAATGCAAAGGTCTGGAAGATACCCAAGATGCACACTGTAGCACCAAAGACACATTCCTGGATACTCTGTGAACCTAACAAAGTAGCATTCATCCAATGTCATGGTAGAAATCTTTTACCCAAAAGCTGTCAGTGTGGGTGGGACTCCATTACAGACAATGTCCACTGATTGCCTATTCTCCTGTGTAGATGAACCTACCTGGCTAAGGAGACCTGCCAGCATCTGTGACTGACTTGGGTGTCCAGCCAATGCTTTGAACTAGAACATTCTCTGTTCTCTGTCTGGGTAGCTATGCATGTTCTAAGTCATTTCCCATGGCTGATGCTAGCCTCCATTCCTGTGCTATTAGAAGCCTGAACAGAGACCCTAGACAACCGCAGAGCCTCTCTTACAGGCTTCTAGGGAGAAAACCAAGCCATCAGCACTGACCAAGCACTGAGCTGAGATCACCCCAGATACACCTTAGTTCACGTTCCTGAATGAAAGCAATCCAAATTTAAGTGAATGGGAACAAGGGTTCTGGGGTGGCTCAGTTGGTTAAGTAGCCACTCTTCATTACAGCTCAGTTCATGAAGTCAGGGTCCTGGGTTAGATCACGTCATCAGCTCTCCATTCAGCAGCGAGTCTGCTTCAGGGTTCTCTCTCTCTGTGTCTTCACTCTACTCACTAGTGTGATCTAAAGTAAATGATTTAAACAAACAAACAAACAAACAAACAAACTGGGGCTCCTGGGTGCTTAGTGGGTTAAACTTCCAACTTTTCATTTCAGATCAGGTCATGACCTCAGTCTCAGGGTCCTGAGATGGAGCGCTGTGTTAGGCCTCAAGCTCACTAGGGAGTCACTTTGAGATTCTCTCTCCCTCACCTTCTGCCCCTCCCCTGTCTCTCACCTGAGCTTTCTGTAATATAAATGAAGGTATGCTTTCTTTATTTTAAACTAATCTGGAACTTATATATATACTTTTTTAAGTTAAGAAATGCATGAAAAACATTAATATATGTTATGGATTATATAGTACTGAATATAGTACTCTAATGATAAATCTGTATTTGACTTTTTTTATTGGAAGATCATAAACAATTGCAGACTTAAGCAGCTCTTCATCAGCACACCAATGCAGGCAGCAGAAAATCGGCATGCACTAACTTTAAGAACACTCTCAATTTTAGGGCTTCCTTGAAACAGCTACTTAGTTTCAGGGCAAAGTGTCATTGCCTTTGTGCCACACACTGTGAAAAAATTCAAAGAAGAGACATTCAAAAACATCTTCCACATCCACCTCTGCTACAGTTAATGTGTTTCAGCATAGACTGGCCCCTGTGACAGTTCTGGTCAATGGCGTAGAGAGAGTGCTGCCTTGGGGAGGAAGGCTTTCCCTGAATGAGAACAGAAACAGTTCAAATCAAATCCACTATGTCCCATGAGATTTACACTGTCTCCTTTGCTGCAAGAAACATGGATTGCTCTCGGGTGCTGGGCAGTTATCCTGGGGCCAGGATAATTCAAGTATAAGCACATGGCTGGGGGCAGACAATCCCAGAAAGACGGCATGTAAAAATTAGATTATACTTGAGGTTTTCTGGGCTATTTCAGAAGACCTGAGCATCTACCAACTCACTGGATATGTAAATATCCAAATATCCACCTTCTTTTCTGCATGTACACAACAGGCTTTCATGGTATTGCTGACCACAGAAGAACACCTACTGAAAAATGTATTATCCTTCAACTGATCCCATGTTCGATATGAGTGTACCATGCTACCCAACTTGAATGGTACCTGTCTCTACAACTCAAACAAATCCTCTTTTCAGTCAGGTCAAGAGGGGTGTAGGGATAGCGTGGGCTCTGAAACAACATAGGGAAAGCTATCCCAAATGTTGGGAAGGCTGTTTGAAGCAGAAATTGTCACTGCTGGTAATTGGGGACTTCTCAATGATTCAGTGCCTTGCACATGGATCAGAGCACAGGATAGATTCACCCCAGGGCTGAGTAGAAGTGAGGGAGGGCACTGCCAACCACAGGTCATCATACTTGCAAGGTCACCCATCCATCCTGGATGAGACCTATATTGCGTTATATTCCTGGGATACCATTGTTGCTCCATCACCCCTTACAGAACACTGTGTTCTGTTTAAGTTAGAACAACTAGTCAGCACCAAGCCCTGTTCCATATTTGTTTCCTTCAAATAAATGTTAAAAAAAAAAAAATCATGAAGTTTCCACGTTTTTCCCTAATAAGTGCTGACACTGAAGTGACCAACATGGATGACATCACTTCCTAGAAGGGAAAAGAATAACAACTAAGGAATTCTTACTTCTCCAATCGCAAAGGAAGGAGTGATGTCTCAATTTAACTAAAGGAATTTATAATGCCCCCTGGAGAATTGCACTCACATTTTTTTTTTAAAGATTTTATTTATTTATTTGACAGACAGAGACCACAAGTAGGCAGAGAGACAGGCAGAGAGAGCGAGAGAAAGAAGCAGGCTCCCTGCAGAGGAGAGAGTCCGATGGGGGGCTCGATCCCAGGACCCTGGGATCATGGACTGAGCTAAAGGCAGAGGCTTTAACCCACTGAGCCACCCAGGCGCCCCTACTCTCACATTTAAATTAAATTTTGAATACCATGTCATTCCATGTAAACTCTTGTTAAAATCTCTATCAAGGTAGATAAGCAGCAGGTCAACACAGGAATAAGGAAAACAGAGTAGATCCTATAGGAGTAAAACCCAGTTATGTAAGAGACGATTCGCATGAAGAGAGTTTCAAACTAAGATACACCAGATGTAGGAAGCACAAATTCAATACAATACAGAGAAAACTATTTCTATTATAAATCTAGAATCTCTTTACTTACTAGGAAATCATCGGTTTTCAAACTTGGAAATGACCTGGTTTGAACCAAGGTTCCTTTTCCTTCTGAAGATATAGGTACACACACGTATGTATGTACACATGCTTCTTCCAACTTAGTTCTGGGACTTCAAAATCTATCTTTAGTTTAATATGACACATCGCATTCTGTGCAGATCAAAACCCTAAAACTCTCCTTGTGTTCTCTATGCTCACAAAACAACAGGAGAAACATACAGTGTAAAATTTGATCAATAGTCCTTGAGAATTGTGTAGCTGTGGCTTCTCATTATATTTGTAGTGACTTTGTTCAATTAGCAATCAGTAGGTAGAACCCCTGGGTGTTAGATGGTGAGCCATGGCTCAGGACAAGAAAAAGAAACTAACATTTACAAAAACCATTCATGACAGTCCTTATCAAAATCGTAGCAATAAAGAAAATCTTCTAATTCTGAACCAGAGAAATACACTCAAAACCATTCTGTGAGGTTAGCAGTACCCTGATATCAAAGCAGTGTAAACAAAAGATAAAAGGCTAGTTTATCTGATGAAACTTCTGCTGTTCTGTCCTACTCTGCCTTTCTCAGGTATTTATCAACAGACTGGAAGTTGAAGGACAATTCATTTTATCCACACCTCTTCTGATTTTGTTCTCTTCAGAAACTACAAGCAAGGGGGACACAGATAGTTCAGCTGGTTAAGGGTCTGCCTTCAGCTCAGGTCATGATCTCAAACTGTTGGGATAGAGCCCTGAGTTGGACTCCCCACTCAGTGGGAATCTGCTTCTCCCTCTTTCCCTTTCATCACTCTCAAGCACTCTCTCTCAGCTGAGAAAACATTTAAAAGAAAGGAAGGAAGAAAAAAGAATGAACCTACAACAAGAAAAATACAATAGAAATAGTTTGCCCTGAAATGCAACAGTTCCTGCATATTCCTCAGTATCCCATGTTCCTTACAAATGACAGGAGGGAAAATGGGAATATTTTAGGGGAGGATCTGGCAGACAGCACCAAAGCAATAAAAGAAGTTCACATCAGCTCAATGGAAACAAATGTTATCAGCGTCTAATGCACATCAAAGGACACATCATCACTGGTGTTTCCAATGGACTGAAAACAGGATTTCAGAATATAAATCTGATTTTGGAAATACAGTAGATATACCTAAACGATTGAATCACTATACGATCTGTAGAGGCTGCTTTTAGGCAAGCAGGCTTGAGCAAAGGAGTGGAGGAAGGGCCCCAGTGTCCCCTTGGCTGAGTCCAGACAGGCCCAGCAGGGGACCCACCTCAAAACTACCAAGACCCTAAGGAACCAATGGGCTTCTGACAACCAGGTACAGTGAGCAGAAAGGAGCAAGTCCCACAGGTTCCCTGGAACTCTTCAACTTCCTTCTCCCAAAAAGCAACCCCCACACACTGCCCCTTGCAGACAAGCTCTCCTGTGCCCCACTGCCTGCTGATCTTTTAGGTCTTCAGGAAACTTCCACCACAGGGGAATTCCGGCAGTGCTTCTAGATGGACTTCCAGCTAATCATGGACACTTGTCTGGGGCCCCAAGTGACTGAGACACACACTACACTGAGACAACACAGCATCCCTGTGCTAGAAACAGCTAGTTTACTCCTTTCTTTTCTTTGAATTTTTAAGATTTATTTTTATTTTCATCTTCTTTAAAGATTATATTTATAGGGGCACCTGGGTGGCTCAGTGGATTAAAGCCTCTACCTTCTGCTCAAGTCATGATCCCAGAGTCCTGGAATCCAGTCCTGCAAGGGGTTCTCTGCTCAGCAAGGAGCCTTCTTCCTCCACTCTCTCTGCTTGCTTCTCTGCCTACTTGCAATCTCCATCTATCAAATAAATAAATAAAATATTTATTAAAAAAAAAAAGATTATATTTATAGGGGCACCTGGGTGGCTCAGTCAGTGGGCATCAGCCTTCTGCTCAGGCCAAGACACAAGGTCCTGGGAATCCCTCCTACATTGGGATGGTGGGGGAATGTCTTTGCTCAGTGGGGAGCCTTCTGCCTCTGCCCGTAACACACCCTACTTGTGCTCTTTTTCTTACAAATAAAGTTTTTTTTTTTTTTTTTACAAAGACTGTATTTATTTCAAAGAAAACAAGTGAGATAGCACAAACAGGCAGAACTGGAGAAGGAGAGGAAGAAGCAGGATCCCTGCCCACCTGGGAGCCCGATGTGGGGCTGGACCCCAGGACCCTGAGATCATGACCGAAGGTGGAGGCAGAGGCTTAATCCACTGAGCCACCCAAGTGCCACAATAAGTAAAATTTTGAAAAAAATATTGTATTTATTTCAGAGAGTGAGAGAGAGACCACAAACAGGCAGAAAATCAGAGGGGGTGAAGAAGCAGGATCCCTGCCCACCTAGGAGCCTGATTTGGGGCTGGATCTCAGGTCCCCAAGATCACGACCTGAGCTGAAGTCAGAAAGCAGACTCTTAACCAACTTAACCACCCTCAATCCCCAAGATTGATTTATATTTTAGAGGAGATGGGGAAAGGCAGGAGAAGCAGAGAATCTTTAATCGGACTCCCCTCTGGGCACAAAGCCAGAAACGGGGATACCAGTTCAGGACCCTGGGATCCTGACCTGAGCTGCAACCTCAGTTGACTGAGCCCCCAGGCACCCTCTTCTAGTGGACTTTAAGTAGAATATCTCTCTCAGGGGCATCTGGGTGGCTCAGTGGGTTAAAGCCTCTGTCTTCAGCTGGGGTCATGATCCCAGGGTCTAAGATTGAGCCCCGCATTGGGCTCTCTGCACAGCGGGAAGCCTGCTTCCTGCTCTCTCTCTGCCAGTCTCTTTACCTACTTGTGATCTCTGTATGTCAAATAAATAAACAAAATCTTTTAAAAAATTAAATTAAAAAAATAAAAAAGAATATCTCTTTCACGTTCTAAAGATGAAGACACTCACACCCCCTTTCTTAAAGCGAGAAGTTTCCAAGTTTTTCTGGACTCCTACTCATCGAGTTTATGTCTGCATTTCCTTACTCCCCAGCTGCACACAGCTGATCGAGAATACAGAGGAACCCGAATGAGAAATGATTTCCCTCCCTGACATCCCAGGACCAGACCTCATCAGCCACAGGAATCTCGGACTCAACACCTTCCCCTCCAAATCTGCCACCAACGGAATATTGTCACTCCTCGAGGGGCTTTAAGTCAAAGTGACAATGGCTGATGCACTATCCAAGCCCAGGTTGGGGACACAGGACAGTAGGCTCCGGGACATAGAGAAGCATTCAAAAAACCTAACCATGAGTATCACTTCTGACCACATCTTATAAATAGGTGAACGCAGAATTGAGAAGCACCCATATTTGAGGCATCCACATCTGAAGCTTCTAAACGCGACGGTCTGCAGAGAAACAGAGGACACGGCTCCACGGGGATACCAGGCACACCTGAGAACCGGCCATTTCTGCCTTCGCCTCCACCTCTAGATTTCGTCCTCACGAGGGATCTGTGGGAAATCACAGCTGCATCAGGAGAAAATGCCCTGAAATCCAGCAACAGGCCTCCTTATCCTCACACCGCTCGGCCGCAGGCAGGACTCAAGAGATGCAGAAAAGGCCCAACTTCCCAGCCCTTTGTGTCCAGAGCAGCTCAGAGACTGTGAGCTCCCATGAAGACACCCATCCCTGCATTTTCCTCACCTGCTTTGTGGGGAGGGAGCGGTCCCCTCCCACCGCCACTCACAATGTCAGAATCAGCATTGGAACAGCGGGCTGCATGGACCCAACTCACGGAGCAGAGACCCTGTCACCTCTCCAGGGCCAAAGCAGCAAATACACTCTCAGAAAACCACCAAAAGCCCTCGGGCTGGGCTCCCCACTGGCCTCACTGAGAATCTTCTGGAGCCCTTAATTAACATAACAGTGTTGTTTTCACCCAAACCAACAGACAGAATCTGAGGGGGAGGCCCGCAGAGGATATCCTTCCTGAAACTCCACAGGTGACCCTGCTAGGAAGAATTGGGGAGGTGACCAGACCAAGCAGGGGAACCAAGGCTGGGGCTGGGAACAGAGTTCGAGCCCTGCCTTCTCCACCATCAGAGTTTTGGGAGACTGCAGGTTTTGCGGCCCCGACCTGCTGAGGCCTCCTTGGCTGGCAAAGCAATGAAGCTCTGGCTGCCCTTGATTCCCAGCTCTGTGTGCACGTCCTGTTCCCAGTCTGAAGCATGGAGGTCAGTTCACACAACAGAATGAATGTGAGGAGAGGAAAGTTTGTTTTTCCTGTGCTGTTCTCAATTCTTCGGCTGGTCTAAGACTTAAAATGATGTAAGACATTTTCAATAAAGAAAACAATGATGTTCTGAATTATGGGAACGAGAAAGACATGAGGCACAAAGACAGGTGATTGAAGCTCCTGTGTCACTGACTTAAGAAGGAGGAGGTGGATTTAGAATTTCCAAAGAGGGGATTATATTTAGAGGAGAAAGGAAAGATGAAATATTTATCAAACAATATTTGCCCTCAAGGTAGGCAACTCTTCTTTCTCTTTTCTTTCTTTTTTTTTTTTTTGAAGTTTTATTTTATTTTTTTTTTCGGTATTCCAAGATTCATTCTTTATGCACCAAACCCAGTGCTCCATGCAATACATGCCCTCCTTAATACCCAACACCAGGCTCACCGAATCCCCCACCCCTCTATAACCCTCAGTTTGTTTCTCATAAACTACAGTCTCTCATGCTTCATCTCCCTGTCCGATTTCCTCTAACTCACTTCTCCTCTCCTTCTCCTAATGTTCTCCTCCTAATGTCCTTCCTTATGCTCCACAATTAAAGGAAACCACATAATTGGTGCTCTCTGCTTGACTTAGTTCACTCCGCATAATCTCCAGTCCTGTCCATGTTGATACAAAAATTGGGTATCCATCCTTTCTTATGGAGGTATAATACTCCATTGTACATATGGACCATACCTTCTTCATCCATTCATGTGTTGAAGGTCATCTTGGCTCTGCACATCTGGTGACTGTGGCCATAGCTACTATGAACATTGTGGTACAGTTGGCCCTTTTTTTCACTGCATCTGTATCTTTGGGGTAAATACCCAGGAGTGCAATTGCAGGGTCCTAGGGTAGCTCTATTTTTAATTTCTCAAGGAATCTCCACACTCTTTTCCAACGTGGCTGCACCAACTTGCATTCCCACCAACAGTGTAAGAGGGCTCCCCTTTCTCCACATCCTCTCCAACACATGTTGTTTCCTGTCTTGCTAATTTTGGCCATTCTAACTGGTGTAAGGTGTTATCTCAATGTGGTTCTGACTTGAATCTCCCTGATGGCTAATGATGATGAACACTTTTTCATGAGTCTGTTACAGGTGGGCAACTCTCTGTGATATAAACTGTGAATCTCTGGTATCCATGTAGGAAAGAACATTAGGGTTTGAAGCTGATGGCAAGGAAAGATTTCTTGAGATGTCTCTGGTGCAAAAGGTGATTTTATGAAAGCATGGGGACAGGACTTGGGGGCAGAAAGAGCTGCACTCTGTCATGAGGCATGGCCTATTATATACTTTCAAGTTGGAGGGAGTTTGAGATAGCCAAAGTCTATAAGGGATTTTGGAAGCAAGGTTTATAGGACCTTGAGGGGCTAGTGGTATTTGGGAAAAGGTCATTTATTACCATCTAAAAAAACCTTAGTCATTGGCCCCTTCTCGGTGGGCCATCTGCTTCGGGGATGATTGCCAATAGGGAGGTAGGGGGGTTGAGAGAAGAAGGAAGTTTCAAAAGAAATGTTATATGTTAAAATAGACTTACAGAATCCTGCTGGAGCTTGGGGGGTTCAGGTCAAGATTGTCTTTTCCTGTTAGCAACATATTAACATCAAGGCAGTTGAGTCCTTGGAGGAATGCCACTCTGCCTATTTCAAGGACATGTCAATGAACTGTAGATATAAGGATATTAGTAAGTTTTCTTCTGCCTTTGTTTCCCACATGATCAGCTCTCTTCCTAATAAAGGCCCTCAATCTAATTGATTCTAAATGACATTATTTCCTTCTGCTGTGATGATGAGTATATACACATATATACATATATATGAATATATATACGTATATATAATATATATACATATACACATATATATTATATACGTATATATGTATGTATATATTATATATACATATGTATAAGTATACATATACATATGCATATATACATATACATATGTATATATATTTTATATGTGTATATATGTATACATAATATATGTGTGTATATATGTATGCATAGGTGTATATACATATATATGTATATGTGTATGTATACATATGTATATATGTGTATGTATATAATTTATATATATACATTATTTCCTTCCGCTGTGATGCTGAGTATATATATACTCAAATGCCATTTGTGTATATACAAATGGCATTATATATATATATGTATATATGTATATACATAAATACATACACTCAGCATCACAGCGGAAGGAATGATGCCATTTGTTTCACAGGACAAACCTAGAAGACAGGTTTTTTTTCTTTTTTTAAGATTTTATTTATGGGCGCCTGGGTCACTCAGTGGGTTAAGCTACTGCCTTCAGCTCGGGTCATGATCTCAGGGTCCTGGGATCAAGCCCCACATCAGGCTCTCAGCTCAGCAGGAAGCCTGCTTCTCTCTCCCTCTCTCTCTCTGCCTACCTTTCTAACTACTTGTGATCTCTGTCAAATAAATAAATAAAACCTTTTAAAAATTTAAAAAAAAGATTATATTTATTTATTTGACAGAGAGAGATATCACAAGTAGGCAGAGAGGCAGACAGAGAGAGAGAAGCAGGCTCCCTGCTGAGCTGAGAGCCCAATGTGGGGCTCGATCCCAGGACCTGGAGATCATGACCCGAGCCGAAGGCAAAGGCTTAACCCACTGAGCCACCCAGGTGCCCCTAGAAGACAGGTTTCTAAATTAAATTGAAACCCTGCCTTGGCCTGTTGGGCCAACTTAATAGTCTAAATTTCTGCACCTTTCCATGAAGGATGGATGAAACCCTTCTTTGTACATGTGTACATCACAAATTGCTTCCAAGCAGGACTGGTAATCCCACCTTCTGGCACAACCATGCATGGGGACACATACACAACATCCAGGCACCTCTGTGAGGTCCTTAGGAAGCACAGTGAGTGCACAGGCCATCAAGAACTGTGTCAGACTGCCCTGGTCCCCTCCTAATGATTCACTGTCCTCAAGTTCTTTTAAAACTCTGAAGACTATGGACTCTGAAAAACAATCTGAGGGGTTTGAAGTGGCAGGGGGGTGGGAGGTTGGGGTACCAGGTGGTGGGTATTATAAAGGGCACAGCTTGCATGGAGCACTGGGTGTGGTGAAAAAATAATGAATACTGTTTTTCTGAAAATAAATAAATTGGAAAAAAAAAAGAAAAAAAAAACAAAAACCAAAAAAAAAAACAAAACTCTGAAGGCCTGCCAAATCCTTGGAATTGATTTTTGAACATAAGTCCTTCTTCTTTCCAAGTAGCTCACCTTATGAATAATGCTGATATTCCATTCCAATCAAAACTTATGCCCTATGCATTGGCTATTCAAAGGAATGGCAACCAGCTTGGGTTTTTAGATAACAAAATTATAGGATCCTTCAGCACAGTGATCAGGAAAAACTGTGATGATTTGTGGTGCAACTTAGTAAGTTTATTGAAGTGGCATATGGTTGGGACTTGTGCTCAGAAAGAGCCACACTTTTTTTCTTATTTTTATATATTTTATTTGAGAGGGTGCCTGGGTGGCTCAGTGGGTTAAAGCCTCTGCCTTCAGCTCAGGTCATGGTCTCAGGGTCCTGGGATTGAGCCCCGCATCGGGCTCTCTGCTCAGCAGGGAGCCTGCTTCCTCCTCTCTCTCTGCCTGCCTCTCTGCCTACTTGTGATTTCTGTCTGTCAAATATATAAATAAATTCTTAAAAAAAAAAAAAACAAGAACCAGATCTATAAATATCTATTTTATTTTGAATAAAGTTCATGGATAATCCTAAGAAATACAAAAATTCCAAGATGACACACATTCCACACTCTAATCTGTTGGTCTGTAAAAATCTCCCATTACAGGCAGAAGAAAAGAGGTTCCCAGGTGAAAGTCCAAGTGTCTTATGCCTCATGTCATAACAAACACCATAAACTTCTTCATCACACTAATTCCACTTCTCAAGAACCCACCCCCAACTGATACAGGGAGATGCTGCACATGCTGTGGGTTTGTGTTGGACACTCTGAGCATAGCACACCCCAGTGTCTTCAAGGAACATCTAGCATAGCTTCCTGATCCTTGGCCATAGAAGGAGACATCTGTTTTCCTGTACAATGAACTTATTTGTCCTCTACCCAAGAGCCAGATGTGTTCACTATATTCCCAAGCTTTTTTATACACAAACATGAGGGGAATGACAAGTACAACTAAAATATGAATCAAGGAAATGCTTGCACAGATCACAACATCACCACATGACTTCAAGGAACAGTGACAAGTCTGTAGAAGGCACAGATATGAATATATGATTTGGTGCAGATATCCACAACAGCAACCAATATATTTTCCTTCATGATCTTTTGCTGCTCACCTGGCAGAGATCTACAGTCACATGCAGTGTAGATCACAAAGTCAATGTACCTGGAAGGTTTGACTTTAGGATGCTTCCGACCATCAGCCATAGGGCCACTTGTGAGAGTCTAGAAGACCCCCAAGATGCACACTGTGCCATCAGGGACACATCCCTGGCCACTCTGTCAACCTAACAAAGAAGTGTGCATCCAACGTCATGGCAGTGTCGGTCAGACTCCATTACAGACGATGTCCAATGTTCCCCTGTTTGGCAGTAAAAGCTGTAGAACTTATCCTACCTCCAGTGAAGTAAAGAGCAACAGTGGTACAACATCTATCCTGTTGCCATGGTTGCAGGGACAGTCTGCAACAGAAAGCTTATGGCAAGTGCCCAACTCCTGGAGGCATGTCTGCTGTGGGAAAACAGGAATAATCATTCATCTGAGCACAGAGGCCCATGCATCATCTATGACACCAAACTGAAATTGGGTGTCTGGTCCTGAGAGGCTGCTAACACCACTAGAGGAAGAATACACAGAGATTAAGTCAACAGAGAAGTCAGTATCTAAGATCTTGCCTGTGTGAATCTATATCAACACATGACTTGTGTAGGGAAGCCTGGGTGGCTCAGTCAGTTAAACTTCTGCCTAAAAACTGGATCCTAATGCAGGGTCCTGGGATAGAGCCTTGCCTGGGGCTCCCTGCTCAGTGGGGAGTCTGCTTGTCTCTCTGTCTCTGGCCCTCACCTGAACTTGTGTTCATTCTCTCTCTCAAATAAAGAATAAAATCTTTAGAAAAAAATGATTTGTGTAAGGAAATGGGAAGAAAACATAGTTTAACTTCTCCAGAATACATTTCAGTCTGTTAGACATGTTGGGGGAAAAAATAGAAAACCTCAGACACTAAGGAAACCACAGAGGACAGTAATTTATAATCCATTTCTGACTTAAATTTTACACAAAATGATGTGTTTATAGAGAAACACAAAGGATTCAGTCTCTGTGGTAGGGTAGAAGAAAAAATTTCTAAGATGAAGGGTGAAATGAAGAATGAGATTACAATAAAATTCAAAACTTTTCTGCATCAGAAGCTGAAAAGATAGAAATAGAGGTAGACTGAGACAGGGGGACAAAAGACTCATTCTCACAATATACAGCCCTACAAAGATTGAAGAAAAAAGTGTAACAAAAAAATGACCACAGGAACTCATTAGACACCTTGTAGAAGAGATTATTCCATAGTTCATGCCCAACTCTATAATAACAGAGAAAGACAACATCAACAAAAAAGCAAATAAAACCCAGACTTAGTATCATCATGTATGAACCAGGAACCCAACATCAAAATCACATAACCTACCAAAATGTGGACAAGCCAGAATCCCCATGCACTGATGGTGAATGTGAAAATGGACACAAGTGTTACAGAAAGAACACGGTAGCATCTATTAAATCTGAACATATCTAACCTATTTACCAACAATCCAGTCCCATATAAACAACCAGGAGATATGCATGCACGTTCTAGTAAAAAACAAATTACATATTTTACATACCAGTACCATTTATGACAGTCTGCACTGAGAATCCTTTCCCTCCATTAATAGTAGAATGATGCAATCACTTGGTATTCATACAATGGAATTGGAGCAATGCATTCTTCTTCTCCTTTTCCTTCTCCTTCTTAAGGTTTTATTTGTTTACATGAGGAAGTGCTACACATCACTTGGTATCAAGGAAATACAAATCAAAACCACAATGAGATATCACTTCACAGCAATCAGAATGACTAAAATTAACAAGTCAGGAAATGACTAATGCTGGCAAGGATGCAGGGAAAGGGGACTCTTCCTACACTGTTGCAGGGAATGCAAGCTGGTGCAGCCACTCTGGAAAACAGTATGGAGGTTCCTCAAAAAGTTGAAAATAGAGCTACCCTACTACTGAACAATTGCACTAGTGGGTATTTACCCTAAAGATACAAGTGTAGTGATCCGAAGGGGTACATGCCCCTGAATGCTTTAGCAGCAATGTCCACAATAACCCAACTATGGGAAGAACCTAGATGTCCATCATCAGATGAATGAATAAACAAGATATGGTATATGTATATAATGGAATACTATGTAGCCATCAAAGCAGTGAAATCTTGCCATTTGCAATGATGTGGTGGAAGTAGAGGGTATTATGCTGAGCTAAGTCAGTCAACCAGAGAGGGACAATTATCATATGATCTCTCTGATATGAGGAACATGAGAGGTAGGGTGGGGGGTCATGGGGGTTGGGAAGGAAAAACTGAAACAAGATGGGATGAAGAGGGAGACAAAGCATAGGAGACTCATAATCTCACAAAACAAACTGAGGGTTGTGGGGGGGTTGGTAGGGTAGGGCAAGGGTATCTAGGTGATGGGCACTGGGGAGGGTATGTGCCATGGTGAGTGCTGTGAAATGTATAAGCCTGATGATTTACAGACCTGTACACCTGGACAAATAATACATTATATGTTAATTTAAATTAAGTGTGTGTGTGTATATATATGTATATATATTTTATATATGTATATGAATACTTTATTTATTTGTCAGAGAGAGAGCACACAGTGAGGGGTGTGCAGGCAGAGGGAGAAGCAGACTCCCTGCTGAGCAAGGAGACCCATTCAGGACTGGATCTCAGCACCCTGGGATTATGACCTGAGCTGAAGGCAGATGCTTCACTGATTGTGACAACCAGCCTTCCAGGGACCTGTCCATTCTAATGAATGATGCACAGTAACATATGGGAATACACATCAACTCGCAAATAGACAGAAACAAACCCAAATACAAGAGTCCCCACTGCCTGACTCCATTTATGTAAAGTACAAAATGAGAACAGCAACCTTTTGCCTTACAGGTGAAAAGAGTGCCAAGTCTGGGGGAGGGTTACTGAGGAGCTCAGAGGGAATGTTACAGGACAGTATTCTGTGTTCTGATCTGATGTGAACAGTTTGCGAAATTCCACTGAGTGGTTCACTTCTATTATGCACATGTGACTTTACTTAAAAAACAAAAACGTACTCATGAAAACCAGATGTACAAAAATACATAAGCATCACCATGTCCATGTACTGACAGACTGAAATCACAGGTATGATGTAATGTCCTACCATGACTACATTCGAAAAGCATGTTTAAGAAAAAAAAAAAATATGCCTTCATTTCTAGCTAAAGCAACGTTACTGAATGCATAATGGTCACAGAGAAGGACTGAAAGAAAGTTTATATTTTCTTAATATGAACACAAGAAAACACAAAACAGAAATAGTAAAACAAAACAATAGGTAAGGTATAAAGTAAAACATTAAAATACATGGTCAATCCAAATCCCAACATCTCCATTGTAATATTAAACATGAATGAAACAAATGTCCCAGGTAACACTAAATGATGCTTCAATAAATTTCACTGGCATTTTTCCTGTATCTATAACTCAAAAGAAAGGACTATCAAATTAAAAAACAAAAAACAAAAAAAAAAAGAAAGAAAGAAGGAAAGAAAGAAAGAAACAACTCAGGTAATGATAAGCAATCAAATAAGCAGCATGGCAACATAAACATCTCACAGAATAATCGTTAACACGAAAGGCATTAGTCTCTGTTAACTTTATGTTTCAATATAAAAAAATTCATGATTTAAACAATGTACCTCTTGGATGTCAAACATGCATATGTGCAAATTTATACACACATATATACAAATACATACCCGCAAACGCATGCATACAGGGAAACCTCTCTTTTTAGCCCAGGGGAGAGAAAACCGTTCCTCACAGAAGGAGGACCTCATCCAGATAGTGACAAAGTAGTTCCACCTTCGCTCAATGAGCAACTGTTGACATGAGACACCGGTGTGTGATTCTCAATACAAAAGCGTGAGGCTGAAGCACCCCGGGACCCCAGAGACCAAGAAGGACAAGCATAGAAGGGTAATAGGAGCAATTTCACATGGATCCCATTGCGCGTTCCCTGGGCCAACACAGTGCGCCACTAGCAGGGACCAGAGGGAACTACAATGGCTTCAGGATAAAAAAGACAGCCCAGAGTGGACATCCAGCATTCCCCAAATGGCAAACCACTCCCTGGGTGGCCCAGTGAGAGCTCCTCTCTGCCTCTCTGCGTTGGCCTTCAGCTTCCCTGGGGGTGTCTGTAGTGCGGGACCACTGGGGACCCTATAGACACGGAGAAGGTGGGCAGGGCTTACAGCAACCAGTGCTCAGATCATAGAGCTGCCAGACCAGACAGTGCTCCAACTTGTAGTAGCAACGAATCAGAGATCCACGGGAATCTGCCCACTTGCAGAGAGGAGATGAACCTACCTGGCTAAGGAGATTTGTCAGCAGCTATGACTGACTTAGGTGTCCAGCCAACGCTTTGAACTAGAACATTCTCTGATCTCTGGGTAGCTTTGCAAGTTCTAAGTCACTTCCCATGGCTGATCCTAGCCTCTAATCCTGCCCCACTGGAAGCCTGAACAGAGACCCTAGACAACCTCAGAGCCTCTCTAACAGGCCTCTGGGGAGAAAACCAAGCCAGCAGCATGGGCCAAGCACTGAGCATAACCTCTGGCTCTGCATGAGCAGGGAGCCTCCTCAGTGAACCTGGGCAGCCTCAGAGTGCAGCCTGTGGTCCTGCCGAGCAACAGAGAATGGCCTTTGGTCCTGCCACATGTTCAGCATCACCTCTGGCCCCAGCTGATCATGGAGTTGCCAGCATAGGTTTGGAAGGCACTCAGGAGTCCACACATATCCATGGACAGATGTCTAGCCCTCTGTGCTCATAGAGAATAAGTTTATATCCAAAATGATTGCACATGTTTTTTCTTGTTTTTTTCATTTTTCTTTTTCTTTCTTTCTTTCTTTTTTTTTTTTTTTTTGGATTTTATTTATTTGACAGAGAGAGATTACAAGTAGGCAGAGAGGCAGGAAGAGAGAAAGGGAAGCAGGCCCCCTGCTGAGCAGAGAGCCCGACACGGGACTCGATCCCAGGACCCTGAGATCATGACCTGAGCTGAAGGCAGAGGCTTAACCCACTGAGCCGCCCAGGTGCCCCAATCGCACATGTTTTACACCAGAAGCTGCCGAGGTCCATGGGATACCTCTAGAAGTAATGTCAAACAGTTGGCTACATTCAGATGATGGTGAATAAAACCACTCAAATTTGCCTTCCTGACATTTCACTAAAGGAGAAGGCATAGATACAAGAGTGAGCAATTTCACAGTATTCCAATGAAAACTGGCATCAGATACTTCCACGTTTCAAATTCACATGGGCTATTATTTTTAACAAGGTGCACTATTCCCATTCAACAGAGAGGATTCGGCATGAAACATGACTTGTGGGTGACTTTTTACAATTAAA
The DNA here is from genome assembly GCF_020171115.1 of Neogale vison. Classification (NCBI taxonomy): domain Eukaryota; kingdom Metazoa; phylum Chordata; class Mammalia; order Carnivora; family Mustelidae; genus Neogale; species Neogale vison. Next base: position 47,176,863 of record NC_058097.1, on the reverse strand, counting down.
AACAATATCCAAAATATTCACTAGTATCTGACACGTTCCTCTGCATACTGCATACACTGTATGTCCCACAGGTTACTGATGAATTATCTACTATTAATGTGTTCAATATTCAAGATTCCATGGATTAGGGCTAATACTACTGTCCTTTCACTGAAAGAAATGATTTAGATAAAGGAAGGTACAGGGAGCCTCTCACTATTGGTAGAGTCAGGGTTTGAATCTGGGTGCCCTAAACAGGAACAGGAGGCACACAGAACATATACCGTTCTAGAAGGTGCCCGTGTTTGGGTTCTCTTCCCTCTTTGATACTCAATGGTTCACCCAGCCATCCACACACAGAACAGCTTCCATGAACAGACACTTCAAAGTGAACATTCTAGCCCACACCACAAATATACAGACTGAGTGGTTTTCTGGTTGAATCCTCAGAACTAGACACAAAAGATCAGACATCCAAGGTACAATACAGGAAAAGCCCAACACACAGAAGTTCACATTCTCTCCTGGAGAACCAAGTTGACACAACTGAGTATCTCACTACCCTACCCATGGGCTACTACCTTCCCTGAAGAACACAATTATGAATGTGTCCCCAGATATAGATTCTCAAGGTCTAGTCCCTAGACAGCCACCTGAGACTGGGTAAGAGAGGAAAGGTGGGGGGCTGCACCCCAGAGCTACTGACATGTTAATGTAAGGCTAGGCACAGCGATCCAGGATTTACAAGTGCTCCCGGTGATTCTGACCCAAGGCAATTTGGACAATCTCTGCAGGAACTAAGTCCTAGGTCAACCCTGAGCTATTCCCACAGAAGTCACTCTCAGAAACCCTCTGTGCTTGTGGTCATGTTAGTGTTGGGACACACAGACACAACATACACAACACACATTTCCTTTATTCATTACTAAATATGACTCTAACAGAGTCTGTCTTGGCTTCCTCCACTTCCAAGTCTCTCTTCTCTTCCAAATAATACCCATCTGAGGACAGAAACAGAAATAAGAACCACCAGGATTCTGCACCCCACTAGAGACAAAAATGGACCAAATAACCTTGTAGAATGCTCCAGAAACCAGTTAGGAGAACACAGCACCCCCACACAAGTACAAATGAAGTAGAGACATTGAAGAGACAAGGAAAGAATGGGACAGTTTCCCACAAGGCTGTTCACCCTAACTTCCCTGGCAACACTATGAGAAAACCCCTTCCTCTCCTCAGTGCAAAGACAAATGAGTGACCTGAAGGTTCAATAATCTGGGTTTTCACCTGCCTGACATGGAAGACACAAAGAATGAGAGCACCTCTGGAGGCAGTGTGGTGGCTACTCAGGCAGAAGGCTAGCTTTTGCTCAAATAAGGAAGAGATGACAGAGTCGAAGGCAAAGGGAGAGGAGGAGATCACTCATTCTAAAGTAGGAACTCCCCTTCCTGAAATCGGGAAATTGCTGTAACGCAGACTTGATAAAATGCCCGGGACATGTATGACAGAACCCAAAACTGCATTATTAGTGTTTGCCTGAAGAAAGCAAGTCTGTCATTCTGGATCCACAGGCTATTTTCTTAAATTCCAAAATACCACTCAAAGATCACAAGGCATAAAAAGAAACAGAAAAGTATGCTCCAATTAGAGGAACAAAATAAATCGCCAAAACTAGCCCTAAGTTAATAAAGACTCATATATTGCCCCCCCCAAAAAAAATTCACTGGGAAGAATTCAAATTACCATCATAAAGATCCTCATGGAGGAAGAAGAGAACACACACAGGTGATGAAACATAATTGGGAAAATGAAGCATAACCAAAATATAAACCCAAAAAGACAGAAAGTGTAATATCCATGAACCAGAAATTGGGAGCCAATGAGAACAATTACTGAATTGAAAAATACACTAAGGGAACAGCAACAGACTTGAAAGACAAGAATGAATCAGAACTCTTAAATACACCTTTTCTAAATTCTCTACTGAGGGGACAAAAGAAATAGGTGGAAAAGGACAGAGTCTGAGGGACTCATGGGACAATTGGTCCAATATGCACATTAAGGGGCTGTTGCAGCCGGCACGACAAACTGACCAGGAACATGAGGGTAAGAAGATGGTGAAAAGAAATTAAGGGACAAAGAGATGGGGGCAGGAGGAGCATTGAGGAGTATGTCCAACAGTGCCGATTTTATTCCACATCTTATAATCATTTATAAGGCAGACCACAATAGGAGGAGTAATACATCAGTATCTAGTCAGATAACCACAAGTTCCTATAACAAGTCTTACATTAACTACAAACAAATCTTGTGATGCCAGGTAATCACGGCTAATGCCATTAGATACTATTGATACAAGAAGTTACAATCAACCAGGGAGTGGGTTATGGAAGTACAGGAACAACAAGGGCCAACTAAGAATTTATGACCGTGACCACATTGTTCCCTTCTGTAGAGAGAACATGTGGGAAGTCACATAGGTGAGTGCATGACACATAGCACAGACCCCTTTCTCAGTACTACTCAACTTTATCGACCTAAGCCTTTTGTTTGGCTCTTCAGCCTTTAAAGGAGGCATAAGTCAGGGCCTGGTTTGATCCACGACCCCAACCGTGCCGCGGCCTCCAACAAGGGGCCCCCATAAGGACAGGAGTGTGACCTCTGTGGACACAAGAGACAATTCAAGCTTGCTAAATTGTAATAGGATAAAGGGCAACACATGAACCCAGTGACAGATTGTAATTAACCCATCAAACACCACAGATGAAAAGAGACTTTTGAAACAGCATGGCAAATGCACTTCACCTTGTGCAAGAGCTCCTAGAAGGACATAGTGGGATTCCCAGCAGTCCCAACAAGAATGGTGCTGGATAATGTATTCAGGTACTGAAAGATCAAAAAATACTACCAAGAATACTTTACTGGGCAGAACACTTTTCCACAGATGTAGAAATGAAGACATTCCCAAGTAAAGACCCCTCTACATATACCAGTAGAAGTGTCCTAGAATAACCGTTAAAGGAACACTCTCAATGAAATAAAAGGATTCTACTGAGAAACCGAAACCACACGAGAACACAGAGCTCTCCACTGAGCATAAATATGTAGAGAATTACACAAACATGCAGTGTTGTAATGAGATACCAATCAGTTTATTTCTGCTACAGTATTTTTTTAAGATTTCTGTATTTATTTATTTGACAGACAGAGATCACAAGTAGACAGAGAGGCAGGCAGAGAGAGAGAGAGAGGAGAAAGCAGGCTCCCTGCTGAGCAGAGGGCCCAATGCAGGGTTCAATCCCAGGACCGTGAGATCTGACCTGAGCCGAATGCAGAGGCTTAACCCACTGAGCCACCCAGGCCCCCACAATTTTGTTTTTTTAAAAAAAAAAAAAGTGTAAAAATCATCAATGTAGGTCATATAGTACACAACAAAAAGAATCTGTGACATCAGTAACAAAGTGGGTGCAGGGGTGGAGACAGGAAGAATTCCATTTCTATGGAATTGACAATATGAGTTTTAAATGGTTCAATTTACAACTAAGCTGTTTTAAGGAATCTCTAAGGAAACCACAATGAAAATACTCGCAGAACACACAAAAGCCAATGAGAAAGTACCAGGGCCTATCTTGGGTATTAATGCCACAATTAAAGATAAAATGTATGTTTTGAATTTCATACAGAAACATGATACAGAGGTATAAAATGCTTCAGAATTACTATGAATTCTAAAAAGTCTTTCTCTTGTGCGGAGAGAATAAAATTCACCAACAAATACATGGTGAAATTAATTCTATCTTTCTTTTTTGAAGTTTTTATTTATTTATTTGACACAGGCAGAGAGAGATCACAAGTAGGCAGAGAGGCAGGCAGAGAGAGGGAAGCAGGCTCCCTGCTGAGCAGAGAGCCTGGTATGGGGCTTGATCAAAGGACCCTGAGATCATGACCCAAGCCAAGGCAGATGCTCAACTTACTGAGCCACCCAGGCACTCCAAAATTAACTCTACCTTGATGACAACTCATCAAGACATAGTACAACATTCCCTGACCACTCAGCAAGGAGAGAAAAAGTAGGGGTCACATGGTACATATGTGTGACATACAAACACAAGACAAAGACACACGTAATTTACTGGCAAAAAGCATAAAGCCCATTCATTTTGAGTTATACTCATATAGTCCTGAAATATACTGAGCTGAAAATTCTCTTCCTGTAACAAATAAATTAATATTTGGGGTTAAATTCTAATACATTCTGAGGAAAGTAGAAGAAAAAGCTCATGATTAGTTTCCAATGAAGCAACATTGCATTACTGAACACAAGGATATTTCAAAATGCAGGTCTGGGGTACATGGGGGCTCAATCAGTCAAGCAGGTTCCTTCAGTTCAGGCCATGAGCTCAAGGTTATGGGATCCAGCTCCACACTGAGCTCCCTGCTAAGCAGGGAGTCTGCTTTACCCTCTCCTTTTACCTTTTCCCCACTCATTCTCTCTCTCTGTGTGTCTCAAAGAAATAATTTTTAAAATTTATTTAATAAATAAAGAGATCATAAGTAGGCAGAGGCAGGCAGAGAGAGAAGAGGAAGCAGGCTCCCCGCAGAGTAGAGAGCCGATGCGGGGCTCGATCCCAGAACCTTTGGATCATTATCTGAGCAAAAGGCAGAGGATTTAACTCACTGAGTCACCCAAGTGCCCCAATAAATAAAATTTTAAACAAACTATATGGAAATATTACTGTCTAATTCACTTCTTATAAACACATGCCCATGTCGTATCAGGACATTTGATGTAAAAAATTCAGAGATATATCTCATGTAGAACTAATGAAAAAGTGAAAACACACATGATGAAGTCACAAGAAGTTCACACAAGAGAGAATCAAATGATGATGCAATTATTAAAAAAAACAAAGTAATAAATGAGACTTTATTAAAGGCTACAAGTTCAAGTTCTAAATGTGCTAGTTCCCCCGTAGCATTTGTTATGTAGGAATTCCAGGAAACAAATAGAGACATTATATTACTTCACCACTGAGGAATGGAACTCATAGAGTAGAAATTTCTATATGTAAAAAAAGAAAGAAAGAAAAAGAAAAAGGAAAAGGACTTTTGAAGGGAAATAAAGCAGTACATTTTCTCATTTTAGGGCGGTGCTTTGTTATCTGAAGTTACTGAAACTCAATTTTGTAAGACTAAGATTAAACCCTCCATAATATTAGAAAGCAAAAGCCAGAAAACATTAAAAATCTGTCTCCAGTGTTCCAGGAATTTCCCCACCAAACCCCAGTGTGCATACAACTACCCTGATCTACTTGTCCCATGATGAAAACCAGAATTGACAAAGTCTGTAGCATACAGGTCCTCAGAAATAGGATGACTTCCCCAGGGCCCTCACAGCAATGGAGGAGGATTATGGAGGCCCTCCCCCTCCAAGGAGAGTCTATTGGCCCTCCCTGTGGATGTGATGGACCATCACTGAAGCTGAAGGAGAATCCCTAGAGAACGCAAAAACTTGATAATATTGGAGAGCAGACATTCCTCTGGGAAAGAGAGAGACATAAAACTGGGCAAGTCTCCAACTGACATTCCTTCAAAGAGAACTAATCAAACCACTGGTTAAGGTCTACCTTCCTCCCTCAGACTTGGATCTCCCCTCTGTCATCTGCCTCAATCATTCCCACATACCTGGATGGAAGCCTACAGTCTCCTTTCTGTTCACATCCCAGAGCTGCTTCTCTTGCTCCAAAAACATGATCAGGACTGGCTTTGACAGAAGGAGACCTGTTTATGAGGAAAAAGGAAAATGACAATTGCTGTCAATTCTAACTTTCCATCAGGCTTGGGTTCAGCAAAGTGGGGACACTATAAAATTCTAGAAAATGGTTTCCCAAAAGCTATGGCCCAACAGTCCCTTTAGAACATATTGGAGGCATTTACAATGTTCACATCCTGACCTCCACTTCCAAGTAGTAGACATGGTAATAAGAAGGAGAAATTGCAGTTTAAGATGTGAGAAGCACCATTCTATGCCACCAAGTGTTTAGAATTGCCACTCAACTACATCAGGGTTGATGTTACCTTGAGGAAGGAGAAGCCAAGGCTGAAAAGGAAGCATCATGAAGATTTTTCTCTCCATCTACAAGCCCCTACTTATTTCCCTTTCTTCCTGGATCTGAATTCACCTCATTCAAAGTGAAATCTCCCAAGAGACAGTCTTCACAAGAAGAACAAAACCCTCAGTGAGGGTTGGGAAATCTGGAAAGAGTCTTCCTAACCCAAGAAGAGGAGGTGTCCATAGTTCTCCAGCTTCACATCCCTGTATAGTTCCTGCTGAGAGTGGGCCAGGCATCCCCACTCCTCCTCAGAGAATTCTATGGCCACATCCCTGAAGGACAGCTGTCTCTGTAATAAAAAACAAAGTCACCAAGTGGCCAGTGACACAGTTCACGATGGTCCCTAAGATGAAACAGAAAGTTAGTGTCACCACCTAGAACCAGATTGGACCTTTCCTTCTCTCTGACATGGGTGTGGAGTTAAAGAAAAACCTATGAAGCAAGGGGCTGCCTGATTGAGAACTTTCACTCCCAGAATTCAACTCTATCAACTACACAGAGATGACAACCCTCCTTGTCCAGTGCAAAGTATTGGGATGTGGGAGAGGAGCCAATGGTCAAGAAATTCCTGACAAGTTTCTGATGTGAAATACTGGGCTTCTGGAGTGAATAATGAGGGAATTGTTGAGATACCCGTGGTACAAACACTGTGGTCCTAACGCAAGGGGAGAGGAGCGGGAGCAGTGACTGGTTCAATGCTTTCAGGTGGGGAGGGGGTGAGGGATAGCAGAAGGCTCTAAGGAATTTGGAAGCAAGTTTCCAGGACCCTCAGGGCCTCCCAGCTGGTGTTTTGATGAGGCCACTCACTGATTAGTTAACAATTTAGTGAGGAGACCCTCCAGGTATCTATCAGGGGCCACAAGCTTGAAGGATGATGGCCAAGCTACATTTGGGAAATAGAGTTCAAGAAGTTTCCAAAGCAATTTTCATATGTTAAAGAGGAATTACAAGGTCCTGGAGGTCTGGCTAGTGTCAAGTTAAGGCTGCTTTTTGCATCCAACAAAATATTAACCTTGAGGCAGTTGTGGGTTCCCTGAGGAATGTCCTACTCTGCCTTTCTCAGGTATTTATCAACTGACTGGAGGGGTGCCTGTGTGGCTCAGTAGGTTAAGCCTCTGCCGTCAGCTCAGACATGATCCCTGGGATCTGGGATCAGGAGACCCACATCAGACTCTCTGCTCATCAGGGAGCCTGCTTCCCCTCTCTGTCTGCTGCTCTGCCTAATTGTGATCTCTCTGTCAAATAAATAAATATATATATTTTTTTAAAAAGATAAAAAAAAAAAAAAAGAACCAGACTTGAAGTTGATCGAAATTTAATTTTATCCACACATCTTTTGACTTTGTTCTCCTCATCAGAAAGCCTAAGCAAGGGTCCCTGGATAGTTCAGTTGTTTAAGGGTCTGCCTTCAGCTCAGGTCATGATCCCAGACTCCTGGAATGGAGCTCTGAGTTGGGCTCCCCACTCACTGGGGAATCTGCTTCTCCCCCTTCCCCTTTCCTCAGTCATGTGCTCTCTCTCTCTCAACTGAGAAAATGTTTAATCCAAAAAACAAACAAAAAAAAGAGACAGAGAGACAGAGACAGAGACAGAGAGAAACCTACATGTAAGAGAAACTGAGATGAATGAAGTTTATACCGGAAATAGGATAGTTCCTGCATATTCCTCAGTATCCTAGGTTCCTTACAAATGACAGGAGAGAAAATAGGAACATTACAGGGGAGGATCTGGCAGACAGCACCAAGCCAATAAAAGAAGTTCACATCAACTGAATGGAAATAAACTGCTTTCAGCACCTAATGCACATCAAAGGACACACCACTGCTGGTGCTTTTCTGTAGACTGGAAACAGGAATTCAGAATATAAACCTAATTTTGAAAATATACTGGATATACATACTCAATTCAATCACTATAGGATCTGTAGAGGCTGCTTTTAGGTAAGCAGGCTTGAGCAAAGGAGTGGAGGGAGGGCCCCAGTGACCACTTGGCTGAGACCAGACAGGCCCAGTGGGGGACCCACCTCAACATTCCCAAGGCTGTAATGAACCAATGGGCTTCTGAAACCAAGTATGATGACCAAAACTGGGAAGGTTCCACATGTTCCCCATAACTCCCCTTTAAGAAACACCCCTACTCACTTTCCTTCCAGACAAGCTCTCCTGTGCCCTTCTGCCTGCTGGTCTTTTAGGTATTCAGTTAACTTCTCCAGCCTTTGTCCTACCTCTGGGGAATTCTGACAGTGCTGCGGGATGGGCTTCCAGCCAATCATGGACCCTCGTCTTGGGGCCCCAGGCAACTGACAGAGACACTACACTGAGACAGCACAGTGTCCCTGTGCTAGAAATAGCCAGTTTAGTCTTTTTAAAATTTTAAATCCTGGGGCGCCTGGCTGGCTCAGTGGGTTAAGCCTCTGCCTTCGGCTCAGGTCATGATCCCAGGGTCCTGGGATCGAGCCCCGCATCGGGCTCTCTACTTGGCAGGGAGCCTGCTTTCTCCTCTCTTTCTCTCTGCCTGCCTCTCTGCCTACTTGTGATCTCTCTATCAAATAAATAAAATCTTTTAAAAAAAAATTTAAATCCTGAAGATTTATGTATTTTTTTTCTTCTTAAGATTTTATTTATTTATTTGACAGACAGAGATCACAAGTAGGCAGAGAGGCAGCAGAAAGAGAGGAGGGAGCAGGCTCCATGCCAAGCAGAGAGCCGATGTAGGTCTTGATCTCAGGACCCCAAGATCATGACCTGAGCCCAAGGCAGAGGCTCAACCCACTGAGCCACCCAGGCGCCCCTATATAACCTTCTTTTTAAAGATTTTATTTATTGGAATGCCTGGGTGGCTCGGTAAGTTGGGCATCAGCCTTTGGCTCAAGAATGTCTCTCACACTGGTGGGGGGTTTCCTTGCTCAGCAGGGAGCCTTCTCCCTCTGCCCACTGTTCACCCTACTTGTGCTCTCACTCTTTTCTTACAAATACATACAACTGTTTAAAAAGATTGTATGTCCTTCAAAGAGAGCGAGATAGAGAGCACAAACAGGTAGAGGAGCAGCAGGAGAGGAGGCTGCTGGCCGATTTTGGAGCTCGCTGTGGGGCTGGATCCCAGGGCCTCGAGTTCAGGACCTGAGCTGGAGGCAGAAAGCAGACTCTTAGCCAACAGAACCACCCTGGTCCCCAAGATTTATTTATACTTTAGAAAAGATGGAGACCGGCAGAAGAGGGAGAAAGAGAATGTCAAGTAGACTCCCCTTTGGGCACAGAGCCAGAAGCGAGGATACCAGCCCAGGACCCTGAGATCCCAACCTGAGCTACGACCAACAGTCCAAGCTTAGTCGACTGAGATTTTCAGGTACCCTTCTTTAGTGGACTTTCACATGCTAAAGGTGGAGAGATGCACACACTCACATTTTAGAATGAGAACTTTCCAAACTTTTCTGGACTCATGCCCACCACGTTCATATCTGCATTTCCAGCTGATCGAAAATCCAGATGAGCTCAAATGAGAAATGATTTCCCTCTCTGATATCCCAGGACCAGACCTCATTAGCCACAGGAATCCCGAACTTGACACCTTCCCCTCCGGATCTGCCACCAGTGGAATATTGTCACTCTCGTGGGACTTTAATTCAAAGTGACAACAGCTGATGCCCTATCAAAGCCAGGTTGGGGATAGGACAAAACGCTCTGGGACATAGAGAAGCATTCTAAAGAACTAACCGTGAGTATACCTTCTGAAAAACAGGTGAACAGAGAAGCCAGAAGCACCCAGACTCAAGGCATCCCCATCTGCAGCTTCTAAACACTAGGGTCTGTGGAGAACAGAGGACACGGCTCTGCGGGGACACCAGGCTCACCTGAGAACCGGCCATTTCTGCCTTGACCTCCACCTCTAGATTTCATCCTCAAGAGGGATCTGTGGGAAATCACAGCTGCATCAGGAGAAAATGCCCTGAAATCCAGCAACAGAGCTTCTTGTCCTCATACCGCTCGCCCGCGGGCAGGAGCTGGAGATGCAGAAAAGGCCCAACTTCCCAGTCCTTTGTGTCAGGAGCAGCTCAGAATCTGTGAGCTCCCGTGAGGACACCCATCCCTGCATTTTCCTCACCTGCTTTGTGGGGAGGGAGGGGTCCCCTCCCACCGCCCCTCACAACTTCGGCGTCAGCATCGGAACCGCGGGCTGCAGGGACCCGACCCTCCCAGACTCATGGAGCAGAGACCCTGTCACCTCTTCTTGACCAAAGCAGCAAATCCACTCTCAGAAACCCACCGAAAGCCCTCAGACTTCCCCCTGGCCTCCCTGAGAATCTCCTGGAGCCCTTAATTAACACAACAGTGTAGACAGAATCTGAGGGGGAGCCCAGTGGAGAAGATCCTTTCTGAAACTCCACAGGTGACCCTGTTGGGAAGGAACTGGGGAGGTCACCAGGTCAAGCAGGGGAACCAAGGCTGGGGCTGGGAGCAGAGTTCAAGCCCAGTTCGAGCCCAGCCTTCTCCAACATCAGAGTTTTGGGAGACTGACATCCTCTCCCTCTTTCTGCTACACAAAGGGAGATAACCTGACAGACTGAAATTTCCTGTATAAATGCAAATGTCTCTTTCAAAGTAACACAGGATTTCAGAGCTTTTCCTTTATCTGCCTTTGATTCAAAATACCCAGCCAAAAATAATGCTCAGGCCAAGGAGACATATTTTGGGGTAACAAAGAGCCCTTCAGTAGGTTTTTCTGTTCATAAGGACCTGCCACACAGTTGTCCACAGTCCATCTACTTTTTACCCTCCCATCAGCGATATATGAAAATTCTAATTCTCAGCATTCTCAGGAAAATTGGATGTTATCCTTTTTCTTTATTTTAGCCATTCCAGAAAACACTGAGTGGTTTCTCAGTGTAAAGTATGCAGTTTTCTTACAACCTTTGTCTTGCTGACTGAATGAAAACCACTTGGAAAACATCAGGTTGAACAAAGAAAAAAGCAATTAATGCTTCAGTGAGACTCCATTTCCAAATAAGTAACCTTTCTCTTCTCCATAAACCTCTTCTCACTTCTCAGCCCTTTGTTTCAGGAACCTGGTTCCACCCCAACAACATGATTAACAGCACTGGCAACACAGATAAAATTCTTCTGGAATTCAGACATAATCCAGTATTTTCCTACAAACCCCAGCCCCTTCCTCTGGGTGGGCTGCGGGTTTCACACCCCGACCTACTGAGGCCTCCTTGGCTGGCAAAGCAATGAAGCTCCCGCTGCCCTTGATCCCCAGCTCTGTCTGCACGTTCTGTTCCGGGTCTGAAGCATGGAGGTCAGGTCACACAACAGAATGAATGTGAGGAGAGGAATATTTGTTTTTCCTGTGCTGTTCTCAATGACATCAGACAGCTTCACTAGAAAAAACAAGTTCTTAAGTATGGGCACGAGAAAGACATGAGGCTCAAAGAGAAGGTGAGACTTCTGTGTCACCGTGACTTAAGGAGGAGGAAGTGGGACTTAGAACTTCCAAGGAGGGGATTGTAATCAGGGAAAGAAATGACTAAATATTTATGAAACAATGTTCATTACAATGTTTCCCTCCAGGTGGACCACATTTTTTTTTAATTCACTTTTTCACTTTTCAAAGATTGTTTATGCACCACACCCAGTGCTCCATGCAATATGTGCCCTCCTTAATACCCAACTACAGGCTCACCCAACTTCCCACCCACCCCCTCCAAAACCCTCAGTTTTGCTTCATCTCCCCTTCTGATGTCCCCCGACTAACTTCTCTGCATCATGCAATATCCTCCGTGTTATTCCTTATGCTCCACAAATAAGTGAAATTGTATGATAATTGACTGTCTCTGCTTGAATTAGTTCACTCGGCATAATCTCCTCCAGTCCTGACCATGTTGATACAAAAGTTGGGTATTCGTCCTTTCTGATGGAGGCATAATACACCATTGTATATATGAACCATTGTAGATATGGACCATATATACACCACTGTATACACACACACACACACACACACACATACATATATATATGTATATATGGACCACATCCTCTTTGTCCATTCATGAGTTGAAGGTCATCTTGGCTTGTTGCTCACTTTGGTGACTGTAGCCATGGCTGCCATGAACATTGGGGTACAGATGGCCCTTCTTTTCCCTATGTCTGTATCTTTGGGGTAAAGACCTAGGAGTGCAATTGCAAGGTCATAGGAAAGCTCTATTTCTAATTTCTCAAGAAATCTCCACACTGTTTTCCTACGTGGCTGCACCAACTTGCATTCCCACAAACAGTGTAAGAGGGTTCCCCTTTCTCCACATCCTCTGAAATACTTGGTGTTTCCTGTCTTGTTAATTTTGGCCATTCTAACTGGTGTAAGGTGGTATCCCAATGTGGTTTTGATTTGAATCTCCCTGATGGTTAATGATGATGAACATTTTTCATGTGTCTGTTCTAGATAGGTAAGTCTTTTTTTTTTTTTTTAAGATTTTAATTATATGACAGAGAGAGAGAGATCACAAGTATGCAGAGCAGTACGCACAAGAGGCAGAGGCGGGGAGTGGGGGGGAGCAGGCTCCCTGATGAGCAGAGAGCCCCATGCTGGGCTTAATCTCAGGACCCTGGGATCATGACCTGAGTCAAAGGCAAAGGCTTTAACCCACTGAGCCACTCAGGTGCCCCTAGGCAACTCTATCTGTATCAACTGCTGGGGTGCCTGGGAGACTCAGAGGGTTTGGCTTCTGCCTTTGGCTCATGATCTCAGGGTCCTGGGATGGAGCCCCATGTCAGGCTCTCTGCTCAACAGGGAACAAGCTTTCCCTTCTCACTCTGCCTACTAGAGAACTCCCTCTGTCTGTCAAATAAATAAATAAAATCTCTAAGAAATATATTTTATTTGAGAGAATGAGAGAGGCACTTGTGGTGCTGGGTGGTGATGGGCAGAGGAGACAGAAACCAACTCACCACTGAGCAGGGAGCCCGATGCAGGGCTCATGACCTGAGCCTAAGGCAGATCCTTAATGACTGAGCCACCCAGACACCCCTAGTACTACATTCATGAACGCACTGAAGAAGGGAGGAAGGTTCGGCACAGCAGGGAAATAGCTTTCCTGAAGGATCTCCCAACCACACTGGATCTGACCTTGACTGGGGTTACCTACCTGGGAAACGAGGGAGCAACCACAGCACATGCCCAGCTGATCCAGCCTTTCCACTGTCCAGGTGGCTTCTTCATCTCAAACATATATTCTACCAGGTGACATCTTAAAGCTGCCCACATGATTGCATCATCAAACACCTTCCTCCATAACTTGTCATGGATCTAGGCAGGGAAGTACAATCATCACGGACATCCAACAGCATTAGTCCTCAGGAAGACGCAGGAGGTCCATCAAATCATCGGGATAAGGCAGAACTTACCCACTCTTGAGAAAACCACATTAGCCATCTCTTCTCGCCATGACAAGTATTCATCAACTGACACAAGCAAGAGCTGCCTGTGCCTCTGCAGTGACTAAAGGGAGCCACCTCTGGGTCCCTACCCACACGGGAAAAAGTTACTCACATTTCCTTTTTATAAGTCTTGTCCTTCTCTCAAAGGATGGTGCCTTCCTCAAATTTCACTTAGATTGAATTCCCACATCCCTGTTCTTAACGCCTTAATACCCATTGGCTTTCCATCTGTCTAATCTCAATTAAGCATCTTCTGAAGACATGCTTTCCACAACACAGGCAAAAGAGAACAGTTGTGGTTCTGACATAGCTAGAAAGAAAAATGAGGGTTAACACAACTAGAGATCTGGAGATAGGTAGGTCATAAAACAAGTAGTAGTTATTTTTTTACATCTAGGAAGTCACGTGGGAAACTCAACACAGTTGTCCTCCTTTACATGCTAATTCCTTCTTTTAAATATTTTTTTGTCTCTTCCTGGGCTACCACATCACTCCAATTGGGAAATATTTCTCTTTCTTATGGGGTATCTATGACATACATAGCATGGTCATACGTGCATGTGTACCTCACAGACACATGAAAACCACCCTTAGTGCAGGATGTGGGGCACCTGCTTTCATTTGGGGCCAAGGGACAGTACTATAGAGTCCCAAGTCTATGTCCAGAATATGTCATTTTGACTAAAACATACTTAGGGAAGCTCTGGTGGAGGGGGAGTCTTCTCTATGGGACATGGGAAGGAAGGCATTGGAAGAAAGGAGTGATGGTGGCTCACTAGGATAGAGTACAGATGTCATATGAGACATTCCACTAATTTGTCACCCTATAGCATGCTGACTCGGAAATGCAATAGTGAGAAGGGCTCCTGTCAGTACAAGGCCCTGACAACACTACTGGCTACACAAAATCAATGCCAAATACAGTATCATGGAGTACATGAGCTAAAACACCAATAATACCTCTATGTCACAAAGCTTGGTAATACATAATACACAGTAATATCATCCTATTCACAAAGAGGAGAAAATCATAGCATAGACTGGGGAAAAATAATCACATATCCCTTAAACCTTCAGAGCACTGGGAAAATGGTGTCCTAGGTATACTGTTTTACTCCAGTACCAAACAGGTGATTGATTTGATCAGCTCCTACAACCCGCAATGAAACAGATGAACTCTAGACGTAGAATAGCACATCATTCATGACATACTCATATCCATATGTTAAACACTAGTGTTTTATTGAATCACGTAGGTGGCTAAGTGGGTTAAAGCCTCTGCCTTTGGCTCTGGTCATGATTCCAGGGTCTTTCGGATCCAACCCCACACTGAGCTCTCTGCTCCACCAGAGCCTGCTTCCTCCTCTCACTCTGCCTGGCTCTCTGCCTACTTGTGATCTCTTTCTGTCAACAAAATAATTAAAATCTTTTAAAGAAAAAAGTTTTATTAATGAAAATACATTAATTTCATACATACACTGAGTAAGTAATACATATCAAATCCACTTTATTGTCTCCATTTGAAATACAGAACACACATGTGCAAAAGTATTCAAGTGTTGTCATAAGGATGTGGGAGTACCTATTTCCAAAATTTCAGGATTGAGGTACATTGCTCAAAAATGTGTATGTGCAGTGGTATGGCATTGTAGGGAAGAGTTAGCTACCCTCCTGCAGTCATCTGTCAGGATTTCCTCATTTAATCACATCAAGTCATACTCTCTAACAATTGTACTTAGGAAGATACATTCAGAGTTCACTGCATGGCTACCTTTTTTCTCTTAAAAAACAATAAGGAAAATGTCTTATTTCTAATATTGAGGAAGATCTTTAGTGTCAATACATGCAGAAGTGTGTGCTCTGAACACCTAGCCCACGGAATCTTACATCAGTGTTATAACCGTAAGCACCATCTCCACTGAGTTGTAATTCGTATGTTGTATATCATACGGTCCTCTTCCATGGAAAATTAGGTACAAATGAGTCCCAGTTAATGGAGCAGGACATCTAATGCCTTTGACGTAGCAACAATCAGCCCCATATTCTTACACACCCAGGAGGAACAGAGAAACTTTCGAGAGTGATTTCAGAGGAAACACATTAATATTGTTAATCACAAATCTCAAATAGGGTTAATGTAAAAATTTAAAAAGACTGAAATCCTTATATATATGAAAAAGTCCATCCCCTAAATCTGTTCAACAGACTACCATATACATTTTCTAAGTGTTCAAGTCTGATTTCTCCTTATAATCACTATTTTCATGCAGGGTAATGTCTGAGTAGGGTGAATAATGTATTCCATTGACTTGATTCCTGTAACATTCTTTGGCATCTGATGTTCAATAGTTTTCTAAACATTGCTAACTTTCAATTGACTTTCCTTAATGCACTCTCTGGTGTGTGCTCCAATGTATACTAAAATGAAGGCCTCTCCGCATTCACGATGTTCCAAGGGTATGAGTCTAGTATGCATTATGACATATTGAGTAAGAACTGAATTCCAGTTACAGGCTTGACCATGTTATTTACATTTCACACTTTCAGTCCTGTATGAAAACAACGATGTGAAGAAAGGTGGGAGTCCCACTGAGAGGTCAGACACGTTCTTAGTATCTGTACACTTACTCTATTTAAAATCTCTCATATGGAGTGAGGAGGGAGCAGTCCTTAGGCACTCTCTCACATTCATTACATCCATAATATTCTCTGCAGGACGAATTCTGTGATGTGCATTAAGAGTTGTGTACTACTAGAGGTTTGGCCACATTATTCATCTGGTGTCTTTCCAGTATGAATTCTCTGTTTAGAAGGCATGCATGCTGGACAAAGGACTTGCTACACTGGTTATATTTGTGAGGTTATTATGTAATATGAATTCTCTCGTAGGCATGAATCAGTGACCGGTCTTTAATCAATTTTGCTCACATTCTCTTTTTCTTTTGTTCTTTAAGATTTTATTTATTTGACAGAGAGATGGAAAGAGAACACAAGTAGAGAGGAGGGTCAGTCACAGGGAGAGAGAAAAGCACGCTGGCCACTGAGCAGGGAGCCTGAATCAGAGCTCAACCCCGGGACCCTGGGATCATGACCTGAGCTGAAGTCACCCCCATAACCGACTGAGCCACCCAGGTGCCCCTGTTCTTACATTCTATACACTGGTAAACCTTCTATCTAGTATGAATATTATGATGTTTAGTGAGGACTGAGTGCATGTAAAAGACTAACAACATTTTTTTTTAATTGTAAGGATTTTTTAAAAATTTATTTATTTGAGAGAGAATGAGTGAGAGAGAGCATGAGAGAGAAGGTCAGAGGGAGAAGCAGACTCCCCAAGGAGCTGGGAGCCGGATGTGGTACTCGATCCAGGAATTCCGGGATCATGATCTGTGCTGAAGGCAGTCGCTCAACCAACTGAACCGCCCAGGAGCCCCGCTTAACAACATTCTCTAATTTGGTAAGGTTTCTCTCCAGTATAAATCCTGTGATGTCTAGTAAGTGTTGAGCTGTTTATAAAGGCTTTGCCACACACTTGACATTGGTAAGTTTTCTCTCCAATATGAATTCTGTAATGTTGAGTAAGGCCTGAGTTGTGGTTAAAGGCCTTACCACAGTCTTGATATTGGTAAGATGTCTTCCCGTTACGAAGTCTTTGAAGCTGACTAAGCCTTGAGCACCAGTTAGAGACCTTGCCGCATTTTTGGAATTTATAGGGTTACGCTCTAGTATGAGTTCTGCTATGTTGACTGAGGTGTGAGTTCACCTTAAAGGCCTTGCCACATTCCTGACACTGGTAAGGTTTCTCTCCAATATAAATTCTGTGATGTTGTATAAGGTTTGAGTTGTGAATAAAGGCCTTGCCACATTCTTGACATTGGTAAGGTTTCTCCCCATTATGAATTCTGTGATGTTTAGTAAGTTGTGAAGGGATGGCATAGGCCTTACCACATTTTTGACATTGGTAAGGTTTCTCTCCAGTATGATGTTGAATAAGGGATGACCTCCAGTTAAAGCTCCTGCCACTTTAACTGGTAAGGTTTCTCTCCATTATGACTTCTGTAATGTTGAATAAGAGTAGGGCTGTCCTTAAAGGGCTTGTCACATTCTTCACATTGGTAAGATTTTTCTCCACAATGAACTCTCTTATGCTTAGCAAGACCAGACCTCCAGTTAAAGGCATTGCCACATTAGTGACATTGGCAAGGTTTCTCTGCACTATGAGTTTTCTGATGCAGAGAAAGATTTCGCCTCCTGGTAAAGGCATTGCCACATTCCTGACATTGGTAAGGTTTCTGTCCAGTATGAATTTTCTGATGCTGAGAAAGATCTGACTTCCTCATAAAGGCCTTGCCACATTCCTGACATTGGTAAGGTTTCTGTCCAGTATGAATTTTCTGATGTTCTTTAAGGTTTGAGTTCTGGATAAAGGCCTTGCCACATTCTTGACATTGGTAAGGTTTCTCTCCGTTATGAATTTTTTGATGTCTAGTAAGTACCGAACGGACGGGATAGGCCTTACCACATTCATGACATTTGTAAGGTTTCTCTCCAGTATGAATTCTGTGATGTCGAATACGGTCTGAGTTCCGGATAAAGCTCTTGTCACATTTGTCACATTGGTAAGGTTTCTCTCCAGTATGAGTTCTGTGATGTTGAATAAGGGATGACCTCCAGTTAAAGCTCTTGCCACATTCTTGACATTGGTAAGGCTTCTCTTCACTATGAGTTTTCTGATGCCGAGAAAGATTTGCACTCCTGGCAAAGGCACTGCCACATTTTTGACAGTGGTAAGGTTTCTCTCCAGTATGAATTCTGTGATGTTGAGTAAGGGATGACCTCTGGTTAAAGCTCTTGCCACATTTTTGACATTGGTAAGGTTTCTCTCCAGTATGAATTCTGTAATGTTGAGTAAAGGATGACCTCCAGTTAAAGCTCTTGCCACATTTTTGACATTGGTAAGGTTTCTCTCCAGTATGAATTCTGTGATGTTCAATAGGAGTTGTGCTGTCCTTAAAGGACTTGCCACGTTCTTCACATTGGTAAGATTTTTCTCCACAATGAACTCTCTTATGCTTAACAAGACCTGACCTCCAGTTAAAGGCATTACCACATTCTTGACATTGGTAAGGTTCCACTCCAGTATGAATTCTGTGATGTTGAGTAAGGTTTGAGCTGTGGTTAAACCTCTTGCCACATTGTTCACACTGGTAAGGTTTATCTCCACTATGAATTCTCTGATGATGAATAAGTTTTGACAATGATGTAAAGGCTTTGGCACATTCATTACTGTTGTAATTTTCCCCTGCAATATGAATTTGGTGCGGTCTATTAAGACTTGAGTGATTGTTAAAAGCTTTGCCACATTCTTGACATTTGCAGGGATTCTCTCCGGAATAGATCTGCGAATGTTCATTTGTTGATAAACAGTCCTTAATGCTTTGACCAGCTTCGTCGCATTTGTATACTTTTTCTCCAGTATGCATTTGCTGATATTGAGATAATGTTGAGTGGCAGTCAAAGGATTTACCACATTCCTTAAAGATGTAAGTTTTCTCTCCCTGAGGAATTATCTCATTGATGTTTAGGCTTGAGGACTGACTAAACATGGTCCCTGGTTTATTAGATGTGAATGGGCTTTTTCCCTCATGAATTCTCTGATGATCAGCAACACTGGAGGACTGGTTATGAGCTTTCCCACATTCATTATCTTTATGAAGACTGTCTCCCAAATGATGACAATTATGTATACTGAAGTTAGAGATTGGATGAAAGCCTTTCCCACATTTATAACATTCATAATAGTTGTCTGCAAACCTAGCAATGACACATCTGTGAACACAGGAGCCCTGTTTCAGTATTTTCTCAAATTCAGTGCACTGAGTAATTCTGTCTTCAGTGAAAAGCCTTTGGTCATACTGTAGGGTCGACTCCTCAGTGAAGTCCCTCTCATATGAATCCCACTGAGGACTTTGTTCATTTCCAAATCTCTGATTTAACGTCAGACCAATCCTATTTTCCAAATGGCTCAAATCATTACTCTCAGCATGGACTAGGTTACTTTCCAGATGTTCCAAGTGGTCTGTCCACAAATCGCTATGGTTGCCTATCTGATTGGAGCTTGTGCTGACAGAAACACACTGCTCTGCAGAAACAGTTGACTTAAAAAGGGAGGTTTTCTGCAGCGGTTTATATCCTTCACCATTTAGGGCAGTGACATTCTCATTAAGGGCCATTTCCTTGGTTTGGGTGTATCGTCCAGGATTTCTGTGAGGCACTTCCCTCTCCCCATCATTGTCCCAGTCTGTGCATAAGTATAAAATCTCAACAGCACTATCTTTGTATCTCTGCGTTGACCCATTCTGGAAAGAACCTTCGATGCTACACTCGAGCAGGAAACTCTGGGTCTCATGTGAAGATACAGCTGAAAGATACCAAATAAAAGTTAAACTATTGCACTTACTACATTCTGAAGAATATACTGAAGACTTCTAATAGAGAAGCATCAAGTCACTCAGACAAAGTCAGAAAGATGGCTGACAAGGAGTCATCAGGACCTCATTTCCTCATAAAAATGTAACATGGTACACAACATATTGACCATATACCCTAAGAGATAATTCTGTGATATGGTCTCAGTGTAGCAGAAATGTCTTTCCTGTATCTCTAACAATCACAAAAAGGATATTGTTGGGCTGGCAGGAAGGGCTTACTAAAGAAGTCGAAAGTTCCCGCCATAAGACCTGAGCTCGGACAGGAGAACAAGGGCCCAAACAGGAATCTGAGACCCCCGCCACGGGCTCCTGTGGACCAATGGGATCCCGACGAGCAGGCGGGATATCCAAATAAGGGAAACTTACCAAAAGACCCCTGAGCTTTCCTCAAGACCCTTAAAAGCCCCCTCCTCCCTGCCTTGGGCGCGACTTCAGCCACTCTTCTTTCCAGAGTCGCGGAACCTCGCCCGAGGGTGCCCACCTCCTCCCGGTGCAACTTTCTCGGCTCCCCTTCACCTGGGCCTTGAAACTTCGCCAGAGAGCGTTTTTAATAAATCTTGCCTTGCACCCACTTTGCCTGGTGTTTTGTTTATCTCGCCGGAAAAAAAAAACTTTACAGATATGAGCTCAAACTTAGCAGATGAATGGAGGATATGGAAACAGAAAACTGAACTGAATCAAACAAGAGTACAGTAAAAAAGGAATGTATCAAGAACAGGAAGAATTGTTTGGCAGAAAAGATCAACAACACTGACAGCCCATGAATTAAATAAAGAATAACAGAAAAAAGAATGACTATAATGACAAGTAAAGAAGTGAAAGCTGACAAAGTATAACTGACTGTAGGAATAAAATTGTAAGAGGCAACAATATTTGAGGGGGGAATCACAAGATTCTGGGTGGAAGCTAGAGAGAGAGGGAATCACATGCAGGCATCACACTGAATACACAGTGTGACTTGAGCCTGTATCCCAGGACCCTGAGATCAAGATCTGAGCAGAAATCAAGAGTCAGAACTTCCCCATGTGAGGCACCAAGCACCCAATTATTTTTTAACTCTTATCTCTGTGGTAACGTTCTCACTGTTGTTTTTTTACTCCTTGAGTATCCTTATGATTGCGACCTTAAATTCTCCATCAAGCTCCTTACTTACTGTTTCCATTTTATCTCTGACCTTGTTCTTATCTGCTGGTTTTCCTTAGGATAAATTCTTTCATCTTGGCATTTCTCTAAGTCTCTACTTGCCTCTGTCCATTAGAAAAGTCAGTGATGTGTCCTGTTGTATCCTTCAGACCAGTGGTCTGCAGAGTCTCTCCTTGCCTGATATGGGCAGTGTTTGGTCCCTGGCCTGAATGCGGACAGTTTGAACTAGGTGAGCTCTGCTCCAATTGTGAAAGGAGACCTGACATCAACTCCACCAGGACTGCAGCCCTGCAGAGTCCCTGCTCAGGAGACGTGATGTGGACAGGGGATGACCTTGCTTAGCCTGAGGCAAGCCTCACTGAGAAGCATAGTCCCCTCATATCACAGGGGGTGAGGCCTGGTGCAAGCAAGACAGACAGCCAGTGTCCTCATGAATGGGGCTCAGTCTTCATACTACAGGACAGGAGAGGGCTCCCATGTTTTGGAAGCCACATGGCACTGAATGTTTCCTCTCAGGAATGTGCTCCTAGACTACTGAATACTCTCCCCACTCTGCACCCCAAGTGTTCTTCAGATGACTGTTTCCACACCTGGTGCCCCCAGGTTGTTTGCCAGCCTTCTCTCCAAGATCACCCAGGTGTCCTCTTGATTGTATCCCATCGAAACCTGCTGACCATTAAACCTCCAGGTTTTAAGATGTGCTGGTTCCAAGAACTCATGAAATTCAGCCCTTCTCCATCTCCAAGCCAATGGCTTTGGGAAACCTCCTTAGGCATTCCCCTGAGTGCTCCTGTGTCAAGAAACCTACTGCACAGCGGGGGCTCCCTGCCCTCTACAATGCTATACTCCTTTCCTCCCTAAACCATGTCTCCACACTATCTCCATCTTCTTGTGGCCTCTTTTCTACTATTACTTGAGGAGTTTCTCCTGACACTCTTCAGCCCAATGTCTGATAAATTTAGAATGAACTGACTTTTACCTAGTGGTGCTCATCACAGGACAAATGAGTCTAGGACCCTCCTACGCCACTGCCATTTCTTCTCCTAGAATTAGGAGAATTAATTGTTTTAATCCTGTTAAAACTCATATGGATTTTATAAAGCTGTTACACAAACCAACACATTAAAAATTAGTTTGGTTTCTACACAACAAAGAACAATTCCCCAAACAGAGACATCATACATTATGGCAAACCCCCCAATAAATGCTTCCAATTTAACATAAGGATAGAGGTCATACCAGAAACAATGAAAAGTGCAATATACTCTGCAGGAAGCCTAGTTACCTAGATACAGGCTTTTTTTTTTTTTTTCCACCAACTTCACTTCAGCGATTTATTTTTAGATTATATTAAAAACCTCATTAGGCTCCCTGAGGGAAAGAGTGTTAACCACTAACAGAGGCAGGGGAATAAAGGAAACGGAAAGATAAGCTGAATCAGTAACAAGGAGAGCTCGTGGAAACATTCGTCCGGGGTCTCTGTAAATGCTACAAGAAACTCAATGCCAAGACCAGGTGAAATGACTTGAACTTGGAGCGTCATCTTTTATCCCCAGGCTAGGAAGGGCTAGTCAGGCTTGTCAAAGTGGCATATGTCCTTATTATGATTTCCAGATGGGATGTGGGAGCATGTGCAAGGCGAGGAAGAGACCTCTTTAAAGACTGTAAGCCAAGTGCTCTGTGCTCTCGCCCGACAGAAACGTGCAGCAGAGCTTCCCGCGGACAGGATGAGAGGTGGGTGGGCACACCAACACACTGGCTGCGAGATTAAATGGAGTGTTGGGTGAAACATAGAATTTATTCATGTATTTACATAATTTATAATCTTTAAGCCATGGTCTCATAAATATAGACAACTTTACATATGCTAAGCAACAGCAATTATTCACTGGAATAATTGAAACACAATAAATCTTGAAGTGATCTACACAAAATGCAATCTCTACCAAAACTCCAATTCCATTTTTGCACAAAGATCAAAATCCATCCTAAATTTACGTGGATGTCATGGGATAACCCATACCCAAAATAATCTGTAAAGTGAAGAGAATATATCCTGATTTATGGCATACAAGGCAGAGATATCAAACTAATGTCCTATAGACATGACGTCCAGAGTAGAATAATGGAGGAGTCTGGCTGAGCTAGATTTGCACATCACCAATATTAATGTGAATGACAATGAACTCAAGATCCTGTTATAATTTATAGTCTGATTTGGATGTTTGGGTGGTGTGTGAGTTTCTACTTTTCACACATGTGCCACTGATCAACAATGCATGCTCCACTCAAAATTCCAGGGCTGAATCCCGATAGTTTCAAAGGTTCCTAAAAAGGGGGCAGAGCATACAGGTGAGTATGGAGTCCTTTGCTTCCCTTTACTCTTTATTCAAGCCAACCCAATCCTGCATAACAAACTTAACCCAATCACACTTCTCTGGACCTCCTCTTATTTTTCTTTCTTCAATTTCCCCTACCACCATACTTATGGAAATAGCTCGCTTCTGCACAAGAAATGCAGGTGCAAATTGCTTCTGTGTGCAACACTGGGTTTTGTACCTTGGACCTCACTGCATCCATGGCCTTTATCAATTTCAAGTTTCCCCTGCATTTTTACTAATACCCATGGTCAGGATACAGGAACACTTCTTTGAACCTAGGCTTCCCTCTGAAAACTGACTTTGCCTAAAATAAGCAGCTTTACAACCTAGTTGCACTTTCTGGTCTTCTGCAAAAAATCCACTTTCATAGAAAAGCCTTCCTGATGCTCCTCAGTGGTGAGAGGAGAGTGACCAAATTCAAGGAAATGGAGTTAAAAAGCTCTCACAAAAATGATTGTTCTTCCATGGACGGTCTGATCTGCTCTTCCTGAGCTGCCTGTGAGGACCATAGGCTCTTCTTGGTCTTCCAGTTCCCTTCTTTGCTCTGCTGGGCACATGCTTCTCTTTCCCTGTCCCTTCTCTTCTACATTAAGGAACATTTATCTCCACTGTGATACAGATCAGTTTGCTTTCCTAGGACTTTATCCTACTGTGAGTACTTAGGATTAGCCTCTTTGGAAGAGTAGGTTTAGTTTTCTTTACCTGCAACTTCTTAAGACAATACAGTAATCTACACATGTATATGCTTCTTGATATCCATCTTGATTTCCTTTCTATTAATATAAACATTAAAACATCCCATTACCTTAGGTGTACAACATGGGGATTCAACAACTCTATAGGTGCTACTATACTCACCAATAGTAGCTAACTAATATCTGGCACCAATAAATGCTATGGGAAAACCATTGGAGGAGTTCCCTGTATTCTTTTCAGCCCACGGAAGCCTGTACTTCCCATTCCCACTTCCTCATGTTGCCCATCATCCTTCTCCATTCCACAATGGTAACATTCAGGCTATGCATTGTATTTGTGTCTCTTTCAAGCTTTTTTCTTTGTATCTTGTCATTTGTGGTATGTGGTTTGACCCAGAAGGTGTTATGTGATGTGAACTAAGTGACATACAAATACCGTATGTATTCACTTATATGTACAACCAAAACAACAACTTAAATGAACAAACAAGAAACAGACCTATGAATGTCTATTTTGTTTTGAATAAAGTACATGGATAATCTTAATAAATATAAAAATTCCAAGATGACGGGGCACCTGGGTGACTCAGTGGTTAAAACCTCTGCCTTCGGCTCAGGTCATGATCCCAGGGTCCTGGGATCGAACCCCACATCGGGCTCTCTGCTCTGCGGGGAGCCTGCTTCCTCCTTTCTCTCTCTGCCTGTTTCTCTGCCTACTTGTGATCTGTCTGTCAAATAAATAAATAAAATCTTTAAAAAAAAATAAATCCATCTACAAAAAAAAAAAAATTCCAAGATGACACACATTCTATACTGTAACCCGTTGGTCTGTAACAGTGTTCCAATACTGGCAGAAGACAAGAGGTTCCCAGGTTGAAATTCAAGTGTCTTATGGCTCATGACACAGCAAACATCATAAACATCTTCATCACACTAATTCCACTGGGCAACCGCCCACCCCCAACTCATACAGGGACACACTGTACATGCAGTGGGTTTGTGTTAAAGACTCTGAGCATAGGAAACCCCAGTATCTTCAGGGAACATCTAGCATATATGCCCGATCCTTGGCCATGAAAATAGCCCATCTGTTTTCCTGTACAATAAACTCACCTGTCCTCGACCCAAGATCAAGATGCTATCACTATACTACCAAGCTTTCTCATTCGCAAATATGAATGGAATGACCATTATAACTAAAATGTCAATCAAGGAAACGCTCACGCAGATCACGAGGTCACCACATGACTTCAAGGAAGAGTGACAATACTGTATAAGGCACATGTGTGATTTGTCTCAGATAGCCAACAGTACAGAAACATTTTCCTTCATGATTTGCTGCTCACTTGGTGCTGCTGTACAGTCACATGCAGGGTAAATCCCAAAGTCAATATACCTGGAAGGTCTGACTTTTTAAATCTTCCAACCATCGGCCATAGGGCCAACTGCGAATGTCTGGAAGATACCCAAGATGCACACTGTAGCACCAAAGACACATCCCTGACAACTCTGTGAACCTAACAAAGTAGCATTAATCCAATGTCATCGTAGAAATCTTTCACCCATAAGCTGTCAGTGTGGGTGGGAGTCCATTACAGACAATGTCCACGGATTGCCTATTCCCGTTTAGATGAACCTACCTGGCTAAGGGGAATTGTCAGCACCTGTGACTGACTTGGGTGTCCAGCCAATGCTCTGAACTAGGGCATTCTCTGTTCTTTGTCTGGGTAGCTATGCATGTTCTAAGTCACTTCACATGGCTGACCCTATCCTCCATTCTTACACCATTAGACACCTGAACAGAGACCCTAGACAACCTCAGAGCCTCTCTTACAGGCTTTTTGGGAGAAAACCAAGCCAGCAGGACTGACCAAGCATTTAGCATAGCCTCTTGCTCTGCATGAGCAGGATGCCTCATCAGTGAATCTGGCCAGCCTCAGAGCCCAGTCTACAGTCCTGACCTGCAACAGAGAATGGCCTTCAGTCCTGCCCCATGTTCAGCATCACCTGTGTATCTTACTACATTACCCAAGGGCTACTACCTTTCCTGAAGAAACCATCTATGAATGTTTTCCCAGATATAGGGTCACAAGGTCTAGTCCCCAGATAGTCACCTGAGACTGTTTAAGAAAGCAAAGGTGGTGGGTTGCACCCCAGAACAACTGACATGGTAATAGAAGGCTGGGCACAGGGCTCCACATTTAAAGTGTTCCCAGTGATTCTGACCAGACAAAATTTGACAACCTCTGTAGGAACTAAGTCAGAACACACACCTCGCTGGTTCTCACTGGTATTGTTTGGCAACCTTTTTCATCTTCAACATCTACTCTGTCATGTGACATCTTTAAGATATGCCCACCTTGGGGGAGGAGTCAAGATGGCGGAGAAGTAGCAGGCTGAGACTACTTCAGCTAGCAGGAGATCAGCTAGAGAGCTTATCTAAAGATTGCAAACACCTGCAAATCCATCGGCAGATCGAAGAGAAAAAGAACAGCAATTCTAGAAACAGAAAAACAACCACTTTCTGAAAGGTAGGACTGGTGGAGAAGTGAATCCAAAGAGACAGGAAGATAGACAACGGGGGGAGGGGCAAGCGGCGTAGCAACGGAGCACAAAATCAGGACTTTTAAAAGTCTGTTCCGCTGAGGGACATCGCTCCGGAGGCTAAACCGGGGCGAAGCCCACGCGGGGTTGGCATGACCACAGGTCCCGCAGGGTCACAGAAGGATCGGAGGTGTCTGAGTGTTGCAGAACTTGCAGATATTGGAAAGGGAAAGCCGGCTGTAGAGACAGAGCCGACAGTAAGCTCGCAGCTCAGTGTTGCCTTGAACCGGTCGCAGGCATGGTAAGCTCGGAGCGCGGCCGGAGGTTAGGCAGACGCAAGTTACTAGGAGCTGTTCTCTGAGGGCGCACTGGGGAGCGGGGCCCCGGGGTCTCTGGGCCGGAGACCAGGAGGCTGCATTTGTATTCCCGTCCTCCGGAACTCTACGGAAAGCGCTCAGGGAACAAAAGCTCCTGAAAGCAAAGCCAAGCGGATCACTCAGCCCGGCCCCTGGTAAGGGCGGTGCAATTCGCCTGGGGGAAAGGCACTTGAGAATCACTACAACAGGCCCCTCCCCCAGAAGATCAACAAGAAATCCAGGCAAGACCAAGTTCACCTACCAAGGAGTGCAGTTTCAATACCAAGGAGAGAGCAGCAGAATTCCAGAGGAGGAGAAAACAAACGACTGAACTCATGGCTTTCTCCCTGTGATTTTATACTCTTGCAGTTAATTTAATTTTTTTCTTTTTCATTTTTTTTCTCTTCTTCTGCTAAATTTTTTTTAACTTTTACCCTTTTCCTTTTTAATGTTTTTTAACTAGTTTATCTAATATATATATATATTTTTTCTTTTTTTACTTTTCTTTCTTCATTTTCTTTTTTTTAATCCTTTTTTTCTTTATTTATTTTTGAACCTCTTTTTATCCCCAAATCAGAAGAGATCCCAATCTCTTCAATCTTTTTTTTAAATTCTTGATTGAATTTTTAATTCAAAATCTTTTTTTTAATTCTTTTTTTCTTTCTTTCTTTTTGAACCTCTTTTTATCCCCAAATCAGAAGAGATCCCAATCAGAAGAGATTGGGAGATCCCAATCAGAAGAGATCCCAATCAGGAGATCCCTCACCCAATTGTGAGGGGGGAGAAATCCCCCCTCACGATTTAGGATCTCTTCTGATTTGGTTAAAGCATATGTTCCTGGGATTGTTGCCACCCTTTTAGTATTTTACTTGCTCCTTCATATAATCTTAGCTGGACAAAATGACAAGGCGAAAAAATTCACAACAAAAAGAAGAACAAGAGGCAGTACCGAAGGCTAGGGACCTAATCAATACAGACATTGGTAATATGTCAGATCTAGAGTTCAAAATGACAATTCTCAAGGTTCTAGCCGGGCTTGAAAAGGCATGGAAGATATTAGAGAAACCCTCTCCAGAGATATAAAAGCCCTTTCTGGAGAAATAAAAGAACTAAAATCTAACCAAGTTGAAATCAAAAAAGCTATTAATGAGGTTCATTCAAAAATGGAGGCTCTCACTGCTAGGATAAATGAGGCAGAAGAAAGAATTAGTGATATAGAAGACCAAAAGACAGAGAATAAAGAAGCTGAGCAAAGGAGAGACAAACAGCTACTGGACCATGAGGGGAGAATTCGAGAGATAAGTGACACCATAAGACGAAACAACATTAGAATAATTGGGATTCCAGAAGAAGAAGAAAGAGAGAGGGGAGCAGAAGGTATACTGGAGAGAATTATTGGGGAGAATTTCCCCAATATGGCAAAGGGAATGAGCATCAAAATTCAGGAGGTTCAGAGAATGCCCCTCAAAATCAATAAGAATAGGCTCACACCCCGTCACCTAATAGTAAAATTTACAAGCCTCAGTGACAAAGAGAAAATCCTGAAAGCAGCCCAGGAAAAGAAGTCTGTAACATACAATGGTAAAAGTATTAGATTGGCAGCTGACTTATCCACAGAGACCTGGCAGGCCAGAAAGAGCTGGCATGATATTTTCAGAGCACTAAACGAGAAAAACATGCAGCCAAGAATACTATATCCAGCTACGCTATCATTGAAAATAGAAGGAGAGATTAAAAGCTTCCAGGACAAACAAAAACTGAAAGAATTCGCAAACACCAAACCAGCTCTACAGGAAATACTGAAAGGGGTCCTCTAAGCAAAGAGAGAGCCTACAAGTGGTAGATCAGAAAGGAACAGAGACAATTTACAGTAACAGTCACCTTACAGGCAATACAATGGCACTAAAATCATATCTTTCAATAGTTACCCTGAATGTAAATGGGCTAAATGCCCCAATCAAAAGACACAGGGTATCAGAATGGATAAAAAAACAAAACCCATCTATATGTTGCCTCCAAGAAACTCATTATAAACCCGAAGACACCTCCAGAATTAAAGTGATGGGGTGGAAAATAATTTACCATGCTAATGGACATCAGAAAAAAGCAGGAGTGGCAATCCTTATATCAGATCACTTAGATTTTAAGCCAAAAACTGTAATAAGAGATGAGGAAGGACACTATATCATACTCAAAGGGTCTGTCCAACAAGAAGAACTAACAATTTTAAAAATCTATGCCCCCAACGTGGGAGCAGCCAACTATATAAACCAATTAATAACAAAATCAAAGAAACACATCAACAATAATACAATAATAGTAGGGGACTTTAACACTCCCCTCACTGAAATGGACAGATCATCCAAGCAAAAGATCAACAGGGAAATAAAGGCCTTAAATGATACACTGGATGAGATGGACATCACAGATATATTCAGAACATTTCATCCAAAGCAACAGAATAGACATTCTTCTCTAGTGCACATGGAACATTCTCCAGAATAGATCACATCCTCGGTCCTAATAGATCACATCTTCAGTCCTAAATCAGGACTCAACCGGTATCAAAAGATTGGGATCATTCCCTGCATATTTTCAGACCACAATGCTCTGAACCTAGAACTCAACCACAAGAGGAAGTTTGGAAAGAACCCAAATACATGGAGACTAAACAGCATCCTTCTAAAGAATGAGTGGGTCAACCAGGAAATTAAAGAAGAATTGAAAAAAATCATGGAAACAAATGATAATGAAAATACAAAGGTTCAAAATCTGTGGGACACAAAAAAGGCAGTCCTGAGAGGAAAATATATAGCGGTACAAGCTTTTCTCAAGAAACAAGAAAGGTCTCAGGTACACAACCTAACCCTACACCTAAAGGAGCTGGAGAAAGAATAAGAAAGAAACCCTAGGCCCAGCAGGAGAAGAGAAATCATAAAGATCAGAGCAGAAATCAATGAAATAGAAACCAAAAAACAATAGAACAAATCAACGAAACTAGGAGCTGGTTCTTTGAAAGAATTAATAAAATTGATAAACCCCTGGCCAGACTTATCAAAAAGAAAAGAGAAAGGACCCAAATAAATAAAATCATGAATGAAAGAGGAGAGATCACAACTAACACCAAAGAAATACAAACAATTATAAGCACATACTATGAGCAACTCTACGCCAACAAATTTGACAATCTGGAAGAAATGGATGCATTCCTAGAAACATATAAACTACCAAAATTGAACCAGGAAGAAATAGAAAGCCTGAACAGACCCATAACCAATAAGGAGATTGAAACAGTCATTAAAAATCTCCAAAGAAACAAAGCCCAGGGCCAGATGGCTTCCCGGGGGAATTCTACCAAACATTTAAAGAAGAACTAATTCCTATTCTCCTGAAACTGTTCCAAAAAATAGAAATGGAAGGAAAACTCCCAAACTCATTTTATGAGGCCAGCATCACCTTGATCCCAAAACCAGACAAGGATCCCATCAAAAAAGAGAGCTATAGACCAATATCCTTGATGAACACAGATGCAAAAATTCTCACCAAAATACTAGCCAATAGGATTCAACAGTACATTAAAAGGATTATTCGCCACGACCAAGTGGGATTTATCCCAGGGCTACAAGGTTGGTTCAACATCCGCAAATCAGTCAATGTGATACAACACATCAATAAAAGAAAGAACAAGAACCATATGATACTCTCAATAGATGCTGAAAAAGCATTTGACAAAGTACAGCATCCCTTCCTGATCAAAACTCTTCAAAGTGTAGGGATAGAGAGCACATACCTCAATATCATCAAAGCCATCTATGAAAAACCCACCGCAAATATCATTCTCAATGGAGAAAAACTGAAAGCTTTTCCACTAAGGTCAGGAACACGGCAGGGATGTCCATTATCACCACTGCTATTCAACATAGTACTAGAAGTCCTAGCCTCAGCAATCAGACAACAAAAGGAAATTAAAGGCATCCAAATCGGCAAAGAAGAAGTCAAATTATCACTCTTCACAGATGGTATGATACTCTATGTGGAAAACCCAAAAGACTCCACTCCAAAACTGCTAGAACTTGTACAGGAATTCAGTAAAGTGTCAGGATATAAGATCAATGCACAGAAATCAGTTGCATTTCTCTACACCAACAACAAGACAGAATAAAGAGAAATTAAGGAGTTAATCCCATTTACAATTGCACCCCAAACCATAGGATACCTAGGAATAAACCTAACCAAAGAGGCTAAGAATCTATACTCAGAAAACTATAAAGTACTCATGAAAGAAATTGAGGAAGACACAAAGAAATGGAAAAATGTTCCATGCTCCTGGATTGGAAGAATAAATATTGTGAAAATGTCTATGCTAACTAAGGCAATCTACACATTTAATGCAATTCCTATCAAAGAACCATCCATCTTTTTCAAAGAAATGGAACAAATAATTTTAATATTTATATGGAACCAGAAAAGACCTCGAATAGTCAAAGGGATATTGAAAAAGAAAGCCAAAGTTGGTGGCATCACAATTCCGGACTTCAAGCTCTATTACAAAGCTGTCATCAACAAGACAGCATGGTACTGGCACAAAAACAGACACATAGACCAATGGAACAGAATAGAGAGCCCAGAAATAGACCCTCAACTCTATGGTCAACTAATCTTTGACAAAGCAGGAAAAGAATGTCCAATGGAAAAAAGACAGCCTCTTTAATAAATGGTGTTGGGAAAATTGGACAGCCACGTGCAGAAAAATGAAATTGGACCATTTCCTTACACCACACACAAAAATAGACTCAAAATGGATTAAGGACCTCAATGTAAGAAAGGAATCCATCAAAATCCTTGAGGAGAACACAGGCAGCAACCTCTTCGACCTCAGCTGCAGCATCTTCCTAGGAACATCGCCAAAGGCAAGGAAGCAAAGGCAAAAATGAACTTTTGGGATTTCATCAAGATCAAAATCTTTTGCAAAGCAAAGGAAACAGTTAACATAATCAAAAGACAACTGACAGAATGAGAGAAGATATTTGCAAACGAAATATCAGATAAAGGACTAGTGTCCAAAATCTATAAAGAACTTAACAAACTCAACACCCAAAGAACAAATAATCCAATCAAGAAATGGGCAGAGGACGTGAACAGACGTTTCTGCAAAGAAGACATCCAGATGGCCAACAGACACATGAAAAAGTGCTCCATATCACTTGTCATCAGGGAAATACAAATCAAAACCACAATGAGATATGACCTCACACCAGTCAGAATGGCTAAAATCAACAAGTCAGGAAATGACAGATGCTGGCGAGGATGCGGAGAAAGGGGAACCCTCCTACACTGTCGGTGGGAATGCAAGTTGGTGCAACCACTCTGGAAAACAGCATGGAGGTTCCTCAAAATGTTGAAAATAGAACTGCTCTATGACCCAGCAATTGCACTACTGAGTATTTACCCTAAAGATACAAACGTAGTGATCCAAGGGGGCACATGCACCCGAATGTTTATAGCAGCAATGTCCACAATAGCCAAACTATGGAAAGAACCTAGGTGTCCATCAACAGATGAATGGATCAAGAAGATGTGGTATATATACACAATGGAATACTATGCAGCCATCAAAAGAAATGAAATCTTGCCATTTGCGACAACATGGATGGAACTAGAGCGTATCATGCTTAGCGAAATAAGTCAAGCGGAGAAAGACAACTATCATATGATCTCCCTGATATGAGGAAGTGGTGATGCAACATGGGGGCTTAAGTGGGTAGGAGAAGAATCCATGAAACAAGATGGGATAGGGAGGGAGACAAACCATAAGTGACTCTTAATCTCACGAAACAAACTGTGGGTTGCTGGGGGGAGGGGGGTTGGGAGAAGGGGGGTAGGGTTATGGACATTGGGGAGGGTATGTGCTTTTGGGTAAATTGGAAGGGGAGGTGAACCATGAGAGACTATGGACTCTGAAAAACAATCTGAGGGGTTTGAAGTGGCAGGGGGGTGGCAGGTTGGGGTACCAGGTGGTGGGGATTATAGAGGGCACAGCTTGCATGGAGCACTGGGTGTGGTGAAAAAATAATGAATACTGTTTTACTGAAAATAAATAAATTGGAGAAAAAAAAAAAAAAAGATATGCCCACCATGTTTAAATCAATTAATATCCTCTCTCCACACACTCCATGCATCTGGGCCTCAAAGAGTACAGTTATCTCTGTCATCCAATAGCAACTGGTCCTCGAGACAGCAGGGAAAACAATACATCATGAGAAAAGCATCAGATGTCCTAGACAGCTACAATTCCCAGAAAGGCATCTCTGTCCCATTTGCTCATCCTGACTAGCTTCCTTAGGCCTTACAGTGACCAAAGGGACCTCTCTACCACATCTTTGTTCACATTTCAAGACTTTGCCATATTTCATTTCCACAGCACTTAGCTTCCTCTCAAACTGTCACAACATCATGTTTTATCTGTCCTCACAACTTCCAGTGCCAAGTGCCTGAACTAATTCTGTGGCCCAGTGATTGATTTTTGCTTCTCTTCTAGTGCAGTGGTGGCAAAATTGTATTTAAAACATACATAGGCCTCACATGATCCTGTTATCAACCATTTACAGTGGCATTAGAAAACTCCAAGCTACCCCTAAGGCTAAGCAAGGTCCCGCCTGGCTTAGGTGGGAGGGGGAGTACAGTGACAACGAGGTTTCCAGAACACAGAAGGGAAAGTCAGCTGTGATGCCTCCATCACTGAAATAGAGATGGGACAGAAGAACTGGACAGGCTTTGGGAAAAAAGAAAGTACAATTTTTCTTTCTAGACTCAGAGTCAGTAGTGTAGTCTTGGACGAGGTCCTCTCCACAGATGAAGAATGCAGGCCAATGTTTCAGCCTAGATCTGCTTCATCTCTTCCATTGGGCTGCTCCATCACTCCTAACAGAACACTGTCTTCTGTTTAAGTTAGAACATCTACTCAGCACCCAGCCCTGTCCCATCTTTGTTTCCTTCAAGTAAGTGTTAAAAAACAAAACAAAACAAAACAGGATTTGTGAAATATCCACATTTTTTTAAAGATTTTATTTTATTTATTTGACAGAGCGAGATCACAAGCAGGCAGAGAGGCATGCAGAGAGAGAGGAGGAAGCAGGATCCCTGCTGAGCAGAGAGCCCGATGTGGGCCTCGATCCCAGGACCCTGAGATCATGACCTGAGCCGAAGGCAGCGGCTTAACCCACTGAGCAACCCAGGCGCCCACATTTTTACCTAATCAAATGCTGACACTGAAGTGACCAACACTGATGACATCACTTCCTAGAAGGGAAAAGAAGAGTAACTAAGGAACTCTTACTTGTCCAACTGCAAAGGCAGTAATGAAGTCTATCAATTTAACTACATGGAATTTATAATGCTCCCTGGAGAATTACTCTCACATTTAAATTAAATTTAGAATACCATGTCACTCCTTGGAAACTCTTGTTAAAATCTCTATTGAGGTAGGTAAGCAACAGGTCGACACAGGAATAAGGAAAACAGAGTAGATCCTACAGGAATAAAACCCAGTTATGTAAGGGACAATTTGCATGGGGAGATTCTCAAACTAAGATACACCAGATGTAGCAAGCATAAATTCAATACAATACAGAAAAGAAAACTATTTCTATTATAAATCTAGAACCTCTTTGCTTGCTAGGAAATCACCACTTTTCAAACTTGGAAATGACCTGGTTTGAGCCAAGATTCCTTTTCCTTCTGAAGATATAGGTATACACACATATATATGTACATGTGCTTCTTCCTACTTAGTTTTGGGACTTCAAAATCTGCCTTTAGCTTAATATGACACATTGCATTCTGTGCAGATCAAAACCCTAAATCTCTGCTTGTGTTCTCTATCCTCACAAAACAACAGGAGAAATATACAGGGTAAAATTTGATCGATAGTCCTTGAGAATTGTGTAGCTATGGCCTATCATTATATTTGTAGTGCCTTTGTTCAATTAGCGATCATTGGGGAGACCCCGTGGGTCTTAGATGGTGAGCCATGGTTCAGGACAAGAGAAAGAAACTAACATTTACAAAAATCATCCCCAACAATCCTTATCAAAATCTTAGCAATAAGAAGAAATCTTATAACTTTGAAATAGAGAAATACAGTCAAAACCATTCTGTGAGATCAGCAGTACCCTGGTATCAAAGCAGTATAAACAAAAGATAAAAGGCTAGTTTATCTGATGAAATTTCTGCTACTCTGGCTTTCTTTGAACATCCATATACAAGTACAAAATAGAGTCAATAGGAAAAATGAATCACACTGAAAATAATTTTCCCTCTCTAAAGATTCATCTGCCCCTGAATCCTTTCAGGTCTGCTAACAAATACAGTTAACCATTGAATAATGTGCTTTTCATCAACAGTGGTCCACTAGGACACAGAGAAGTTTGCTTGATAAATCCAGTGCACAACAGTAAATGTATTTTCACTATGATTGCCTTCATATTTTATTTCTTCAAATTACTTCCTTATAAAACTATGGTATATACAGCAGACCACATACAAAGAATGGGACAACTCATGACATGTTGTAATTAGCCCACCCAACACCACAGATGAAGAAAGACTTTTGAAACACAATGACAGGGGCACCTGGGTGGCTCAGTGGGTTAAGCCCCTGCCTTTGGCTCAGGTCATGTTCTCAGGGTCCTGGGATTGAGCCCCCCCACCCCCATCCAGCTCTCTGCTCAGCAGGGAGCCTGCCTCTCCCTCTCTACCTGCCTCTTCGCCTACTTATAACCTCTCTCTGTCAAATAAATAAATAAACAAATAAATCAATAAATCTAAAAACAAACACAATGGCAAATCCACTTCATCTTGTGCAAGAGCTCCTAGAATATCACTAGGAGGATTCTCAGCAGTCTGAAGAGCAATGGGGCCTGGCATAACGTACTCAGGTACTCAAAGACTGAAAAATAGCCACCAGCAATACTTTACCGAGCAAAATTATTTTCCACAGAGGCAGAAATGAGGACATTCCCAAGTAAAAACCCCTCTAATCTTACCAGGACATTAAAGTCTTTCTAGATGAAATAAAAGGATTCTACCCAGAAACTGCAACCACACGAGAACACAGAGCTCTCCACTGAACGTAAATATGTAGACAATTAAACAAATGTGCTGTGTTCAAATGAGATACCAGTCACATTTATTTCTGCTACAGAGTTTGCTTTTGGGGGAAAAAAAAATAAGAATAAAAATCACAAATGTGGGTAATAAAGGATCCAACATAAAAGGATTTGTGATGTCGGTAACAAAGTCAAGAGGGTGTGCAGGTGTGGAGACAGGAAGAAGAATTTTCTATATAATTGACACTGAGTTTTAAAAGGTTTGTTTTAGGGGTGCCTGGGTGGCTCAGTCAGTTGAGCATCTGCCTTCAGTTCAGTTCAGGATCTCAGGGTCCTGGGATCAAGACCCACCCAGGCTCTCTGCTCAGTGGGGAGCCTGCTTTCCTCTCTCTCCCTGCCTACCTCTCTGCCTACTTGTGATCTATCTCTCTGTCAAATAAATAAATAAAATATTTTTAAAATAAAAATGTTTATAAAATGTTCATTTTACAGCTAAGTTGTTTTAATGAATCTCTAAGGTTACCACAATGAAAGTACTCATAGAAGATGCATAACTCAATGACAAAGGTACCAATACATATCATGGGTATTAATCCTACAATTAATTAGATAAAGTATATCTTTTGTATTTCATACCAAAACAGAAGTATATACATAAGTATTAAATGTTGAAAATTACTCTGAATTCAATAAAAGTATTTCTCTCATGCAGAGAATAAAAATTCACCCACAAATACATGATGAAATCAATTCCATGTGGATGACAACTCACCTAGACATGGAACGACATTCACTGACCACTCACCAAGGAGACAGAAAGTAGGGGTGACACAGTATATATGTGTGACATACAAACACAAGACAAAAACACACAGAATTTTCCAGCAAAAAGCATAAAGCTCATTCTTTTTTGAGTTATACTCACATGGTCTTGAAATATGCTGAAATATACTGAGCTGAAAATTCTCTTCCTCTAACAACCTGCACAGATAAAACCCAACCCACACCTAGCTAATGTCGTGAATGAGCCAGACAAGGAAGCACATTCTTAGGAAATTACCAAACCAGAGTAAGAGAAAACTCAACCCACGAAATTCTAAATAAAACACTGATGTATGACAGAGAAGGAAAACTTCTATATTACCATAATTTTGAACCGTGTCCACGTACCCATGAAAATCAAGCAATTGAGTGTCATGTCTTCATGGACTATAATATTGTGAAGAATTCTCATTTAAGTCAATCATAAAGAGGTGTAAATGAGAATTTTATGAACACTTAAAAAGCTTGAAAGACGTGCATTATGGTATTAATATATTCGTTCTCCTCCACAGAATGTAACACTATAGTCCATTCTGTTACAACAGAGGAAACAAACAGCATCTTCATTTCTGAATAAATAAACATCATAGATGGTGAAAATATGCTGAGACACACTGTATATTATATTAATATTTGGAGCTAAATACTGATGCATTCTGAGGAAAGAAGAAGAAAAACCTCATGATTAATTTCCCATGAAGCAACACTGCATTACTGAACACAAGAAATCCACACATGGAGATTTTGGGTACCTGGGGGCTCAGTCAGTGAAGCATCTTCCTTCCGTTCAAGTCATGATCTCAGGGTTCTGGGATCCAGCCCCACACTGGGCTCCCTGCTCAGCAGGGACTTTGCATCTCCCTCTCCTTTTGCCCTTCCCCTCCATACTCATTCTCTCTCTCTCTCTCTGTCTCGAAGAAATAAAATTTTTAAACAAACTATATGGGAGTATTACTAATTGTCTAACTCACTTCTTATAAAGCACATGCCCATGTCGTATCAGGACATTTGATGTAAAAAATTCAAAGATAAATCTCATATAGAACTAAATAGAAAGTGAAAACACACAGGACAAAGTTACAAGAAGTTCATGGAAGAATCATACAATGACGCAATTTTTAAAAAATAAGGTAATAGATGATAATTTCTTAAAGGATACAAGTTCAAGTTCTAATGTGCTAGTTCCCCAATATCATTTGTTATGTCGGAATTCTAGAGACATTAGAGTGTTTTACCACTTAGGAATGGAACTCATTGAGCAGAAATTTCTATACAGGGAAAAAAAAAAAAAGAAAAAAAAGGGAAAGAAAGAAAAAGAAAAAAAGACCATTCAAAGGGAAATAAAGCAGTATATTTTCTCATTTTAGGGCATTGTTTTGTTATCTGATGAAGTTATTGAAACTGAATTTTGTAAGACTAAGATTAAAGCCTCCATACCTTAGAAAGTATAAGCCAGAACATGTTAAAAATCTGTCTCCAGTGTTCCGGGAATTTCGCCACCAAACTCCAGTGTGCATACAACTACCCTGACCTACTTGTCCCATAATAAAAAGCAGAATGTACGAAGGCCATAGCGCACAGGTCATCAGAAATAGGATGTCTTCCCCAAGGCCTTCAAAACAATAAAAAGCTCTCAGATTTCTTTTGAAAGAGAGTCTCCTGGCTCTCCCTATGGATGTGATGGACCATCAGTGGAGCTGAAGGAGAATCCCTAGAGAAATCTAAGAACTTGATCATGTTGGAGAGCAGATGTTCCTCTGGGAGAGAGAAAAAAAAGTAACTGGGCATGTCTCCAACTAATCTTCATTCAAGGAGAGCTACTCAAACCACTGCGTAAGGTCTACTTTCCTCCTTCAGACTTGGGCCTCCCCTATGTCATCTGCCTCATTCATTCCCACCTACCTGGATGGAAGCCTATGTTCTCCTTTCTCTTCACATCCCAGAGCTCCTTCTCTTGCTCCAAATATATAATCAGGTCTGGCTTTGACAGAAGGAGACCTGTTTATGAGGAAAAAGGAAAATGGCTATTGCTGCCAATTCTATCATTCCATCAGTCTTGTGTTCAGGAGAGAAGAGATGATCTTGTACAATCCTAGAAAGTGGTTTCCTAAAAACTGTTCCCCAACAGTCCCTTCAGAACACACAGGAGGCAGGGCACCTGGGTGGCTCAGGGGTAAGCTTCTTCCCTCACCTTAGGTCATGATCTTAGGGTCCTGGGATTGAGCCCCACATCAGGTTCTCTGCTTGGCAGGAAGCCTGCTTTCCCCCCTTTCTCTGCCTGACTCTCTGCCTACTTGTCATCTTTCTCTGTCAAATATGTAAACAAAGTCTTAAAAAAAAAAAAAAAAAGAACTCACAGGAGGAATTTGCAATGTTCACATCCTGACCTACACTTCCAAGTAGTAGACATGATAATCAGCAGGGGAAACTTCAGTTTAAGATGTGAGCAGCAGGGGCGCCTGAGTGGCTCAGTGGTTGGGGCCTCTGCCTTTGGCTCAGGTCATGATCCCAGGGTCCTGGGATCAAGCCTCACATCAGGCTCTCTGCTCAGCAGGGGGCCTGCTTCCTCCTCCTCTCTCTCTCTCTGCCCGCCTTTCTGCCTACTTGTGATCTGTCTGTCAAAATAAAAAAAAAAAAATCTTGAAAAAAAAAGATGTGAGCAGCACCATTCTGTCACTAAAGGTTGAGAACTGCCACTCATCTACACAAGCAATGATGTTTCCTTGAGGAAAGAGAAATTAAGGCTGAGAAAAAAACATTATGAAGATTTTTCTCTCCATCTACTTATTTCCCTTTCTGCCTGGATCTGAATTCTAGTTATTACAAGAGAAATCCCCCAAAATACAGTCTTCACAGGAAGGAATAAAACCCTGAGTGTGGTTTGGGAAATCTGGAAGGAGTCTTCCTCACCCAAGAAGAGGAGGTGTTCGTAGTTCTCCAACATCACATCCTGGTACAGTTGCCGCTGAGTGTGGGTCAGGTGTCCCCACTCCTCCTCAGAGAATTCTATGGCCACATCCCTGAAGGTCAGCTGTCCCTGCAATAAATACCACAGTCACCAAGTGTCCACTGACAGAGTTCATGATGTTTCCTAAGATAAAATTTGGTCAGCGGGGAGCCTGCTTCTCCTCTCTCTCTGCCTACTTGTGATCTCTGTTGTCAAATAAATAAATAATAATAAAAAAAATCTTAAAAAAAAAGTAAGCACCTATGGGGCAGGGGGCTGCCTGGATGAGAACCTTCATTCCTTTCACTCCCAGAAGTCAACTCTATCCACAACAAAGCGGTGACAGCCCTCCTTATCCAGCACAAAGTGTTGGGATGTGGGAGAGGAACCAATGGTCAAGATATTCTAGACATGTTTCTGATGTGAAATATTTGGGTTCTGGAGTAAATGATGAAGAAAGGATTGTTGAGATACCCGTGGTACAACAACTTTGGTCCTAACACAAGGAGAGAGGAACGTGAGCAGTGACTTTGCCCAAATCGACAGGTTTGCAGGCATGTCTGATGGCAACTATGTGGCTTGGCTCCTGGCCTAAAGAGGCCACTAAAAGTTCAACCTAGAGATTCCTAATAAGAAGTTCCAGCAAAGCAGATTCTAAAAGATCTATATGATCACTCACAGTTCTTATTGAGCTTGTGTAAATAATTAGGCCAATTAGGCCAAACTGGACTTGTTTTTCAAATAAATTAGTCCCAATATCTCTATCTCTGGAAATGAGGGTTATTTTAGAGAGAATTTTTTTTTTTAATAACACACCTTTATGGATGTCAAATTCTAGATTTGATTGTCTTTAAATGTTTGTT
This sequence comes from Neogale vison, assembly GCF_020171115.1. Taxonomy (NCBI): domain Eukaryota; kingdom Metazoa; phylum Chordata; class Mammalia; order Carnivora; family Mustelidae; genus Neogale; species Neogale vison. The sequence goes on along the minus strand of NC_058097.1, from coordinate 47,135,989 downwards.
TACCTAAGCCAGACAACTCGAGGTAAACTTCAGAGAAGTTACGCAATAGCTCAATTACATGATCTTGCCTAATATTCTGAAGAAGTAATAACAGAACCCATTGGGAACATAGCTTAAATATTTAAACAAATGGAAAAATGAAACTGATTCCCCAAAAATTGTATAACTTAACTTTCACCTTGTGTGTGGCTGGAATAATGAAACTGCCTAAAAGCCAGCATACTGCACTCAATAGCATTAACTATGGACTAGTGGAGGTAATGGACAATCCCACTTTATGATAGGATTGGATGATGCTTGGGGGACTCTCCTTATCTCTTAATAAGTTTTCTCCCACTTGCCAATGATCCTCTGTAATCAGGATATCATTAAGTCTGGATCACTCAAAGGGCTTCTTAATGGTTTCATCCCTTAGTCATATTTATCCTAGCACCTCTGAGGTGCAATTGCAAACAGATGCTTTAGCAAAGCATAGAACAGCCCTCCTCATAAAAAGAGCTTCAAAGCTCACTATGGGACAGTCCCTGACTGTAATGACTTCATATCAGGTCCAGATTTGTCTTAGAAGCCAAAGGCACCAATGGATGATGGGGGGCGACTTATTAAATACTGGGCTACACTTACAGATATGCCAGAAATAATACTTAAAACTCCCACTAGTCAATCCAAATTTCCCTGTGGAAATATGATGTGTGTATGTTTTTTTTTCCTATTGTTATTTTGAGCAAGAATTTTTTTTTTTTAATTTTTCGGTTTCCTTTTCCCTCTTGATCATTCCTAAATTCAGCCCAATTTCCCATTCAGTTACATTTAATTTACTGTATTTTATGGTCTTCCCATTTGTGTTTTCTAACCTTTCAATCTCATCTAAATGAAAATCTAATGTTGAGTCTCTTTAAAAAAAAAAAAGAAAGAAAGAAAGAATACTTAAAACTTGTCAAACGTTAAACCTAGTTACCCATATGCCTGAACCTGATCACTGTACTTCTTTCTCTGTACAGCAAAAATGTTCAGACGTTATTAACCTTGCTTACTCTGTTTGGCCAGATTTAAGATGTCCCTGTTAAAAATACAAATGACAGCTGATTTACTGATGACAATACTTTTCATAAAAAGAATAAGAAAAGCTAAGTGTGCCATAGTGCTCACTAGCACTTTGCAATCGCCAAAGCCTTACAAATAAAAATTAATACTGACTCCAAATATGCCTTCCTGGTACTACATGCTGATGGAGCTATTTGGAAGGAAAGGGGATTGCTGTCAAGCCTAACTCCCCAATCAAATATGGGCTTAAGTTACAAAACCCTCCATATCGCTATACTGACAATGGCATATATCAAATCTGGGATACACATTTGTGGCTCACACCCACTAATGCACAGCTCAATCAAAAGGCACTTTAAGGGACGCCTGGTTGGCTCAGTTAGTTGGACGACTGCCTTCGGCTTGGGTCATGATCCCGGAGTCCTGGGATCGAGTCCCGCATCGGGCTCCCAGCTCCACGGGGAGTCGGCTTCTTCCTCTGACCTTCTCCTCGCTCATGCTCTCTCTCAAATACATAAATAAAATAAAATTTTAAAAAGGCACTTTAATGCCGGGAACAAAGAAATCATACATATGATACTTCGGCAAATAAAACACAACATCTGGGATGGCTATCATTAGAAATGTGTTCCCAATGGGATGTCTGGGTGGCTCAGTTGGTTAAACAGCTGCCTTCAGCTCAGGTCATGATCCCAGCGTCCTGGAATTGAGTCCCACATTGGGCTCCTTGATGGGCAGGGAGCCTGCTTCTCCCTCTGCTTCTGCCTGCCACTCTGTCTGCTTGTGCTTGCTCTCTCCCTCTCTCTCTTTTAAATAAAATCTTAAAAAAAAAAAAAAAAAAAAAAAGAAATGTGTCCCCAAATAATAGTACTCCAAGCTACTGACTGGTTTGGTACTGATTGGGTAAGGCGACCTGGCATTAGATGGCCAGCTCCAAACAGAACCACTGGATCTGTGGAACTAACCTGTGGCCCTGCCTTCCTCCAGAATGTACAGGTCGCTGTACCTTAGGATTTGCTTGAATTCATGGGCACATTACTAAAACCATAGCCACTCCAGCTAATCTCCCCCATTTAAAGCAAAGATGGACACGATCTGTTTTTAAATGGTACGGTCACTTAACATCCATTTTGGCTCCGTCTGTGGGACTAGAGGGTGTCATTTGGCATGTAGAAGCCCTTAATACATATACTACAAAGGCACTCAGTGATTCACTAAATAGCATCTCTTTACTTAATATCAAAGTCTCACAGATACGCAAGGCAGTCCTACAAAATAGAATGGCCTTAGATGTCCTGACAGCAGCACAGGGCGGCACATGAGCAATTATCAAAGCAGAATGTTGCATATTCATCCCAGACTATCGCAAAAATGTCACAGGACTAATACAAGATATGAATACCCAGATTAAGGCTCTACAAGATCCTTCTCTTCCTCTCAGTGATTGGTTAAGTTCCTGGTTTAAAGGAGGACTATGGCCCAAAATTAAAAATCTCCTTTTTGAGCTTCTCATTCTATAGCCTTATTAATCTTTATGTGTTGCCTTGTTCATTGTTCCTCTACTTGGTGCCAAGACTCCATTGCTGAAAAGACTTCACGACGATCCTTACCACGCACAGAGACACTTCTTCACTGTCCGCACTGGATTCAGCTGCCTCCATCTTCTGTAACTCCCCTCCACATTCCTCAACTGATCAATGTTGACCCAAGTAGGTAGGGACAGTTCTACGCCCCTATTCAGCAGGATGAAGTTACAGAAGATGAAACTTTCCACGTTCAACTACCTTAAAGAATTAAAGGTCAAAATTGTTCAGGGGGGGAATGATGAGGGAGCAGGAGGCTGGCTGACGACAAAGCAAAAGCAGGCACCTTGCAGCCCCTCTCCACCCGCTCCCCTCTGTAGTGTGTGTAACTTTCCTCAGGCACCCCTGGCTGCCCTAAAAGGAAAACAAAGAGTTAACTTGCAGAGATCACAATCCTGCAAGACAGGAGTCTCCCTCCATCTACAAATGTCCTAGTGATTTATAACAAAGAAGCTATCTTATCAATAGCCCAATTTCCAGAGGCAAATAACTCAGTTCTTCAAGCCCTAATGTCGCCCTCCCCTCCATAAAAACTGAAGGAGGCTGAGGTAGAAGAAAATGTAAATAAAGTTAAATTTCTTCTAAACCTAAATCTCACTAGCAAGGATGTTTGATAGGAGGAATGTGACATTCCCCAGGAAACTCCCAATTGTCTTGTTAGTGCTTCATTAGAGGGGAAATCGGCCATGGCTAGACAATAACCAGGCTTTGCATATCCTGACAGTCTTCTTTACCCTGATAGCCCTTCTGAACAGCCCCTTTGTCCTCACTTACCCAACTCCTGTGTATATAATCAGCCACTCCTCAGGATAGTGGGGCAGCAGCTCTTCTGCCCACGGTCTGGTCCCCGTGATTTAATAAACCACCATTTTGCACAAAAGATGTCTCAAGAATTCTTTCTTGGTCATCGGCTCAGGACCTCACCCCACCGAACTTAACCTATATTCTAGAACTTCATCACCTGGGAACCTGGGAGCCTGATGTGGGGCTGGATCTCAGGTTCCCGGGATCATGACCTGAGCTGAAGGCAGAAAGCAGACTCTTAGCTAACGGAACCACCCTCGGTCCCCAAGATTGATTTATATTTTAGAGGAGATGGGGAAGTGCAGAAAAGGGAGGGAGAAAGAGAATGGCAAGCGGACTCCCCTCAGGGCACAGAACTGCAAGCAGGGATACCAGTCCTGGACCCTCCGATCCCGACCTGAGCTGCAACCAAGATCCAACCTTAGTTGACTGAGCCCCCAGGCACCCTCTTCCAATGGATTTTAAGCAGAATATCTCTTTCACGTGTTAAAGATGGAGAGACACACACCCCCTTTCTTAGAATGGGAACTTTCCAAGTTTTTCTGGACTCATACCCACCGAGCTTCTGTCCGCATTTCCTTTGTGCCCAGCTGCACACCACTGATCAAGAATCCAGATGAGCCCAAACAAGAAATGCTTTCCGTCCCTGACATCCCAGGACCAGACCTCATCAGCCACAGGAATTTCAGAATCGACACCTTCCCCTCTGGATCTGCCATCACCGGAATACTGTCACTCCTTGGGGAACTTTAAGTCAAAGTGACAATGGCTGATGCACTATGGAAGTCAGGTTGGGGACAGGACAGAAGGCTCTGGGAAATAGAGAAGCATTCTAAAGACCTAACCCTGAGTATCACTTCTGACCAGATCTTTTTTTTTTTTTTTTTTAAGATTTCATTTATTTATTTGACAGACAGAGATCACAAGTAGGCAGAGAGGCTGGCAGAGAGAGAGAGAGAGAGGAGGAAGCAGGCTCCCTGCCGAGCGGAGAGCCCGATGCGGGACTCGCTCCCAGGACCCGGAGATCATGACCTGAGCCGAAGGCAACGGCTTAACCCATTGAGCCACCCAGGCGCCCCCTGACCAGGTATTAAAAAGAGGTGAACGTGGAGGGAGAAGCATTCGAACTTGAAGCATCCGCATCTGCAGCTTCCAAACGTGAGGGTCTGCGAAGAAACAGAGGACACGCTCCGCGGGGACACCAGGCTCACCTGAGAACCAGCCATTTCTGCCTTCCCGTCCACCTCTAGATTTCGTCCTCACGAGGGATCTGTGGGAAATCACAGCTGCATCAGGAAAAAATGCCCTGAAATCCGGCACAAGAGCTCCTTCTCCTCACACCGCTCGCCCTCGGGCAGGATTTGGAGATGCAAAAAGGCCCATCCTCCCAGTCCTTTGTGTCAGGAGCAGCTCAGAAACTGTTAGCTCCCATGAGGACACCCATCCCTGCATTTTTCTCACCTGCTTTGTCGGGGGAGGGAGGGGTCCCCTGCCACCGCCACTCACAACTTCAGCGTCAGCATCAGAACCGCGGGCTGCAGGGACCCGACCCTCCCAAACTGACGGAGCAGAGACCCTGTCACCTCTCCAGGACCAAAGCAATGAATACGCTCTCAGACACCCACCGAAAGCCCTCAGGCTCCTCCCTGGCCTCGCTGAGACTCTCCTGGAGCCCTTAATTAACACAACAGTGTTGCTTTCGCCCAAACCAACTGACAGAATCTGAGGGGGAGGCCTGCAGAGAAGATCCTTCCTGAAACTCCACAGGTGACCCCACTGGGAAGGAACTGGGGAGGTGACCAGGCCAAGCAGGAGGAACCAAGACTGGGGCTGGGAGCAGACTTCAAGCCCCGCCTTCTCCACCATCAGAGTTTCAAGAGACTGACACTTTCTCCCTCTTTCTGCTACAAGAGGGAGACCACTGACAAACTGAACTTTCCAGTATAAATGCAAATGTCTCTTTCAAAGTAAACAGGATTTCAGAGCTCTTTCTTTATCTGCCTTTGATTCAAAATAACCAGCTGAAAATAATGCTCAGGCCAAAAATACATATTTTAGGGTGACAAAATATTCCCTTTCAGTGTTTCTGTTCATAAGGACCTGCCACACAATTTTCCACACTGCTTGTTTTTTTTTACCCTCCCGTCAGAAATATACGAGAATTCTAATTCTCAGCCTTCTCAGGAAAATTGGATGTTATCCTTTTTCTTTTTTTAGCCATTTCAAAAAACACTGAGTGGTTTCTCAGTGTAAAGTATGCAGTCTTCTGACAACAACTATCTTGGTGACTGTAATGAAAACCACTTGAAAGACATAAAGTTGAACAAAGAAAAAAGCAATTAATGCTTCAATGGGACTCCATTAACAAAAAAAGTAACCTTTCTCTTCCCCACAGACCTCTTCTCACTTCTCAGCCCTTTGTTTCAGGAAGCTGGTTCCACCCTGACAGCATGATGAACAGGGCTGGTGGCCCAGACAAATTCCTCTGGAAATTGGCCATTATCCAGCATCTCCCAACAAACCCTTGGTCTCTTTCCCCAGGTGGGATGCAGGTTTGAAGGCCCCAACCTGCTGAGGCGTCCTTGGCTGGCAAAGCAATGAAGCTCCCACTGCCCTTGATCCCCAGCTCTGTCTGCATGTTCTCTTCCAGGTCTGAAGCATGGAGGTCAGTTCACACAACAGAATGAATGTGAGGAGAGGAAAGTTTGCTTTCCTGTGCTGTTCTCAATTCTTCAGCTGGTCTAAGACTTAAAATGATGTAAGACATTTTCAGTAGAGAAAACAATGAAGTTCTTAATTATGGGAACAAGAAAGACATAGGCTCAAAGAGAGGAGAGTTATGCCTAATAATGGGTCCAAGATTAAAGGAGTGAGACTGATATAAAGCGAAGGTCAAGCAAAGATTTATTTCACGCCAAGCATCAAGAATCTAACTGAACCTTCGGGGATGCACCTCTTACAATAGAGGGCAACACTTTTCCTTTCACAGACTAGCTTTTAAGGGCAAAGGCCATGCGGCCGGGACTGGCCACACACAATTGGCCAATGAGATTGTCACACACACACAGGAAACTCCACAGTGATGCTAAGACCTATTTAATTACAGTTTACTCTAGTAGACATTTGAAGCAACCTATCACCTTGGTCAGAATTCGCCCAAAGGGTGGGGCCAGACTCCTTGGTAGCTAGGGAAACAGTATGCAACCCCCCTCTGATCCGATGTCTCCACTGGCCTGACCCACCCTTGTATCTGGGCTTTGTTATAGTGGAGCTGGTTTCCAGGACTTCTTTTTAAGTAAATCCCCTGGGGGAAGGGGAGCAGGGACAGGTTAAATTTATTGAAAGCCTCTTACTAAATAGGTCCTTACAGGTGAGTAAAGCTTCTGTGTCATGGTGACTTAAGAAGGAGGAGGTAGGATTTCCAATTTCCAAAGAGGGGATTATATTCAGAAGAGAAAGGAAAGATGAAATATTTATTAAACAATGGTTTGTCCCCCAGGTAGGCAACTCTCCTTCTCCTCCTCCTCCTCCTCCTCCTCCTCCTCCTTCTTCTTCTTCTCTTTGCAGTTTTATTTTTTTCCAATGTTCCAACATTGTTTATGCACCACACCCAGTGCTCCATGCAATACATGCCCTCCTTAGTAACCACCACCAAGCTCACCCAACCCCCGACCCCATTCCCTCCATAACCCTCAGTTTCTTTCTCAAAGTCAACAGTCTCTCATGCTTTATCTCCCCCTCTTATTTCCCCCAACTCACTTCTCCTCTTCTTCTCCTCCATGCTATTGTCCTCCATGCTATTCCTTATGCTCCACAAGTAAGTGAAACCATATGATAATTGACTCTCTCTGCTTGATTTATTTCACTCAGCATAATCTCCTCCAGTCCCATCCATGTTGATACAAAAGTTGGGTATTCATCCTTTCTGATGAAGGCATAATATTCCATTGTGTATATGGATCAGAGCTTCTTTATCCATTCGGGTGTTGAAGGTCATCTTGGCTCTTTGCACACTTTGGTGACTGTGGTCATTACTGCTATGAACATTGGTGTACCAATGGCCCTTCTTTTCACTACATCTGTATCTTTGGGGTAAATACCCAGGAATGGAATTGCAGGGTCATAGGGAAGCTCTATTTTTAATTTCTCAAGGAATCTCCACACTGTTTTCCAATGTGACAGCACCAACTTGCATTCCCACCCACAGTGTTAGAGGGTACCCCTTTCTCCACATCCTCTCCAACACTCGCTTCCTGTCTTATAATTTTGGCCATTCTAACTGGTATAAGGTGGTATCTCAATGTGGTTTTGATTTGGATCTCCCTGACGGCTAATGATGTTGAACATTTTTATATGTATCTGTTATAGGTAGGCAACTGTTTGTGATATAAACTGTTAATCTCTGGTATCCATGTAGGAAAGAATGTTATGGTTTGATAACCATGGCAAGGAACGAATTCCCAAGATGTCTATGGTGCAAAAGGTGATTTTATGAAATCATGGGGACAGGACCCAGGGGAAGAAAGACCACACTCTGTCATGAGGTGTGGTCCATTATAAACTTTCAAGTTGAAGGGGGTTTGATATAGCACAAGTATATAAGGAATTTTGGACGCAAGCTATCCAGGACCTTGAGGGGGCTATCAGTTCTTGGGAAAAGGTCATTTATTACCAACCAAAAATCCTTAGTCATGAGATCCTTCTGATGTTTATCCGTGGGCCATCTGCTTGGAGGATGTTTACCAATAGGCAGCTAGGGTGTTTGAGAGGAAAGGGAAGTTTTCAAAGGAAATGTTTTATATTAAAGTAGACTTACAGGATCCTGCTAGGGGTTGGAGAGTTCAGGTATGGATTGTCTTTTCCAATTAGCAACCTATTAACGTCATGGCAGTTGAGTCCTTGGAGGAATGTCACTCTGCCTGTTTCAAAGATATGTCAATGACCTGTAGGTATAAGCATATTAGTATGTTTTCTTCTGACTTTGTTTCCAACATCATGACCAGCTCTCTTCCTAATAAAGTTCCTCCATCTAACTGATTCTTGAATACACACACACACACACACACACACACATACAAATCAGCAGTGTAGCAGAAGGCATTAATGCCATTTGTATCACAGGAGAAACCTTGAAGACAGGTTTCTAACTTTTTATTTTTAAGATTTTATTTATTTATTTGACAGACAGAGATCACAAATAGGCAGAGAGGCAGGCAGAGAGAGGAAGGGAAGTAGGCTCTCCACTGGGCAGAGAGCCTGACATGGAGCTTAACCCCAGGACCCTGAGATCATGACCTGAGCCAAAGGCAGTGGCTTTAACCCACTGAGCCACCCAGGTGCCCCAAGACAGGTTTTTAACTTAAGCTGAAACCCTCCCTTGGCCTCATGGGCCAACTTAAAAGCCTTTAAATTTCTGCGTGCACCTTTCCATGAATGATAGAGTAAACCCTTCTCTGTACGTCTATATATTACACATTGTCTCCAAGAAGGACTAGTAATCCCACCCCCTGGGGCGGTGGGTATGTGTATGGGGACACATACACATACTGCAAGCACCTCTGTAATGTCCATAGGAGGCACAGTGAGCATGCAGGCCATCAAGAACTGTGTCAGACTGTCCTGCTTCCCTCCTCCTGATTCACTGACCTCAAGCTCCTTCAAAACTCTGAAGGCCTGGTAAATTCCTTGGAGTTGATTTTAGATCATGAGTCTTCTTTCCAAGTGGCTCGCCTCCTGAATAATGCTGATATTCCATTCCAATCAAAACTCATGCCCTATGCATTGGCTTTTTAATGGAATGGTAGCCAGCTTGGGTTTCTGGATAATAAAATTATCAGATCCTTCAGCACAGTGGTCAGGAAGAACTTCTGTGATGCATTATGGTGCAACTTAGTAAGTTTATTGAAGTAGCATGTGGGTGGGACTTGTGCTCAGAAAGATCTACACTTTTGTTTTTTTTTTCTTTGAGAGAGATGCCCTCCTGGTGATGGATGGTGATGGGCAGAGGAAGAGAGACAAACCAACTGACCACTGGACAGGGAGCCCACTGCAGGGCTATGTGCTGGGAACCTCACATCATGACCTGAGCCAAAGTGAGACCCTTAACTGACTGACCCCCAGAGCCCCTAAGACCTACACTTTTAATGACTGAAGGAGGTGGTTGCATGCTTAGCGCTTAAGGGGGTGGGATCTTGCAGACAGAAGTAGATTATAAATGATTCCACCAGTTTCTTTATATCTTTAAAAATATTATTTTTTCTCCCTCTTTTTAAAAAATTTAGTTCTTTATTTTTTTTTTTTTATTAACAAACAATGTATTATTAGCCCCAGAGGTACAGGTCTCTGAATCACCAGGTTTACACATTTCATAGCACATTTGTCCTTAACCCCACTACCTTCTCCCTACCCTCATTCCCCCGGCAACCCTCAGTTTGTTTTGTGAGATTAAGAATTTCTTATGGTTTGTCACCCTCCTGATCCCATCTTGTTTCATTTATTCTTTTCCTACCCCCTAATAAAAATATTATACTTTTAAGATTTTATTTATTTGACAGAGACAGACGCAGTGAGAAAGGGAACACAAGCAGCAGCAGGAGAATAGGGAGAAGTAGGCTTCCCTCTAAACAGGAAGCCAGATACAGGGCTCATGACCTGAGCCCAAGGCAGACACTTAATAACTGAGCCACCCAGGTGCCGTAGAATGACACTCACTATGGCGTCAAGGAAAGGGTAGAAGGTCCCGCACAGTAGGAAGGAGCTTCCCTCAAGGATTACCCAACCACAGTGGATCTTATTACCTACACTGGGGTTATGTACCTGGGAAACAGGCCTTGGAAGCAACCATAGCATAAGCCTTGCCGATCTTGCCTATTCCACTGCCCAGAAGGCTTCTTCATCTCAAACATCTATTCTACCATGTGACATCTTAAAGCTGCCCACATGATTGAATCCTCCAACGCCTTCTCCATAACCTGTCACAGATCTAGCCAAGGGAAATACAGTAATCACCGATATCCAACAGCATTAGTCCTCAGGAAGACACAGGAGGTCAATCAAATCATCAAGATAAAACAGGACTTCCGTAGCCAGAGAAACCTACATTTGGCAAAAATGGCTTTTGTTTCCCCATTACATGTATTGATCAGATGACACCAGCAAGAGCTGCCTGTGCCTTTACAGTGACTAAAGGGAGCCACCTCCTATTCCCTCCCCACACTGTAAAGAGTTCCTCACATATCCTATTAATAGGTCTTGTCATTCTTTATAAGGGTGGTGCCTTCCTCAAATTTTGCTGAGATTCACATCCCACATGGTCGTGCTAAATGTCTGAATTAATACCCACTGGCTTTCCATCTATGTAATCTCAATGAAGCATTATCTGAGGACACTGTCTCTGTAGCACAGGCAAAAAAGAATGGCTGTGGTGCCTATGTAGATGGAAAGAAAAATAAGGGGAAATACAGCCAGAGATCAAGGGATAAGTAGGACCTAAAACAAGTAGAAATTATTGTTCTACATCTAAGGAGTCACTTGGGTAACTTGGGACACTTCTCCTCCTCTACATGCTAATTCGTCATCTTAAATACATTCTATCTCTTCCCTGAGCTACAACATCACTTCTATCAGGATAGATTTCTCTTTCTTAAAGGGTATCTATGACACACATAACATGGTCATAGGCGCATGTGTACTTCATAGACACATCAAAACAACACTCAGTGTAGAACATGGGGCACATGATTTCATTTGGGGTCATGGTGCAGAACTATAGAGTCCCAAGCCTAAGTGCAGAATATGCCATTCTGACTAAAACAGACTTAGGGAAGACCTGGGATAGGGGGAAGGTTCTCTGAGGGACATGGGAGGGAAAGCATTATAAGATAGGAGAGATGGGGGTGCCAGGGTGGCTCAGTGGGTTAACCCGCTGCCTTCCACTCAGGTCATGATCTCAGAGTCCTGGGATCGAGTCCCGCATTGGGCTCTCTGCTCAGCAGGGAGCCTGCTTCCTCCTCTCTCTCTCTCTCTGTCTGCCTCTCTGCCTACTTTTGATTTCTCTCTGTCAAATAAATAAATAAAATCTGTAAAAAAAAAAAAGAAAGAAATAAAGAAAGAAAGGAGAGATGGTGGGTCATAAGGACAGGGTACAAATGACCTATTAGATCTTCCACTAACTTGTGACCCTACTGAGAAGGGCTCCTGTCAGTGTAAAGCCAGGACAAAACTACTAGCTACACAAAATCAATGCCAAGTAGCAGCATCGTGGAGTATGTGAGCTAAAACACCAACAATATCTCTATGTTACATACCTTGGTAATACACCCATGGTAGTATCATCGTATTCACAAAGAGGAGAGAATCATAGCATAGACGAGGGGTAAAACAGTCACATACCTCTGAAACCTTCAGACTACTGGAAAAATGGATTACTAGGTATATTGTTTTACTCCAGTACCAAACAGGTGATTGATTTATCATTAACCTGCAACCTTCAATGAGAGAGATTAATAGTGGAAGTAGGATAACACATCATTCACGACACACCCATATCCATATGTTAAAACACACTAGGTTTTATTAATGAAAATATATGAAGTTCACACATACACTAAGTTATGCATTTCAAATCCAGTCTATCGTCACCATTCAAAATACAGAATACACATGTGCAGAAGCATTCGCATATTGTCAGAAGGATGTGGGATTCCCGATTTCCAAAATTTCAGGACTGAGGTACATTCCTAAGAAATGTACATGCTCAGTGGTATGGCATTGTAGGGAAGGCTTAGCTACCCTGCTTCTTATCTGTCAGGATTTCCTCATTTAACCACATAAAGTCATACTACGAATCAATGGTGCTTACAAAGACACCTCGGTAGTGTACTGCCTGCCACCTCCTTTTCTTAAAGAACAATTAGTAAAACCTTCTATTTCTAATATTGAGGAAGTTCTTTAGTTTAAAACATGGAGTAGTAGGTGTTCTACTTCATGGTAGCTTACATCAATGTTTTAACCATAGGCATCTCCATAGAGATTTTCCTCGTACGTTGTATATTATATGGTCCTACATCTTCCATAGAAAATTAAGCACGCATGCATCCACTTAATGTAGCAGGGCATCTGGTATCTTTGATGGAGCAACAATCTGCCACATGCTCTTCCATATTCAGCAGGAGTAAAGGGATTCTCAGGAGAGATTTCAGAGTAAAATACATGAATATTGTTAGTCACAAAAGTTACATAGGGTCAATGTAAAACATAAAAATATTGAAATCCCTTATACATATGTAAAAGTCCATTCACTAAATCTGTTGAAGCAGAATACCATATACACGTTCTAAATGTTTGAATTTTCCTTATAATCACTATTTTCATACAGAGTAATGTCTGAATAGAGTGAATAAAGTATTCATTTACTTGATTTATGTTACATTTATTGGAATTTAATATGCAATTAAATAGTCTTCTAAATATTTATGCCATTCAAGTTACATTCCTGAATGCACTCTCTGGTGAATAATATCCAGTGTCTATTAAAATGAACATCTACCCACATTATGTTACAAGGGTTTGAAACTCATTTGCACTTTGTGAGACTGAGTAAGGATTGAATTCCAAAAAAAGGCTTGTCCATTTTCTTTACATTTTACAGTTTTGCTCCTATATGGTAACTAGAATGTTAAGTAAGTTGGGAGTTTCTTTGAGAAATCACACACATGCTCTCTCTGTGTACAGTTATTCTCCTATATAAAATCGGATATGAAGTAAGGGAGGAGCAATCCTTGGACATTTTCTAATATACATTACATTTGCAGGTATCTCTCCAGTATGAATTTTCTCACATCCAGTGAGGGTTGTTTGCATGTTAAAAGCTCTGCCACATTAAATTCATTTGTCAGGTTTCTTTCCAGTATGAATTCTATGTTTAGTAAGGTGTGCCTGCTGGACAAAGGCCTTGGCACATTCTTGACATTTGTAAGGTTTCTCTCCAGTATGAATTATCTGATGTTGGGTCAGCCCTGAGCTCTGTTTAAAGGTTTAAAGGTTTAAAGTGTGAATTCGGTGATGTTTAGTAAGTGATGAGAGCCATGTAAAGGCCTTCCCACAGTCTTTACATTGGTAAGATTTCTCTCCAATATGAATTATTTGATGTTTAATAAGTTCTGAGGGTGACTTAAAGGCCTTGGTATATTCTTGACATTTGTAAGGTTTTTCTACAGTATAAATTATGTGATGTTGGGTAAGCACTGAGCTCTGTTTAAAGGACTCGCCACATTCTTGACATTGGTAAGGTTTCCCTCCACTGTGAATTCTATGATGATGAGTAAGGGCTGAAGCCCAGCAAAGGCCATACCGCATTCTTGACTTTGGTCAGGTTTCTCTCCACTATGCGTTTGGTGATGTTGAGTAAGGTCTGAAGACCAGTTAAAAGTCTTGCTACATTCTGGACATTTGTAAGGTTTTTCTCCAGGATGAATTAGATGTTGAGTAAGGTTTGAGGGCCACCTAAAGGCCTTGCCACATTCTTGAATTTGTAAGGTTTCTCTCCAGTATGAATTATCTGATGTTGGGTCAGCCCTGAGCTCTGTTTAAAGGCCTTCCCACATTCTTCACATTGGTAAGGTTTCTCTCCAGTATGAATTCTACAATGTTGCATAAGTTTTGAGCTGTGATTAAGTGACTTTCCAAATTCCTCACATTGGTAAAGTTTCCCTCCAGTACAGATTTGCTTATGTCCATTTATTGATGAATAGTCCTTAAAGGTTTAACCACCTTCTTCATATTTCATTTTTTCTCCAGTATGCATTTGCTAATGTTGAGATAGTGTTGAGTGGCAGTCAAACAATTTACCACATTCCTTAAAAAGGTAAGTGTCGTTTATTCTAAGGATTATCTTATTGATATTAGGCTTGATGACTGACTAATCATAGTCCCTGGTTTATTACATCTGAATGGGTTTTTTCCCTCATGAATTCTCTGATGATCACCAAGACTGGAGGACTGGTTATGAGCTTTCCCACATTCATTATAGTTATGAGGAATGTCTCGAACAGTGACCATTATGTAAACTGAGGTTAGAGCTTGGATGAAAGACTTCTCCACATTTATCACATTCATAATGGTTCTATGCAAACCTAGCCCTGACACATCTGTGAACACTGGAGCTCTGGTTCGATGTTTTCTCAGATTCAGTGCACTGAGCAAGTCTGTCTCCAGTGAGAAGCCTCTGGTATCCTGGAGGGTCGACTCCTCAATGAAGCCCCTCTTGAATGGATCCCACTGAACACTTTGTTCTTCATTTCTAAATCTCTGATGATCAGAAACATCTGACTGAAAGGTCAGGCCAATCCTATCTTCCAAATGGCTCAAATCATTATTCTCATCATGGACTAGGTTACTGTTCAGATGTTCCAAATGGTCTGTCCACAAATAGCTATGTTTGACTATCTGATTGGAGATTGGGCTGACAGAGACCCACTGCTCTGTGCAACAGTTGACTTTAAAAGGGAGGTTTTCCACAACAGTTTATATCCTTCACCATATATAGCAGTGAGATTCTCATTAAGAGCAATTGCCTTGGTTCGGATGTATCATCCAGGATTTCTTTGATGCCCTTCACTGTCCTCATCATTGCCCCCATCTGTGCGTAAGTGTAAAATCTCAACAGCACTATGTTTGTGTCTGTGCATTGGTCAGTTCTAGAAAGAACCTTCTATGCTGCACTTTAGGGGAAAACTCTGCATGTCAGATGAAGATATAGCTGAAAGATTTCAAATAAAATGAAACCATTGCACTTACTACATTCAGAAGAATATACCCTTGAATGCTAATATAGAAGCATCAAGTCAATCAGACAATGTCAGAAAGATGCTGAGAAGGACTCATCAGGACTTCATTTCTCCATGGAAATGTAACATGGCACACAACATACTGACCATATATCCTAATATATAATTCTGCGGTATGGTCACACATATTTGCTGTCTCAAAAATCAATTTCTTTTATCTCTAACCATCAGGAAAAGGGTTGCATGAGTGTAAAATTAGCAGAATGATGGAAAACAGAAAACTCGAATGAACCAAACAGAGTACAAAAAAAATAGGAATATATCAACCATAGGAAGAGTCATTTGTCAGAAAAGATCAACATCATTGACAACCCATGAACTAAATGAAGAATAATAGAGAAGAGAACGACTAAACTGAGAGGTGAAGAAGTAAAAGTAGATACAGTATAAAAGACTGTAGGAATAAAAGTACTTATAAAGAAAACAATGGGTAATCAGTGCCCACAAATTCATACCAAAAGATGAATTTCAAAAAAAAATGTATAACCAATTTAGACTCCATCATTCAAAAAAATTAATAAATAACTGATTTATAAGCACAAAACAGAATGAAGGATTAATAAAAGAAAAAAACTCCCAATAAACAAACATTGTATGCTGGATGAATTCGGTTTATACACAGAAAGACACTAAAGAAGAAAGGACTGCAAATCTCCTCAAATATTTCCAAGGAGTGATGATCAGGGAAACTAGCAGAACATTCTGTCTGTGGCACCAGCGTTACCAGCTCATGCAAGCTAGACAAAGACACTACAAATGACGAAGTTTGCAAAACTCTACCTGTGAGGAATACTCACTCAAAGTCCACAATAAATAGCAATCTGAATCAACAGCACATTTTCCCTTTTTACAAGATCATCAAGTAGGAAACAGTCCAGAAATTAAGGGCGCTCCAACATATAGAAAACCATAACCTGAAGACCCCACATTAGCAGAATGAAGATCAAAAATGACATGATCATATTAAGGGAGACAGAATACAATATGGGCACATGTTACATTAAAACATGTTACATGTAACAACATGTTACATTAGAAACCCTCAACGGAGAGAGAGAAGGAAACCCCTCAACCAATGAATACCATAGATGTGTGAAAAGCTGAAATCCAACCTATTCCACAGGGAAAGACTGCAAGCTTCTCCTCTATGATTCTCAGTGGGTACCACAGGACTGGGGCCGGCAATGAGTACTCCGGTACTGCAAGATAAATAATGGCCACTAAGCATACTTTATTGGGAAAAACTCTTTTCCACAGATGTAGAAACGAAGACATTCCCAAGTAAAAATGCTCTAAGTTTACCAGTAGACCTGTCGTCTGAGACACGTAAAAGGAACATGCTCTTGGGGCACCTGGGTAGCTCAGTGGGTTAAGCCGCTGCCTTCAGCTCAGGTCATGATCTCAGGGCCCTGGGATCGAGTCCCGCATGGGGCTCTCTGCTCAGCAGGGAGCCTGCTTCCCTCTCTCTCTCTCTCTGCCTGCCTTTCTGTCTACTTGTGATCTCTCTCTCTGTGAAATAAATAAATAAAATCTTTAAAAAAAAAAAAAAGGAACATGCTCTTGATGAAATGAAAAGGATTCTACACAGAAACTGCAAACTGCAACCACACGAGGACACAAAGTTGTCTTCTAAACATAAATATTTAGATAATTACACAAACCTGTAGTGTTGTAAGTATTGTAATTAGGTATCCCTGATGTTTATTTCTGCTACAGAATTTTATTTTTAAGAGAGTATAAAAATCTTTGATGTAGGTAGTAAGGCACACGACCTAAAGACAGAATCTGTGATATCGGTAACAAAGTGGGTGCAGGGGTGGAGACAGGGTGAAGAGTTTTCTGTGCAATTGACGGTATGAGATTTAAATTTTTTTTTTTTTTTTTTTTACCTCTAAGTTGTTTTAAGCAATCTGTAAGGTAACCACAATGAAAATACTCACCAAAGGCACAAAAGTGAATGAGGAAGGTACCAAGACATATCATGATATAGTACTACAATTAAAGATAAAATAGGGGTGCCTCGGTGGCTCAGTGGGTTAAAGCCTCTGCCTTCAGCTCAGGTCATAATCCCAGGGTCCTGGGATCAGGCCCGACATTGGGCTCTCTGCTCTGTAGGAAGTCTGCTTCCTCCTCTCTCTCTGCCTGCCTCTTTGCCTACTTGTGATCTCTGTCTGTCAAATAAATAAATATTTTAAAAAGATAAAATATATCTTTCTTATTTAATACCAAAATATGGTACAGAGCTATAAAATGTTTCAAAATTACTTTCAATTCCAGAAAGCCTTTTCTTTCATGCAGAGAGAATCAAAATTCGCCCACAAATCCTGATGAAATTAATTCTGTGTTGATGACAACTCATCTAGATAGAGTGCAACATTCACTGAACACTCACCCAGGAAAGAAATTAAGCAGTAGGAATCACAGAGTATGTATGTATGATATCCAAATACATACAAATATACACATAACTTTATTGACAAAAAGCATAAAGCTCATTCATTTTTTGAGTTAGGTAATGACTGGGGCTTTATTAAAGGCTACAAGATCTGAGTTCTAAATACTCTAGTTCCCTAATAGCATTATTTATGTGGGAAGACTAGGAAACAAATGCAGACATTACATTGTTCCACCACTGAGGAATAGAACACAGAGAGTGGAAGTTTCTATATTAGTTAATATTTTATTTTGTTTAAAGATTTTATTTATTTATTGGACAGAGATAGAGAATGCACATGCAGGAAGAGTGGCAGGGAGAGGCAGACAGAGAAGCAGGCTCCCTGCTGAGCGAGGAGCCTGATGCAGGACTCGATCCCAGGACCCTGGAATCATGACCTGAGCCAAAGGCAGTGGCTTAACCCACTGAGCCACCCAAGCACCCCTCTATTAGTTAATATTTTTTTAAAAAAAGAACTTTTGAAGGGAAATAAAACTACACACTGTCCATTTTTGGAAGATGCTTTGTTATCTGATGAAGTTCCTGAGTCTCAGTTTTTTGTTTTTTGTTTTTGGTTTTTTTTTTTTACTTTATTAGTATAACAGAGAGAGTCAGTGAGAGAGGGAACACAAACAGGGGGAGTGGGAGAGGGAGAATCAGGATCCTGCCAGGATGGGACCCCATGCGGGGCCTGATCCCAGGACCCTGGATCATGACCAATGCCAAAGGCAAATGTCCAACCATCTGACCCACCAGGAGAACTCTCAGTTTAGGGGGCACTCTCCTTCCAAGCAGTCTCCTGACCATCCTGGTGGACATGACAGACCATCACTGGAACTGAAGGAGAATCCCTAGAGAAATCTAAGAGCTTGATAATGTTGGAGAGCAGATGTCTCTCTGGGAGAGAGAGAAAAAAGAAAGTGGGCATGTCTCCAACTAATCTTCATTCAAGGAGAGAGATTCAAACCACAGCTTAAGGTCTACCTTCTTCCATCAGACTTGGACCTCCCCTCTGTCATCTGCCTATTCATTCCCACCTACCTGGATAGAAGAAAGGATGGTTTCGTTTCTCTTCACATCCCAGAGCTGCTTCTCTTGTTCCAAAAACATAATCTGGTCTGGCTTTGACACAGTGAGACCCATTTATGAGGGAAAAGGAAAAGTGAGTATTGCTGCGGATTCTAACTTCCCATCAGGCTTGTGTTCAGCAGAGAAGAAGGAACACTGTAGAATTCTAGAAAATGGTTTCCCAAAAGCTGTTGTCCAACAGTCCCTGGAGGCATTTCCAGTGTTTACATCCTGACCTCCACTTCCAAGTAGTAGACATGGTAATAAGCAGGGGAAATTTCAGTTTAAGATGTGAGCAGCACCATTCTGTGTCACTAGATGTTAAGAACTGCCACTCATCTACAACAGGGATGTTACCTTGAGGAAGGAGAAGCCAAGGCTGAAAAGAAATGTCATGAAGATTTTTCTCTCCATCTACAAACCCCTCCTTATTTCACTTTCTGCTTGGATCCAAATTCCAGTCATTCAGAGGGAAGTCTCCCAAGAGGCAGTCTTCACAGGAAGGAACAAAACCCTCAGTCAGGTTTGGAGTGTGAGTCAGGTGTCCCCACTCCTCCTGAGAGAATTCCATGAATGTCAGCAGTTCCTGAAATAAATATCACAGTCATCAAGTGGCCATTGACAGAGTTCACGATGGTCTCTAAGATGGAAGAGGAAGTTAGTGTCACTACATAGAGCCAGACCTTACCTTTCCTTCTCCCTGACATGGGTGTGGAGTAAAAGAAAAGCCTATCAGGCAGAGGGCTGCTAGTTGAGAATATTCACTCCTTTCATTCCCAGAAGTCAACTCTATCAACTACACAGAAGTCATGGCCTTCTTTGTCCACTGCAAACTGTTGGCATGCAGGAGAGGAGCCAATGGTCAAGAAAGAATTCTTGACATGTTTCTGATGTGAAATCTTGGGGCATGGGAGTGGATGATGAAGAAACAATTACTGACATGTCTTTGGTGCAAAAGCTGTGGTCTTTCTGATGATGCACAGGTCCTACGGGTCAGACGTGCTGCACTGGGGTGTGAGCAGGAAGTCAGTCTGCACTATAATGGTGAGTGGCTCAGGAGCGCAGCCATCACCAAGGAAGCTGAAAGCAAGGTTCCCAGGACCTTGAGGGCCGGCTGGTGTGATGAAGAGATCACTTAGTACTGTTGAGTGAAACCTTGGACAGAAGACCCTGCAGATCTGTATCAGTGGGGGACATGCATGGAGGATGATGTCCAACATGCTTTTGGGGAGAAGAGATAAAGAAAAGTGATCTCAGGGGCGCCTGGGTGGCTCAGTGGTTTAAGCCGCTGCCTTCGGCTCAGGTCATGATCTCAGGGTCCTGGGATCGAGTCCCGCATTGGGCTCCCTGCTCAGCGGGGAGCCTGCTTCCTCCTCTCTCTCTGCCTGCCTCTCTGCCTACTTGTAATCTCTCTCTGTCAAATAAATAAATAAAATCTTTAAAAAAAAAAAAAGAAAAAAGAAAAGTGATCTCACTGCCAAGGTACACCCAAGGACACACCATCTTTTTTTTTTTTTTTTTTTTGTGGTCTGAAAACAGGAATTCAGACTACGCATCTCATGAAAACAGAGGATATATACAGTTGAATCACCTACAGTCTCTGTAGGGGCTGCTTTGAGGCAAGCAGGCTTGAGCAAAGGCATGGAGAGCGGCCCACAGTGACCCCCTTGCTGAACCCAGAAAGACCCATCAGGGGCCTCAGCTCAAAGGAGCCACAGGCCCGAACTAACCAATGAACTACTGACAGCCAGGGCAGTGCCCAGATGAGGGAAACTTCCTTGAGCCCCCTAACTCCTCACCTTCCCGCACTAAAAAGAGCCCCCACCGCACCCACTGCTCCTTGCACAGAGCCTCTCTCTCTCCTCTGCCACCTGCCTCCTGTCTCCCGCAGGATATTCCATGAACTGCGAAGAGTGTGGTTCTGCCTCAGGTGAACTCTTCAATCCCACATGACTTCCTCCATCCAAACATGGACCCAGGTTCGGGGTCCCCACCTGACCAGCAGAGACACCACATTTAGACAACAGAGTCTCCATGTCCCCTACAAGGCAGTATAATCTTAATTACAGATTCATTTACACTTTAGTGCAAGGGCCAGGGAGAAGAAGAGGGACAGAATCTCAAGCTGCTTCCCAGCAGAGCCTGCAGCCAAAGGAAGAGCTCATCCTAGGATCCAGAGATTAAGGCCCGAGGGGAAAACTACAGTCTTGAGGCTTAACTGACTGAGCCCCCAGGTTCCCCTCTAGTATATTTTAATTAGTGTATTTTACATAAAATACCTACTGTAAGGGTCTATTTAGCCAGAGTGATTCCATCTCGGTTAAACAGTGATTTTGTTGTTTATGCAATAAAACTTACACTGACCCTGTCTCCCCTCCCCAGCAGAGCTTACTTAAAAGCAAGTCTGGGAAACCAGTAAAATACGGTAGACCAGTCCCTGATAACAGAGCCCAAATACTAGGGGAGGTCAGGTCAGGTGGAGATAATAGAGCCCGAATTCCAAGATGAGTCGTGCCAGGTGGAGACATCCAATCAGTGGAGGTGCATACTGTCTCCCTAGCTACCAAGGAGTGCGGGCCCCACCTTTTGGATGCCTTTTTGGGCACCAATTCTGACCAAGGTGATAGGCTAGTTCAAATGTCTATTATAGGGTAAATTGTAATTCAATTGACCACCTGTGTGTGACCTAGCATGACTATGCAACTTTCTCTGCATGTTACAATCTCATTGGCCACCTGTGTGTGGCCAGGTTCAACCACCTGGCCTTTGCTCTATAAAAGTTAGTCTGTGAGGCTGGGGAGGGTCGCTCTCTCTCTAAGAGGCGGCCCCGACCGGTCGGTTTGATTCTCAATGCTTGGCACAAAATAAAGCTTTGTTTGACCTTTGCTATGTATCCATCTCGCTCCTTTGATCACGGACCCATCATTTGGGGACCTATCACCTACTTTACCTTCTAAAGAGCAAGTCTCAAGAACCCCCCTTCCCACACTTTTCTCTCAGAGAACATCTGGAGTTATTCTGGACCCAAATCCATTGAGTTCATTTCTTGATTTTCTGAGCCCTGGGTACACAGCGCTGAGAAAAGCAAGCACATGGGACCTAAAGGACAAAGGTTTTCCCTCACTGACAGCCCCGGACCAGACCTCAGCAGCAGCAGAATCAGACTCAAGGCTTCCCCCTGTGCGTCTGTCACTCAGAAACTATTTTCAATGCTTGTAGGACTTTAACTCCCAGTGACAGCTGCTGCTGTCCTATTTAAGGTAGGTTGGAAACACGGGAGAGAAGGATCTGGGATACAGAGAAGGGTTCTATAGACCTGGCCTTGAGTATCATTTCTGGAAAGATCTTCAAAATAAGTGAAAACAGAAGAGAGAATCATCAGAACTACAGGAACCAACATTTGCAATTTCTAAAAGTGAGGAATTTTAGGAGGAAGACATGACATGGACTCTCCTGGGACACCAGGCTTACCTGAACTGTCCATTTTTTCTTTCACCACCACCTCCCTCTAGCTTTCTTTCTCACAAGATATCTGTGGAGAAATCACAGCAGCATCAGGAGAAAACACCCTTCAGGTCACCAACGGAGCCTGTGCACCTGGAAACTGTTCTGGGACCGGGTTGGATCCTGCAGAAGAACCGAGCGGCCCTGAGAGATCATGGGGATTGGAGTTTATTTAACACCAGCAGGCTCAGAGGAGGGTGACCATTCTCCCAGGGTCTGAGCCCTGGGCACAAACAAAGGGGGGAGTTTATACACTTTTACTTCCGCATTTGTGCCACTCTTGTGACCATGGACGGTGGGAAAGGGGGGGAAATCCGGAATGGGCCTGGGGCCGAGACAGGGATTCCCTGCTAGGTGGGTCAGCCTCCCAAGAACACAGATTTCTCTTACCAAACCTGCTTCCCTGGACCAGGACAGGGAAACACAGAAAAGGCTCAAATTCTTACTCCATTGTGTCAGGAGCTATTCAAATAAGCTCCTACTGCCAGACTAAATTTTGAATTTTTCTTCTCAGTTTTCAGGGGGCTCCCCTTCCACTGAATGCCCACAAATTCAGCTTCAACACACGGACCCATGCACTGCATGGACCTGACCCTCCCAGACTCACGCAGCAGAGACCACCTTACCTCTCTGTGGGCCAAACTCTGGTCTCCACTCCCATAAAACCACCAGAAGCCCTCGTGCTTACCTCTGGCCCACTGAGAATCTCCTGCCACCCTTAGTAACACAACAGTGTTGTTTCTACCAAATGAATGGGTAGAATCTGAGGGGGAGGAGCAGCAGATAAGATCCTTCTTGAAACTGCACAGGTGATGCTATTGGAAAGCATCTGGGTAGGAGATCCCGAGAAGAAGAGAAACCAAGGCTGTGGTTGTGACCACATTTAGATCCACGTCTTCTCCACTGATCAGAGTTTCTGGAGACTGACCCCTTCTCCCTCTTTCTGCTACACAGGAGGAGACACCCTTAAAATGAAGTTTTCCCTTATCAATGCAAAGTCTCTCACAAAGGGAAACCTGGGTTTCAGAGCTTTTCTTTTACCCTTTCTTTAAAATACCAGCCTCATGTAATCCTTAGGCCAGAGACATATTTTAGGCGGCCAAAATGCTCCCCTTCATTAGGTAAATGTTTATTTTCATATGTAACTCCAAAATAGTATTCCAAACTGAATGTACGTTTTCCATACCATCAGCACTATAGGAGAATTCAGATTCCTCAACATTCCCCACGAAATATGGTGTTTTAGCCTTTTTCATTATTTTAACCATTCCAGAAAATACTGAATAGTTTCTCACTGGAACATATGAAGTGGTCTTCCTACAGTTGTCCTGGTGACTGAAATGGAAACCACTTCAGAGCATCAAGCTGAACAGAAATGAAAATGGCTGCGTTAATGCTTCAAGGAGACTCGATTTCAAATTAAATGACCCTTTGCTTCTCCCCTCCAAACCTTCCCTGTGCAAACACCTCCCATCTCTCCTTCTCAGTCCTTCTTTGTTTCAGACACCTGGTTCCGCCCTGAAAACACGGTGAACAATTCTTGTGGAAACTGGTGAGATCCTCTGTTTCCCTACAAACCCCACCCCCTTCCACCGGGTATGCTGTGGGTTTGCTGGCCCGACCTGCTGAGGCCTCTTTTGTGAGTGAAGCAATGAAGCTGCTGTTCCTCTTGATCCCGCGCTCTGCGTTGACATTAGATTTGGGGTCTGAAACATGGAAATCCGGTCATTCAGCAGAAGTGAATTTAGGAGAGAAAAACTTGGTTTTCTTGCTCCATCCTCATTTTGGCCTATTTATAATTTAAAAAGATGTAAGACAGTTTAAGGAGACTAAAAAAAAACTTAATTATGGGAAACTGAAGGACATGAGTCTCAGAGACAGGCTACTAGAGCTTCCGTGCCACTGTGACAGGAGGAGGAGGGAGGATTGAGAATTTCAAACAGGGCATATATATTCGCAGGAAATAGGAAATGCATGTCCAACAACGGTTTGCCAATCCTTTGGGGCAACTTTTCATAATCTCAAAAGTTAATGTCTGGCGTCATCTCTTTTCCCAATAGATGAGGCAGAAAAGGCATTAGGATTCCAATACTGATGGCCAATGAAGAATTCTTGAGAGGCCTTTGGTATAAATGTGGTTTTATTAAAGCTGGAGGACAGGACCTGTGGGCAGAAAGAGTTGCCTGGGATTAGGAAGGACAAGTGATCTATTATACACTTTCATGTTCCGAGGAAGGTAGGGATACCTTAAGTCTCCCAGATATTTTGGTAACAAGGTTTCCAACACCTTGAGGGAGCTAGCTATTGTTAGGAAAGGTCATTTATTACTGTTTCATAAAATCTCAGGCATGAGACCCTTCAGATGTAGATGGGTGGGTCATAAGTTTGGAGGATGATTGCCAACATGTAGGGTAGAGAAAAAGGATGGTACCAAAGCAGTTTTTATATGTTAAAGGAGATTTACAGGATCCTGGGTGTTGGGCTAAGATTGCCTTTTGCCTTTGGCAAAATGTTAAGCTGGGAGACAGTTGTATCCCTGGAGGGAGAGCTACTCTGCCTATATCAAGGACTTGTCAGTGGGCTGTAATTGTGAGGAAAAATATAATAATCTTTCTTCACATTTATTTCTCATATCACCCCCCCCAATGAACAGTTTCTACCCTTAAATCTTGAAGGTTGCTCAGAGTGCAAGTTCTCATCTTTTGTAACTTCTACCTGCTGAATAGATACATAGTGATGTCCCTACCTATGGGTCAACATTGGTCATCTGGGGCTTATACAGACATGACTTATGAAGCAGAAGCAGCTGAATCCAAGGGAGACTGCATGTGTGGACATCTTGGGTGGAAAGGATCATCTGTGGACTTGAAGTCATGGCAGGTAAGGCATCTCAGCACCGAGTGGGGAAACTTGGGACAAAACGAACACAAAAAGAACCCTAAATAAAGTCCTCTGTTAGCTGACAAAATCTCCTGGACTCTAGGAGTTGCACTAAGCATTGAATGAAGAAGAGTGATTGTTGCATGCCAATCTGACTGTCCATGTCTGTTAGAAACCCAGAAATACTTTCGTGGTCATCTAGACTGTGTGCACAGCATTTTCTTTTCGGGATAGCACACGTTCTACCTTGTGCAGCTGTTACAACATCTAACACCTTTCTAGTCAGCAAAACTGCTTCATGCATTCCTGTTACTTAAGTATTTAGTAGAGAAATGGTATTCTGAGAGTCATTTAGGGCTTTGATCATGTACTTAAGTGCTTTCCTCTGTCAAACAACCACCTCCAGTCCCAAAGAGGAAAAAAAAAAAAAAATTAAGTGGTAGTACCAATGAGACACAGAATGCGTCCACGAGTTTTAACTTTGTAAGGTTAGGGACACCTGGGTGGCTCTGTTGTTAAGCATCTTCCTTCAGCTTGAGTCATGATCTCAGGGTCCTGAGATAGAGCCCCATGTCAGAGAGAGCCCCCTCTCCCACTCCCCCTGCTTGTGCTCTCTCTGTCAAATAAATTAATTAATTAAGGAAACAAAAATAAAACTACACTTAGAAAGTTGACTGGTTGGTCATGGTGTTAATAATGCATCTGTGCATCCAGGCAAAACCCAGAGCACAGTGGGACCCTCCAGCCTGAGTGAAGCCATGGACACAAATTAGAGCCACATAGCCACTGAGTCCCCCTAGCAGACAGCCATCTAATTTGAGGCCTCCTTTTGATGAGGGAGCAGAAGGCTGGCTGACGACAAAGGAAAATCTGGCACCTTACACCCACCCACCCCACCTTGGTGACACATATGACATACCTCAGGCACTCCTGGCTGCCCTAAAAGAAAAACAAATAGGTAAGTTGTAGAGATCACAATCCTGCAAGACAGGAGTCTCCCTCCATCTACAAATGTCCTAGTGATTTACAACAAAGAAGCTTATCAACAGCGTAACTTTCTGAGACAATTAACGCAGCTCCTAAAGCCCTAACATCACCCTCCCCTCCATAAAACTGAAAGAGGCTGATGTGGAAGGAAATGTAAATAAAGTTAAATTTCTTCTAAAGCTAAAGCTCATTGACAAGGATGTGTGATAGGAGGGATGTGACATTCCACCAGGAAACGCCCAACTGTCTTCATGTTAGTGCCTCATTAGAGGGGAAAACAGCCTTGGCCTGACAATAACCATGCCTTCAGTATCCTGACAGTCTTCTTTACCGTGACAGTCCTTCTGAACACCCCCTTTGTCCTCACCTACCCAACTCCTGTGTATATAATCAGTCACTTTTCAGGATATCAGGGCAGCAGCTCTTCCTGCCCAAGGGACCTGTCCCCGTGCTTTAATAAACCACAATTTTGTACCAAAGATGTGTCAAGAATTCTGTCTTGGTCATCGGCTCTGGACCTCACCCCACTGAACCTCACCTATGTTCTAAAACTTCATCACTTTAACTGCAGTCAAGGAATCAAGGGCTCTGCAGTTTTGGGGGGTCATCTTTTGAATTTGTGTCATAAAAGACAGTCTTCTGTCACTTTGTAGGGACCAAGAGAGTCCAAATCTAGAGACCAATTTTCTTAGCAAAGTTTTTTTTTTTTTTTTTTTTTTTCCTTACCTCCGTGGAATTTCTACACAAATCAGTAGCCTGGTGTAAACCCAGTATTACCTTCCACTGCTTATTTTTGTGTATAAAGATCTTTTCCTTCATTATCAATGAGACAGTCCTGTGCATTGTTGAATATCATTGTTCCTGGGCTATGTGAATTTCTCAGTCTGAAAAGACTGGTCTTATGGACTTTCTTGGAGTTCAGACGGTACAAGACTTCATATTTGTTTATTCTGTGCTGCTTGCTTGGCTGCATCGTCTACCACACTGTTTCCTTTAGATTCCAAGGTCATGTCCTTTGGATGTCCTTTTGAAGTGAATTACAGCTACCTCCTTGGGTATGTGTACAGCCTTAAGAAGAGTAGCAATTTCAGCCCATATTTGATTGGGGATTTATGGCTTGATCACAATCCCTTCTTCTTCCAAATTGCTCCATGAGTATGCAGGACTAGGAAAGCATATTTGGAGTCAGTATAAATATTAATTTTTAAGGCTTGGTCAATTGCAAAGCACAAGTGAGTACTACAGCACACCCATTTTTCCTGTTCCTTTTTCCATGAAACTGTTGCCACCAGTAAACTAACTGCTGTCTCAAATTTTGAGAGGGGAATTTCCAGCTTCTCATTGACTAGAATAAAAACATCAGTAATCTCTAGACAGTTATGCTCTGTAGAAGTATGATGGTCAGGGTCAGGCATTAGAGTAGCTAAGTTTAAAGCTTGATAGGTTTTAAGTATATTTCAGGCATATCTATAAGCACATCCCAGTATTTAATAAGTTGGCCTCCCATCATCTATTGGGGGCTTTTGGTCTCTAAGACACTCTGATCCTGATGTGAAGTCATTCCAGTCAGGCACTGTCCCATTGGGAGATTTGAGACTCCTTTTACCAGGAGGGATGTTTATGGTTGACTAAAGTCTCTACTTGTAGTGTTACATCAATATGATATGGGAAACAGAGGCAGAAGAAAAATTATTAAGTTTTCTTATCTATTGACAAGCCCTTAAAACAGGCAGAGGGACATTCCTCTAGGGACTCAACTACCCCCACCTTAAGGCTTTGCTAACAATCCTAGCCTGACTGATATCTTCCCCCAGCCAGGACCCTGGAAGTCTACTTTAACAATTCCTTTGGAAACTTTATCTCTAAACCCTCCAAGATAGTGTTGACAATCATTCCCAAGCATATGGCCCACAGATATACATCTAAAGGGTCTCACAAAAAGGTCTTATTACTGGTAATAAATACCCTTTTTCCCAAAAACTGCTAGCCCCTAAAGGTTCTGGAAACCTTGCTTCCAAAATTCCTTAGAGACTTATATCATCCCTAAACAACCCCCCCAACTTGCAAGCATATAATGGACCACTCCTCACAACCCCCGGGGCAGCAGCTCTTTCTGCCCATGGGTCCTGCCCCTGTGCTTTAATAAACCACCATTTTGCACCAAAGATGTCTCAAGAATTCTTTCCTGTCCGTCAGCTCCGAACTCTACATCATTGAACCTTATCTATATTCTAAGACTTCATCAAATAGAAAGAGCTCCTAAGACATATATTACTAAGGAACAAAGCATCAAAAACCCTCTTTGAGGTCTAGCCTTAAGAATATCATAATTAGGGTGCCTGGGTGGCTCAGTTGGCTAAGCAACTGCCTTCGGCTCAAGTCATGATCCTGGAGTCCCAGGATCGAGTCCCACATCTGGCTCCCTGCTTAGCAGGGAATCTGCTTCTCCCACTGACCTCTCTCCTCTCAAATAAATATTCTCTCCATCTCAAATAAATAAATAAAATCTTAAAAAAAAAGAATATCCTAAATACATTTGATACATTAACAAGTGGGAGAAAACTTGTCTCAAAAGGTAAGGGTATTCCCAGTGCATCATCCAATTGAATCATAGGGAAAGTGGGTTATCTATTATCTCCACAAGTCCTAGTTTATCCCATGGAATAGGGTACACTCCAGTTTCTAAGAAGTGATTCTGTCCTTCTGAGTCTCAGAGTTGGTCCAAGTCCTAGCTCAGATATGCAATTCTAGGGAAATCTATCCCATTTTTCAGCTGTTCAAATCATCATATGCCCATGGGGTTATTATCTCCACAGAAAAACAAGCAATGAGACTGTCTATACACAAACTAGTGTGGCAATCTCTCTGACGTTTATCTCGGGTTGTTTAGCTCAGGAAAACAACATTCAAAGATAACCAGAACTAGGATTTAACATCTGCAAAGATGTGTTACTGAAACATAATTTCTCTTGAACATCACCCTTATTACCAGAGATAGACAAATTAAGATGAATTCATTTTCAAAACCAGTCCAATTTTCACAAACTTGGCCTGCATAAGCTCAGCAAGAATAATGACTGATCATACAGACCTTCTAGAATCTGCTTTGCTGGAACTTCTTAGAAGGAATCTCTAGAGTGAACTTTTAGTAGCCTCTCCAGACCAGAAGCTAAGTCAAGTTCTTTTCATCAGACGTGCCTGCAGGCCCCGTAGATGTGGACAGATCCCTCTTCACAAGGTACCCAATATATCCTGAGGTCCCTGCACCTGCCAGGAAGTAACATTCTTACTTCATCAGTAAGGCTGCTGGGAAATCTGAAAGCAAGGGGCTTTAGGGCTCCAGGTTTCATAAAGTCAACCTTAGTTCTTTAAAACCATTTACAGTCCTGAGTCTATGTGGCTCTCTCAAATAGGACACTCCAGTCAAAGCCTTGGTAAAATAACTAGTGTTTCCAATGGTGTCCCCTTAGAAGAACAGATTCTATCGAACTTATTTAAATGACTGTGCTTGCCATGGAAGAAAGAATACTTACTGAGACCTTTTGAATTTCAGAGAGTTCTGGTGGAAAGAAAAGTTAAATGCTTCAGTTTGTTCACACATCAATCCTTTATCACATTCCATTCTTTTAAGTCACAGATACCTTAAGAGAAAGTTTTCTTAATCTGGAAGAGCAAACATTAGAGAACCAGCCATGTGTCAAGAGGCACAAAACTATAATCACCTTTTTAGTTCATATAGTCCTATGTTACTAATTCTTGTTTAATTTGAATGCAGTTTTTTAGTTAGTTCTGGAAATTCTTACCCATTTCAGTTTTAACCTCACAGATAGTGAATATCTGTATTTTTCCTAAAAGTCCTTTATATGAACCTCTTTGCAGATGAAACTTATTTTGCAAGAGAATAACAGCAATTAGAAATGACAAAAACTCAGAAATGGACACTGTTAATGATCTGATAAGAGAGTTCATTATGATGCAAATCACAAGGAAATTTTGTTATTTCTGTATCAGAGTATCAATAATCAGAGAATCAAGTGATGGTGACCTTATACCAGAGGTAATATACCTAGCAAACAAGCCTAGTTAGTCAACAAGACTTTGTTTATGATTTATGTCTTCAGGAAGTTTGTTAAAACCTCAGAATCATAAGAACCTATTTTATATTTTTATATTTTAGCCAGAGGCTTCCATTGAGGTTAAATAGTAACCTTGTTGTTTAGCCCTTAAACTGTCCCTGCTCCCCTTCCCCCAGGGGATTTACTTAAGAACAAGTCCTGGAAACCAGCCCCAGGTAACAAAGCCCAGATACAGGGGTGGGTCAGGCCAGGTGGAGACATCTGATCAGTGGGGGGATGCATACTGTCTCCCTAGCTACCAAGGAGTATGGGCCCTGCCCTTTGGGAGCCTTTTGGGTGCCAATTCTAACCAAGGTGATAGGCTGGTTCAAATGTCTACTATAGGGTAAGTTGTAATTCAATTAGTCACCTAGCATCACTCTGCAATTTTTTCTGTGTGTTACAATCTCATTGGCCACCTGTATGTGGCCAGGCCCAAGCTCATGGCCTTTGCCCTTAAAAGCTAGTCCGTGAAACAAAGAAGTGTTGCCCTCTCTTGTAAGAGGTGTGGCCCCAACTGGTCAGCTTGATTCTCGTTGCTTGGCATGAAATAAAGCTTTGCTTGACCTTTGCTTTATATCAGTCTCCCTCCTTTAATCACAGACCCATTTTTTGGGGGGGGAGGGGGAGCGTGACAAGAATGTTTTTAACCACAGGCCTAAAGAGGATTAGGCATCCTTACAGAAAAAGGCTAAACAGAGAAACTGGTTTTTCCAGACAGGGAAAGAGAAAAACAACTGTTCACATTTTCTCGTGAAGAGCAGACCAAAAATTCAAGAAAATTTTGTCTTTTACAGAAATAAAGGAGACTCTCAGTCTTACACCAGTGAACTTTAAAACCCTTCATTTCAGTCTTAGTCTATCTTGACCACACCTAAAATTCCTTTCCAAAGATTTCCCTTTAAAATGTTCTATAATTTTCCTTGCATTCAGATTTTTCCCAGGCCACTTTTCTCCAAAGAAGAAGTGTCATTTAGGACAAAACTACTTTATTTTACCTTCAACAAAAATGTATTCCCATTCCTTGATTTTCCTTATACACACACAGTTGTTTTTCTTATTTCTATGAGTGTTAATTACATTTAGCACCATTTTGCACTCTTTGAAATCTTAGTCTCCAGTGGACTAAGTAGTAATCAACTGTGAACTGTTATACCAGAACTCTTTGGATGGCAAATTTATGAATCAGTTAAACACAAAGCATGTTTACCCACACATTCAAATATCCTTAGTTCCTTTGCAATAAGAAGTCAAAAGCACAGACCTGCATTCAGTAAACAATGCTTTAGTATTTTATCTCATTTGAGATAAAACTAGATGCCCAATGAATTCAATCCCATCTGTCATCCAAGCAAAACTTTAAAGTTCCAGGTTACTGAAGACTTTGAAAGCTTTCTTAGCAATGTTCCATGAAAACTTTGAGACAGACAGCGTTAACCATCATTTCAAGTCATCTTTTTGCTATCAAATCCCAAAAGAGGTAGCATGAGCTTATTTGAACTTCAGCAAACCTCAATAGGATAAAAGTTTCACATTTAATGCCAATAGCATTAAAGACATGTCTATCTTAATTAAACCAACAAAGTACCTCCCCACTGCCAATTTTTACCTGGAACACTGGTGGGGAAATCTGAACTGAGTGGTTAAGTCCACAGGGTGGTCTTCTTTGCTCCTCACAGTGAGTAGGAGGAGGAGGAGAAGCCAATGGTGCTGGAGGCAGGGAGGCCAGTAGAGAAGCCAGTAATTCAGGCCCCACCCAAGCTGATGCAGAAATGGGAGGAGGGGGAGGGGAAGTGCTCCCAGAAAGCACACAGAGGGTGTCATCCACTTGGCCAGAGGATCAAGCACCATGCTTTTTCCACCAACAAGGGGAATTAGGCAGTCCATGACAGGCCAGAGATGACAGGGAATTTCCCCTGAAACAAAGGGCATTTCAGCAGCTGCTTGGGAATGCCCCTTAAAGTCCCATCCTGAGGGAGACCAAACACAGCTGGCTCCAGTCAGAGCCATTAAAATGGGCAATGAATGAGGGAGAAGCCCCCACATCTATTAGCAGCAGGAACAGTGAGAGAGAGAGTCAGAACCCTAACACCTTTGTCCATGAGAGCCTCTTTCCTCCCATAACCTAGGTTTGTTTGGAGGAGGCCTACTTAAATAATTACCATCCAGTAGGTCAGGAGGGAGTTTACTGGTCTGCTTATGTCCAAACACATCCTGCAAGAGGCCTTTAGGTTCATGTCCTGATTTAGAGCCTTGAAGGCCTGGGATGGACCAGGGTACTTACGTCTATTTTCCCAGTTTCCTGCAGAAAAGATCTAACTGAT
Organism: Neogale vison; assembly: GCF_020171115.1. NCBI lineage: Eukaryota > Metazoa > Chordata > Mammalia > Carnivora > Mustelidae > Neogale > Neogale vison. The sequence goes on along the minus strand of NC_058097.1, from coordinate 47,103,400 downwards.
AGATCCTACTGAAGCCATGCATGCAGTACCTTTCTTAAATTTTACAGCCCACATGGTTTCTAGTGGCTTAAAAGGTATCCCAAGGTACAGTCCTTTGGGACTTGAAGAAGCCTACTAATGCCATGCAATGTAATTAAATGTAATTAATTGCATTAATTACATTTGCAGGCAATGTAATTAAATGAGGCAATTACATGAAAAGAAAAGGAGAATGGTGATTCATGATTAGAGCAAATGTTAAGCCAATTTCTGTCTTCTAAGGGTAGCAGTTGACCAGACATCTGGTCAGGTGTCAGACTTGAAGTATCCTGAGATAGAGGACAGGTAGCGACCACCGGACAGATCTTCCTGGTTTATAGTTCAAAACGCATCTGCTCTTGTTTTCAGTGGCTCATGGAGCCACAGCTCTTAGACTCTTTATACGGGAGCTATTAGGACAATTTTATTACATCAGGTCTTTTACGTTAAGTTTGCAGTCCTTTGGGGGGAAAAGGAATTTTTGTTCTCAAATGATTCCAAGTGTGAAACATGGGAGAAGAATCAAAATGTTAATTTAGGGATTGGAAGCCCAGCACTAGACGACCCTAGATGAAATCTGGATTCAGTACATTTTATTAGGAATACTATTAAAATTTTTAATCTATATACGTGTGTTATTATAACATATTTTTCTCTGTAATCACCTCATTGTTACCAAACACACCCAAATTAACACTAACTTTATTGTAAAGAAAGTCTAGCTCAAGAAAGAAAACTTGGCTTGGTTATTTACAGAAGCAAACCAAGAATAGAGGTTTGACTTATAGCCTCTCTTTTTTTTTTTTTTTTTTTTTAGATTTTATTTATTTATTTGACAGAGAGAGACCACAAGTAGGCAGAGAGGCAGGCAGAGAGAGAGAGAGAGGTAAGCAGGTTCCCTGCCAAGCAGAGAGCCCAATGCGAGACTCATCCCAAAACCCTGAGATCATGACCTCAGCCAAAGGTAGCAGCTTAACCCACTGAGCCACCCAGGCACCCTGTCTTACAGCCTCTTTAAAACCAGCTTTGCTGACCATTTCATAATGAACCTCTAGACTGAAATTTCAATAGTGTCCCCAGGCCAGAAGCCAAGCCAAATACTTCCCAAAAGACATTGCCCAGGAGTCCTATAGATTTGGGTGAGTTCCTCTTATCTTGAGGTCCCCCAAATATCCCTAGGTTCCTGCACCTGTTACAGAGTGATCTTCTTAATAGCCTGGTAAAGCTGCTGGACACTCTCTAAGCAAGGTGTTAGGCTGATATTACCAAAGGGGCTTCATTGGTTGCATAAAGTGAATCCTAGTGCCTTTTAGCTGTCTCATCATGTCTGAGTCTATGCAGCTCATTCACAGCTACAACACTCCAGTCAAAGCTTTGGTAATATAACCAGTATTTGTTAAATATTTTTTGTTTAAAAATTTTTTTAAAGATTTTATTTATTGGGCGCCTGGGTGGCTCAGTGGGTTGAGCCGCTGCCTTCGGCTCAGGTCACGATCTCAGGGTCTGGGATCGAGGCCCGCATCAGGCTCTCTGCTCATCAGGGAGCCTGCTTCCTCCTCTCTCTCTGCCTGTCTCTCTGCCTGCTTGTGATCTCTCTCTGTCAAATAAATAAATAAAATCTTTAAAAAAAAAAAAAAGATTTTATTTATTTATTGGACAGACAGAGATCCTAAGTAGGCAGAGAGAGAGGAAGGGAAGCAGACTCCCTGCGAGGCAGAGAGTCCACTGTGGGGTTCAATCCCAGGACCTTGGGACCATGACCCAAGCTGAAGGCATAGGCTTTAACCCACTGAGCCCCTCAGGTGCCCCAATACTTTTTATTTTATGTGTTTCTTTGAAAGAGAAAAAATGAGCATGAGCAAGGGAAGAGACAGAGGGAAAGCAAGAAGCAGGTTCCCCAGAGCAGGGACCTAATGCTGGGCTCCATCCAGGATGCTGGGATCATGACCAGAGGTCAAGGTAGGTGCCTGGTAATGTGCTGAGCCACCCAGATGCCCCATAACCAGTGTTTGTTTATGTTTCTTGTCATAAGCAGACATAGCCTTATTGAAATTATGCAAATGCATATTTTGTAATAAAAGAAGAATAGTCACTGAGAGTTTCTGAACTTGGGAGGAATCTGGAAGGGAGGAAAGAGAAATGTTTCAATTTGTTTCCAAAGGTATTTTTTTCTGCAATGACTAGGAGTCAATCAATCTAAGACAAAAATTTAATTCTGTAAAAACAAATCATTTCTAAGGCTGTTGTTTACATTTCAGTAAGTTAACGTATAAGGTAATATTCATTCCAGGAGTACAATAGTGACTATACAATTCCATATAAAACCTGGTGCTTGTCACAATTGTACTCCTTTATCGCTATAACTAATTTAACTCATCTGTTTATCCACCAGGACGCTGGCTTCCATTGGCTTGCTCTTTATAGGTAAGAGTCTGTTTCTTTCTTTGTGTCTCCCTTTCTTTTTCTTTCTTTCTCATTGCACACTTTTTCATTTGTTGAATTCTACCTATGAGTGAAATCATATGGCATTTGTCTTTCTCTGACTGATATCACTTAGCATAATACTCCCTAGCACCACCCATGTTGTTGCAAGTGGCAAGATTTTATACCTTTTTATGCTAATATTCCATTGTACATACATATCAAACCTTATTTATACATTCAGTAGTCAATGACCCATTGGGTTGGACTGTTTGAAATACAAAGGCTCATTGCCTCTCACTGCTGAACTACTACTCCAGCAAATCAGCACGACGGACAGAGCCAGAACCTGAGCGCATATCATCATGGAACTGACTAGAGAGGAAGGCCCCATACAGTAGTGCAGCTGCTTCCCTGAAAGTTCCCCCCATCTGCAGTGGATCTAACCTTGACAGCGGTTATATTGTTACGCACTGTGGACTGGATCCTGGCCAAAGGACCAAGTGGCACTCAGAGACCTTGGAGGACCAGAGGTTGATTTCACACCAGCGGACTCAGAAGAGAGTACTCTCTCAAGGTCTAAACCCCAAGCACAAACAAAGGGGGTATTTTTTTTTTAAAGATTTTATTTATTTATTTGACAGAGAGAAATCACAAGTAGATGGAGAGGCAGGCAGAGAGAGAGAGAGAGGGAAGCAGACTCCCTGCTGAGCAGAGAGCCTGATGCGGGACTCGATCCCAGGACCCTGAGATCATGACCTGAGCCGAAGGCAGCGGCTTAACCCACTGAGCCACCCAGGCGCCCCCAAAGGGGGTATTTATACATTTTTATTTCTGTATCTGTGCCACTCTTGCAGCTGTGTCTGGTAGGGCTAAGGGAAAGCCTGGGATGGCCCTGGGGACAGGACTGGGATTCCCCTGCTGGACTGGGGCCAGAACTTGGATTCCCCTGTTGCCACTTCAGAACATAGGGTTTCCTTATCAGTATACATGGGAAACAAGGGTTTGGGTGCAACCACAGCACACACCTTGCTAATCCTGCCTATTCCACTATCCAGGAGGCTTCTTGCTCCCCACGTTTGTGACATTTTGATGTTATACCTAAATGTGTTTGGGGCCATGAGGCCTGGTCGAAGGCATTGCCCCAAAAGGTTAAGGTTTGAACTGATGCAGGCCTAATTCTGCTGAGGGCCGGATAGCGCCACAAATAAGCATGGTCTGATAGTCTCTTGCCTTTTCCTCTGATCCCCATATCTCTCTCAAAGAGCCCCTTGCTAATCTGCCACAGACATCTCTCAGACTTGTGGGCCAGAGCAACTTCAAGAAAGTAAATTCTTGGGGCGCCTGGGTGGCTCAGTGGGTTAAGCCGCTGCCTTCGGCTCAGGTCATGATCTCAGGGTCCTGGGATCGAGTCCCACGTCGGGCTCTCTGCTCAGCAGGGGGCCTGCTTCCCTTCCCCTCTCTCTGCCTGCCTCTCTGCCTACTGTGATCTCTCTCTGTCAAATAAATAAATAAAAAATAAAATAAAAATCTTTAAAAAAAAAAAAAAAAGAAAGTAAATTCTTCTGTACTCAAGACACTGGAGAACTTTAAATGTGTACCACAATAGACACTTTCCTCCCTAGGTTGATGTTTGTCCAAGGCTTTCACAAGCCAAGCCACTGAAATACATCCTGCCTCCAGCAAAGGTAATGCCTTCTCATTCCTACTTCTCTCCTATATACTTAGTTTCTTCAGATAGCTTCCCATTTTCCATTTACCTATATCCTGTTTTCCTGCAATTCCTTACTACCTAGTTCATCCCTAAAACTTCTCATTTTCCATTAACCTATATCCTGTTTTCCTTCAGACCCCAGACCAAAAAGCACATATTTCTGCTACCTCCCATGGCTTTCTGAGGGACATGACTACTCAAGAGGCAAGACCCTGTCCCTCATCCCTGCCGCCAGTCTGTACCCACTATAGCTTACACTAGAATAACTTGTACTGAACAAAGAGAAATTATCTGATGAGTGCTTCAGCCCTTTGATGTCCTTTGCACAAATGTAACCCCCTACCCCAATTAAACTACCTATATAAGAAGCTCTAAAATAAAATAAAATAAAATGGATATGCCTGACTACTGACCAGAACTCACTGTGTGGCTCTCCCATTCCTTTTGCCAACACCGCCCCTCCTTTGGGACACCTGGACCTGCCAAGGCTGGAACGCAGCATAAATTATTGCATCATCCAAAACCCATCCCATCCTGTGCCACTGATCTAGACCTGGGCCATCACAGTCATCACTGCCATCCAAGAGCACCTGGTCCTCAGTTACAGACAGGAATTCAGTTAAATCATGAAGATAAAGTCTTCCCTACTCCTTTAAAACTAACATATTTGGATGCCTGGGTGGCTCAGTGGGTTAAAGACTCTGCTTTCTGCTCAGGCCATGATCCTGGGTTTGAGCCTCACATTGGGCTTTCTGCTCAGCAGAGAGTCTGTTTCCTCCTCTCTCTCTCTCTCTCTGCCTGCCTTTCTGCCTACTTGTGATCTCTGTCTGTCAAATAAATAAATAAAATCTTTAAAACTAACATATTTGCCAATTCATGTTCCCCATTACATGTATTTACCAGATGACACCACCGAGCCTGTGCTTTGGAATGACTAAAGCCAGCCATATCCAGTTCCTTACCCACAACAGAGTTTTTCATATTTTCTTTTAATAGGTCTTTTCTTTCTCTCTAAGGATGTTGCCTTCATCAAATTATACTGAGATCCGCATCCCACATCCAGGCCTAAATATCTGCATAAATGCCCTTTGCCTGTCCATTTCTCTAATATTAATTGTTTAGTGAGAACACACTTGCCACAATTCAGGCAAAAAAGAATGGTTGTGATGCCTATGGAACTGGAAACAAAAATGAGGAAAAATATAACTGGAGATTTGGAAATAACTAGGAAATAAAACAAGGATAAATTATCCTTCTAATGCTGAGTCTGTTGTTCACCCCAGACCACTGTTCTGCACATGCTAATTCATCATGTTATAATGAGCTACAATATCACTCCATATAGAATAGGTCGCTTCTACTTCTGGCATGTCTGTTACACACACATCAAGGTCATATGCACATATGTATTTCATAGACACATCAAAACAACAGCTCAGTGTAACATACCTTTACTAGGGGCCATGAGTCAATGCTTTAGAGTCTGAGCAGTAAGTCCAGACAAGGCCATTGAAACTAAAACAGGTTTAGGTAAGCTCTGCGGAAATCTTCTCTAAGGGACATGGGAGGCAGAAGCCTTGGGAAAAAGGAGATGGCTGCTCACAAAGGTGGATTGTTGTCATATCAGAAGTTACATTGTCTTGTGACTCTGCACGGTGTTGTCTAGGGAACACACTAGTGAAAAGGGTAGGTGTCAGTTCAAGGCTCCTGGAAAACTACTGGTTACACACAGGAGATGCCAAATAGCAGTATCATGGAGTATGTGAACTACAAGGTCAACCATACCTCCATATAATCTGCAACATAGCAACAATAATAACACAGTATCCATAAAGAGGAGAAAATGATACAATAGATAAACTGGAGGGGAGAATCACACATGGTTTTAACTTAAGGAACTGAGAGAATGGATTCCTAGGAATATTATTCCACTCCATTACCAAGTAGGGGATAGATACCATCAGCTCTCTACAATCTTCAATAGAGTGAGATAGTTTCACATTGGTGGTGGGATAACACATTATTCATTACACACCCATATTAATATATTAAAAACCATTGTGTTTTATTAGTTAAAATGTATTAAGTACACCGACTATGTTATGCATTTCAAATCCACTCTATTATCCCTGTTCAAAATACAAGATGCAAGCATAAAAAAGCCCTCGAATGCTGGTATCATGATGTGGAAGTAGTGATTACTATATATTTCAGGCCTGAGAATCATTAACAAATGTGTGTGTCCAATGATATGACATTGTAGGGAACTGTGAGCTAGGCTCTTTTTGCTATCTGTGAGGATTTCTGCATTTCAACCACAGCAACTCCTACTCTCTAAAGATCATTATTATGAAGATATCTCATGGTAACTTACATCAATATTATAACCATAAACAGCATCTCCATTTAGATTTTCTTCCTTTGTTGCATATTATCCTGTCCTTCATCTTCCATGGAAAATTAGGGATGCATGAGTCCCATCTAATGCAGAAGGGCATTGAATATCTTTGATATACCTACAATCAGCCACATGGTTTCACACACACACAGTAGGAATAAATAAATTTTCTGAAGTGATTTGAGAATTAGGTACATTATTATTAGTCACAAATCTCAAATAGGATCCATGTAATGAAAAAGCACATTGAAATTAATTATATCTACGTAAAAGTCCACCCATTAAATCTCTTGCATATAACAACATATCTATTTCCTTTAACTTTGTCTTTTTCCTTGGAATAACTGTTTTGATACAGTGTACTGTCTGAATAGAGTGACTGATGTATGACTTTCTACTTGCTATCTGTCAAATGTTATTGACATCTGATGATCAATTAAATAGTTTTCTAAACACTGGTATCTTTCAATCTACTTACTTGAATGTCCTCTCTGGTATTTGCTTAAGTGTATATTGAAAAGAAGGCCTTTACACATGCATTATATTTCTAGGGTTTACATTTTTTAAAAATACTTTATTTATTTGACAGACAGAGATCATAAGTAGGCAGAGAGGTAGGCAGAGAGAGAGGGGAAAGCAGGCTCCCTGTCAAGCAAAGAACCTGATGTGGGGCTGGGGCACCTGTGGGGCTCAGCGGGTTAAGCCGCTGCCTTAGGCTCAGGTTATGAACTCGGAGTCCTGGGATCAAGGCGCACATCGGGCTCTCTGCTCAGCAGGGAGCCTGCTTCCTCCTCTCTCTCTGCCTGCCTCTCTGCCTGCTTGTGATCTCTCTCAAATAAATAAAATCTTTAAAAAAAAAAAAAAAGAACCTGATGTGGGGCTCGATTCCAGGACTCTGGGATCATGACCTGAGTGGAAGACACAGGCTTTAACCCACTGAGGCACCTAGGCATGCCCCTAGGGTATGCATTTTTTTTTGAAACTGAGTACAGACTGAATTCCAGTTAAATGTTTGACCACTTTTTTCACATTTTCCAGTTTTCTTCCTATGATAATGATGACGTTAAGTTGTGTGCTCCAGGGAGAAAGAGGTAAGACACATTCTTTATATTTGCATAGTTACTCTCCAAAATAAAATCTCTGATGTGGTATATGGTAGAGCAGTCCTTAAGCATTTTTTTCTGCATTCTTTACATTTGTAAGCTTTCTATCCAGTATGAATTCTACTATGGTAACTAAGGTGTGAGTGCTGTTGAAAATTCTTTCCAATTTCTTTACATTTATATGCAATTCTGTGATAAATTCTGTGATGAGTAAGTGTTGAGAACAATCTAAAGGCCTTGCCACATTATTTACAATTCTAAGGTTTCTCTCCAGTATGAATTCTGCGATGTCCAGTAAGGGTTGATTGCCTCTTAAAGGCCTTGCCACATTCTGGACATTGGTAAGGTTTCTCTCCAGTATGAATTCTGTGATGTTGAGTAAGGGCTGCATGCCAGTTAAAGGCCTTGCCACATTCTGGACATTGGTAAGGTATCTCCCCAGTATGAATTCTGTGATGTTGTCTAAGGGCTGTGTGCCAGTTAAAGGCCTTGCCACATTCTTTACACTTGTAACGTTTCTCTCGAGTATGAATTTTGTGATGTCGAGTAAGTGCTGAGTGAAATTTAAAATCTTTGCCACATTCTTTACATTTGTAGAATTTATCTCCAGTATGGATTTGCGTATGTCCAGTTAGTGATGAACAGTCCTTAAAGGTTTTACTAAATTCCTCACATTTGTATGGTTTCTCTACTGTATGATTTCTGTGATGCTGAAATAGGGTTGAGCTGTATTTAAAGGTTTTGCTACATTCTTTACATTGGAAAAGTTTCTCTCTGTATGTATGTTTGAATATTTGATTGGAGCTTTTGTTGACAGAAACACACTGCTTTGCAGAAACAGTAGACTCAAAAAGTAAGGTTTTCAATGATATTTTATATCCTTCGCTATTCTGGTCATTTTGATTCTTATCAAGTGCAGTTCTCTCCAAATGGCTATGTCCTTCATGGTATCTTTGATGCCCTTCACTCTCCCCATCATTGTCCCAGTATGTCATTAAGTATACTTTTTCAGCAGCACTATTTTCTTATCTACCCATTGACACTTTCTGGAAAGAAGCTTCTATGCTGGGCTTCTGCAGGCAGCTTTGAGTGTCATGTGAAGATACAGCTGAAAGATATCAAATAAGAGAAAAGTAAAGTCATTCTACTTATCACATTCAGATGAATATACAAATGTCTTCTAATATACAAGTTTCAGGTCAATCAAAGAATGTCAGGAAGATGGCCGAGAAGGAATCATGAGGACTTTATTCCTCTGTGGATACAGAACTTTGCACACAACATACAGACCACATATCCTAATAGATAATTCTGTGGTATTGTAATATTGTAGCACACATCATTTTCCTATATCTCAAATAATCAGCAAAAGTGTCATATGAGAATAAAATTGTGGAAGGATGGATTCTTAAACATAAAACTGAAATGAACCCAATAGAATACAGTAAAAATAGGAACATATCCACAATAGGAAGAGTTGGTTGTCAGAAAAGATCAACAAAATTGACAGCCCATGAACTAAATCAAGAGCAAATAAGTGAGAAAAGACCATGTAAAAGGAGAAATGAAGAAGTAAAAGCAGACACCATAGAACTAATACCATAGAAATAAAAGTAATTATAAAATAAGACAATGTATAATCATGTGCCAAGAAAGTGATACCAAAAGTCAACAATAAATTTCAAAAAGGGTATAACAATCATGAAGAAATATTTTAAAATTAAAACTTATCAACAACTACTAAGCACACTGAAAGGGTAGTGAAGAAACTCCCAACAAGGAAAAGGCCTGTGCTAGATGAATTCACTGGAGAATTCAAACAGACACTTCAGGACAAAGGACTTCAAATCTCCTCAAATATTTCCAAGGAGTGAAGAGCAGAGAAATCAGCAGAACATGCTCTCTAGGGCACCAGCGTTACTAGGTCATCTGAGCCAGGAGAAGACACTATAGATAAAGAAGTCTACAAACTACTACCTGTGAGGAATAGTCATGCAAAGTCCACAATAAAATAGAACAAACTAAGTCAAAAGCCGATTTTACCATTTGGCAACATAAATGAAAAATCTCGCTGGAATTAAGGCTGTTGAAGTATGGAAAACTATAAATTGAAGACTCCACAATAACAGAATGAAGATCAAAAAAGACATGATCATATTAATTGAGACAGAACACAAGTATGAGCATATTGGACATGTCATGATTAAAAATACTCAATAAAAGTGCCTGGGTTAGGGTGCCTGGGTGGCTCAGTTTGTTGAAGGCTCTGCCTTTGGCTCGGGTCATGATTGCAGGGTCCTGGGATCGAGCCCCATATCAGGCTCTCTGTTCAGCAGGGAGCCTGCTTCCCCCTCTCTCTCTGCCTGCCTCTCTGCCTACTTGTGATCTCTGTCTGTCCTAAAAATAAATAAAATCTTAAAAAAAAAAAAGAAAGAAAAGAAAAAAGTTGGAATAAACAACTTTCCTACTAAAAGAAGGGAAAACTGGGACGCCTGGGTGGCTCAGTGGGTTTAGCCTTTGCTTTCAGCTCAGGTCATGATCTCAGGGTTCTGGGATCAAGCCCCACATAGGGCTCTGCTCAGCAGGGAGGTGCTTCCCCCTCTCTCTCTGCCTGTCTCTCTCTGTCTACTTGGGATCTCTGTCAAATAAATAAACAAAGTATTTAAAAATATAAAATAAAATAAAATAATAAAATAAAATAAGGGAAAAACTACTGAAAATAAGTTTTCCTTTAAGGAAAAAAATACTAAAATTTAGTAGAGAAAGAAAATAAGAAAAATGTGAAATAAATATAATCAATCAGAATAAACAATAACAATATATTGAATGTAATGCTATTTTTATTTTTTATTGTTTTTTTGTTGGTTTTTTAAGAAAATTATTTCTCTTTTCTTTTTTTTTTAAAGATTTTATTTGTTTATTTGACAGACAGAGATCACAAGTAGACAGAGAGGCAGGCAGAGAGAGAGAGAGAGGGAAGCAGGCTCCCTGCTGAGCAGAGAGCCCAATGCGGGACTTGATCCCAGGACCCTGAGGTCATGATTTGAGCCGAAGGCAGCGGCTTAACCCACTGAGCCACCCAGGCGCCTATTTCTTTTTTATTAACATATAATGTATTCTTTGGTTCAGGTGTGTAATGCCCTTTTTAACCAAAATAATAAACAAAACTGGCAATGCTTTAATTAGATCAACAATTACATACTAATCAGGTAACTTAGAAAGTAAAATACCCAGATAATTCATAAAAATGCACAAGTTACTAAGAATGAATTATCAACCTTATACGAAGGAAACTGGGAATCTTCTTAGACTAACAACAGTTAGTTGTTTAATAACATCTTTAACAGTTTAATTTGGAAACAAAACTGTCTCAGCACAGAAAAGCCCAAGACCTAGGAATGATACTATATTTGATGAAGTCACTCTGTTCCCTAAATGATATATTGAGATGACACAACTTTCTTTGATTCAGATTCATTATTTTTCATTCATTCATTCATTCATTCATTGTCCTCTAGGTCAAAAAGTTGTTCCTCTATTTCTTCCTGCCTCCTGTTCATTGCATCAAGTCTGTTTCCAAACTGATTGCATTGTTAATCTCTTTGATTTTTTTAAAAGATTCATTTATTGAGACAGAGAAAGGGAGAGAGAAAGAGAGAGCATGAGTAGGAACTACACGAGGGGAGAGGAAAGAATACCAAGCAGACACCACAGTGAATGAGGAGCTTGACTTGGGGCTAGATCCCAGGATCCTGAGATAACTACCTGAACAAAAACGAAGAGTCAGATATTTAATGGAGTGAGATACTCACATGCCCCCATTTTTTTTTCCTGCTCTCTATGTTAAGGTTCTCATTATTCTTTTCTCATCTCTGGGAATATCCCTAAGATTGTTGCCTTAAATTCTCCATCAAGCAAGGTACTCATTTATGTTTCCCTTAGATCTCTAGCTATGACTGTAACTCATTTCACATAAGATAAATTTTTTCATCTTGGTATTTTGTCTAAGTCTCTGCCTTCTTCTGTATTTGGAAAAGCCACTGATGTGCCCTCTTCTATCCTTCAGGCCAGTGGTCTGCAGAGGCTCTCCTTGCTTGCTGTGGGAAATCTTTGGACCCTAGCCTCAGTGTGACTAGGTGAGCTCTGGTCTACCTGTGATAGGAGACCTGACATCAACTCCATCAGAGCTGAGGCCCTACAGAACTCCCTGCTCAGCAGGTGTGGTGTGGGCAGGGGCCCACCTTGCTGGTCCTCAGGCAAGCCTCACCAAGAAGGGCAGTCCCACCAGAACACAGGGAAGTGGGGCTTGGTGCAAGAGAAGCAGACAGCCAGTGTCCCTTCTGAGTGGGGTTCTATGTTTATGCTATAGGGCGGGAGAGGGAAATGGTGCCATCCAACTTCTTTGTTCTTGAAAATGCATCCCACTGCAAGTTTTGTCTCAGGATAGCACTTCTAGACTACTGAATAATCTTCCACTCTGTGCCATCCTTCAGATGGTTGTTTCCATGTTGTCTGCCCCCAAGTTGTCTGCCTCCCTTCTCTCCAGGGGCATCACAGTGCACTCTTGGCCCTATCCCAGACAAACCTATTGCCTATACTCATGTGTTTGGCAATAAATCTGTATAACTTCACCTACATCCAGTGAAATAAAGACATAATAGTAAAACACCCATCAGGTTGCCAGGATTCCAGCTACAGCCTGTAACATGAAGACTGTTGCTATTGCCAAGCCCCAGAGGCCACACTACTGTGGGAAGAGGAATGATCATTCATCTGAGTCGAGTGGCCCATGGAAGGTTTATGACATCCCAACTGACATGGGTTGTGTGGTCCTGTGTGCTTGCTAAGCAGGACTAGAGGAAGGAAAAGATGGAGACAAATCACAGAGAAGTTGACTCCAAGACTGTGGCAATGTGAATCCATATCAAGAAATGACTTCTGTAAGCAAATGAAAAGAAAGCACAAGATTTTCAGAATACATTTCAACTTGTTAGCTATGTTGGGGGGATAAAAAAAGAATAGAAAACTTCAGTTACTACAGAAATCCCACAATACATTGATTTTTTAATACATTTCTGATTGAAATTTTAAGGATAATGATGTGTTTACAGAAACTAAAAGGATTCTATCTCTGTGGTCTTAGTGTAAGAAAAAGTTCCAAAGAACAATAAAAAACACTAACCATGAAAGTTGAAATGACAAATTAGAGGACAAGAAAATTAAGAACTACTGATATGGTAACATGGGGATAGGCACAACAATCCAAGATTTCCAAGTGCTCCAGTGGATTCTAACACAGGCTAAAATGGACAGCCTCTACAGGAACTAAGTCACAGGTCATCCCTGAGTTATCTATAGATAGGTCACTCTTGCAAACCCTCTATGCCTGTGGTCATGTTAGTGTTGGGACACAAAGACACACAAAATACACAACACACATTTTCTTTATTCATTAATGTATCTGACTCTGACAGAGTCTTCACTTCTTTCATCTCTCTCTTCCCTCTATACCTTCCTTGAGCTCCCACCTCAAATATACTTCCTTAAGCTTCCTGAGATGACCCCAGATGCACTTTAGTTCATGTTCTTGAATGAAAACAATCCAAATTTAAGTAATTGGAACAGGGGTACCTGTATGGCTTAGTTGGTTAAGTGGTTATGACTCAGGTCATGATCTCAGGGTCCTGGGGTTGAGCCCTGTATTGGGCTCTCTGCTTATCAGGGAGACAGCTTCAGAAATCCCTTTTTCTCTGCCCTTTACCCTACTAACTCTCTCCCTCTCTCTAAAATAAATATTAAATATTAAATAATAATAATAATAAAGTATAGCTCCTGGGTGCTAATCGGTTAAGCAATGAACTCTTTGTTTCAGATCAGGTCATAATCTCAACGTCATATTATGGAGCCCTGGGTCAGACTTTGAGCTCAGCAGGATGTTGGCTTGGGATTCTCTCTCCCTCTCAGTCTGCCCCACCCTGCTGCACTCCTTTGTACTTTCTCTAAATTAAGTGAATAACTCCTAAGAAAAATGTATTGGAAATTATTTAAATATTTTTCAAATAAGTCAAGAAATGTATACAAGACATTAATATGGGTTACAGATTTTAAAGGGATTGGATATAACATTTTTACTCTAAATCTGTATTTAATCAATTTTCTCATAAGGCCATAAATAATTAAAAGTCTAAGTAGCTGTTCATCAGCTATGCATTTACATGTAGCATAAAATCCCTGGGCATTAAGATTAAGGATACTCTTAATTCTAGGGCCTTTTTGAAACAACTAGTTTTGGGGCATCTGGGTGGCTTAGTGGGTTAAGCCTCTGTCTCCAGCTCAGGTCATGATCTCAGGGTCCTTGGATGGAGCCCCACATCGGGCTCTCTGCTCAGCAGGAAGCCTGCTTCTCCCTCTTTCTCTGCCTGCTGCTCTGCCTACTTGTGATATTTCTCTCTCTGTCAAATAAATAAATTAAATCTTTTTTTAAAATCTTAAAAAAAAAAAAGAAAAGAAAGAAACAGCTAGTTTCAGGACAAAGTGTGATCGCCTTTGCACCAGATGCTGTGGTGAAGTTCAAGAGATGTTCTCAAATATCTACATCCATGTGTGTGACATTTATATATTACACTGGCCCATAGAATAGTAGTGTTCAATGGCATTGTGGGAGTACTACCTTGGGGAAAATGGTGTTCCATGAAGGAAAACAGAACGAATTCAGATCAAATTCCCTAAATCCTATCAGATTGACCATCTCCTTTGCTACAAGGAACATGGATTGATGCCTAGTGGTGAGGCAGGTATCTTGGGGCAAAGAAAGGGCAAGAATAAGTGCAATGTCTGGTGATAAACAACACTAGAGAGAAGAAATGGAAAAACCAGAGTATATCTAGGGTATCTGAGCTATTTTATAAGACCTGAGCATCTACCTACTCACTGTGTACATAACACAAAATATGTGTCTTCTTTCCTACAAGTACACAGCAGCCTTTTCATGGTATAGCTGACCACAAGATGACACATACTAAATAATGAATTATTATCCTTCTTTTTTTAAAAAGATTTAATTCACTTATTTGATGTACAGTGTGTGTGTACAATCACAGGGAACAGAAGGCAGAGGGAGAGAGACATATCTGGCTGAGCAGGGAGCCAGTTATGGAGCTCCTTCCCAGGACCAGCCTGTTCTGAGTAAAGGCAGATGCTTAACTAAGTCACCCGGGTGTCCCTATCCTTCAACTGATCCAATTTTAAATGTAAGCGTAACAGTGTACTCAAATTAATTTTACCAGCTTCTACAACTGATAAGAACCCACTTTTCACTCAGGTCAGGAGTATAAGGAGAGCATGGGCTGTGAAACAACATAGGGACATCTAACCTAAAAACTGGGTGGGCTGTTTGAAGCAGAAATAGTCACCTCTATTTGCTGGTGACAAAGAGGGAGAAACAGGGAACACAAGCAGGGGGAGCTGCAGACAGAGGGAGGGGGAGAAGCAGGCTTTCCACTGAGCAGGGAGCCCAATACTTGGCTTACCCTCAGGACCCCAGGATCATGATCTGAACCAAAGGCAGACACCCAACTGACTGAGCCACCCACTTGCCCCTCAATTCTCTTTCTTTCTTTCTTTTTTTTCTTTTTAGAATTTATTTATTTATTTGACAGAGATCCCAAGTAGGCAGAGAGGCAGGCAGAGGGTAGGGGGGAAGCAGGGTCCCTGCTGAGCAGAGAAAATGATGTGGGGCTCAATCTCAGGACCCTGGGATCATGACCTGTACCAAAGGCAGAGGCTCAACCCACTGATCCACCCAGGAACCCCCCAATTTTCTTTTTTTTGAAAAATACAGTGCACTACTCTAAATTCACTTTCTCTTCACTATGACTGTTTTAATGTTTTATTTTCTCAAGTTTCATTCATTATAGAAATACAATATACACCATTGACCCCAGCAAAGTATGAAATAATGGACTGTTAATGTTCTAGGTAAGGGTTCTGGTCAAAAATAGGATATTTCCACCCAAAAGTAGGTATGGTTTTCAGTTTGGGGGACACAAACGATCCACAGAGATGTCCAATTCTGGAGAGGTTCGCAGCCCACATGCCTACATTTTCCATGACTAAAATATAATTAATCTAGTTGTTTTTCTCTCTAAAAATAAATATTCTGATTTAGAATCAGAGGCAAAGAATTAGGAAAACATGTTCTAATCAGAGGAATGAAATAAATCTCTAAAATTGGCCCTGAATTAATAAAGAAGTACTGGGCGCCTGGGTGGCTCAGTGGGTTAAGCCGTTGCCTTCGGCTCAGGTCATGATCTCAGGGTCCTGGGATCAAGTCCCACATCGGGCTCTCTGCTCAGCAGGGAGCCTGCTGCCTCCTCTCTCTCTCTGCCTGTCTCTCTGCCTACTTGTAATCTCTCTCTGTCAAATAAATAAATAAAATCTTAAAAAAAAAAAAAAAAGAATAGCTTGTCCTTTAAAAAAAAATAAATAAAGAAGTACTTACTGTCTGGGGAAGAATTCAAATAACTGTCATAAAGATTATCATGGAGTAAGAAGAAAAGTAGGAGGGTAAATAAATGCCATCAGTTCAACTATACATGACAGAAATGTAAACCCAAAGACACAGAAAATACAACAATCAACCAAAGCTGGGAGCTGAAATGTACAACCACTGAAATTAATAATACACAAAGGGGTCAGTCACAGACTTGATCAAACAGAAGAAAGATGCAGACAACCTAAAGACCCCAGGTTTTAAATTATCTGCTGAGAAGAACAAAGAAACATGTGGAAAAAAGCAGAGTAGGGACTCATAGGACACCAACAAGTGCTCTCATGGGCACGTTATGGGAACCCCAAAGGTAGGGGAGAGTAAATATGGCAGAAGGTTTATATGAAGGTCTAAGGGCTTGTAATTTCCATGTTTGTGGATAGAAGAGACAAATTCAAGAAGCTCAGGAAAATTAAAGTAGTATAAAATTCAAGACATGAACACAGTGTCACATTACAATTAACTTATGAAAAGTCACCAGTAAAAAAGAGAATTTTGAAACAGTGTGATAAAAACAACTCATCTTTTTAAGAGATCTCCATAAGATTATTACTGGGATTCACAGCAGACCTGGTAGGAAGAACTGCATGGGACAGTGTATTCAAGCACTAAAAGATCAAAATATCCACCAAGAATCCTCTATCTGGGAAAACTGTTTTCCATAAAGGTAGAAATAAACACTTTCCCACATAGAAACCCCTGTTAAGTTTACTCCTAGTCCTGTTCTACAAGAAACGTTAAAGGAAATTCTTCTAGATCAAGTAAAATGATTCTAACAGTAATTAAAACCATATGACAATATAAACCTCTCTACTTATTATAAATATTTTTGCAATTATAGAAACCTGCAGTGTTGTAATGAGGTAACACAAGTTGTTTTTATTTGTGCCACAAAATATATTCTTTATAGATTTTATTTATTTGACACACAGAGAGAGATCACAAGTATGCAGAGAGGCAAGAGGGGGTGGGAGCGGGTGGAGAAAGGCAGGCTCCCTGCTGAGCAGAGAGCCCAAAGGGAAACTCGATCCCAGGACCCTGAATGATGACCTAACCTGAAGGAGAGGCTTGACCCTCTGAGACGCCCAGACGCCCCTACAAATTTTTTTAAATTTATTTATTTTCAGCATAACAGTATCATTATTTTTTTCACCACACCCAGTGCTCCATGCAATCTGTGCCCTCTATAACACCCACCACCCGGTACCCCGACCTCCCACCCCCCTACCACTTCAAATCCCTCAGATCGTTTTTCAGAGTCTATAGTCTCTCATGGTTCACCTCCCCTTCCAATTTACCCCAACACCCTTCTCTCTAACTCCCCATGTCTTCCATGCTTTTTGTTATGCTCCACAAATAAGTGAAACCATATGATAATTGACTCTCTATGCTTGACTTATTTCACTCAGCATAATCTCTTCCAGTCCCGTCCATGTTGCTACAAAAGTTGGATATTCCTCATTTCTGATGGAGGCATAATACTCCATAGTGTATATGGACCACATCTTCCTTATCCATTCATACGTTGAAGGGCATCTTAATTCTTTCCACAGTTTGACGACCGTGGCCATTGCTGCTATAAACATTGGGGTACAGATGGCCCTTCTTTTCACAACATCTGTATATTTGGGGTAAATACCCAGGAGTGCAATGGCAGGGTCATAGGGAATTTCTATTTTTAATTTTTTGAGGAATCTCCACACTGTTCTCCAAAGAGGCTGCACCAACTTGCATTCCCACCAACAGTGGAAGAGGGTTCCCGTTTCTCCACATCCTCTCCAACACATGTTGTTTCCTGTCTTGCTAATTTTGGCCATTCTAACTGGTGTAAGGTGATATCTCAATGTAGTTTTAATTAGAATCTCCCTGATGGCTAGTGATAATGAACATTTTTTCATGTGTCTGATAGCCATTTGTATGTCTTTATTGGAGAAGTGTCTGTCCATATCTTTTGCCCATTTTTTGATATGATTGTCTGTTTTGTGTGTGTTCAGTTTGAGGAGTTCATTATAGATCCTGGATATCAACCTTTTGTCTGTACTGTCATTTGCAAATATCTTCTCCCATTCCGTGGGTTGCCTCTTTGTTTTCTTGATTGTTTCCTTTGCTGTGCAGAAGCTTTTGATTTTCATGAAGTCCCAAAAGTTCATCTTCACTTTTGTTTCCTTTGCCTTTGAAGACATACCTATTTTTTTTAAGATTTTATTTATTTATTTATTTATTTGCCAGAGACAGAGGGAGAGAGAGCGAGCGAGCACAGGCAGACAAAGAGGCAGGCAGAGACAGAAGGAGAAACAGGCTCCCTGCTGAGCAAGGAGCCCGATGTGGGACTCGATCCCAGGACCCTGGGATCATGACCTGAGCCAAAGGCAGCTGCTTAACCAACTGAGCCACCCAGGTGTCCCTGGAGACATATCTTGAAAGAAGTTTCTGTGGCTGATATCGAAGAGATTACTGCCTATGTTCTCCTCTAGGATTCAAACTATTTTAAAATAAAAGCATTTAAATCATTAACCCAGGTAATAAAGTCACAATATAAAATATAGAATTTGTGATACTGGTAACAAAGTGGGTGGAGGGGTGCAGATAAGTTGAATAATTTTGTATGCAATTGAGAATATCAGTTTAAAATGTTTTTTTAATGCCTCTTTTTAAAGATTTTTTTTTTTTTTTGGGTGAGGGAGAGCACATGTGTACAAAGAGGGGAAGCAGCTGGCAGAGGGAGAAGTGGGCTCCCTGCTGACAAAGGAGACCAACATGGGACTCTAGCTCCCAAGATTCTAGCTTCCAATCAAAGTTGTGCTCAGTAGAGAAAAGAGAACATTGTAGAATCTAGATCCCAGAACCTTAGGAAAATGACCTAAGCCAAAGGCAGATGCTTAAGTCACCAAGCCACTCTTGCATCCCCTAGAATAAAATACACAAGCAAAACAGAAAGTACAAATACTTCATGTTGTAGAAAGTCCAGACAAAAGGAAGTACATTATTATGGAATTGCATAAGCAGAATAAGACCAAATTGAAGATAAAAAATTCTCAATAAAAAAATAGATGAATTATCTGAAAGGAAAATCACTATGTAACTGTATTTTCAAACACAGACTGTGACTCCATGAAATACAAACATTGGAATTGTTGGCATGCCTTCACTGATAGTAAAATTGTAATGAATATTCATTATTATCAACCATAAGAAAGTCTAATGAAAGATTTTACTAGTAAGCACTTCAAAGACATTAAAAAATGTAGCATGTTAATATACACCTCCTTTTATGTAGAATATAAAGCTATAATTCATTCTGTAGAACCAAGCAACCAAAATCCTTTCTTTTCTAAATAAACACCAACTTTGGAAAATATACTGACAATGACTTTATTTTTAAAAAAGTATTTGGATGAATTCACGTATATTCTGAGGAAATCAGAAGAAAAATCCAATGACTAAATTTTCCCTGAAGTAAAATTACATTTATAAGCAAAAGTTTTTCTTAAATATGGGGATTGTACTAATTATCTCCCTCACTTCTTATAAAGTACATGTCCATGTCCCATCAGAACTTTGGATCTAAAAAATCAAAACTGAATCTCATATACAACTAATTAAAATGGAAAAATACACTGAATCTCATATACAACTAATTAAAATGGAAAAATACACAAGAACTTCATATAAGATAAAATTATTAAATGATACAATTATTAATAAATAAGGTAACAACTAAGACTACATTAGAGGCTATAAATTGAGTTCTAAATGTCCTAGCTCCCCTATGGCATTATTTAGGTAGGAATTCTAGGAAACAAATAGATACATTATTTCACCATTTAAGAATGGAACACAGAGACTGTGAACTTCTAAAGGGAAATACAGGATGTGAATTTTCTCATTTATGGAGGTACTTTGTGATCTGATGAAGTTACAGAGTCTCAGTTACAGAGTCTCAGTTACAGAGTCTCATATTAAACCCCCCATAACACTCAAAAGCATAACCTGAAAGTATGAGATGTCTGTCTCCAGTGTTTCCGGAATTTCCACACATACTCCAACATGCTCAGCACTACCCTGACACATATCTCACAGGAGGCAAAACATAACTTACAAAGGGCTTAACATGAAAGTCCTCAGAAGTAGGGTGATTACCCCAGGGCCCTCACAGCAATGGAGAAACTCTCAGATTAGGGGGGGCCCTCCCCATCCAAGGAGAGTCTCCAGGCCCTCTCTGTGGATATGATGGACCATCTCTGGAGCTGAAGAAGTATTCTTCAAGAATGTAAGAGTTTTATCATCTTGGATAGCAGATGTCCCTCACTGAGAGGGAGACCAACAACACTGGGCTTCCTGAACTTATTTCCATTCAAGAAAATACATAGGGGGCACCTGGGTGGCTCTGTGGGTTAAAGCCTCTGCCTTTGGCCCAGGTCATGATCCCAGGGTCCTGGGATCGAGCCCCGCATCAGGCTCTCTGCTCAGCAGGGAGCCTGCTTCCTCCTCTCTCTCTCTGCCTGCATCTGCCTGCTTGTGATCTCTCTGTATCAAATAAATAAATAAAACCTTTAAAAAAAAAAAAGATTTCTGTAGTTCTCCCCAGTGTTCCTTAAAAAAAAGAAAAGAAAAGAAAGGAAAATACATGGAAGCTACACAGTTTAAGGTCAACCATCCTCTTTCACATTTGGATCTCACCTCTGTCATCTGCTTCATTCTTGACCACCTACCTGGATGAAAGGCTACTGTCTCCTTTCTTATCTCATCCCAGAACTTATTCTGTTCCAAAAAGGACACCAAGTCTGGCTTGGACTCAATGAGACCTGTTCATTAGAAAAAAGGAAAACAAGTATTGCTGGAGATTCTAGCTTCTAATCACAGGTGTGCTCAGTAGAGAAGAGAGAACATTGTAGAATCTAGAAAATGGGAAATGGAAATCTAGGAAATCTGAGAAATGGTTTCCCAAATGCTATTGCTCAAAATCCCCTTTACAATAGGAAGAAGGGATTTCCAATGTTCACATCCTGACCTCCACTTCCAAGTAATAGATACAATAATGAGTGAAAATTGGTGTAGAAGATGTGGGCAGTACCACTTAAGCCACTCAATGTTTAGAACTGCCAGGAATCTACAGAAGTGATGATGTTACCTTGAGGAAGGGGAAGCTAAAGCTGAGAAGGAAACATCATGAAGATGTTTCTCTCCATCTACAAAACCCTACTTATTCCCCTCTCTGCCTGGATCTGAAATCCAGTCATTCAAACAGGAATCTCCCAAAAAACAGTCTTCACAGGATGGAGCAAAACCCAGAGTGGGTTTTGGAAAATCCGGAAGGAGTGTTCCTCACCCAGGAAGTGGAAGTGTCTGTAGTTCTCCAACATCACATCCCTGTACAGTTCCCACTGAGTGTGGGTCAGGCATCCCCACTCCTCTTCAGATAATTCTATGGCCACATCCATGAATGTCAGTTGTCCCTGCAATAAATACCACAGTCACCAAGTGGCCATTGACACAGTTCACGATGGTCCTGAAGATGAGAGAGGGAATTAATGTTCACCTCTAAACCCAAGATCCAAACTTTCTTTGTCCTTCTTGTACCCTCTGAACTTTCTGCCACATTTTACTTACCGTCTTGTTTCCACCTTATCTTCATTTTATTCAAAACACCCATGGACAGAGTCTGCTCTGTCCAGCTAAGGGCACTTGCAGCCCTGAGGAAGAGCTTGGGCTGGCCCAATTTGAACTTCACCCCCATGACACCTAAGCAGATGGGCCAAGTAGTAAACGTTGGAGTGATCTACAGTTCCCTTTATCTCATGATAATATGAAAATCTCCACCGAAGGGACGCCTGGGTGGCTCAGTTGGTTAAGCGGCTGCTTTCAGCTCAGGTCATGATCCCAGGGTCCTGGGATCAAGTCCCGCATCGGGCTCCTTGCTCAGCAGGAAGCCTGCTTCTCCCTCTGCCTCTGCCTGCCATTCTGTCTGCCTGTGCTCACTCTCTCTCCCTCTCTCTCTCTGACAAATAAATAAATAAAATATTAAAAAAAAAAAAAAAAGAAAATCTCCACCGAAGAAGGTACACAAAGCCCATTTACATAAATACAAAGTATGTAGACAAGGTTTTCTTGAGTTTTTTTTGCCACCTAATGCTCAGATCTACAGAAGATAAGGCTCCACTTTCTGAATATGCACCCTAACCCCAAATAATAGGAAATCCTTCTCCCTTGTTCTAGGAGTCTCTATGTTGCAAGTTATTCCCTGTGATTTTTTTTTTTTTTAGGCAAATCAAGTTTGCATTCTGTGATAACACCATCCATTGTAGTTTCTATCTGTGACTCACCAAGCAGTGAACTCATGTTAGTCCAGTTTTATTAGGACAACTGGTTCTGCCTTAAGAGAACATCCTCCTTTGTACAGGAAGATCATTTTTAACCCAGTAATAGGCTCTAATGTATTCTGTGACTTTGAGGTAAGAGGATGGCATAGGATCCACAAAACCAGTATAAATACTGTGTGTTTATCCAAAATAATTTGTCAAATGAAGTCCTTAACAAAGGAACACACAGTTTCGAGTACTGTGTTACTATCATAGAGTATAAGCTGGGGCTACTTCTTAGGTGGGATGTTTTACTGGGTTACAAATGTACTTATCAAATTCTATTGTGAATTAGAATTTTATGTCAGTGCATTGGAGATCTTGTAAAAATGTAAGATTCTGTTCAGAAATGCTGGGGTGGGATGGGAGTCTGCATTTCTAAGGAGGCAATAGCCCATGACCCAAGAGATCTATTTTTAATGAGAGCTAGAACCCCATGAATTATTGGAGGACTTGGAATTGAAATGGTTGGTTTTTGTTTTGTTTTCTTTTGTATTAATGATTTTTATTTAATTTCAAACACAGAGAGTAAGAGAGCAAGAAACAGCAGGAGCCAGGGTGTAGGCAATAAGGGGAGGGTTGCAGAGGGAGAGGGATAAGCAGACTCCCCCCTGAGCAGAGAGCCCAGCACAGGGCTCTATCTTGGGTCTCTGGCACCATGACCCAAGGCAAAGGCAAACAGTTCATTGACTGAGCCACCCAAGTGTTTCTGAGTAGGTTTTATATCAATGACAGATCCTACTGGCATAGCAAGAAAGTCAACAACAATCCTTTTCTCACCATTTCCTAGTTTCTAGAGAGCATAAATTAAGGTGAAATGAAGAATAATAACCTTAGAGAAGAAAACATTATTCTTCTATATTTATGGGAGTATTTTGTCAAATATCCAGTAACATGGAAGGGATCAGGCTTTCACCAAGGTTATCTGACCTAGAGTTGATCTAAAATGGCCCTCAGGTCAATATACAGAGAGACCCTAAAGTAGTATTCATAGAAGGTGCCCAACCTGAGAAGAATGATGAAAACAAGAAGGATCCACCCAACGCTGATCTACCATTGTACAGTCATGCACACAGCCATATATTTAGGAAGTACTTATACCCACAGGAAAAGTGATAGAATAGAAAATTTTCATGCTGCCTAATTTAAGAAACTATTTCAATGACATGACATTCATAAATCTTTTTGCTGATGATGATGCCTTTTTTTTAAGATTTTATTTATTTATTTGACAAAGAGAGAGTCAGTGAGAGAGGGAACACAAGCAGGGACATTGGAAGAAGCAGGCTTTCCACTGAGCAGGGAGTTGAATCTGGGGCTCCATTCCAGGACCCCAGGATCATGACCTGAGCCCAAGACAAAGGCCAAATGACTGAGCCACCCAGGTGCCCTGATGATGATGCTTGTCTTTTATTACACTATCAACACAAACACACTGAATGGCAGAAAGAAAACAACTTTTATTTCTGAGACTATTATGATGAGGGCTAGAAGCAAATAATGTTCACTTGTAGTCCAGGGGGCTGACCTACAGCTGGCATAGTTTTTCTGTTGTTGTAGTTTTAATATTTTATTGAGAGAGAGAGAGAGAAAGAGAGCATGATCAAGGCAGAAGGAGAGGGAGAAGCAGACTGCCCATGGACCAGGGAGTCTGATGTGGGCTCAATCCCAGGACCCTGAGATCATGACCTGAGCCAAAGGCACACCCTTAACTGACTGAGCCACCCAGGCACCCTGCCTGCATAGTTCTAGAAGCATCACCTAAGGGCAAATTGCTACATTCTCAGTGGATCTTGGGACTACCTGTACATCTCCCCCATATTAATATCAAGTGGAATAAGTGCCTGAGGAATCTTGCAAAAGGAGTTTTACAAGTACAGATTCAAAGAAACATTTATGATCTTATACTCCCTGCACAGCCCCTCCCCAGTAAACATTAAGCACAGAACCACCAGTTTGATGCAGCCAAAGTGCAGCTCTTCCAGCCCATTGATACGGTGCTGTTGAAATAAACTTACTCGGGGTGCCTGGGTGGCTCAGTGGGTTAAAGCCTCTGCCTTCTGCTCAGGCCATGATCCCAGGGTCCTGGGATCGAGCCCCACATTGGGCTCTTTGCTCAGCGGGGAGCCTGCTTCCTCCTCTCTCCGCCTGCCTCTCTGCCTACTTGTCATCTCTGCCTGTCAAATAAAATCTTAAAAAAGAAAATAAACTTACTAACTTGCATCATATGTCCTCTCAAGAATTCTCTCTTTCTTGGCCATTGTAGTCAATGATCCTGTACCATAGTAGTTCATTGAAAATTTTGATTAAATTATAATTTGTGTTAGATCTCAGGATTTTAAGATACTGAACAATGTTCATTATGTGATTCTTGGTTTGTTTGTTTGTTTGTTTGTTTTGAAAAGAAGTAAATAGAAGAGTAAGTCTGTGATAGGAGTATCCAGTAGAAGAAAAACTGTGGGATGGCGGGTTGACTGAATGAGAATCTCCAACCCAGAACTCATATATACCAACTACACAGAAGTGAGAGTCCTCCTTGTGCAGTGCAAACTGATGGATTTTGGATATGAGCCATTTGTCAAGAAAGAATTCTTGAGATGTTTTTGATGTGAAATATTGGGGTTCGATAGTGAATTATGAAAAAAAACAATTATTGAGATATCATTGGTACAAAAAATGTGGTCTTATTAAAGCACGGGTCAGGACCTTTTGGTCAAAGAGCTGCACTGGGGTTGTAAGCAGTGACTGATTACCTACATTCAAATGGGGAGAGGGTGAGGGATGGTGGAAGTGTCTAAGGAATTTGGAGTCTAGGCTCCTGGGACCTTGTCAGGAGACCCAGCAGATATCTATCAGTAGGCCATATGCTTAGAGGATGATGGCCAACACATATTTGGGGAGTAGAAATAAAGGAAGTTTCCAAAAGGGTTTTCATATGTTAAAGAGGACTTAGAGGATCCTGGAGGTCTGGCTGCCATCAAGCTAAGGCTGCTTTTCACCTCCAACAAATCATTAACATTGAGGCAGTTGTGAATTCCTTGAAGAATGCCATACCCTGCTTATCTCAAGTATTTATCAATGGGCTGCAAGTTGAAGGAAATTTATCTACACTTCTTAGGACTTTGTTCTCTTCCTCAGAAACTATAAGCAAGGGGCACCTAGGTGGCTCAGTTGGCTAAGGGTCTGCCTTTCATTCAGGTAGTGATCGCAGAGTCCTGGGATGGAAACTTTCCTGGGGCTCCCGCTCAGTGGGAATCAGTTTCTACCTCTTCCCCACCCCTAATTCTCATACTCTCTCTCAAAATGTAAATAAAATATTAAAAAAAAAAAAAAGAAACTCGGGGTGCCTGGGTGGCTCAGTGGGTTAAAGTCTCTGCTTGGCTCAGGTCATGGTCCCAGGGTCCTAGGATCAAGTCCCTCATTGGGCTCTCTGCTCAGTGGGGAGCTGCTTCCTCCTCTCTCTCTGTCTCCCTGTCTGCCTACTTGTGATCTCTGTCTGTCAAATAAATAAATAAATAAAATTTAAAAAAGGAAAAGAAACTAAAAGCAAGAGAAACTCAGAACAAAAAGTTCCACCTGGAAGGCGATGGTTGCTGCATGTAGCTCAGAACATCTAAGCTCCTTACGAATAATAAGAGGGAAAATATGAACATTATAAGGGATGAATCTGGCAGTCAACACAAAGTGAATAAATGCAGTTCACATCAGGTGTATAGAAACAAATTGCTATCAGTGCCTAAGGCACACCCAAGGACACACCATCACGGGTGTTTCCTTAGAGTCTGGAGACAGGAATTCAGAATAAAATCTAATTATGAGAATGCAGTGGATTTATATACACTTCAATCACATGTAGATTCTGTAGAACCTGCTTTCAGGCAAAGAGGCTTGAGTAAAGGAGTGGAGAAAGTGCCCATAGCGACCCTCCCACTGAGTTCAAATAGCCCCAACAGGGAACCCACCTCAAGGTAGCCATAGGCCCTAACAACCAGGTACATTGATGAATAAAGGGTCTTAAGTCCCCACAACTCCTCACCTTCCCCCTTTCAACACAGCCCCACTCACTGCATCCTGGAAGCCAGCTTCTCCTCTGGTGCCCTGCCTGCAGCTCTCTGGCAGGGTGTTCAGTCAATTTATATCTCCTCTGTTCTCCCTCAGGTGCATTCTTCTCAATGCCCACATGACTGGCTTCCTCCCAATCTTTGATCCGTGTTTGGGGTCCCCATCTGACTGTCAGAGGCATTGAAACACCAGTTTCCATGACCTGTAATAGCTAGTATATATATATTTTTTACTTTATTTAAATATTTATTTATATTTTAGAGAGAAGGGGGGAAGTGCTGAAGAAGAGGCACAGAGAGAATCTCAACAGATTCCCTGCTGAGCATGGAGCCTAAACAGGGCTTCAGGACCCTGAGATTGGGACCTGTTCTGAAATCAAGAGTCTGACGCTTAACCCACTGAGCCATGCAGGTGCCCATCTAGTATATTTTAAATAGAGTATCCTTTTCACATTCTAAAGAGCAAGTCTCACTCCATGATTTTTCCCCAAGAACTTTCCAAGATATTCTTGATTTTGTATCTATTATGTTGATTTGGGCATTTTCTTATTCCTGGGCTACACAGAGCTGATAAAGTATCTACATGGGACCTACATGAGAAATGTTTTTCTTCACTGAGATCCCAAGAACAAACCTCAGCAGCAATAGAAATCTTGGATTCAACACCTTCCCCTCTAGATCTGTCACCAAGAGAATATTTTCAACAGTTGCAGGTTTTCATTGAAATTGACAGCTCTTGATACCATGTTGGAACCCAGGTTGAAGACACAGGAGACAAGTCTCTGGGATATACAGGAAAAGTGTTCTGCAGACCTAGTGTTCAGTTTCATTTCTTAAAAGGTTTTAAAAATAGGTGAAAACATAAGGGAGAAACATCAGAACTAGAGGAAACATTTGCAATTTCTAAATGCAAGCAATTTCAGGAGAAAAGCATGATACAGTCTCTCCTGGGACACCAAGCTTACCTGAGAACTGGCCATTCTTTCTCCTTGTCCTCTAGATTTGTTTCTCACGAGCTTTTTGTGGAGAAATCACAGCTGCATCATGAGAAAATGCCCATAAAGCCACCAGTAGAACCTCTTTACCTGTAAACTATCTGCCCAAAGGCAGGACCCAGAAATGCAGAGAAGTCCCAACTTCTTCGTCCCTTGTGTCAGGAGCCATTCAGGAAATGTGACTTCCTATTTTAAACCCAATCCCTGACTTTTCTTTCCTGCTTCTAGAACCCACAAATTCACTACAGCATAGAAACCATGTGCTGCATGGACCCGACCCTCTAGACTCACATAGCAGAGACCCTGTTACCTCTCCGTGAGCCAAAGCCGCCTCTCCATTCTCATAAAAAGCACCTGAAGGGGACGCCTGGGTGGCGCAGTTGGTTGGACGACTGCCTTCAGCTCAGGGCGTGATCCTGGAGTCCTGGGATCGAGTCCCACATCAGGCTCCCAGCTCCATGCGGAGTCTGCTTCGCTCTCTGACCTTCTCCTCGCTCGTGCTCTCTCTCACTGTCTCTCTCTCTCAAATAAATAAAAAATAAAAAATGAAAAATAAAAAAAAATAAAAATAAAAAAAAATAAAAAAAAAGCACCTGAAGCCCTCGGGATTACTCCTGGCCTCACTGAGAATCACCTGGAGCCCTTAATTAACAAAGCACTGTTATTTCCACCCAAACCAACAGACAGAATCTGAGGGGGAGGACACCAGTCATGATAATTTTGAAATCACACATGTGATCCTACTGGGAAGCATTTGGGAGGTGACCTTTGCCTAAGCATGAGAACAAAGGCTGTGGTTGTGACCACATTTAGATCCATGTCTTCTGCACTGGTCACAGCTTCTGGAGATTGACACCTTCTCCCTCTTTCAGGAACACAGAGGGAGACACCTTACAGATGAAGTTTCCCCTTATAAACCCAAATGTCTCTTTCAAAAGCAAACAAATACTGGGTTTCAGAGCTTTTCCTTTATCTGGTATTTATAAAAAAATATAAAAAATAGGAGATCAAGACCTGAGCTGAAGGCAGACGCTTAAGCACTGAGCCATCCAGAAGCCCAGTATATTTTATTTTTACCTCTTGTCCTTGCATAAGGATACCGTTGTCTTTTTCACATTTGGGGGGGGGGGGATTTGAAATACATATGGAAGGCAGTTACAGGGCAGGAGAGACCATGAAAAAAAAAAATAAATACAAGTTGAATTAGGATGTTTGGGCAGGGAAATGATGGGAGACTTTATATTTTTTTTTTTTAAGATTTTATTTATACGAGAGAGAGCGGGGTTGGGTGAAGGGACAGAGGGAGAGAAGAATATCCAAGGAGACTCCTAGTGGGGAGGTGTGTCTTCCCCTCTCCCCCACAGCAGGGCTTGATCTCAGGACCCATGAGATCATGAAACCCAGAGTGGATGCTTAAGCGACTGAGATATCCAGGCGCCCCACTTCTTTAATTTTTTTTTTAATTTTAGAGCAAGTGTGAAGTGGGGGAGAAGGTCAGAAGGAGAGAATCTTAAGCAGACTCCCCGCTGAGTGTGGAGCCCTATAATGGCTCCATCTCATGACTCATGATAGCTGAAACCAAGAGTTCTTCCCTTAACCCACAGAGCTAGCCGGGCACCTCTATAATTACTAATGAAATTGTTTAACTCCAGAATTTTTTTGTTTTTCTTCTTTTTTTCTTTCTTTAGAATTTTGGATTAGGACCTTTGCACTTATGTTTTCATAGTTAGAAAGCAGAATAAGACCAGTGTGCTTTCTACTGATGTATTTAATAGCGAAGGAGAGATAGACTCAGTAGTGTGTATGCTATTGAATCAAACAGAAGTGAAGGCCAGTGATTGTGTGAGAATCTGGATTTCAAATCTGCAAAAGGAAGGTGAAAAAAGGTTTGGGCCCCATGGGATCCCTGTGACAGTGTTTCCCAAAAGGGAATATAAGGAGAAACCTAAAGTCATGCAGCTCCAAAGTAATACATTCCAAGAAGGGATAGAAGTCAAGCATGAAGTGAATTGTGCTGTTCCCGATGACCCTTCTCCCATCTCGCCTCCCAAGCCAGGCTTGGCTGAAAGCCTGTGGACTTCCAAACCACTGCCTCTCTTCCATGAAAGAGCACCTTACCCTCCCCCTTTGTTTATCAGGGACACCTATAACCAGTCAATACCTCAGCCACCGCCTTGGAAAATTAAGCGACCCAAACGAAAAATGTACAGGGAAGAACCTACTTCAATAATGAATGCTATTAAACTGCGACCCAGGCAAGTCCTGTGTGACAAGTGTAAAACCAGTGTTGTTGCAGAGAAAAAGGAAATTAGAAAAGGTAGTAGTGCAAGTGATGAAGTTCTCGAACCTAGGTGAGGTTCAGTGGGGTGAGGTTCGGAGCCGACGGCTAAAGAAAGAATTCTTAAGACGTCTCTGGTGCAAAAAGGTGGTTTATTAGAGCACGGGGACAGGACCCGTGGGCAGGCAGAGATGCGGCTGCCCTGGGCCTGTGAGGAGTGTCTGGTTATATACACAGGAGTTGGGTAGGTGAGGACAAAGGGGTGTTCAGAAAGGCTATTGGGGCAAAGAAGACTGTCAGGATATTGAAGGCCTGGTTACTATCAAGCCAAGGCCACTTTCCCTCTAATGAGGCACTAACATAAAGACTATTGGGAGTCTCCTGGTGGAATGTTACATTCCTGCTATAAAAGCGTCCTTGTTAGTGAGATTTAGGTTTTGAAAGAAATTTAACTTTATTTACTTTTCCTTCTACCTCCGTCTCCTTCAGTTTTTTTATGGAGGGGAGGGTGACATTAGGGCTTGAGGAACTGAGTTATGTGTCTTTGGAAATTGGGCTATTGATAAGGTAACTTCTTTGTTGTAAATCTCAAGGACATTTGTAAACCAAGAGAGACTCCTGCCTTGCAGGACTGTGATCTCTGCAAGATAACCATTTGCTCTTCCTTAGGGCAGTCAGGGGTGCCTGTGAAATGTCACACATATTACCAAGGGGAGTGGGCGGAGAGGGGGTGCAAGGCGCCAGCCCCTGCTCCGTTCTCAGCCAGCCTCCTACTCCCTCATCACAAGTGACTCTTCTAAATACGAAGATAAAAAACGGAGAAACGAAAAGTGTAACTACTGTGAACAAAAAACTGAAAACTGACCATAAAGTGGATGGGAAAAACCAAAATGAAAGCCAGAAAAGAAATGCTGTGGTGAAGGTTTCCAATATTGCTCATAGCAGAGGCAGAGTAGTCAAAGTTTCTGCTCAGGCAAATACATCAAAAGCTCAGTTAAGTACTAAAAAAGTGCTCCAGAATAAGAACATGGATCATGCAAAAGCTCGGGAAGTGTTGAAAATTGCCAAAGAAAAGGCACAAAAGAAGCAAAGTGAAACCTCTACATCCAAAAATGCACATTCAAAAGTCCATTTCACACGTCGCTATCAGAGTCCTAGCTCAGGTTCCCTTCCACCCCGGGTTCTTTTAAAACCACAAAGGTACGGGAATGAAGAAAATGACTCTTCTTTGAAGACGGGACTTGAGAAAATGCGGAGTGGCAAGATGGCACCCAAGCCCCAGTCTCGCTGCACCTCTACCCGCTCAGCAGCACAGAGACATTAGCAGGATGCTGGTTTCATGGACCGGTCCCATAATGACACCACACCAGAGCATCAGGACTGAGTGACATTGGAGACTCAGATTTTTAAAGCTGCACTAAGAAGTTAATGTTAAGGCAGTGGTTAAAACCAACAGTCTATAAAGGGCACTTGCAAATTTTGCTATATGAAACTGAAGAAAAGGTATTAGGGGAATATTTTATAAAATATAAACTGTTGCAATAAGTTATGCATGAGAGGAGGAGAAAAGTGATATGAAACACGCAGAGAACTCACTTGAATCTTACGTATCAAGAATCACTGACCGTAACTTTTTCTGAATGTGAAGTTCTTTTCAGTACAGTTTGGACAGGCATAAAAGGCATGGGATGATGACAGAGATGCTGAATTATATTTTAAACTAAAATTTTGTGCTTTCTCCAAGGTTTTGTTAATCCATTTAGATATGAGCAAAGGTATTTCTAAGATGGCTCTCCTGTGAACACAGCAAGTGTCACAGCTGCCAGGCGAGGCCAAGGTCTCCTTCATGGTACCAGTGGAAACAACAGGAAAGATTTCCTAACATCCTACTAAAAGGATGGTGATTATTTTTTAAACCAGAAAGATAGACCATATTGACTACTTAATACAAAAAAGGGGGGGGGGAATGCCAAAAAATAAAATACAAAATTCATTTGAAGCAACACAACAGATAACTGAGCATTTGGCTCAAATTATCTGTTAACTTTCCATAATCTTACTGTATAGGTTTGACCTACACTCAGGATTAAGAAAAGGTTCTGAGTGAGAGCTGGAGAACATCTCATACACCTGACTAGGACTTGTTTTTACAACTCAAGAAGAAAGGAAGAATGTCTTCTAGTGAGCTTGATACAAATTCTAATTACACGGCAAGTAATTTAAAGTTTGGAGGATATTCTAAAGTCTTTTGGGAAATCTTCATGAAGTCATTTATACACATTTCATCAAATCTGAAAACGTCAGCTCAGGAACTGGAGCAGCAGAAAGCTCTAAAGATTACATGTAGCTCTGTGGCCCCTCTTCACGGCCCTAGGGCTTAGGCTGGAGTCCATCTTGTTCTTTCTGAGATCAAACACCAGCAGTACCTTTCACGCTCACTACAAGAATCATGTAACTCCACACCACGGTGAGTGTACAATAATGAAGCTTTAGGATTCTTTGCGCAGTGATGGAAATGACCGAGAATAAAAATACAAAGGCAAATGGGTGCCTGGGTGGTTCAGTGGGTTAAGCCGCTGCCTCCGGCTCAGGTCATGATCTCAGGGTCCTGGGATCGAGTCCCGCATCGGGCTCTCTGCTCAGCGGGGAGCCTGCTTCCTCCTCTCTCTCTCTGTCTGCCTCTCTGCCTACTTGTGGTCTCTCTCTGTCAAATAAATAAATAAATAATAAATAAACAAATAAAAATACAAAGGCAAAACCTGATCTCTCCCAATTCTTATAAGTTATCTAAATATTTTTTCTCATGACAAAATTCTCAAAGGTGTTTTGTTATAAACCATGTTTTCGTTTTTGAATAAATGAAATTTGGTGGTATTTAAGATCTAGACATTTTATATATATATATATATATATAATATATTATATATATAATATAAAAATATATAATATTATATATATATATATAAAAATATTATATATATATATAAAAATATATAATATAAAAAATATTAAAAATATTAAAAATATACCAGTCCCAATTACTTCTTGGGCCAAAGAGACATATTTTAGGGAGACAAAATGCTCCCATTTAAGTAGGTAAATGTTTATTTTCATAAATATCTGCCATAAAGTTTTCCAAAGTGAATGTACTTTTTACTCTCTTAAAAACAATATCTGAAAATTCTAATTCCTCACCATTCCTTGAAATCTGGTGTTATCCTTTTTCTTTATTGCACCCTTTCTAGAAAATAGTGAGTGCTTTTTCAACTATAGAAAATAAAATAGTCTTCCTATAGTTGTGTTGGTGACTGAATTGTAAACCACTTAAAAGCATCCGGTTGCCATTTTATCTGTTGTTTTTTTTGTTTTCGGGTTTTTTTAAAATTATTATTTATTTATTTATTTTTATGTTGAGTTTGAGGAGTTCTTTATAGATCTTGAATATCAGCCCTTTGTCTACAGTGTCATTGGAGAATATCTTCTTCCATTCCCTAGGGTGCCTCTTTGTTTTGTTGACTGTTTCTTTTGCTGTGCTGAAGCTTTTTATCTTTTTTAAAAGATTTTTATTTATTTATTTGACAGAGAGAGATCACAAGTAGGCAGAGCAGCAGGCAGAGAGAGAGGGAAGCAGGCTCCCTGCTGAGCAGAGCCTGAGGCGGGGCTCCATCTCAGGACCCTGAGATCTTGACCTGAGCCAAAGGCAGAGGCTTAACCCACTGAGCCACCCAGGCACCCCCAGAAGCTTTTTATCCTGATGAAGTCCCAAAAGTTCATTTTTTATTTTGTTTCCTTGTCTTTGGAGACATATCTTGAAAGAAGTTCTGTGGCTGATGTTGAAGAGGTTACTGCCTGCATTCTCCTCTAGGATTTTACATCACAAAATGGGCAGAAGACATGAACAGACACTTCTCCAAAGAAGACATACAAATGGTTAAAAGACACATGAAAAAATGTTCATCATCATTAGCCATCAGGGAAATTCAAATGAGAACTACATTGAGATACCACCTTACACCAGTTAGAATGGCCAAAATTAATAAGACAACAAGCAACAACCGTTGGAGAGGATGTGGCAAAAGAAGAACCCTCTTACACTGTTGGGAATGCAAGCTGGCATAGTCACTTTGGGAAGCAGTGTAGCGATTCCTTAAGAAATGAAAATACTGGGCACCTGGGTGGCTCAGTGGGTTGGGGCCTCTGCCTTTGGCTCAGGTCATGATCCAGGGTCCTGGGATCGAGTCCCAAGTTGGAATCTCTGCTTGGGGGGAGCCTGCTTCTCCATCTCTCTCTGCCTGCCTCTCTGCGTGCTTGTGATCTCTTGTCTGTCAAATAAATAAATAAAATCTTTAAAAAAAAAAAACTAAAACATTGAAAAAATAAAATTAAATTGAGATGTTAAAAAAAGTTTCCATTTATAGATACAGCTTTACCCCATAGTCAATGTCAACAATGAATGAAGATCTACAATTCTTAATAAATGCAGAGGTAAGGTAGACTCTGCCCTTCTAGTTGAAACAGAAGCCACTTCCCACTATAAGGACTGTGGGCAGATGTGAAGGTCCTAACAGCCAGGAAAGGTGAGGAGAAGAGGCAGCCAGACCCTGAGATATGAGTTCAGGAACCCATAACCTCACCAACCCCCTGA
The DNA here is from genome assembly GCF_020171115.1 of Neogale vison. Taxonomy (NCBI): domain Eukaryota; kingdom Metazoa; phylum Chordata; class Mammalia; order Carnivora; family Mustelidae; genus Neogale; species Neogale vison. The sequence goes on along the minus strand of NC_058097.1, from coordinate 47,068,860 downwards.
GCGCACTTACCATTTCTTCCACAGCGGCAAAGTGCAGGCTGGGAGGGAGAAAGTTTCCAGAAACCTTTTTCTAGTCGCTAATTTAAAAAAAAAAAAAATCAACCAAACAAAACAATTACACATTTCCTTTCATTGTCTCCCAAGGGAGCTTTGGAACGTTTGAGAAAGACTCTTTCTCCAGGATCCCTACAGGCAGATGCTGGCAAGCATTGGCATATCTGAAGACCACTACTGCAACACTGCAATGAAGTGGGCAGGAAACTCAGGGGTCTGACAGGTGAGAAGGCACATGGGTCTCCTTGCACTCACAGAGCCTGAAGAAGTCATTCTGCCAGGAAAACATGTTCTTTCCTTCTCTTTGGACTGTCATGTGCACCAATACATCAGTTATGAGCAGAGACAAAATGAGCCAGGCATCCGCTGAGGATTACCAGACAGATGCAAGTGAAAGGTATCCATGACACCGATATTTCATGTTAGAAATCAGTGGACTTAATCTGCATGACTCCGTCCCCATGTTGAGTCCTCAGCATAATTCAATGCAAATTAATATGAATGTCTTACAGGAAGGTGAACAGTGACACTGACCCCCACTCATGACAGGAACAATGGAAGAGTGTCCATGGAAGAAAGAGGGAAGTCTCAGAAGAGCCCCTCACAAATAAAAGCATTGGGGTCAGACTTTAAGAGGCAGATTGTACTACATTTTTTAAATGATTTTATTTATTTATTTGACAGAGAAAGAGATCACAAGTAGGCAGAGAGGCAGGCAGAGAGAGGGGGCATCAGCCTCACTGCTGAGCAGAAAGCCAGATACAGGGCTCAATCCCAGCACCCTGAGATCATGACCCAACCAAAAGCAGAGGCCCAACCCGCTGAGCCATCCAGGCACCCCAGGTTGCACTACTTTTAAAGATCACTTAACCCAATGGAACTTACTGAAATCTAGAGTAGTGAAGGATTACCATAGTTCTCACCACTTGATTTTTTCCCCAGAATTGTTAACAATAAGCACTGGTTGAAATCCCACTGAGCAGGGTCCAGGCACTAGCACAGCTCCTGCGAGAAATCTTCAGCCACATTCCTGAATGTCAACCATCTCTGAGATAAATAATACATTTATTATGTGGCCGTTGTGCAGAGTTTGTCATTTTACCTAAGAGAGTTCAGAGAACTGACTTAGGTGAGTGGCATGAATTACACACTGAGATGATTAGACACAAAAACGCTCCCTGACATTTTCCCTAATTCAGGGGAAAGAGGACAGCATAAGGTCCACAAAACCCTGATAAATACTGCTTCCAGGGATGGTAAAATGTATTAGGGCATCAACACGGGCATACATGGTTATGTTTGGTCTCTCTATTTACATCGTAAGTTGTGTATCTTTCTCAATGGGAGTCATGGTGAGTCAGAAGTGCACTTCTCAAAAATTTAATGTATACAGCCACAAGCTGGAGACCTTATTCAAATACAGGCTCTGATTCCATTCTGGGGTGGGACCTGACTTTCTGCATTTTTTTTAAGATTTTATTTTATTTATTTGACAGACAGTAATCACAAGTAGGCAGAGAGGCAGGCAGAGAGAGAGGAGGAAGCAGGCTCCCTGCTGAGCAGAGAGCCCGATATGCTGTGCGCCTAGATCCCAGGACCCTGGAATCATGACCTGAGCTGAAGGCAGAGACTTTAACCCACTGAGCCACCCAGGTGCCCCGAGTTACTGCATTTTGAAGAAGTTCACCAAGTTGCCTCTGGTCTAAGAGACACACTTTTTTTTGTTTTGTTTTGTTTTTTTTTCTTGAAAACATATTTATTTTAGAGAGAGTGTGTAAGAGGGGAAAGGGTCAGAGGGAGAAGCAGACTCCCTGCTGCACAGGGAGGCCTACGGGGAGCTCAATCCTGAGACTCTAGGATAATGACCTAAGCCAAAGGCAGATGCTTAACTGACTGAGCCACCCAGGTGCCCCTAAGGGCTTCACTTCTGAATAGCAAAGAAGTAAAATCTTGAGGGAAATAGTCATGTGTGACTTAGAACAGCTTTATGGAAATTATAGATCCTTTTTAAAAAATATTTTATTTATTTGACAAGAGAGACAGATTACAAGTAGGCAGAGAGAGAGGGGGAAGCAAGTTCCAGCTGAGCAAAAAAATTATAGATTCTAATATATGACCACAATCTTTTTTGAATATTTCCCTAGGTATTATTCAAAGAGCTTTCATCATTAACACATAAAACCACAAAAATAATCTAAGAGAATATTACTCTTCAACTTTTATGAGACTATTCTGTCAAACATCCAGTAAACAGAAGGGCCTGGGTATTAACCTCATTTGTGAGATGTAGAATTTATCCAAAAGGACCACATTGGTCAACATACAGAAAGGTGCTGAAAGACTATTCATGCCAGGTTTTCTAAGTGAGAGAAGTAATCTAAAGAAGGTAACATCACAGAGCTATCTAGCAACTTTTACATTTTATGCACATATATACATTGGCAAGATAATTATATACACTTTAAAAAGAGATGATGTAGAGGTATCTGGATGGCTCAGTGAGTTAAACCTCTGCCTTTGGCTCAGGTCATGATCCCAGGGTCCTGGGATTGAGCCCTGCATAAAGCTCTCTGCTCAGCAGGGAGCCTGCTTCCCTTCCTCTCTCTGCCTGCCTTTCTGCCTACTTGTGATCTCTGTCTGTCAAATAAATAAATAAAATCTTAAAAAAAAAAAAAAAGAAGGAGGTAGTGTAGAAAATTTCTCTTGTGATTGCAATTTTAAAATATTTTCAGTAGTATAAAACATACACATCTATTTGTGGATGACCCTTTTGGGTCGTTTCAATACACCGTGGAGACAAATACACAGACTAAAATAAGAGCTACTGTTTCCGAGTCTTGTTTTCATTGAAAATTTATTTTGTTGATCAATTGGGAGTTACCTTTTAGAATTCCGGGACCCTTGAATATATGTTAATATGATATGATTTTTTCCCAGCAATAAGAAGAATGTGTCTGTGTGACATGAATGTGCAATGGATGGAAATTTGCAGAACCAATGCCCTAATGATTTAGAATCTCTACCTGCAAAGTTAAGAATCTCCAAGTAAACAAAGGTGAGAGCCTTCATTTCCCAAGCAAACTCTAAGCAAAGAGAAAGAAGAGAGGGGGCTTTCCAGATTAAACACCATGTTCTGGGGCACCTGGGTGGCTCAGTGGGTTAAAGCCTCTGCGTTCGGCTCAGGTCGTGGTCTCAGGGTCCTGGGATCAAGCCCAGCACCAGGCTCTCTTCTAAGAGAGCCACCACTCTCTGCTCACTGCTCTGCTCTGCTCACTCACTGCTTCCCTTCCTCTCTCTCTGCCTGCCTCTCTGCCTACTTGTGATCTCTGTCTGTCAAAAAAATAAATAAAATCTTAAAAAAAATAAATAAACACCATGTTTTATGCACATCTCAAAGCAATTCACCCAGGACCCATATTAATGGCAAAGAACAAACTTTCTTAATTTTTTTAAAAAGATTTTATTTATTTATTTGACAGAGAGAGATCACAAGTAGGCAGAGAGGAAGGGAGAGAGAGAGAAGAGGAAGCAGGGTCCCCGCGGAGCAGAGAGCCCAATGCAGGGCTCGATCCAATGACCTGGGGACCATGACCCAAGCTGAAGGCAGAGGCTTTAACCAACTGAGCCACCCAGGTGCCCCTTATTAATTTTTTTTAAAGATTTTATTTATTTATTTGATAGAGAGAGAGAGAGAATACAAGCAGGGGGAGGGGCAGAGGAAGAAGGAGAAGCAGGTTCCCCACTGAGCAGGGAACCCAACATGGGTCTCAATCCCAGGACCCTAGGATCATGACCTGAGCCAAAGGCAGACATTTAATAAACTGAGCCACCCAGACACCCCCTTTACTAACTTTAAAACAGTATCATCTCAGCAAGTGCACTATTTACCCCAAAGGTATAAATGTAGTGAAAAGAAGGGGCACCTGCACCCCAATGTTCATAGCAGCAATGGCCACAACAGCCAAACTGAAAAAGCCAAGAAGTCCTTCATCAGACAAATGGATAAAGAGGACGTGGTCCTTATACACAATGGAGTAGTACTCAGCCATCTGAAAAGGAAGAATACCCACCATTTGCATCAACATGGATGGAACTGGAGGGGATTATGCTGAATGAAGTCAGTCCATCAGAGAAAGACAATTATCATATGGTTTCACTCATATGTACCATAGGAATAGTGTAGAAGACCATAGGTGAAGGCAACAAAATCAGAGAGGGAGATGAATCACGAGAGATTCTTAACTCTAGGAAATGAACTGAGGGTTGCTGGAGGGCGAATGGTGTAACTGGGGAATGGGCATGAGTGTGTTGTGATGAGCACTGGCTGTTGTATGCAACTGATGAATCACTAAACACTCCATTGGAAACTAATGATACACTCTATGTGGGCTAATTGAATTTAAATAAGAATGAAACGCTGTATTAGCTATAGAACGGGGTGATCTGGCAGAGAACACCTGAGCCAAGGAATGAAGGTAACATCGGCCATAACAGAGCACATCACAGCGCTGTCAGGTGCCTGATGTACCCAGGACACATCACCACTTTTTGTGTCTTTGGAAAAACAAAATTTAATTAGACCCCATGCCTCCTGCCTGCACCAGTGCCTCCCTGTCACTTGCTTTGGACCACTATCCTCAGCTGAACTCCAAGTAGATCCCAGGAGCTCACATTCCACTGGCAGCCAAGGCACCTGCACCAGCCAGCTCCTGCCAGTGCACCACACTGTGGGCCTGGCCTTGTGCCCTCGGCTGTGTCTGCCGGGAGGCATTGGACAAGTGTGGCTGCCGGCCCCCATGCGGGAGAGAGCCTGTTCCAACATGCACAGAGCTATAGCTTAAAAACATTTTTTTTTTTTTTTTGGTATTACCCTGACCTTCTAGCTACGATCCTGTTTCCACAATATATAATATATGTGAATTACAATAAAAGTTGACTTTTAAAGAAAGAAAATTATAATCAGGATCAAATCATGAGAAAACATTGGCTTTATGCAAATATTAAGGCACATTTAGCTTCCAAGTCCTGTAATCTGCAGGGTATGTAAGTAGTGTTTCGTTAGCAAAATACACAGCAAAGTTCACTTTTGCAGAAAATTCTGAATTATTTTAGACCACCAATGCCTTCCTGTTTATTTGCACATTTTTTTTCTTTTTTCTTTTTTAAGTGGGCTTACGGAGCCTGATTCAGGTCTCAAACTCATGGCCATGAGATGAATATCTCAGCCCGTATCAAGAGGCAGATGCTTAACCAACTGAGTCACCCAGGTGACTTTAAAAAAAAAAAAAATGATTTATTTATTTTTTAAAAGATGTCTTAAAAAATATGTATTTTTTAAGAAAAGATTTATCTACCCATTTTAGAGAGAAAGAGAAAGAAAGGAGCAGGGAGGGGAAGAGGGAGAGAGAGAAACTCAAGCAGAGTCTTTGCCAGGTCCAGAACCCAACACAGGGCTCGATCATACAACCCTGAGATCAGACCTGAGCCAAAATCAATAGCCCAACACTTCACTGACTGCCAAACAGGTGCCCCAGATACCACTCTAAGAGGTGGAGACTGATTGATCTGCTAAATTTACTGACTCCCTTCCAGTCAGTACGAATGGGGATGGGCAGATAACAATTTTACAGTGGAGAGACTGGATAACACTACCAAGTCTTGATAACCACGTGATTGAGATTAACATGGCCAATGATAAGTAGTGGTTAATTGCATGAATTCCCTGATGTGATATGATGTGATTAGATGAGATGTGAGATGTTTTTATAAAAATCTATATACATGTCTGGAATCCATCAAAATCCTTGAGGAGAACACAGGCAACAACCTCTTTGACCTCAGCTGCAGCAACTTCTTCCTAGCAAGGGAAGCAAGGGCAAAAAGGATCTACCGGAACTTTATCAAAATAAAAATCTTTTACATAAAAAAGGAAACAGTCACCAAAACCAAAAGACAATGGACAAAATGGGAGAAGATACCTACAAATGACCTATCAGATAAAGGGCTAGTATTCAAAATCTATTAAGTGCTTATCAAACATAACACCCAAAGGACAAAAAATCCAATCAATAAATGGGCAGAAGACATAAACAGACACTTCTGCAAAGAAGACATCCAGGCCACCTGGGTGGCTCAGTGGGTTGGGCCTCTGCCTTTGACTCAGGTCATGATCTCAGGGTCCTGAGATTGAGGCCCATGTTGGGCTCTCTGCTCAGCAGGGAGCCTGCTTCCCCCCCTCTGTCTGCCTGCCGCTCTGCCTACTTGTAATCTCTCTCTGTCAAATGAATAAATAAAATCTTAAAAAAAAAAAAAAAAGAAGAAGAAGAAGAAGACAGCCAAACAGCCAACAGACACATAAAAAAGTGCTCAACCACTTGGCATCAGGGAAATACTAATCAAAACCACAGTGAGATCCCACCTTGCATTGGTCAGAATGGCTAAAATTTACAAATCAGGAAACAACAGGTGTTGGTGGAGGATGCGGAGAAAGGGGAACCCTCCTTCACTGTTGGTGGGAATGCAAGGTGGTGCAGCCACTCTGGAAAACTGTGTGGAGGCGCCTCAAAAAGTTGAAAATAGATCTACCTTACCACCCAGCAATCACACTACTGGGTATTTACCACAAAGATACAAACATAGTGATCTGAAGGGGAGGTCCAAAAATGAGAGCTGTGAGTTGTGTAAGACTGAGAAATCACAGACCCGTACCCCTGAAACAAATAACACATTATATGTTAATTTTTAAAAGGGAGAAAAAACATCTATAAACACTATCTAATCTGACAAACCCAATTTCAGAGGTATTCTAGAAAGTACTTGGCCAGTCCTCCGCACACCTATCATGTTCATAAAACCTGAGGAGACAGAGAATCTGACAGAATCTGACAGAGAGAAGAGGAGGTGGGAGACACATGTGGGCTACATATAATGTGGTATTTTGGATTGGATCCTGGAAGGGGGGGGAAGACATTTGTGTTAAAATTGATGAAATAAGAATATAGTCTACAATTCAATTTCTAATGTGGTGTCAGTTTTGGTTTCTTAGTTTTCCAGAATGTACTATGGTAACCTAAGATGTTAACAATAGGGAAAACAGACCCAGTGGAAGATGGGAATTCTCTGTATGTTCTTTGCTAAACTGACTCCAAAGTAAAAAAAAATTACATTAAAGTTGCAACCATCTGACATCTGGGTTGTTCAGTCGGTTAAATATCTGCCTTCTACTGAGGTCATGATCCCACGGTCCTGGGATCAAGTCCCTGGTTGTGCTCTCTGCTCAGCAGGGAGTCTGCTCCCTCTCCCTCCACTTGTGCTCTCTCTCCCTCGGTCAAACAAATTTAAAATATCTTTTAAGAATAATAATAAAGTTGCAACCCCTATAATTTAATTTATTTACAGATATCTACTGTTTCTTTCAAATGTGTCCATTTGCTCTGGTGTGTGATTTCAAAAGCAGGAAAATTCATTAAACAAAACAGACTCAATAGATTCATGTTTCTGGTCTCCAAATTGCTGCTCCTTTACTAATCCAAGCTTGATGAAGACTTTCTTTATAAGCTTTTCTCCTCAAATTGGATGCAGACACACACCCTAAAATCTGCTTCTTAGCAACCAGCCAGTTGGCCCCAATACCTAACCCAGAACAATCTAAAAATTGTTTCAGACCCTAAAAATTGATTCATTTTTTATCACAGACATAAAACATTTATTTAATATTTGCTTTCCACCTCTACCCTTTTAAAACATTAGCTAACATATCCTCCTGCAAGATTCTCCTTCATCCCCTGGAGTTCACAATTCCAATGTTCAACTGAAAACATTTTTAATATGTTCATCTTTCTCCACACACATGTTTTCTTATTTCAAACACCATTCTCTAAGGATGTAAGACACAATTTGCACCAACTGGATGTCATTGTCCTTCACAACTAAAACCTAATTTTCCCCAGCTTAACCTCAGGCCACTTGCATCCCAATACAGAACCCAGAACCCTCTTAGAACCCTGAATTCTCTGATCATCCCACATGTTATTCCCTTGAAAGGCACTGGCCTATCTAGGAAGAAATAGAGAAACCCTCCCCCTCCAAAAAAAGGCACTGGCCTTACTATCACATGGCCAGTAAATCTTGAGAAAATTTGGTATCTCACATTAAGAATTACATATGCGAGCCTCGGGGTTCCACTCAAGGCCCCTCCCGCTCCGTTTCCTAGCGGCTGCTGCCAAGTCTAGATCCAGTCTCGCGCGCACTGATGACACTCGTCCTCCCGACGTGAACTCTCGATTCCTTTTGGTTCTAAGTCCAAAATGGCAACTCTGAAAGATCAGCTGATTCAGAATCTTCTTAAGGAGGAACATGTCCCCCCAAATAAGACTACAGTTGTTGGGGTTGTGCCATTAGTATCTTAATGAAGGATTTGGCAGATGAACTTCCTCTTGTTGATGTCATGGAAGACTAACTGAAGGGAGAGATGATGGATCTCCGCATGGAAGCCTTTTCCTTAGAACACCAAAATTTGTCTCCGGCAAAGACTATAATGCGACTGCAAACTCCAAGCTGGTTAGTATCACAGCTGGGGCACGTCAGCAAGAGGGAGAAAGCCGTCTTAATTTGGTTCAGCATAACGTGAATCTTTAAGTTCATCATTCCTAATGTTGTAAAATACAGCCCAAACTGGAAGTTTCTTGTTGTTTCCAATCCAGTGGATATCTTGACCTATGTGACTTGGAAGATCAGTGGCTTTCCCAAAAAACGTGTTATTGGAAGTGCTTGCAATCTGGATTCAGCTTGGTTCCGTCACCTAATGAGGGAAAGGCTGGGCGTTCACCCATTAAGCTGTCACGGGTGGATCCTCGGGGAGCATGGAGACACCGGTGTCCCTGTATGGAGTGGAGTAAACATTGCTGGTGTGCCTCTGAAGAATCTGCACCCTGACTTAGGCACTGATGCAGATAAAGATCAGTGAAAAGAGGTTCACAAACAGGTGGTTGACAGTGCCTATGAGGTGATCAAACTGAAAGTCTACACTGCCTGGGCCCCAGGACTGTCTGTGACAGATTTGGCAGAAAGTATAATGAAGAATCTTAGGCGGGTGCATCCAATCTCCACCATGATTAAGGGACTCTATGGAATAAAAGATGATGTCTTCCTTAGTGTTCCTTGTGTCCTGGGACAGAATGGAATTTCAGATGTTGTGAAGTGTCGGGGACCGCCTCCGGCCGGGAAAGTCCCCGCCATTACAAGATGGCGCTTGGCTCACTGCCAGCAAAATATGCTACAAGTAAACAACGAACTTTCTGGTGAAGCTTGCCTAAAGGAGGACATAGTCATTGGCTGTTTCAAATTTAATCAGCATAGTAACAGGACTCTCATTGGCTCTCCCCATTGTTTGGCCCCTTATTGGTCACCCTGACACATATAAGCTAAGAAAGTTGTCGAAATAAAGAGACGAAGCATTAACACCATGCCAGGCTGGTTGTCGTTCTTGCGGGCCGAGGGCGACAAATGGTGCTGAGACCCGGGAATAGTTAATGAGTAAGTAAACCTTGCAAGGAGAAAAACCGCAGGTAAGCGGGGAAGGGACCAGGGAATCTTGTACAAGACCGCAATAAGAAGCGGGCGGCCATAGAGCCGGGATTTTCTTAAGGGACCACGGTTAAAGTGGTGGCAATCTTGTACAAGACCACAATAAGAAGCGGGCGGCCATAGAGCCGGGATTTTATTCCGCGGTAAAGTGCGGAATAAAGGTCGACTGAAGTATAAAGTTAATGTGTTAGTGTCTTTAACGTCCGCGTCTGTTGTCTGTGTGTTCATAATGGGATCTGAAGTATCTAAAGTGCGGTTAGAAGGGTCTTTAAAAGACCTGCTGTAAGCCAATGGAACTCCACTAAAAGCAAAAACTGCTTGGGCCTTTTTGAATACAGTGGAAAAGGTGGCTCCATGGTTCCTAGATGAAGGCTTGCTAAACATACCTCAATGGGACCACCTGTGATCCAGGGTTTGGCCCCTGTAAAACCTATTAATGCCTGGGGGCCATATCAACCTTTGCCATTGAGGACCCGGTGCAACAGGCGAGACATTATCATAAGCTGTTCCATGTGAATGCTTTAACTCTTCGCCTCAAATTTAACATAACAAAAGCACAGGCATGGGACATAGTAGTCTCCTGCAGAAACTGCTTGACTTTACTACTTGCACCATCCTTGGGGGTTAATCCTAAGGGTCTGTTACCTAATCATATATGGCAAATGGATGTCACACATGTTTCAGAATTTGGAAAGTTAAGATATGTTCATGTCTCTGTAGATACCTGCTCTGGAATAATTTTTGCCTCTGTGCATACGGGGGAAAAATCCAGAGATGTTATTGCCCATTGCCTACAGGCTTTCGCGGCATGGGAAAAGCCATGCCAGTTAAAGACAGATAATGGTCCAGCCTACACCTCACAACCCTTTAAAGCCTTCCTACAACAACTTGACATTCACTCGATACATGGAATACCCTATAACCCACAAGGACAGAGTGTTGTGGAGCGTGCGCATCTTACAATAAAAGATGCGCTTTATAAACAAAAAGGGGGAATAGGGGACACCTTCAGGTCCCCTAAAGATAAGCTCAACACCATTCTCTTTATTTTGACTTTTTTAACGTTGGACAAAACAGGTAAATCAGCTGCAGACAGACATGCAAGTGCTGCTGCTGCTCCCCCTAAGCCTTTAGTACTTTGGAAGGACATCCTCACAGGAAAGTGGAATGGACCAGATCCAGTGTTAGTATGGAGTAGGGGGTCTGTATGTGTTTTTCCACAGGAAAAAGAGGCTCCAATTTGGATCCCAGAGTGGCTGGTGCGTGCAGCCTTGCCTCTGAACACCAGTCATGATGCTGAAGATGCTGATGATAACGCTGGGGATGCTACACCTCCTGTGGCAGACTCAAGCCAGAGAACTGTGAGCAGTGGTTAAAGCATGGCTATATCCTTTACCAGTGACTAATTCTTTTCTCATATTCCCTCCTCTCCCTCTGATGCGTGGCAGGTCTGTAACTTGCTAGGAGCATGTACTGCTATCTCAGCAGTGTCCATGTTAAATGGTGGCAAACCCCTCAACTGTTCTTATAAACAAAATGACTCTAGTACCTTTGAGACAACAGTTAATGTGTCTTGTCCCAATAATATTACTTACCAGCCCACTCCCATATGGGTCTCGCCACTGTTCCTTTTCCTCGTAACAAATGCTAGTGAGCTGAATGATACGTTGAATTGCAATAAGAATTGCTATCTTTCCCAGTGCTGGAATCTCACGGCCTTCAAGCTGGCTGTGATTATGCGTATCCCTACCCATGTTCCTATCCCAGTTTTCATTCCAGAGGACAAGTTACCGGTGGTGCTATCCAGAAATAAGAGAGATTTTGGTATCACAGCCGCCATTGTGACAGCATTGGCTATATCTACAGCAGCTGCCATGGCAGCAGCAGTCTCGCTTGCTGCAACTATGCCCACTGCGGAAGCTGTGAACACCCTTGCAGAAGGAACGGCGGCTGCCCTTCAAACACACTCAGATCAATGCACATCTGCAAGCAGGAATCCTGATAGTCAACCAGAGAGTGGATTTGGTTCAAGAACAAGTGGACATATTGGGGTCCCTATTGGGACTGGGATGTGTAGCACCCTTTCCGGCAATTTGTGTAACCCCCATAGCCTATACTAATATGAGTAACTTACAGAATGTCTCCCGACAGCTCTCCCAGTATTTGCAGGGTGCTTGGTCTGACGATTTTCAAAATTTCACATGAGTATGCATGTGCAACCAGCTTCCCTCCCAGAGCTATTTCAAACATTCAGCAATATGTTCCAGTTTACCAAACAATGGGCTGGCACAATTGGTCTTCTTGTCCTCCTCCTTACTGGCATTCTGCTTCTATTCGGAAAAGTTTGCCAATGGAGAACACAGCAGCGAAAGCAGAGCTGAGCTATAGTACAAGCCCTTATGTCAATAGAGGCTGGGACATCTCCCCAGATGTGGCTAAGCATGCTAGATCGGTAGTCAAAGACGGGTAAGATCAGTAGAGAAACATACCAACCTAAGACAGGACAGAGATCATTGATATCTTGTGTCTGATGATGGGTAAGGATGTTTTCTGCTACTGAAGACCTAAGACAGGCACGATCTCTGCCATAAAACAAAAAAGAGGGAGATGTCGGGGACCGCCTCCGGCCGGGAAAGTCCCCGCCATTACAAGATGGCGCTTGGCTCACTGCCAGCAAAATACGCTGCAAGTAAACAAGGAACTTTCTGGTGAAGCTTGCCTAAAGGAGGACATAGTCATTGGCTGTTTCAAATTTAATCAGCATAGTAACAGGACTCTCATTGGCTCTCCCCATTGTTTGGCCCCTTATTGGTCGCCTTGTTCACTGATTGGTCATGTAAACATATATAAGTGTGTAGACTAGTGGAAATAAAGAGAGAGAAGATACATCTGAACCGGGGCTTCTTGTCGTCCTTGCGGGTTGAGGGCGACAGTGAACGTGACTCTAACTCCTGAGGAAGAGGCCCATTTGAAGAAGAGTGCAGATACTCTCTGGGGGAACCGAAAGGAGCTGCAGTTTAGAAGTTTTCTAATGTACCACTTCACTGTCTAGACTAGGACAGGGTTTTAGTTGGAGATTGTGTACATTGTCCTTATTATCTGATCTGTTACTTAAGTAATATCAAAATGGCATAAGGAAAAAGCATCAGTTTCCTAAAGTTCTAAATAGGAATGACTCACCAAGCCCTGCAGCTATACCCTAATGCTGGATGATACTTGCCTTTGTAGTCCTCAATGGGTTCATCTCAGAGGCATCACTGCCAATGTTGCATATGCTGCAGTTGCTCTGCAAACCAGATGCATATTTCCTGTGTGTTCTGTAACTTCTGGTTCCTTCACCCGACACCCAACATGCCTAGTCCATCTTTTCCAGTCAGTCACATCCTGGGCTCCAATGTATAAATTAATTATTGCATGTATTGTGCATAACTGTTCCAAAGGCTCTTACTTTATGTACCATGTATGTCAGAATATAGTGTACATTGCCGTATAATGTAAAAAGACCATGCAACCAACTAAGTGTCATACCAACTAAAATACCAAATAAAATTTGAACAGTGACTTTTTTTGGAAAAAATTATATATCCAAAGACATTTCCAGTATCTCCACAGTATTTCAAGAATGTTTTGTTTATTGGACTCTGAATTTCTCCACTACAGCCATTAATAAAATGCAATTACATGAGTACTTCCATAATAATTACACAGAATTTCATTTGTAAGTGGCCATTAGTCACTATTGTAGCAGAAATTTCTGTCTTATTCAAAACTCGATGTAAAATGAGACAGACTGTAATTTTGCTGAAGATTCCTTGAAGAATGAGTGTATAAGCAGCTGAACACAGTGGAAACCAGACAGTTTAAATTTTTCTGATGAGATGAGGGAATTGTGTATTTCTTCTCCGGCACACAGAAAAGAGTCTGGATACACAGTGGTCGTGACTCAAAGAACAAAGGGGCAGACAGTTGGAAGACATGCATTGATTAGGGCAGAAGTATTCATCTGCCACCAATTGGCCTTGTGAAGAATAGAAAAATACATGTAATTGATGGAAGAGAGGGTATAAAAAGACACAAAGGTGCTCCCCAACAGAAGGATGCTTTGGGTGGCTCTAATCTCAGGGGAGGATCTGGGGGACACTTTGGTCCTATAAATGTATTGGACCTGCTGCTTATGCCTTACAGGGTAGAAACCATGAACCCACTGGCCCAACTTATGAGTCCCAAGCACAAAACATCATGGGAGGATATCGATACCATATATAGTAAGTCTGTGTCTTTGTCGTGAAGTGTAGAAGCCCAGTATCCAAACTCCATATTTTCTGAAGTGTTTTTGTTGTTCCATTTGTCAGTGACATACACAGGAAGCAAAATATTTATGTTTATATTCAGGATCCAGCAAAGGATATTTGAGGGGCCAATGTACTGGGGAGCTTTCCCTTTAAGCGCTGCCCACCAGGAGTTCCAGGGGCTGATGGTGATGGCATGGAAGACATTCAGGAGGCACATGGTGCCCATAGACAACCCTCTGGACACTCTGTGGACTAAGAAAACAACTTTGCATCCGAGGTCACTGGGAAAATAAATCAAAAGCCTTCACTGGGATTCCTATGGAGAGAATGACCAAGGAGTTAGTTCAAGTCAAGTGCCTAAAAAAAAAACAAAAGCAAATCTGTGGACTTTGACCTGTATCCCCTTAAGCCAAGAGATGATGAACAATGACAGAAAAGCAAGAAGTTCCCAGGGTTTCAAGGACCATCTGCAATAGGAAGATTACAGCAAATTTCACACCCATTAAGGCCATTCTGTCACTATCCGGAGCTCAGTGTTCGCATCCACAAAGAGAGGAGGCTGCATGAACACATGAGCCGTGGGCTGTTTGTGGAAAATAAGTTCAAAATTCTCCCCTTGCTCTCTTTCCCCTGAGACTTTCTTTCCAATACACATCTTCGTTAATTAATGATTTCTCAAGTTTGATGTATTTCTTTGTATAGTGCTCATTGAGTCACTCTTACTCATGCTTTACCTGTTGTAAATTATTTAGTATTTACAAGTATGTGCATTTTACAGCCAAGAATTTAATTATAATGAGATTATATGACTCATTTAAATATTGCAATGGCCAGGTTGCAATAAAGTTGAGTGCTTACCAGCAGGCTATATTCTTATAGCTACCTGGTCATATCTTTTTTTAGTTTTTCTTAAGACTTTATTTGTGGGGTACGTGGGTGGCTCAGTCGTTAAGCATCTGCCTTCACCTCAGGTCATGATCCCAAGGTCCTGGGATCGAGCCTTGCACTGGACTCCCTGCTCAGCGGGAAGCCTGCTTCTCCCTCTCCCATTCCTACTCCCCCTGCTTGTGCTCCCTCTCTCACTGTGTCTCTCTGTCAAATAATATATATATATATATTTTAAAGAATTTATTTGTAACTAATGTCTATACCCAACATGGGGCTCAAACTCACAGCTGAGTTATTATCAAGAGCTGCACACTCCACCAATGGAGTCAGCCAGGTGCCCCTACCTGGTTGTATCCTTAAATAACCCACTGTTATGCATGCATACATTATCATCTTTGAAATTCATTTCAATTTAGGTTTGGTTGTGCCAATTTCTTATTCTTGCTAAACTAATTGTTCCATTAATCATCATCACTTGTGAGTGAAGATGAAAACTTAGTAAGAACCTGAATATTGTCCATGAACAAAATGGATTTACCAAATATGGACCAGTGTTAATACAGCAAGAGAAGTAATCATGTGATTTTTTTTTTGGCCAATGGAATCCACCATCGAAATTATTGTGTAATATTTCACTTTTACCCTAAACTGTGGGATTTGTAATTTAAATAAAACATGTAGAGATTGAGAAAACATTTAGAGTAGGATCTAAATTATTCCTCATTAGAGAGCATACAAATAGCTCTGATTTAAAAAAAAAAAACAAAACTGAAACTAGTCAATTTGAAAAAGATAATAAAATAAAAACAAGCATGCAAAATGAATCTCAAGGCATGAAATCTTATGCATTGAATAGGAGAAATGCAAGGGTGAGCCTAAAAATTATGTTAGAACTTTGAAAACCATGTAGAATATCAGAAGATACATTTAAGGGGCACCTGGGTGGCTTAGTCATTCAGTGTCTGCCTTCGGACCTGGTCATGATCCCAGGGTTCTGGGACTGAACCCCCTCTCCCATTTCTTCTTCTGTGTTCCCTCTCTGGCTGTGTCTCTCTGTCAAATAAATAAATAAAATATATTTTTTTTAAAGATATATTCAAGCTGAAAACATGCTGAAGTCCTTAATTTTTCGGCTGTCCAAATCCCTCACATGTTGAAGTTACCTTTTCCTGAAAGTCTCCTGTTTTAACTTCACAGAGGAAAATTGTCCTTCCTTGATCAAAAGATTACAAACATTTTCAGGAGAGACATAATTACTATCTTCACTAGATGCATCAAGCATACATACAAGAAAAACAATTATGGTTCTCCAAATGCCACTCAGTCCCATTGTTCACAATGAGATAGGATGTGCTTAGCTCCATGAAACTCATTATCACATGTACAGAAGTTTAATGAGGTAACTATATCAATCATGTCAATTTCTCTGTGGTTTCACAGCACAGATTGAATAGCATATTAATTTCTGAATTGCAGGTTTTTAAAAATATTTTATTTATTTATTTGACAGAGAGAGATAGAGCACAAGCACACAGAGAGAGAGGGGAGGAAGCAGGCTCCCCGCTGAGCAGAGAGCCCCACATTGGGCTCAATACCAGGACCCTGGGATCATGACCTGAGCCAAAAACAGAGGCTTAACCAACTGAGCCACCCAGGTGCCCCTTCTGAATTGCAGTTTTAAGGACTGCAAACATCAGACTGTGTTACTACATGCAATGAACCCCAACAATCTCCATCAGGGAGGGATATGCACTAAACTATGTTTGGAGCAGTTAGTCCCAAGGAGGACCTCAGATCTCCAGTCTCTCTGTAACTTGGCCTGTGCCTCAGGAATTGTTGTTCCTATCTCTACAGCTCTGACATCAAGCCACTTTCTTCACAAGTAGAATCCTTTCTCCAGCCATGTGGTCCAACCTGGATCCAGACCCTAATACACCTCCTTCCCTTACACATTGTGTCACTTGGACTGACATTCCAGTCTTTCCTGCTGCCAGGATGTGGGCTCACTGGGCCAGTCATGATAGTCCCTGCTTCTGTGTGTGAGGGAAGCAGCCAGTGTTAAGATAAGGGTTTGTGATTCTGTGACCTCACCTCTCCACAGAACTACAATTATCACTTCAACTCTCAGTGACACATGAGGCAGTTGAGACTACGTTTTTAAAACTTTCTCCCAGATCCCAATTCCCAGAAACAATGATAAGATCCTAGTGAGGCTCTGCAAAGAAACAAGTTTTGTGTGTGGGAGAAACTTCCTTTTTTTCCACAACAATTGGAGGCAGACAGGGTCTCAGGTGGCAGAAGCAGGAAATGTTTGCATCTGACAGAGGAGGGGTGGCAGTGATCCAAATGTATTTCACTGGACTCTGTACTTGCCTAAGAATTTCACTGCCTCCCTCCCCAGTAATTGTCTCTTTCTGCCTAGCCTAAGAACTGCAAAATAAGGATGAGAGGATATAGAAGGCCTGAGAAGGATTCAAGGAAAAGCAATACAAAGAGCATGGGATTAGCTAGAGATGTTTCTCCAGTCCCAGTCCAATTGTTTGAAAAGCCTAGTTGATAGGAATATTTCTAGGAATATAAATTCTAAGCTGAGCATTGTCTATGGGATAAGTGGCAATATTCACAGAAGAGGTCCCTCACCGAACACAGTACAAGGTCATACGGTTTTATCAACAGCATCCTACTATTCTTTTTTTTTTTTCCAAAGATTTTATTTACTTATTTGTCAGAGAGAGAGGGAGAGAGAGCGAGCACAGGCAGACACCGAGGGAGAAGCAGGCTCCCTGCCGAGCAAGGAGTCTGATGTGGGACTCGATCCCAGGACGCTGGGATCATGACCTGAGCCAAAGGCAGCTGCTTAACCAACTGAGCCACCCAGGCATCCCAGCATCCTACTACTCTTAAATGTTAGATGAACCATTGCTATGTAGGTGATCCAAAAATATTGAAGGATGACACTTCCTAAAAATATCCAGAAATCTCACAAAGATAACCACAAATATTTCATGCCCCTCCTATCTGCCTAGAGATCCAAAATTATGAAATGTTATTTGAAAATATTGCTATAAAATATTATGGCATGTATCAAGCACAGCTTAAATCTATGTTCATGATAAAAAGACTAAATATTGTTAAAATGACAGGTCTTCCCAAATTCATCTGTAGAGTCAATGAAATTTCAACCAAAATTCTGGGAAATTACTTGTAGGTATCAATTAATTGATTCTAAAGTATATAGATAGAGGCATAAGACCCAGGAAAGCCAGCCCAGTGTCAAAGCAGAAGAAAAAGTCAGAGGACTGACACATCCCAATGTCAAGACTTAATATAAAGCTACATTAATTAAGGCAGTATATCTCCAGTAAAATAATGGGAAATAGCTAAACAGAACAAAACAGAGATCCCAGAAATAGACTAACTCAAATACAGCCAAATGTATTTGTTGGTCTCACAAAGGAGCTGAGGCAATCCAATGGAAAAATAATAGTCTTGGGATGCCTGGGTGGGTCAGTCAGTTAAGCATCTGCCTTCAGCTCAGGTCATGATCCCAGGGTCCTGGGATCAAGTCCCACAACCAGCTCCCTGCTCAGAGGGGAGCCTGCTTCTCCCTCTGCCTACTGCTCTCCCTGCTTGCACTCCTAGCCCTCACGATCTCTGACAATTAAATAAATAAAATCTTTTTAAAAAAGTATAGTCTTTTCAGGAAATGGCTCTGGAACAAGTGGACATGCACACCCAAGTAAAAATAAATAAACAAACAAATAAAAATAAATAATAATTATACAATCTAGATACAGACCTTACATCCTTCACAAAAATTAACTCAAAATAGATCACAGGGTGCCTGGGTGGCTCAGTCAGTTAAGTGTCTGCTTTCAGCTTGGGTCATGATCGCAGAGTCCTGGGATTGAGTCCCGAACAGGGCTCCCTACACTGCAGGGATCCTGCTTCTCCCTCTGCCACTCTCTCTCTCTCTGTGTCTCTCAGGAATAAATAAATAAAATCTTTTAGAAAAGTAGATCACAGACTTCAATGCAAAACACAAAATTATAAACTCCCCGGAAGATAACAGGAGAAAATCTAGATGACCTTAGGTTCTATAACTGTTTAGATGCAATACTAAGGGTATAATCCATGAAAAAAATAATTGCTAAGTCAGAGTTCATTAAAATTACAAGCTTCTACACTATGAAAGACACTGCCAAGGGAATGAGAAGACAAGCCAGATATTGGGAGAAAACAAAAGACATATCTGACAAAGGACGATGATCCAAAATATACAAAGAACTATTAAAATTCAACAATAAGAAAACATACAGCTTGATTTATTAAATGGGCAAAAGATCTATATGGACATCTCACCAAGAAGACACACACATAGCAAAAAAGTATATGAACAGATACTTGTCACCATGCATTGTTAGAAAATGGCAAACTGAAACAGTGATATATGTTAAGGGTACATTTGAGAGTTATACTCCAAAAATGACACCACCAAACACTCGGTGGAACAGCAGGAACTTGCATTCACTGTAGATGAGAAATGCAAAATGCGATAGCCACTTTGGATGACAGACGAGAGTTTCTCACAAAATTAAATGACCTCTCATGTGATCCAGAAATCACACTCTTAGGTTTTTAAAGATTTTATTTATTTATTTGACAGAGAGAGATCACAAGCAGGCAGAGAGGCAGGCAGAGAGAGAGGAGGAAGCAGGCTCCCTGCTGAGCAGAGAGCCCGATGCGGGCCTCGATCCCAGGACCCTGAGATCATGACCTGAGCCGAAGGCAGCGGCTTAACCCACTAAACCACCCAGGCGCCCACACTCCTAGGTTTTTACCCAAATGAATTGGACATTTATGTCCCCACAAAGTTCTGCACACAAGTGTTGATAGCAGCTTTTTTCATTCATAGCTGCCAAAACTTGTAAGAAACCAAGACGCCCTTCAGGAGATGAAAGGGTCAGTAACTGTGGTCAATGCACACATTCTAGTCAATCCTGAAAAGAATGGAAATGAGCTATGCAGCCCTGAAAAGAAATGCAAGAGTCTTAAGTAAGTATTATTATTGTTTAAGATTTATTTATTTGAGGGCAGGGGGCAGAGGGACAGAGAGAATCCTCTATGCTGAACTGAGCAGGGAGCCCCATGCAGGGCTAGATCACAGGATACGGAGAAGATGACCTGAGCTGAAACCAACAGTCAGCTGCCCAAGCAACCGAGTCACCCAGACACCCAGGTAGATGTTACCTCTCATGTGTACATGCCAATTAGACATGCCAGCAGGAAACAGGGGCGAGGAACGTGATGATGGTGGGCTCTTCCGTGACTCATGAAGCACTGGAAGAATAGCCATCTGCAGGACTGAGTCGTGAAGTCATCTTGTTCACGAGGAGTTTTTGGCCTGTTATTCTCAAAAGAGCAAAATGTGTATGTCCTCAATTTTCAGAGGCATATTAATATGGCTCTGTCCGTATCATGTTATAAAGCTGGTACAAACTAGTAAAATTCAATAATGGAAAAATAAAAGAATGAGTTGACCTATTATATATTAAATTTTATACAAGAAAAACAGAAACATATTTTTAGTTCTCGAGAGACACATAGAAATATTCACCACATATCAGACCACTAAGCAATATAAATGCCTGTGCTCATGTATCCCATCAATCAGTACACCAGAAAATTAAAAAAATAAAATACTAATTACAATAATATAAGGTCCATTACATATACATGTGCATACACAAAAACACATATACATTCTACTTATTTAATCAGTTAAAAATACATAGAATATGGAGTCCCTGGGTGGCTCAATCATTTGGGTGTGTGTCTTTGGCTCAGGTTGTGGTCCCAGGATCCTGGGATGACACCCCAAGTCAGGCTCCTTGCTCATCCAGGACTCTGCTTCTTCTCCCCCTCCCTCTCCCTCTCCTTCTTCCCCTCCCACCACACCCCCAACCCCCCCCCACAGTTTCACACGCGCTTGAGCACACACTCTCTCTCTCTCAAATAAATATTTAAAAAATATGTAGCATGTATTTTTATTTTTTTATTTTAATTCGTATATCTTAGGGGTGCCTGGGTGGCTTACTTGGTTAAGCATTAGACTCTTGATTTCAGCTCAGGTCATGATCTCACGGTCATGGGATGGAGCCCCACCTCAGACTCTGTCAGACTCTGTGCTCAACAGGAGTCTGCTTGAGATTCTCTCCCTCTTTAGGTCCCTCTTCTGCTGGTGTGCTCAATAAATAAATAATCTAAATAAATAATAAATAAATGTTGATACTTTCATATTCTTAATATTGTGAAACTATTTGATTATTTCTCATTGAGAATGTACTCATTAGGTGTATCTGTTAGAGTCTGTGTACCCAATATGGCAGGGTGCGGTGTTCCCCCACACAACACTAAGCAATTCAGACATGATCCACCCAGAGATAGCACTGGATTGCAGAGGGTAAAGGGTTGGTCCTACAGGATAGCCTCCTGAACCGTGTGTCCCACCCCAATATCCATTTCCCCCCCCCATCCCACTATGGCCTCACTTCAGATGCCAGCCACCAGCCTCAGGCTGCCACCTCTTCTTCGCACTGACCTGCCACAGTTTGGTGGTGCCAACAGCTTCCTCCTCAGGTTCAATTAACTTGCTAGAGTGACTCACAGAACTCAGGGAAACAATGACATACGAGTTTTTTTAAAGGACATGAATGAACAGCTGGATGAAGAGATACCTAGAGCAAGACAGAAAACAAAGGAGCTTTTATCCTTTGGCACATGAAGCTGTTGAGGTTCTACAGGTCAGAAACCTTTCCAGAAACTGGGTTTTTGGGGTTTTTTTTTGGAGGTTTCATTACATAGTCATGATTGACAAAGACACCGGCCACTGGCTGATTCCACCTCCAGCCTTTCTCTCCTCCCCGGAAGTCAAGGGGTGGGACTAAAATTCCCAACCCTCTAAAGACAAGGTTGAATCTCTGGACAGCCCTGCCCTTTGGTGAAGGCCAAAAGTCACCTTCCTTAATGATGAGCCTATGGGGCAGGGTTGGGGGGGGCGCGAGATGGGAAGGATGTTTGGGTGTCTCAGTCATTGGGCAACTGCCTTTGGTTTAGTTCAAAATCCCAGGATCCTGGGATTGAGCCCTGCATTGGGCTCCCTGATCAGCAGGAAGCCTGCTTCTCCTTCTTCCACTCCCCCTGCTTCTGTTCCCTCTCTCGCTGTGTCTCTCTCTGTCAAATAAACAAAATCTTTAAAAAAATAATAATGAGCCTCTTATTTCAATTCTATGACTCTGAAGCATTTTTAGGAACTGCAAATGAAAACCAAATATATCTGAAATAAATTTTGGTTACCTGAATGACCAAATACATGGTATCACAGGAGAGAATACTCAGAGATGTTTAAAACACAACTATGTTACATCTAATTACTGGAAATGAGAAAAATTAGTAAACTGGACCTGAAATGGGACTTTTGTGGGACAGGAAAACTGGAAAGGAATCAAGCTTTCTGAAAGATAGCATTTTGGAAAGAAGAAAAACCACTGAGTCACCAAGCCTACAAGTTTTGGAAAGACTCTGGTTTCCCTCCCTCCTTTCTGACGTTGAAGCAAAATGAAGAAACTTTTTTTTAAGGGTAAAGGAAGGGCACCTGGGTGGTTTCATCATTAAGCATCTGCCTTTGGCTCAGGTCATGATCCAAGATCCCAGCTCCCTGCTCAGCAGGAAGCCTGCTTCTCCCTCTGCCCGTCCCCTTAATTCTGCTACCTCTCTCACTGTGTCTTTCTCTGTCAAATAAATAAAAAAAAAAAAAGAAAAAGAAAAAGAAAGAAAGAAAGAAAAAGGAAAAGAGTTTATTTGAGCTCAAGTTAGGACAGTTGCCCCAGACACACAATCTTCAAAAAGTAGACACGATCCAGGAAAGGAACATTTAGTGCAAGGCTATGTGCTTTTTTTGTATGTGAAGAGTTAAAAATCATCATGACAAAAGACATTCTGGAAAGCTAAGGACTTTACCTTCTTTTAGTATCTGCAAGGCTGCATGATTTTAATCTTTCAGAAACCAGGGAGGCTTTTTTTTTTTCCCCTTTATCTTTTTGCTTGCTCCTTTTTTTTGTTTTTCATTTGTTTTTGTTGTCATTTTGTTTTGTTTCTTGATGCTCCAGGTTTGTTGATTTGTTTTTAATTTAAATTCAATTAGCCAACATATAGTGCATCATTAATTTTTGATGTACAGCTCAATGATTCATTAGCTGTGTATAACACACAGTGTTCATCACATCACATGCCCTCCTTAATATCCATCACCCAGTTACCGTATCCCCCCAACGACCCCCCGCTCCAGCAATCCTCAGTTGGTTTCTTATAATTAAGAGTCTCTCATGGTTTTTCTCCCTCTCTGATGACTTCCCATTCAAATTTCCCTCCCTTCCCCTATAGTTTCTGGGCTATGTCTTATATTCCCTATGTGAGTGAAACTGTATGATAATTGTCTTTCTCTGATTGACTTATTTTGCTTAACAGAAGACCCTCCAGTTTTGTTTTTAACAAAGCAGATGTACAATGTATACTCAAGGCAGAAATAAAGCCCACACTCTGAGGTTTTGTCAAGTCATTATGTCCTTGAAATGTTGAAGTGTAGCTTTCCTAGGAGGCCAGGAGCAGGGCCCATAAGCAGTAAAAGTTGAAAAATTCCTTTATTTTATCACTGGAAATCCTAAAAAGACTCTGTCCACCAAACAGGTAACCCTCTCCTCTGTCCCCACCCTCCCCACACCTGGTATTAACCCACACCACATCCTTTGGGGTAATCCTCAAAGATGCCCCCTTACCTGGAGGTGGAAAGGTAGACTTAGGCCAGCACTCAGAATTCCCTATTCTCTCAACTGTCTACAGCTCCTGATGCAGACATAATAACCACAACAGAACAAACTTTCTTTCTTTCTTTCTTTCTTTTTTTAAAGTAATCCCTACACCCAAGGTTGGGGCTTAAACCCATGACATCAGGATCAACCGGTAGACGCTGTCCTGACTGAGCCAGCCAAGTTCCCCAGCTTCTATATTTCTCTATGGACCTTATTCGATCATACACTGGAAGAGATGTTCTGGTTACCTGTAGACCACAGGTTGTACTCGAGCCATCTGCAGAGGAAACAAGCTCAGCACATGACTGAATCTGCCTCAAGACATCCTATATGTGGGGCGCCTGGGTGGCTCAGTGGGTTAAGCCTTTGCCTTTGGCTCAGGCCATGATCTCAGGGTCCTGGGATCGAGTCCTGCATTGGGCTCTCTGCTCAGCAGGAAGCCTGCTTCCTCCTCTCTCTCTCTCTCTCTGCCTGCCTCTCTGCCTACTTGTGATCTCTCTGTCAAAAAACTAAATAAAATCTTAAAAAAAAAAAAAAATAAAGACATCCTACATGTGATTTCTCCAACAGGGCAGTCCTTTAGAATTACCCAGGGAGTTTCGAAAAAATATGCCGGAGATTCTAATGGAATTGTATCATGTGGCTACCATCTGGGATTTTGAGATGTGCTGTCCTAGATGACCATATTGAAAACTCTACAGGCATAAGTACTTGTCAAATTCAACTATACCATATAATATCTATGAACATCGAAGTTTTCAAAGTATTAGGATGTGGCCTTGGTAGCAGTTCTCAGATGGAAAAGATTTTTGCTATTAAGAATCAAGGTTGTGTGCCTGGGTGGCTCAGTGGGTTAAATCCTCTGCCTTCAGCTCAGGTCAGGATCTCATGGTCCTGGGATCAAGCCCTGCATCTGGCTCTCTGCTCGGTGGGGAGCCTGCTTCCCCCACCCTCTCTTCCTGCTTCTGTGCCTACTGGTGATCTCTCTCTGTCAAATAAATAAAATCTTTTTTTTTTTTTTTTTTTTTTTTAAGAAAAATCAAGATTGGGGCACCTGTCTGGCTCAGTTAGTGGAACATCCAACTCTTGATCTTGGGGTTGTGAGTTCAAGCCCTTTGTTGGATACAGTGACTACTAAAACAAAAATAAAGCCTCAGACCTAGGCAGTATGCAAAGTGAAGTAAATCAGAGAAAGACGAATACCATAGGATTTCATTTATATATGTAGAGTCTAAAAAACAAACACAAAAAAACAAAACTCTTAAATGCAGAGAACAAGTGGGCACTTGCCAGAGAGAAATGGTGGGGTGATGGGTGAAATAGGTGAAGGGGATTAACACGTACAAACTCCCAGTTCTTAAATAAGTCAATATGGGAAACATAGTCAATAATACCGCATTGTATGGTGAGTAAATTTATCATGGTGAGCACTGAACAACATATAGAATTGTCAAATCACTATGCTATACACCTGAAATTAATATAACATTGTATGTCCACTAACTTCAATAATAAATGTTTAAAAAAAAAAGAATTGGGACCACTTCTCCATCAGTTTGCATTATATGTTCCAACTGTTTTCATGCTTTTGTACTTTCTTCATATGTTTTTATTGTTTGAGGAGAGTTGATCATTTTTTAAAAATATTTATTTATTTGACAGAGAAAGATTACAAGTAGGCAGAGAGGCAGACAGAGGTGTGGGGGGGAAGCAGGCTGCCTGCCAAGCAGAGACCCTGATATAGGGATCAATACCAGGACCCCCAAATCATGACCTGAGCTGAAGGCAGAGGCTTAATCCACTGAACCACCCAGGCACCCTGAGAGTTGGTCATTTTAAAGATAATCAACATACCAATATCTCACCAGATTGTCAGGAAATCTTCTGAAAGATTTTGAAACAAGTGAGAAATTTGAAACCTGTGAAAGATTTTGAAACCTGGTTTCCTTTCAGGGGAATGCTGGCATCCTAGGATTGGTGTTATTTGGCACATGTTTCCCTCTGATGATTGGGCTGAATCACAAACTCATTAGTTTTTATCTTTGCTAAAATAGCTTATGATAGTTCTGTACAATAAAATATTTGTATTTAAGTACTGTTTCTTCTTACACTTTTGGTAAATGATGTGCTTTGGTTTTTTTTTAAGTAAGCTCTACACCCAATGTGGGGCTCAGAATCATGACCCTGAGACCAAAAGTTGCACCCTCTACCCACTGAGCCAGCCAAGTGCCCCTAAGAAATACTCTTTATTCCACTTGCACACACACATTGTGAAGCTGTCTTGGCCTCTCCAGTCAATCTAGAAGTCTCTGAACTATAGCAAACAGTCTTAGCCTCTGTGATTGATTAGCTTATCTTTGAATATCTATAGATCATACATTCCTTCCTAGAAACAACAGAGCACCTCTGCGCTCCACCAAACAGAAACCAGACCCCCTGTGTAATCTCTAGGTACTAAGGATCCAGACCCCTGACACCCTTGCACAACCCCTGGGGCATAAGGAACAAGACCCCTTGTACAAATTCTAAGCACTGAGATAACATCTGTGGCTGGTGTCATCAGAGTCTGCCTTCTCTTCAGGTGGCCAGACTCCTGCATCAAGCTCAAACTCCTTTCCAATCATTACTCATCTCTTGGGGAGCACCTGGATAGCTCAGCGAGGTAAGCCTCCAACTCTTGATCATAGCTCAGGTCCTGAGAGCAGGGCCTTGAGTTCAAGCCCCACACTGTCCCCCATGCTGGGTGTGGAGTATACTTAAAAAAGAAAGAAAGAAAGAAAAAAGAAAAAACAAAACAAAACAAAAATTCATGCCTTGTCTCTTGGGTATTGGCCTTTGAGCCACAGGAACCTGGACTTCGGATTCTGTAACAAAATATCTATCAAAGGTGGGATTACAGTAGGGCAGAAAAAAAAAAATCAGTGAACTGAAAAAAAAAAAAAAAGTAGGTATCATCCAACTATTTCAAGATACATGGATTTATGGCTCACCTCCAGCATATAATATATAGATCAACACACTGAAGATAGATGAACAAAGTAACTAGTACCTATTTTCAAGGTTTTTTTAAATTGATTTTTTAAAAAGATTTTATTTATTTATGTATTTGTCAGAGAGAGAGAGAGAGAGAGCGCGAGCGAGCGCACAAGCAGGCAGAGACAGAGAGAGGATCAAGCTACCAGACCAGCAAGGAGCCCGATGTGGGACTTGATCCCAGGAGCCTGGGATCAGGACCTGAGCCAAATGCAGTGGCTTAACCAGCTGAGCCATCCAGGCATCCCTAAATTGATTCTTTAAAAAAGATGTCTTCACTTATTTTAGAGAGAGCCTGTGTGCGTTGAGGGAGGGGCAGAGGGAGAGACTATCAAGCAGACTCCCCACTGAGGAATGAGCCCTAGGAGGGGCTCAGTCTTAGGACCCATGAGATCACGACCTGAGGTGAAATCAGAAGTCCCGCACTCAACCCACTGAGCCATCCAGGTGCCCCTATTTCATGGTTTAAAGCAATAGATTGGTGATCTAAACCATGAGATTCCTGTCCACCCACCCACCCATCCTTGTTCCTTGAAAGCTGCTGGACCTGAATCCTCTGGTTGTTCAGCCGCCCTGCGGGTGGTGAAGAACAGAAGCTGTGTTCTGGTGGAAATGGGTACAAAGCTACACGTTCTGCACAGGCGAGGTATGCCTGACCCTTCCAGCTCGTGTACCCTGAACAGACATCTCCAGTCTTCCATCACCTAAATAAGGCATTCTCCCTGTCTGGGCTGCAGGTACAGGTCCGGAGTGGAGCCACGGTCGACACAGATCCCCGCGGAGGTCCCAGCGCCCCCTCACGTCTCCACTTGCTAGCAGAGGCAGCTTCAGACTCAAACCTTTCCCGACTAGTAAGAGGAAAACATCTCAGCTTCCGGCCTAAGTGTCCACAGCACAGTAAGCTTTTACCCTGAGCGGTTGGAAACGTTTACTGTAGAACAGTAAGGAGGCATCGCTAGGGGCTCTGCGTGATGCCAGAGGAACACAAACGAATCCAAACCAGAAGACCAAGCTCAGTCTGGCAGATGGGGCGGGGCACACGGGTAGCCGAGTCCCCGCCCACTCGTAGACCCCGCCCCCGCGTCGGCTGCCGACCCGCTCTTTTCCCCCTCCCTGCACCGCCGGGGCCTATTTCTGGCAGACCCGGAAGCGGATCTGGAGGAGTGGCGGTCTCCCTGGGCAGGGTCACTTTGTTTCCGCTTCAGGCTATAGCGCTGGGGCCCTCAGTCGGCCAAAGTCCATACGTGTTTGGGCGGGTACGGGGTGGGGGGGACGGCGGGGGTAGGATACTAAAGGCCCCTGTGTTCTCCGGTGATGAGCCCGGACATCGCTCCGACACAATCCGAGGGCTGGGTCTCGCGTCCGTTGCCCGTAAAACCCCTGGGAGGCCATCTCTGCTCCCCTCTCCAGCTCTGGCGTGGGGACACCACCTGCCTCTTCGTTTCTCTGCTTGCTACCTTTGGCCCACCTTCCTCACGCACCCAGTGCCGTGTGAAAGTCCCCACTAGTGGCCGGATGCCCCTCGCGGGGGCGCCATCCCGCCAGCGGCTGCCCCCTGCGCGATGTCCTCCCTGATCCTGGACTTCTGTGCACCTCACCCTGTCTTGAGGCGCCACCCCCACAGCATCGCCAAGGACCCCTTTCGCCTGGGCTCTGCTCACTGTTGCTACCCCTGCAAAAGGTGACAGGCTCGTGTCCCATGACAAGTCGTGTTTGTTCCATCCCCAGGCTCGTCCCCTGCAGGGGATGTGCTAGTCCTGCTGTGGCTGTGGGACAGCTGTGCAACAGCCGCTTGATGTAAGAAAACTGTTAGAGCCCGAAGTGACGGCCAAGAAAGAATTCTTAAGATGTCTTAGTGCAAAAAGGTGGTTTTATTACAGCTCCAGGACAGGACCTTTGGGCAGAAGGAGCTGCACTGGGGTCATCAGTGGGTCATATGCTCGGAGGATGATTGCCAACACATATCTTGGCGGGGGATGGAGGGTACATTTGAGCATCAGGAAAATTCTAAAGGAGTTTTTACATGTTAAAGTAGATGTGCAGGATCCAGGGGGTTGGGCTAGGATTGCCTTTTGCCCTTAGCAAAGTATTAGCATCAAGGCAGCTGAATTCCTAGAGGAATGTCACTCTGCCTGTTTGAAGGACTTGCCATTGGGCTGTAGACAGTAAGGGAATTTAATAATTTCTCTTCTGCCTATGTTTCCCACATCACAGCGAAGGACTGGGATCCGCATCTTTTGGAGTCCCAAACAGACCAGGTTCTGCCATTCCTGCTGACAAAACTCAAAGGCAGAGAAACCAGTGGTGGTGAAAGGAGAAAGGGATTTGTTCTCAGGTGGCAGACAGTGGGAAGACAGCAGAGTGGCCTCTCAAAGACTGTTCTCCAAAGTATTGAAAATACTCTCAGGTTTCTAAGGAAAATGTAGGGCGAAGGTGGGTGGATGAGTAGTAGTGCAGGTAGGCAGTGGAAGTCAAAGCGATGGCATCTGTGAGTCAATCATTGGTGGGGACTGGCTGGCTTAGGGCCATTCTTAACTGCTTGAGGGGGTGGTTTCAGTTTCCCTCTGGATGATTGGCTCTCAGGATCTTCCATGTGAGCTGAGACTCGAACTGGAAAGAACCCAAAAAGTTTGAGGTCAAAATGGAAGCACCCGAAGTCCTCTTTTAGTGGCATGTGTACAGCCCGAGTGCCCCACTGGAAAGAGTATGCCCCATACAAGGGTTTTGGGTTTTTTGTTTTGTTTTGTTTTGTTTATTTGTTTGTTTGCTTTCTGGTTTTGGGTTTGTTTATTTTGTTTTGTTTTTCCTATTTTTGTATCGTCAAGTTTCACTTAAATTCGATTCCAAATTTATTATTATTATTTTAATTTCCAGTGTATTCCCCTTTTTTTTTTAAGATTTTATTTATTTATTTGACAGAGAGAGATCACAAGTAGGCAGAGAGGCAGGCAGAGAGAAAGGAAGGGAAGCAGGCTCACCGCTGAACAGAGAGCCCGATGCGGGACTCGATCCCAGGACCCTGAGATCATGACCTGAGCCAAAGGCAGCGGCCCAACCCACTGAGCCACCCAGGCGCCCTCCAGTGTATTCCCTTTAAATTGTATCACAGATGAGGTCTCAAGGGTTTTATAATAATTATATGTTGAAAAGACTCTTAGTATCTGGTACATAATTTTACACTATTTCATTGTGCATTTGCTAAACATACGGGAGTCCTAAGGCTGCTTTAATAAAGTACCACAAACAGGGATGTCTGGGTGGCTCAGTTGTTAAGTGTCTGCCTTCAGCTCAGGTCATGAGCTGCTCATGTAGCTCAGTAGGGAGCCTGCCTGTGTGCATTCTCTCTCTCCCTCTTGCAAATAAATAAAATATTAAAAAAAAAAAAAAAGTACCACAAAAAGGGTGGCCTAAAACAGAAATGTTAAAAAGAAAAAAAAAGAAAGAAAAGAAAAGAAAGCAAAGAAAAGAAAGAAAGAAAGAGAAGCCAAAATAAAATAAAAACAAATGTATTGATTCCTAGTTCTGAGTGTGGAAGGTGTCTGCAAGGCCCTGTTCCCTCTGAAGCCCTTTAGGGAAAAAACCTTTCCTTGGCTCTTCTAGCTTCTGGTCTTGGTGAGCAGAGTTTGACTTTCCCTGGCTTGTGGTGCATCACTTCAGTCCTTCATCTTCACAAGATGCATGTCTTTCTATAGGGACACCTGTCATATTGAATTAGAGCCCTGCTCTACCCCAGGATAACCTCATCCTCACTCATTATATCAGTGATGACCCCACTTCCAGTAAGATCACACTGAGGAAGCCAGGGCCCAAGGAGGGGGACTTAACAATATCTTCTCTGAGAAAAAGCACAGTTCAACTCATAATAGTAAGGATATTGATAATCTCTTACGTTAAGTCAAAATCTAATTTAACCAGACCACCTGATATGTTTAATGTTATGTTCTCCTTTGTGCAAAACTAGAAATGCCTAATAAGAAAGAGTCACAGTGTATTTGCTGATGGGAAATGCAACCCGTTCGATTTTTGTTTGCATAATTTTCTAATTACTGCTAGTAAAGCAGAAAGACTGATGTCACTGTGTTAAGGGTCTGCTCTGTGTTCTTGTAGGGACACAAAGCAGGCTGCTCCAAAAAGTGGCACATAAAAGTTGTTCAGAGCTAAAAGTAATAAAAACCCAGCAGATGCAGGAAAGGCCCTCTGCTTCCCCTGTAAGTGCCTAATATACATCGGAAAGGTGAGCCTGCAGCAGGAAAACAAGTGTTAACTGAGGCCCCTCATCTGCCTGATGGTACAGTCTTGTTTTTCTGAGCTTCTCTTTTCACCTTGCCAAGGAGTCTTCTTCCCTGCCCCTCTCCTTAGCTCAAGTAAGCTTCGTGGTGCCTTGTTGTCTTTGGACTTGCATATCTGTCTGTGTTCCATGGACGTACACCTGTCTCATGTCAATTTGATTCTAAGGCTAGTGAGAAGGGCCAGAGGGCAGGGGAAGTTCTCCCTCCCCGACATTCTCAATTCTCTTGTTAGTCTGACCTCGAAATACAATCTCTGCTGTTTCAGGTATGTAATCACGTCATCCATGAATAATAACAGTTCTAGCCTCCTACTTCCCTTGTCTTGTTTCCACCTTTACCTGTTTCTCTGGGTCCCCGCTCAGGCCAAATATCTTAGTGATGGGTCAACCGTACTCAAATATGTTTTGCTTAAATCTGTTATTTTGAGGGGTGCCTGGGTGGTTCAGTGGGTTAAGCCTCTGCCTTTGGTTCAGATCATGACCCCAGAGACCTGGGATCCAGCTCTGCATCTGGCTATCTGCCCAGCAGGGAGTCTGCTTCCCTTCCTCTCCCTGCCTGCCTCTCTGCCTACTTGTGAACTCTGTGTGTCAAATAGATAAATAAAATCTTAAAAAAAAAAAAAAAGAAAGAAAGAAAGAAATCTGTCTTCAAGGTTTGTCCTGTGATACAAATGGCATTATTGCCTTCTGCTATGATGCCGAGTTATATGTGTGCGTGTGTTTGTGTGTGTGTGTGTGTGTATTCAAGAATCAATTAGATGGAGGACCTTTATTAGGAAGAGAAATGATCATGATGTGGGAAACAAAGGCAGAAGAAAAAATATTAATATCCTTATACCTACAGGTCATTGACATAGCCTTGAAACAGAGTCACATTCCTCCAGGGACTCAACCGCCATGATAATAGGTGGCTAACAGGAAAAAACAATCCTGACCTGAACTCCCCAACCCCCACCATGATGCTGTAAGTCTATTTTAACATAAAACATTTCCTTTGGAAACTTCCATTTTCTTTCCAACCCCCTAGCTACCTAGTGGTAATCATCCTCCAAGCAGATGGCCGGCTGATAGACATCAGAAGGGTTCCCTAAGGATTTTTGGTTGGCAATAAATGACCTTTTCCCAAGAACCGATAGCCCCCTCAAGGTCCTGGACACCTTGCTTCCAAAATTCCTTAGATTCTTGTGCTATCCCAAACCCCATCCAACTTGAAAGTATATAATGGGCCACACCTTATGACAGAGTGCGGTCTTTCTTCCCCTGGGTCCTGTCCCCATGCTTTCATAAAATCACCTTTTGCACCATAGACATCTCAGGAATTCTTTCCTTGGCATGGGTATCAAGCCCTAACGTTCTTTCCTACATGGATACCGGAGATGAACAGTTTATATCACAAACAGTTGCCTACCTATATAACAGACACATGAAAGAATGTTCAACATAATTAGCCAACAGGGAGAGTCAAATCAAAATCACATTGAGATACCACTGTACACAAGTTAGAATGGCCAAAATTAACAAGACAGGAAACACCAGGTATTGGAAAGGATGTGGAGAAAGGGGGACCTTCTTACACTGTTGGTGGGAATGCAGGTTGGTGCAGCCACATTGGAAAACAGTGTGGAGATTCCTTGAGAAGTTAAAAATAGAGCTACCCTATGATCCTGCAATTGTACTGGGTATTTACCCCAAAAATACAGATGTAGTAAAAAGAAAGGCCATCTGTACCCCAATGTCCATAGCAGTAATGGCCACAGTCACCAAAGTGCCAAGAGCCAAGATGCCCTTCAACAGATGAATGGATAAGGAAGATATGGTTCATATATACATTGGAATATTATGCCTTCATCAGAAAGGATGAATACCCAGCTTTTCTATCAACATGGATGGGACTGGAGGAGAGAATGCTGAGTGAAATAAGTCAAGCAGAGAGAGTCAAGTCTCATATGGTTTCACTTATTTGTGTAGCATAAGGAATAACATGGAGGACATTAGGAGAAGGAGAGAAGTGAATTGGGGGAACTCAGAGGAAGAGATGAAGCATGAGAGACTGTTGACTTTGAGAAAAAAAACTGAAGGTTATGGAGGGGATGGGGTGGGGGGTTGGGTGAACCTGGTGACGGGTATTAAGGAAGGCACGTATTGCATGGAGTACTGGGTGTGGTTCATAAATAATGTTGGAACATTAGGAAAAAAAATAATAAAATTGAAAAAAAAATAAGAGTTGTCTACCTGGGGGACAAACGTTGTTTGATAAATATTTCATCTTTCCTTTCTCCTCTGAATATAATCCCCTCTTTGGAAAAGGAAATTTGAAATCCTACCTCCTCCTTCTTTTTTTTTTTTTTTTTTTAAGATTTTACTTGAGAGAGAGACAGTGAGAAAGAGCATGAGCGAGGAGAAGGTCAGAGGGAGAAGCAGACTCCCCATGTAGCTGGGAGCCTGATGCAGGACTCGATCCCGGGACTCCGGGATCATGACCTGAGCCAAAGGCAGTCATCCAACCAACTGAGCCACCCAGGCATCCCTACCTCCTCCTTCTTAAGTCACCATGACACAGAAGCTTCAAACACTTGTCTTTGAGCCTCATATCTTTCTCATTCCCATAATTAAGAACTTTATTGTTTTCTCTACTGAAAATGTCTTACATCATTATAAGTCTTAGATCAGCCAAAGAATTGAGAACAGCGCAGGAAAAACAAATTTTCCTCTCCTCACATTCATTCTGTTGTGTAAACTGACCTCCATGCTTCAGACCTGGAAGAGAACATGCAGATAGAACTGGGGATCAAGGGCAGCCATAGATTCATTGCTTTGCCAGCCATGGAGGCCTCAGCAGGTCGGGCCTTCAAACCTGCAGCCCGCCTGGGAAAAGGGCTGGGGATTTGTAGGGAAATCTGGGATTATGTCCCATTTTCAGAGGAATTGTGTCTGTGTTGCCAGCCATGTTCATCATGTTGTCAGGGTGGAACCAGGTTCCTGAATCAAAGGGCTGAGAAGTGAGGAGAAGAGGTTTGTGGGGAAGAGAAAGGTTACTTATTTGGAAATGGAGTCTCACTGAGGTGGGAAGTGTTATGCCCCAATAATGGGTTTGTGATTAAAGGAGTGAGACTGATACAAAGCGAAGGTCAAGCAAAGCTTTATTTCATGCCAAGCATCAAGAATCTAACCCAACTTCCGGGGCTGCACCTCTTACAAGAGAAGGCGACCCTTTGCTGCTTCACCAACTAGCTTTTAAGGGCAAAGGCCATGCGGTCGGGCCTGGCCATGCACAGGTGGCCAATGAGATTGTAACACAGTCTACAGCCATACCACCCTGAACGCGCCCAATCTCGTCTGATCTCGGAAGCTAAGCAGGGTCGGGCCTGGTTAGTACTTGTGATGAAGTTCTCGAACCTAGGTGAGGTTCGGTGGGGTGAGGTTCGGAGCCGACGGCTAAAGAAAGATTTCTTAAGACGTCTCTGGTGCAAAAAGGTGGTTTATTAGAGCACGGGGACAGGACCCGTGGGCAGGCAGAGATGCGGCTGCCCCGAGCCTGTGAGGAGTGTCTGGTTATATACACAGGAGTTGGGTAGGTGAGGACAAAGGGGTGTTCAGAAGAGCTATTGGGGCAAAGAATACTATCAGGATATTGAAGGCCTGGTTACTATCAAGTCAAGGCCACTTCCCTTCTAATGAGGCATTAACATAAAGACAATTGGGAGTTTCCTGGTGGAATGTTACATTCCTGCTATCAAGCATCCTTGTGAGTGAGATTTAGGTTTAGAAGAAATTTAACTTTATTTACTTTTCTTTTTACCTCTGCCTCCTTTGGTTTCTTATGGAGGGGAGGGTGGCATTAGGGCTTGAGAAACTGAGTTATGTGTCCTTGGAAATTGGGCTATTGATAAGGTAACTTCTTTGTTTGTAAATCTCAAGGACATTTGCAAATAAAGGGAGACTCCTGCCTTACAGGACTGTGATCTCTGCAATATAACCATTTGTTCTTCTTTTAGGGCAGTCAGGGGTGCCTGAGGAATGTCATACATATTACTAAGGGGAGTGGGTGGAGAGGGGGTGCCAGGCGCCAGCCCTTGCTCCCTCCTCAGCCAGCCTCCTGCTCCCTCATCACTTGGATGGGAGATTGTCACACACACAGGAAACTCCACAGTGATGCTAGGTGACCAATTGAGTTACAATTTACCCTAGTAGACATTTGAACCAGCCTATTACACCTTGATTGGGATTGGCATCAAAAGGGCTCCCAAAGGGTGGGCCCCATACTCCTTGGTAACCAGGGAGACAGTATGCATCCCCCCCACACACACACAACGGATCAATGTCTCCACCTGTCCTGACCCACCTTTGTAGATATCTGGGCTTTGTTACCTGAAGCTGGTTTCTGGGACTAGTCTCCAAGTAAATCTCCTGGGGAAGGGGAGCAGGCACAGTTTCTGAATAGGTCCTTATATTCCCCCCTTTTCTTTGGAGACTAGTCAAATCTTTGACTTTTTAGCTAGTTCTATAACCTCCTTTTAACGGCTGCTAGACTCTTTTAATGACTCGTGTGATTTACCCAAAAACAGTATTTTCTACTAATGTTATGCAGAGCCCCCCTCCTCCTTTTATCAGAAACAGTAGGTTAAGTGCCCCCCCTTTTTTTTCCCAACTGCTTATACCTCCCTCCTATATCTTAACAACAGGGCCAACAATGAATTTAATGAACTCATTGTTTTTTGTTTTGTTTTGTTTTTTGAGTCTTAGTTTTAGTCCATGATTGGCAGGGTCCATTGGCAGCGGCAACCACCTCTGGGGGGTCGTTCTCGTCCTCGGCTCATTTGATGTGACCCATATGAATCCAGGTCCTGACGCCATCTACTTTTATTGCCATGGTGGTGGTCAGGATGACCGTAAATGGTCCCTTCCAGCGAGGCTCCAAGCCTCCCACTTGGCAGCAGAGCATCCAAACTTAATTCCCTGGGTTGGCGAGGATGTGGCTCCACCTCCGATTCTGTCCCAGTGTGGGCAGTCCAGATCCCTGTATGGGCTCCTTTAAGACAGACTGTAATGCCTGCAGTGACTGGAGTACAGATTGAGCAGTCATTTCTGCTATAGCAATCTCTTTCTCTTTCCCCTCTTCCCATTCTAGTTCTTTCCGCATTTACCGCCTGACATTGAACACTTTTATCAACCACATCTTGAGCAATATGCCCTAATTTAGAAACCTAGAACTGTTTGCCCATAAGCTCTTTAAACTTGCGTGTCCCCAAGTGAGTGCCCTGATGTATCTGGCTTACTAATTTTCTTCTAGTCTTAGTCCAATCTCCTTTATAGTCTAATTTAGTCCACTCTACCATAGTGAGTCCTCCCTTAGTCAGTTCATAGAGGTCGTGCCATCTCCAACAACTGCGGTATCCACAGCTTGCAGTAGCCCAATGTCCCAAGAAACTCCCTCATGGAGACCAAAGGCTAAGTAAGTGGTGTGGCTCTTGCAAAGCTGTGTTTTCATTGCTGACACCTGATACCCTTTCTCCTACAGAGTCTGTAAGAGAGCTGTCATCCCCTGCAAGCAAGACCCATAGTCCTCAAGACCCATAGTCCTCAGCGGCTATTTCTAGTATTCCCACTAACTCAGTCAAATTCTTCCTTTCAAATTCCTCAATTTTCTGAAGTTTCTCCCTTATATCTGGGGCTGACTGACTGGCAAAAGGAAGATTGCCTACACGAGTTATCTTCCAACTTCTCTGAAGCTTACCTTAAGTTGTCTAGCTTAGGTAAACAAACATTTAGTAACAACCTAATTTAGAATTTAATACCCATAAAGCTGTGTTATTAGAACATAATTTTTCTCTCTAAAATAACCCTCATTTCCAGAGATAGCCAAATCAGGACTAACTTGTTTGAAAAACAAGTCCAGTTTTAACAAAGTTGGCCTAATTATTTACATAAGCTCAGCAAGAACAGTAAGTAATCATAGATCTTTTAGAATCTGCTTTGCTGAAACTTTTTATAAGGAATTTCTAGGTTGAACTTTTAGTAGCCTCTCCGGGCCAGAAGCCAAGCCACAGTACTTGCCATCAGACATGCCTGCAATATCTGTTGATTTGGGCAAACTCCTGAGGTGCCCAAGGTATCTTGAGGCCTCTACTCCTACCAGGGAGTGACATTCTTTACTCAGCTGGTGAGGCTGCTGGGAACTCTGTAAGCAAGGTATCAGGCCAACAGTTCCAAAGGGCTTTAGGGCTCCAGGTTTTACAAAGTCAACCTTAGTTCCTTTAAGCTGGCCATATCTGAGTCTTTTAAAATATGAGCCTTGGTAAACTAACCAGTGTCCAATGCTGTCCTGTTACAAGGAGAACAGATTCTTATTGAACTTATGCAAATGACTAACTGCTAAGGAAGAACTTATTGAGCCCTTTTGGTTTCAGAGTGTTCAGATAGAGAAAAAAGTTGAATGCCTTGGTTCATTTACAAATGAACACCTTTACATCTCTATAAGTTTCAGGTAACTTAAGAAAAAGTTTCCCTAGTCTAGAGGAGCAAACATTACAGAACTAGTAATGTTTCTAAAACGTGAAGAGACACAACATTACAACCTTTCAGTTTATCTAGTCCCATGTTACTAATTCTGGTTTAGTCTGAATGTAGCCCTTACTTCTGTAAATCTTTACCCATTTCAGTTCCCAGGATTTTGACATATCAAAGACCTGTATTTGTCCTGAAAGTCTTCCCATATGAATTTCCTTTAAGGTGGAACTTATCTTACAAGAGAACTAAAACAATTATAAATGAAAAAACTCAGAACAGATATAGTTAAATATCAAGTGATGACCCTTATCAAGACATTAACATTTTAGGAAATGTACAGAACCTCTACAATAATTACAGTATTTACCCAAATGCAAACCCAAGGTTTATCAGTAACTTAGCATATCAAGGAAGCCTTATGAGTCAAAGAGATCTCATTTACAATTCTGGGCAGGCAAAGAGAAACCATTTATATTTCAATTAACCGAAGAAAACTTTGCCCTCTTAAACAGAGAGAAAACCAGCTTTTCTATACCAGTGTCTTTCCTTTTTTAACTTTTACATGTGCATCCTTAAGATAGGAGTTTTCTGGGTTTCCCTCCCATTATGAATGAAGTCGCAGACAAAGGGAGAGGCATCTTTCGGATGCTGTCCTGCTCGCGTCGCTCGCAGGAACTTAGGAGCATCTTGGCTAAGATCTGTCCGTATAAACCCCGGACCAGGCTACTCCTTGGAGTAGATGACCATTATGCCATAAGATGCCCCGCGAGACTCAGGGTGCAGCCCACTCAGACTCCGTAGCTGAAGCGGTGGAAACACACAGACACACTCACACAGTCAGGCACTCTTCAGATTCAAACAGGTTAGACACCTCCCCCCACCAGGTCTCCCCTTCCATTCCGTAGGAATGGATCTAGCTCAAACAGTGGCCCCAGGCCTGTTTTTCTTTCTTATTTAAACAGGATCAGGCATCTGGCACTTTTCTCTCCTTTTCACCTATTTCCTATTTTTCTACAGAGTTGTTTCCCTTATTTCCATCAGTCTTAATTCCACTTAGCAGAATTTTCTACTCTTAGAAATACCTTAACCTCTACTAAAGATTAAATATAAACTGTAAAGTTTTCCGACGAAATAAACACAACACCAGGTGAAGTGGGTGTAAGGCAAGGTTTATTAAAGGTTCTCTTCAGTGAAGTTTCAGGGCCCAGGTGAAGGGGAGCCGAGAAAGTTGCACCGGGAGTAGGTGGGCACCCTTGGGCGAGGTTCCGCAACTCTGGAAAGCAGAGTGGGGGAAGTCGTGCCCAAGGCAGGGAGGAGGGGGCTTTTAAGGGGTCTTGGGGAAAGCTCAGGGATCTTTTGGCAAGTTTCCCTTATTTGGATATCCCGCCTGCTCATCGGGATCCCATTGGTCCACAGGAGCCCGGGGCGGGGGTCTCAGATTCCTGCTTGGGCCTTTGTTCTCCTGTCTGAGCTCAGGTCTTGTGGCGGGAACTTTCTCCATCTTTAGTAACCTTTCCTGCCAGCCCAACATAAACCAATTGTGAACTGTTAAAACAGAATTCTTTAGATGGCAAATTTATCAATTAGTTAAGAACAAAACATGTTTACCAACAGATTTCAAAAGCACAAACCTAGTTCCAGCAACAAGCGCTCTAGCATTTTATCCCATTTGGTTGAAGTTTCAGGTTAGCAAAGACTTTGAAAGTTACTTTAACAATTACCCATTGAAACTCTGAGACAGACAACCATCAGTTTATTCATCTCTTTGCTAACAGATTTCGACACAGATTCTTTTTTTTAATTTTTTTTTTTATTTTCAGCATAACAGTATCATTATTTTTTCACCACACCCAGTGCTCCATGCAATCTGTGCCCTCTATAATACACAACACCTGGTACCCCGACCTCCCACACCCCCCCCACTTCAAACCCCTCAGATTGTTTTTCAGATTCCCTAGTCTCTCATTATTCACCTCCCCTTCCAATTTACTCCAACCCCCTTCTCTCTAACTCCCCATGTCCTCCATGCTTTTTGTAATGCTCCACAAATAAGTGAAACCTATGATAATTTACTCTCTCTGCTTGACTTATTTCACTCATCATAATCTCTTCCAGTCCCGTCCATGTTGCTACAAAAGTTCGGTATTCGTCCTTTCTGATGGAGGCATAATACTCCATAGTGTATATGGACCACATCTTCCTTATCCATTTATCCATTGAAGGGCATCTTGGTTCTTTCCATAGTTTGGCGACCGTGGCCATTGCTGCTATAAACATTGGGG
Source organism: Neogale vison (assembly GCF_020171115.1). Lineage (NCBI taxonomy): Eukaryota > Metazoa > Chordata > Mammalia > Carnivora > Mustelidae > Neogale > Neogale vison. Next base: position 47,029,064 of record NC_058097.1, on the reverse strand, counting down.
TACAGATGGCCCTTCTTTTCACGACATCTGTATCTTTGGGGTAAATACCCAGGAGTGCAATGGCAGGGTCATAGGGAAGTTCTATTTTTAATTTCTTGAGGAATCTCCACACTGTTCTCCAAAAAGGCTGCACCAAATTGCATTCCCACCAACAGTGGAAGAGTGTTCCCGTTTCTCCACATCCCCTCCAACACATGTTGTTTCCTGTCTTGCTAATTTTGGCCATTCTAACTGGTGTAAGGTGATATCTCAATGTAGTTTTAATTTGAATCTCCATGATGGCTAGTGAAGATGAACACTTTTTCATGGACACAGATTTTTTTTGACCTTAAGTAAAAACTCTGGAGTTTCACATTTACTATTGTTAACTCAAAACACATGTTTATCCTAATTAACCCAACAAGCTTAACTTAGTTCAAATACTGATTTACGTTCCACCTGGACCCACTCCATTTTGAATGTTTACCTGAGGCCCAGGTGGGAAGATCCGGAGTGGGGGTGTTAGGTCCAGGAGGTGCTCTTCTTGTTTTCCGCCAGTGAAAAACAGAATAAAGTGCCACCAAAAGGCAGAGAAAGGGTTCCCAATTCTAGGGCTCATCAGCTCCAAGAGACGAGCACACATCATGCTTTCCCGCCAGCAAGGGGGAGAGGCTAGGCAGTCTCCTTCGGGCCAGAGAGGGCAAGAAATGTCCCCGAAACAAAGTTGTTTCAGCAGCTGCTTGGGAATATCCTTGAAGTCTCTGTCTCGACTTAGACTAACCCCAGTTGGCTCTAATTATAGCCATTTGAAAGTCAGAGTTCCCTCACTCTGTTTGCCCCATTCCTTTAAACACAACAGCACAGCACAGCAGACAACAAAAAGACAAGACAAAGACAAACACAGGCCCAGCGGTGGGGACTTTTTGATCTTCTGGCCGTCCAGAGGGACTCGAACCCCCTGATCTTAGGTGACCGCCTAGGGGGGACTCGAACACCCTGGTGATCTACCAGTGGAGGGAAGGGGCGTCCCTGCATCCTCTCCAGCCCTGGGGAGCATGGCCACATCCGGCTTCACCCCAGTGGGCTATACCCGGAGCTCCACCCAGACAGACCAACCGATCTTACAGAGCACCTGGAGATCGGCGGATCCCACAGAGTAAAATCTGTGAGATATTACCTTGAGGCTTTTCCCAGAAATTCTGATGCTGGCTCAGTTCTCGTCGTTTAATCCCGGACAGAGCCCCCATATGTTATGCCCCAATAATGGGTCCATGATTAAAGGAGTGAGACTGATACAAAGCGAAGGTCAAGCAATGCTTTATTTTGCACCAAGCATCAAGAATCTAACGGAACGCTCGAAGCTGCACCTCTTACAAGAGAAGACGACCCTTCGCTGCTTCACAGACTAGCTTTTAAGGGCAAAGGCCGTGCAGTCAGGCCTGGCCATGCACAGGTGGCCAATGAGATTGTAACACACACAGGAAACTCCACAGTGATGCTAGGTGACCAATTGAGTTACAATTTACCCTAGTAGACATTTGAACCAGCCTATTACACCTTGATTGGGATTGGCACCAAAAAGGCTCCCAAAGGGCGGCCTCGTACTCCTTGGTAACCAGGGAGACAGTATGCATTCCCCCCGCCCCCCCCATCAATGTCTCCACCTGTCCTGACCCACCTTTGCATCTGGGCTTTGTAACCTGAAGCTGGTTTCTGGGACTTGTCTCCAAGTAAATCCCCTTGGGGAAGGGGAGCAGGGACAGTTTCCAAATAGGTCCTTATAGGAAGCAGAGGCAGAATAAAAATTACTCAATTTCCTTACCCACTGACAAGCCCTTGATACAGGCAGAGTGACTCTCCTTTAGGGACTCAACAAACTCCACCTTCAGGCTTTGCTAAGGGCAAAGGGCAATCCTAGCCTGACAATCCTACCCCCAACCAGGATTCTGGAAGTCTACTGTAACTATTCCTTGTAAACTTTATCTCTAAACGCTCCAAGATACGTGTTGACAATCATTCCCAAGCATACGGTCCACTGACATACATCTAAAGGGTCTCACAACAAAGGTTTTATTACCAATAATGAATAACCTTTTCCCCAATAATACCTAGCTCCTCAAGGTCCTGGAAACCTGGCTTCCAAAACTCCGTAGAGACTTACACCATCCCTGACCCCCTCCCAACTGGCAAGTCTATAATGAACCACTCCTCACAGCCCCAGGGTAGCAGCTCTTTCTGCCCGAGGTCCTGTCCCTGTGCTTCAATAAACCACCATTTTGCACCAAAAATGTCTAAAGAATCCTTTCTTGGTCATCAGCTCTGCACCTCACACACCAAACCTCACTTATATTCTAAGAACCAGGTTCCTAATCAAAGGGCTGAGAAGCGAGAAGAGGTCTGTGGAAAAGAGAAAGGTTATTTATTTGGAAATAGAGTCCCACTGAAGCATTAATTGCTTTTATCTTTGTTCAACCTGATGCCTTCCAAGTGGTTTTCATTTCAGTCAAGAAGACAGCTGTTGTAAGAAGACTGCATAGTTTACAGTGAGAAACCACTCAAGTGTTTTCTGGAATGGCTAAAATAAAGAAAAATGACAACACCCAATTTTCCTGAGAATGCTGAGAGTTAGAATTCTCATATCGCTGATGGGAAAGTAAAAAGATCATGCAGTGTGGAAGACTGTGTGGCAGGTCCTTATGAACAGAAACACTTACTTACTGAAGGGAAATAGTTAGTCACCCAAAAATATGTCTCCTTGGCCTGAACATTATTTTCGGGTCAGTTATTTTGAATCAAGGAAGATAAAGGAAAAACACTGAAATCCTGTGTTTACTTTGAAAGAGACATTTGCATTTATAAGTGTGTAAGCTGTCTCCCTCTGTGTAGCAGAAAGAGGGAGAAGGTGTCAGTCTCCAGAAACTCTGATGGTGGGAAGGCAGGGTTCAACTGCTCCCAGCCCCAGCCCCAGCCCCAGCCTTGGTTCCCCAGCTTGGCCAGGTCACCTCCCCAGTTCCCTCCCAGCAGGGTCACCTGTGGAGTTTCAGAAAGGATTTTCTCTGTGGGCCTCCCCCTCAGATTCTGTTAGTTGGTTTGGGCGAAAACAACACTGTTGTGTTAATTAAGGGCTCAGGTGATTCTCAGTGAGGCTGGGTGGGGGGGTGGAGCCCGAGGGCTTTTGGTGGTTTTCTGATAATAGATTTTCAGCTTTGGTCCTGCAGAGGTGACAAGGTCTCTGCTCCCTGAGTCTGGGAGGGTCGGGTCCCTGCAGCCCGCGGTTCTGAGGTTGAGGCTGGAGTTGTGAATGGAAGTGGCAGGGGACCCCTTCCTCCCCACAAAGCAGGTGAGGAAAATGCAGGGATGGGTGTCCTCCTGGGAGCTCACAGTTTCTGAGCTGCTCCGGACACAAAGGACTGAAGTTGGGCCTTTTCTGCATCTGAGTCCTGCCCTCGGGCGAGCGCTGTGAGGACTGGAGCTCTGTTGCTGGATTTCAGGGCATTTTCTCCTGATGCAGCTGTGATTTCCCCACAGATCCCTCATGAGGACGAAATCTAGAGGTGGAGGCGAAGGCAGAAATGGCCGGTTCTCAGGTGAGCCTGGTGTCCCCGCGGAGCCATATGCTCTGTTTTTCCGCAGGCCCTCACGTTTAGAAGCTGCAGATGCAAATGCCTCTAGTGCGGGTGCTTCTCGCTTCTGCGTTCACCTGTCAGATCTGGTCAGAAGTGTACTCATGATTAGATCTTTAGAATGCTTCTCTATGTCCCAGAGCCTTCTGTCCTTTGTCCCCAACCTGGCTAGGACACCAGGCATTGTCATTTTGAATTAAAGTCTCGCGAGGAGTGACAATATTCCATTGGTGGCAGATCCAGAGGGGAAGGTGTCGAGTCCTACATTCTTATGGCTGATGAGGTCTGGTCCTGGGATAACAGGGAGGGAAATAATTTCTCACTCGGGCTCATCTGGATTCTCGATCAGCTGTGTGCAGCCGGAGAGGAAGGAAATGCAGATAAAAGCTCCGTGGGTATGAGTCCAGAAAAACTTGGAAACGTCTCATTCAAAGAAAGGGTGTGTGTGTCTCCATCTTTACCTCGTTAGAGAGATATTCTACTTAAAATGCACTAGAAGAGGGTGCCTGGGGCCTCAGTCAACTAAGGTTGGACTGTCGATTGCCTTTCAGGTCGGGATCTCAGGGTCCTGGTCTAGTATCCCCGCTTCTGGCTCTGTGCCCAGAGAGGAGTCCCCGTAACATTCTTTTTACTCCTCTCCTGCCCTTCCCAATCTCCTCTAAAATATAAGTCAGTCTTGGGGAGTGAGGGCGGTTCAGTTGGTTAAGAGTCTGCTTTTTGCCTCAACTTCAGGTCGTGATTCTGGGGACTTGAGATCCAGGTTCATTGGGTTTCCAGGTGGGCAGGGATCCTGCTTCTTCCTCTTCCTCTGCTTTACTGCCTGTTTGTGGTCTCTGTATTGCTCCTTTTGAAATGAATACAATATTTTTTTTCAAAATTCTATTTATTGTGGTACTTGGGTGGCTCAGTGGGTTAAGCCTCTGCTTCCAGCTATGGTCATGATCTCAGGGTCCTGGGGTCCAGCCCCACATCAGGCTCCCAGGTGGGCAGGGATCCTGCTTCTCCCTCTTCTGTTCTGCCTACTTGTGCTCTCTCACTTGGCTCTTGTTGAAATAAATACAATCTTTGTAAAAAGTTTTATTTATTTGTAAGAAAAAGAGTGAGATCACAAATAGGGTGTGTTACGGGCAGAGGTAGAAGGCTCCCCACTGAGTAAAGACACTCCCCCACCACCTCAGTGTAGGAGGCCATCCCAGGACCTTGTGTCTTGGCCTGAGTAGAAGGCGGATGCCCTCTGACTGCGCCACCCAGGTGTCCCTATAAACAGAATATTTCAAGAAGACGAAAATAAAAATAAATCTTAAAAATTAAAAGAAAAGAAAGGAGCAAGCTAAGTATTACTAGCACAGGGACGCTCTGCCATCTCAGTGTAGTCTACTCTGTCAGTCGTTTGGGGCCCCAGACTTGGGTCCTTGATCAGCTGGAAGCCTGTCCCGCACCATGCCAGAATTCCCTGAGGCAGAACAAAGGAAGTTGCCTGAAGACTGAAGAGATGAGCAGGCAGGAGGGCATAGGAGAGCCTGTCTGCAAGGGGTGTGTGGGGGGGGGGTTGTTCCTTAAAGGGGGAAGGAAGGTGAGGAGTTCTGGGGAATGAGGAACTTGCTCCTTTCTGCTCACTGTACCTGGTTGTCAGAAGCCCATTGGTCCTTAGGCTCTTGGGAATTTTGAGGTGGGTCCCCTGCTGTGCCTGTCTGGACTCAGCCAAGGGGACACTGGGGCCCTTCCTCCGCTCCTTTGCTCAAGCCTGCTTGCCTAAAAGCAGCCACTACAAATCTTACAGTGATTCAATTGTTTATGTATATCTCTGTATTTACAAAATCAGATTTATATTCTGAATTCCTGTTCTCAGTCCAATGGAAACTCCAGTGGTGATGTGTCCTTTGATGTGCATTAGGCGCTGATAAAGTTTGTTTCCATTCAGCTGATGGGAACTTCTTTTATTGGCTTGGTGCTGTCTGCCAGATCCTCCCCTGAAATGTTCCTGTTTTCCCTCCTGTCATTTGTAAGGAACATAGGATACTGAGGAATATGCAGGAACTGTCGCATTTCAGGTGTAAACTTATTTTTTCTGTGTTTTGCTTGCTTGTAGGTTCGTTCTTTCTTTCATCCTTTGTTTTACATATTTTCTCAGTTGTGAGGCAGAGCACATGAGTGAGGACAGGGAAAGAAGGAGAAGCAGATTCCCCATTAAGGGGGGAGCCCAACTGAGGGTTCCATCCCAGGAGTCTGGGATCATGACCTGAGCTGAAGGCAGACCCTGAGCAACTGAACTATCTGGTTCCCCCTTGCTTATAGTTTCTGAGGAGGAAAACAAAGTCAAAAGAGGTGTGGATAAAATTCAATTTCCTTCAGCTTCCAATCTCTTGATAAATACCTGAGAAAGACAGAGGGGGACACTCCTCAGGGAACGCACAACTGCCTCAAGGTTAATGTTTTGTTGGATGCAAATAGCAGCCTTAGCTTGACAGTAGACCTCCAGGATCTTGTAATTCCACTTAACAGATGAAAATTGCTTTGGAAACGTCCTTGAACTCTATTCCCCAAATGTAGCTTACTCACCATCCTTTAAGCTTGTGGCTTTCTGATAGATACCTGGAGGGTCTCCTGACTCAAGTGTTAACTCAACAGTGAGTGGTCTCATCAAAACACCAGCTGGGAGGCCCTGAGGGTCCTTGAAACTTGCTTCCAAATTCCTTAGAGCCTCCTGCTATCCCTCACCCCCTCCCCATCTGAACGCATAGAACCAGTCACTGCTCACAATTTTCCACTTCCCTTGCATTAGGACCAAAGTGTTTGTACCACGGGTATATCAACAATTCCTTCATCATTCACTCCATAACCCCAATATTTCACATCAGAAACATGTCTAGAATTGCTTGACCATTGGTTCCTCTCCCACATCCCAACACTTTGCACTGGATAAGGAGGGCTGTCAACTCTGTGTAGTAGATAGAGTTGATTTCTGAGAGTGAAAGGAGTGAAAGTTCTCAGCCAGGCAGCGCCCTGCCCCATAGGTTTTCTTTCTTCCCACACTCATATCACGGAGATGAAAAGGTCAGGTCTGGTACTAGCTGCTGACACTAATTTTCTCTTCATCTTAGGGACCATCTTAGGGGCACAGTTTGTTACTGGTCACTTGGTGACTGTGGTATTTGTTACAGGGACTGCTGACCTTCAGGGATGTGGCCATAGAATTCTCCGAGGAGGAGTGGGGACGCCTGACCCACACTCAGCGGCAACTGTACAGGGACGTGATGTTAGAGAACTATGGACATCTCCATTTCTTGGGTGAGGAAGACTCCTTCCAGGTTTCCAAAGCCCCACACAGGGTTTTGTTCCTTCCTGGAAGACTGCCTCTTGGGAGATTTCTCTTGGAATGACTGGATTCCAGATCCAGGCAGAAAGGGAAAAAAGTAGGGGTTTGTGGATGGAGAGACAAATCTTCATGATGTTTCCTTTTCAGCTTCAGCTTCTCCTTCCTCAAGGTAACATCATGGCTTGTGAAGATGAGTGGCAGTTCTCAACAATGAGTGACATAGAATGGTGCTGCTTACCCCTGAGACTGAAATTTACCCTTCTTATTATGTCTGCTACTTGGAAGTGGAGATCAGGATGTGAACATTGGAAATGCCTCCAGTGTGTTCTAAATGGCCCTTTGGCAACAGCTTTTGGGAAACCATTTTCTTTTTTTTTTAAGATTTTAGTTATTTATTTGCACAGAGAGATCACAAGTAGGCAGAGAGAGAGGGGGGAAGCAGGCTCCCCACTGAGCAGAGAGCCCGATGCGGGGCTTGATCCCAGGACCCTGAGATCATGACCTGAGCCGAAGGCAGAGGCTTAACCCACTGAGCCACCCAGGCGCCCCGGGAAACCATTTTCTAAAATTGTCTGATACCGTCCCTACTCCACTGAACACAAGACTCATGGGAAGTTAGAATCGGCAGCAATAGTCGTTTTCCTTTTTCCTCATAAACAGGTCTCCTCCTGTCAAAGCCAGACCTGATAATGTTTTTGGAGCAAGAGAAGCAGCTCTGGGATGTGAAGAGAAAGGAGTCCAGAAGCTTCCATTCAGGTAGGTGGGAAAGAATGAGGCAGATGACAGAGGGGAGGTCCAAGTCTTAAGGAGGAAGGTAGACCTTAAGCTGTGGTTCTAGTAGCTTTCCTTGAATGAAAGTCAGTTGGAGACATGCCCAGTTTTCTCTCTCTCTCTCCCAGAGGGGACATCTGCTCTCCAACATTATCAAGCTCTTTCATTCTCTAGGGACTCTCCTTCAGCTCCAGTGATGATCCAGCATATAATCATCATATAATTATAGGGGGAGGCCTCCTTCATCTCCCTCCATTGCTATGAGGACCCTGGGGAAGTCATCGTATTTCTGAGGACCTCTACGCTAAAGTCTTTGTAAATTCTGGTTTTCATCATAAGACAAGTAGGTCAGGGGGTTTGGTGCAGAAATTCCCAGAACACTTGAGACAGATTTCTAATGTTCTCTGGCTTTTACTTTGTAATGTTACAGAGGCTTCAGTAACTTCATCAGTTAACAAAGCACTGCCCTAAAATGAGAAAATGTACTGCTTTATTTACCTTCAGATGTTCTTTTTTTCTTTTTCTTTCTCTTTCTTTCTTTCTCTTTTTTTTTTTTTTTTTAATATAGTTATTTCCACTCTTTGAGTTTGGTTCCTCAGTGGTGAAATAGTGTAATAATGTCTCTCTTTATTTCTTAGAATTCCTACATAACAAATGCTATTGGGGAACTAGCACATTTAGAAGTTGAACTTGTAGCCTTTAATAAAGTCTCATTTATTACCTCATTTTTTGATAATTGCATCATGATTCTGCCTTCTGTGAACTTCTTTTGACTTTGTCATATGTGTTTTCACTTTCTGATTAATTCTATAAGTGATTTAGCTCAATATTTTGTACATCAAATGTCCTGATATGTGCATGTGCTTTTTAAGAAATGAGTTAGACTGTTAGTAAAATTTCCATATATTTTGTTTAAAAATTTTATTTGAGAAACAAGAGAGAGAAAAAGTGAGTAGGGAAAGGGCAAAGGAAGAGGGTGAAGCAGACTCCCTGCTGAGCAGGGAGTCCAGTGTGGGGCTGGATTCCAGAACCCTGAGCTCATGACCTGAACTGAAGGAAGCTGCTTAACTAATTGATCCCCACAGGTACCCTAAATCCCCATGTTTGGAAAATCATCTTTTCAGTAATGTGATGTTATTTCTGGGAAATGAATGATGAACTTTTTCTTCTACATTCCTCAGAATGTATCAGAATTTAACCCCAAATATTAATTTCATATACAGTGTCTCTCAGCATATTTTTCAGCTTTCACGGTGTTTATTTACTGAGAAAAGAAGATGTTGTTTGTTTCCTCTGTCTTACAGAATGAATTACAGGGTTACAATCTGTGCAGGAGGAGGAGTGTATTAATAACATAGTATTTCTTTCAAGTCTTTTAATTGCTCATAAAACTTTCATTTATAGCATTTTGTGATTGATTTTAATGAGAATTATTTATGATGCTATAGTCCATGAAGACATGCCAATCAAATGTTTATTTTTCATGGGTACATGGACAGTTTTAAATTATGGTTATATTGAAGTTTTCCTTTTCTGTCATTCATCAATGTTTTATTTAGAATTTCGTGGGTCAAGTTTTGTCTTACTCTGGTATGGTTATTTCCTAATAACGTGCTGCTTCTGTCTGGCTCATTCCAGAAAATTAGGTAGGTGTAGATTTGGTATTATCTGTGTATGTTCTTAATAGAAAGAGAATTTTTCAGCTCAGTATATTTCAAGACCATCAAAGTATGCCTCAAAAAAGAATGACCTTAATGCTTTTTGCCGGTAAATTTTGTGTGTCTTTGTCTTGTGTTTGTATGTCACACATACATACTGTGTGACCCCTACTTCTTGTCTCCTTGGTGAGTGGTCAGTGAATGTTGTACCGTGTCTAGGTGAGTTATTGTCAACATAGCACTCATTTCACCATGTATTTGTGGGTGAATTTCTATTCTCTCTGCATGAGAGAAAGACTGGTTCAAAGTAATTTTCAAGCATCTTATACTTCTGTATCATGTTTTGGTATGAAATATGAAAGATATATTTTATCTGTAATTGTAAGATGAATACCCATGATATGCCTTGGTACCTTTCTCATTGCCTTTTGTGTCTTCTGGGAGTATTTTCCTTGTGGTTACCTTAGAGATTCCTTAAAACAACATTGTTGTAAAACAAACCATTTCAACCTCTGTGTTGGGTACATAGAAGATTCTTTCTCCTGTCTCTACCCCTGCACCCCTTTGTCAACAGTCACACATGCTTTTATGTTGTGTACTTGATGACCTACTTTAATGATGTTTATACCTTTTTTTTTTTTTTAAACAATGCTCTGTAGCAGAAATAAACATGACTGGTATCTCACTACAGCACGGCAGGTTGGTGTAATTGTCTGCATATTTATTCAGCGGAGAGCTTTGTGTCCTTGTGTGATTGCAGTTCCTGGGTAGAATCCTTTTATTTCTTCGAGAGAACATTCCTTCAGTGGTTCTTTTTGTCTGTCTCCTTGGGTAGATCTAGTGGTAAACGTAGAGGGGTCTTTACTTGGGAATGTCTTCATTTCTACATCTGTGGAAAAGAGTTCTGCCCGGTAAAGTATTCTTGGTGGTAATTTTCGATCTTTCAGTACTTGAGTGCATTATGCCGGCCCCATTCTTGTTTGGACTCCTGGGAATCCCACTGCTGCTGTTCTGGGAGCTCTTGCACAATGCGAAGTATATTTGCCATGCCGTTCTAAAAGTCCATTTTCATTTGTGGTCTTTGATGGATTAACTACAACATGTTATCAGTCCTTCCATTCTTTGTATGTGGTCTGCTGTATATACCATAGTTTTATAAGGAAATAATTTGAGGAAATTGAACATAAGGCAATGATAGGGAAAAGACATTTACTGTAGTGCACTGGAGTCATCAAGATAAACTTGTCTGGGTAAGTGGACCATTACTGATGAGAAGCACATTATTTATTGGTTAAGTGTATTTGTTCGTAGATCTGGAAGTATTCAGGGGCAGGTCGATCTCCAGAGAGGGATCAGTATTTGCAGTGTGATTCTTTTTTTTCTTTTGACTGTATTTTATACATGCAGATGGATGTCCAAACAAAACCAGAGTAGCGGGGCACCTGGGTGGCTGAATGAATTAGGACTCTGCCTTCAGCTCAGGGCATGGTCCCAGGGTCCTGGGATTGAGCTCCACATCAGGCACTTGGCTTGGTAGGGAGCCTGATTCCTCTCTCTCTCTCTCTCTGCCTGTCTTTCTGCCTACTTGTGATCTCTCTCTCTCTATCAAATAAATTTTTAAAAATCTTTAAAAAAATAAAAAAAGAGAAAGGCAGAATAGCAAAACTTTCATCAGATAAACTAGCCTTTTTAAGTTTTGGTAGAGATTGCATTTTCTATAGATCGCTTCAAGATTTACTGTTTTTCAAATATTCCAGTGAAGGAACATGGATGCATTTCCTAGTTATTCATTCTTTGATTCCTTCACAGTATATTACACTTTTCTTCTTTCTGGTTTGACCTCTACCATTATATTAAATTGGAGGAATTTGGGTTATCGCGTTCACTCTGCCCGCAGAGAGACACGACACATAGTTAAGGAGAGCTCTTTTATTCTTATATGCTAGCTTCTTACACTCCGGAGGATGCTGCTTCTCTCTTTGTCAGGGAGAGCATTCGGTTATATGTGCACAGTTAACCAATCAGGAAGAGGTACAAGAGCCAATCAAGAAGTACACGAGTCAAGCGTGTGGACACTATACCAAAGCATATAGAGCATGCAGAGCTCACGCAGGCGCCCGATCCAATGAGGATTGCTTCCTCATTCGGATGAAGCCTGTTTACCTTGGAGCCTGACCGCACTGGCTCCTTGCCAGCCGCCATCTTGTCTGGCTTGCCTTTGTGGGGTCCTGGACACCCCAACAGCTCCCCCTTTTCATTTTGTTTTAAGGGCTGGCAAGAGACTGTGCCTGTCTTAGGTTGAGTGGTCGGCTCGTATCTTTACCCATCCTCAAAGACTGTAGAGCATGCTACAGCTTCTGTCTTAGGTTGGTATACGGCCACCTCCTACATTACCCGTCTTTGACTACCGGTCTAGCATACTAAGCCAGACTTGAGGGGAGCTGCCTGTTTCTAAGGCAACCATGGCTTGTTGGAATATTAGGCGCTCTCGCCGAGCATCAGCTCATATGCTTGTAATGAAACGGATTAAGAGGAGAAAACCTAGGCCAAATAATATAAACAAGGCCCCAACGCCCGCCCATTGTTTCGCAAAGCTGGTCGCATGAGTCACCCATGATATGAAGTCCATGGTTTTGGCTATATCAACCCTTGAGGCATTGAGGGAGGATATCTCCTGCCTAAGGTTTGAGTAAGTTTATCAAACTCAAAGGTCCATGTACCGTTGAGCAAAGTTCCGAGATATTTGGAAATATTGGCTGCCCGAAATAGGTTGGTATATTGTGTGCTGGTGATACAAAGTCCTGTCATAGAGGTCACACATGTAGAAGTCAGGACCTTTGAAATGATGTTCGTTCATTGTAGGAGGTCCACCCGTTGGTTCAGTAGCATGATGCCCCTATGGAGGTGTTGATTAATGGCACTTTGTGTAGAGAGGGCTGCTGCCGTGGAGCTGGTAAGATTGTTGAGCGCTTGAGCAGTGGGCACAGACAGTGCCAGAGCTGTTCCGGCAGCTGCTGCTGAGGTGGCCGCTACGGCGATTGCCGTAATAACAGCAGCAGTGATTCCAAAGTTTCTTTTTGCTCGTTAAGTCCCTGTTATGTACCTTTACTGGGAAAGGGATATAGGTTGGAATGCGAGCAAGTATAGCCAAATCATGTACGGAACCGTTCCAGCAACTAGATATAACACAAGAATCATTATTCTGGGTACAATCCAAGCTATTATTACTGACATGAGAATAGTTGGATAAAATGAAGACAAACGGAGCCAAACACATACTGGGGTAGGAGCAAACGGAATGGTTGGGCCCTTAGAGTAGTTGACATTTACATCAGTTTCAAAAGGGTTACTAGTATTATATACATAACTACAATTTTTAAAACTGCCTCCGTTTAGGAAGGCGAAACCATTGAGTTGAGTGCAAGCACCCCTCTTGGAGCAGAGCAACCAGGAGTCAAAAGGATTGGCGGGAACACCCTGTGTGGGGTTCCCAAAGGAGAAGTTATATCCAGAGAAAGAAGAATTAGTGAAAGTAGGAATTTTGGGGGAGAAGGTGAAATCACAATTTGTGAAGACACAGTGTGGAGTGAGTTTGCTTTGACATCCTGTCCAGCTAGGGGGCCACTGGACTTGTGACTTACAGCGTGGTAAGATAGTGGGTTGAGGAGTAACAGTAGAATTGCCCTTAGCGACTAAGCGGGAAACAGTGCCCGTTACAGTTATGGTTGATCCTGAGATAACACCGTTGGTGTGGTGGTTTATAGTAAAACTTGCCAGGGTCTGATTGGCAAGCATAATGCATGGAGGGGGAGATCCACCCGAACTGTCGGACAAGTTGAAGCGCGTGAGGAGACAGAAGCTTCCAGGTAAAAGGATTTTTGAAAAGTTGTTAGTGGCAGTAGTAGGATCAAAGGGTAATGTTGGCCATTCAGAAGTGGCATTAGTACTAAAGATGAATGGCAATAATTGGGAACTGTTTCCTAGAGGCAAGGGAAAAGGCCAAGCCTTTACTAAGGCCCATAGCAGATGTTGTGTCTCTTCATTCGTTTCCAGGGCTGCTTTCGCCACCATCAGGAGTTTCAGTGTGATCAGTAGGGTCCGCATTTTGCACCATTCGTGTCAGTCGCTCTGGCACCCAGATAGGAGTTTGTTGATCCTGTGGGAAAACAAAAACAGACCCTCGGGCCCAACGTAACACGGGATCTGGACCTCCCCATTGCCCCATGAGAATATCCTTCCATTGTGCCCACTGTTGTGGTAACTATGACGGTCAGCAGCTGAGCGTCTGTGGTTGTCCAAAGTTAAAAAATTTGAGATAAAAAGGGCTAGGTTAAGTTTGTCTTTTGGGGATCTAAAGGATGTTCCTATTCCCCCTTTTTGTTTTAATAAACAGTTTTTAAAGGTTAGGTGTGTTCTTTCTATAATTCCTTGCCCTTGGGGATTATAGGGAATACCGGGTTTTCATTGTGTGCCAAAGGTGGTGGCGAATTCTTTAAAGGCTTTGGAAGTGTAGGCAGGGCCGTTGTCTGTTTTGATGGTTTTGGGGATGCCCCAACATTCGAATGCCTGTAAGCAATGTTGAATAGCGTTACTTACCTTTTCCCTGGTCAGAGGGGAAGCCATAATGATCCCTGAACTAGTATCAACCGAGACATGGATAAATTTAAGATTTCCAAATTCAGGTATATGAGTGACATTCATCTGCCAAATATGATTAGGTAAGAGGCCCTGGGGGTTGACCCCAAAGGATTGAATAGGGATAAGAGGTGCACAGTGTTGACAGTCTTTGACTGTTTGTCTCGCGAGGACTTTTGGTATTGGGAATTTTCTGGTTAGGGTGGTGGAATTAACATGAAATTTTTCATGGAAAAGTTTTGCATGCTCTTAAGCTGAAAAGGCAAAGACAGTTTTGGTGGCTTGATCTGCTATGTCATTGCCTTTAGTTAGGGGCCCAGGCAGATTTGTATGAGCTCTGATGAGCCCTACAATAAAGGGGTGGGAGCGTTTAAGAATTAATGTTTGTAGACTAGAGAAATAAGGGGCTATGGTAGACTATGGGGAGATATATGGTACAGTTTCCAGTACAGTTAGTGAATTGACAATATAGTTACTATCTGTGAGTAGGTTGAATGGCGTTTTATGTAACAGTTTAAAGGCTAGGATTACCGCAGCTAATTTGGAAACTTGAGCAGGTGAAGATTGAATGTTGGTGGTAAATACATTCTTATTTATGAGAACAGAGCCAACTCCATTTTTTGACCCATCGGTGAAGACAGTTATACATCCTTGTATGGGGATGGATTTAGTTATCTTGGGGAAGATAATGGGAGGAGTATTATAAAATTGGATCCATGGGTGTTTAGGATAATGATTATCAAATTCCGCGGTGGTTGTGCAGCAAAGGATGGCCCGGTCTGAATTATTGTTTATCAACCACTGTATCTGGCTCGCGGTATATGGTGTAATGATGGTAGTGGGCTGTGTACCGAATGTGGATAGACAGGTTTCTATACCTTTAAATATAAGTTGTGACATTGCAACAGGGTAAGGCTGTAACATTTTTGAAGGAGAGCTTGCCAAATGAATACTTGGCAGAGAACCACCTTGCCATATTATACCTGAGGGGCTATGGTTTTCTGGGAGAATAATTAATAGTAAAGGTTGTTTTGGATCGCGGCGAACTATTTGACAAGATTGTAGTCTTGTTTGGATTAATTCAATAGCTTGCCTGGCCTCTGATGGTAGTGTTCTTTTTGAGTTTAAATCTGGATCTCCTTTGAGGATATCAAATAGAGGTTTTAATTCTCCTGTAGAAAGTTTCAGATATGGTCTAATCCAATTTATGTCTCCTAGTAATTTTTGAAAATCATTTAAGGTTGATAAATGATCCAATCTAATAGTGAGTTTTAATGGTCGGACTGTAGTAACTGATAACGCAGTCCCTAGATAATTTTGCAACTCATTTGTTTGTATTTTTTCTGGAGCTATGGTAAGGCCCCAGGTTTCTAGTTCTTTAGTCATGAACTGTAATGCATCTTGTAAGATGGATATGTTTTGATGACATAAGAGAATATCATCTATGTAATGATAAAATCAACAGGTTTTTATATCATGTTTAGGTGGAATGTAGGGCCTTATCTACATAAATTTGACATAATGTAGGACTATTAGTCATGCCCTGGGGCAATACTGTCCATTCATATCTTTGATCAGGTTGGGAATGATTTATAGCAGGCAAGGTGAAGGCAAATCTCCAACAGTCATTTTTATGTAAGGGGATGGAGAAAAAACAATCCTTTAGATCCACTATAATAGCGGGCCATTTTTTTGGAAGAGTGGAGACTAAGGGTAGTCCACATTGAATAGGGCCCATGGGATGCATCTGGTTGTTTACAGCTCTGAGATCATGTAATAGTCTCCATTTTCCAGATTTCTTTTTAACTACAAAAATAGGTATATTCCAAGGGGAAGTAGAAGGCTGGAGATGTCCTGCATTTATTTGTTCTTTGACTAGAGTATGAGCAGCCTCTAGTTTTTCTTTTGTTAGGGGCCACTGATGAATCCAGCGAGGCTTATCATCTTTCCAGACTATTCGGATGGCATCCCTATCAGTGGCCCCTAAGAAAAACCCAACCCTGAGGTACCACTCTTTGGGACAGGGATAGAGGTAGGATGGACGTGGCCTTGTTGGTTTTTGCCTAGGCCTTTTCCTCCCTCATACCCCATATTTTGTAGCATTTCCTTAACAGGGGTTCTTAGACAGATTTTATCAGAAGTGAGTTTTATATCCATTTGTTGTAAAACATCCCTTCCCCATAAGGAAATAGGTAGGTTATGAACATATGGCTGGAAGATTCCCGTATGTCCTTCATCATCTTTTCATTGCAAGGAAGTGGCACTTTGGCTTGGACTGGAAGCCATGCCTAGTCCTCTGAGGGTCTGATTAGTAGTAACTAGTGGCCAGCCTTTTGGCCAGTCAGTAGAATTTATAATACTTTTATCAGCCCCAGTATCTAGAAGTCCTTTGAATCTTTTTCCTCCTATGGTAAGATCTAATAAAGGTCGATTGCCTAAATCCATGGTAAAGCAGGTAAGAGGGTCCCCTGTTGAGCCAAATCCTTGGGTTCCCCTTTGATTTCTTTTACTAGGCCACTGGGAATGGTTACTAGGCAGTATGAGCATTTGAGCAATGTGATCTCCTGGGGAGGTAACAGTAATTCCTCTAGGTGACAATACTAGGATTTTAACTTTACCTTTGAAATCAGAGTCTATTACTCCAGGATGCACAATAAGACCTTTTAAGGTAGTGGAACTCCTTCCTAATAATAATCCTACTGAATTTTCTGGTATAAAATCATCCCAATCAGAGTCTATAGTTTGAACGCCCATTTCTGGAGTTAGGACCAGTCGGGAGGTGGCACAGATGTCCAATCCTGCGCTTCCGGTGGTTGCTCTACGTGTTCCCCCTTTTGGGTTGGAGGGTACCATGCTCGGGGAACTTGCTGAATCATCCCGTATAGTTGTTGAGGGCCCCGGGCTGGGCCCTGTTTCCCGTTTTTTGACAGTCTAGGGTTAGGACCTAAGTAACTTCTGTCCTTATGTTTGACAGACTGGCATATACTAGACCTGTGATTTCCCTTTTTACATCTGGGACAAAGCCCTGGCTCCTTACTAGAATCAGGTTTTGAGTTTGGACAATTGGCCTTTCTATGCCCCATCTGCCCACATGAAAAGCATGCACCAGCGCGTGTCTTAGGTTGGATAGCTCCACTAAACCCTTGCATTATTGCCGAGGCTAGAACCTGGCCTTGTATAACAGAATCATTAATATCTTTGCAGACCTTTAAATAGGTTGTTAAATCTTTACTTTTCCAAGGTCTGATGGCTTCTTTGCACCATTTATTAGCCTGTTCATAGGCTAATTGTTTAATCAATGGCATAGCCTGTTCTGCTTCCCCAAAAATACGGCCTGCAGTTTGTATTAGTCTGTCCACGAACTCTGCATAGGGTTCATTAGAACCTTGTATCACTTTGGATAACTGACCCTGTAAATCACCCGCGCCCTGTAAGGTTTTCCAAGCTTTGGTTGCTGCCGCGGCAATCTGTAAGTATACAGCTGGTGGATATTGGGTTTGAGCTTGTATATTATCATATTGACCTTGTCCTGTCAGCATATCTAGGTTCCATGCAGGGTTACCTGCTGCCGCATTTCGCCTAGAGGTGTCTAAACAGAGCTCGCGATGGGTTGTTTTCCACATTAAATACTGACCACCTGAAAGGGTGGCTCTGGCTAGATTTTCCCAATCGTGTGGAGTTAAATTCAATGGTGAGATGGTTTCCAACAAAGAAACAGCGAATGCAGCCTGAGGACCGTAAGTGTTGACTGCTTCTTTCAACTGCTTAACTAATTTAAAATCTAATGGTTGGTGATATCTTGCATTTTGTGCGTCCTCAAAGACTGGAAAGCAGGAAGCCCCGGGGGGTTCTAAATCTTCCCACCTTCGAGAATTTTTACAGGTTTGATACTCTGAATTGTATGCAGGAGGTGGTGCTGTTGGTACAGAGGAGTCCTTAAAATGTTACCTCCTTGCCCTTCGTTCTAGTTCCTCATCTGAGAGTTCCTCTTCTGAACTACTGCTGGTATCAGTTTTATGAGAGTATGACCACTGTTCTTTCATTGCCTCTAGAATTGCATTTCCCTCTTCTAAAGGGAGTTTATATTTTTCTTTGGGTGAAGTCAAACAACCTTTTACTAGAGTCCATATAGCCATGGTACCAGAAGGCAGAGGAGTTTTTTTGTTAGCCTTTTGTAAGTCTTCCCCCAAATGTTCCCATTGTGGGATATTTAATAGTCCCTCATCTAAAAACCGAGGGGCGATACCCTGTACTGTTTGTAAAAATCTCCTTGCGGAGGAGGTTTTTAGGGGCGTCCCATTAGCCTTTAACAGAGTCTTTAGGGGCCCTTCCATATGGGCTCTGGATATCTCTGAGCCCATAATTTCTCTTCACTTATGTATCACTTCAGTTTTATTGGCCGCTTTTCACGTGCCTAGTTTAGTTTTTTTTTTTTTTTTTAAGATTTTATTTATTTATTTGATTGAGAGAGATCACAAGTAGATGGAGAGGCAGGCAGAGAGAGAGAGAGAGAGAGAGAGATGGAAGCAGGCTCCCTGCTGAGCAGAGAGCCCAATGCGGGACTCGATCCCAGGACCCTGAGATCATGACCTGAGCTGAAGGCAGCAGCTTAACCCACTGAGCCACCCAGGCTCCCCTAGCTTCAGTTTTAATGGCCGCTTTTCCCGTGCCTAGTTTAGTTTCAGTTTTAATGGTCGCTTTTCGCGTGCCTAGTTTTAAAGTTACTGAACCGCGTTTCGCATTTTCGGATAGTCGCAATACCGCGAATGTCAAGGCTGCCTTTCCTTAGTTTTATTTGCTTACCTTATGATTTGCTTACCTTAAAGTAGTTTTGAATTCCCGGGTTTCGGCACCACTTATCGCGTTCACTCTGCCCGCAGAGAGACACCACACGTAGTTAAGGAGAGCTCTTTTATTCTTACGTGCTAGCTTCTTCTCTCTTTGTCAGGGAGAGCATTCAGTTATATGTGCACAGTTAACCAATCAGGAAGAGGTACATGAGTCAAGAGCCAATCAAGAAGAAGTACATGAGTCAAGCACGTGGACACGATACCAAAGCATATAGAGCATGCAGACGCCCGGTCCAATGAGGATTGCTTCCTCACTTGGATGAAGCCTGTTTACCTTGGAGCCTGACCGCACTGGCTCCTTGCCAGCCACCATCTTGTCTGGCTTACCTTGTGGGGTCCCGGACACCCCGACATTGGGGGGGAGAGGGTTTGCTCAAAATGTATGATGTCTCTGTTTTGGGAATTGTTCCTTGTTGAGTAGAAACAAAACTAATTTTTATGTGTTGGTTTATGTACCAGTTTTATAAAATCCCTATGAGTTTCAAAAGGATTAAAACCATAAGCATTGGGCACCCGAGTGGCTCAGTTGGTTAAGTGACTGCCTTCAGCTCAGGTCATGATCCCAGAGTCCTGGGATCGAGTCCCGTATCAGGCTCCCTGCTCCATGGGAAGTCAGCTCCCTCTGACCTTCTCCCCTTTCATGCTCTCTCTCACTGTCTCTCTCTCGAATAAATAAATAAAACCTTAAAAAAAAAAATAAGGATTCTCAGGAGAAGCAACGGCCGTGGAGCAGGAGGATTCTAGACTCATGTGTCCTGTCATGAGTGCCACTAGGCAACTGTCAGGTTATCCTAAATACCCAGACATTGGGCTGAGGAGTGACAGGACAGACTCCCAAGTGAAAGGAGAGAAGAGGCCACTTGGAAGATGGCAGATAATATGGAGACCTGGTTTAGGGAGGAGAGCAGTAAAGCACTGTGGAGGGCAGGGAGCCCGGGCTGTGCAGTAGGTGTCATGACAGAGGAGCACTCAGGGGATGCCTAAGGAGGTTTCCCAAAGCCATTGGCTTGGAAAGGGGAAAGGGCTGAATTTTATGAGTTCTTGGAACCAGCACATCTTAAAGCCTGGAGGTTTAGTGGTCAGCAGGTTTGGATGGGATAGAACCAGGAGGGCACTGGGGCACTCCCGGACAGAAGGTTGGCAAACAACCTGGGGGCACCAAGTTTGAAAAAGTCATCTGAAGAACACCTGGGGCGCACAGTGGGGAGAGTATTCAGTAGTCTAGGAGCACATTCCTGAGAGGAAACATTCAGTGACATGTGGCTTGCAAAATATGGGAGCCCTCTCCTGTCCTGTAGATAAAGCAGAGCCCCACTCAGGACACTGGCTGGCTACCTTGCTTGCACCAGTCCCCACCCCCTGTGATCTGAGGGGACTGCTCTTCTCAGTGAGGCTTTCCTTGGGCTCAGCAAGGTCAGCCCCTGTCCACATCACATCTCCTGAGCAGAGATTCTGCAGGTTCACAGTCCTGGTGGAGTTGATGTCAGGTCTCCTTTCACAATCAGAGCAGAGCTCATCTAGTCCAAACTGGGCATATTCAGTCCAGGGACCAAACACTGCCCGTAGCGGGCAAGGAGAGCCCCTGCAGACTCCTGGTCTAAAGGATACAGCAGGACACATCGCTGACTTTTCTAATGGACCGAGGAAGATAGAGAGTTAGACAAATGCCAAGATGAAAGAATTTATCCCAAAGAAAAAAATTAGACCAGGGCAGAAGATACAAGGGAAACAGATAGTAATTGTAGAATTTAAACCCACAATCAGAAGGATATTCAAAAGGTTGAGAAAAGGATAGTGAGAACTTTACCACAGAGATAAGAGTTAAAAAAAATAATAATAATTGGGTGCTTGGTGGCTCACTTGGGGAAGCCACTGACTCCTGATTTCTGCTCAGATCTTGATCTCAGGGTCCTGGGATCGAGCCGCACATCAGGCTAATTGCTCAGCAGGGAGCCTGCCTCCCCCCTCTCTCTCTGCCTGCTTCTCTGATTACTTGTGAACTCTGTCAAATAAATAAATGAAATATTAAAAAAATAATAAAAATCAGACATAGCTGAACAAATACAGTAAGCGAGAATAGAAACAGGTTTAATGTAAGGGTTTGCTGGAAGCAGAAGAATGACCTTGTCATATGGAAGGGAAAATAAAAAATACAGAGTCTGAGCAAAAGCCGGAGGGAGAAAAATCATGCATCACAGGATTTATTTAGGAAACTCATTGACCCCATCAATGATAGTAAAATTCCTAGGTCTTGGGCTTTTCTCTGCTGGTAGAGTATTGATTCCAAATTCAACTTTCATACTTTCTATTGATCTTCTAAGGAGATTTCCCATTTCTTTGGTTCTTGTTTGTAAATAAGTCTTTATAACTTGTCCATTTTTAGGAATTCTCTAGTTTTTTTTTTTTTTTCATAAATTTCCCCATTAATTATTATATTCGTTTATGGAGTTAACACATTGTCAGTTTTATAAACAAATAAAACACAGAAACACAGAAAATAATGTCCATTTTTTTAAAGATTTTATTTATTTATTTGACAGAGAGAAATCACAAGTAGACGGAGAGGCAGGCAGAGAGAAACAGAGGGAAGCAGGCTCCCTGCTGAGCAGAGAGCCCGATGCGGGACTCGATCCCAGGACCCTGAAACCATGACCTGAGCCGAAGGCAGCGGCCTAACCCACCGAGCCACCCAGGCGCCCCAAAAATATTGTCCATTTCAATCAATAAAATAATATTGATTGAAATGGACATTATTTTCTGTGTTCCATTAGTGTTAATCTTGTATTTTATTAATTTCAGATTTTTCTTTATTTTGTTTCTCTACTTTCATCCTAGTTTCTTCCTTTTTTAGTTCTTCTGGTGGAAATTGTTTTTGTTTTTTTTTTCCAACATTTTTCTTAACTTTGTATTGCATAACATGAAGAAATTGGGAAATGGAAAAACTGGCAGAAATAAACAATACCAAAAAATGACCAAAACAGTAAAGAAAATTAAAATGATGATTTTTAGGGATTTCTTTTTTTTTTACGATTTTATTTATTTATTTGACAGACAGACATCACAAGTAGGCAGAGAGGCAGGTAGAGAGAGATGAGGAAGCAGGCTCCCCACCGAGCTGAGAGCCCTATGTGGGGCTCCATCCCAGGACCCTGATCATGACCTGAGCCCAAGGCAGACACTTAATCGCCCCGATTTTTAGGGTCTATAATCATGTCATGTGTAAACGGAGAGAGTTTTACTGTTTCTTCTTCAGTTTATATTCCTTTACTCTATTTTTGGTTGCGTAATTGTTCTGGCCAGAGTGTCCAGTACTATACTCAAGGGCAGTGGTGGGGTCACTTCATTACCTGCTGATCATAAAGGAGAAGCTTGCAGACTGTCCCTACTGAATAGGTTAATTTGCAGCTTTTCGTCCATCTGTGGCATTCATTAGGTTGAAAGGGTTTCCTTCTTTCTCTACTTTGTTTATAACGTGACATGTCCAGTATGCCCATATTTGTATTCTGTCTCACTTAATATGATCATGTCTTTTTTTAAGAGTTTATTTATTTAAATGACAGACAGAGATCACAAGTAGGGAGAGAGGCAAGCAGAGAGAGAGGAGGAAGCAGGCTTCCTGCTGAGCAGAAAGCCGGATGCAGGGCTTGATCCCAGGACCCTGGGATGATGAACTGAGCCAAAGGCAGAGGCTTTAGCCCACTGAGCCACCCAGGCGCCCCAGTCATGTCATTTTTGATCTTCATTCTGTTATCGTCAAGTCTTCAAATTACGGTTTTCTATATATTGGAGGGCCCTTAATTCCTGGACCATTTCCCACTTGGTGATCTTTTGTAAAAAGGGAAAATGTGCTGTTGAGTCAGATTGCTATTTATTGTGGACTTCGAGTGAATATTCCTCACAGGCAGTAGTTTGTAAACTTTGTAGTATCTTTGTCTGGCTTGCATGAGCTGGTAATGCTGGGGCCACAGAGAGAGTGTTCTGCTAGTTTCCCTGATCGTCACTCCTTGGAAATGTTTGAGGAGATTTGCAGTCCTTTCTCCTTCAGTGTCTGTTTGAATATCCAGGGAATTCATCTGCCACACAATTTTTGTTTGTTGGATTTTTTTCTTTTATTCCTCTTTTATTTGGCTTCATGGTTGCAGATCAGTTGAGATTTTTTTGACTTTTCTGAAAGAGGGAGTGGAAATTGCTTATACCTTTTTTTGAAATGTATACTTGTTTTTTTCGTATCAATTTGTGGGCAATGATTATCCATTGTTGCCTCTTATAATTACTTTGATTCCCATAGTCAGTTATACTGTGTCTGCTTTCACTTCTTCACCAGTCATTTTAGTCAGTTTTTTCTCTATTATTCTTAAATTTACTTCTTGATCTGTCAGTGTTCATCTTTTCTGACAAACAGCTCTTCCTGTGGTTGATACCTTCCTATTTTTCACTGCACTCTAGTTGGTTCAGTTCAGTTTTCTGTTTCAGTATCCATTGTTCTACTTTTGAGCTCATGTGACCCTTTTCCTGATTGTTAGAGATACAGGAAAGTGATTTGTGCTACACCATGACCATACTGCAGAATTCTCTATTAGACTCTGTTCTCAGTACGTTCTGTACCATGTTATGTGTCCATGGAGAAATGAAGTCCTGATGACTCCTTCTCGGCCATTTTTCTGACATTGTCTGATTGACTTGATGCTTCTATATTAGCAGTCATCAGTATACTCTTCTGAATGTAGTAAGTGTAATGGTTTTATTTTTTTTTTTTTTGGTATTTTTCAGCTCTATCTTCACATGAGACTCAGAGTTTTCTGCTAAAGCGGAGCACAGAAGGTTCTTTCCAGAAAGTGTCAATGCACAGATACAAACATAGTGCTGTTGAGATTTTACACTTACGCACAGACTGGGACAGTGATGGGGAGAGTGAAGGGCATCAGAGAAATGCCGGACGATACACACAAACCAAGGCAATTGCCCTTAATGAGAATCTCACTGCCCCAAATGGTGAAGGAAATAAAGTGCTGTGGAAAACCTCGCTTTTTCAGTCAACTGTTTCTGCAGAGCAGTGTGTTTTTTTCAGCACAAGCTCCAATCAAATATTCAATCATAACGATTTGTGGACGGACTGTTCGGAACATCTGGAAAGTAACCTAGCTCAAGCTGAAAATAATAATTTGAGGCATTTGGAAGATAGGATCGGCCTGAACTTTCAGTCAAGTATTTCTGATCATCAGAGATTTAGAAATGAAGAACAAAGTGCTCAGTGGGATCCATACGAGACAGGCTTCACCGAGGAGTCCACCCTGCAGAATGACCAGAGGGTTTCCACTGGAATCAGAATTGCTCAAGGCACTGAATCTCAGAAAACATTGAACCAGGGCTCCAGTGTTCACAGATGTGTCAGGGCTAGGTTTGCAGAGAACCATCATGAATGTGATAAATATGGGGAAGGCTTTCATTCAGACTCTAACCTGAGTATACATAACAGTGTACTTTGGGGAGACAGTCCTCATAAAGATAATGAATGTGGGAAATCTTATAACCAGTCCTCCAGTGTTGGTGATCATCAGAGAATTCACGAGGGAAAAAATGCATTCAGTTCTAATAAACAAGGGACCATGTTTAGTCAGTCAGTAAGTCTAAAAAGAAATGACATAATTCCTAGGGGAATGGAAACTTACATCTTTAAGGAATGTGGTAAATCCTTTGACTGCCAATCAACACTGTCTCAACATCAGCGAATGCATACTAGAGAAAAAGTATACAAATGTGAAGAAGGTGGTCAAACCTTGAAGGACTGTTCATCAATAAATGGACATTTGCAGATCTCTACTGGAGAGGAACATTACCAATGTCAGGAATGTGACAATACTTCTACATTGCACTCGGCAAATCCTGGATATCACCAAATTTATACAGGAGAGAAACCTTACAAATGTCAAGAATGTGGCAAGCCTTTGAACAATCATTCAAGTCTGAATAGACATCACCAAATTCATATTGTAGGGAAAAATTACAAGTGTAAGAAATGTGCCAAAGTCTTTAAATCACACTCAAAACTTATTAAACATCACAGAATTCATAGTGGAGAAAAACCATACCAGTGTCAAGAATGTGGCAAGACCTTTAAGCAGAATGCACACCTCAGTCGACACAGCAGAACTCATGCTAGAGCAAAACGCTATAAATACCAAGAATGTGGGAAGGCCATTAATGGGAGCTCAAGGCTTATACAACATCAGAGAATTCATACTGGAGAAAAACCTTACCAATGTCAAGAATGTGGCAAGGCCTTTAACCACAGGTCACCCTTTATTCGACATCACAGAAGTCACACTGGAGAGAAACGTTACCAATGTCAAGAATGTGGTAAGGCTTTTATTGACAGCGGTGCCCTTATTCGACATCACAGAATTCATACTGGAGAGAAACCTTACCAATGTCAAGAATGTGGCAAGGCCTTTAACGTGCACTCACACCTCACTCAACATAAGAGAACTCATACTAGAGCAAAACGCTATTAATATCAAGAATGTGGGAAGGCTGTTAAGTGAAGCTCAAGCCTTACTCAACATCAAAGAATTCATATTGGAGAAAAACCTCACCAATGTCAAGAATGTGGCAAGGCCTTTAACCACAGGTCACCCCTTATTCAACATCACAGAATTCACACTGGAGAGAAACATTACCAATGTCAGGAATGTGACAAGGCCTTTGTTGACAGCAGGACCCTTACGCGACATCACAGAATTCATACTGGAGAAAAACCTTACCAATGTGAAGAATGTGTCAAGGCCTTTACCCACCTTTCACAACTTACTCGACATCACAGAATTCATATTAGAGAGAAACTTTATGTCCAGAATGTGGCAAAGCCTTTAATGAAAGCCCAACCTTTACTCAACATCACAGAATTCATACTGGAGATAAACCTTAATATCATGAATGTGGCAAGCACGTTAACCATAGCTCAGCCCTTATTCAATATCACAGAATTCATACTTGAGGGAAACCACATCAATATCACAAATATTCAAAACCTTTATAATCACTCAATCCTCACTAATCATCATCAAAATTCATACTAAATAGAAAGCTTACCAGTGTACACAATGCAGTAAAAGGGGCACCTGTGTGGCTCAGTCGGTTAGGGTGCTCACTCTGGCTCAGGTTATGATCCCAGGGTCCTGGGACCAAGCTCCTCATTGTACTCCCTGCTCAGCGGGCAGCTGCTTCTCCTTATCCTCCTGCCTGACCCTCCTCACTACTTGTGCTCTCTCTCCATCTCTCTGTCAAATAAATAAGTAAAATCGTGAAGAAAGAAAAAAAAATTGTGAGAAAAATCAGTTAAGGAGTGCTCACCCATTCATACCTATGAGAGAATTTATATCAGATGATAACTTCACAAATAGAACCAGTGTGGCAAGGTCTTTGTCCAGCATGCACGCCTTCTAAACAGATAATTCATACTGGAAAGACACCGGATGGATAATGTGGCCAAACCTCTAGCAGGCGCACAATCCTAACTGCACGTCACAGAATTCACACTGCAGAGAAAATTATGAATGTAATGAATGTGAGAGAGTGCAGCTCCCTCTTCACTCCATATCAGATTTCATATAGGAGAGTAAGTGTACAAGTACTAAGAATTGAGATGCCTGGGTGGCTCAGTGGGTTAAAGCCTCTGCCTTCGGCTCAGGACATGATCTCAGGGTCCTGGGATCAAGTCCCACATTGGGCCCTCTGCTCTGTGGTAAACCTGCTTCCTCCTCTCTCCCTCTCTGCCTGCCTCTCTGCCTATTGGTAATCTCTGTCAAATAAATTTTTAAAATCTGAAAAAAAAAAAATACTAAGAATGTGTCTGCCCTCTCAGTTGGGACTCCCAACTTAACGTAGTTTTTTATAGGAGTAAAAGTGTGAAATGTAAAGCACATAGCCAAGCCTGTAACTGGAATTCAATGCTTACTCAATATCTCAAAATGCATATTAGCTTCAAACCCTTGGAACATCATGAATGTGGAAAGACCTTCATTTTGGTGTACATTGGAGTAAACACCAGACAGTGCATTATAAAAGTAAATTGAAAAATAGCAATGCTTTAAAACTCACTAAACATCAAATGCCAATAAATGTTACAGAGATCAAGCCAATGGAATGCATTATTCCGTCTATTCAGAAATTAGTCTGTATGAAAATAATCATATAAGGAGAAATCAAACACTTAGAAAAATGTATGTGATATTCTGTTTAATGGATTATTGGATGGACTTTCACATATGTATAAGGGATTTCAATATTTTTTTAAAATTTCTTACATTGACCATATTTGAGATTTGTGACTAAGAATATTAATGTGTTTTCCCCTGAAATCATTCCAGAAAATTTCTCTTTTCCCTTGGGTGTGTAAGACCATGTTGTTGATTCTTGCTACGTTGAAGATACTATATGTCCTGCTCCATTAAGTAGGACTCATGCGTACCTAATTTTCCATGGAAGAGGACCGTGTGATATACAACATAGAAAGTACATCTCAGTGGAGATGGTGCTTACGGTTATAACACTGATGTAAGATTCCATGGGATAGGTGTTCAGAGCACACACTTCTGCATGTATTGACACTAAAGAACTTCAGGGGAAAGCTCAGGGGTCTTTTGGCAAGTTTCCCTTATTCGGATATCCCGCCTGCTCGTCGGGATCCCATTGGCCCACAGGAGCCTGGGACGGGGGTCTCAGATTCCTGCTTTGGGCCTTTGTTCTCCTGTCTGAGCTCAGGTCTTGTGGCGGGAACTTTCACCATCTTTAGTAGCCCTTCCTGCCAGCCCAACAAAGCAAAGCTTTATTTTGTGCCAAGCATTAAGAATCTAACAGAATGGGGACTCCTGGGTGGCTCAGTTGGTTGGACAACTGCCTTCGGCTAGGGTCATGATCCCGGAATCCCGGGATCGAGTCCTGCATCGGGCTCCCAGCTCTGCGGGGAGTCTGCTTCTCTCTGCCCTTCTCCTCACTCATGCTCTCTCACTGTCTCTCTCTCAAATAAATAAATAAAATCTTTAAAAAAAAAAAAAAGAAAGAAAGAAAGAAAGAAAAGAATCTAACAGGACGTTCTGGCATCACACCTCTTACAAGAGAGGGTGACCCTTCTGTTTCAGTCTAGCTTTTAAGGGCAAAGGCCATGCCGTTGGGCCTGGCCACGCATAGGTGACCAATGAGATTGAACTCTACAGTGATGCTATGTTACCAATTGAGTTACAATTTACCCTAGTAGACGTTTGACCCAGCCTATTACACCTTGATTAGGATTGGTGCCAAAGGGGCGCCTGGGTGGCTCAGTGGGTTAAGCCGCTGCCTTCGGCTCAGGTCATGATCTCAGGGTCCTGGGATCGAGTCCCGCATCGGGCTCTCTGCTCCGCAGGGAGCCTGCTTCCTCCTCTCCCTCTCTTTGCCTGCTTGTGATCTCTCTCTGTCAAATAAATAAAATAAAATCTTTAAAAAAAAAAAAAAAAAAAAAGGATTGGTGTCAAAAAGGGTTCCCAAAGGGTGGGGGCCCCTACTCCTTGTCCTTGGTAACCAGGGAAACATTATGCAACCCACTACTGATTGGATGTCTCCACCTGGCCTGACCCACCCTTGTATCTGGGCTTTGTTAACTGAAGCTGGTTTCCAGGACTTGTTTTTAAGTGAATCCGCTGGGGGAAGGGAAGCAGGGACAATTTCACTTTAATGAAAGCCTCTTGCTAAATAGGTCCTTACAATCCCATTTCAGGTGCAAAACAACTTCTGTGTTTCTCTTGCTTGTGGGTTCATTCTTTTTCTTTCCTTTCTTTCTTTATGTCCTTCTTTTACACATTTTCTCAGCTGAGAGACAGAGGAAGCATAGGAGTGAGGAAAGGGATAGAGGGAGAAGCAGATTCCTCCCTGAATGGGGAGTCCAACTCAGGGCTCCATCCCAGGAGTCTGGGATCATGACCTGAGCTGAAGGCAGACCCTTAACCTACTGAACTGTCTGGGTCCCCCTTGCTTGTAGATGAGGAGAAAAAAGTCAAAGGATGTGTGGATAAAATTAAATTTCCTTCAACTTCCAGTCTGCTGTTAAATACCTGAGAAAGGCAGAGCAAGACATTCCTCAGGGAACTCAACACTGCCTTAAGGTTAATGTTTTGTTGGATGCAAAAACAGCCTTAGCTTGACAATAGCTAAACTTCCAGGATCCTGTAATTACTCTTTAACCTATGAAAATTGCTTCGGAAACTTTCTTGAACTCTATTCCCCAAATGTAGCTTGGCCATCATCCTTCAAGCTTGTGGTCCACTGATAGATACCTGGAGGGTCTCCTGACTAAAGTGTTAACTCAACAGTGAGTGGCCTCATCAAAACACCAGCTAGGAGGTGCTGAGGGTCCTGGAAATTTGCTTCCAAATTCCTTAGAGCCTCCTGCTATCCCTCACCCCCTCCCCACCTGAAAGCATAGAACCAGTCACTGCTCACGTTCCTCTCCCCTTGTGTTAGAACCACAGTGTTTGTACCATGGGTATCTCAACAATCCTTTCTTCATCATTCACTCCAGAACCCCAGTATTTCACATCAGAAACATGTCTAGAATTTCTTAACCATTGGTTCCTCTCCTTCATCCCAACACTTTGCACTGGACAAGGAGGGCTGTCGCCTCTGTGTAGCTTATAGAGTTGATTTCTGGGAGTGAAAGGAGTGGAAGTTCTCAACCAGGCAGCGCCCTGCCCCATAGGTTTTCTTTCTTCCCACACTCATATCACAGAGATGAAAAGGTCAGGTCTGGTTCTAGCTGCTGAGGCTAACTTCATCTTCATCTTAGGGACGATCTTAGGGGTGAAAGACCCTTCCCCCAGTTAACTAATTAACTGCTCTTTTGCCTTTCTGTAACCGCTTGGCTTTTAGGGGGTGATACTGGTCTCCTGTTTGAACAAGATACCTTCTGCTAATAGCCGAGGCATAGGCAGGAGGCAGGGGGCCACATAGTCACGTAGGCAGGATGCTTCTCTGCTGAGTAATAAGGTCCAACTCCCCCTACTCACTCCCCCTTCCCGCCTTTTTCTTCGCGCGCGGGTCCTCCAAAGCCAATCCGCAAACACCAAGTATGCCTTTTTCAAATGTTCAAGTTGTCAGCCAATCAGCTCTGCCCCATCCAAAACCTGTTTGTATCTGTCTATAAAAATCCTGCACCACCCCAGCCTGGTGTGCTCAGCTAGCAGGAGCTGCTGACCACCCGCAGGCGCCTGCGCTACAATAAAGAACCTCTTGCTGTTTGCATCCTGTGGCAGTGTTGAATTCTTGGGTAAGGGGATCCGCGGGTCTTACATTTGGAGGTTCCACCGAGATCATCGGACTCCTGCCCAAGGATCCAACCGACTCCCACCGGGAGGTAAGCTGGCCAGCATTAACTGTGTTCTTGTCTCCGGTCTCTTGTTTTCGTCTGTCCTGCATATACACCTATATAGGATTGTACAACAGCGTGCGTTGTTGCTTCGTATTTTGGGCAGCTTGAGAAGGAGTTGACGAACTCGGACTTCTCCCCTGCCACCCTGGGGGACGCCCCAGGGATTAGAGGGGCCCCTTTTTCGGGGCCTCACAAGTATCCGAGGGATACATTTGTTTGTCCGCCACAGAGGAGCCTCGTGTTTCCCCTGGGCTGGTTGAATTTGTACTTTCAGTTTTGTACCGAAATCGCGCAGCGTCCTTCTTGTTAACTGTTTTGTGTGTCTTACTTATTGTCCTTGGTGTTTTCTTTGACTCTAAAATGGGGCAAACACTTACCACCCCCTTAAGCCTCACTTTAAGTCACTGGAGAGATTCTGAGTTTCTCCTAATAGATGTGGGGGTTTCTCCCTCACTCACTTCCCGTGTTAATGGCTATAACTGGAGCCAACTGGGGTTGGTCTAACTCGAGACAGAGACCATAAGGAATATTCCCAAGCAGCTGCCGAAACTCTTTGTTTCGGGGAAGTTTCCCTGTGTTCTCTGGCCCGACTTGGACTGCTTAACCCCTCCCCCATTGCTGGTGGGAAAGCATGGCATCTGCTCCTCGGTTGGGGCTTATGAACTCCAAAACCGGGAATCCTTTCTCTGCCCCCTGGCAGCACTTTGTTTCTTCTGTTTCCCCCTTCTATTTCTGTGCACCAACGTGCGTGCAGCCTGCATGACTAGCCTTTAGATCATGCACCATGGCTCCTCTCTCCACTGTCAAGGAGCAAGAAGAGCACCCCCTGGACCTAACACCCCCACTCCAGATCTTCCCATGCATGTCTCAGGTAAACATTCAAAGTGGAGTGGGCCCAGGTGGAACGTAAATCACTATTGGAACTAAGTTAAGTTTGTTGGTTTAATTAAGATAAGACCTGTCTTTTAATTAACAGTAGTAAATGTGAAACTTGGAAGTTTACTGAAGGTCAAATAAGCTTGTTAAAATATGTTAGCAAAGAAATGACTAAACTGATGGTTAATTGTCTCAAAGTTCTAATGGGTAATTGCTGAAGTAGCTTTCAAAGTCTTTGGTAACCTGAAAGTTTTAAAGTTTTGCTTGGGTGACAAATGGAATTAAATTGTGGGCATCTAGGTCTTAAAGGATAAAATGCTAAGTCGTTAATTACTGGATGTAGGTTTGTGCTTTTGACTTCTTACTGCAAAGAAACTAAGAGTATTTAAATCTGTTGGTAAACGTGTTTTGCACTTAACTGTTTCATAAATTTGACATCTGAAGAATTCTGTTGTAACAGTTCACAGTTGGTTAATACTTAGTCTTAACTAGAGATTAAGGGGTTTCTAAGACTATCAAATTCTGCTTAGTGTAACTAAGACTGATGGAAATAAGGGAAACTTGGTAGGAAAGTAGGTGATATGTAAGAAAGATTTAAAGAAGGGAAATGCATTTTATTAAAGATAAAAGGTAATTTGGTCCTAATGAGATGGTTGTTTGGAAGGAAATGGCTTGGGACAAAACCTGAATGCAAAGGAAAGATGTAGAAGGTTTGTGAAGGGAAATCTTCAGAAAAGGAATTTTAGATATGGTCAGGACAGACTAAAAAGGAAGAAAAACAGCCTCCAAGGTGATTTAATACTCTCCTGACCTGCCTCCACATAGATTATACTTCCAAGTATAAGGGCCATTTGGCCTTGAGAGATTAAGGAAGCAGCCCAACCTTGAGAGACTGCGAAAACACCCGGTTGCCATCCTCCATTGCCTGTAACCGTAGAAATTCACTCTAATCTGTAAAGAGTGAAAGGGGAGATTGATCACCTCGCATTAGCCAGAGATACCCAAAAGGGAGGGTATCCAACCTGTTTGAATCTGAAGAGTGCCTGACTGTGTGAATGTGTCTGTATGGCTCCACTGCTTCGGCTACGGAGTCTGAGTGGGCTGCACCCTGAGTCTCGCAGGACGTCATATGGCAGAACGGTCATCTATTCCACGGAGTAGCCTGGTCCGGGGTTTATTCGGACAGGCCTTAGCTAAAACGCTCCTAAGTTCCTGTGAGGGATGCGAGCAGGACAGCAGGGGAAAGATCCCCCTCCCTTGTCTGCGACATCATTCATGATGGGAGAAAAACCCAGAAAACTCCTATCTTAAGACTGCACACTTAGATATAAAATTAAAAAGGGAAAGACAGTGGTATATTAAAAAAAAAAAAAAAAAAAAAGCTGGTTTTCTTTGTTTAAAAGGACAAAGTTTTCTTGGATTAATTGATCAGATAAGAGAATGTAAATGGTTTTCTCTTTGCCAGCCCAGAAAACCCAGTTTCTATGTTTTGTTTTATCACGTGTTTAACATCCCTAATTATATTTAGGCATGTGCTTTTCTAAGATTTTAGCAATTGTTGACAAGATTTAAACCAATGATAAACCTTGGGTTACATTTGGGAAAATGCTATAATTATTCTAGAGATTCTATACATTTCCTAAAGTTTTAATGTTTTAAAAGATCATCGCTTGATATTGTAATTATGGAAATGCTATGTGTCACAGAAATAACCTGATTTCCTTGCCAGCTAAATTGTAAACTCTTGTCTCATCAGCTCTAACCATATCCATTCTGAGTTTTTGTCATTTATAATTGTTTTAATTCTCTTCTAAATGAGTTTTATCTTCAAGGAGATTCATATAAAGGACTTTCAAGACAAATAGATATTTGATATACTTGAAAACCCTAAAACTGAAATGGGTAAGAATTTCCAAAACTAACTAAAGGTGCATTCACCAGATTTAGTAACATGGGACTAAATGAACTACAAGATTATAGTGTTATGTCTCTTAATGTTTTGTCTTGTTTTAGACATTGCAGCTTCTCTAATGTTTGCTCTTCCAGACTAGGGATACTTTTTCTTAAGTTATCTATAACTCACAGAGATGTAAAAGTGCTCAAGGCATTCAACTTTTCTCTCTATCTGAACCCTCTGAAACCAAAAGGTCTCAGTAAGTATTCTTTCTTCCATGGCAATCAGTCATTTGCATAAGTTCAATAAGAATCTGTTCTCCTTGTAACAGGACACCATTGGAAACTGGTTATTTTACCAAGGCTTTTGACTGGGATGTCATATTTGAAAAGACTCAGATATGACCAGACAGTTTAAAGGAACTAAGGTTGACTTTATGAAACCTGGAGCCATAAAGCCCCTTGGGACTATTGGCCTGATACCTTGTTTACAGATTTCCAAGCAGCCTCACCAGGTGAGTAAAGAATGTCACTTCTTGGTAGGTGCAGAATCTCATGAAGAGGCATATGCCCAAATCGACAGATATTGCAGGCATGCCTGATGGCAAGTACGTGGCCTGGCTTCTGGCCTGGAGGGGCTATTAGAAGTTCAACCTAGAGATTCCTTATAAGAAGTTCCAGCAAAGCAGATTCTAAAAGATCTATATGATCACACTCACTGTTCTTGCTGAGCTTATGTAAATAATTAGGCCAAGTTTGTTGAAACTGGACTTGTTTCACAAGTGAATTAGTCCTGATTTGGCTATCTCTGGAAATGAGGGTTATTTTAGAGAGAAATTTCTGTTTTAGTAACACACCTTTATGGATGTTAAGTTCTAGATTTGATTGTCTTTAAATGTTTGTTTACCTAAGCTAAACAATTTGAGGTAAACTTCAGAGAAGTTGTACAATAGCTTCTTTGGTCGATCTTATTTTGTGGGGATATTAGCAGACCCACGGCACATGATTAAACAACTGGAAAATGGGATTGATTCCCCTACAATTGTATAACTTAACTAACACCTTGTGTGTGGCTGGGATAATGAAATTGCCTAAAAGCCAGCCTATCACACTCCATAGGATTAACTATGGACTTGTGGAGGCAATGGATGACCCCACTTTCATTATGAGTGGATTGGATGATGCATGGGGAACTCCTCTTATCTCTTGACAAGTTTTCTCCCACTTGACAATGATCCTCCGTAATCAGAATATTGTTAAGGCTGGACCACTCGAAGGTCTTCTTATTGGTTTCATCCCTTAGTCACATTTATCCTAGAAGCCACCTCTGTTGAGGTGCAATTGCAAACAGATGCTTTAGCGAAACCTAAAACAGCCCTCATAAAAGAGCCTCAGAGCTCACTATGGAACAGACCCTAACTAATGAGTTCACATCAGGTCCAGATTTGTCTTAGAAGCCAAAGGCCACCAATGGATGATGGAGGCCAACTAATTAAATATTGGGCTATACTTACAGATATGCCAGAAATAATACTTAAAACTTGTCAAACTTTAAACCTAGTTACCTGTATGCCTGAACCTGACCACTGTACTTCTTTCTCTATAGAGCAAAACTGTTCAGATGTTACTGATCTTGCTTACTCTATCTGGCCAGATTTAAGATGCCCTTGTTAAAAATACGAATGACAGTTGGTTTTCTGATGACAGTAGTTTTCATAGAAAGAACAAAAAAAGCTAGGTATACTGTAGTGCTCACTAGCACTTTGCAATTGCCAAAGCCTAAGAATTAATATTTATACTGACTCCAAATATGCTTTCTTGGTACTACATGCCCATGGAGCTATTTGGAAGGAAAGGGGATTGCTATCAAGCCATAACTCCCCAATCAAAAATGGGCCTAAGTTACAAACCCTCCTTATCGCTATACTGAAGATGGCATATATCAGATCTGTGATGCATATCTGTGGCTTACACCCACGATTGGACGGCTCAGTCAGAAGGCAGTTTTATGCTGGGAACAAAGAAATCATACGAGTGATATTTGGGCAAATAACACACGATATCTGGGACGGCTATCATTAGAAATGTGTTATTCATGGGTGCATTACTAAAACCATTACAACTCCAGCTAAACTCCCCAACTTGAAACAAAGATGGATGCGATCTGTTTTTAAATGGTATGATCACTTAGCATCCATTTTTGTTCCATCTTTGGGACTAGAGGATGTCATGTGGCATATGTGCAATTATCAAGACAGAATGTTGTGTGTACATCCCAGACTATCACAAAAATGTCACAGGATTAATAAAGGATATGAATTCCCAGATTAAGGCTCTACAAGATCCTTCTCTCTCTCTCAGTAATTGGTTAGCTTACTGGTTTGGAGGAGGACTGCGGCCAAATCTCCTTTTCGGGCTTCTCATTCTTATTGCCTTATTAGCCTTAATATGTTGCTTTGTTCGATGTTTCTCTACTTGGTGCCGAGACTCCATCGCTGCAATGACTTCACCACGACGGATGATCCTTACCGCGCGCAAAGATACTTCTTGACTGTCAGCACTGGATTCAGCTGCCTCCGCCTTTCGTAACTCCCCTATACATTCCTCCACTGATCAATGTTGACCTGAGTAGGTAGGGTCAGCTCTACGCCCCTATTCAGCAGGAAGAAGTTATAGAAGATGAGACCTTCCACCTTCAACCACCTTAAAGATTTAAGGGTCAAAATTGTTCAGGGGGGAATGATGAGGGAGCTGGAGGCTGGCTGAGGAGGGAGCAGGGGCTGGCGCCTTGCACCTCCTCTCCACCCACTCCCCTTGGTAATATGTATGACATTTCACAGGCACCCCTGACTGCCCTGAAAGAAGAACAAATGTTTATATTGCAGAGATCACAGTCTTGTAAGGCAGGAGTCTCCCTTTGTTTGCAAATGTCCTTGAGATTTACAACAAAGAAGTTACCTTATCAATAGCCCAATTTCCAAGGACACATAACTCAGTTCCTCAAGCCCTAATGCCACCCTCCCCTCCATAAGAAACCAAAGGAGGCGGAGGTAAAAAGAAAAGTAAATAAAGTTAAATTTCTTCTAAACCCAAATCTCACTAACAAGGACACTTGATAGGAGAAATGTGAAGATCTAGATCTCCAAGATAGTGTCGAGAATCATTCCCAAGCATATGGCCCATTGATACACATCTAAAAGGTCTCACAAGAAGATTTTTATTACTAGTAATAAATAACCTTTCTCCCAAAAATAGCTGGCCCCTCAAGGTCCTGCAGACCTTGCTTCCAAAAATTCCTTAGAGACTAACATCACCCCCTTTGTCCTCTCTCAGACAGGACCAGAGCGAATGGATATAGGATTAATCCATGATAAAGAAAAAGGGGGGAATGAAAGACCCTTCCCCCAGTTAACTAATTAACTGCTCTTTTGCCTTTCTGTAACCGCTTGGCTTTTAGGGGGTGATACTGGTCTCCTGTTTGAACATGATACCTTCTGCTAATAGTGGAGGCATAGGCAGGAGGCAGGGGGCCGCATAGTCACGTAGGCAGGGGGCCTCATAGTCACGTAGGCAGGATGCTTCTCTGCTGAGTAATAAGGTCCAACTCCCCCTACTCACTCCCCCTTCCCGCCTTTTTCTTCGCGCGCGGGTCCTCCAAAGCCAATCCGCAAACACCAAGTATGCCTTTTTCAAATGTTCAAGTTGTCAGCCAATCAGCTCTGCCCCATCCAAAACTTGTTTGTATCTGTCTATAAAAATCCTGCACCACCCCAGCCTGGTGTGCTCAGCTAGCAGGAGCTGCTGACCACCCGCAGGCGCCTGCGCTACAATAAAGAACCTCTTGCTGTTTGCATCCTGTGGCAGTGTTGAATTCTTGGGTATGGGGATCCGCGGGTCTTACAGGGGCACAGTTTGTCAATGATCACTTGGTGACTGTGGTATTTGTTACAGGGACTGCTGACCCTCAGGGATGTGACCATAGAATTCTCCGAGGAGGAATGGGGATGCCTGACCCACACTCAGCGGCAACTGTACAGGGACACGATGTTAGAGAACTATGGACATCTCCATTTCTTGGGTGAGGAAGACTCCTTCCAGGTTTCCAAAGCCCCACACAGGGTTTTGTTGCTTCCTGTGAGGATTGTCTCTTGAGTGATTTCTCTTGGGATGACTGGATTCCAGATCCAGGCAGAAAGGGAAAAAAGTAGGGATTGCAGATGAAGAGTGAATGGGTCCATAGACAAAAGGTCGAGACTGATAGAAAGCGAAGGTCAAGCAAAGCTTTATTTCACGCCAAGCATCGAGAATCAAACTGACTGGCCAGAGCCGTCTCTTGCGAAGAGGCGACCCCTCCCACTCTCACAGACTAACTTTTATAGAGTAAAGGCCATGTGGTTGAGCCTGGCCACACACAGGTGGCCAATTGAATTACATTCTACCCCATGATAGTCATCTAATTCAGCCTATGACTTTGGCTGGAATTGGCGCCTTTGTCTGGCGCCTGATAGGCGGGGCTCACACTCCTTGGCAGGTAATACGTGCACTTTACCTTGATTGGACGTTTCCACCTGACCAGACACGTCCTTGTATGTGGGCTTTGTTTTCAGGGGCTGGTCAGTCATATTTCACCAGTTCTGTTTCTAAGCGCTTTTCTCTTGGGGGGAAGGGGCAGATTCAATCTAAGTTTACTGCATAAACAACAAAATGGCTTGCTCTGGCTAAATAGGCCCTTATAGAGAGACAAATCTTCATGATATATCTTTTTCAGGTCAGCTTCTCCTTCCTCAAGGTAACATCATGGCTTGTGAAGAAGAGTGGCAGTTCTCAACATTGAGTGACATAGAATGGTGCTGCTTACACCTGAGACTGAAATTTCCCCTTCTTATTATGTCTGCTACTTGGAAGTGGAGGTCAGGATGTGAACATTGGAAATGCCTCCGGTGTGTTCTAAATGGACTGTAGGGCAACTGCTGTTGGAAACCATTTTCTAGGGGCGCCTGGGTGGCTCAGTGGGTTAAGCCGCTGCCTTCGGCTCAGGTCATGATCTCAGGGTCCTGGGATCGAGTCCCGCATCGGGCTCTCTGCTCAGCAGGGAGCCTGCTTCCTCCTCTCTCTCTCTCTGCCTGCCTCTCTGCCTACTTGTGATCTCTCTCTGTCAAATAAATAAATAAAATCTTTAAAAAAAAAAAAAGGAAACCATTTTCTAGAATTGTCCAACATCATCTCTTCTCTACTGAACATAAGACTCATGGAAAGTTAGAATTGGCAGCAATAGTCATTTTTCTTTTTCCTCATAAACAGGTCTCACTGTGTCAAAGCCAAACCTGATCATGTTTTTGGAGCAAGAGAAAGAGCTCTGGGATATGAAGAGAAAGGAGACTGTAGCTCTCCATGCAGGTGGGTGGGAATGGGTGAGGCAGGTGACAGAGGGGACATCCAAGTCTTAAGGAGGAAGGTAGACCTTCAGCTGCGGTTGGAGTAGCTCTCCTTGAAGGAATGTCAGTTGGAGACATGCCCAGTTTTATGTCTCTGTCTCTCTTAGAAGGACATCTGCTTTTCAACTAGGCTAAAGTCTTTGTAAATTCTGGTTCATCATGAGACAAGTAGGGACATTGCTTCTCCCTCTCCTCGATGTATGCACAGTGGGGTTTGGTGCAGAAATTTTCAGAACACTGAGACAGATTTCTAATGTTCTCTGCCTTGGCTTTCTAATGTTAGAGGCTTTAATATTAGTCTTAAACAAAACTGAGATTTAGTAATTTCATCAGATAACATAGCACCACTCTAAAATGAGAAAATATACTGCTTTATTTCCCTTCAAGTGTTCTTTTTTCTTATTTCTTTTCTTTTCTTTCTTTCTTTTTTAACTATAGAAATTTCCACTCTTTGAGTTCTGTTCCTCAGTGGTCAAATAGTGTAATGTTTCTCTTTGTTTTTGAGAATTCCTACATAACAAATGCTATTGGGGAACTAGCACATTTAGTACTTGGACCTGTAGCCTTTAATAAAGTTTTATTTGTTATATCATTTGTTAATAATTGCATCATGACTCTGTCTTCTGTGAACTTCTCATGACTTTATCATGTGTGTTTTCACTTTCTGATTAG
Organism: Neogale vison; assembly: GCF_020171115.1. Classification (NCBI taxonomy): domain Eukaryota; kingdom Metazoa; phylum Chordata; class Mammalia; order Carnivora; family Mustelidae; genus Neogale; species Neogale vison. The sequence goes on along the minus strand of NC_058097.1, from coordinate 46,989,958 downwards.
TTCTATATGTGATTTAGTTCTATATTTTGTACATCAAATGTCCTGATACAACATGCACATGTGCTTTTTAAGTAGTGAGTTAGAAAATTAGTAAGATTCCCATATATTTTGTTTAAAAATTTTATTTGTTTGAGAGACAGAGAGAGAAAAATGAGTAGGGAAAGGGTGAAGGGAGAGGGAGAAGCAACGTCCCTGCTGAACAGGGAGTCCTGGATCCAGAACCCTAAGCTCATGACCTGAACTGAAGGAAGCTGCTTAACTAATTGAGCCCCACAGGTACCCTGAATCCCCATGTTTGGAAAATCCCCTTTTTTTCAATAATGTGATGTTATTTCTGGGAAATTAATCATGAGCTTTTCCTTCTACTTTCCTCAGAATGTATCAGAATTTAATCCCAAATATTAATTTCATATACATTCATATACAGTGTCTCTCAACATATTTTTCAACTTCCATGGTGTTTATATACTGAGAAATGGAGAGGTTGTTTGTTTCCTCTGTCTTACAGAATGGATTATAGGGTTACATTCTGTGCAGGAGGGGAAATATATTAATAACGTAGTACTTTTCTTTCAAGCTTTTTAAGTGTTAAAAAATTTTCATTTACAGCTTTTTTTTTTTTAATAAAGGTTTTATTTATTTATTTGACAGACAGAGATCACAAGTAGGCAGAGAGGCAGGCAGACAGAGAGGAAGGGAAGCAGGTTCCCTGCTGAGCAGAGAGCCTGATGTGGGGCTTGATCCCAGGACCTGTGGATCATGACCTGAGCTGAAAGCTGAGGCTTTAACCCACTGAGCCACCCAGGTGTCCCTCATTTACAGCTTTCTATAATTGATTTTTTTTTTAATTTATTTGACAGACATAGATCACAAGTAGGCAGAGAGGCAGGCAGAGAGAGAGGAAGGGAAACAGGCTCTCCGCTGAGCAGAGAGCCCGATGTGGAGCTCGATCCCAGGACCCTGGGATCATGACCTGAGCCGAAGACAGAGGCTTAACCCACTGAGCCACCCAGGTGCCCCTCTATAATTGATTTTAATGAGAATTCTTTACGATGTTATAATTCATGAGTACATGCCAATCAAATGCTTGTTTTTCATGGGCATGTGGACACAGTTTTAAATTATGGTTATATGTAAGTTTTCCTTTTCTGTCATACATCAGTGTTTTATTTAGAATTTCTTGGGTTGGGTTTTTTCTTACTCTAATTTGGTAATTTCCTAATAATGTGCTTCTTGTGTCTGACTCATTCCACCATATTCGTTAGGTGTGGATTCGGTCTTACCTGTGTGTGTTGTTACAGGAAGGGAATTTTCAGCTCAGTATATTTTAAGACCATGTGAGCATAACTCAAAAAAAATGATCTTTGTGTTTTTTGCCAGTGAATTTTGTGTGTCTTTGTCTTGTGTTTGTATGTCACACATACATACTGTGTGACCCCTACTTTTTCTCTCATTAGCGAGTGGTCTGTGAATGTTGTACCTTGTCTAGGTGAGTTGTCATCAACATAGAATTCATTTCACCATGTTTCTGTGGGTGAATTTTTATTCTCTCTGCATGAGAGAAAGACTGTTTTGAATTCAAAGTAATTTTCAAACATTTTATACTTCTGTATCATGTTTTGGTATGAAATATGAAAGATATATTTTATCTGTAATTGTAAGATGAATACCCATGATATGCCTTGGTACCTTTCTCATTGCCTTTTGTGTCTTCTGGGAGTGTTTTCCTTGTGGTTACCTTAGAGATTCCTTAAAACAACATTGTTGTAAAACAGTTTAAAACTCAGTGTCAATCCCATAAAGAATTCTTCTTCCTGTCTCTACCCCTGCACCCCCACACTTGGATACTACAAATTATTTTATGTTGTATACTTTATGACCTACATTTGTGATTTTAATACTTTAAAAAAAAGAAGTTCTGTAGCAGAAATAAACGTGACTGGTGTCTCATTACAACACTGCAGGTTTGTGTAATTGTCTACATATTTCTGCTCAGTGGAGAGCTTTGTGTTCTTGTGTGGTTGCAGGTTCTGGGTAGAATCCTTTTATTTCATCTAGAGAGTGTTCCTTTAACGGTTCTTGTAGGATAGATCTACTGGTAAATGTAGAGGGGTCTTTACTTGGGAATGTCTTCATTTCTACGTCTGCAGAAAAGAGTTTTGCCCGGTATTCTTGGTGGTATTTTTTGATCTTTCAGTACCGGAGTGCATTATGCCAGCCCCATTCTTGTTGGGACTGCTGGGATCCCACTACTGCTCTTCTAGGAGCTCTTGCACAGGGTGAAGTGCATTTGCCATGCTGTTTCAAAAGTCTCTTTTCATATGTGGTGTTTGATGGGTTAATTACAACATGTCATCAGTCTTCCCATTCTTTGTATGTGGTCTGCTGTATATACCATAGTTTTATAAGGAAGTAATTTGAGGGGCGCCTGGGTGGCTCAGTGGGTTAAAGCCTCTGCTTTTGTCTCAGGTCATGATCCCAGGGTCCTGGGATCAAGCCCCACATAGAGCTCTCTGCTCAGCAGGGAGCCTGCTTCCCTCCTTTCTCTGCCTGCCTCTCTGTCTACTTGTGAGCTCTCTCTGTCAAATTATTTTTAAAGATTTTTTAAAAAGGAAGTAATTTGAGGAAATAAAATATTAAGGCAGTCATAGTGCAAAGACGTTTATGGTGGTGCACTGGATTTATTAAGATAAACTTGTCTGTTGTAAGTGGACTGTTACTGATGAAAAGCACGTTATTCAATGGTTAACTTTATTTGTTAGTAGACTTGAAAGGATTCAGGGGCAGATGGATCTCTAGAGAGGGACAATTATTTTAGGTGTGATTCGTTTTTTCTTTTGACTCTATTAGTACATGTAGATGGGTGTCCAAAGAAAGCCAGAGTAGCAGAAGATTCATGAGATAAACCAGCCTTTTATCTTTTGTTTATACTGCTTTGGTATCAGGGTACTGCTGACCTCACAGAATGGTTTTGAGTGTATTTCTCTATTTCACTATGTATAAATTTCTTTTTTATTGCTAAGATTTTGGTAAGGATTGTCATGAATGGTTTTTGTAAATGTTAGTTTCTTTTTGTTGTACTGAACTAATGCCCAGGGTTTCTACCTAACAAGTGCTAATTGAACGAAGTCACTAAAAATATAATGATATGGCCTAATCAGAGAATTCTCAGGGACTCTCAATAAAATTTTATCCTGTATGTTTCTCCAGTTGTTCTGTGAGCATAGAGAACACAAGCAGAGTTTTAGGGGTTTGATATGCACAGCATGCAGTGTGTTATATTAAGCTAAAGACAGATTTTGGAGTCAGAGAACTAACTAGGAAGAAGCACATGTACATACATATGTGTGTGTACCTATATCTTCAGAAGGAAAAGGAATCTTGTGTGTGTGTCTGTGTGTGTCCCAACATTAATGTTACCACAAGCACAGGGGGTTTATGAGAGGGACTTCTTTTTTAAAAATATTTTATTTATTTATTTATTTATTTATTTATTTTGACAGACAGAAATCACAAGTAGGCAGAGAGGCAGGGAGAGAGAGAGAGAGAGGAGGAGGAGGAAGCAGGCTCCCTGCTGAGCACAGAGCTTGATGCGGGGCCTGATCCCAGCACCCTGAGGTCATGACTTGTGCCAAAGGCAGGGGCTTAACCCACTGAACCACCCATGTGCCCCTGAGGGGGACTTCTGTGGGGATAACTCAGATTGACCTGTGACTTCATTCCTGCAGAGGTTGTGCAGATTGGCCTGGGTCAGAATCACCGGGAGCACTTACAATTCTTGGATCCCTGTGGCTAACCTTGCACTACCATGTCAGTAGCTCTGGGGTGCAGCCCCCACCTTTCCTTTCTTACCTAGTCTTAGGTGGCTGTCTGGGGACTAGATCTTGAGAACCTGTATCTGGCGACACATTCATATTTGGGTTCTTCAGGAAAGGTAGTAGCCTGTGGGTAATGTAGTGAGATACTCAGGTGTGTAGTCTTGGGTCTCCAGGTGTGAATGTGGACTCCTGTGTGTTGGGCCTTTCCTGTATTGTTCCTTGGATGCCTGACCTTTGTGTCTACTTCTGAGTAGTCAGTCTGGAAACAACTCAGGCTATATATGTGTGGTGTGGGCTGGAATGTTGACTTCGAAGTGTCCTTTCATGGAAGCTGTTCTGTGTGAGGACAGCTGCGTGAACCATTGAGTGTCAAGGAGGAAAGGGTATCCAAACCCAGGTCACCTTCTAGAAGGGCCTCTTTCTCCTTTGTCCATGTGCCTCATGTTCCTATGTAGGGCAGCCAGATTCAAACCCTGCTCTACCAATAGGGGCTCATTATACCTTCCTTTATCTACATCATTTCTTTCAAAATAAATAAATGAAAAAATAAATAATTTCTTTCAGTACAAGGAAAATAGTGTTAGCCCTAAACCAAAGAATCCAGAATATTGGATACATTAAGAGCAGATTCAGTAATCGTGGGACATACATTGTATACAGTATGCAGAGGAACATGTCAGATGCTAGTGAATATTTGGATTTTCTTTTTAATGATAAAAAGTAGCCCACAGGGGCACCTGGGTGGCTCAGTGGGTTAAACCCTCTGCTTTCAGCTCAGGTCATGATCCTAGGGTCCTGGGATCAAGCCCTACATGGGGCTTTCTGCTCAGCAGGAAGCCTGCTCCCCTCTCTCTCTCTCTGCCTGCCTCTCTGCCTACTTGTGATCTCTGTGAAATAAATAAATAAAATCTTAAAAATAAAAAAAAAAGTAGCCCACAAGTTATGTTTCATGGTGAATCATCTCTGAATGTGAATATTGAACCCCGTTAAAAAAAAAATACCCTGTGTACATTTGAAACATGGGAGTATCTGTCTGATGCCAATTTTCATTGAAATCCTTTGAAATTGTGGTTTTATTCACAGTCATATGAATGTAGCCATCTGTTTGGCATTCCTTCTAGAGGTATCCCATGGACCTCAGCAGCTTCTGCTGTAAAACATGTGCGATCATTTTGAATATACACTTATTCTCTATGAGCACAGAGGGCTAGACATCTGTCCATGGATACGTGTGGATTCCTGAGTGCCTCCAAAACCTATGCTGGCAACTCTGTGATCAGCCAGGGCCAGAGGTGATGCTGAACATGTGGCAGGACCAAAGGCCATTCTCTGTTGCTCGGCAGAAGCATAGGCTGGGCTCAGAGGCTGCCCAGGTTCACTGAGAAGGCTCCCTGCTCATGCAGAGTAAGAGGTTATGCTCAATGCTTGGTCAATGCTGCTGACTTGGTTTTCTCCCCAGAGGCCTGTTAGAGAGGCTCTGAGGTTGTCTAGGGTCTCTGTTCAGGTTTCCAATGGAGCAGGATTGGAGGCTAGGATCAACCATGGGAAGTGACTTAGAACTTGCATAGCTACCCAGAGAACAGAGAATGTTCTAGTTCAAAGCGTTGGCTGGACGCCTAAGTCAGTCATAGCCGCTGACAAATCTCCTTAGCCAGGTAGGTTCATCTCCTCTTTGCAAGTGGGCAGATTCCCGTGGATCTCTGATTCGTTGCTACTACAAGTTGGAGCACTGTCTGGTCTGGCAGCTCTATGATCTGAGCACTGGTTGCTGTAAGCCCTGCCCACCTTCTCCGTGTCTATAGGGTCCCCAGTGGTCCAGCACCACAGATTCCCCCAGGGATCTCCGTGAGGTGAGCTCTCACTGGGCCACTCAGAGAGTGGTTTGCCCTTTGGGGAATGCTGGATGTCCACTCTGGGCTGTCATTTTCTTTGACATTGTAGTTCCTTCTGGTCCCTCTTAGTGGCACACTGTGCTGGCCTGGGGAAGGCACACTGGGATCCATGTGAAATTGCTCCTGTTACCCTTCTAGGGGTGTCCTTCTTGATCTCTGGGGTCCTGGGGTGCATCAGCCTATGCTTTTGTATTGAGAATCATGCATTGGTGTTTCATGTGAACAGTTGCTCATTGAGCGAAGGTGGAACTACTTTTTCACTATCTTCATGAGGTCCTCACTCTGTGAGGAACAGTTTTCTTTGTCCTGGGCTAAAAACAGTTGTTTCCCTGTGTATGTGTATTTGTTTTTTGTTTTTTCTTTATATGTGTGTATGAATTTGCACATATACATGCTTGATATCCAAGAGGTAGTATGCTTAAATCATGATTTTTTTTGATATTGAAACATAACCCTAACAGAGACAAAGGCCTTTCGTGTTAACGATTATTCTGTGAGCTGTGTCTGTTGCCATGCTGCTTATTTGATTGCTTATCACCACATGGGTTGTTTCTTCTTCTGTTTCTTTAAATTTGATCATCCAGTTTTTTATTTATAGATAAAGAAAAAAATTCAGTTTCTGCGTTGTCCCCATTTTGACAGCTTATGCGATTTTGATGTTTGGCTCCTGGTTCATACATGATCATACCATGTCCTACTTTTATCTGCTTTGTTGCTGGTGGTGTTTCTCTCTATTACTACAGAGTTGGGCACTAACTGTTGGCCAATCTCTTTTTCAAAGTGTCTAGTGAGTTCTTGTCCTCATTTTTTTTCTGTTATGCCTTTTTCTTCAGTCTTTGTAGTTCTCCATATATCATGAGAATGTGTCCTTTGTATCCTTTCTAACTCTATTTCTCTCTCTCGTACTTATGATACAGAGATGTTTTTAATTCTTTTTGTAATCTTTTTCTTCATTTCACCATTCATGGTTGGTGTGTTGTTGTTGTTGTTTTCTTTCTCTTAGCAATTTTTTCTTATACCATACCCCAGAGATCGTGTCCTTGTGTTTATCAGTCAGAAATGTAGTATAAACTAATGTGCTCTGTGGTTTCCTTAGTGTCTGGGGTTTCCTAATTTTTTCCTCCATACATGGCTAAGAAAATGAAATTTCCTCTGAAAAAGTTGAACCATGTTTTCTTTTTTTAAAAAGATTTTATTTATTTATTTGACAGAGATCACATATAGGCACAGAGGCAGGCAGAGAGAGAAGGGGAAGCAGGCTCCCCAGTGAGTAGGGAGCCCAATGCAGGTCTTTATCCCAGGACTCTGAGATCATGAGCTGAGCTGAAGACAGAGGCTTTAACCCACTGAGCCACCCAGGTGCCCCTGAACTATGTTTTCTTTTCATTTTCTTACACAGATCAAATTTTCTACAGACTTTATTTATTTGTGTGAGAGAGAGAATGAACACAAGGTCAGGGGAGGGCCAGAGGTAGAGTGACAAGTAGACTCCCCACTGAGCAGGGAGTCTCAGGCAGGGCTCTATCCCAGGACCCTGCATCAGGATCCAGTTTTTAGGTAGAAGTTTAACTGACTGAGCCACCCAGGCTTCCCTACACAAGTCGTGTCTTGATATGCATTCACATGGCCAAGATCTTAGATGCTGACTACTCCATTGATTTATCTCTGTCTTCCTCCTCTAGTGGTGTTTTTCAGTCTCCCAGGCCCACATACCCAATGTCAGTTGTGGTGCCATCGATCTTCCATGGGCCTGTGTGCTCAGATGAATGATTATTCCTCTATTCCCACAGCAGATACACCTCCAGGAGCTGGGCAAATGCCATAATCTTTGTCTTGCAGGCTGTCCCTGCAATCCTGGCAACCTGATCGATGTACCATTGTCTCTCTTTACTTCACTGGAGGTAGGATAAGCTACAACTTTTATTGCCAAACAGGGGAGCATAGGCAACTCATTGGCCATTGTCTGTAGTGCAGTCCCACCCACACTGACAGCTTTTGGGTGAAAGATTTCTGCCATGATGTTGGATGCACACTTCATTTTTAGGTTTACAGAGTGGCCAGGGATGTGTCTTTGGTGGTACCATGTGCATCTTAGGTATCTTCCAGAGCTTTGCAATTGGCCCTATGGCCCATGGTTAGAAAATCTTAAAGTCAAACCTTCCAGGTACATTGACTTTGTGACCTACCCTGCATGTAACTGTATATCACTCCCAGATGAGCAGCAAAAGATCATGAAGGAAAATGTATTGGTTACTGTTGTGGATATCTGCACCGAATCACAGATTTGACTTATATAGTATTATCACTATTCCTTGAAGTCATGTGGTGACCTCATGATCTGCACAGGTGTTTCCTTGATTGAAGTTTTAGTTGTAATTTTCATTCCACTCATATTTGGTAGTATAGTGATGGCATCTTGATCGTGGGTAGCGGACAGAGGAGTTTATTGTGTTGGAAAACAGATGTTTCTTTTCATAGCTGAAGATTGGGCATATACGCTATGTTCCTTGAAGATACTGGGGTTTGCTATGCTCAGAGTCTCCAACACAAACCCATCGCATGTGCAGTGCATTCCTGTATGAGTTGGTGGGCGGCTCGCCAGTGGAATTAGTGTGATGAAGATGTTTATGATGTTTGCTGTGTCATGAGCCATAAGACACTTGGACTTTGACCTGGGAACCTCTTGTCTTCTGCCCATATTGGAACACTGTTACAGACCAATGGGTTACAGTATAGAATGTGTGTCATCTTGGAAGTTTTATATTTATTGAGATTATCCATGGACTTTATTCAAAACAAAATAGATGTTCATAAGTCTGTTTCTTGTTTGTTCATTTACATTGTTGTTTTGATTATACACGTAAGTGAATATGTATGGTATTTATCTTTGAATCTCTGACTTAGTTCACGTTGCATAATTACTTCTGAGTCAAACCTCGTTATCACAAATGCAAGACCCAATGAAAAAAGCATAAAGAGACACACAAGTACAATGAATAGCCTTATCGTTACCAGTGTGGAATGGAGAAGTATGATGGGCATCATGAGGAAGTGGGAATGGGAACCAGAGGCTTCCATGGGGTGAAAAGAATACAGGGAACTCCTCCAATGGTATTTTCATAGCATATTATGGAGCCAGATGGTAGTTACTTGTGGTGAGCATAGTAGAACCTACAGAGTTGTCGAATCCCCATGTTCTACACCTGAACTAATGGAACATTGTCCATTATACATTAATAGAAAAGAAATCAAGATGGATACTGAGAGGCATATACCTATGTAGATTAAACTAGTGTCTTAAGAAGTTGCAGGTAGGGTGCCTGGGTGGTTGACTGGGTTAAGCCTCTGCCTTCAGCTCAGGTCATGATCTCAGGGACCTGTGATTGAGCTCCACATTGGGCTCTCTGCTCAGTGGGGAACCTGCTTCCCCCTCCCTCTCTGTCTGCCTCTTTGCCTACTTGTGATCTCTCTCTCTCTCTCTCTGTCAAATAAATAAATTTAAAAATCTTAAGAAAAAAAAAAAAGGATTTTCAGGTAAAGAAAACTAACCCTACTCTTCCAAGGAAGCTACCCCTAAGTATTCATATAAGGATAAAGTCCTAGGAAAGCAAATTGATCTGTATCACAGTAGAGATGAAGTTTCCTTAATACAAAAGGGGACAGGGAATAAGAAGCATATGCCCAGCAGTGTGAAGAAGTGAACTGGAAGAACAGGAAGAGCCTGTGGTTCTCATAGGCTGAACAGCCCCAGGGGTATGTGGAAAAACAGTCATTTCTGTGAGAGCTTTTTTTTTTTTTTTTAAACTTGGTTTTGTTTTTTCAGTGTTCCAAGATGCATTGTTTATGCACCACACCCAGTGCTCCATGAAATATGTGTCCTTCTTAATAGCCACCACCAGGCTCCCCCAAACCCCCACCTCACTCCCCTCCAAAATCCTCAGCTTGTTCCTCAGAGTCTGCCAGCTCTCATGGTTCACCTCCCACTCCAATTCCCACCAACTCCCTTCTCTCCCTCTGCCAATGTCCTCCGTGTTATTCCTTATGATATGATACTTGACTCTCTCTGCTTGACTTACTTCACTCAGCATAATCATCTCCAGTCCTGTCCATGTTGACAAAAGTTGGGTTTTCATTCTTTCTGATGGAGGCACAATATTCCATTGTATATATGGACCATATTATCTTTTTTAAAAAATTTAACATATCATGTGTTATTAGCCCCAGGGGTACAGGTCTGTGAATCACTAGGCTTACATACTTCACAGTACTTCTGTGAGAGCTTCTTAAGTCTATTTCCTTGAGTGTGGTCTCTCTCATCTCTCCCCATTTAAGAGTGTGTAGTAATGGCCACAGGTTTCAGGATGGCTTTTCTTTGTAAGTGTATTCTTTGGAGAAGGCCAGAAAGTGTAACCAACTTTTATAATTGTGCTCATTTTCACCAAAGTCAGTTTCTTTTTTTTTTTAAATTTATTTATTTATTAGACACAGAGAGAGAGATCACAAGTAGAAAGAGAGGGAGAAGCAGGCCCCCTACCGAGCAGAGAGCCAGATGCGGGACTTGATCACAGGACCCTGAGATCATGACCTGAGCCAAAGGGAGAGGCTTAACCCACTGAGGCACTCAGGCCCCCCACCAAAGTCAGTTTTCAGGAGGAAGTCTCAGTGGAAAGAAGTGATCCTGTAGCCTGAAGCCATGAGTATTAGGAAAAAATGCAGGGGAAACCTGAAATTGATAAAGGCTGTGGATGCAGTGGGGTCCAAGCTACAAAATCCAGGGTTGCAGCCCGAAGCAGATTGCACCTGCTTTTCTCATGAAAGAGGGAGCTATTTCCGTGAATACGGTGGCATGGTGAATTGAAGAAAGAAAAGTAAGAGGAGGTACAGAGAAAATTTTACAGGGGTAGAGTTGGCTTGAATGAAGAGGGAAGGGAAGGGAAGGACTCCATGCTCACCTCTATGCTCTTCCCACTTTTTAGGAACCTTTGAAACTCTTCATCAGGATTCAGTCGTGGAATTCTGTGGGAAGCATGCGTTGTCGATATAAGACATCAGTGGCACATTTGTGAATAGTAGAAACTCAGACCTCACCCAAACATCCAAATCAGAATATAAATTTTAATAGTATCTCCAGTTCATTGTCATACACATTAACACTGGAGACGTGCACATCTAGCTCAGCCAGACTCTTCCATTATTCTACTCCTGACGTCATGTCTATAGGACATTAGTTTGATATCTGTGCCTCGTATGCCATAAGTCAGGATATATGCTCTTCACTTCCCAGATTATTTTGGATATGGGTTATCTCATGATATCACATAATGTTAGGATGAATTTTGATCTTTGTGCAAAAATGACATTGGAGTTTTGGTAGAGATTGCATTTTCTGTTGGTCACGTCAAGATTTATTTTGTTTCAGTTATTCCAGTGAAAGAACATGGATGCATTTCCTAGTTATTCATTCTTTGAATCCAGCACAGTATATAACACTTTTCATCGTTTTTGGTTTGACCTCTACCATTATGTTAAATTGGAAGCTCTTTGTGGGGGGAGAGGGTTTGCTCTAAATGTATGATGTCTCTGGGAGTTTTTCTTTGTTGCGTAGAAACAAAACTAATTTTTATGTGTTGGTTTGCATACCAGCTTTATAAAATCCATATGAGTTTTAACAGGATTAAAACAATAAAGATTCACAGGAGAAGCAAGGGCAGTGGTGTAGGAGGATCCTAGACTCGTGTGTCCTGTCATGAGCACAACCAGGCAACTGTCATGTCATCCTAAATGCCCCAGACATTGGGCTGAAGAGTGACAGGAGAAACTCCCCAAGTAAAAGGAGAGAAGAGGACACATGGAAGATGGCAGATAGGGTAGAGATACGGTTTACAGAGGAAAGGAGTATAGCATTGTGGAGGGGAAGGAGCCCCAATTGTGCAATAGGTATCATGACAGAGGACCACTCAGGGGATGCCTCAGGAGGTTTCCCAAAGCCATTGGCTTAGAGAGGGAGAAGGGCTGAATTTCTTGAGTTCTTGGAACCAGCACATCTTTAAAGTCTGGAAGTTTAATGGTCAGCAGGTTTGGATGGGATAGAACCAGGAGGGTACTGGAGTGCTCCCAGACAGAAGGTTGGCAAACAACCTGCGGGCACCGAGTGTGGAAACAGTCATCTGAAGAGCACCTGGGGTGCACAGTGGGGAGAGTACTCAGTCTAGGAGCACATTCCTGAGAGGAAACATTCAGTGACATGTGGCTTCCAAAACATGGGAGCCCTCTCCCGTTCTGTAGCATAAAGCAGAGCCCCACTCAGTGAGGACACTGACTGTCTGCCTTGCTTGCACCAGTCCCCACCCCCTGTGATCTGAGGGGACTGCCCTTCTCAGTGAGGCTTTCCTCAGGCTCAGCAAAGTCAGCCCCTGCCCACATCACATCTCCTGAGCAGAGATTCTGCAGGTTCACAGTCCTGGTGGAATTGATGTCAGGTCTCCTTTCACAAGCAGAACAGAGCTTTCCTATTTCAAACTGGGCACATTCAGGCCAGGGACCAAACACTGCCCATAGCAGGCAAGGAGAGCCCCTGCAGACCACTGGTCTGAAGGATACAACAGGACACATCATTGACTTTTCTAATGGACAGAGGAAAGTAGAGAGTTAACAAATGGTAAGATGAAAGAATTTCTCCCAAGGAAAACCAGCAGATGAGACCAAGGCCAGAGATCCAGTGCAAACAGTAGTAAGGAGCTTGATGGAGAATTTAAGGTCACAATCATAAGGATACTCAAGGAGTTGAGACAACAATAGTGAGAACTTTACCACAGAGATAAGAGTTAAAAAATAATTGGGTGTTGGTGGCTCACTTGGGTAAGTACTAACTCTTGATTTCTGCTCAGATCTTGATCTCAGGGTCCTGGGATGTAGGCTCAAGTCCCACTGTGAAATCAGTGTGATGCCTGCATGTGATTTCCTCTCTCATTAGCTCCTACCTGGAATCTTGTGAGTCCCCCCCTCAAATATATGTCTTTTTAAAAATCAAACATAGATGAACGATGCAGTAAGATTAGAAACAGGTTTGATGTAGAGGACAGGCTGGAAAAAGCAGAAGAATGACTTTGTCATATAAAAGGCAAATGAAATAATTCTGAATCTCAATAAGAGAGGAAGAAGAATCATGCAACACAGGATTGCATTTAGGGAATTCATTGACCCCATCAGTTGTAGTAAAATTCCTAGATCTTGGGCTTTTCTGTCTGTGCTGCTAGAGTATTGATTCCAAATTCAATTTTCATCCTTCTTAGTAATCTCAGGAGATGGCCCATTTCTTTGGTTCATGGTTAGGAAATCAGTCTTAATAACTTGTCCAATTTTAGGAATTCTCTGTTTTGTTTGGTTTTGGTTTTTTTTTTTTTTTTTTTTGTTTTGTTTTTTTTTTGTTTTTTGTTTTTTTCATAAATTTCCCTAGTTGGGGGCACTGGGAAGCTCAGTGGGTTAAAGCCTCTGACTTCAGCTCAGGTCATGATGCCAGGGTCCTGGGATCAAGCCCTGCATTGGGCTCTCTGCTCAGTGGGGAGCCTGCTTCTCTCTTTCACTCTGCCACTTGTGATCTCTGCCTGTCAAATAAATTACTTAAATCTTAAAAAAACAAATTTCCCCATTTGTTGTTTTGTAATGGTTTGTGGAGTTAAAACATTGCCAGTTTTGTTTTATTGATTGAAATGGGCATTACTTTCTGCGTTCCGTTACTGCTAATCTTCTACTTTATTTATTTCACACTTTTCTTTATATCATCCCTCTACTAAGTTTCATCCTGCTCTCTTCTTTTTTTAGTTCTTCTGGTGGAAATTGTTTATTCCAACATTTTTCTTAATTCTGTATTATGTAACATGAAAAACTTGGGAAATGGGAAGTCTAGTAGGGAAAAACTGGCAGAAATAAACAATACAAACAATGACCAAAAACAGTAAAAAAATTAAAATGATGATCTTTAGGGATTTCAGTAATCATGTCCCATGTGAACAGTGAGTTTTATTGTTTTTTTTGTCAGTTTAGATTCCTTTACTCTCATTTTGGTTGCATAATTGTTCTGAATAGAGAATCTAGTACTATGCTCAAAGGCAGTGGTGGGCTCACTTCATTACCTGCTGATGATAGAGGAGAAGCTTGCAGACTGTCCCTACTCAATAGGTTTCAGCTTTTCATGCATTTGTGGCATTCATTAGGTTGGGGTTTCTTTCTGTCTCTCCTGTGAGTATGTTTATCATGACATGTTGTCTGGTATGACCATATTTGTATTCTGTCTCCCTTAATGTGATCATGTCATTTTTGCCCTTCATTCTGTTAATGTGGAGTCTTGAATTTATGGTTTTCTGTATGTTGGAGTGCCCTTAATTCCAGGTCCGTTTCCCACTTGATCATCTTGTAAAAAGGGAAAATGTGCTTTTGATTCAGTTTCCTCTATTTTATTGTGGACTTTGAGTGAATATGTGTCACAGGTAGAGTTTTGCAAACTTTGTTCTTTGTAGTGTCTTTGGCTTGCATGAACTGGGAAAGCTGGTGCCACTAAGAGAGTGTTCTGCTAGTTTCTCTGATCATCTCTCCTTGGAAATGTTTGAGGAGATTTGCAGTCCTTTCTCCTTCGGTGTCTGTTTGAATATCCAGTGAACTCATCTGGCACACAGTTTTTATTTGTTGGGCTTTTTAATTTTATTCCCCTTTCATTTGGCTTCATGCTTGCAGATCAGCTGAGAATTTTTTTCTACTTTTCTGAGTGATGGAGTCTAAATTGGTTATACCTTCTTTGAAATGTATACTTGACTTTTATTAACAATTTGTAGGCACTGATTATCCATTGTTGCCTCTTATAATTACTTTTATTCCTACAGTCAGTTACACTGTGTCTGCTTCCACTTATTCACCTGTCATTTTAGTTGGTCTTTTTTGTGTTATTCTTAATTTAGTTCATGGGCTGTCAGCATCGTTGATCTTTTCTGCCAAACAACTCTTCCTGTGCTCGATATGTTCCTATTTTTTTTTTAAAGATTTTATTTATTTGAGAGAGAGACAGTGAGAGAGAGCACGAGCGAGGAGAAGGTCAGAGAGCGAAGCAGACTCCCCATGGAGCTGGGAGCCCGATGCGGGACTCGATCCCTGGACTCCAGGACCACGCCCTGAGCCGAAGGCAGTCGTCCAACCAACTGAGCCACCCAGGCGTCCCGATATGTTCCTATTTTTACTGTACCCTGTTTGGTTCAGTTCAGTCTTCTGTTTCTATATCATCTATTCTTATGCTGATTTTGAGCTCATGTGACCCTTTTCCTGATTGTTAGAGATACAGGAAAGTGATTTGTGCTACACCACGACCATACCGCAAAATTCTCTATTAGACTCTGTGCTCAGTACATTGTGTGCCATGTTGTGTGTCCATAGAGAAATGAGGTCCTGATGACTCCTTCTCAGCCATCTTTCTGACTTTGTCTGATTGACTTGATGCTTCTGTATTAGAAGTCATCAGTAGATTTTTCTGAATGTAGTAAGTGCAATGGTTTTACTCTTATTTGGTATCTTTCAGCTGTATCTTCACATGACACCCAGAGTTTCCTGCTAAAGCAGAGCATAGAAGGTTCTTTCCAAAAGGTATCAATGCACACATACAAACATAGTGCTATTGAGATTTTACACTTGATGCACAGACTGGGACAATGATGGGGAGAGAGAAGGGCATCAAAGAAATTCTGGGTGATACACGCAAACCAAGTCAGTTGCCCTTAATGAGAATGTCATTGCCCCAGATGGTGAAGGATATAAACCACCGCGAAAAACCTTCCTTTTTAAGTCAACTCTTTCTGCAGAGCAGTGTGTTCCTGTCAGCACAAGCTCCAATCAGATATTCAAACATAGCTATTTGTGGACAGACCATTTGGAACATCTGAAGAGTAACCTAGTCCATGCTGAGAATAATGATTTGAGCCCTTTGGAAGATAGGACTGGCCTGACCTTAAATCAGAGATTTAGAAATGAAGAACAAAGTGCTCAGTGGGATTCATTCGAGAGGGGCTTCACTGAGGAGTCGACCCTCCAGAATGACCAGAGGCTTTTCAGTGGAGACAGATTTGCTCAATGCACTGTATCTCAAAAAACATTGAACCAGGGCTCCTGTGTTCACCAATGTGTCAGGGCTAGGTTTGCAGAGAACCGTTATGAATGTGATAAATGTGGGGAAGGCTTTCATCCAAGCTCTTACCTCAGTATACTCCCTTCAGGAGACTGTCTTCATAAAGTTAATGAATGTGGGAAAGCTTGTAACCAGTCTTCCAGTGTTGGTGATCATCAGAGAATTCATGAGGGAAAAAGCCCATTCACATCTAGTAAACCAGGGACCATGTTTACTCAGTCACCAAGCCTAAACATCAGTGAGATAATCCCTCAGGGAGAAGAAACTTACCTCTCTAAGGAATGTGGTAAATCCTTTGATTGTCACTCAGCACTATCTCAACATCAACGAATGCATACTGGAGAAAAAGTATACAAATGTGAAGAAGGTGGTCAAACCTTTAAGGACTGTTCATCAATAAATGGTCATTTGCAGATCTATTCTGGAGAGAAACCTTACAAATGTCAAGAATGTGGCAAGGCTTTTAATGATCACTCAAGTCTTAATAGAGATAAACAAATTCATATTGCAGGGAAAAATTACAACTGTAATGAATGTGCCAGAGCCTTTAAATCATTCTCAGAACTTACTCACCATCACAAAATTCATTGTGGGAAAAAACCTTACCAGTGTCAAGAATGTGGCAAGGCCTTTAAACACCCTTCACACCTTACTCAGCATCACAGAATTCATACTTGAGAGAAACCTTACCAATGTCAAGTATGTGGGAAGGCCTTTAATATGCACTCTCATGTCACTCGACATTGCAAAATTCATAGTATAGAGAAACCCATAAATACCAAGAAGGTGGCAAGTCCTTTAATTTGAGCTCAGGGTTTACTGAACATCAGGGAATTCATAATGCCAAGAAAACTTAATGAATGTCAAGAATGTGGCAAGGCCTTTTATGACAGGTCAACCCTTACTCAACATCACAGAATTCACAGTGGCAAGAAGCCTTACCAATGACAAGAATGTGGCAAGGCCTATGCCTTCCCTTCATAACTTATGCAACATCACAGAATTCATACTCGAGAGAAACCTTACCAATGTCAAGAATGTGGCAAGGCCTTTATTTGGAGGTAAAGTCTTACTGAACATTATAGAATTCATACTGGAGAGAAACCTTACCAATGTCAGGAATGTGGCAAGGCCTATTCTGACAGGTCAACCCTTACTCAACATCACAAAATCCATACTGGAGAAAAACCATACCAATGTCAAGAATGTGGTAAGGCCTTTAACCACAGCTCAATCCTTACTCGACATCACAGAATTCATAGTGGAGAGAAACCTTACCAATGTCACGAATGTGGCAAGAGCTTTAACCGGATCTCAGCCCTTATTCAACATCACAGAACTCATACAGGAGAGAAACCTTACCAATGTCACAAATGTGGCAAGAGCTTTAACTGGAACTCAGACCTTATTCAACATCACAGAATTCATAGTGGAGAGAAACCTTACCAACGTGAAGAATGTGGCAAGACCTTAAAGGACAACTCAACTCTTACAGAACATTACAGTATTCATACTTGAGAGAAACGTTACCAATGTCAGAAATGTGGCAGGAGCTTTAACCAGAGCTCAAGACTTATTCAGCATCACAGAATTCATACTGGAGAGAAACCTTACCAATGTCAAGAATGTGGCAAGGCCTTTAACTGCCTTTCACACCTTACTTGACATCATAAAATTCATACTGGAGAAAAACTTTACCAATGTCAGGAATGTGGCAAAGCCTTTAATGTGCACTCACACCTCAGTCAACATAGCATAACCCATACCAGAATGAAACACTATAAATACCAAGAATGTGACAAGGCCATTAACTGGTGCTCAAGGCTTACTCAAAATCAGGGAATTCATAATGGAAAGAAATCCTACCAATGTCAAGAATGTGGCAAGGCCTTTAACCACAGCTCAGACCTTACTCGACATCACAGAATTCATACTGGAGAGAAACCTTACCGATGTCATGAATGTGGCAAGAGCTTTAACTGGAGCTTAGGCCTTATTCAACATCACAGAACTCATACTGGAGAGAAACCTTAACAAGTCATGAATGTGGCAAGACCTTTAAGGACAGCTTAGCCCTGACTCAGCACCACAGGATTCATCGTGGAGAGAAACCTTACCAATGTCAAGAATGGTGTTAGGCCTGTGCAGGCACTCTGTCCTCATTAAACATCATAATATCCATATTAGATAGAAAGCTTACCAGTGTACAGAATGTAATAAGAGGGGTGCCTGTGTGGCTAAGAGGGGTGCCTGTGTGGCTAAGTCAGTTAGGGCTCTCCCTTAGGCTCAGGCTATTATCCCAGGGTCCCAGGATTGAGCTGTGCATCAGGCTCCCTGCTCAGCAGGCAGCGTGCTTCTCCCTCTCCCCCTGCCTGACCCTCCTCACTATGTGTGCTCTCTCTCCATCTCTCTGTCAAATAAGTAAATAAAATCTTTAAGAAAGAAAGAAAAATAGAATGTGAGAAAAATCGGTTAAGGAGTGCTCACCCATTCATGCCTATGAGAGAATTCATATTGGACCATAACCTCCCAAATATAACCAGGGTGGCAAGGCCCTTGTCCAGCATGCATGCCTTCTAAACAGAGAATTCATACTGGAAAGACACCGGATGAATTATGTGGCCAAACCTCTAGCAGGTACACAACCCTTACTGCACATCACAGAACTCATACTGCAGAGAAAATTATGGATGTAATGAATGTGAGAGAGTGCCTAAGGATTGCTCCTTCCTCACTCCATATGAGAGAATTTTTTTTTAAGATTTTATTTATTTATTTGACAGAGAGAGATCACAAGTAGGCAGAGAGGCAGGCAGAGAGAGAGAGGAGGAAGCAGGCTCCCTGCTGAGCAGAGAGCCCAATGCGGGACTCGATCCCAGGACCCTGAGATCATGACCTGAGCCGAAGGCAGCGGCTTAACCCACTGAGCCACCCAGGCGCCCCCATATGAGAGATTTTATATAGGAGAGTAAGTGTACAAGTATTAAGAATGTGTCTGACCTCTCAGTGGGACTCCCAATTTTCTTAACATCGTTGTTCATACAGGAGTGAAAGTGTGAAATGTAAAGAATATGGCCAAGCCTGTAGCTGGAATTCAGTGCTTACTCAGGATCTCAAAATGCATAGTAGATTCAAACCCTTGGAACATCGTGAATGTGGAAAGGTTTTCATTTTAGTATACATTGGAGCACACACCAGGGAGTGCATTAAGGAAAGTCAGTAGAAAATTAGCAGTGTTTAGAAAACTATTGAATTGAACATCTGATGCCAATGAATTTTACAGAAATCAAGCCAATGGAATACATTATTCATTCTATTCAAACATTACTCCCTATGAAAATAGTGATTATAAGGAAAAATCAAACTTAAACACTTAGAAAATGTATGTGGTATTCTGTTTCAACAGATTTAGCAGATTGACTTTTTCATATATATAAGGATAGTATTTTTAAGTATTACATTAACCCTATTTGAGATTTGTGACCAACAGTATTAATGTATTTCCTCTGAAATCACTCCAGAAAATTCTTCCTTTCCTTGTGGGTGTGTAAGACCACATGGTTGATTGTTGCTACATCAAATTAGATGTCCTTCTCCATTAAGTGGGACTCATGCGTACCTAATTTTCCATGGAAGATGACCATATGATATAAAGCATATGAAGTATATCTCAGTGGAGATGGTGCTTACGGTTATAACAATGATGTAATGGAAGAGGTGTTCGGAGCACACACTTCTGCATTCATTGAAACTAAATGACTTCCTCAATATTAGAAATCAGAGTTTTTCCTGATGGTTCTTTAAGGAAAAAGAGGTAGCCGGTCAGTAAACTACCAATGTATCTTCCTAAGTGCAATCGTTAGAGAGTATGACTTGATGTGGTTAAATGAGGAAACCCTGACAGATGACTGCAGGAGGGTAGCTAACTCTTCTTTCCAATGCCATACCATTGGACATACACATTTCTGAGGAATGTACCTCAGTCCTGAAATTTTTGGAAACAGGTACTCCATATCCTTCTGAAAACACTTGAATGCTTTTGCACGTGTGTTCTGTATTTTGAATGGTGACAATAGAGTGGATTTGAAATGCATAACTTAGTGTTTGTGTGAACTTGGTGTATTTTCATTAATAAAATCTAGTGTGTTTTAACATCTGGATATGGATGTGTCATGAATGATGTGTTATCCTACGTCTAGTGTTCATTTTTCTCATTGAAGGTTGTAGGGATCTAATCGAATCAATCACCTATATGATACTGGAGTAAAACAATATACCTAGGAATCCATTTTCTCTGAAGGTTTAAGGGATATGTGATTATTTTTCCCCTAGTCTATGCTGTAATTTTCTCCTTTTTGTGAATACAATGATATTAACCATGGGTGTATTACTGAGGTATGTAACATAGAGGTATTGTTGGTGTTTTACCTCACATACTCTGTGTTACTGCTACTTGGCATCGGTTTTGTGTAGACAACATTTTTGAAGGTCCTTGCACTGACAGGAGCCATTCTCAAGAGTGCATTCCCCAGTCAGAACACTGCAGCATGTCAAGTTAGCGGACCATCTTATATGACATCTGCACTCCATTCTTGTGAGCCACCATCACTCTTTCTCCCAATGCTTTCCCTCCCATGTCCCTTAAAGAAGACTTCCCCTCCCCCAGAGCCTCCCTAAATCTGTTTCAGTCAGAATGGCATATTCTGGACTTAGACTTGGGACTCTCTAGCACTGCACCATGGACCCAAATGAAAGCATGTGCCCCATGTCTTACACTGAGTGGTATTTTGATGTGTCTATGAGGTACACATGTGCATATGACCATGCTATGTGTGTCATAGATACCCCATAAGAAAAAGAAATCTATCCCAATAGGAGTGATGTGGTAGCCCAGGGAAGAGACAGAAAATATTCAAGATGAAAAATTAGCATGTAGAAGAGAAGTGTCCCGGATTTCCCGAGAGACTCCCTAGATGTAGAAAAATAACTTCTACTTGTTTATGACCTAGTTATCTCCAGATCTCCAGTTGTATTTGCCCTCATTTTTCTTTCCAGCTATGTAGGCACCACAACCATTCTTTTTTGCCTGTGGTATGGAGAGAGTGTCCTCAGAAAATGCTTCATTGAGATTAGACAAATGGAAAGCTGATGGGTATTAAGACATTTAGCACGGGGATGTGGGATGTGAATCTAAGTAAAATTTGAGGAAGGCACCATCCTTCAAGAGAAAGACAAGACCTATTAAAATGAAATGTGAGGAACTCTTTCCCATGTGGGAAGGGACCTGGAGGTGACTCCCTTTAGTCACTGCAACAGCACAAGGAGCTCTTGCTGGTGTCATCTGATGAACACATGTAATGGGGGAAAGAATTGGCTAATGTGGGTTTCTCAGGAGTAGGGAAGTCCTGCTTCATCCTGATGATTTGATTGATCTCCTGTGTCTTCCTGAGGACTAATGCTGCTGGATGTCAGTGATTACACTACTTTACCCTCCTGGGGATGGAGGAGGGTATTGGATGATGCAATCATGTGGGCAGCTTTAAGATGTCACAGGGTAGAATAGATGTTTGAGATGAAGAAGCCTTCTGGACAGTGAAATAGGCAGGATCTGCAAGACATGTGCTGTGGTTGCTCCCAAGCCCTCGTTTCCCAGGGAGATCACCCCAGTCAAGGTCAGATCCAGTGTGGTTGGCTAATCTTCAGGGAAGCTGTTCACTGCTGTGCGGGACTTTCCTTCCTTTTCTCAGCACCATAATGAGTGTAGTTCTGTATTTTGGGTCTTTGCATCGCATGGATTTGTTGGTGAAGCAGTTCAACAGTGAGAAGCAGTGAGTATATCTGCGTGAAACAGTCCAGCCCAAGTGTTCATTGACCCCTCAACGAATAAAGAAGATAGAAATCAAAAGGCGGGGCTCCTGGGTGGCTCAGTGGGTTAAGCCGCTGCCTTCGGCTCAGGTCATGATCTCAGGGTCCTGGGATCGAGTCCCGCATTGGGCTCTCTGCTCAGCAGGGAGCCTGCATCCTCCTCTCTCTCTCTCTCTCTCTCTGCCTGCCTCTCTGCCTACTTGTGATCTCTCTCTGTCAAATAAATAAATAAATAAAATCTTTAAAAAAAAAAAAGAAATCAAAAGGCGTATTTATAACCCTAAAAGGGATGAAATCTTGTCAATTGCCACAAGATGGATAGAGCTAGAGTGTATTCTTCCAAGTGAAATTCAGAGAAAGACAAGTATTGTATCATTTCACTCATGTTTGGAATTCAGAAAACAAAACAAGTGAGCAATGGGGAAAAAAAGAGAAAGGGAGAGACAATGCATGAAATAATTTTTTTTAAATGATTTTATTGTTTTTACAGAGAGACAGTGAGAGAGGCAACAAAGGGAGTGGGAGTGGGAGAGGGAGAAGTAGGCTCTCTGCTGACCATGGAGTAGGATTTGAGGCTTGATGCTGGAACCCTAGGATCAGGACCTGAGCTGAAGACAGATGCTCAATGACTGAACTGCCCAGACACACCAAGAAACAGATTCTTAACTTTAGAAAACAACCTGATGGTTGCCAGAGTGGACATGGGTTAGTGGATGCATTAAGTAAATGATGGAGATTAAGGACTGCCCCTGTGATAGGCATTGAATGTTAAATGGAATTGTATAATCACTGTTGTACACCTAAATCAAATATTACTTCAATATGTTAATGAAGCAGAATATAAGGAAGAATCTTAAACGTATTTTGCGTTTTGCACATTTAAGAAATTTTTTGTTATATATTGCCTGACTTGTAGCTGTTGCCCAAAATATACCTTTGCACACAAATAGAAATACTTATTGTTCTCCCTTCCTCATTCTTCCCAAATTCAGAAAGTTTTGGGGACTGTTTTAATTTTTATGCCATTATATATTTTAGCTCTGTATGAATATGCTAATTAGGAATGATCTTACTATATTTCATGTCATGGTTTTCTCTGTAGTTAGTCTGCCTAAATTCAAAGTGCTTAGTATTTAAGTGGCTTCCACACTTCCCCTGATGGAACACCTAAATTATTGGTGTCTTGAATGGGAATCCCTGTGGGATGGCTGCTGGATGCTGAAGCTGACTCTGCCGCTGTCTACTGAGAGGAAATAATGTCATTTTTGTGTTTGGATTCATTCAGAATCTTACTGCAAGAATGCATCATCTCAATGGGTTACATTGTGAAGGATTTAAAATTTTAGGGGCTCCTGGGTGGCTCAGTGGGTTGGGCCCCTGCCTTTGGCTCAGTTCATGATCTCAGGGTCCTGGGATTGAGCCCCGCATCAGGCTCTCTGCTCAGTGGGGGGCCCGCTTTCCACCCCCAACCCTGCCTGCCTCTCTGTCTACTTGTGATATCTCTGTCAAATAAATGAATAAAATCTTAAAAAAAAGAATTTTAAATTTCAAAAGAAAGTTTTATCTGTGCCACAGACTTGCAATTTGTGCTTCTCCTGACTCTAAAGTGTGTTGTGGCCATGCAGTATTAGAAAGAAAAGTATCTTTCTTTTAGTAGATTCATACCTGAATTCCTAGTGATTTTTTTTTTTTTAAACAGGAAATCTATTGGCTGCAAGTTGGGAGATAGATCAGAAACACCTGTTCCCATTGCTAGCCAAAAAACAACTGCTGCTACCCAAGCACCGAAGGAGAACCGCAAAGCCTCTCAGATTGTGTGACCTATTATAACCAGAAGATGCCTAGTCCTCACCAAATTGAGTTTATGGTGAAACTCAAACCAAGTAACAATACATTTCTCTGGTGTCATCACTTGCCATGCTATTTACCAAGAGAGGTCTGCCCAATCAGGTGCCTTGCTTCTCCCACTGCAAACTGAAAGCACCATAATCAAGAGTCAGTTCACTTTTTCCTTCCTAGTGTTTTTTTTTTTTTTTAAGACTTTATTTATTTATTTATTTGACAGACAGAGATCACAAGTAGGCAGAGAGGCAGGCAGAGAGAGAGAGGAGAGCCAGTAGGCTCCCCACTGAGCAGAGAGCCCCATGTGGGGCTTGATCCTAGGACCCTGGGATCATGACCTGAGCCAAAGGCAGAGGCTTTAACCCACTGAGCCACCCAGGCTCCCCCAGCCATGTGATTTTTGTTCCACTTGATTCTTTTATGTGGTTTCCTGTTTCAGTCACCAGGACCACTATAGAAAGACCACTTCATCTTTTACAGTGAGACACCATTCAGTATTTCCTGGAATGGCTAAAAGAAAAAGGATAACACCAATTTTCAGTGAGATGTTGAGGAATTAGAATTCTCATAGCGATGGAAGGGTCAAAAGGACATTCACTTCAGAATGTGTGGCAGTTACTTATGAAAAGAAACACTTACCGACTGAAGGGGAACAATTTGTTACCCTAAAATGTATCTGGCATAAGCATTATTTTAGGCTGGTTATTTTAAAGGCAGATAAAGGAAAGGCTCTGAAATCCTGTGTTTACTTTTGGAAGACTTTTGCATTTGTAAGGAAAAGCTCCGCCTGTAAGGTGTCTCTGTGTAGCAGAAAGGAGGAGAGTATCTCCAGAAACTCCAGTGAAGGCATGGATCTTCATCTGTCACCACCACAGCCTTGGTTAATGTGCTTTGCCTGGTCACCTCCCCTTTACTTCCCAATAGGATCACGTGTGGAGTTTCAAAAAGGATCTTCTCTGTTGGCCTCCCTTTCAGATTCTGTTGGTCAGTTTGGGTGGAAACAATCCTGTTACATTAATTAAGGCCTCCTGGTGATTCTCAGCGAGGCTAGGGGTAAGCACAAGGGCTTCAGGTTATTTTATGAGAGCGAGAGCAGGCTTTGGCTCATGGAGAGGCAACATGGTTTCTGCTACGTGAGGCTGGGAGGGTCAGGTCCATGCAGCACATGGTGCCTATGCGCTCTCTGTCTCTCTGGGCACTTTGGGAGGGGAGCGCCCCTGGAATTAGAGAAGGAAAATTCAGGGACTGGTGTTCAAGTAGGAACTCCAAGTTTCTGAACAGTTCCTGACACAAAGCACTAGGATGTTGGGTCTATCTGCATTTCAGGGTCTTGTCTTCAGGCGAGCAGTTTACAGGTGAAGAGTTTGTATTGGTGGCTTGAGGGGCATTTTTTTTTCATGATGGAGCTGTGACTTCTCTACAAAAACCTTAGGAGAAAAAAAAAGAATCTACAGGATGAAGTGAAAGAAGAAATGGCCAGTTCTCAGGTAAGCCTGGAATCCCAAGTCAGAAGTCTTGTCATGTTTTTCTCCTGCAATTCCTTGCATTTAGAAATTGCAAATGTTGATTGCTCTAGTTCTGAAGTTTCTGGCGCATGCGTTCTTGAATGAAGTATTCATTTTCTGAAGGATACCATAAGCTAGGTCTTTAGAACACTACTCCCCTATATCCCAGATATCCTTTCTCTCCCCTACCTCCCTTCTCTGCCTTCTTTCCAATTTGGCTGCAGTAGGCCATCAGCAGTTGTCACTTTGAATTAAAGTCCTGCAAGTATTGAAAATATTCCCTTGGTGGCATATCCATAGGGGAAGGTGTGTGGCATCTAAGATTCCCATTGCTGATGAGGTCTGGTCCTGGTTTATCAGGGAGGGAAAACATTTCTCATGTAGGGCCTGTCTGGATGCTTTACCAGGTCTGTGTAGCGCAGGAGTAAGAAAATGCACAAGTAAAATGATGGATATAAGGTCCAGAATAACGTGGAAGTTCTCAGATTAAAGAAGTGGGGGGAGGGGATTGTTGATTCTTCCCCTTTAGAATGTGAAAAAGATGGGAAGCCTGGGTGGATCAGTCCGTTAAGCTGCTGCCTTCAGCTCGGATCATGATCCCAAGGTCCTGGGATCAAGTCCCCCTTCAGGCTCTTTGCTCAGCAGGGAGTCTGCTTCTCTCTCCACCTCTGCCTGCCACTCTGCCTGCTTGTGTGGGCTCTCTCTCTGACCAATAAATAAATAAAGTATTAAAAAGAATGTGAAAAAGATGTTCTATGTAGAATACACTAGAGGTTTGCCTGGGTGGCTCACTGGACTGTTGATTTCAGTTCAGGTGATCATCTCCAGATCCTAGAATGAGACCCGCTTCTGGTTCCCTGCTCACTGGGGAGTCTCTTTGAGATTCTTTCCCTCTACATCTGGCCCTTCACTCCTCCTTCCAAAATATAAATCTTTAAATAAAAAGACATTTAAATAAAAAATGCAGTAGGTATTACAGCACATGGAAACTAGGGTGTCTAAATGTGGTATCTCTGAGAGTCAGATGGGGACCCCAAATGTGGGTCCATGATTGGGTGGAAGCCAGTCAAGTGGGCACTGAGAAGAATTCACCTGAGGCAGAACAAAGGTATTAGAAGTTTACCGAATACACTGCAAGAGCGCAGCAGGCAGGACAGCAGAGGAGAGGCTGTCTATAAGGAGACAGTGGTGGGGGCTGTGTTTGAAGGAGGAAGGTGAGGGTTCTGGGAGCTTATCCAATTTTCCCTTTTCTGATCACTGTACCCCATTTTCAGTGGCCCGGTGGTTGGTCAGGGCCCATGGTTACTTTGATGTGGGTCCCCTGATGGGCCTGTCTGTATTCAGCCATAGGGGCGCTGGGGCCCTTTCTTCATTCCTTTGATCAAGTCTGCTCACCTAAAAGCAGCCTTAACAGAAACTATAGGTGATTTAACTTCATTTATATCCACCGTATTTTCATAATTAGATTTCTATTCTAAATTACTGTTCTCAGACCACAAGAAAACACAAGTGATAGCGTGTCCTTTGGTGTGCCTTGGCACTGAGATCAATTTGTTGGCATACACCTAATATTAACTGCTTTTACTGGCCTGTTGCTCTTTGCCAGATTCCTCCCCTATAGTGTTCATATTCCCCATCTTACATTTGTACAGACCTTAGGTGTACCGAGTGATATGCAGAAACCATCACATTTAAGATGGAAACTTCGTTCTTCTGAGTTTCTTTTGCTTGGAGTCTTTCTTTCTTTCTTTTAACTCTACCCTTATATTTTATCAAAATAGCAAATACCATGAATTAACCCAGCTGTTGACTTGAATTACAAAAGTGACGTGCTTCAATGAAAATAAGAAACTTTCTACAAATCTCTGACCGTAATAAATTGCAATGTATAATGTATATAGGAGTCCTACAGAGCAACAAACTCATGTGAAACAAAAATATTTTTATACCTTTAAAATCCAAAATTCTCTTTATTTTTTTTTAATTTTTTTAAAAGATTTTATTTATTTATTTGACAGAGATCACAAGTAGGCAGAGAGGCAGGCAGAGAGAGAGAGAGGGAAGCAGACTCCCCGCTGAGCAGAGAGCCCGATGCAGGCCTCGATCCCAGGACCCTGAGATCATGTCCCGAGCCGAAGGCAGCAGCTTAACCCACTGAGCCACCCATGCGGCCCCAAAATTCTCTTTAAAATCATTCATGAAAAAGCATCTCAAGTCAGAATTAAGCCTCAGTCAAGCATTAGGAAGGTATATTACAGCTATTTAATATACAAAGAGCCCTCTTTCCCCAGTCACTTCCATCTAATGTCTGTTTCCAGAATCATACAGACTTAAGCTTCTCTCCACCTCATGTCACCATTTCTTCAGACCCTGAAAACTGAATTTGTTGAACACCAGAAATATGACATTGTATAAATGTAACATTTTGTTGTTGACCCTCTGTAAGTTCTGCACTTAGTCCATCTGTAGCTATGACTCTTGCACCAACTCCTTTCTCTCCTTTCATAGCCTCTCTGAATTTCTGAAAGGATAATTTTAGAAGTTCATCAGAACTGTCACAGCCTGAGGTCAGCATGGCAAAGAGAATTTCTTCCTCCTTGATTGTCCTCCGTTTCTCTTGATGGCATCTTCAATTTGCTTCAGATGTTACAAAGCTGATGAGCTCACTTACTCATTCTTGAACACCATCCTTGGCATTTTACAATCTTTCCCATTTGAGGTATGACATTTGTCATTATCCTTGCTACATTTGCAGTTGGAAGATAGATATCGCGTTCTCTGAAACTGTCTTTTGAACCATTTGTGTCTTCATGATCATTCACGCTGTGCTCAGTGTCATCATGAGGCTGAATCACATAGTGGCTTCCTCCCGTGTAGTGTGCAGCTGTGCCTAGTAGAGAAGCATCTGTCCTAGCGCTATCGCCACTGGTTGTCATGAAATACTGTGAGAACCGTGTTGTCAGTGGTGTTCAGAAACACCTTTCTAAAAAGGGGTCTTATCTTTGCCCAAGTTCAACCTTTGAGGTAAGGCCAGGGACCACAAGCTGCCAGATGACTGCATTCTTTATGTGTAAACCAGACTCCGGGGAGACCAAATCCACTCCTTCCTCCCGGGCACCTCCGTTCCTACCCAAGCAGGTTCACAGGCTGGCCCTAGACCCGCTGGCCCTAGACCCACCGCCCCCGTTGACTGACTGTCAGTCCTACTCCGGTGTGTGGCAGCCCACCGTGGCGCATGGCACGCATCCCCCTTCTCCTTGACCCAGATCCCAGGCCAGCGCCCAACACCTGCCAGGCATCTACCCACCCAGGGCACTGGGGCAAAGATGTCTGGCCTTGCCATGCCCCTGCTAGTTGTTGGGAGCCCCCCCCACCCTGACTCTGTCACCAGCCTTGCTAAGAGCCCAGGGTCGGGAATGGGGTCCAGGCCAGAGTCTCCCACCCAGATCACTGCACAAAATGTAGCCGGCTGGGGTGCCATTGAGAGGAGGTCTGACAGTGCCCTCGGGAGCTCCCTCCTCAGCGTTGGGCCAGGAGCTCCTCTGAGTAAGAGGCAGCCTTACCCGCTTCCAGCAGCACAAAGCTGCCCACAACCAGAGCAGCCTGCCCCCATTCTGGTCCCAGCCCAGGGTGAGGGTTGGGCAGGCAGAGGAGGAAGGCCATTGGCACTGGCCATGGCAGTGTTGGGGACAGGCACAAGCTGTTTCTTTTTTGTTTGTTTGTTTTCTTTTTTAAAGATTATATTTGCTGGGACGCCTTGGTGGCTCCACGGGTTAAGCATCTGCCTTTGGCTCAGGTCAGGATCCCACAGTCCTGGGATGGAGCCCTGCATCTGGCTCTCTGCATAGCGGGGAGTGTGCTTCTGCCTCTCCCTCTCCCCCTGCTTGTGTTCCCTCTCTTGCTGTCTCTCCCTCTGTCAATAATAATAACATAACTTTAAAAATAACTTTAATATGGTGACATTTATTATTTGATAAAGATAGCAAATGAGCAGTGGTGGAGGGTGACCAGGGAGTCAGATCCGGGGCTCAATTCCAGAACCCTGGGGTCACAATTTGACCTGAAGGTGGACAGTTAACTGAGCCACCCCATGCACCTTTCTTGTATTCTCTGAGGAAAAGAACAAAATCACGGAAGTGTAGAGAAAATTAAATTTCCTTTTACTTGTAGCCCATTGATAAACTCTTGAGACAGGCACAGTGTGACATTCCTCAAGGAGTTCACAATGGTGGCAATGTTGTTTTGTTGGAGGTAAAAAGTAACCTTAGCTTGACAATAGTCATCTAGGATCCTGTAAGTCCTCTTTAACACAGGATAATCCCTTTGAAAACTTTATCTCTACCCCTAAATATATGTTGGCAGTCATCCCCTAAGCATAGAGTCCAGTGATAGATATCTGAAGGGTCCATGACTAAGGTTTTACAAGATAGTCATATGTGACCTCATCATGACAGCACCTTCAAGGTCCTGGAAACCTTGCTTCCAAACTCATTAGAGACTTCTGTTGTTCCCTCAACCCCTACCCCACTGAACATACATCATCAGTCACTGCTCACAAACCCAGTATAGCTCTTTCTACCCATAGGTCCTGTCCCCATATTTAATAATACCACTTTTTTGCATCAAAAACATCTCAATAACTATTTCATCATTCACTCCCGAACCCCAACTCACATCAAAAAAATCTCAAGAATTTGGGGCGCCTGGGTGGCTCAGTGGTTTAAAGCCTCTGCCTTCAGCTCAGGTCGTGATCCCGGGGTGCTGGGATCGAGCCCCGCATCAGGCTCTGGAGCCTGCTTCCTCCTCTCTCTCTCTGCCTGCCTCTCTGCCTACCTGTGATCTCTGTCTGTCAAATAAATAAATAAAATCTTTAAAAAAAAAAAACAAAAACTCAAGAATTCTTTCTTGACCATTGGCTCCTGTCCCACATCCCTGTTTGCACTGAATAGGGAGAGCTCTCACCTTTGTGTAGTTGATACATTTGACTTCTGGGGGTGGAGGTTCTTAGGCAGCCAGCCCTCTGTCCCATTGGTTTTTCTTTTCTCCACACTAATGTCAAGAACATACACTTCTTCTTCTTCCTTTTTTTTTTTTATAACAAGTCTTTTTTTTTTTTTTTTTTTAAGATTTATTTATTTGACAGAGAGAGAGAGAGAGACATATCACAAGTAGGCAGAGAAGAAGGCAAAGAGAGAGGGAGAAGCAGGCTCCTTGCTGAGCAGAGCCTGATGTGGGGCTTGATCCCACGACCCTGAGATCATGACTTGAGTGGAAGGCAGAGGCTTAACCCACGAGCCACCCAGGCACCCCTGGACATACATTTCTGTTTAGCCCTTTGTGTTCTCAGAAAAAGAGAAAAATCACATAATTAACATTTTTTTTTATCTGACAGACAGAGATCTCAAGCAGGCAGAGAGGCAGGGAGAGAGAAGGAAGCAGGATCCCTGCTGAGCAGAGAGCCGGATGTGGGGCACTATCCCAGGACCTTGAGATCATTACCTGAGCCAAAAGCAGAGGCTCAATGCACTGAGCCATCCAGGTATCCCCATAATTAACTTTGAGGGACTTAAAATCCTGAAATCTAATAGATCATAAATGATCATTGAAACAAAACTTTTCAATGAAATACCATGTTGCGCAATCATGGATTAAAATGGCCAAGAAAGGGGCACCTGGGTGGCTTAGTGAGTTAAAGCCTCTGCCTTCAGCTCAGGTCATGGTCCCAGGGTCCTGGGATTGATCCCCACATCTGGCTCCCTGCTCAGCAGGAAGCTTGCTTCTCCCTCTCCCACTCCCCCTACTTGTGCTCCCTCTCTTGCTCTGTCTTCCTCTGTCAAATAAATAAATAAAATCTTTTTTTTTACAAAGTATGGATGTGTGCATGAAAAGTAAATAGGTAGATCAATTGGGTGCCTGGGTAGGTCGGTTAAATAAATGCCTTCAGCCCAGGTCCTGATCCTGGAGTCCCAGAATTGAGTCCCAAATAGGACTCCCTGCTTTGGGGGCAACTTCTCCCTCTGACCCTGCCCCATCTTGTGCTGTCTCTCTCATTCTCTCTCAAACAAACAAACAAACAAAAAGTAGATCAATTTTATTTAGACCCCTTCTTGTTTCCCTCATTCTTCTCCAGTTTGACACCTGCTGTGAACACTGCTTTAAGGTCCTCTCTGTATATTGAGCTGCATGTCATTTCAGATAGACTCTATAAAGGTTAGACAACCTGGGTGAAAACCCGATCCCTTCCATGTTACTGGATGTCTGACATAATATTCCCCCCAAAATAGAAGAAGAATGTGTGTGTTCTGAGATTTTCATTCATTAATTTATTAATTTATGAATTACTGTTAGATGGTCTAGGGTAACTAGGAAATGGTGAGAAAGGATTGTTGTTGGCTTTCTTGCTCTTCCAGTAAAATCTATAATGGCTATAAAACCCATTCAGGGAGCACCTCGGTGGCTCAGGCTGTTAAGCATCTGCCTCCAGCTTGGGTCATGGTCCCAGGATCCTGGGCTGGAGCCCTGCATTGGGCTCCCTGCTCAGGGGGGAGTCTGCTTATCTCTCTCCCTCTGTAACCCCTGTCTTCCTCAAGTCATCTCTTGTGTTCTCTCTCTCAAACAAGAAAAGATTAAAAAATAATTAAAAGCACTTTTTTGCCTGTTCCAAGTCCTCCAAGACTTCTTGCCTTAGAGTTCTACCTCTTTCTTCTTCAAAACTTTATCCCTTTGCCCATAAGGTACTGCCTTGTTAGAAAGGTAGACTCTAGGCACCTGGGTGGCTAGGTCTGTTGAACGACTGCCTTAGGGTCAGGTCATTATCCTGGGGGCCCAGTATCAAGTCCATATTGAGCTCACGGCTCCACGGGGAGTCATCTTCTCCCACTGACCTTCTCCCTTCTCATACTCTCTCACTCTCTCTCTCTCTCAAATAAATCTTAAAAAAAAATCAAATAAAATCTTAAAAAAAAAAAAGAAAAGAAATGCAGACTCTGATCCCACCCCAGTACTCCTGAACAGAATGTGCATTTTCACAACAACTCCAATGCACGGTTTTGAAGTTTAACCCACTAAGAGATTCCACCTAAGAAACAGACACAACTTTCTGTATGATGTAAACACAGTGGTAAAAAAATGTGTATGCCTGTGTTGATGCCTTCATTTGACAAGTTATCTTGGAGAAACAGAGTGTTAATAATGGTTTTGTGGATCCTATGCCATCCTCTTACCTCGAGGTTAGAGAATCCATTAGAGCATATTACTGTGTTAAAAATTATCTTCCTGTGTAAAGTAGAAAATTCACCTAAGCCAGAACTAGTTGTCCTGGTATAATTGAACTAACATGAGTTCGCTGATTGGTGAGTCACAGAAGGTGTACTCGTTAGGGGTTGTCACACCAAAAAACACCCTGCAATTTGCAGCAAATAAGAAGATAATAGGAAATAACTTCCGAAGTAGAGATTTACAGAGCAAGGGAGAATGATTTCTTTTTATTTGGGGTTAGGGTACATATTTAGAAAGTGGATCCTTGTCATCGTCCATAGAGCTAGCCACAAGGGGGCATAAGTGCCTCAAGAAAACACTTCTCTACCTGCTTTGCATTTTACCTAAATGAGTTTGTGTAAACTATAGTGAGATAAATGGAACTAACTAACTCCATCTTTCATCTTAGGTACATTATGAACTCTGCCAATGGCCACTTGGTGACTGTGGTATTTATTGCAGGGGCAGCTCACATTCAGAGATGTGGCCTTAGAATTCTCTCAGGAGGAGTGGGGACTCCTGACCCACACTCAGTGGCAACTGTACAGGGATGTGATGTTGGAGAAGTACAGACACTTCATCTTCTTGTGTGAGGAAGACTCCTTCCAGATTTCCCAAACCCCACTCAGGGTGTTTTTTTGTTTTTATGTTTTTTTTTTCTTTTTTTTAAGATTTTACTTATTTATTTGACAGAGAGAGATCACAAGTAGTCAGATAGGCAGGCAGAGAGAGAGAGAGAGGAGAAAGCAGGCTCCCTGCCAAGCAGAGAGCCTGATGCGGGACTCAATCCCAGGACCCTGAGATCATGACCTGAGCCAAAGGCAGAGGCTTAACCCACCGAGCCACCCAGGTGCCCCCCACTCATGGTTTTGTTCCTTCCTGTGAAGACTGTCTCTTTGGAGATTCCTCTTTAAACACTGGATTTCAGATCCAGGCAGAAAGGGAAATAAGTACAGGTTTGTACATGTAGAGAAGCAACTTCATGATGTGTCCTTTTCAGATTTACCTTCCCTTCCTTAAGGGAACATCATCACTTCTGTAGATGAGTGTCAGTTCTAAATACTGAGGGGCATCAAATGGGTACTTCTCACATCTTCTACTTCAATTTCTACTCTTTATTATTGTATTTCATATATGGAAGTGGAGGTCAGGATGTGAACTTTGGAAATCCCTCCTTCATGTTGTAAAGGGGCTGTTTTTCAGCAGCATTTGGGAAAACATGTTCTTGATTTTGCAGTGTCCTCTCTTCTCTCCTGAGCACAGTTATAATTGAAAGAATTTCCAGCAATACTCCTTTCCTTTCTTTCTTTAAGAAAGAGAGAAAGCACAAGGGGGTGGGGAGGGTCAGAGGGAGAAGCAGACTCCCCACTGAGCAGGAATTCCTGATGCAGAACTCGATCTGGGACACTGGGATCATGACCTGAGCCAAAGGCAGTGGCTTAACCTACTGAGCCCCCCAGGCACCACACCTTTCCTTTTTTTTCTAATAAATAGGTCTCATTGTGTCAAAGCCAGACTTGGTCTCCTTTTTGGAACCAAAGAGAGAACCTAGGGATGTGATGAGAAAGGATACTGTATCCCTCCATCCAGGTAGGTGGTAATGAATGAAGCAGGTGACAGAGGGGAGGTCCAAATGCAAAGAAAGATGATAGACCTTAAACTGTGGTTCGAGTAGCTGTCTGAATAGAAATTAGTTTAGTAGTGTGGTGTTATTTCTCTCTTTCTTATGGAGGGGGGCAGATGCCATCCAACATTCTTGGTCTCTCATTCTCTAGGGATTCTCCTTCAGTGCCAGTCATGGTCCATCACATTCACAGGGAGGGCCTCCATAATCTGAGAGTTTTTCCATTGCTCTGGGGGCCCTGCATAAATCTCCCTATTTCTAAGGAACTCTATGTTTAGCCCTTTGCAAGTTGTGTTTTTCCTCTTCTGAGAAATGTGTCGGGTCATCGTTGACATATTGGAGTTTAGTGCAGAAATCCGGGAACAGTGGAGACAGATACCACATGCATAAACCAGAAATGGTTTTTGCTTTCCAATGTTATGGAGGCTATAATCTGAACTCTACAAAACTGAGACTCAGTAATTTTGTCAGATAACAAAGCACCTCCCTGAAATGAGAAAATCTAATGCTTCCTTTCCCTTCAAAAGTATTTTTCGGGGGCGCTCAGTGGTTGGGTGTCTGCCTTTGGCTCAGGTCATGATCCCAGAGTCCTGGGATCAAGCCCCTCATCAGGCTCCCTGCTCCTCCATGGGAGACTTGCTTCTCTGTCTCCCACTACCCCTGCTTGTGTTCCCTCTCTCACTATCGCTCTCTCTGTCAAATAAATAAATAAGGTCTTTTAAAAAAAAAGTTATTTTTTTAATATTAACTAATATAGAAATTTCCACTCTGTTCCATTCCCCAGTGTTGAAATAACATAGAATTCCTACCTAAATGAATGCCACAGGGGAGTCAGAACATTTGTATCTCAGACTTTGTAGCTTTTAATAGAGTCTCAATTGCTACCTTATTAAAAATTGCATCAGTTCATAATTCTGTCTTGTATGAAGCTCCTGTGACTTTTTCCTGTGTTTTCATTTTCTAAATAGTTATATATAAGCATCCTCATTTTTTTTATCAAAAGTTCTCATAGTACGTAGGCATGTGATTTATAAGAAGCGAGGTAATGAGTAAAATCCCCATATTTAAGGAAAAACTTTTGTTCATAAATTTTTTACTTCACTAAAAATTAAACATGTACTTTTCATCTACTTTCCTCAGAATGTATCTGAATTTCCTCCCAAATATTTATGTTTTATGAAGTTGTCAGGATATTTTACACATTGGTGGTGTTTATTTAGAAATGAACAGATGAAGGTGTCTGAGTGACTCAGTTAATTGAGCATCTACCTTCACCTCCTGGCATGATCTAAGGTTTCTGGTATTGAGCCCCAGGTCTGATTCCTTCCTGCTCAGTGGGGAGCCTGCTTCTCCTACTCCCTCTGTACCCCCTGCCCCCCCCCCCCCCGCCGCTCGTGGGCTCTGTCAAAAAAATAAAGTATTTTTAAAAATATAAATAAAAGGATTTTAATTTGCTTGGTTCCAAGGAATGAGGAGTTATGTCTTACATTCAGATAAAAGGAGGAATATATTAACAACATGATACATTTTTTTCAAGTCTTTTAAGCACTTATTTGTAAAATTATCATTAGGCTTTTGTGTGTATGTGAATTTTAATTAATTAATTTGTCAGTGAAGGCCTGTCAGTAATTCAATGCTTGTTTTTCTTGCATACACAGCTTAAAATTGTATTTATTTAGTAGTTTTCTTACTAAATAATTCATGTTTTTAATGTAGAAATTTGGGTTCAATTTGGGCTTACTCTGGCTTTGCAATTCCATAATCATGCACTTCCTTTTGTTTGGGACTCTCCACAACTTTAGTTACTTCTTGTTTCCTTATTAACTGTGTATCTTGATATAGGATAACAATTTCTAAGTCTAGATTTGAAGGCAATGTGCATTTACTCAAATCTGAATCCACTTTATGCCTTTTGCCAAGAACATTATGTATCTGTCTGTGTCAATATCATCCATACGTACTTTGTGACTCATCTTGTGTATTTCTTTCACTGGTTAGTGGTCCATGTATACTGCATCATGCCTACATGAGTTGTCATAATAGAAATAATTTCATCATCTATTTACTGGTGGATTTTTATTCTCCTTTCATGAGAGACACTTTTGAAAAGTAATTTTGAAACACTTCCTGGGGCACCTGGCTGGCTCAGTGGGTTAAAGCCTCTGCCTTCAGCTTAGGTCATGATCCCAGGGTCCTGGGATTGAGCCCAGCATGGGGCTTTCTGCTCAGCGGGGAGCCTGCTTCCCTTCCTCTCTCTGTCTGCCTTTCTGCCTACTTGTGATCTCTGCCAAATAAATAAAATCTTAAAAATAATAACTAGTGAACCATGAGAGACTATGGACTCTGAAAAACAGTCTGAAGGGTTTGAAGTGGCGGGGGGGTGGGAGGTTGGGGTACCAGGTGGTGGGTATTATAGAGGGCACAGCTTGCATGGAGCACTGGGTGTGGTGAAAAAATAATGAATAATGTTTTTCTGAAAATAAATAAATTGGGGAAAAAAATAATAAGAACTAAACTGATAGTCTAAGCTGCATCCAAAATTATTCTGCTTATCTCCATTCCTGCACATACCTTGTTTCTAATATCACGAATCCTATCTTTTATGTTGTGAGCTTTATTACCTATATTTATTATGTCTTGTGCTTTGATTTTTAAAATATTTTGAGGTAGAAATGAAAGCAACCTGTGCTACCTTATTACAACACTGTGGGTTTCTATAATCTTGGAAATATTTATATTTAGTTCAGAGCTTTATGTTGTCTTGAGGTTGTAGTTTCTGTTTAGAATCCTTTTCTTTCAACTAGAAGTACTCCCTTTAGTATTTCTTGAAGGACAGGACTACTGGTAAACATACAGGGGTTTCTATGTGGGAAAGTCTTCATTTCTACCTTCATGGAAAATAATTTTCCCCGATACAGTATTCTTGGTGGATATTTTGATCTTTCAGTGCTTGAATGCACTGTCCCATACAGTTCTTCCTACCAGGTCTACTGAGAATCCCACTACTTATAGGAGCTCTCTTGTATAAGAAGAATGGCTTTTTTCATATTGTCTCAAAATTCTCTTTTCACCTTCGATTTTTTTCATAAGCTAATTACAAGGCGTCACTGTGTTGACATTTATCCCACTTTGAATTTCCTGAGCTTGCTGAATTTGTTCTTTCCACATACATGAGAAGCACAAGCCCTTAGAACTTCAGGTAAGCCCTCTGCCCCCTTTCACTCTCCTTTCCTTTTTGGGGCCCCTTAATGTAGCCATGGGACCACTTTCTGGTGTCCCATGAGTGCCTAGACTATCCTATTCCACATTTTTCTTTGGTCCTCTCAGCAGGTAATTTAAAACAAGGGGTCTTTACAAAACAAAAAACAGAACAAAACAATAGATCTTGAAGTTGAATCTTTCTTCCATTTGCTCAAGTCTGTGGGTGAGCCACTGGTGTGTTTTTCACTTCAGGAATTGTACTCTTCAAATCCCAGTTTCTGGTTGGTTGGTTGTTATAGTTTCTGTGTCTTTGGATTTACATTTTGGTCCTGCATAGTTTTCCTGATAAGATTTACTTACCCATCTATTTTTCTTCTTTCTCCATGAGCAGCTTTACCATAGTTATTTGAATTCTTTCTCAGGCAATAAATAGTTATTAATTTATTATTTTTTAAAGATTTTATTTGACAGACACAGAGAGAGGGAACACAAACAGGAAGTGGGAGAGGGAGAAGCAGGCTTCCCGCTGAGCAGGGAGCCTGATGTGGGACTCGATCCCAGGACCCTGGAATCATGACCTGAGCTGAAGGCAGATGCTTAATGACTGAGTCACCCAGGTGCTCTGCTCTTTTTAAAGATTTTATTTATCTGACAGAGATAGTGAGAAAGGGAACACAAGCAGAGGGAAAGGAAGAGAAGCAGTTATTAATTAATTAAGAGCCAGTATTGGACATTTGTTTCATTCATCTGGTTAGAACACATTTTTCTGGTACTTTGAATGCCTTATTATTTCTGTTGACATTTGGGAATTTTAAAAAAAGCAGCCTCTGGGCCCAGAATTATGGACTTGCTTTATACAGATGAACACAAATAATAGCAGTTTGGGGACTGCTCTTACATGTTCTAGGCATTTGTCATGTCTGAAAATGTGTGATTTCCCAGTTTTCAAAATGTAGTTACCGTTTCAGAGTCTGTGATATCTTCCTCTCTTGCTTCATCTCCGTAGTCTCTCCATTGGTTGAACAAATGCTCACCTTTTGGCCGGGCAGCCACCACAGTGCATCTAGAAGGTGCTTCCATTCCTTGCTCCTTCCGTGTCAGGCATGACTGAAACATGTCCACAGGCAGCAGCAAAGTAGTGAGAGCACTGAATGCACAGGTCACTCATTTGTTTCTCTCCTGAGGAGAGGTGAGAGTGTTCTCACAGTGTTGCCATGGAGTGTCTGGGAGGGTGAGTCACCATCGTGGGCAAGTGTCACAAACTTTGTCTCCCTGATGTGTGTATATGTATATAACACATATATGTATATGTATATAATATATGTGTATGTATATATGATATAATTCATTAAATATTCACACATACAAATATATACATACATACATATATGTGTATATATACATATAGGTACACATGCAGATGTGTGTGTGTGCACACACAAACACCACATCTTTATCCATTTATCTGTTGGTGGACATCTGTTTTTTTGGTTTTGTTGACTGTTTCCTTTACCGTGCAAAAAGGTTTTTTATCTTTCTGATGTCCTAACATTTTTGCTTTGGTTTCATTTGCTTTTGGAGACATGTCTAGCAAGAAGTGTTGTGGCCAAGGTCACAGAGGTTGCTGTCTGTGTTCTCCTCTAGGATTTTGATGGACTTTGTCTCATGTTTAGATCTTTGATCCATTTTGAGTTTATCTTTCTGTATGCTGTAAGAAACTGGCCCTGTTTCATTCTTCTAGATGTGGCTGTACAACGTACCCAGCACCATTTTTTTTTGGAGATTGTCCGATTTCCTTTAGATCCTGTTTACTGCTTTGTCGAAGATACATTGACCATAGAGTCCAGGGACCATTTCTGGGCTCTCTATTCTGTTCGATCTATGTGTCTGTTTTTGTGCCAGTACCATACTATCTTGATGTTACAGCTTCGTGATACAATTTGAAGTCAGGAATTTTGAGGCTTCCAGAATTGCATGTCCTTTTCATTATTACTGAGGATATTTGGGGTCTTTTTGGTTCCATAGAAATGTTAGGATTCTTTGTTCCAGTTTGGTGAGAAATGCTGATGATATTTTGATAGGGATTGCACTGAATGTGCAGACTGCTTTGGGTAGCATAGATATTTTAGTGTGTGTGTCCTCAACTTCCTTCCCAAGTGTTCTTTAGTTTTTCAGAGTACAGATCTTTTCCCTCTTTTTGGTTTATTTTTCCCTCTTTTAGGTTTATTCCCAGGTATCTTACAGTTTTCGGTGCAATTATAAATGAGATGGATTCCTTGATTTCTCTTTCTTTTGCCTTATTGTTAGTGTATAGCGGTACAACTGATTTATGTGCATTGATTTTATATCTAGCAACTTTGCTGAATACTATATCATTTCTAGCATTTTTTTAAAATAAAGATTTTATTTATTTGACAGAGAGACACAGCAAGACAGGGAACACAAGTGGGGGAGTGCAAAAGAAAGAAGCAGGCTTCCCACTGAGCTGGGAGCCTGATGTGGGGCTCTATCCCAGGAACCCGGGATCATGACCTGAGCCGAAGGCAGATGTTTAATGACTAAGCCACCCAGGTGTCCCACTTCTAGCAAGTTATGAGTGGAGTCTTTTGGGGTTTTTACATAGAATATCATGTTGTCTGTGAAGAGTGAGAGTTTAACTACTTTTTTGCTGATTGGGATACATTTTATTTTTTATTGTCCCATTGCAGAGTTGATGACTTCTAGGACTATGCTGAACATCAGTGAGGAGAGTGAACATCCCTGCCATGTTCCTGACCCTAGGGGAAGGCTCCCAATTTTTCCCACATTGAGAATGATATTAGCTGTGTGTTTTTCATATATGTCCTTTATGATGTTGAGGTATGTTCCTTTTATCCCTACACTGCAGAGAGCATTCTGTCAAAAAAAAGATGCTGTTTTTGACACATACTTTTTCTTTAGCAATTGAGAGGATCATATGGTTCTTGTCCTTTATTAATGTGATGAATCACATTGATTGATTTGTGGATGTTGAACCACCCTTACAACCCAGAATAAATCCTACTTGGTCCTAATGAATAATTCTTTTTTCTTTTTTAAAGATTTTATTTATTTATTTGACACAGAGAAAGAGATCACAAGTAGGCAGAGAGGCAGGCAGATGGAGGGGGAAAGCAGGCTCCCCACTAAGCAGAGAGCCTGACATGGGGCTTGATCCCAGGACCCTGAGATCAGGACCTGAGCCAAAGTCAGAGTCTTAACCCACTGAGCCACCCAGGTGCACCATGAATAATCCTTTCAACATACTTTAGAATCGTATTGTTAGTATCTTGATGGGAGTTGTGTGTTTTTTTGTTTTTTTTTTTTTAAGATTATTTATTTATTTGACAGAGATCACAAGTAGGCAGAGAAGCAGGCAGAGAGAGAGAGGAGGAAGCAGGCTCCCTGACAAGCAGAGAGCCCGATGCAGGACTCAATCCCAGGACCCTGAGATCATGACCTGGGCCAAAGGCAGAGGATTAACCCACTGACCACCCAGGCACCCTTGGTGAGAGTTTTGCATCCATGTTCATCAGGAATATTGATTTGTAATTCTCTTTTTCAGTGGGGTCTTTTTCTGGTTTTGGAATCGGGGTAATGTCATAGAATGAGTTCTTAAGTTTTCCTTCCACATCTACTTTTTAGAACAGTTTCAGAAGAATGGGTATTAATTCTCCATGAATTGTTTGATAGAATTCCACTGTGAGGCCATCCAGCCCTGGACTCTTTTTGTTGGGAGATTGTTGACTACTGCTTCAGCTTCTTTGCTGGTTATGGGTCTATCCGGGTTTCTATTTCTTCCTGCTTCAGTTTTGGTAGGTAGAGTTTTCAAGGAATACATCCATTTTTCTTCTAGATTTCTTAATTTGTTGGTATATTATTACAATATTATTTTATAATTGTTGCTATTTCTTCAGTGTAGGTTATGATCTCTCATTTTTCATTCATGATTTTATTTGGGTCCTCTGCTCTTTCTCGTAAGTCTCCTAGGGGTTTATCAAGTTTATCAGACAATCATTCCTTCAAAAATACAGTTCTTAGATTTGTTGATCTGTTCTACTGTGGGTTTGTTTTTTATTTCTATTTCATTGATTTGTACTCATATCTTTATTATTTCTCTTCTTCTGCTGGATTTAGGCTTTATTTGCTGGTTGTTGTTGTTTTTCCAGTTACTTTAGATGGAAGGTTAGATTACATATTTGAGATTCATCTTTTTTTTTTTTTTTTTTGAGAAAGGCCTGTATTGCTCTATACTTCCTTCTTAGGGCTGCCCTTGGTGCATCCCACATGTCCTAAACAGTCATGCTTTCATTTTCATTTGTTTCCATGTATTTTTAAAAATTCTTAATTTCCTGGTTAACACATTCATTCTTAAGTAGGATTTTTCTTAACCTCCATTTATTTGTTTTCCTTGCAGATTTTCTCGTCATTGAGTTCACTTTTAAGGCAGTGTGGCCTGGAGCACATGGGTGGCCCGGTTGGTTAAAGCCTCTGCCTTCAGCTCAGGTCATGATCTCAGGGACCTGGGATTGAGCCCCTCATGGGGCTCTCTGCTCAGTGGGGAGACTGCTTTCCCCTCTCTCTCTCTCTCTGCTTGCCTCTCTGCCTACTTGTGATCTCTGTCTGTCAAATAAATAAAATCTAAAAAAAAAAAAATTAAAAATAAAGCAGTGTGGCCTAAAAAATGCAAGGAATAATCCCATTTTTTCTGTACCATTCAAGACCCATTTTTGACCCAGTATGTGAACTGTTCTGGAGAATGTTCCATGGGTACACAAGAAGAATGTGTATTCTGTTGCTGAGTAGATATTTTACCTCAGGAAAGAATCAGTCCTCTATTACTGGTGATGATGCCTCCCAAGGTAAGAGATGAAACATGTCTAAGCTGAATCACTGGCATGAACTCTTCATTGGAGAGTGGCCTGTCCAATGCTACACTATTGACTCTGAATCTAGAAAGATAAGTTTTACTTGTTTTCTTTTTTTAAGATTTCATTTATTGATTTGACAGAGAGTGAGATCACAAGTAGGCAAAGAGGCAGGCACAGAGAGAGAGGCTCCCCACTGAGCAGAGAGCCCGATGCAGGGCTCAGTCCCAGGAACCTGAGATCATGACCTGAGTCAAAGGCAGAGGCTTAACCCACTGAACCACCCAGGTGGCCAAATTGTACTTGTTTTCCTTCTGAATCCTCTCATGTCTTTTGTCTCTTCTTCTCCATTCCAATGATGTAGGTATCAAACCTGATCTTCATTCCTGTGTTCTGGAAAGCCCACTGTCACTGCTCTCCCCCTCCCATCTAAACCTTGCAGGCCCTTGCAGGTCCTTAGGAGTAGCTTGGACTTTTCCACTTCAAGGGTAAAAGGTTGGTAACAGGATCATCTGAGGCCATAACTGAGATTTAAATACAGTGTTGTCACCACTTCACTGAAAGCATAGGAAAATGCCATCAATGGGAACAAGATTAATTTAGGTACTAGCACTTTGAGAGTTGGGAGGAGTGATAAAACATGATGACACAGCTTGAGAGGAAGTTAAATCCTATGAAAATCAAATATGGAGAACTCTTGAAATGTGAGGAATTTCTTTGGTCACTGCAGGGCCTTAGGAAGCTACTCATGATGAGCATATGTGACAGAGATGTGTTTGGGAATTGTGGTGTTTTTATGGGAAGTCAGGTGTTTTTTCTCATGATTGAGAATTTTCGGGTGCACCTGAGGACCAGTTGCTGTTGGATGACCGAGATAACTGTACTTTTCCAGGCTCGGATTCATGGAGTGATGTGTGTGTGTGTGGGGATATTGGAGGATTTAAGTATTGTGTGCCTAGTTTGAAGATATCACATGACTGAGTAGATGCTGAAGATAAAGAAAGGCTTCTGGGTGCAACTAGTTAGAACCAGCACGGTGTGTGTTGTAGTTCCACAGAGCATTGGTATCCCAGGAATATAACCCCAACACAGATCTCTTCTAGTATAGATGGGTGACCTTCCAAGGAAGCTGACCTGAGGTTGGCAGGAGCTTCCACTCAGCCCCATGATGAGTCTATTCCAGTGCTCTGAGCTATGTGCAAGGCATTGATTGAGAAGCAGGTCACCTGACACCATAGGGACCATTTCTTCTTTAAACAGCGTACCCAGTTTTGGGGCTAGCTGTCCCTAGGTTATTTCACAGCCCGTGCTGTCCCTCTACTCCTCCTGACCTGAGAGAGAAGAGGACATGGTTAGCATGTTACAGTCATATTTAACATTGCATCAATTGAAGA
The DNA here is from genome assembly GCF_020171115.1 of Neogale vison. Taxonomy (NCBI): domain Eukaryota; kingdom Metazoa; phylum Chordata; class Mammalia; order Carnivora; family Mustelidae; genus Neogale; species Neogale vison. Next base: position 46,946,509 of record NC_058097.1, on the reverse strand, counting down.
TAAATCATTTTTCAGTACCTTTATTTTGTGGTCAGCTATATAATGAAAAGGTTGATGGGTACATATACAAAAGATAATGTAGATTTTCTGTTATGTATACAGGGAGTAGGTAGACACTCAGGTCTTATAAAATATGTTAGATACCCTTGGGTATCCTGATTTTTCCATTTCTGCTCTCTGGTATTGTCCACAGCCAGGCATTGTGATTATATTCACAACCCTTGGATCATGACTTCAGTTGAAACTTAGAGTTGGATGGTGAATCAACAGAGTACACAGGAGCCCCACTTAAATAGATCTTTATTTATTTATTTATTTATTTTTTGACAGAGATCACAAGTAGGCAGAAAGAGAGAGGGAAGCAGGCTCCCCGCTGAAGCAGAGAGCCCAATGGGGGACTCAATCTCAGGACTCTGGGATCATGATCTGAGCTGAGAGCAGAGGCTTTAATCCACTGAGCCACCCAGGCGCCCTGCATAGAGGGCTTCTAAGAGTGACTTCTGTGTGGATAACTCAGGATTGACCTGTGACTTAGTTCCTGCAGAGGTTGTCAAATTTAGCCTGAGTCAGAATCACCTGGAGGATCTGTAATTCTTGGATTGTTGTGCCTACCCCCACATTCCCATGTCAGTAGTCCTGGGGTATAACCCCTCTCCCCCAACTTGCCTTTCTTACATAATCTCTAGTGCCTGTCTAGGGAAGATATTGAGAACCAATGTCTGGGGACACATTTATAGTTGTGTTCTTCAGGCAAGGTATTAGCTATACAAAATGCTGTCATATACACAGGTGTATAGTCTTGCTTCTCCAGGTGTGAAAGTGAACTCATTCCTGGGAATTTCCTGTGTGTTTACCTCGGACACCTGACTTCTGTCTGGTTCTCAGTAGTTAGCCAGAAAGCCACTCAGGCTACATGTGCGTCATGTAGCCTGGAATTTTCAGTTTGAAGTCTCAGTTCACGGAAGTTTTGTGTGAAGACTTCTGGGTGAGCCATTGAGTGTCAAAGAGGAAAGAGAATCCAAACACAGGTCACATTCTGGAAGGGCATTTGACCTGGGTTTCCCATGTTGATTTCTAGGGTATCCATATTTAAACACTGACTCTACCAATATCGAGAGGCTCATTCAACCTTCCTCTAAATCTTTTCTGTCCATAAAAGGACAATAGTATTAGTATAAACACATTAGTAATCAAAAGAACATTAAATACATTACAGTAGATAAAGCATTAGTAATTGTCAGACATACAACATACATTTTATGTAGAGGAATGTGCCAGATACTAGTGACTATTTTGGATTTTATTTTTCCTGAAAAGATAGTCCACAAGTCATGTTTCATGCTGAGTCCTCTCTATTTGAATGTGAATATTGAACCTTGGAAAACAAATACCTGTGTGCATTTGATTACTGGAATGATCTGTCTGGTCCAGTTTTTCATCTGACTTCTGCAGAATTTCTCTTGTACGTGTACCTCTTCCTTTACTGAAATGGAATGAAGGCAAGTTTGAGAGGTTTTATTCTCAGTCATCTGAAGGTAGCCAACTATTTTGTCATTTCTTCTAGAGATATCCCAGGGACATGGCAACTTCTGGTTTAAAGCATTTTTTGTTGTTGTTGTTGTTGTTGTTGTTTTTGTTTTTTTTTAAAGATTTTGTTTCATTTATTAGAGCAAGCACCAGCAACGTGGGGGGTAGGGGCAAAGGGAGAGGGAGAAACAGACTCCCTGCTGAGTAGAGAGCCCAATACGAGGCTCAATCCCAGGACCATAGGATCATGACCTGACCCAAAGGCAGACACTAACCACTGAGCTGCCCAGGTCCCCCACAATCATCTTGGATGTAATTTCACATTCTAAGATTATAGACTGCCACGTATATGTCCATTGATACTGTGGTCCCCCATGCGTTTTCCAAAACTATGCTGCTAGCTCTGTGGTTTAGGTGGGGCCAGAGGTGATATTCAGATTTGTCAGGACTAAAGGACATTCTCTGTTGTGGGCAGTACCATCAGCTAGCCTGCCTAGATTTACTATTCAGCCTCCCTGGTCAGGCAGTCAGATATTATACTCAACACTAAGGAAACAGTGCTGGCTTGGCTCTCCCTTTGTTTTGGGGGAAATTCCCTGTCTTCTCTGGCCTGACTCGGACTGCCTATTCCCCCTCGTTTGTAGGAAAACATGGTGATGACTCCTCTGTTGGATTTGATGACCTCTAGATCCAGGGACCCTTTCTGTGTCTTCTGGCAGCACTTTGCCTCTTCTGTCTCCCCCCTGCCCTTCTTCCTTTTTCTGTACCAGCTGGGGTGAGACCTGAAGAACTTCTGAATAACCATCCTCAGTGTCTTCTGCATCATTGGCTTCTCCTACCCTCCTTGTCAAGGAGCCAAAAGAGCACCCCTGGATTTAATACTTCTCACTCCAGATTTCCCCACTGGTCTCAGATAAAAATTGAAAATGGGATGGGCCCAGGTAGAACACAGTTCAGTACTTAAGTTTAAAAAACAAACAAACAAACAAAAAACCCCAAAACTAAAGTAAGTTTGTTGATTTAATTAAGATAGACCTGTCTTCTAAGTTATAAGCAGGAAACATGAAACTTTTATTCTGTGGAGGTTTACTGAAGGTCAGATAAGCCATGTTCTCTCTGTTGCAGTTTGTTAGCAATAAACACACGTAATGGTTAATCTTGTCTTGTCTCAAAGTTTTCAGAGGAAATTGTTAAGATAGCTTTCAGCAAAGTTTTTGGTAACCTTAAACTTCAAACTTTTGCTTGGATGATAAATGGGATTGAATTCATTGGACATCTTGGTCTTTTCAAATAGGATAAAGTGCTAAAGCCTTGAGGACTGGATATAGGTTTGTGCTTTTGTTTACTTACTGGAAAAACCAGAGGATATTTGAATCTGTGGGTAAACATGCTTCATGCTTAACCGATTCACAGATTTGCTCTCTAAAGAATTCTGGTGTGACAGTTGACAGTTGGTTACTACTTAGTTGTCACTGGAGATTAAGGTTTCTAGGAGTGCAAAAGTTGCTAAGTATAACTGAAACTGATGGAAATACGGGAAGACACTCTGTATGTAGAAAAGTAGGAGATATGTAAGAAAGAGAAAAGGAATGGGAATACATTTTTTGAAGGCTAAAATGGTAATTTTGTCTGAAATAAGGTTGTTATTTGGTGAGGATGTGGAGAAAGGGGAACCCTCCTCCACTGTTGGTGGGAATGCAAGCTGGTGCTGCCACTCTAGAAAACAGTACAGAGGTCCTCAAAAAGTTCAAAGTAGAGCTACCCTATAACCCAGCAATTACACTTCTAGTTATTTACCCTAAAGAATCAAATGTAGTGATCCGAAGGGGCACGTGTACCCAAATGTTTATAGCAGCAATGTCCACAATAGCCAAGCTGTGGAAGGAGCTGTGCTGTTCATCGACATATGAATGGATAAAGAAGATGTGGTGGGGCGCCTGGGTGGCTCAGTGGGTTGAAGCCTCTGCCTTTGGCTCAGGTCATGATCCCCGCATCCTAGGATTGAGCCCCATATAGGGCTCTCTGCTCTGCAGAGAGCCTACTTCCTCCTCTCTGCCTGCCTTCCTGCCTGCTTGTGATCTCTCTGTCAAATAAATAAATAAAAATCTTTAAAAAAAAAAAAAAGATGTGGGGTGTGTGTGTGTTGGGGGGGGCATGTATAATGGAATACTATGCAGCCATTACAAAACCAGAAATCTTGCCATTTGCAATGTTGTGGATGGACCTAGAGGGTATTATGCTAAGTGAAATAAATCAATTAGAGAAAGCCAATTATCATATAATCTCTCTTATATGAGGAATTGGGAGGGCATGTTGTGAGGGGTAGGGAGGGAAAGATGGGACTGGGGAGGAAGACAAACCATTAGAGACTCAGTCTCAGGAAAGAAACTAAGGGTTGCTGGGGACCAGGGTTGGGGGAGGAGTAGGGTGGCTGGGTAGTGGATATTGGGAGTTATGTGCTATGGTGAGTGCTTTGAATTGTGTAGGACTGATGATTCACAGACCTGTACCCCTGAAGCAAATAATACATTACACGTTAATTTTAAAAAAAAATCACATCATTTGTCATTTGTGGTGAGTTACACTACAGGTTTTTAACATGTAAACATAGTGTAATTATACTTGTTTCCTTTTGCTGAAAATTAAAAAGAAAGGCAATAAAGGAGAGAACACTTGTGACATTGTACAGAATAAAATGGAGACTTACAGGTCCATGACTCATTTAGAACTTTTATTTGCAAAGGCCAGGATCTCCAGTAAACAAACATTAGAGCTTTTATTGTCTGGGGGCATCCAGCAGAGAAACCCTGAATCAAGTCAACATATTGAACATCAGCTATAACAAGACAATCTAGTATCGATGGCATGAAGCATGTAGAAAGAATTACCACTGCTGGGACGCCTGGGTGGCTCAGTTGGTTAAGCAGCTGCCTTCGGCTCAGGTCATGATCCCGGCATCCTGGATCGAGTCCCACATCAGGCTCCTTGCTCGGCAGGGAGCCTGCTTCTCCCTCTGCCTCTGCCTGCCTCTCTGTCTGCCTGTGCTCGCTCTCTCTCTCTGACAAATAAATAAATAAAATCTTTAAAAAAAAAAAAAAAGAATTACCACTGCTGTGATACTGTTTACAGAAAAAAAAAAAAAATCCTAACGATTCCAATTGTGAAAATAAAGTACTTTTTCTTAAGAAGAATGTCAAATGAATGCTGCTGTAACTGCTAATAAAAACTCTCTGATCCATGGATGACCCATCAGGGGTAACACCAGAACACACACAACAGCAAAGACAAGGAACTGGCCCAACTGAAACAAAGTTCCATGTAGACCACTCTTCCTCCTCACATTGACTCCACAATCCCGAATTCAACAATGTACCCAATTACACTAACTTAAAAATTCCTGAATGATGTGGGTCATGACTATCTGTTTTTCTAATCATGGGATGCTATGGAAATAAACAGTTTGTTTTCATCTCTACACTTGCTCAGTGTTCTTTACCATAGTGTGAGGAACCCAGAGGGACTCCCAGCTGGGTACCATGAAGAAGATTCCCTCTATGGAGGGAGAAGAGGACCCTGGATGATTCATTCCTCTTTCTTGGAGATGAAAGCAGCTTCAGATTCTGATGCCAACCTAACCCCAGTCTATAGAGGCCATCCCTATGTATTCCAAAGAGTCCCTGGTCCTGAAGAGTGTGTCCCCAGTGAGACTGCCCCCATAGGGATCCAGGGAGCAGAAACCTTGGACTGAGTCTGGGCCATCAGATAGAGCACAGACCTGTCCTGGTGGAGCAGTGTCCTCTGATGCAGATGTAATATTTCCCATGTCTGAGCAGGGCTCTCTGCAGTAAGTAGCCTGTACTTCAGTTAACATGGGTTACAGGTAGCTGTAGTTGTGGTCATGATTTTAGAATTGTTGTGGATCTTAACTTTGCACTGTCAAAGAATCTGCCCCCCCTCCTGAGGTTGCACTGAGGCAGAACCTAATGTGGCATGTTTTAATGCCTATGCTTGATGCCATGTAGGCATTCTGCTCTGACCGTCAGGTGCACCAGTTTCTTGAAGGACCATCAGACTTGTTAACCACCTCTATGGAACTTTCTTCGTAACCCAGCCCCCAGGTAAGTGGTAGGCAAATATAACATCTCATATTGAAAGTTATACATTCAAAGACATTTTGAGTATCTCTGCATTCTTTCAAGATAAACTACTTCATCATTGATTGGACTCTGACCTTATCTCCTGGGACCCTCAATATAACATAATTGTATGGATAATTAGATAATAATTATAAAAGGATTCATTCTATGGCTATAATTTATTATTTCTTACTACAATAGATTATCCCATTCACATTTTTACCTACAGTGTGACTGTCTTGTCTTTGTATATGACACTCTTTGAGGCATGAATATGTAAATGACTCACATGGAGGAAAACAGACTACATTTTGCTCATGAGATGAGGAAGTTTTATGATTTCTTCAGGATACAGAGAAGGACCTGGATACACAGTGGTCATCACTCAACAGAGTAAAGTTCTGGCAGGTTGGAAACATGCATTAAGACCCAGTTGTTCATTTCTCTTCATGTGGTTTAATAAAAAAGAGAAATTACAATGACAGCAGAAAGAATATAAAAATTTAAAAAGGTGCTCCCCAGCATAAGAATGTTTGGGGTCACAGCTGTTATCTCAGGGGAGAATCAAGGCATGATATTTCCTATGAAGGTGTTGGCCCCTCAGCTTGTGCATGAACAGAATAAAAGCCATAATGAGTCCTACACACAAAACAGTTGAGATCCATCTGAATGCTGCATAGAGTAAATCTATATGTTCCTCACAAGGTAGAGTAGAACAGGATCCAAAGCCTAATAATGCTTGTGATGTATTTTATCTTCTTGTCCTATACATACAAAGGAACTATGATATTGACCAGCTGAGGTAGAATTCAGCAGAGGATATTGGAGCAGCCAATGGAATGTGGAACCTGTCCTTAATGCTTTGCCTACCTGGACTGATGGTAATGGCCTGGAAGATATTCAAGAGGTCAGAGTTGCCAGTGGACAATCTCTGGACACTTTGTGAAACTAGAAAATGATGGAGAAGATATTTTAAAGCAAAAGCTGCCAGGGTGTCTGGGATTCCACAAAAATATGACCAACACTTTCCTACACTCAAATGACTGAGAAATACCTCTCTAACTTGTCATGGTTCCAGTGCAGTTAAGGAAAATGATGACATAAGAGCTAGAACAACAGGTTTCCAGGGAAAATCTGGACCAGGAAGTTCATTCCTAACTGTCATTTTCCAGGGTTCAATATTTACATTCAAAACTAGAGAAATCAGCATGGAAGCATGAATTGTGGTACTACTTTTCCATGAAAAATTTAATCTACAATATTCACCAAAGTCTAAAGTAATTATATAGTGTTTACAATGTATGGTCAACTCTTACTAATGCTTTTAAGGTTCATGAATTTATGTTTTTGGACTAATATTATTCCATTTTTACTGATGTCATAATGAAATACATATATGTTTGTCTCTGACCCCAGTTTTGGTACAAGGCTCCTAACACTTGTAAATTCCTAAGTGGTAACAGCAGTAGGAGTAACCCTTACTCAGGGAAGTGGCTCTGGGTGGGCTCCTGATTGGGAGTTGGCCACCAGAAAGACCAAACCATAACCAGAAGGTTGGAACATTCAGCTTCATCTCCCCACCCCCCTTACTCCAGAGAAGGAAGAACAGCTGCAAATGGAGTTATGACTGGCCATTCCCAAGAGCTCACCTGTTCACCTGTGTTACAGATATGTTACTTACAGTAACCTCATGACAGCGTTCTCGTCAGTGAGATGAAGAGAGAAGCACCTGAAAGAGGTTGGCCTTCCCTGAATGAGAAAGGAGTGATTCTAAAATAAATTCCCTGAGTCCTGTCAGACTTACACTGCCTCTGTGATGCTGGGAACATGGTTTGATGACTGAGGGTGGGGCAAGCATGTCTGGCCATGAGACAAGTATTAGCACAATGTCTGCTGGTGGACAACAGCAGAGGGAAGAAATGGACCAACCGGACTACACTATAGTGTGTACGAGCCCTTTTATCAGACATGAGCATTACCTACTCAATATGCACGGAATACAAGACATACACCTTCTTTTCTAGAAACACACATCTGCCTTTTCAGGGTATGGCAGAACACAAAGTAACAACTACTCCAAATGCAGCATTATACTTCACTTGGATCAGGGTTACATGTGATCATGACCTGCCACCCAACTTCATGGTATCAGTTTCCACAACTGACAAGGAGTCCTCTTCCCTGCTCCCCACTGGATGGGCAGAAATGCAGCATGGGCCGTGAATGAACATTTACCTTAAAAAGCAGGTGGACTGTTTGGGGCAGAAATGCTCACTGCCTCTGACTGGTGAGCTGCCCCCCAACTAATCAGTGCCCCTCACACAGATCGCAAGGAATAATACTCCTCAGGGGGATCAAACAGAACAAGTTGCCTGCTGGCTGTGCATCGGCTTCACTGGATTGTCATCCAACATTGGGGTTAGATACCTAAGATTCTAGTGCTTGTGGACACTCAGCACACATCTTTCTGATTGTGCCAGTGTCCAGAAGGCTGGATGTCTACTATGCCATGTGACATTTGAAAGCAGTGTGTCCACAATGTTTGAGTCTCCAGCAACCCCTCTCCATCCCCTGCCATGGATTTTGGACTGAAAGGTACGGTAATCTTGGTCATCCCACAGCATCTGTCCTCTGTACTACACAGGAATTTGTGAAATCATGAAGACAAGATCTGACTTCTCCGAAACCCATCACATTTCTCAAGCCTCCATCTCTGTCATATTCGTTCATCACAAGTGGCTTCCTAAGCCCTTGAAGTGACTAAAAGACACTCCCTGTCATTTCTTTCCCCAAACTTTAAAGTTTTCTGTATTTCCTTTCACTAGGTCTTATCTTTCTCTGTAAGGATACCATCATGTTTTATCTGCCTTCATAACTCTCACTGGCAAGTGCCTGAATTAAACCTGTGGCCCACTGGCACCTCTTTCCTCCTACCTCAATGAAGTGATGACAATGTTGTATTTAAGTCTTGAATGTGGCTTCTAGTGATCTGCTTAAAGATAATTTCTCATTGCTCAAAAAATTCTAAATTACTCATGAGAACCTTTAAGAGTGACTGATGTGGGAATGGGGCAGCTTTGATGCATATGTTGCTGGCAATGCCAATGAGAAGACATAGAAGAACTGAAGATGATTTGCAAAGAAAACAAATAGAATTTACCTTCCTATGTTCAGGGTCAATAGTGCAGCCCAGGATAGGTATCCTGTCTCCAGAAGCAGAATTTACGCCAATACATCAGTCTGGATGTTTTTCATCTCTTATCTGGGGCAATAATATTACTTCTAATGGAATACTGTTATCTTCCTAAGTATAGAAAAGCTATTAGATGCTCTGCACTGTCTCATGTTTTTCACTTCAAAGAAATATCAAGACAACCCGTAACTCATGAAATCTCCATGTTTTCACTTTATTAAATTGTCACAGTAATGTGAACAACTTGGATGATATCAAGTATCAAAAATGAAGGAAAGAGAGGGACAAGTTAAATGGCAGAGGAGTAGGGGATGGTAAGTTTGTAGGTCCCTGGCTAGTTATCATTCTGAATAGTGAGACCTTCCCCCCTCCTCCAGGAGGAAGAGCACAGGTCCACATCACAGGAGTCTGTACAATTTGGCAACCTGAAACTCAGTCGCATGCCTGAGATAAAAACACTGGGTCACAGGCTGCATGAACACAGAGTTCAGATGGAAACCAGGGAGGCAAAAGTGCTTTTCTGTGAGGGATTGCTGAAAATTGGGGGGGGGGGTTGTGTGTGTGTGCAACGTTTCAGCCTTGGGGTTAGAGAGCAGGGTGCCACCATTTTCAACCCCTCCAAGCACTGCTGAAAGCCTTCAGGGAGCAAAACAGTGCCACATAGTGGAATCTGGAATGACTTACACTGAGCATGTACTCCTGAAAGGGAGGTATAATTCCACTAGGAAAAAGGCCTCTGAGAATCAGGGTGCAACAGGACCCTCCCTGAGAAGATCAGTGGGAACAAACAGCTAGCACCAAGTTTACCAGTCACAGGCAACTGCAAAACTTCAGCTGTTGGGAAAACAGTATAGCATTACCAGTTTTTTTATTCTTCTATAGTCTTTCAGTTTTATTTTTTTAATTGTTTTTTCAATTCTCTTTTTATTTTATATATAGGTTATATATATGAATTTTTTGTGTTTTTTATTTTTAGTTTCCATTCATTGTATCTTTTATATATATATATATAATGTGATATACAGATACACATATTTATAAATTTTATATTATAAATATGTATTTATAATATGTAGATATATAGATACAATATGGATATATATTTATATTACATTATATAGACATATATAATATATAAAATCTATATTATGTATATAATATATAGTTTATATATAATATAAAGTTTTATATATATGTGTGTGTGTATATATATATAAAATATAAAGCTTTTCTTTCTTTCCTATTTTGGGATCTAGTTTCTTTTAACAAGCAGAACAAAATACACCCACAATCTAGAATTTTGGTCTGTTCTGTTTAGTTTCTGGTTTGATTTTTTTATTTTCTTTAGTTTTTGTTTTCTTCAGATTTGTTTTGTTATTTTTTTCTGTTGTTGTTGTTAATATTATTGTCTTTTCTCCCTCTTTTTTCTATTCTTTCCTGGACATAATAATAAGATGGAGAAATTCACCACAAAAGTAAGAACAGAAGTTAGTACTCACTGCCACAGATTTAATCAATATGGATAGAAGTAAGATGTCTGAACTAGAAATTATAACAATGATTATAAAGATACTTGCTGGGGGCGCCTCTGTGGCTCAGTGGGTTAAAGCCTCTGCCTTCAGCTCAGGTCATGATCTCAGGGTCCTGGGATTGAGCCCCACGTCGGGCTCTCTGCTCAGCAGGGAGCCTGCTTCCCCCTCTCTCTCTGCCTGCCTCTCTGCCTACTTGTGATCTCTCTCTATCAAATAAATAAATAAATAATCTATTAAAAATTAAAAAATAAAGATACTTGCTGCGCCTGAGAAGAACATAGGCAACACTAGAGAATCTCTTACTATAGAAATAAAAGAACTAAAATCTAATCAGGTTGAAACTTAAAGTGCTATTAGTGAGATGCAGTAAAAAGTGAAGTCTCTAACAGTGAAGATAAATGAAGCAGAAGGGAAAGTCAGTGATATAGGAGACAAAATTATGGGAAATGAAGAAGGTGGAAATAAGAAAGATAACTACTATGTTGCAAAGTAAGACTGAGAAATCAGCAATTCAATAAAGTAAAATAAAATCCAGATAATGGCGGTCCCAGAAGATGAAGAGCAGGTAGAACGTTTACTTGAACCAATTATAGCTGAGAATCTCCCTAATCTGGGGAAGGAAACAGGCATTTAAATCTAGGAGGCACAGAGAAGCCCTCTCAAAATCAATAAAAATAGGCCAACACCTTGATATATAATAGTGAAGCTTGCAAATTTCAGAGATAAAGAGAAAATCCTGAAAGCAGCTCAGAACAAGAGGTCTTGGGCGACTGGGTGGCTCAGTGGGTTGAGCCACTGCCTTCGGCTCGGGTCATGGTCTCAGGGTCCTGGGATCGAGTCCCGCATTGGGCTCTCTGCTCAGCGGGGAGCCTGCTTCCTCCTCTCTCTCTCTGCTTGCCTCTCTGCCTACTTGTGATCTGTCTCTGTCAAATAAATAAATAAAATCTTTAAAAAAAAACAAAAAAAACAAAAACAAAAACAAAACAAAACAAAAAGAACAAGAGGTCTTTAACCAAGGGTAGGAACATACGACTGGCAGCAGACATGCCCACAGAGACCTGGCAGACTGGAAAGGACTGGCATGATATAGTCAATGTGCTAAATGGGAAAAATATACAGCCAAGAATACTTTATCTAGCAAGGTGGTCATTCAGAATAGAAGGAAAGATAGTTTCCAGGATAAACGTATGTGTATGTATGTATTTATGTATGTGTGTGAGTGTGTGTGTGTATATATATATATATATATATATATATATTTTAATACTAAACCAGCTCTGCAAGAAATATCAAAGGGGATCCTTTGAGTGAAGACAGAGTCCAGAAGTAAAAAAGACCAGAAAGGAACAAAGATAATTTACAGAAATATTAACTTTATAGGTAATACAATGGCACTAAATTCATATCTCTCAATAATTACTCTGAATGTGAATGGACCAAGTGATCCAATCAAAAGACTCAGGATATCAGATTGAATAAAAAAAAAAAAACCAAGACCCATTGATATGCTGCTTAGAAAAGACTCATGTTAGAGCCTGATTGAAAGTGAGGGGGTGGGAAAACATTTATTCTGCCAATAGATATCAAGAAAGCTGGAGTAACAATCCTTTTATCAGACAAACTAAATTTTAAACCAAAAACTCTAATAGGAGATGAAGAGGACACTATATCATAATAAAACGGTCTATCCAGCAAGAAAATCTAACAATTATAAATATTTACTCCCCTAACTTGGGAAGAGACAATTGTACAAAACAATAACAAAATTAAAGAAACATTGATAACAATAATTGTAGGGAACATTAACACCCCACTCACAGCAATGGACAGATCATCTAAGCAGGTCAACAAAGAAACAAGGGCTTTGAATGACACACTGAATGAGATGGACTTCACAGATATATTTAGAGCATTCCATCCTAAAGGAGAATACACATTCTTCTTAGGTGCACATGGAGCATTGTCCAGAATAGATCACATGCTGGGTCACAAATGAGGTCTCAACTGGTACAAAAAGACTGAGATTATTCCATTCATATTTTCAGACCAAAATGCTTTAAAATCTGAACACAATCACAAGAGGGAATTAGGGGGGCTCCTGGGTGGCTCAGTGGGTTAAAGCCTCTGCCTTCGGCTCAGGTGATGATCCCAGGGTCCTGGGATTGAGCCCCACATCAGGCTCTCTGCTCAGCAGGGAGCCTGCTCCCACCTCTCTCTCTCTCTCTGCCTGCCTCTCTGCCTACTTGTGATCTCTGCCTGTCAAATAAATAAAATCTTAAAAAAAAAAAAAAAAAGAGGAAATTAGGAAGGAACACAAATACTTGAAGTTAAAAAGCATCCTGCTAAAGAATGAATGGGTTGGGGTGCCTGGGTGACTGAGTCAATTGGGTGACGGTCTTTGGCTCAGGTCATGGTCCTGGGATCAAGTCTCACATCAGGTTCCCTGCTCAGCGGGGAGTCTGCTTCTACCTCTGTCCTTCCCCCCTCTCAAGCTCTCTCTCTCTCTCTCATTCTCTCCCTCTCAAATAAATAAAATCTTTTAAAACTTTTTATTTATTTTTAGATCTTTTAAATTTTATTAAAATTAATCTTTTTAAAAAAATATTTTATTTAGTTATTTGACAGAGAGAGAGATCACAAGTAGGCAGAGAGGCAGGCAGAGAGAGAGAGGGAAGCTGGCTCCCTGCTGGGCAGAGAGCCCGATGCAGGGCTTGATCCCAGCACCCTGAGATCAAGACCTGAGCTGAAGGCAGAGGCTTAACCCACTCAGCCACCAAGGCTCCCCTCAAATAAATAAAATCTAAAAAAAAAAAAAAAAAAAAAAAAAAAAGAATGGGTCAACTGGAAAGTTCAAGAAGAATTAAAAAATATATATGGAAGCAAATGAAAATGAGAACACAATAGTTCAGAACCTTGGGATGCAGCAAAGGCAGTCCTAAGAGGGAAGTATGTAGCACTACAAGCCTTTCTCAAGAATCCAGAAGATTCTCAAATGCACAAAGTAACCTTACGCCTAAATGAGCTGAAAAAAAGAATAGCAAATAAGGCCTAAGTGCAGCAGGAGGAGAGAAATCATAAAGATTAGAGCAGAAATCAATGAAATAGAAATCAAAATAACAGTAGTACAGATCAACAAAACAAGGAGCTAGTTCTTTGAAAGAATTAGTAAGTTTGATAAACCCCTAGCCCAGCTTATTGAAAAGAAAAGAGAAAGGACCCAAATAAATAAAATCATGAATGAAAAGAGAGAGATCACAACCAGCAATGAAGAAATACAAACAACTGAAAGAGAATATTTCAGAGAACTGAAAGAGAGCAACTATATGCCAACCAATCCAGTAATCAAGAAGAAATGGATGCATTCCTAGAAACATATAAACTTCTGGGGTGCCTGGGTGGCTCAGTTGGTTGGACGACTGCCTTCGGCTCAGGTCATGATCCTGGAGTCCCAGGATCGAGTCCCATATCGGGCTCCCAGCTCCATGGGGAGTCTGCTTCTCCCTCTGACCTTCTCCTCGCTCATGTTCTCTCTCACTGTCTCTCTCTGAAATAAATAAATAAAATCTTTGGAAAAAAAAAAAAAAAGAAACATATAAACTTCCAAAACTGAAATAAGTAGAAACAGAAAACCTGAACAGATCCAAAACAGCAAATGAATTGAAGCAGTAGGCAACAATCTCCCATCAAACAAGAATCCAGGGCTGTATGGTCTTATGGTGGAATTCCACCAAACATTTCAAAAAGAAATAGTATCTATTCTTCTCAAGTTGTTTCAAAAAATAGAAATGGAAGGTGCCTGGGTGGCTCCATGGGTTAAGCCCCTGCCTATGATGCAGGTCACGATCTCAGGGTCCTGGGATCAAGCCCTGCATCAGGATCTCTGCTCAGCAGGGAGCCTGCTTCCCCCTCACTCTGCCTGCCTCTCTGCCTACTTGTGATCAATCTCTCTCTCTCTCTCTGTCAAATAAATAAATAATCTTTTAAAAAATAGAAATGGAAGGAAAACTTCCAAACCCATTCTATGAGGCCAGCACTACCTTGATCCCCAAATCAGGTAAAGACCCCTCTAAAAAGGATTACAGGCTAATATCCCTGATGAACATGGATGCAAAAATTCTCACCAAAATACTAGTATATAGGATCCAACAGTATATTAAAAGGATTATTCACCACAACCAAGTGGGAATTATTCCTGGGCTACAATGATGGTTCAACATCAGCAAATCAATCATGATAAACTACATTAATAAAAGAAAGGACAAGAACCATATGATCCTCTCAATAGATGTAGAAAAAGCTATGGACAAAATACAGCACCTTTCCTGAGAAAAATTCTCTGCAGTGTAGGGACAAAAGGAACATCCTTCAATATCATAAAAGCCATATATGAAAAACCCACAGCAAATATCATCTTCAGTGGGGAAAAACTGAAAGCTTTTCCCCCAAGGTCAGGAACACTACAGGAACGTCCATTCTTACCACTATATTGTTCAATATAGTACTGGAAGCCCTAGACTCAATAATCAGACAACAAAAAGAAAAGGCATCTTTTACATAGGCAAAAAAGAAGGAAAACTCTCACTCTTCTCAGATGACATCATACTTTATGTAAAAAACCCAAAGCCTCCGGGGCGGGCAGAACTGATAAAGGAATTCAGCAAAGTTGCAGGATATAAAGTCAATGCACCTAAGTCAGCTGCATTTCTATACACTAACAATGAGGCAGAAGAGAAATCAAGGAGTTAATTCCATTTACAATTGCACCAAAAAACATAAGATACCTGGGAATAAAGTTAACCATAGAGGTAAAAAAAATTATACTCTGAAAACCACAGATCATATATGGAAGAAATTGAGAAGCACAAAGAAATGGAAAAACATTCCATGCTCATGGATTGGAAGTACAAATATTGTTAAAATGTCTATGCTACCCAAAGCAATATACACATTCAGGACAATCCATATCAAAATGCCATTAGCATTTTTCATAGAGCTGAAACATATGGAGTTATTCTTAGAGAATGTATTGTAAGCCCTAAGGGGTGACTGTGGAAACAACTAAAACATCAATTGCATTCCTGTTATTGGGCTATTGAACACAATGGACCAGTAGGAACAGGATCCCATCATCCCTTGGGCAGGGCATAGATTAAGAGCTATGGAAGAAAGTAACCCTAAACCCCCCTTCCTGCACCTGATGATTGCTAACACAAACATCCTGCTCCTCCCTTGTCTCATAACTTCCTCCCTGCCCACTTGCATAAAGGGGAGGGTGCAGGTCTGTTTGACATCTTTGTACTCTTTTCCCGTGCTTTGACACCTCTGCCCTTGCTCTTCTGATAAAAAAATTAATAATAGGGGTGCCTGGGTGGTTCAGTGGGTTAAAGCCTCTGCTTCGGCTCAGGTCATGATCCCAGGGTCCTGGGATGGAGCCCCGCATCGGGCTCTCTGCTCAGCAAGGAGCCTGCTTCCTCTTTCCTCTCTCTCTCTCTGACTGCCTCTCTGTCTACTTGTGATCTCTGTAAAATAAATAAATAAATCTTTAAAAAAAAACCCTAATAATAATAAATAAAAGCTATATGCAGAATTCAGATCTGCTACTCTCCCTTGCAAAGGCAGCCCTGCATGGTGACTCAGATTGGTGTCTGAGAACTTTATTTCAGTGTTTGAAAACAGGAAAAAACAATCCTAAAATTTGTATGGGGGAGAAAAGACCCTGAATAGACAAAGTAATGTTGAAAAAGAAAACCAAAGATGGAGGCCTCACAATTCCAGACTTCAAGCTCTCTTGCAAAGCTCAAATCATCGAGACAGTATGGTACTAGCACAAAACAGACACATGGATCAACACAACAGGATAGAGAACTCAGAAATGGACTCTCAACTCTATAGCAACTGATCTTCATCAGAGCAGGAAAGAATATAAAATGGAAGAAAGATGTCTCTTCAACAAATGGCATTGGATATATTCAAGGGCTACATGTAGAAGAATGAAAGTGGACCACTTTCTTATACTTTTATACACAAAACCAAACTCAAAATGGATGAAAGACCTAAACATGAGGCAGGAATCCATCAAAATCCTAAAGAAGAACATGGGCAGTAACCTCTTTGACCTCAGCCAGCACAACTTCTTGCTAGACATATCTCGAAAGGAAAGAGAAACAAAAGCAAAAATGAACTATTGGGACTTCATCAAGATGAAAAGCTTTTGCAGAGCAAAGAAAATGTCAACAAAACTAAAAGGCCACCGACAGAATAGGAGAAGATATTTACAAATGTCTTATCAGTTGAAGGGCTAGTATCCAAAATCTGTAAAGAACTTCTCAAACTCAACACCCAAAAAACAAATACTCCAGTCAAGAAATGGGCAGAAAACATGAACAGACATTTCTCCAAAGAAGACATATAAATGGCCATCACACACATGAAAAAATGCTTAACATTGCTCAGCATCAGGAAAATACAAATCAAAACTACAATGAGATACCATCTCACACCAGTCAGAATGGCTAAAATTAACAAGTCAGGAAACCACAGATGTTGGCGAAGATGCAGAGAAAGGGTAAGACTCCTACACTGTTGGTGGGAATGCAAGCTGGTGCAGCCACTCTGGAAAACAGTATGGAGCTCCCTCAAAAAGTTGAAAATAGAGCTACCCTAAGACCTAGCAATTGTACTGCTAGGTATTTATCTAAAGGATACCAGCAGTGATTCGAAGGGGCACACACACCACAATGTTTATAGCAGCAATGTTCACAAGAGCCAAACTATGGAAAGAACACAGGTGTCCCATCAGTATATGAATGGATAAAGAATATATGGTATATATATGACTACGTATACATGCATATTACTTGGCCATCAAAAAGAATGAAATCTTTGCATTTGCAACAATGTGGATGGAACTAGAGGATATTATGCTAGGGAAAATAAGTCATTAAGACAAATACCATATTATTTTACTCATATGTGGACTTTAAGAGACAAACAGATTAACAGAGGGGAATAGAAGGAAAAAAATAGATGAAAATAGAGAGGGAGGCAAACCAGAAAAGACTCTCATGTTTGTTGGTTTTTGTTTTCAAGATTTATTTATTTAAGAGATGGAGAGAGAGAGAGAGAGAGAGAGAGAGAAAGAGAGCATACGCCAAGGGGAAAAGCAGAGGGAGAAGAAGACTTCCCACCTCGGAGGGAGCCAGATGTGGGGCTTGATCCCAGGACCCTGAGATCATGTCCTGAGCCGCAGTCAGACACCCTGAGCCACCCAGGTGTCCCCAGAGAAAGTAATTCTAACAGTCAATGGAACGAAAAGGCAACCTGAAAAATGAATAAAAATTTTTTGCTGAGCCTCTAGGCATTAAGTATTTAACATCTAGAATATAGAAAGAACTTTTCCAGTGACAACCAAACATCAACCAGCATTATTAAGAACTGGAGAAAGTTTTCAGCGGGCACAGTACAAAGAAGATATACAAATGGACTAGCATATGAAAGATGCTCAAAATCACTACTCATTAGAGAAACACAAATCAAACAGTGAGTCATCACCTCACACCTGTTCAGATTCTACTATGAAAAAAGAAAAAAAAAAACCTACATGTGTCAGAAGGATGAGACACTGGAACCATTATGCACTGCTAGAGGAAATGCAAATGGAACAATCACTGTGGAAAATGGAAAGGAGTTTCCTCAATACTTTTTAAATCATATTATTATATGACTAAGCCATCCCACTTGACAGTATATAACCAAAAGAATTCAAAGTAGGATCTGCAAGAGATATTTGCACAAGCAGATTCACAGTAATGTTATTCAAAAAACCAATAAGTGACAGCAACAGAAATGTTTCTGAATACATAAAGAAAACATAGCATATATATTTACCAGAATAATTCAGCTTTGAAAAGAAAGACACATCTTGTTGCCTTATACAATGTGGTTAAACGGGATGGTGTTTTGTTAAGTGAAATAAAGGAGTCACAGAAACAGATACACTATGATTTCACTTAAGTGACTGACTGATGTCACGAACAGCATGAGGAAGGAAGAAGGAAGGAAGGAAGGAAACAAGGAAGGAGAAACAGAGAATGCCAGGAGCTTAGAAATAGAGAAAAATGTGAAAGTGGCCACTTAACAAGTATTAAGTTTCAGTTTTTTTTTTTTTTTAAAGATTTTATTTATTTATTTGACAGAGAGAGATCACAAGTAGGCAGAGAGGCAGGCAGAGAGAGAGAGAGGAAAGCAGGCTCTCCGCTCAGCGGAGAGCCCGATGTGGGACTCGATCCCAGGACCCTGGGATCATGACCTGAGCCGAAGGCAGCGGCTTAACCCACTGAGCCACCCAGGCGCCCTTAAGTTTCAGTTTTGCAGGATAAGAAAACTCCAGAGATTGGTTTTCCAATCATGTAAATACATTTAACACTTTAGTTAAAAATGGCTAAAATGGAAAAAAAATGGTTAAAATGGTATATTTCATGGCGTATATATTTTTTAAAGATTTTATTATTTATTTTTTAGAAAGAGAGGGAGTGTGAATCGGAGAAGAGCATAGGGAGAGGGACAAACAGATTCCATGCTGAGCACTCAGTGGGATGTGGGGCTCAACCCCACAGCCTGAGATCATGACCTGAGCCCAAACCAAGAGTCAGACACTTAACTAAGCCATCCAAGCGTCCCTCGTGGCATATAATTTTGACGACAATTAACAATAAATTAGGACCCCTAAAACTGATACAGAGATAGGAGATTTAAAAAATTACCTTCAATTGAAAATGTATTTCTCTCTCAAAGAGAATATGAATTCATCCACAAATAGAGGATGACATTAATTCCATATCACAGCCCACCCAGGATCAACAGTATAAAACAACCACTGACAACTAACCAAGATAAGGAAGTCTAAGTCATGAACCAACAGTGTATGGGTAATATTTATACAAATATGCACATAATTTTATTGGCAATGGACATATGGCTGATTCATATTTGAACTAAACCCTACACTGTCTTCCAAGTCCTGAGCTGAAAATGGTTATCTAAAACTATAAAACACAGGGATGCCTGGGTGGCTCAGTTGGTTAAGCGGCTGCCTTCGGCTCAGGTCATAAATCCAGTGTCCTGGGATCAAGTCCCACATCGAGCTCCTTGCTTGGCAGGGATCCTGCTTCTCCCTCTGCCTCTGCCTGACTCTCCTTCTGCCTGTGGTTGCGTACTCTCTTTCTCTCTCTAACAAATAAATAAATAAAATCTTAAAAAAAAAAAAAAAACTCTAAAGCACAGATAAAAAACAAAACACAATTCATTAATGCAGTGGGAACTATCATTAAAAATGCAGTTTTGCTGTGGCTGAGGTCGAAGAGGTTGCTGCCTGTGTTCTCCTCAAGGATTTGGATGGATTCCTTTCTCACATTGAGGTCAACATCTTCCTAGGAACATCGCCAAAGGCAAGGGAAGCAAGGGCAAAAATGAACTATTGGGATTTCATCAAGATCAAAAGTTTTTGCACAGCAAAGGAAACAGTTAACAAAATCAAAAGACAACTGACAGAGTGGGACAAGATATTTGCAAACGACATATCAGATAAAGGACTAGTGTCCAAAATCTATAAAGAACTTAGCAAACTCAACACCCAAAGAACAAATAATCCAATCAAGAAATGGGCAGAGGACATGAACAGACATTTCTGCAAAGAAGACATCCAGATGGCCAACAGACACATGAAAAAGTGCTCCATATCACTCGGCATCAGGGAAATACAAATCAAAACCACAATGAGATATCACCTCACACCAGTCAGAATGGCTAAAATCCACAGGTCAGGAAATGACAGATGCTGGCGAGGATGCGGAGAAAGGGGAACCCTCCTACACTGTTGGTGGGAATGCAAGCTGGTGCAACCACTCTGGAAAACAGCATGGAGGTTCCTCAAAATGTTGAAAATAGAACTGCTCTATGACCCAGCAATTGCACTACTGGGTATTTACCCTAAAGATACAAACGTAGTGATCCAAAGGGGCACGTGCACCCAAATGTTTATAGCAGCAATGTCCACAATAGCCAAACTATGGAAAGAACATAGATGTCCATCAACAGATGAATGGATCAAGAAGATGTGGTCTATGCAGCCATCAAAAGAAATGAAATCTTGCCATTTGCGACAACATGGATGGAACTAGAGTGTATCATGCTCAGCGAAATAAGTCAAGCGGAGAAAGACAACTATTATATGATCTCCCTGATAGGAGGAAGTGGTGATGCAACATGGGGGCTTAAGTGGGTAGGAGAAGAATAAATGAAACAAGATGCGATTGGGAGGGAGACAAACCATAAGTGACTCTTAATCTCACAAAACAAACTGAGGGTTGCTGGAGGGAGAGAGTTTGGGAGAAGGGGGGTGGGGTTATGGACATTGGGGAGGGTATGTGCTTTGGTGAGTGCTGTGAAGTGTGTAAACCTGGCGATTCACAGACCTGTACCCCTGGGGATAAATATGTATGTTTATAAAAAATTTAAAAAAAATTTCTTTAAATGCAGTTTTTTTATTGAGTTGTAAAACAAGAATAAGAGGGGCACCTGGGTGACTCAGTGGGTTAACTCTCTGCCTTCGGCTCAGGTCATGATCTCAGGGTCCTGGAATCGAGCCCTGCATTGGGCTCTCTGCTCAGCAGGGAGCCTGCATCCCCCTCTCTGTCTGCCTACTTGGGATTTCTATCTCACTGTCAAATAAATAAATAAAATAAAAAAGGCAATTTTCACTGAAAAAATTCTGAAACAAATATTCCATCATAAAAGGAGCCTTCCATATATTTATCATTTTAAACAGACTATACACTGAGGAAAAGCACACATTTAAGGCACTAGCATGTGTTATATGGCACAAATTGCCCAGAAAATTATTTATGGTCAGTTATTAAAATGCTCTAATAAAAATTTTATGGATAAGCATTTAAATAACATTAGAAGGTTTTAAAAAAGATTTTGTTTATTTATTTGACAGAGAGACACAGCGAAAGAGAGAGGGAACACAAGCAGGGGGAGGGGGGTGGGAGAGGAAGGAGCAGGCTCCCGGCTGAGCAGAGAGCCTAATGTGGGACTCAATCCCAGGACCCTGAGTTCATGACCTGAGCCAAAGGCAGACGATCAACGACTGAGCCACCCAGGTGCCCCACATTAGAGAATTTTTAAAGAGAGTCTCAGGGGCATCCAGTCAGTTAAGTGCCTGACTTTTGGTTTCAGCTCAGGTTGGGATCTCAGGGTCCAGCTCTGCACTCAGTGCACTGTCTACTTAAGACTCTCTCTTCCCTCCCTCTGACCTTCCACCCTACCCACCCCTGTTCTCACTCTAAAATAAATAAATACATCTTTTAAAAAGAGTCCCACTTCACACAGAATGCCACGGTTGTATTCATCCTTCAGAAGCAACAACAAACATCTCTGGATAGAGAAAGACCATGATTGTTGTAAAATACCCTGAATATCACTGCTATGTAAAGTACACGTTTGGGCCTTAATTATACTGCAATTCAGTTACATTTTGAGAACATTATTTCCAAGTAACAGTTCCCAAATCCCATTTTAAGGTGTGGTCTCCTGCTTGACCTTCACACCTCACCTGTGTTACCTACTTTACTCATTCCCACCCACTGGAGTGTAAGACGCTTTCTCTCCAGATCCCAGGGCTCCTTGACTCCAGGATCTGGTATAGATAGAGTGAGACTCATCTATTTTAAAAATTGGAATATGCATTTTGTTGGATTAATTTTCTTTTTTATAGATTTTTATTTATTATATTTGACAGAGAGAGAGAGAGCGAGAGAGATCACAAGTAGGCAGAGAGGCAGACAGAGAGAGTAGGGGGGAAGCAGGCTCCCCGCTGAGCAGAGAGCCTGATGCAGGGCTTGATCCCAGGACCCTGAGATCAGGACCTGAGCTGAAGGCAGAGGCTTAACCCACTGAGCCACCCAGTCACCCCCATTGGATTAAATTTCAACCCAGCATTATCCTCAGTAGAGAAGAGAGGTCATTATAGAATTCTAGAAAATGGTTTCCCAAAATACTCTTATTTGGCAAGTTCGAAGGGAATGATTTTATGACAATTATAGGTGCTCCTAGACTATGAAGAATGGCAACAACAATCCTATTTATTTATTTAAAGATTTTATTTATTTATTTGACAGAGAAAGATCACAAGTAGGCAGAGAGGCAGGCAGAGAAAGAGAGAGGAGGAAGCAGGCTCCCTGCTGAGCAGAGAGCCCGATGCGGGACTCAATCCCAGGACCCTGAGATCATGACCTGAGCTGAAGGCAGCGGCCCAACCCACTGAGCCACCCAGGCGCCCAACAACAATCCTTTTTAAACACTTACTAGTCACTAGAGAGCATTATAACAATCTGTATAAGTTAATACAAACAAAAACACACACTGAAATAACTTATGAGACCAAACATAATTTTTCCTTTTAAGAGAGCACTTTGCCAAACATCCAGTAAATGCAGAAAAACTAGTTTTTTTTTTTTTTAAAGATTTTATTTATTTGACAGAGCTAGAGAGATCACAAGTAGGCAGAGATGCAGACAGAGAGAGGGAGAAGCAGGCTTCCCGCTGAGCAGGGACCCCCCATGCAGGGCTTGATCCCACGACCCTGAGATCATGACCTGAGCTGAAGGCAGAGGCCTAACCCACTGAGCCACCCAGGTGCCCCAAGAAACTGGGTTTTAAGCAAGGTCAACAGACCAACAGTTTACATAACATGACAAACAGGTCTACATTCAGAGACTGCCTTTTTTTTTTTTTTTTAAGATTTTAGTTAACTGATAGAGATCACAAGAAGACAGAGAGACAGGCAGAGAGAGAGAGAGCAGAGAGCCTGATGCAGGGCTCGATCCCAGGATCCTGAGACCATGACCCAAACCACTGAGCCACCCAGGTGCTGCACCCCTCCACCACTTTTTTAAAAAAGGTTTTATCAGCGACTGCCTTAAAGCAACATTCCCTCGGGGCCAAGGGTGGGCTGCCCCAAGATGAGACACTTTGACATGAACATTCTTTTGGGCTCAAGGTAATTCATATGCTGTAGGCCCAAGAGGAACTTTTTTCCCTCCTTAACTATGTAGAAGAATCTAAGTTGGGGGTCTTTCCCAGCACAAGGCTGTTACCAGAGACAAATTTTACATGAGTGGCATCTGTGGCCCATCTGTGGCTGCCCTGTGGTCCCCAAGGGCAAACATCTGGTGACCAAACACCTGCTCTTCTTGTCCTGGGAACTACCTTTCCCCACCTGAGAGCCCCGGACCCTCCTCCTTCCTGCAGGTGACATCCACACACCTCGTTTAGCTGGAATACCTTTGGGATTTCCATGTCTGTGAGGGGTCTGCATACTTACTAGATTTGAGCTTTTGTTAATTTCATTTCAGTTTGATTCTTAGCCCAATAAGGCAATGAAGAGCAACAGAAGGCTGACTTCAACCCAGAAATTGTTTTTTATTTTTTTATTTTTTGTAACATAACATTTTCAAATCTGCTTAAATACAGAGGGGTTTTTATGACACAATTTGATTTTCACATCAAATATAGATATATAACAATACAAATGAAGGAACAATAATTTAATCTATAGTGCAAGAAATATTACATGTACAAGTAAATATTACATGCACATATTGTGAAAACGGGTCCCCATAAACTGAAGTGGAGACATCATTTTGCTCAGTCACTAAAGAAAGCCCTTGAGGCACCTGGGGTGGCTTTTTTGGGTTAAGTGTCTGCCTTTGGTGCAGGTCATGATGCCAGGGTCCTGGGATTGAGCCTCACCTGGAATAGGGAGCCTGTTTCTTCCTCTTCCTCTGCCCCTCCCCACTGCTCAAGCTTTCTCTCTCTCTCTCTTTCTCGCTTACTTTCTCAAATAAATAAAATCTTTTTTTTAATATTTTATTTACTTATTTGACAGACAGAGATCATAAGTAGGCAGAGAGAGAGAGAGAGAGAGACAGAGAAGAAGGCTCCCTGCTGAGCAGAGGGCATGATATGGGGGCTCGATCCCAGGAACCTGGGATCATGACGTGAGCCGAAGGCAGAGGCTTTAACGCACTGAGTCACCCAGGCCCCCCTCAAATAAATAGAATCTTAAAAATAAGAAAAAGCCCTTGACACTTCCAGTTATGCACTATCAAATTTATTATTCTTGCTGATTTAGGAACATGAAACAAATATGGATCCCAGGGCTTACTTTCAGAGATACTGTAAAAGAAAAGTTACTACAGTGATCCGATTTGGAAATCAGGAGGGACCAGAAAGTCACGACCTGAAGGAGGGAATGAGGCATTTTTCCCTCAGGACAAGTAGTCCAGGATTATTTTGTTTCTTAGATTTTCTTGAAAGGAATTCACATTTTCTCAAATATGCAGTAGAGATATAGATTTTCCTCTGCATAGTATTGATGTGCTTTGGTCTTGAATATAGAATAATGAGTTTAATTTTTTTTTTTTAAAGATTAGAGATCTGGACTGCATTGGCCCGAAGAGTATAAGTGCCCAACCTGTACAATGTTTATTATTAAAAATGGATTCAAGGGAAGTTGCTAGGAAATGCAGACATACTATATATACAAATTGTTAGTTTAATATATTCCATTATAGAGAGCACCAGAAGTAATACATTTAAAGCAAGGAACTTTTTAGGATTCTGATACTTCTACATTTGTTCTGACACTGAAGAGGAAAATCACTCAGAGCAAGTTCACCCAGAGTAGCCCCAGGCCAGCAGATGCCAGTAGATAGATCAAGAGATAACCAGAAGCCCACTAAGGCGTGAAAGAAAACCGGGTGATTCTGCTTCTGTAAACAGACTTCCCAACACAAGCTCCCTGCACCGCCCTAACAGCCTAAACCAGCCCTCCTCTCCCCAATTTAAACCCATCTCCCAGCAGCCAGCATAGCCCTTGCAACCTGACCCCATACACCCCTCTATAAAATCCCTGTAACCCCACTATGTGGAGCCCAGAGCTCTGAGCACGAGCTCATCTGGGTCCACCGGCATAAAATCAATCTCAGTTCTCCTACTTCTCCGAGGGTCACTTGGTCTCTCCCGAGTCTGATTATTTTCTGCAACATCTCTGGAGGCCAAGCGAGATTCCAACCATTCTGGCCCCTTGAGCCTCTGGCCAGTGGCTTTGACTACGCTGGAGCAGGAAGGAACTCAAGGACTGAACGAGGCAGCATGCCATCCCACAGGATTCCAGGTCCTCCTTCACCCTGGAGTTCCAACCTTCTGGGCAGTCTTGTCCCGGCTGGACTCCAAGGAGAAGAGGACCAACTCGCCTGGCAACTCATCTGGCTTTGGTAAGCCACCTGGGAATATGATCTGTAGTCAGATCCTGCTCAAACTGAATGGAAGGGAAGCTTGATCACCTTCCAGAAATTTCCCAAAGGAATTCCACAGGTCAGGGACCTCCCAGCAGGGCAGGTCCTACAAGACAGGAACCTCCAGAGGGGAGGAACTATAGTAACTTTGGTGTGAATGCAGAAGTGAGTGAACGGCCTGTTTGTGTTTGTGGCTCCCCACTCTTGAGACTATGGATTCTGAGCGGGCCCCAAACTGTTTCCAGGGTGAACTCACAGAACCTAGGGCCAGTAATTTCGGGCACCAGTCTGGGGCTTATATGGACTCACTATGGCTAAGAGGCATCCATGTCTCCTCCAAGAGAGCAGACAGGTGGGCATCTGATTGGTCTCTCCTTTGGAGGGGGACCTACCCCTTGTCTTTGAACCACCAACACAGGGAGGGAACACACAGGGTGGGTAAGAGAGCCTCTGTTCATCATGGGCAGAAACTCTTCAAAACCTATTCCTAGGGCACCTGGGTCGCTCAGTGGGTTAAGCCGCTGTCTTCGGATCAGGTCATGATCCCAGGGTCCTGGGATTGAGTCCTGCATCGGGCTCTCTGCTCAGCAGGGAGCCTGCTTCCCTCTCTCTCTCTGCCTGCCTCTCTGTCTACTTGTGATCTCTCCCTGTCAAATAAATAAATAAAATATTTAAAAAAAAAACAACCTATTCCTAGACTATATGCTTAAAAATTGTAAGAAGGCGTTCTCAGGAAACTATGAGAACAAAATGTCTCCTGGAAAATTACACACATTATGTGAATTGGAATGGCCCACTTTTGGGGTTGGCTGGTGCTCTGAGGGTACCCTAGACCCACCCACTGTCCAGGCCATTTACAGAGTTGTGGTCAGTACAGCTAGACACCTTGACCCATACCCATATATTTGATTCTTGGCTTCAGATAGCCCAAACTCTGCCCCCGTGGGTTCAATTCTGTGATAATAGGAAGAGCCAGAGTAGGATATTTGTTACCCAAGTAAAAGAGCTCAAGGGCTGTAAGAAAGCAAAGCCTGTTTATCAGGGAGATAGACAGACAGGGCAATCTGTTCATGCACCAGCCATATGTCCCGAGTGCACTACCAGGGGGCAGCTGATGCCCCACCTTTTGGATAGCCCTCCTCAGCCTCCTCTACAACCACCAAGTCCGGAGGGAATTCCAACCCTGCCCCAATCCTGGAGCACCAGCTCCCAGCTTGCAAGCAGACAACTGTGGTCATCTCAGGCTCCAGTTCCCCCATCACAGCTCTCCAGATGCTGCTCCATAAGATGAAAGGGTAACAGATAGACACTGAGAACACCATCCAGCCCCAACAGTCTATTCACATCTACAAGCCCTTTGGCACCATTGACCTTCTAAATTGGAAAAATCATACACCGCCATATTCAGAGAAGCCTCAGGCCATGATTGACCTCCTGGAGTCCCTGTTCCAGACCCACCAACCCACTTGGGATGATTGCCACTCAATTCTCCTGACACTCTTCAGCAGAAGAATACCAACAATCCTCACCAAGACACATCACTGGCTCTGATGCCAGCTCCCACCTGGAACCCTAAAAGCAGAATCATGGGTGTTAGCAGCAGCACCCGAAACTCAGCCCAGCTAGGATTTCCATACGGTTAAGGGACTAGCTGACTGAAGTTGATACTGTATAGCTCTTCTGCATGGACTCAAAGCAGGGGTAAAGACGCCAAGCAACATGTCAAAAACTGTGGCAGTTATCCAGAAATCAGAAGAATCACCAACTGACTTCTGGGAGAGAATATATGAAGCCTTCTGAGTGTACATCCCATTTGATCCAGAGGCCCCAGAGAACCAGCAAATGGTCAACTCAGTGTTTGTGATGCAATCATACACCAATATTTGCCAGAAACTCCAGAAACTTGAGGGCTTCGCTGGCATGAATGCTACCCAGCTGACAGAAGTGACAGATAAGGTTTTTGCAAGTTGAGACCATGAGGCCAAATGAGAAGCAGACAAAAGAATGCAAACAAAGGCATTGTTGATGGCTTCAGCACTAGGAAAACTAGACCCAACTGGACAGTCAGCCTCACTGCAAAAGGGGTACCCAATAGGAAGGCCCCACTCTGATGAGATCAATGTGCCTATTATAAGGAGACTGCCCACTGCAAAAATGAATGACCCCACCATAAGGAACCAACCGAAAGGCCTGGCAAAATTACTTCAGAAAAAAGGAAAACAAAATGGCAGCCTGAGCCTGAAAAGCAAGACCTTATCAGTCCGGCTGGGATTGAGTCAAACTAGGGAAGACCAGGCTCCCTTTCATTAGGTACCTGAGAGCCTATGGTCAAAATGAAAGTGGGGGCCCAACCGTTGACTTTCATGGTGAATACAGGTACTGAGCATTAAGTAGTTACCAGACCCATGGCTCCACTCACAGGGCATAAGGCCACAGTTGTCAGGGCAAATGGTTCCCAAACTGCCTGCCAGTTTTGTGGACTCTGAACATGCCAGCTGGGGGCATACACAGTTACTCAGGAATTCCTATACCTACCAGAAAGTACCGTTTCCTTCCAAGGTAGAGACTTACTGACAAAACTTGAGGCCCAGATCACCTTTATCCAAAGGGGGCCTACAAGCCTCACCTTGGGAAGGCCTAATTCCCTCATGATGGCAGTAACTGTACCCACAGAAAATGAATGGCAATTTTACTGCCAAGAAAAAGGAGACCCCACGAAGCTAACCAGTCTGCTGGATGGCTTCCCTGATGTCTGGGCTGAAAAACGACCTCCTGGCCTGACCCTTAACCATGGGCAAAAAATGAAGAGGGAATAAGAGAAGAAGCAGGCTGGTAGAAACTGCCTGACCAGAGACTTTTTGTCCCCAGTACTGTTAACAACCCCCCTAATAAAGCAACATCATGAACTAACTCACTTGGGAATAACAGCCCTGGAGAAACTTCTATTTCATCCCCAAACTCCCCACCCTGTGCACCCAAACAAGCACTAGGTGCAGTACATGCACACAGAACAAGGCAAATCAAGGACCTAGACCATGCCTCGGGATTCAAACAATGGCCATCATGCCTTTTGAGGACTTGGAGATAGACTTCAAAGAGGTCAAGCCATGCTGAGGATACTGATACTCACTGGTCCTACTTTGCACTTACTCAGGGTGGGTTGAGGCTTAACCCACATGCACAGAGAAAACACAAGAAGTAGTAAAAGCCCTCCTGAGAGATGTCATCCCTGGGTATGGGCTTCCCCTTTCCATCAGCTCTGTTTCATGGCAGAGATAGCCCAAGGCCTACTCAGTATCTTGAAAATAAAATGGAAGCTCCATAGAGCATACATACCTCAGAGCTCAGTGAAAGTAGAGCACGTGAACCTGACACTTAAAACAACTTCAACCAAACTCTGTCAGGAAATCCCCTGGGTAGAAATGTTACCACGGGCCCTGTTCAGGGCACACTATACCCCAAGATCCTTTGGCTACTCACCCTTTGAGATTCTCTATGATATGCCACCCCCCATAACAAGCCAGCTTAGAGATCTCAGACCAATTGGAGACTTAGAAATATCCCTACACCTCTAGGCCCTGAGAAAAACTATACCACATCTCCTGAGAAGCTTTAGAAAGAACCACCATCCCCATGAGTTACTGGGCTCATCCCTACCAACTGGGGGACATGATATGGGTAAAAGATCAGGAAGAAGGAGCTGCTGCACCCCACTCAGATGGGTCCCCATCTAGTAATACTGACAACTTTCACTGCTATTAAAGTTGCAGGTATCACTCCCTGGATCCATCATTCCTGAGTAAAGAAGGCAGTGGCCCCCACAGACCCAGATGACTGGCAGACAGCCTGGGACCCAACTGACCCCCTCAAGTTGAAGATCTGTAAGAAGACACAGCAGTTCACAGCCACCAAAGGGGCCTCCAGTCTGACTTGAAGCCCCACAGAAATTTGCAGATCCCCCACTTTAGGAATCCACAACCTTTCTCTAGTCACAAACCTGGAGGCCAACTGGTCAGTGCATGGCAGAAGCTTGAGAAACTCAATGGGAAATATTTGGACATTAAAATCCTGGTGTCACTCAGTGCCATAATAGTGGTACTTGTAACCCTAGTGTTCTCTGTGCATCTAGCTGAGTCAGCCCCAGGTGACTAGAATTGGACACAAAAAAATCACTCTATTCATACTCTATATAGGTATATTGAGACTATTCAGTGGACTCTACTGCTTTTTAATAATTGTCCCCCCAGTCCCACTTTAAAATGAGCCCCCTAATGCTGGTGCTGTGGCTGTCTATTATAGAGCTAAGCTCAGGCTACCTAGATGATGACATGACTGAGGACAGTCAATGCCACCAGTTGCAGGCTATAAGGATGCTGGAGGCACCCACCACCCACCACGTACATGCCAGGATTACCAGCAGCCCTCTTGGTCCAATGGCCTTGATGCATGTGCTACAGCATACCCAAAACTCTGTCAACATGAGGGTTTATTCTACATGTCTGGTAGTCCAATGGATTGATGACCCAACTGCTATGCAGCCCTACACCCCATGAGTATATGGTAGACCTACCCAGTCTCCTCCATGGTCTCTCCCCACTCCTACCCAGGAGGTCCATACCTGAGCTCCTACTCTTGCTCTACCTACAGCCATTCCCAACCCAGGACAGGTAACACCAAGCCCATGGTCCCCCCATTCTTGTACTTTGGTACACTTTAGCATGCCAAGACAATGTTGTAACTTGAGGGAGGTCACTCTTTGTCACAATAAAGGAAAGAAACTCATGACAGGAAGCATTAAGCCCAGACTAGCTACATTGGGGCTATAGGGATCCAAGATGCCCTGAGGAAAAGGGTCCAACCTGTTTGGAACCTGACCCTTATTAACCCCTACTAAGGTTCCTGCCCAATGGAGGGCCTCTCACTTTAGACCCTCAAGCATGTGATGTGATAGAAGAGGTCCACCATTTACTCAACACAACCATCCCTCAGTAGGAGTTCTATCTGCCACCCAATGTCTCCAAACCCACAGTTGCCCTTCACTTGATGGGCACATGTCCACTACATCATGGTGCACTCCATAACCTGGCACCCTTTTCAAATGTGGAAGATATATTCATCCATGTTTACCGGCTAAACAGAGAGGGCCATGTCCATGGATGCTTCCTACTCCACAGGTAGATATAGTCCCCAAAAATCAATCCCTCCATTCCCTTGTTGGCATATGCATGGCCTTAGAGGGCCATCCAAATCATCCCACTTTTGGCTGGATTAGGCATAATGATAGCTGTGGGCATAAGGATAGGAAGAATGGCCTCATCCTATTACCACAAGAAGCTGTCAGAAAATCTTGCAGAAGATATGGAGCAGGTGGCTAAGTCTATGATGACCATATAAGATCAGATTTACTCCTTAGAAGCAGGGGTACTACAGAATCAAAGGGGGTTAGGCCTGCTCACTGCCAAAAAGGGGGGAACTCTGCCTCTTCCCAAATCAGAAATGTTGTTTCTTCATGAACCAGTCAGGGTTAGTCAGAGACATGATCCAATGACTACAAGATCAGATTGCACACAGGAGACAAGGGGCAATTGGTATGATGTCTGGGACTGGGCTATGTGGTTCCTTCCCTTAGCCAGCCCTCTCTGCATTCTCCTTTTGATACTCCTGTTCAGTCCATGTATTATTAATCTTATCACCCTATTCATCAGCTCTCAGTTGGAATCAATTAAATTGCAACTATTGGTAACTCAATACAGGTCTCTAGATCAACAAAAACCCAATGGAAATTATCGATGCCCATTCTAAGTTTAAAAAGTCATTGAACGGGGCCGGGTGCGGGGCGGGGGATGAAGAGGAAAATCAGCCAGAGACAGAACACCCAGGGTAGCCCCAGGCCAGCAGACCCCAGTAGATAGAGCAAGAGATAACTAGAAGTCCCACTAAGGAGCAAGAGATAACCAGTTGTTTCTGCTTCTGTAAACAAACTTCCCACCACAAGCCCCCTCCACTGCCATAAGAGACTAAAGCAACCTCCCACTCCCCCGGTTTAAATGTACCTCCCAGCAGCTATCATAGCCCTTGGAACCTGACCCCCTATACCCCCTGATAAAAACTCTGTAATCCCACAACGTAGGGCCCAGAGCTTTGAGCACTAGCTCGTCTGGGTCCACCAGCATAAAATAAATTCAAGTTCTCCTACTACTCTGAGTATCTCTTGGTCTCTTACCAAGCTGATTATTTTCTGCGAAAATATAGACATATCACAAATATCACCTGCCCGAGACTTTGCACAGTTAGTCTCAACCTACAAATATCTATGTAAGCAAAAATAACATTAAAAGCATTTGTTCTGTTTTAAAGGTATAAAAAATTAGAATTAAACTGTAATGAACAACAACAGAAAGGTTTAAAAGGACTGTGCATATCAAAAACTTAGCTTTAAGAAAACTGAAGGAAAATGTGAAATGACTCCTGAGTATGGTGCTTTCATTTTGCAGTGGGAGAAGTATGGCTTCTGGCTGGGAAGACCTCTCTTGGTAAATAACTTAGCATATGTAACAGCAGAGAAATTTCTTTTTGTGTGGTTGGAGTTTGATCATAAACTCATTTTGGTGAGGACTGGTCCTCTACTAGTCATACTAGGGTATGGAAACTGAGAGGCTTGATGGTTTTTGTTGTTGATGAGTGTGTGTGTGTGTGTGTGTGTGTGTGTTTAACAGAGAGAGACAGAGAGACAGAGACAGATGGGGGGGTTGGGTAGGGGAAGAGGGAGAGAGAAACTTAAGCAAGCTCCATGTGCAGCATAACTCCACCAGGAGTCAATCACAGGACCCTGAGAACACAACAAGCCACCCAAGTGTCCATGTTTAAATTGTTTTTTAGCTAGCCATGAGAAACTCTTTCTGATCTAGCTCCCCACTTATAGCCCAATAGGCTGCACATTACAAAATTAGCTGCAGTTCAGTTATGACTTGACTAAAGGACGATGACTTCGTCTTGTAATACCGCATGGCCACAATATGCTTTATGGTCAAGAGAAGCACAGATTGTGGCCCAGATGCATCTGCCTCATACAAATTTAAAGTTCTTCACAATGCAGCTCATTTAAAGGCTTGATGCATTCTGTAGAGGAGATTCTGAATAAAGCCAAAGACAAAGGACATTATCTCTTCTCAGTAGAACCTGGCAGAGTCACCTTCAGCACCCATCAGCCATGGCCCAGGGATGACATTCACAATACAAATAATTTAGATGTTCCATCTGGAGAAGCATAGAAAACTCACCCACTTAGCACACTGTGTGCTCTGAATTTATGACTCCGGAGAAAACCAGCACAAAATAAAATCAACCATCTCCAGTGAAACCAGAAGGAGCAAGAGGACTCTGATCAGCACATTCAGTCACAGCTAACTCCCCTGAGGTAGTGCTGAGCATTTTAACCCACAAGGATGAAAAGTAACCATCATACCTTGAAAGAAGTGATAGAGAATCACCTTCCAACAATCTGGTATGACTCATGTTCAATACACATCGGTGACCTGTTTCCAAGTGTCTAAATGAAATGAAAACGATACTAAGGATGATTTTAATGCTCAAGTGGCCTAAATGAGAAACATTGGAAATACATAATTTGTATTTGTCTCGCACCTACCATGCGAGAGACAACTATTAATGTAAACAAACTAAGTGGGACACATATTTTGACTGGGACTGAGAAGCATTAAGGAACCACTGACAAGATAGCAACCACGCAGGAAACAACTAAGGAACCTTGAGAGAAAGTGACAACAGCAGAGGTCAAAAATCTTAACTCCTGCAGAAGTATTTCCTACTACTCCACCTTCTTCACATAATTTTTTTTTAAGATTTTATTTATTTATTTGACAGAGAGAGAGAGAGAGAGAGCACAAGGAAGCAGAGCAGCAGGCAGAGGGAGAGGAGGAAGCAGACTCCCCACTGAGCAGAGAGCCCGATGCAGAACTCGATCCCAGGACCCTAAGATCATGACCCGAGACAAAGGCAGAGGCTTAACCCACTGAGCCACCCAGGCATCCCTCTTTATATACCTTAAATAGGATGTCAGGAAATGAGGCATTAAAATCAAATCCTCTGTCAGAGAACAGGAATTCTTGTCACCTCAAAGATCCTTCTAGCTAGACTAAGAATCACAATGACATGAGCAGACTAACAAGAAAAAAATCATATTAAATCAGTGTACATATAGGGAATCTGCAGAGACTTGAAAATTCCAAAGACTGTCAAGCAAGATGAGGTACAAATGTCATCCTGAACTAAGACAAACGGGTCAGGGCCTGGAGCTTCTGAGGAAAGGAAAACCCCTCACAGGGTGATAAGAAGACCACATATTTGGTAACTGGATATTTGTTCTACCTTACAGTTGGGTCATAGAGATAAACTTGGTCTCTGTGACTAACCCTTGTTCTGAGAAAGAGCCCCAATTTAGATTCCATTGTGTGGTTAAGGGAGCAGGGAAAGGCTTTCTTGAGGCTGCAGGTTCTCAAGTGCCTTGAACTCAAGTTACCTCCAGGACAAAGGGGCACATTCAGGCACTGGGGGGATGGACCGGCTGTCTAGAAGCCCTTCAGTTCCCTACCTGAAACTTCCTTATGAGTTTCATACATTAAAATTTCATCTGATAAATTGTTTCCTGTCACTGATCCAGCATTTTAGGCCTGACAATAAATAGGTCAGTAGAGTCAAAGTCATTTCAGGGGGCAGTGATGCAGGTGTATTTTCAAAGTTAGCCCTGTGGCACAAGCAATGTAATTAATGAAATATTTACACTTAATGATTAGAGCATATGTTAAGCCAGTTTCTGTCTTCTAAGGGTAGAAGTTGACCAGACATCTGGTCAGATGTCAGACTTGAAGTATCTTGAGATAGAGGACAGGTAGTGACCACCGAATAGATCTTCCTGGTTTATAGTTCAAATACATCTGGCAATGTATTTGAACTCCATAAGTCAATCTTAGTCCCTTAGAGCCGTCCGTCATATGTGGATCTATGCAGCTTTCTTCGCTATGAACTTCCAGTCCAAGGTTTTGTTATATAACCAGTGTTTGTCATAATGTCTTGTCATAAGCAGAAATTTCCTACTGAAATTATGCAAATACATAGTTTGGCAAAAAATATATATATATATGTATATGTACATATACATATATATATGAATGGTCACCAAGAATTTCTGAATTTGGGAGGAATCAGAAAAGAAGAAAAGATAAAGATTCCAGTTTCTTTCTAAAGGAGTATTTTTGGGCCACTGCAACAAGTTGGTCAACCTAACACAAAAAGTTTTCTAAATCTGTAAAAACAAAACATTTTTCAAGGTTTTTGTATATATTCCAGTTAGTTAACATGGAAGGTAGCATTTGGTTCAGCAATACCACAGCGGTTGTACACTTCCATACAATGCCCCATGCGCATCACAATGTCCCCCATAAACCGCATCGCCCACTTAATGCATGCACCTACCCAGCTCCTCTCTGGCAGCATCAGGTTATGATCTATAATAAAGATTCTTTTCTTGGTTTGCCTCTTCCATTCTTTTATCTTTCCTACTGCACACTTTTTTTTTTTTTTAAAAGATTTTATTTATTTATTTCACAGAGAGAAATCACAAGTAGACAGAGAGGCAGGCAGAGAGAGAAAGAGGGAAGCAGGCTCCCCGCTGAGCAGAGAGCCCGATGTGGGACTCGATCCCAGGACTCTGAGATCATGACCTGAGCCGAAGGCAGCGGCTTAACCCACTGAGCCACCCAGGCGCCCTGTTTTGTTTTGTTTTTAATTCCACATATTGTATTTGTCTTTCTCAGACTTATTTCACTTAGCATAATACTCTCCAGCTCCATTCATGTTGCTGCAAGTGGCCAGATTTCATTCCTTTTTAGGGTGATTTAAATATTCCAAACTATATATATTCTACCATCTATCTTTTTTTTTTTAAGATTTTATTTATTTTATTTGACAGACATAGAGCAGAAGCAGGCAGAGAGGCAGGCAGAGAGACAGGAGGGAATGAAGCAGGGTCCCTGCTGAACAGAAAGCCCAATGTGGGGCTCGATCCCAGGACCCTGGGATCATGAACTGAGCTGAAGGCAGAGGTTTTAACTCACTGAGCCACCCAGGCACCCCTATTCTATCATCTATCTATCTATCATCAATCTCCAATCTATATCTATATACCCAGTCTTTATTCATTCACGATTCAATGAACACTTGGGTCTGTTTGGGGACAGAAAAGCCCACAGTCTCTCCCTGTCGAACGGCTCCTCCAACATCATGGAAAGGACAAAGCCAGAGCAGGGGATATACTCATCAAGGTGCTGACTAAAGGGAGGAAAGTCCCACACAGCAGGGCAGCAGCTTTCCTGAAAGGTCCCCCATCTGCAGTGGATCTGACCCATGCTTGCGTTATATAACTGGGATACCAGAGCTCAGGAGCAACCACAGCACACGCCTTGCTGACCCTGCCTATTCCACTGTCTAGCAGGTTACTTCATGTCCAACATCTACTCTGCCATGTGCTGTAAAGCTACGCCCGAATGATTACGTCATCCAATATGCCTCCTCTATTCACTGCCATTGATCTAGGCCTGGGCCATCACAGTCATTATTGTCATCCAACAGCATCTGGTCCTCAGTAACACAGAAATTTGATTAAATCATGAAGATTAAGTAGGACTTCACTACTCCTCAGAAACCCACCACATCTGCCAATTCCTTTACTCCATTACATGTATTCAACAGATGACCCCACCAAGAGCTGCCTGTGCCTTTGCAGTGACTAAAGGGAGCCCCTCCAGGTCCCTCCCCACATGGGAAAAGTTCTTCACATTTTCTTTTAATAAGACTGGACTCTCTCTCCAAGGTTAGTGCCTTCATTTTGTTTTACTTATATTTACATCCCACATCCCCGTGCTAAATGTCTGAATTAACACCCATTGCTGGTCCATCTCTCTAATCTCAATTAAGTGTTTAGTGAGGACACTCTTCCCACAATTCAGTCCAACAAGAACGGTTGTGGTGCCTACATAGCTGGCAACAAAATGAGGAAAAATACAACTAGGGCTCTGGAGACAACTAGGAAATAAAACAAGTAGGAGCCACTTTTTTTCAATCTAGGGAGTCTGGTGTCAACTCAGGACAGTTGTCCTCCTCCACATGCTAATTCTTCATCTTCTGTATTTTCTTTTTTTTTATTATTTAAATTTTAATTGGCCAACATATACTACATCATGAGTTTCAGACATAGTGTTCAAGAATTTATCAGTTAAGGGGTGCCTGGGTGGCTCAGTGGGTTAAAGCCTCTGCCTTCGGCTCAGGTCATGATCCCAGGGTCCTGGGATCGAGCCCCGCATCGGGCTCTCTGCTCTTCAGTGAGCCCGCTTCCTCCTCTTTCTCTGCCTGCCTCTCTGTCTACTTGTGATCTCTGTCTGTCAAATAAATAAAAAATCTTTAAAAAAAAAAAAAGAATTTATCAGTTAAGTAGAACACCCGATGCTCATCATGTCAATCTTCCCTTTCTCTCCCCTGGGCTACAATATCACTCCTATTGGGATAGGTTTCTCCTACTTAGGAGGTACTGTTACACACCCAGCACTGTTAGATGTGCACATGTACTTCAGAAACACACCCCAGCTACACCCCCACATGCAAAGCGAGGCACATACCTCTATCTGGGGTCGTGGTGCTTTAGAATCCCAGGAAGGAGTCTGCATTAGGCTGTTCAGACCAAAAGAGGCCTAGGTCAGCTCTGTGGGAGTCTTCTCCAAGGACCCTGGGAGGGGAAAGAATTGGGAAAAAGGAGAGATCGCGGGGCTGTCATATCAGCAGTTACATTAGCTTGTGACTCTGCATCGTGTTGTTTAGAGAACGCACCAGTGACAGGGACTGGAGCCCGTTCAGGGTTCCTGCAGAAAGACTTGGCACTCACAGTGGATGCCGAGTAGCAGTATCATGGAGCACGTGAGCTAAAACACCAACAGTACCTCCACATGATTGGCAACATATCCATCATAATACTGCAGCGTTCACAAAGAGAAGAAGAGGATACAATACTAGGGGGACAAAATAATTAAATGTCACCTAAACCTTCAGAGCACTGAGAAAATGGGTTCTTGGGAATATTATCCATTACCAAAATAGGGGATAGATACCATCAGTTACCATCAGTTCCCTACAACCTTTGGTAAAACCAGATGCGTTCACCTTGGTGCTGGGATAATATGTCATTCATTACACATCCATGTTAACACTTTAAAAACCATTATGTTTTACTAACTAAAATACATTAAGTTCACACATAGATTATGTTATGCATTTCAAATTGACTCTATTATCCTCAAAATACTGAATGGAAGTGGTTAAAAGCATTCAAGGGCTGTTAGAATGAAGTGGGAATAGTAATTTCCATAAATATCAGGACTGAGGTCTTTTAAAAAAAATTTTTAAATGTGATTTTTTAAAAAATATTTTATTTATTTATTTGACAGAGATCACAAGTAGGCAGAGAGGCAGGCAGAGAGAGAGGGAGAAGCAGGCTCCCTGCTGAGCAGAGAGCCTGATGTGGGACTTGAACCCAGGACCCTGTGATCACCACCCAAGCAGAAGGCAGAGGCTTTAACCCACTGAGCTACCCAGGTGCCACTCCCCGCCCCCCAGGACTTGTTAATTCCATAACTGGAAGCCTGTATTTCCCATTCCCATTTCCTCATTTTGCTCATCATCTTTCTCCATTCCACTCTGGTAACCAGCAGGTTATTCATGGTCTTTATGGGTCTCTTTCTGCTTTTTTCATTGTTTCTTGACATTTGTGACAGTGTGGATAGACCCAGAAGGTATTATGCTATTTGAAATAAGTAAAAAAAAGACAAATACCATATGAATTCACATATATATAAAATCAAATCTAAAAACAAGTGAATAAGAGTAGAAACAGACCCATAAATACCTATTTTGTTTTGAATAAAGTCCATGGACAATCTCAAGGACTATAAAAACTCCAAGATTACACACATTTTATAATGTAACAAGCTGGCCGCTCACAATTTTCCAAACCCAGCAGAAGACAGGAAGCTCCTTAAGCAGTTAAAAATATAACTACCCTATGACCCTGCAATTGCACTACTGGGTATTTACTCCAGAGATGCAGATGTAGTGAAAAGAAGGGCCATCTGTACCCAAATGTTCATAGCAGCACTGGCCACAGTCGCCAAACTGTGGAGACAACCAAGATGCCCTTCAACAGATGAATGGATAAGGAACATGTGGTCCATATACACTATGGACCTTTCATCAGAAAGGATGAATACCCAACATGGACAGGACTGGAAGAGATTATGCTGAGTGAAATAAGTCCAGCAGAGAGAGTCTATTATCATATGGTTTCAGTTATTTGTGGAGCATAAGGAATAACACGGAGGACATTGGGAGATGGAGAGGAGAAGGGAGTTGAGGGAAATTGGAGGGGGAGATGAGCCATGAGAGACTGTGGACTCAGAAACAAGCAGAGGGTTTTAGCAGGGGGTTGGGGAGGAGGGTTGGGTGAGCCTGGTGGTGGGTATTAAGGAGGGCACGTATTGCATGGAGCAATGGGTGTGGTGCATAAACAATGAATCTTGGAACACTAAAAGTAAATAAATAAATAGGGGTGCCTGGGTGGCTCCATGGGTTAAAGCCTCTGCCTTCGGCTCAGGTCATGATCCCGGGGTCCTGGGATCGAGCCCTGCATCAGGCTCTCTGCTCAGCAAGGAGCCTGCTTCCCCCTCTCACTCTGCCTGCCTCTCTGCTTACTTGTGATCTCTGTTTGTCAAATAAATAAATAAAATATTTTATAAGTAAATATATATATATATATTAAAAAAAAGAGAGACAGGAAGCTCCTAGCAAAGTACAAAGTATGTTATGGCTCATGACACAGCAAAAACCATTAACTTCTCCATCACACTAATCTCACTTGTCAGCTCCCCCACCTACAACTGATACAGGCAGATGCTGCACATGCAGTGGTTTTCTGTCACATCTGTAGACCATGAGCATAGGGAACCCCAAGAGCTTAAAGGTATATCCTGCATATCTACCCAAACCACTGCCATGGAAAGAGGCATCCATTGGTTTTCCTGAAATATATTGGGAGTGGAACTCTTTCAAAAAGGCTACTGGGGAAGTTATTTTTTTTTTATTTTTATTTTAATTTTAATTTAGAGACTTTTTTATATTTTAGAGAGAGGAGGGGAGGGGCAGGGGAAGGAGGAAAGGATCTCACAGTCTCACCTCTGAGTGCAGAGCCAGAAATGGGGCTCCATTCTAGGACCCAGAGATGAAAACCAGATCAGAAATCAAGAGTCCAAAACTAAACCAACTAAGCCACCCAGATGCCTATCATATTTTTTTATAATATTTTATTTATTTATTTGATAGAGAGAGAGAGAGAGGAACAGAACCTGGGGAAGTGGGAGAGGGAGAAGCAGGCCTCCCACTGAGCAGGGAGCCCGACGCAGGGCTCCATCCCCGGACCCTGGGATCATGAACTGAACTGAAGGCCGATGCTTAATGACTGAGCCACGCCGGCATCCCCTATCATATATTTTTTAAAAGATTTTATTTATATGTTTGACAGAGATCACAAGTAGGCAGAGCAGCAGGCAGAGAGAGAGAGAGGAGGAGGAAGCAGATTCCCTGCCGAGGAGAGAGCCCAATGTGGGGCTCGATCCCGGGATCCTGGGATCTTGACCTGAGCTGAAGGCAGAGGCTTTAACCCACTGAGCCACCCAGGTGCCCCCCCTATCATATTTAAGTAGAGCATCTTTTTCACATTCTCAAGAACAAGACTCACACTGACACCTATTTGCAGTCCGAAAATGTTGCCGGTTATTCTGGACCTCATATCCATCATGGGTATTTGTATGTGGTTTTTTGTTTGTTTGTTTTTGTTTTGTTTTGTTTTTTGCTTCTGGGCTAGAGAAATCTGGTAAAGTATCCAGGTGGGACCTAGATGACGTTTTCCTTCACCGAGATCCCAGGAACAGACCTCGGCAGCAATAGGAAACATGGACTCATCACCTTCTTCTGCGGATCTGTCATCGAAGAGTATTTTCAACACTCACAGGACTTTAATTCAGTGACAAACACTGATGGCCCTACTGGAAGCCTGGTTGGAGACATGCGAGAGAAGGATCTGGGATATAGGCGAGAAGTGTTCTAAAGACCTAGCCCTGAGTGTCATTTCTGGAAAGGTTTTATAAATAGGTGAAAACATGATGCAGAAACTTAAAAACTAGAGGAATCAACATTTGCAACTTCTTCTTCTTCTTTTATTTTTTAAAGATTCATTCATTTATTTGACAGAGAGACAGCGAGAGAGGGAACACAGGCTGGGAGAGTGAGAGAGGGAGAAGCAGGCTTCCCACTGAGGAGGGAGCCCGACACGTGGCTCAATCCCAGGACCATGGGATTGGGACGTGAGCCGAAGGCTGCTGCCTAACAACTGAGCCACCCAGGCACCCAACATTTGCAATTTCTTTTTTCTTTTAAGTCTTTTTTTTTTTTAAGATTTTATTTATTTATTTGACAGAAATCACAAGTAGACAGTAAGGCAGACTGAGAGAGAGGAGAAAGTAGGCTCCTCACAGAGCAAAGAGCCCAATGTGGGACCCGATCCCAGGACCCTGAGATCATGACCTGAGCCTAAGACAGAGGCTTAACCCTCTGAGCCACCCAGGCACCCACATCTGCAATTTCTAATGCAAGGAATTTCAGGAGAAAAACATGACATGGTCTCTGACTTGGGATTCAAGACTTACCCAAGAACTGGCCATTTCTTCTTTCCCCTCGTCCTCTAGATTTTTTTTTTTTAAGATTTTATTTATTTATTTGACAGAGAGAGATCACAAGCAGGCAGAGAGGCAGGCAGAGAGAGAAGGAAGCAGGCTCCCCACTGAGCAGAGAGCCCGATGCGGGCCTTGATCCCAAGACCCTGAGATCATGACCCGAGCCAAAGGCAGCAGCTTAACCCACTAAACCACCCAGGCGCCCCGTCCTCTAGATTTCTTTCTCACAAGGTATTTGTGGAAAAATCACAGGAATATCATGAAAAAAAAAAATGCCCTTAAAGATACCAACGGAACCTCTTCACGTATAAACTGCTCACCTGAAGACCAGACCATGAAATGGAGAGAAGTCTTAGCTTCCTCATCCATTTTGTCAGCAGCTCCTACTTGAAGACCAATCTCTGACTTTTCCTTCCCTGCACTCAGGGAGCCTCCCCTTCCACAGATGCCAACAAATTCTGCTATAGCATAGGAACTAACCGTGTGCTGCATGGACATGACCCACCCCGACTCTTGTAGGAGAGTCCCTCTGACCTCTCCTTGAGCCAAAGCCTGCTCTCAACTCTCAAAAAAAAAACAAAAAAAAACAGGAAGCCCTCGTCCTTAACTCAGGATCACCTGGCCTCATTGAGTATCACCTGGAGCCCACAATTAACACAACACTGTTTTTATTCACCCAAACCAATTGATAGAACCGGAGAGGGAGGGCTCAGGTGATAATCATCTTTCAAACTCCACACCGGAGCCTATGGGGAAGCATTTGGAGATGTGGCCAGGCACAGAACAGGAACCAAGTCGATGATTGTGAGCACATTTAGATCCATGCCTTCCCCACTGATCAGATATTTTAGGGTGACAAAATGCTCCTCTTTGGTAGATAAATACTTATTTTCGTAAGTACCACACAGTTTTGCAAAGTGAATCTACTTTTTACTCTCTCATCAGCAATATGAGAATTCTAATTCATCCACATTCTCACTGAAATTTGGTGTTTTATCTTTTTTCTTTATTTTACCCATTCTAGAAAATGTGGACTGGCTTCTCACTGTAAAATATGAAATTGTCTTCCTATGCTTGTCCTGGTGACTGAACCAGAACCACTTCAAATCATCAAGTTGAGGGATGCCTGGGTGGCGTTGGATGACTGCCTTCGGCTCAGGTCATGATCCCAGAGTCCCAGGATCGAGTCTCACATCGGGCTCCCAGCTCCATGGGGAGTCTGCTTCTCTCTCTGACCTCCTTGCTCATGCTCTCTCTCACTGTCTCTCTCTCAAATAAATAAATAAAATCTTTTTAAAAAATCATCAAGTTGAACAAAAACCAAAATGGCGGGGTGCCTGGGTGACTCAGTTGGTTAAAGCCTCTGCCTTCGACTCAGGTCCTGGGATCGAGCCCCGCATTGGGCTCCCAGCTCCATGGGGAGTCTGCTTCTCCCTCTGACCTTCTCCTCTCTCATTCTGTCTCTCAAATAAATAAATAAAATAAATAGATAAAATAAATAGACCTGAAAGGCTTGGATTTGGGAAGCCTGGGTGGCTCAGTTGGTTGGACGACTGCCTTCGGCTCAGGGCGTGATCCTGGAGTCCCGGGATCGAGTCCCGCATCAGGCTCCCAGCTCCATGGGGAGTCTGCTTCGCTCTCTGACCTTCTCCTCGCTCGTGCTCTCTCTCACTGTCTCTCTCTCTCTCAGATAGATAGATGGAATCTTTGAAAAAAAAAAAAAAAAAGAAAGGCTTGGATTTGCCATTCTCAATTTAAAAAACAAAAACAAAAATGGCTGCATTCCTGCTTCAGCAAGACTCCATTTCAAACTAAAT
Organism: Neogale vison; assembly: GCF_020171115.1. Classification (NCBI taxonomy): domain Eukaryota; kingdom Metazoa; phylum Chordata; class Mammalia; order Carnivora; family Mustelidae; genus Neogale; species Neogale vison. The sequence goes on along the minus strand of NC_058097.1, from coordinate 46,903,097 downwards.
AAGCTTTTTTCTCTCTTCTATAAACCTCCCTTCCTACCTTCTGAGCCTATTGTTTTAAGAATCTAATTCCACCTTGACAACATGATGAACAGGGGTGATAGCACAGACACACAATTTCCTCTGGAAATTGGCCATAATCGCATATTTCCCTACAAACCCCAGCCCCTTCCTCGGGGTGGGCTGCAGGTTTGAAGGCCCGACCTGCTGAGGCCTCCTTGGCTGGCAAAGCAATGTTCCTCTTTATCCACAACTCTGTGTTCATGTTGTATTTTGGGTCTGAAGCACAGAGATCAGTTTTTTTTTTTTTTTTTTCATCCGATAAATGAACATATAGTGTATTACTAGCTTCAGTAGTAGAGTTTAGTGCTTCATCAGTTACATACAACACCAAGTGCTGGTTACATCATGTGCCCTTCTTATTGCCCATCACCCAATTACTCCACCCACCTCCCTTCCAGCAACCCTCAATTTGTTTCCTAGAGTTATGAGTCTCTTATGGTTTGTCTTACCTCTCTGATTTTCTCTTATTTTATTTTTCCCTCCCCTTCCCTATGATCCTGTTTTGTTTCTTAAATTCCACATTTGAATGAAATCATAGGATAATTATCTTTCTCTGATGGACTTATTTTGCTTAGCATAATACCCTGTAGTTCCAGCCACATCACTGCAAATGGCAAGATTTCATTTTTAATGGCTGAGTAGTATTCCATTTTTTATATATACCATGTCTTCTTTATCCATCCATCTGTTACTGGACATCTGGACTCTTTCCATATTTTGGCTATTGGGGACATTACTCCTGGAAACACTGGGGCACAGGAGCCCCTTGTTTCACTATGATTATATTCTTTGGATAAATACAGGGTAGTGCAATTGTTGGGGCATTGGGTAGCTCTATTTTTACTTTTTGAGTATCCTCCATATGGTTTTCTAGAGTGGCTGCTGCACCAGTTTGCATTCCTGCCAACCAGGGTAAGGGGGTCCCGTATCTCTTCGTCCTTGCCAGCATCTGTTGTTTCCTGACTTGTCAGTTTTATACATTCTGACTGGTGTGAGGTGGTATCTCACTGTTTTTTTGATTTGTACTTCCCTGATGCTGGGTGATGTTGAGCACTTTTTCATTTTTCTGTTGGCCATTTGTATGTCTTCTTTGGAGAAAGAGCTCTTTGTGTCTTTTGTCCTTTTCTTGATTGGATTATTCTTTGAGTGTTGACTTTGATAAGTAGAGATTTTGCATACTAGTCCTTTATCTGATAAGACATTTTGCAAATATCTTCTCCCAGTCCCTGGCTGTCTTTTGGTTTTGTTGACTGTAAAGTTTTTTACCTTGATGAAGTCCCAATAGTTCATATTTACCTTTGTTTCCTTTGCCTTGGAGTTGTGTCTAGACAGAAGTGGCTCTGGCTGAGGTCACAGACATTATTGCCTATGTTCTCCTCTAGGATTTTGATGAATTCCTGTCTCACATTTAGGTATTTCATTCATTTTGAGTTTATTTCTGTGTATGGCCTAAGAAAATGGTCTAGTTTCATTCTTCTGCATGTGGCTATCCAATTTTCCAAAACCATTTCTGTAGAGACTGTCTTCCATTGGATATTCTTTTCTGCTTTATCGAAGATTAGTTGACCATAGAGTTGAGGGTTCATTTCTGGGTTCTCTATTCTGTTCCACGGATCTGCGTGTCTGTTTTTTGTGCCAGTACAATGCTGTCTTGGTGATTACAGCTTTATAATAGAGCTTGAAGGCCAGAATTGTGATGCCACCAAGTTTGGTTTTCTTTTTCAACATTCCTTTAGCTCTTGGGGTCTCTTCTGGTTCCATACAAATTTTGGCATTATTTTTAAAGCTCTGAGGAAAAGGTTGATGGTATTTTCATAGGGATTGGACTGAATATGTAGATTGGTCTATGTAGCATAGACATTGTAACAATACTTATTCTTCCAATCCATGGGCATGGACAATTTTTCCATTTCTTCATGGCTTTCTCAATTTCTTTCATGAGTGTTCTATAGTTTTCTCAGTACAGGACCTTCACCTCTTTGGTTAGGTTTATTTCTAGGTATCCTAGGGTTTTTTGCCACTTCCAGCAGGTGATTAGGCACAAAGAAGTCAGCTGCAAGAGACTGGGAGCAGGGCACAACAGTCGAAAAGGACTGCTGCCACAAGCAACTCCACAGTCTCACTTTTTTTTTTTTTTAAAGATTTTATTTATTTATTTGACAGAGATCACAAGCAGGCAGAGAGGCAGGCAGAGAGAGAGAAGCAGGCTCCCCGCTGAGCGAAGAGCCCGACATGGGGCTCGATCCCACTTTTATTGGATAGAAAACAATAGCCAACAGAAGGACTGACGAAGGTCAAACGTTAATTCCATCTTGCAGACAAGCAAGGAGGAGGATAGAGTTTCTAGTTAAACAAGCACATTCAAAGGACTCATCTAACTAACAACGGGCGCTTCTGGGAAGAGAAAGGAGCGATAATGGAAAAGGGAAGCAGGCGGTTTTCATTCCACCCTGAGCTAACTGGGCGTTCCCAGGTGCTCGACTTACCTGAAGCAGGTGGCATTCCACCCTGGGCAGGCCGGGCGTTCCTGGCTGCCCAGCTTCTGTGAAGGGGCGGCGTTCTACCCTGAGCAAGCTTGGCATCCCCAGCTGCCCAGCTTCATGGTTGTATATCGTCCTTCTCCCCAAAGACCTTTGGCCAGTATACGTTTTTCTTAAGGACATATCTAAATGTGCTTGGTAACTAATAAAATCCTCCAGGGGTTACAGTTTAAGTAGCAAATTATTCTGAGGGGCAGCAGCAGTTTTTGGTGCTATTGTAAATGGCATAGATTCCTTAATTTCTCTTTCTTCTGTCTCATTGTTAGTGTATGGAAATGCAACTAATATCTACAATGATTTTATATTCTGCCACTTTACTTCCTGATTCAATTCTAGAGATTTTTGGGTGGAGTCTTTTGGGTTTTCTTTTCTTTGAATATTTATTTATCTGACAGAGATAGCGAGAGCAGGAACACAAGCAGAGGGAGTGGGAGAGGGAAAACAAGGCTTCCCACTTAGCAGAGAGCCCCATGCAGGGCTCGATCCCAGGACCCCAGGATCATGACCCAGGCTGAAGGTAGACACTTAACGACTGAGCCACCCAGGAGCCCCTCTTTTGGGCTTTCTACATAAAATATTATGTCATCGGCAAAGAGTGAGTTTGATATCTTCTTTGCCAATTTAGATGCCTTTTCTTTCTTTTCTTTTTGTGGTCCGATTGCTGAGGCTGGGACTTCTAATACTATGTTGAACAGCAGTGGTGATAGTGGACATCCCTGCTGTGTTCCTGACCTTGGGAGGAAAGCTCTGTTTTTCATCATTGAGCAAGATATTTGCTGTGGGATTTTCCTATGTGGCTTTTATGATATTGAGGTACTTTCTCTCTATCCCCACACTGCAAAGTGTTTATCAAGAAGGGATCCTATATTTTGACAAATGCTTTTTCTGCATCAATTATGAGGATCATATGGTTCTTATCCTTTCTTTTATTAATGTGGTATATCACACTGATGGGATATTGAACCATCTTTGCAGCCCAGGAATTAGGCCCACTTGGTGATGGTTAATAAAACTTTTAATATATTGTTGGATCGTAGTGGGTAGTGTATTGGTGAGAATTTTTGCATTCACGTTCATCAGGGATATTGTCTGTAATTCTCATTTTTAGTGGGGTCTTTGTCTGACTTGGGGATTAAGGTAATATTGCTGGCTTCATAGAATGAGTTTGTAAGTTTTCCTTTCATTGCTATTTTTTGAAACAGGTTCAGAAGAAAACAAATTAATTCTTCTTGAAATGTTTGGTAAAATTCCACTGAGAGGTCCTCTAGTCCTGGATCCCTGCTTTTGGGAGATTTTAGATTACTGCTTTAATTTCTTTGCCAGTTATGGTGTTCTGCTTCTTCCTGTTCAGTTTTTTAAAAAGATTTTATTTATTTATTTCACAGATCACAAGTAGGCAAAGAGACAGGCAGAGAAAGAGGAGGAAGCAGGCTCCCCACTGAGCAGAGATCCAGACCTTGGGACCCTGGGATCATGACCTGAGCTGAAGGCAGAGGCTTTAACCCACTGAGCCACCCAGGTGCCCCATAACCATGTGTTTCTTTTATTTTGTTATTATTTGGTTTATACAATTGGCTGCTTCCAAGTAAGGGGCATAAATATTTGCAGTTGTTGGGTCTTCTTATTGGATAGACCCTTTTATTAGGATATAGTGTCCTACTTCACCTCTTACTAGTCTTTGGTTTAAATCTAGATTGATATAAGGATTGCTACTCCAGCTTCCTTTCAATGTCCCTTAGAATGATAAATGGTTCTCCACACCCCCCCCCCCACTTTCAATCTGGAGGTGTGTTTGACTCTCATATGAGTCTCTTCTAAGCAGCATATTGATGGGTCTTGTTTTGTTTTGAATTGAATTGACCACCCTGTGTCTTCTAATTGGAACTTTTTAGTCCCTTTACACTCAGAGTGATTATTGAAAAATAAGAATTTAGCACCATCATATTACCTATAAAGTCACTCTTTTGTAAAATGTCTGTTTATTTTGAGTGTTTCTTCTATTGGACTCTCTCTTTGCTCAGAGGATCCCCTTAATATTTCTTATAGGCCTGGTTTAGTGATCACAAACTCCTGTGGTTTTTGTTCCACCTGGAAGCTCTTTATCTCTCTTATTCCTAATGTCAGGCTTGCTGTATAAATTATTCTTAGCTTACTCTTAGCTGCATATTTTTTTCATTTAGTACATTGACTCTATCTTGCCAGTCCTTTCTCGCCTGCCAAATCTCTGTGGTTAGGTATGCTGCCAGCCCTGGTAGTTTACTGACCTCTTTTCCTGAGCTGTTTTCTGGATTTTCTCTTTATCTCTGATTTTTGCAAGCTTCACTATTCTAGGTCAACCTTGTTGACTTATTTTTATTGATTTTATGGGGGGTTTCTCTGTGCCTCTTGGACTTGAATGTCTATTTCCTTCCCAAGATTAGGTAAGCTCTTAGCTATAATTTGCTCAAATAAACCTTCTCCTCCCCCCCGCACCCCGCCTCTTCCTCTAGGATCCCAATTATAATACTCGTTTTACTTTGTGGTATCATTGATTTCTTGAATCCTCACTTTGTGATCCAATAGCTGTTTATCTTTTTCTCAGTTTCCTTATTCTCCATTTTGTCTTCTATGTCACTGATGCTCCCTTCTACCTCACTTACCATAGCAGTTAGAGCCTCGTTCCTAAATTGCATCTCAGTAATAGCCTTTTAGATTTCAACTTGATTAGATTTTGGTTATTTCTCCAGTTAGGAATTTTTCTAGTGTCTTTTTGCTTTTTTGAAGCCCAGCTAGTATCTTTATAGTTGTTGATTTGAATTCTAGTTCTGTGTACTTATACCATATTGATTAAATCCATGGTAGTGAGTAGTGTCCCTTGTTATCTCTTTTGGGATGAGTTTTTCCATCTTGTCATTACATCCAGAAAAGGATAGATGAATGAGGGGAAAAGCCACAGAAACAGCAACAATGACATCGGAAAAAAATATACACTAATCTGAAAAGGAACAAAAAAAGGTGGGGGGGGTTGGGGGGAAAAAATAAAATCTAACAAAAATTAGAATAGAAGACAATTTGAACCAGAAACTAGATCCTGGGTTTATTTTGGTTGGCTTGGTAAAAGAAAATCCAAAATAAGAAATAAAAAAAGGATCCCAAAATAGGAAAGAAAAATACATATACACAGAAATAAAATTGGATACAATGAGAGGAAACCAAAAATGAAAACTATATATATATATAACATAAATGTAAAAAAGAAAATTTTAAATGACTTAAAAAAAATAACTGGTAGCGGTGCCTGGGTGGCTCAGTGGGTTAAGCTTCTGTCTTTGGCTAAGGTCATGAGCTCAGGGTTCTGGGATCAAGCCCCATATTGGGCTTTCTGCTCAGCAGGGAGCCTGCTTCCCCCTCTCTCTCTGCCTGTTCTCTGACTACTTGTGATCTCTCTCTGTGTCAAATAAATAAATAAAATATTTTAAAAAGTCAACTTCTGTAGAAATACTTCCTACTGTTCCATCTTGTTTTTACACCTTAAAAAGGAAGAAACCAGGAACTGAGGCCTTAGAATCAAACCGTGTCAGAGAACAAGAATTCTTGTCCCCTTAAGGATCCATTTAGGCTAGACTAAGAAACTGTCAGGAACAGATAGAGTGGAGAAAATCAAATTAAATCAGTGTACATACAGAGAATCCACATAGACATGGATATTCTAGAAACTGTCAGGCCAGATGAGTTGCAAGTGTGGGAGCGTGGGTGGCTCCATTGGTTAAGCCACTGCCTTCAGCTCACATAATGATCGAGAGTCCCAGGATGGAGTCTCGCATCAGTCTCCAAGCTCCACGAGGAGTCTGCTTCTCCCTCTGTCCTTCTCCCCTCTCATGCTCTCTCTCACTCTCTCTATTAAATAAATAAATAAATAAAATCTTTAAAAAAAAAAAAAAAGAGTTACAAGTGTGATCATGAACTAAGGCAAAAGAAGCAGGGCCTGGAGTTTCAGAGCACAGGAAAACACTTTTACAGGCTGATAAGAGCACATAGTTTGTAATGAGGTATTTGTCCTACCTTAAGGATCAGTCCCTGAGACAAACTTTTCTCTGCTAATAACCCTAATGCTGGGGAAGAACCCCAATAATTCTGCTGGGTGCTTAAGGGAGGGGGAAAATGTTCTCTTGAGCCTGGAGGTTCTCAAGTACCTTGAAGTCAAATAATCCATAGACCAAGGTGGCACATTCGGGGGTTGGGAGGACAGGGAGGCTGCCTGACTCCCTTCAGCTCCCCCATCTGAAACTTCCTTGGGAGTTTCACACATTGAAAGTTGAACATGTAGATTGTTTCATATCAATGATCCAGGCCTGACAATAGGTTAGTTGAGTCAAAGTCATTTCATGACACACGTGTATTTTCAAATGTACCCTATGGTACAAGTAATGTAATAAAAGGAGGCTTTTATATGAAAACAAAAGAACTGTGATTGATGATTGGATTGAAAGTTAAGGAGTGCCTGGGTGGCTCAGTCAATTAAGCACCTACCTTTGGCTCATTTTGTGATCCCAGGGTCCTGGAGTCAAGCCCCAAGTTGGGCTCCTTGCTCAGTGGGGAGCCTGCTTCTCCCTCTGCTTGTGCTCTCTGTGTCAAATAAATAAATAAACTCTTTAAAAAAAAATGAGGCTGATTTCATACTTCTAAGGCTAACCCGTTGAGGAGACATCTGAATGTCAGTCTTGAACTATCTTTAGATAGATTGAGGGCAGGTAGCTACCACCGGACAGATCTTCCTGGTTTCCAGTTCAAATGCATCTGGCAATGTGTTTAGTGGCCCATGGAGCCACAGCCCTAAGGCTGTTTCTACATGAGCTATTAGGACCATTTTGTTACATCGAGTCCTTTGTACTAAGTCTACAGAGCTTCAGGAAAAAAGGCAGTTTTCATCCTCAAATGATTAAAGTTAGAAACTTGACAGAAAGATTAAAGTACTTGGGGATTTGGACCCTGGCATTGGATGACACTAGGAAAAAAAAAAAAAAATCAGGATCTATTCCACTTTATAATGAATAGTATTAGAATCTTTTATCTACACACATGTATTACTGAGACATATTTTTCTCTATAATCACTCTCATTGTTACCAAAAAACACAACCAAATGAACACAAATTTTATTGGAAAATAAGGCTAGTTCAAGAAAGAAAACTTGGCCTAGTTATTTAAGTAAGTGCCCCAAGAACAGAGGTTTGACTTACAGACCTTAAGAGCAGCTTTGCTGAATGTTGCATATTCAATCTTTAGATGGAACTTTTTTTTTCAAAGATTTATTTGACACACACAGAGAGAGCACAAGCAGAGGGAACAGCAGGCAGAGAAAAAGGGAGAAGCACGCTCCCCGCCAAGCAAGGAGTCCTCTGTGGGTCTCAATCCCAGGGCCCTGGGACCTGAGCTGAAGGCAAATGCTTAACTGACTGAGCCACCCAGGCACCTCTAGACAGAACTCTTAACAGCCTCTCTGGGCCAAAAGACAAGCCAAATCCTTGCCACCAGACATTGCGTGGAACACCTATGGATTTGGGTGAACTCCTCTCTTCTTGGAGTCCCTCAAATAGCTCTAGTTTCCTGAAGCTGATAGGAAATGATCTTCTTGACTCACACAGTAAGCCTGCTGGGAACTCTGTCAAGAAGGTCTCAGGATGTTCTTTCTAAGGGGGCTTCATTTGTTTCATAAAGTGAATCTTAATCCCTTATAGTTCTTGAGTCATGTCTGAGTCTATGCAGCTCTTTCCAGCTAGGACATCCTACGGAAAGCTTTGGTGATATAACGAGGGTTTCTTAAATTGTTTGTTGTAGTATTTTATTTGTTTGGGAAAGAGAGAAAGAGTAAGCATCAGTAGGGGAAGGGGCAACTCCCCAGTAAGCAGGGAGATGGACACTGGGCTGAATCGCAGGATGCTGCCATCATGACCTGAATCGAAGGCAGATGCCTAACCCACTGGGCCACTAGGAACTCCTAAAAGCAGCATTGGTCAGTGTGTCTTGTCATAAGCAGAACAATTGCTTATTGAAATTATGCAAATATATACACGTTGGCTGAAAAATATGAGTAGTCGGGGCACCTGGGTGATTCAGTGGGTTACGGCCTCTGCATTCCACTCAGGTCATGATCTCAGGGTCCTGGGATGGAGCCCTGCATTGGGCTCTCTGCTCTGCAGAGGGCCTGCTTCCTCCTCTCTCTCTGCCTGCCTCCCTGCCTACTTGTGATCTCTGTCAGTCCAATAAATAAATTAAACCTTTAAAAAATATATATAAATAAGAATAGTCCAAAGGAGTTTCCTAATTTGATAGCATCAGCAAGGGAGAAAGGATAAATGTTTCAATTTTTTTCCAAAAGTATATTTTGGTGACCCAAGACACAAAGTTTCTCCCATCTTAAAAATCATTTTTTAAAGGTTTTTCTTTATATTCCTGCTAGTTAACATACAAGGCAATATTCCTTTCAGGAGTACAAGAGTGTACAATTCCATACGACACCCAGTGAGCCTTGCAGGTGCACTCCTTATCCCATCGCTCATTTAACGCATCCGCCTTCCCACCTCTGTTCTGACAACCACCAGCCTGCTCGCTATAGTTAAGAGTCTGTTTCTTACTTTGTCTTTCCCTTTCTTGTTCTCTTTCTCATTGCTCACTTGTTTTGTTTGTTGGAATCTACATAGAAGTGAAATCATCTGGTATCTGTCTTTTTCTGATTTATTTCACTTAGCATAATACTCTCTAGCTCACCCATGTTGTGGCAAATGGCAGGGTTACATTCCTTTGTAGGTGGATTAATATCCCATGTTTAACTGCTCCTCCAACAAATCCATGTCATGGACATGAAGAGGGACCAGAAGGCAAGATGAGGACAAAGCAGAAGCTGACACCCTCAACTCCCCCCTCCATGGGATGCATGTGACTTTCCTCAGGGGCTCCTCGCTGAAGGAAAAAGCAAATAGTTAACTTATGGAGATTACAATCCTGCAAGACATGTGTATCCTTCTGTTCTACAAATGTCCTAGAAATTTACAAAAACAAAGCACTTCTATCAATTAACAAGCTTCCAGAACGGAATGTACCAACGTTTAAGTGACTTTAGAGTCTGTAGCCCATTGACAGATGCTTGAAGAGGTCAAAATGTAATGTTCCTCCAGAAAACTCCCAACTATCTTTACGGTAATGCCTTCCTAAGAGGGAAAAACAACCTAACTAGACAATGGCAAGGCCTCAAGTATCCTGTGAGTCCTCAACATATGAAAATAATTTTGAAAACTCTCTTATTCCTCACCTTTCCCCAACCCCATAGTATAAAATCAGCCACCCCTCATGACTCTGGTGGCAGCAACTCTTTCTGCCTTCCTCCTGTCCCCATGCTTTAATAAAACATTTTGCACCAAAGATGCCTCAAGAATTTTTTCTTGGTCATCGGCTCCAGACTCCACCCCACTGAAGCTCACCTATATTCCAAAACTACAGCAGACAGAGCCAGAGCGGGGGAGGGTATTGAACATGGCACTGAGTACAGACAGGAAGTTCCCACAATGCACTGCAGCAGCTTCCCTGAATGGTCCCCTATCTATAGTGGCTCAAATCTTGACTGGGCTTTTATCCCAGAGAGAACAGTGCTTGGGTTCAACCACAGCACACACCTTGCTGATCCTGCCTACCCCAGTGTCCAGAAGGCTCCTTCACCACCAACAGCTACTCTACCACCTGACTTTTGAAAGCTATGCCCACATGAGCGCATCACCAATACCCCTCTTTATCCAGTGCTACCGAATTAGGTTTGGGCGATTTTGGTAAATATGATCCGACGGCATCCGATCATCAGTAACAAATAGGAATTCAGTTAAATCATGAAGATAAAGTAGGACTTCCCTACTCCTCAGAAACCTACCACATTTGCCAATTCCTTTCTCCCATTACATGTATTCATCAGACGACACCACCAAGAGCTGCCTGTGCCTTTGCAGTGACTGAAGAAAGCCACCTCCGGGCCCCTACCCACAGTAGATGCAATTTTTATATTTTCTTTTAATAGGACTTATGCTTCTAAGGATAGTGATTTCATCAAGTTCTACATAGATTCACATGCCACATCCCAGGGTTTAATGTCTGAATTAATACCCATTGGCCTTCCAGCTCTCTAATCTCAAGTGTTTAGTGAAGACACTCCTGCACAACCCAGGCAAAAAAGATGTTTGTGATGCCTATTAGCTGGGGGGAAAAAATGAGCAAAAATGTACTATAAATCTAGAGATAACTAGGAAATAAAACAAATAGAAATTATTTTTCTAAATCCGTGGAGTCCATTGTGCAAATTGAGACATTTGCAGTCAATATGCTCATTTTTTTCATTTTACGTATGTTCAATCTGTGACCTGGTCTACAGTGTCACTCCATTTGTGAGGTTTCTCCTACTTCTGGTTATTGATGACCTATGCAGCATGGTCACATGGGCACGTGATTCAAACCAACACCCCCACCAATAAATGGAGAACATGCCTTTATTATGGGTCATGGTGGAGTGCTTGAGAGTCCCAGTTCAAGTTCACATTTGGCCATTCAAACTAAAGGCAGCTTAAGTAAGCTCTGTGGGCATCTTCTCTAGGAGAACACAGGATGGGAAATGCTTGGGAAAAGGGACAGAGGATTGCCCACAGAGGTGGATCTGATTGTCATGTCTCAAGTTACATTACCTTGTGACTCTACAGAGTGTTGTCTAGGTGATGAGAGAACTGAAGGCAAGCTTAGGACAAAGCAGAACTGACACCCCATGAATCCCTACCCACCATGGGATATATAGGACATTCCTCAGACACTCCTGGCTGCCCTAAAGGAGAAACAAATAGTTACCTTGCAGAGATCACAATCCTCCAAGACCTGAGTATTCCTCGGTTTACAAATGTCCTAGTGATTTACAAGGAAGAAGTTTTCTTTTATCTATAGCCGAACTTCCAGAGACCCATAACTCAGAATCCTGAAGCCCTACCATCACCCTCTTCTTCTTAAAATTGAGGGAGGTTGAGGCAGAAGGAAATGTAAATAAAATTGAATTTCCTTTTAAACCTGCAGCCTATTAAAAAGGACGGGTTTGAATAAGAGGATTGTAATACTGCTTCTGGAATATCCCAACTACCTTACCGGTAATGCCTTATGAGAGGGGTAAACAACCTTGACAAGAGCAAGGCCTCCAGGATCCCCTGATGAATGTTCTTTCTCAAAACCTCCATTTTCCCTTACATCCCCCAAGCCCATTGTATAGATAGAAATCAGCCATGCCTCACAACCCCAGGGCAGCAGCGCTTTCTGCCCACAAGTCCTATCCCCATACTTTCATAAACCACCATTTTGCACCAAAAACATCTCAAAAATTCTTTCTCAGTCATAGGCTCCAGAATCCACTCCACGGAACCTCCCCTATATTCCAAAACCACATCATAGGGAACACACTAGTGAGCAGGGCACGTGATCACTTAAGGTCCCTGCAAAAGTGCTGAGTACACAAAGTGGATGGCAAGTAGCAGCACCATGGATCAGGTGACCTAAAATGTCAAAAATATCCCCCACAAAACCTGTAATATATCCGTAATATCACAGTCAGCACAAGGAGGAGAAAATGATACAGTAAATAAACTAGGTGGGGAAATCACACATCATTTCAATGTTAAGGTCACTGAGAGAATGGATTCCTAAGACTATTATTCCCTTCCATTACCAAATAGGTGACAGATAACACCAGTTGCCTACAACTTTCAGTAAAATGAGATAGGAGCCGCCTGGGTGGCTCATTCGTTAAGCATCTGCCTTCAGCTCAGGTCATGCCCCAGTCCTGGGATCTAGCCCTGCATCAGGCTCCCTGCTCAGTGGGGAACCTCCTTCCTCTCTCCCACTGCTTGTGTTCCCTATCTGTCAAATAAAATCTAAAAAAAAGAGAGATAGGTTCACCATGGTGGTAGGGCAACACAAAACTCATCAGAAATTCATGTTAACATATTAAAAACCATCATGTTTGGTTAATTAAAGAACATTAAGTTCACACATAGACTATGTTATGCATTTCAAATTCACTGTTACACTTGTTCAAAATACAGAATATAAGCATTAACCCCGATAGCTGATATCATGATGTGGAAGTGACTTCCTTAAGTTCCAGTGCTGCTGACAGTTTTAACAGATGTGTATGGCATGGTAGGGAAGAGTTAGATAACCTCCTTCTTTTATCGAGGTGGTTTTCTTCATTTCAACCACGACCAATCCTATTCTCTAAAGATTGCTATTATGAAGATACATTAGTAGTTAACTGGTGCTCAACCCTTTTCTCCTTAGAGAGCAATCAGGAAAACGTTATATGTCTAATATTCAGGAAGTTCTTTAGTTTTAGTAAATGGAGAAAAATATTGTTCTGAACACCTATTTCATGGCAACTTACATCAATACTATAGCCCTAAGCAGTGTCTCCATTTAGATTTTCTTCATTCATGTTGTGTATTACACAGTTCTCATCTTCCAAGGAAAATCTGGGATGCGTGAGTCCCCCCGAGTGCAGCAGGGCATCGAATGCCATGATGGAGCAAAAGTCAGGCTCATGGATTCATGCACACAGTACAAGGAAGTCAATCTCCAGAAGTGATTTGAGAATAAAGTACATTAATATTTGTTGGTCACAAACCTCAAAAAAAGGCTCAATATAACAAAAAGCACATCGAAACTAATTGTACCCTTGTAAAAACTCCCCCACTGAATCTTTCCAACGTATCAGCATATGCATTTCCCAAGTGTTTAACTTGATCTTTTTCCTTGGACTAACGAGTACTGTCTGAATAGAGGGACTGATACACTCCTTTTACGTGATATCTGTGACATTTATTGATATTAGATGTTCAATCAGAGTTTTCTAATTATTTGTATGATTCAATTTACTTTCTTTAGCACTTTCTGTGTTTGCAAATGTGTATATTAAAATGAGGGTCTTTCCACAATCATCATCTTTCTAGGGTTTGACTCTAGTGTGCATTTTGAGACACTGAGTATAGACTGAATTCCAGTTAAAGGTCTCATCACATTCATCACATTTTACCATGTTGCTCCCATATGATAACTAAGATGTTGTGAGTTTCAGGGAGAGAGAGGGATGGACTTCTTTAGATGTGTATAGTTATTCTCCAGTTATATCAGATGCAAGGTCTGTGATGTGATGTAAGGGTTTTACTGTCCTTACTCCTAGTCTTTACATTTTTAAAGTTTCTTGCCAGTATGACTTCTATGATGTTTGCTAAGGTGTGAGCTTTGGTAAAAGGCCTTGCCACATTTCTTTGCGTTTGTAAGGGTTTTCTCCAGTATGATTTCTGTGATGTGCAGTAAGTGATGAACTCTGGTGAAAGGCCTTGTCACATTCTTGACATTTGTAAGGTCTCTCTCCAATATGAACTCTGTGATGTTGAGCAAGGTGTGAGCGCTGTTTAAAGGCCTTGCCACATTCCTTGTAAGGTTTCTCTCCAGTATTAAATCTGAAATGATTTCTAAGGGTTGCATAACACTTAAAGGCCTTGTCACATTCTTTTTTTTTAAAGATTTTATTTATTTATCTATTTATTTGAGAGAGAGACAGTGAGAGAGAGCATGAGCGAGGAGGTCAGAGAGAGAAGCAGACTCCCCGTGGAGCTGAGAGCCGATGCGGGACTCGATCCCGGGACTCCGGGATCATGACCTGAGCCAAAGGCAGTCGTCCAACCAACTGAGCCACCCAGGCGTCCCGCCTTGTCACATTTTTGACATCTGTAAGGTTTCTCTCCAGTATGAATTCTGTGATGTTGATCAAGGCGTGAGCGCTCCTTAAAGGCCTTGCCACATTCTTGACATTTGTAAGGCTTCTCTCCAGTATGAACTTTGCAATGTCGAGTAAGGTATGCCTGCTGGTTAAAGGACCTACCACATTCCTTACATTTGTAAGGTTTTTGTCCAGTATGAATTCTATGATGTTGAGTAAGTGTTGAGCGAATTTTTAAAACTTTGCCACATTCTTTACATTTGTAGAGTTTCTTTCCAGTATGGATTTGCCTATGTTTCCGTAGGGATGAGCAGTACTTAAAGGTTTTACCACATTCTTCACATTTGTATGATTTCAGTTCAGTATTCATTTGCTGATGCTGAGATTGGGTTGAGTACCAAAGACTTTACCACATCCCTTAAAAATGGGTGTTTTCTTTCCACTAGGGATTGTCTTCTTTCTACTTAGTCTTGATGACTGACTAAATGTGGGACCATGTTTAGCATATCTGAATGGGTTTTTGGCCTCATGAATTCTCTGCTCATCACCAATACTGGAGGACTGCTGAGGACCATTCTCACACTGACTGGATTCATCAGGATTTTCTCCCAAATGGATACTCTCATGTGTAATAAGGCTAGACCTCTGATGAAAGACTTCACCACCTTCATAACATTCATACTGGTTCTCTGAAAACTGAGTCCTCACACGTCTCTGAACACTGCAGCCCTGGTTAAGCGTTTTCTCAGATTCAGGGCACTGAGCAATGCTGTCTCCATTGGAAGGGCTCTGGTCATTCTGGAGGGTTGACTCCTCAGTGAAGCCCCTCTCATATGGATCCCGTTTAGCACTTTGTTCTTCATTATTCAATCTCTGATTTTCAGAAGTATTTGATGGGATCAATCCAATCCCATTTTGAAAATGGTTCCAATCATTATTTTCAGCATGGAATAGATAACTTTCCAGATTTCCAAACTGTCTTTCCATAAAGGGCTATGTTGGAATACTTGAATGGAGCTTTTGCTGACAGAAACAAACTGCTTTGTGGAAGCAGCTGACTTGAAAAGGGAGGTTTTCCACGATGTTTTATATCCTTCACTATTCAGGTCATTTTGAGACTTATTAGATGCCGTTGCCTCAGATGGGCCGTGTCCTTCATGGTATCCTTGATGCCCTTCCCTCTCTCTATCATCATCAGGCTGTCATTAAGTATACATTTTCAAGAGCACTATTTTTGTATCTACTCATAGTCACTTTTTGGAAAGAAGCTTCTATGCTCGGCTTTTGCAGGAAGTTCTGAGTGTCATGTGAAGATATGGCTGAAAGATGTCAAATAAGAGAAATGTAAACTCATTGCACTTACAATGTTCAGATGAATATACTGATGATTTGTAACATACAAGCTTCAGGTCAATCAGAGAGTGTCAGAAAGATGGCTGGGAAGGAATCATCAGAATTTCCTTTCTCCATGGACACCTTACCTTTGAATACAACATACTGACCACATACCCTAATAGAAAATTCTGTGATACTGTCATGTTCTAGCACAAATCCCTTCCTGCATCTCAAATAATCTGGAAAAGTGCCACATGAGTGTAAAATTAGAAGGATGGTTATTTAAACACAAAACTGAAATGAACCAAATAGAAAAAAATCCAACATACTCAATAGGTAAAGATTGTAAGCATCTTCTCTCTAATGTAGTAATAAAGTAACCCTATCACTGCCTTTCAACATGGTACTGAACATTACAATCAGATCAACTAGGGAAGAAAAGACACATAAAAAGAATCCAAACTGAAAAAAAGAAAAAGTAAAATTATCTGTGTTCACAGATGACATGATCTATAAACAACCCTAAAGAATCCTAATTTAATTTTTCCGTGTTTTTTTCCTATTGTTTGCATTGTTTATTTCTGCTAAACATTGTCTGCAACACTTTCCATTTTCAATTTTTTTTTTTTTTTTTTTTTTTTTGCAATACATGGCTGAGTTTGAAAAAAAAAAAACAAAAAACACCTGGAAGGGTGCTTGGGTGGCTCAGGGCTATAAGCCTCTCCCTCCAGCTCAGGTCATGATCTCAGGGTCCTGGGATCGAGTCACACTTTGGGCTCTCTGCTTGGGAGGGAGCCTGCTTCCTCCTCTCCTCTCTCTACCTCCCTCTCTACCTACTTGTGATCTCTGTCTGCCAAATAAATAAATTAAATCTTTAAAAACAAGAGAGAGAGAGTTGGAATTAAAAACTTAACTTTCAGGCACCTGGGTGGCTCAGTGGGTTAAAGCCTCTGTCTTTGACTCAGGTCATGATCCCAGGGTCCTGGGATGGAGCCCCGTGTCGGGCTCTCTGCTCAGCAGGGAGCCTGCTTCCTCCTCTGTCTGACTGCCTACTTGTGGTCTCTGTCTGTCAAATAAATAAATAAAATCTTAAAAAAAAAAACAAAAAACTTAACTTTCCATGAGAAACAAGGAAAGGAAAAAACTTAGATGAAATTTAGTAGTATAAGGAAGTAACAAAGGTAAATCTGAAATAAATAAAATAGAGACCGTAACAGTAACAGAACAATAAATGTAATGCCCAGTTTACCTGAAATACTAAAACTGGCTGTGCTTTAACTTAGTCAGCATTTATATACTACCAAATCAGATAACTTAGCAATAAAAACAATAACAACAATAGATAATTCCTAAAATTGCACAAGTCACTGAGACTGAATTATCAACCCTCTACCAAATAAATGGGAACTCTTCTTACACCAGAAACGAAAACTTCAGTTATATTTGGAAACAAAACTCTCCCAGCACATTGTAACCAAATGTTACAACATTTGATGCAGTCACTGAGTTCCCTAAATCAAATCTCTCTTTTGCTCAGATTATTTTCCTTTTTTGTGTCCTTGACGTTAGAAAGTCCTCTCCTCCAGCTGGCTGTTTATTGCATCAAACCTCTTTTCAATCTCATTTATTGCATTGTTAATCTCATTGATTTTTTTTTTTTTAATTTATTTATTTGAGAGAGAAACGGTGTCGTGAGCAAGCCCCTGCGTCCCGCCAGGAGGTCGCGGCTTATAAGAATGATGAGAGATTTTTAAGATGTAACTCACTTGATCTTTATCGGGACGAGGTCCGCACCACAATCGTTGCGGTTTGGCAGCTCGTCAAGTTGTTACAATGAAGGAGATGTCGCCTCACAATCTAGACATAGAGGTCACCGCATAAGTTGTGACTGAGAACCCCCGAGTGGTCGGAAACGAGACTGTCGGGGCATCGGTAACACTGGCGATGATGTTCTCCTGACAGGGAACTCGCTTCACCTCAGTCCAACCTGATGCCTCTTTTATATGCTGTGCTAAGTCTCCTTCATAAACATATGACATCACTTGTTTTTCATATACTTATACATCAAAACACACATGCACGTCGTCAACATGTTTTTGCAATATTCTGCATGACTTAAAATATTTACAACTTATTTCTCTACGTTAATCTTTACCACTGCACACACATTAGTCTTATCACTATACACACATTGTTCTAGGCTCACTCGCTATGCTTGTGTATTTGCTATGAATGTTTTCGTTTGATTGGAAACTACATGTTACTTATTTTTTCATTCACTCATTTATTTATTACATTCATTTATTAAAGGTGTATACTACCTACAAATGGAGAGAAAGAGCATGAGTAGGAGCTCCAGAGAGGGAGAGGGAGAATATCAAGTAGACAGCACACTGAATGTCGACACTGACCTGGGGCTGGATCCTAGGATCCTGAAATCACTACTTAAGCTTAAACCAAGAATCAGATATAATTGAGACACCCGTATGCTCCATTTTTTTCCCTTTTAACACAACTCTGTGGTGAAGTTCTCAGCACTCTTTTCTCAAACCTGTGAGTATCTCTATGATTGTTGCCTTTAATTCTCCATTGCGTATGTTACTGATAACTGCATCCCTTCCATCTCTGGTCATGGCCGTATTTTTTGGTTTCTTTTGGGATAAATTCTTCCATCATGGCATTTTGTCTAAGTCTGCCTTCCTCTCTGTGTTAGAAAAGCCAGTGATGTGTCCTGCTATGCCGCTTCCAGTTGGCGACGAGAGAATTAGGCACAAACAAGTCAGCTGCAAGAGACTGGGAGCAGGGGACAACAGTCGAAAAGGACTGCTGCCACGAGCAACTCCACAGTCTCACTTTTATTGGATAGAAAACAATAGCCAATAGAAGGACTGATGAAGGTCAAACGTTAATCCTGTCTTGCAGACAAGCAAAGAGGAGGATCAAGTTTATAGTTAAACAAGTACATTCAAAGGACTCATCTAACTAACAACGGGCGCTTCTGGGAAGAGAAAGGAGCGACAACAAAAAAGGGAAGCAGGCGGTTTTTGTTCCACCCTGAGCTGACCAGGCTTTCCTGGGTGCTCGGCTTCCCTGAAGCAGGTCAGCAGGTCGCATTCCGCCCTGGGTGGGAGGGGCGTTTCTGGCTGCCCAACTTCTGTGAAAGGGCGGCCTTCCGCCCTGAGCGAGCCGGGCATCCCCAGCTGCCCAGCTTCATGGTCGTACATCGGCCTTCTCCCCCAAAGACCTGTTGCCAGTATATGTATTTCTTAAGGCCATATCTAAATGTGCCTGGTAACTAGTAAAATCCTCCAGGGGTTACAGTTTAAGTATCAAATTGTTCCGGGGTGGGGGGGGGGGCAGCAGCACTGCCACATCCTTCTAGTCAGTGGTCTGCAGAGGCTCTCCTTGCCTTCTGTAGAGAGTATTTGCTCCCTGGTCTGAATGTGGTCAGTTTTACCTAGGTGAGCTCTGGTCTGCTTCTGAAATGAGACCTGAAATCACCTCCACCAGAACGGAGGTTGTGCAGAACTCTCTGCTCAGGAGATGTGGTGTGGGCAGGGGCCCACCTTTCTGGGCCTGAGGTAAGCTAGACTGAGATGGTCAGTCCAACCAGAGGGCAGGGACCTGGGGCTTAGGAAACAAGCCAGAGAGCCAATGTCCTCACTGACTGGGACACTGGGACACTGCTCTGAGATTATGCTACAGGGTGGGAGAGGGAAATGCTGCCATCTAACTCCTGTGTTTTTAGACACATAACCCACTGAATGTTTCCTCACAGGGAAACACTCCTAGACTAGTGAATACTCTTCCCACTGTGTCCCCCAGTCATTCCTCTAATCACTATTGCCAGGTTGTCTGTCCCCAGGTTGCTTGCCTTCCTTCTCTCCAGGAGTAGCATAGCACCTTCTTGGTTCTATCCCAGCCAAGCCTGCTGACCTTTAAAACTCTAGGCTTTAAGACCTGCCAGTTCCAACAACTCATGAAATTCAACCCACTTGTTTTCCAAGCCAGGGGCTTTGGAGAAACATTCTCCTTTTGCGTTCCCTCTGTCATGCCACTTTCCCCACAACCAGAGATCTCTGCCTTCCAGAGCACTGTAATTCTTCCCTCCCTCAACCATGTCTCCAAACTTTCTGCCTTCTATGATGTGGTGTCTTCTTTCCTGTAACTTGGGGAGTATGATCTGTCAGTCTTCATGGCCATTTCTGGAATACTGAGGGTGATTTGGAACATATTTGTGTTCCTGAGATGTGATGTGTTTAGCACCCCCTATTCCAAGGCCATTTTCCTCTCCTGGGAATCTTTTTTGTTATAAACCTGTGAAAAGGGGTGCCTGGGTGGTTCAGTGACTTAAAGTCTCTGCCTTTGGCTCAGGTCATGATCCCAGGGTCCTGGGACTGAGCACCACATTGGGCTCTCTGCTCAGTAGGGAGCCTGTTTCCCTTCCTCTCTCCCTGCCTGCCTCTCTGCCTACTTGTGATCTCTCTCTGTCAAATAAATAAATAAGATCTTTAAAAAAATAAAAAAGAAACCTGTGAAAACTAAAAAAAAATTACAACACTGGAGAATACAAACCCAACACATAAAAAATTTGTTGTTTCTACATTAAAAAAAGAATTCCAAAAGTTAAGACGTAATACATTTAGAGGAACATCCCCCTAGATAAAATGCTTATAATTCAACATAGTGATATCAAATCTGAAACAATGAAAACTACAAATAGTGTGCAGGAATTGAAAGAAGAAATAAGTGGAAACACATCGATGTTCTTTCACTCAGATACTTAAGACTATTGACCTATCAATAAAACTTCAATTGACCTGCAGGTTTAATGTACTCTCTATCAAATTCCCAATGCTATTTTTGCAGAAAGAACAAAATGCATCCTAACTTTACATGGATGTCACAAGATAACACATACCCAGAATAATCTGGAAAATGAACAGCACACATCGTGATTTAAGGCATACTATAAAGTCACAGTTATCAAAATAATATACTACAGACATAAAGATAAGCATAGAATAAGGGAAGAGTGTAGATGATCTAGACATGTATTTCTCCAATGTTACTGTGTATGACAATCAACTGAGGCCTTGTTAAAATTTATATTCTGATTTCGATTTCTGGGTTGGGTCTAAGTTTCTATATTACTCACAGGTGTGCAACTGATGCCCATATTTTCAATACCACAGTTCTAAATTCCATAAATGAATGAATAAATGATGGATGGACGAATGAATGAATGAATGAATAAAATAAAAATAAAAAATAAAATAAAATAAAAATTATGGGTGGGACTGCATCAGTGACTCAGTTGGGTAAAAGTCTACTTTGGCTCAGGTCATGATCTAAGGGTTTTGAGACTGAGCCCCACAGCAGGCTTTGTGTCTCTCTAGAGATACACGAAAAATGGAGAGAAATCAAAGGAGTAGTTGGGTAAAAATATACACACATAAACACTGGTATATAGAGAAATACGTTTAGCTTGAAACACAAAACCATCCATCGCAGAGGGATGATGGCATCAAACTAGCACCTGTCTGCATCAGACCTCCATGGCAACTCTCAGTACTCAGGGGTGAGGCCAAAGCAGCCCCTGAATCCCAGAGACCAAGAGGGTCCTTACAAAACTAAGAGGAGTTGATTTCACTTTGATCACAAGGTACCTCCCTAGGACCAGCAGAGCCCTATCATGAAGGACCCAAACAAACTACAATTGCTCCACCAAGAACAACCCCCCATGGGCATCCAGCATTGCCCAAATGGCAGGCCCCTTTCTGGGTGGCCCGCTGAGATCTCACCTCATGGGGAACCCTGGGAGGAAGCTGGTGCTGGACCAGAGGACCACAGACATGGGTAAGGGGGGCAGGGCTACAGCCACCAGTGATCAAGGGCACCTCGGGCTCAGTCAGTTAAGTGTCTGCCTTCATTTGGCTCAGGTCATGATCCCGGGGTCCTGGGATGGAGCCCTGCCTCAGGCTCCCTGCTCAGCGGGAAGCCTGCTTCTCCCTCTCCCTCTGCTTAGCTCCTCCCACCTGTGGACCCTCTGACAAATAAATAAATTAAACCTTAAAAAAATAAAAAGGTGGGCGCCTGGGTGGCTCAGTGGGTTAAGCCGCTGCCTTCGGCTCAGTTAAAGATCTCAGGGTCCTGAGATCGAGTCCCGTATCGGGCTCTCTGCTCAGCAGGGAGCCTGCTTCTCTCTCTCTCTCTCTCTCTCTACCTGCCTCTCTGCCTACTTGTGATCTCTCTCTGTCAAATTAAAAAAATAAATAAATAAAAAGGTGATCAGATCTTGGAAGACTGCCAGACTAGACCGTGTCCCGTCCTGCAGTCACACTGAGAGACCCCAGGGACCCTGCTCATGTGCAGGGCCAGATGGTCAAGGTTTGTCACCAGCTAGGCTTGTGTTTGGTCACCACCAACACATTGCACTAGAGCATTAAGGACATTCTATCCCTCTGTCTGGGCAGGCCTGCAAGCAGGCAGTCACTTTCCACTGCTGACCATAGCTTCCGTTGCTACCATACCAGGATGCCTGAACATAGGCCCTGGGTGAGCACAGAGCCCATGTCATATGGCTACTGAGGAGAGCAGCGAGCCACTAGCATGGCCCAAGTGTGGAACATAAGCTGTCTCTGCAGGATGAACAGTGAACTGTGGAATGTCTGTACGTAACCTGGGGATCCACCGAACAGGGACTTGCCAGCGCTGGCTTGGAAAACTCTCAGGGGCCCACAGTTGCCAATGGGTACATGTCTGACCCTCTGGGAATGCATAAAATAACATTAGAAACCAAATTACTGCAAATGGGGCGCCTGGGTGGCTCAGTGGGTTAAGCCGCTGCCTTCGGCTCAGGTCATGATCCCAGGGTCCTGGGATCGAGTCCCACATCGGGCTCTCTGCTCAGCGGGGAGCCTGCTTCCTCCTCTCTCTCTGCCTGCCTCTCTGCCTACTTGTGATCTCTGTCTGTCAAAAAAAAAAAAAAATCTTCAAATTCCTGCAAATGTTTAAACTAGAAGTTGCCATGGTCCCTGGGATACCTCTAGAATGAATGACAAATAGTTGGCTACGTTCAGATGACTGAGACTAAAACCTCTCAAAGGTGCCTTCATTCCATTCCAGTAAAGGAAAAGGTACAGATATCAGCCTGAGCAATTCCACAGGATTCCAGGACCAGACAGACCACTGCAGTTTTCACACGCATGCAGGCTACTCAGCTTTCTTCCGAAGTTCAAAAGCTACATTCAAATGGAGAGCATTCCGCATGGAACAGGACTGCTGGGCTACCTTTCTCATGAAAAAGAAAATGCAGAATATTCACTGAAGTCTCACATATTCCTCTGCATAATACCTACAATGTATGTCCCATGGTTACTGATGCTTTATCTGTATTTTTAAAATATTTTATTTATTTATTTGATAACAGAGAGAGAGATCACAAGTAGGCAGAGAGGCAGGCAGGGAGGGGGGCGGGAACCAGGCCCCCTGATCAGTAGAGAGCCCAATGCAAAGCTTGATCCCAGGACCCTGAGATCATGACCTGAGCTGAAGGCACAGGCTTACCCCACTGAGCCACCCAAACGCCAGATGCTTCATCTGTTTTAATGTATTTAATATCCTTAATTCTGTGTTAGTGCTAAAGTTATTGTCCTTTTGCTGGCAGAAATGGTTCAGATACAAGAAGGTTGAGTGACTATCTCAATATTGGTAGACTCAGGGTTTGACCCTGGATACCCTGCATATCAACAAGAGGCACCCTGGTCCAATGCTCTTCCAGAAGGTGACCTGTGCTTGCATTCTTTTTCATCTTTCACACTCAGTGGCTGAACCAGAAGCCCTCACATGAAACAGGTTCTGTAAACTGGGACTTCAAAATGAAAATTCCAGCTCAAACCACACACATGTAGCCTGAGTGGCTTTCCAGTTGACTACTTAAGAATCAGACACAGTTGTCAAAGGTCAAAACACAGGGAAGGCCCAGCACACACAGAAATCCACTTTCACACCTGGAGAACCAGATTATGGACCTGTCCCCTGACTACATTTTGCATAGGCTAACACCCTTCCTGAGGAAGTGAGCTCTAAATGTGTCCCCAGACACTGGTTCTCAGCATCTGTTCCCTAGACAGGGACCTGAGAATGCCTAAGGAAAGAAATTCAGGAGTTAAACCCCAGAATTATTGATATGGTAATACAGGGATAGGCAAAGCAATCCAAGATTTCCAACTGTCCTGGTGATTCTGATGCAGGCAAAATCTGATTACCTCTGAAGAAAATGTCATGGGTCCTCCCAGAGTTGTCCACAGATAAGTCACTCTTAGAATCCCTCTATGCTTGTGATCATGCTACTGTTGTGACATACACTTAGACAACTCACACACAACATACACAACACACACTTTCTTTTTTCATAAATTAATCTGACTCTAACGAAGTCTATCTTGGCTTCCTTCTTTTCTATCCCTGCTTTCTCTCAATACTCTCCTTGAGCTTTCTGGGATCACCCCAAACACACCTCTGGTCCCATTCTTGTATAAAGGCAATATAATTAAAATGAAGGGGCACTTATGTAAATATTTTATCAACTAAGTTATGAAATGCACACGAGACATCGATACATGTCATGTATTATATTGGGATGGCATACAGCATTTTCACTGTCAATCTGTAGATGAGGATTTTTACCATTAGACCATAAATAATTGCAGGCTTCAGGAGCTCATTAGCATTCAATTTGCATGCAGCATAAAATCTCTGAGCATTAAGATTAAGGATACTCTAAATGTTAGCATCTTTTTAAAAAACAGTTTCAGTGCAAAGCGTGACTACCTTTCTCTCAGATGCTGTGAACCAGTTCACAGAACAAGAGCCATTTGCAAACATCTCTATGTCCACCTGTGCTACACTTCCACATTTCTACTTAGACTGGCTCCTATGACAGAGTTCTGGTCCACGGCATGGTGGGAGTAGGCCTTGGGGAGGATGGACTTCCCTGAATGAACACGAAAAGGCATCAATTCAAATTTCTTTCTTTCTTTTTTTTTTTTTTAAAGATTTTATTTATTTATTTGACAGGCAGAGATTACAAGTAGGCTGAGAGGCAGGCAGAGAGAGAGAAGGAGGAAGCAGGCTCCCTGCTGAGCAGAGAGCCCGATGCAGGGCTCGATCCCAGGACCCTGGGATCATGACCTGAGCCGAAGGCAGAGGCTTTAACCCACTGAGCCACCCAGGAGCCCCTCAATTCAAATTTCTTAAGTGAAACCAGACTTACACTGTCTCCTTTGCTGCCTTCAACATGGACTGATGGCTGGTGTTGGGGGGGGGGCAGGTATCTTGGGGCCATGAGAGAGCTAGTATGAACAAAATGCCTAGGGAGGACCATATCGCAGAGAAGAAATAAAAGATGAGAGTGCACTCTAGTGTGTCAGCCATTCTATCAGGCCTGAGCACCTATCTACTCACTGTGTACATAAAACAAAATACACATCTTCTTTTCTATGCATACACATTAGTCTTTTTTTTTTTAAATTTCTTTCAACTTTTAAAAAGATTTTATTTATTTATTTATTTGACAGAGAGAGAGATCACAAGTAGGTAGAGAGGCAGGCAGAGAGAGAGGGGGATGCAGGCTCCCTGCTGAGCAGGGAGACCGATGTGGGGCTCCATCCCAGGACCCTGAGATCATGATCTGAGTGGAAGGCAGAGGCTTAACCCACTGAGCCACCCAGGTGCCCCGAAGTCTCTACATTTTCACCTAATCAAACTGTTACAGTGAAGTGACCAAGCTGGATGATGTCACTTCCAAGAAAGGAAAAGAATAGCAACTCAAGAAATCTTACTTGTCCAATCACAAAGGAAAGAGTGAATGATATCAATTAAACTACATGGAATGTAATGTGTTCCCTGGAGAATTCCTCCCATGTGCACATTAAATTCTGAACACCAAGTCATTTCATGCAAACTGTTCTTAAAATCCTTGAGATTTTAAGATTCTGCAGATTGGGAGAAGAGAAGCAGAGTGGATCCTGCACAAGTTAACACCGAGGTACACAAGATAGGATTTACATGCAGAGAGTCTCAAACCAAGATACTCAAGATTTAGGAACTAAAAGTTCCGTACTATTCCTAATATGAATATATAATACTTTTGCTTACTAGGAAATCACCAATTTTGAAACCTGGAAATGTACTCCTCGAAACCAATATTCCTTTTCCTTCTGAAGACACAGTTGTGATACACACATACATGTGCTTCCTCTTAGTTGGTGCTGTTACTTGAAAATCTTTCTTTAGGGAACCTGAGTGGCTCAGTGGGTCAACCCTCTGCTTTTTACAGGGGTGGTGATCTCAGGGTCTTGGGATCCAGCCCTACATCGGGGTCTCTGTTCAGCGGGGAGACTGCTTCCCTCTCTCTCTCTGCCTACCTCTCTCCCTACTTGTGATCTCTCTCTCACAGTCAAATAAATAAATAAAATCTTTTAAAAAATTACTTTCAGTTCAAGAAAGTGTTTCTCCCATGCAAGGAAAATATAAATTCACCAACAGATGATGAAATGAATTCTATTATTATAACAACTCCATAGACATGATACAACATACACTGACCACTGACCAACCAACTACACAAGAGGAGTAACATTGTATGTATGCGTAATATTGATACAGACCGGCACATACATAATTTTATTGGCAAAGAGCCTAAAAGTAATTTAGATTTGAGGAAAACTCACATTGTCTTAAAATCTATGGAGTTAAAATTGTCACCCTATAATAAAACACATGGGTAAAAAGGAAACCCAAATGACTTTGTGATATGGGAAGTCCAAGACAAAAAGAAGCACATGATCATGGAATTGCAAAACCAGACTAAGTCCAAATTTAATCCAAAACATTTTACATAAAAAAGGATAAGTTATTTAAAAGGAAAACCACTGTATTTTTAAACTGTGACTGTGACACAAGTCATAAAAAACAAGCACTGGAATTATTGTCATGTCTTCATGGACAGTCAAATTGCAATGAATAGTCATTAATATCAACCAGAAAAGCATCTAATGAAAAATTTTACCAATAAGGACTTATAAGACATTAAAAATGTATCATGTTATTAACAGAGCAGATGGAAAATGTATAATTCATTCTGTAGAACAGCAAGCAAAATCCTTTCATTTCTAGATGAACAATACCACCAACACTCTAAAATATACTGACAAAGCCTTTACATAAGTATTTGGATGAATTCACGTTTATTATGAGGAGAGCAGAACAAAAATCTAATGACTGACCTTCCCTGATGTAAAACTACATTCATAAACAGAAGTTTTTCTTAAACATGGGGACTGTACTAATTATCTACCTCACTTCTTATAAAGCACATGTCCACATCCTATCAGGATTTGGGATCTAAAGAAACATCAGAAATGAATCTCAGGGTGCCTGGGTGGTTCAGTGGGCTAAGCCTCTGCCTTCGGCTCGGATCACGAACCCAGGGTCACGGAATTGAGCCCTCCGTCGGGCTCCCTGCTAGGCGTGGAGCCTGCTTCCTCCTCTCTCTCTCTCTCTGCCTCTCTGATCTCTGTCTGCCAAATAATGAATCTCAACTACAACTAATTAAAAAACAAAAACAAACATGGCAAAGTCACAATAACTTTATATAAAATGAAATTATGAAATGACACAATTATTAATAAATAAGGCAACAACTGAGACTGTATTATAGGCTAGGCTACAAATGTTGAGTTCCAAATGTTCTGGGACCCCCTTAGCATTATTTAGGTATGAATTCTAGGAAACAAACAGATACATTACATTACTTCACCACTGAGGAATGGAATACAGAGTGGAAAAATTTCACCACTGAGGAATGGAATACAGAGTGGAAAAATTTCTGCTATTAGTTCATACAAAACTTACCTTGCAGGGGAGATACCATGAACAAGTTCATATGAAGTAAAACCAACTTTTGAAGGGGAGTAAAGGACTAGATCTTGTCATTTCAGGGAGGTACTTTCTGATCTGATAATGCTACTGAGTCTCAATGTTCTATAATTCAGATGAAAGTGCTTGCTTCGGCAGCACATATACTAAAAATATAATTCAGATGAAAGCCTCTGTCACATTGGAAAGCATAAATCTGAAAACAAGGGACGTCTGTCTCCAGTGCTCCCAGCATTTCTGCACCAAATCCCATTATGCCCACCACTACCCTCACATGCATCTCTCATGAAGCAAAACAGAACTTACAAAGGGCTCAACACTAAGGTTTTTAGAAATAAGGTACTTCCCTGGGTCCCTCATGGCAACGGAGAAGCTCTCAGGTCATGGAGGCCTTCCCACTCCCAGGGCAGTTACCTGGCCTCACTGTGGATGTGGTGGACCAGAGTTCGAGCTGAAGGAGAATCCCTAGAGAATGCAACAGCCTGATAATCTTGAATAGCAGATGTCCCTCAGTGACAGGGAGACCAACAACATCAGGCTTCCCAAACTAATGTCTATTCAAGGAAATTGAAACCACACGTTAAGGTCCATCATCCTCCTTCACGTTTGGATGTCACCTCTGTCACCCGCTTCATTCATTCCCACCTACCTTGATGGATGACTACTGTCTCCTTTCTTATCACATCCCAGAACTGCTTCTTTTGTTCTAAAAAGGAGACAAAGTCTGGCTTGGATATAATGAGGCCTGTTTTTTATTAAAAAAGAAAGTGAGTATCACTAGAGATTCTTTCAATCACAGTTGTGCTCAGTAGAGAAGAGAGAAAATTGCAGAATTCTAGAAAAAACATTTCCCACATCCTGTTGCCCAACAGCCCCTTTAGAACACACGGGAGGTACCCATCCTGACCTCCACTTCCAGGTACCACCTACACAACAGTGAGTGGAAACTGGAGTAGAAGACGTGGACAGCACCATTTTATCCCACTCAGTGTTTAGAAAGACCAGGAATCTACAGAAGTGATGAAGAAAGGGAAGCTAGAGCTGAAAAGGACATATCAGGAAGATTTCTCTCTCCATCTACAAATCCCAACTGATTTCCCTTTTTGCCTGGACCTGAATTCCAGTCACTCACACAGGAGTCTTCCAAGACACAACCTTCACAAGAAGGAACAAAACCCAGAGGGGGTTTGGAAATCTGGAAGGACTTATTCTCACCCAAGAATACAAGGGGTCTGTAATTCTCTAACATCATATCCCTGTACAGTTGCTGCTGAGTGTGGGTCAGGCATCCCCACTCCTCCTCAGAGAATTCTATGGCCACATCCCTGAAGGTCAGCTGTCCCTGCAATAAATACCACAGTCACCAAGTGGCCACTGGCAGAGTTCACGATGGTCCCCAAGATGATAGGAATTAATGTCACCAGCCAGACCCAAGACCTGACCTTCTCCGGTTACCTGTTTGTACCCCCTAATCTCTGTCCCATATTTTACTTACCCTCATGTTTCCACCTTATCTTTTACCTCATTCAAAACCCCCAGTCTCCTGCAAAAGAAATGGAAACTATCCAGCAAAAGTATGAACTGTCCTGAGGAAGAGCTTAGGCTGGCCCAATTTGAGCTTATCCTCAGACTCACACCTAAGCAGATGCACCAAGAAGTAACCCATGGAATGATCTATACAGTTCCCTTTATTTTAGTATTAAAATCTCTACCCAAAAAGGAACTCAAAGATCATGTCCATAACATACAGAGAATGTACAGAAGTGGTTTCTGTTTTTCTTCTTTAAGATTTTATTTATTTGACAGAGAGAGACAGCGAGAAAGGGAACACAGTCTGGGGGGAGTGGGAGAGGGAGAAGCAGGCTCCCCATGGAGCAGGGAGCCCGATGTGGGACTCGATCCCAGGACCCTGGGATTGTGACCCAAGATGAAGGCAGATGCTTAATGACTGAGCCCCCCAGAGGCCTGAGAAGTTTTTTCTTGAGACTCTTGTGTCACCTTTTGCCCAGCTCTACACAGGACCAGACTCCACTTTCTGAACATCCACCCTAACCCCAAGTAACAGGAAATCCTTCCCCCTTGCTCTGTCAGTGTCTTATTTGGAACTTATTCCCTGTGATGCACGCTGCCTTTTTTTTTTTTTTTTTTTTTTTTAAGGCAAATCAAGTTTCCATTGTGTGACCACCATCGCCCCATCCCGTTACTTTCTGTGACTCACCAAGCAGTGAAGCCTTGTTAAGTCCCATTTTAATAGGACAATTTGTTCTGCCTTCAGAGACTATCCTCCTTTGTATGGAAAGATAATTATCAACCCAGTAACAGGCACTAATGTATTCTCTGGCTTTGAGGTAAGAGGAGGACACAGGATCCACAAAATCAGTATAAATACTGTGTGTTCATCCAAAATAACCTGTTAAACAGAGGCATCAACACAGGCATACACATTTTTTTATACCGTGTTAACATCATACAGTGTAAGTAGTGTCTGCTTCTTAGATGGGATGTTTTAGTGGGTTACAAATGTACTCTTTAAATTCTAAGAGGGCAGGGGAAATCTTATATACATGCAAATCCTGTTCTGGAGGACTGGGTTGGGATGCGAGTCTGCATTTCTAAGAGAGCAATAGCCCAACCACCAAGGGATACATTTTGGAGTAACAAAGAGGTAGAACTCTGAGGAGGAATTCTTGGAGGACTTGGAACAGAAATGTGTGTTTGCTTGTTTAAACTGGTTTTCATTTTTTTTTTGAGAGAGAGACAGAGTTCTCACACAAGAACAAGGCTGGCGGGGAGAATAGAGGGTTGGTAGCAAAGGGAGAGGAATAAGCAGACTCCCACCTGAGCAGGGAACCCAACACAGGGCTCCATCCCAGGACTCATGGCACCATGACCCAAGCCAAAGTCGGACAGTTCACCGACTGAGCCACCCAAGCACGCCTGAGTGAGTTTT